>NC_091697.1:61712500-62962500 GCF_041296265.1 Equus caballus
ATACATTTGATGACAGGAAAATATTCTTAGTTGGAGGTCTCACTATTCTGAAAACTAACACATTTAAAAGAATTCCTTAAAAGGGACCATTTGGATTTTGTTACCAACCTAACGTTCTTATTTCTTACTCTCGTTAGTAAATCAAAGGAAGAAATAGTAAATCATACACTTAATAAAACATCAAAGACAGGCTCGTCTGGGAGTGACTACAAGTACCAGTTCCATCATATCTGTCAGGAAGGGTCTGATGCTTGGATAGTAAACTTAAATAGGCTGAGAGAAACTGAAAGAAGGAAAGGGCTTCATAAATTTCACATCACAGCGGTTCATTCTAGCGTGCACTCAGCAAGCAAGGGAAGATGATAGAAGTAGGTTCTACACACAATTCATAACAGAGATGGATATATTATTTTGTCCTTTAGAATGGAAAGTCACATTAAACTACGTTTCAGAGACCCTGCAGCCCTTTACTCTTAAGAAATTGCCCTTCTCCTTCCCAACTCCAAAATGTAGGGAATTCAGTTCAATAAAAGACCAAAGAAAAAGTAAGGTGCTAGGATGTTACAGACCAACTTATCACACTGGGACCTTCTAATAAAAGATCAAAGAAATCAAGCCTTAACAGGAAACTTTAGTCCAGGCAGATGGAAAGATTAGAAGAGATTCTAAGTCACACCAAAGTTTTGTCACTGCCCTCCAGGTGAGAAGCTAATCTGATCTTATCTTATGAATAATGAAGGCCATAGCAGGAGTCTGGGGTCTTGACCTCCTGAAAAGATTACAGAAATATGAAGCAGACCCAATATGAGGTCTTATCCGGAGAAGTAAATCTAATGAAAACAACTGGAACAAAGAGGAAGTTAGAATGGGTTTTTGAGATTATTGGAATATTTATCTTATACTCTTTTTTTGGAGGGGGTGAATAAGATCATATAGCTAACTGAGATTAAACTTTTTCTATTTTTGACCTTTTCAGTATGCCTTATGAAACGTTTGTGTTTCTAGATGAACACATCACTTTGTACTATCTTTTATGCATGAGTCAGCTATTATTGAAGTAACCTACCCTCATTAGGACTAAACCCCTTCCCTTACTTTCTTAACTATTACTTACACCCTTAATTTAACCACTGTTCCTTCCAAAATCATGCATTTGCAAGCTGACAAGCCAAGTTTGACTTAGGTAAACATATATTAAAGCAGTTAAGTGGCCCACATGGGATCAAACCCAGTACCTAGACTTTATTCCACCAGACTCCAAGAAACTCGTTAACAAGTCATATGAAGGATGAACACATAGCCACCTGATTACATTTGCACCTTTATATTTTTATTTAGTTTTTGGTTCAGAGATTAGGAAGTCCTTGTTTGACCACCATTAAACCTATGATGAGATTATATTCATAACTAAAATTAGTGGACCTTTAAATAGCACAGAAGCAATAATTATAGCAAGTTCAAACATCGTCTGGGTGAATACTTTTCCCTACCAGATTATTCTTACCTCTGTTTTGCTTGTTAAACTTCTGGTTCAAACTTGTGTTTTCAACAGCGTAGATACTCAGGGGAAAAAAAGTGAAGATTAGTATTCTTTTTCTCTGACTTTTGTCCCCCATAAGAGGAGAGCACAAACTATATCAGTCAGGGGTGGCTGACTTTGTCTATGATAATGTCTTTCATAATAAATACTCCACATTACTTTCTAAGCAACATCAAGCAGAGGGAAGAAACATGAATTCTAAGTCTGATTCTCACAGTAATTTCATCTTGCACCATGACTGGTTCCTTCTGGGTCCATATGCAAGCACTGTGTCATGTCCTTTAAATACCTTATCTCATTTAATTGTCACAATAGTCATATGAGGTAGGTTCTATTATCCCATTTTACAGATGGAGAAAATGAGGCACAGAGAGATTAAGTAACTTGCCCAAGATCGTGCAACCAGGAAGTAGCCTAAACTCTTCCCCACTATACTAACCAGCTTTGATTAATTCATCCACACCATCCATACCTCTACTCCCCAAATAAAATGCTCCATGAATATTCATAACTAAATTAGTGAGCATCTAGCTAAGCAACAGACAAAATAATTATGTTACTATTAATTATCATTTTATTTGGCTATTATTTATTTTTTTAATTCTATGTAATAATCTCATTTAATTGGGCCAAAAATGCATTCTACATAGCCACTTAATGTTGTGTTAGCACATTTCAGGACATTTATTCTCTTCTGGATTGCTGTGTTCCTGAACTATTTGTTTGATTTTTTTGAAAGGTCTGCTATTTTATTAAAAAATAAGACAACATTCAATATTTATTCTCTAAAGCTTTCTACATTTTGGAAAGGAAATTATTTATAATACATAATATATTCTTATAGGTTAGTCACTCCCTTACTCTTTTTTCGTCTTCATCTTCATCACTTAGCTATTTTCTTTTCCTCTCAAGTTCAGGAATTTTAGGGAAAGAGACAAGTGACTTCCAAGTTTCCTCTATGGGTAGGTATTTTCCTTTCTTTGCCTCTCTTACTTGCAAAAATTTATGTCCATATTCTGTTTTTATTTTGATCAAACTTTTAAAATTTCTGTACTCCATTTCCTATTCTGCTAATCACAACTAGAGTGATCTGCCATTTTTTATACTACAATTGAACATCTACATACGTTTGGCATAATATTTACTGAGTGATATTTCATTTTAGGAGAACTTATAATTTTTGTTTAGAATATTCTAGACAATATTGGTTATTTTATAACTATGTTTCCTCGTGGACAGTCCCATGGATTTATTCTTCAGGAGATTAATCAATCAATTTCAGTAAGGCATCTCATTGTTTATTAAATTTAAATTAAAAGTAAGTTGTGTCAAGATATAAATTGTTTATATCATATTGTTGGAACTAGGTAAAAAAGCAATCAGAAAAGTATTCATTATCCTAAAAACTGGGAAAAACACACGAATGATGATGAAACTAGTGTAGTACTGGGAATAACTTTTTAACTCTTACTTTTTTGTATTTTCTAGATTTCCTTTAATAAACATAACTAGTTTTATAATATATTAACTTTATATTGGCAAATACATACTTCTTAAAGAGCAGATTTAGAAATTTGTATTTCATCTGATGTCTCCCATCATATTGGCCTCTTTGTGGTGTAGAAACGCACATTCAGAGGTCCTCTATGCCATTCTTCTTTGCCACTAAGACCCTTCATATCTACTGCTGGCTCAGCCTAGGAGGCCATTGTTTAGAGATGACTGCAGCAGAGGCAGAAGCTCACAGGCCACCAGTGTTGACATTCTTGGGAGCAGGCCAAAGCAGAGAGAAGTTTTTCCTCTTCATTCAGAGCCTCTTTGAAATCTAGACTCTGATCTGGGAGATGCAGCCTCCTTGGAACTCAGGGGCAGATTGGGCGGTTGGGGTTGCAAGGAATTTTCTACTTTTCATAGCATTCTTTTAATGCATTAATAGAGAAGAAGCTCTCTGTTTATATTGGTAGAATTTCAAACACTTTTTTTTCATGGCCTCTTTATTGTATTTGGAAAGCAATACCTCACTCCCTGGGGTGACTTTTAGGAATGACAGGACTTCAGCCTATACTATACTATACTATACGCAGAAATTGTTAATATTGTCTGCATTTGAGAAGGTTAAGCATTTCACCAAATTGGAATTGTTTTATGATTAGAATTACAGAATCCTAAAGATCGAGGGGTAACACTGCCTTATTTTACATTTACGGTAACAAGCATTGGAAGCAGTTAAAGTGATTCATTCAAAATCAGAATGAGGACCAGAAGCAACTCTCTGTGATGCCACCCACACAAGTCAGGCAGACCCTTTTCTATTGTGGTTTCACCCCTTCCTAACCATTTGGCTTGGCTTCTTATCTAGTGCCACCTCCCTCAGGGGTTGTTGTGGGATTAAAAGAGATCCTGTATGTTAGCCTCCCCACCCCCACCTAGCCCCAAACCCAGACTTCCCCTGTATCCTCTCAAAAACTCTTATTTGTTGTTGATTCTGTTCTGTAAAGGAAAGAGGTCTGAATCCAAAATGAAGAGAATATAAGCATACTTAATTTAATAATGTCAACTCACGCTCCCCCACCACAGTTAAAATTCTTCAATGTCTCCTTTTTATAAAAGTTGGATAAAATCCAAGCTCTTGTATAGAGCCCACAAGGAACTCCAAGATTTAGCCTCTGTCTCCTTCTCCAAGGACTTGTCCACCTTTCTACTCCCTCCGCAAACTTCATCTCCAGTCATGTCTTTGCTGGGTCCCTAAGAGAAATAACCTCCCACCACAAAATCCATCTTCCGGCACTCACCCCATGTCCCCTCTATGAATCCCTCACTGCCTTCCCTTCCTCTCCCCAAAGATGCCATTTTTTAAAATGCCTACATTCCGCAAAAGCAATGACTCTATTTTATTCATTTTTGTGCCCCTAGGACTGAGTGCCTAGATCCTGGAACAAAGTGGACAATATTAAATCTGTCTTTAAAATTGAGAGACTTTATAGTTTAGCAATTAAGAGCACAGCCTCTAGGCCTAGATTCCTCGAGTTTAAATCTTGGCTCCACTACTTTTCAGTTTCCATGGCTTTGGGCAACTTAATCCAGCTTTTTACCCTTAGTTCTCTCCTATGTGAACCAGGAATCATAAGGCCCACTTCATAGGCTGTTTGAGAGCCAATATATTTGAAACAACTAAAATAATGCCCAGCAAATGATTAGCACCACTATTACTAATCTATCACTATTATATTATTTAAACTACTATAATGTCTTTTCAACATAATTTATTAAACTCTAAGTAACTACTACAGACAGAGGCATTTTTATATAGCATGAGGAAAGGTAGGTTAATCAAATTCTCATAAAAGATTCTATTCAACAAATCTTTTGGCTCCCTACTAATGTAAAACACACTAGGTTATTCTCAGGGAGATATAACTAAGAATAAATCAAGAGCCTAGTCTTCAAGCTCACAATGCAATAGAAAACAGAGACACATACACACAGAACAGTAACACTTGTGGAACTAGATAAGGACCAAGAAAATGAGAACAAGTGAAGGATAATTATTCAGAGCTTGGTAGCAAGGGAGTCAGTCACCATCACTTGCATTTGGTAGAGACTCCAAGGCAGGCAGAGCGGAGAGCTTTACACTGGAAAAAAGGGAAGGCTCAGTTTGCCCTCACTGGAGGCTGCTGGCTGTTGCCTTGTGAGCAGTAGGCGGGCTCACCAGAAGCAGGAATCCTATGTGATTGGTTAGGGGCACGTATTTGGCTTTCTCTGGTTGGGCCTAAGTTGGAAGGAAGGACACAACTAGGGAAGCTACCAGTTATTACAAAGTCCCTGGACATTTGGGGTTGATCATTATAGGGATTACTGTTTGGCTTCCTGTACTGGGAATTAGAGATAGTGGTCTGACTTCCTACAAGTCTGACTTAGAGATAGCAGGCTGGCTGTCTACCTCCAGATAATGGGTTTATTTCTTGAGCTGGTTGCTTCAAGTTGTGTCTCAAAATACTACTTTTATCCATGGTTCTGACCATTCAGACCGTTCAGTCTCTCACCCTGAGATCAGTAGGAATCATTGTGCCACTAAAGACCTCGGTAAATTCAGCTTGAACTCATTATCTCTTGATGTTTAAGAGTTCATTTTCCAAGATTTCTCCAAGTTTCCAAGAGCCTACATTTCTCCCACTTCCTACTAACTCCGCTTTCCAGCCATGTCTACATTTTCCTCTTTCACTCTGCATCATGCTTCACTTCCGTAGCTCACAGCCTCTAGTTAAGAGAGCAGGCTCTGCTGCCTCGTTTCGAATCCCACCTCAGCCTTTTAGGCATCACATCACCTTAGGCAAGTTATTGAACCTTTCAGTACTTCAATTGCCTCATCTTTGAAAAGGAATAAATAGCCATACCAACCTGGGGTGGTGATGAGGGCTACTGTGACTTAGTGTGATTTACTGTGAAGTCCCTGTAAGATAGTAAGTGTTCAGTAGATGTTAATCTTTATTACTCTTTCATGTTCACTCCAGTAAACACCCCATATGGGACAAGAATTCTTGAATTCTCTCGTACCTTCCTCTCCCTTCCGCCTGCCTCCACTACCCAGGAGATTTGGCCACGTGCAAAAGAACTTACACCTGAGTCATTTACAACATTCTTGTTCTTAAGAAAAATAGCTATAAATATGGGGCTTCTGGAATAATTACACAAGCTACTTTGCTCATTCTATGCTAATAGATTCAAAGACCTGAATGAATAGATGAACTTCTCAGGAAATATACATTTCTAAAACTGACCTCGTCCAAAAACTTGAAACCTATGAATTATATTGTACAGGAAATAGAAAACATTATTAAAGAAAAATCTCAAGAAAAGAAAACATATACCAAGTCTAGTTTCAAAGGTAAATTTTTTTGTTGCAAAGACCAAATAATTCCTAGTACTATGTAAATAGTTTAACAGAACAGAGAGACAAATTTCCTCCTTACTAAGCCAATACAACAAAAGTTGATAAGAAGTAACAGAGAAAATAAAACATTACAGGGTAATCTCCCCAGCAATATCAACACAGAAATCCCATGTATTAGTAAATAAAATCTACCAGACTATTTAAAGAATAACTCACTTTGCCTAATTGGTGCTCATCTCAGGAATAAAATGATTGGAAATTATTAATTAAAATCACAAAATTAACAGGTCAAATAAGAAAAAGTATATGTTCATTCTTGTAGATGATGGAACCATTGATTCTTATGAAATGCTCTTAGTAAAATAGGAAAAGATGGAAATGTTCTTAACACAGTAAATATTTATAACTTACTCAAAAAGCAGCATGCTATTTTATATATCACTGGAATCATTCACATTAAAATCAAGAAAAAAGGAAGAAAGCTAGAAGTTACATTTATACTCCACTTAAGGAATTTTGTCTGTTTTGATCAGTGATGAATCTCAGGACCTAGAACATAGTGGGATGCTCAGTAAATAGCTGTTGAATGAATGATGTCAACCATCACTGTCATAATTTTTAAATGTTCGAGAAGTACCAACCAAGCCAAATAACAAGGGGAAGATATAAAGCACTGAAAATAAGAAAGAATGATACAGCATAAAAATAAGAGAGATGATCTGGTCCTAGATGACAAAATCATCAAGTGAAAAAATATTTAAAACAATAAGAATTTAATATGTTGGATGATCACAAATTAATAAGCAAAAAGTATTATCTTTTATTATAAAAACAATCAGTTATTAGTTTGAACCATATGAAATTGCCAAAATTCTTCTGTTTTTTTAGCTTACAAAACAAGTCAATTTCATATGATTCTAATCAACAAAAAATAAAATGGATGAAAAGATCCAACAACAAAGCTATGGTACCTAGATATAATATATAGAACATTTATGGAAATAGGAAACTTTACTGAGAAATAGTTTTTAAAAGACTTGAGTACATAGAAAGTTCTATTATGTTTTAAATAGGAAAACTCAGTACTGTAAAGATATTAATTTTCTGTAAATCTAAAACTATCATGTAACTTCAAATTTTTAAAAAGCATATGTTTATATGATTCCTTATATGGATGTTTATAGGGTTTCTTTTATTTTTCCCTTTTAGACAAATTTATTCTGACATTTGCATAGTTAATGTGTAAATACAGCCCCAAATAAAAAAATCTGAAAAACAAAAGGAAGGTGACTTGCCTGCCCAGGTATGAGAATAAATATAAATCTGCAGAAAAATTATGCTTCTAAACAAAAGAGTGATTGGACAAGTAGCACAATAGAAAGGATTTAAAAGTACAGAAATAGACCTAAATAAGCAAATTTAATGTACTCTATATTCAAATTGGTGAACAAAAGATACTTCTGTAAATCTTGTAGGGATAACTGTCCAATAATATGGAAATAGCAATAATAGATTATTATTTCAACCTGAATTTCAAATAAATTCCAAATGAGTCAAAGTTTTAAAAGTAAAGAATGAAATTTCAAAAATAATAGAAGGATATATGGAGTGATTTTTTTAAATCTGAGTAAAGGCCCTTGTAAGTAAGATACAAATCAAGGAAATGAGAAATTAGATTGATAATTAACTACACACATTAATTTTATACAAGGCCAAAAATTGTCATAAACAAAAAGACAAGTGAATAATTGAAAGAAAAATCTGTAATATACATCAAGAATTGTATTATTTCACTTATAAATAAAAGTATTACTTTACTTAGTAAATACAAGTACTATTTTAGTTACAAATCAATAAGGAAAACCCAACAGAAAAATAAGTCAAGCTCATCTGTAGAGTATTAATATGAAAAAATTACAGTGGCTTATAATTGCATGAAAAGATACTCATTTTCACGTAGTCAAGTATATGCAAATTAAAATGCCAATGATACAACTATTTTTCACTTCGATTGCAAAAATTAAAACATTTTTATAGCTGTTGAGATATAATTCACATACCATTCAATTCACGCATTTAGAATATATTCTCAGAGTTGTGCACAATCAATTTTAAAACATTTTCATCATCCCCAAAAGAAATCCTGTACTCCTTAGCAATTGCTCCCTAATTGCTCCCAATCCTACGCATCAGCCCCCTATAACCATTACTCTACTTTCTTCTTCAATGGATTTTCCTGTTCTGAACATTTCATATAAATGCAATCACATTCACATAAATGGTCACAAAATGGCCTTTTCTGATCAACTTCTTTCACTTAGCAGATTTTCAAGTCTCCTCTATTTTGTAGCATTTGTTAGTATTCTATTCTTTTTTATTGCCATATAATGTTCCATTTTATTTATAGATTTATCAATTGATGGACATTTGGGTTGTTCACAATTTGGGGCTATTATGAATAGTGATGCAATGAACATTCATGCACAGTTTTTGAGTGGACATTTATGTGTTGGCTATATACTCAGAAATGAAATTCCTGAGTCTTATGGTACCTGCATGTTTAACATTTTGAGGTACTGTCAAACTATTTTCCCAAACGGCTGCACCGTTTTCCATTTCCACTAGTAATGCATGAGGGTTACAATTTTTCCACATATTCACCAACATTTCTTAATACATACCTTTTTTTTATTATAGCTATTCTGCAAAATATCTGTTCAAATCCATTGCCGTTTTTCAATTGGATTGTCTTTTGATCATTAAGTTCAGAGTTGTTTACATATTTTTGACATAAATTCCTTATCAGATAAATGGTTTGCAAATATATTCTCCTATTTTGCGAATTGTCTTTACATCTACTTGATGATATTCTTTGAAGCAAAAAAGTTTTTAATAATGAAGAAATCAGATCTACCTTTTTTTTATTACTTGTGCTTTGGTGTCTAAGACGACTTTGCCTAACCCAAGATTACAAAGAATTAATGTTTCCTTCTAGGAGTTTCTAGTTTTAGCTATGATCCATTGAATTGATTCTTGCGTACAGTATAAGGAAGGAGTCTAACTTCCTTCTTTTGCCTGTGGATACCCAGTTGCTCCAGTACCATTTGCTGGAAAGACAATTCTTTATCGATTGACTTCTCTTGGCACCCTTGTCAAAAATCAATTGACAACAAGTGTAAGGGTATATTTCTAGACTCTATAAATTCAATTACATTGATCTATGTGTCTGCCCTTATGCCAGTATTACATTGCCTTTATTACTATAGTTTGTAGTAAGTTTTGAGATCAGGAAGTGTGAATTCTCCAACTTTGTTCTTTTTCAGGATATTTTTTAGCTATTTTTGGTCCCTTGTGTTTCTATGAGCATTTTAGGATCGGCCACCTTGTTAATTTCCACAAAGAACTCAGCTGGAATTTTGAGAGGGATTGTGTTAAATCTCTAGATCATTTTGGGGGTCTTGCCATGTAACAATATTGTCTTCTGATCCATTAACATTAGATATCTTTCCATTTATTTAGGCCTTCTTTAATTTCTTTCAGCAATGTTTTGGAGTGTTCAGTTAACAAATCATGAGCTTCTCTGGTTAAATATATTTCTAAGTATTTTATTCTTTTTGATGCCATTGTAAGTGGGATTGCTTTCTTTATTTTTGGATTTTTTATTGCTGCCATATAGAAATGAAACTGATGTTTGTATATCAATCTTATATCTTGGAACTTTATTAACTCCTTTATTCTCATAATTTTTTCACTGGATTCCTCTGGATTTTCTATATATAATATTATTTAATGTGCAAATACAGAGAGTTTTACTTCTTCTTTTCCAATCTGGAAGCTCTTTATTTCTTTTTCTTGCCTTATTGATCCAGACTGGAATCTTCAGTGGCAAAAGTGGTCATTCCTGTCTTTTTCTTGATCTTAGGGGGAAATTTTCAGTCTTTCACCACCAAGTATGATGTTAATATTGGTTTACGTAGATGCCCTTTATCAAGTTAAGGAACTTCATTTCTATTCCTAGTTTGTTGAGTATTTTTATCATGAAAAGGTGTTGGATTTTGTCAAATATTTTTCTTGTGATTATTAAGATGATCTTATGATCTTTGTCTTTTATTTTATTGATGTGGTGCATTGTATTAACTGATTTTCAGATGCTAAAACAACTTTGCATTTCTGAGATAAATTCCACTTGTTTGCAATACATAATCCTTTTAAAATGGTGCCAGATTTCGTTTGCTAGTATTTTGTTGAGGATTTTTGCATCAACAATCATAAGAGATACTGATCCATTGTCTTTTTTCTTTTCTTGTGGTATCTTTGTCTGATTTTGGTAGCTGGGTAATACCATCCTCATAAACTGAATTGAGGAGTCTTTCCTCCTCTGCTGTATTTTAGGGAGAATTTGTAAAGAATTGTTGTTAATTGTTATACAAATGTTTCATAAAATTCACCAGTGAAGCCATCTGGGTCTGAGCTTTTATTTTGGAAAGTTTTTAAATTACTAATTCAATCTCTTTACTTATTATCGGTCTATTCCAATTTTCTATTTCTTCTTCAGTCCATTTTTCTAGTTTGCATCTTTCCAGACATTTGTCCACTTCATTGAAGTTATCTCATTTTTCAGCATACAGTTGTTCATAGCATTCCCTTATAGTTGTTTTTTCTTTTTTCCTGTAAAGTTGGTAGTAATGTTCCTTCTAAAGATTAAAACATTTTTAGTACATAATGTTGACACTTCTGCAGAGAAAAGATTGCATACTCCATGGTGGGCATTGTGAATTGTAACTTGGTGAAACATTCTTTGAGGACACGTTAGCAGTCAGATTCAACAGAACATGGTGACAATTAGATATGGGTAGTAAAGAGGAATTAAAGACAGCCTTGAGTTTTTGAGCCTGAGTGATAAAGAGACTAACTTTGCATACATAAATAGAGGGAAACTAGGAGGGAAATCACTTTCAAGGGGAAAGTAATGAATTTTAATCATGAATTGTTATGTGTGATGGTTGTATGAGTTGTAGAGGTAGAAATATAAGCAGCTAGCCAGAAATTCAGAATTACTATTCGTAAGAGAATAATTAGGGGATCCATGCTGAAATAATAGCTCCTTGAGTCTACATTAGCAGATCAGAGTTTTGTTTTGGTTTGGTTTGGTTTAGTCGTTGAAAAGTGAGTATGAGACAGAAGAAAAAATATGCCTCAGGAGGCATACCTATAATTATGGAGTAAAACTAAAGAAAGAAATCAATACCAGAAGCAGAGCAGGAATATTCACAGAGATAGAAGGAGAACTAGGAATGGCATTACGGAAACAAAGCAGAGAGAAATTGCAAAGGAGAGAATAGGAGTGTCAATCGGTCTATGACATCAAGTACCGTGATGGCTGGGAAGAGGCTACTGGGTCCAACAAACAGGATACTAATTTTGGCTTTAGAAAGAGTAGTTGGTCTATCAGAAATCCATTACATTTTTTTTCCAAAAGTCACTCATTTCAAATTGCATCGGTTACTATAATTGACTAAGCAGAAATATTTTCAAGTACTTAATTCTACAATTCTATCGAGTGCCAACATATAATCATTCTTATATGTCATAAATATGATTTTCTTTAACTGTATTTCTGTGCTGAAACAGAAATTAAAAATTTTTTTGCAGTAGATCAAGGAAATTGTTTATATGCTTTGACAAATATTTATGTCTCATTTTAAATCTTAGCTAACTGATACCAGAAAATATAAGAAAACCAAATGTATCTCAATTTATCCCAAGATAAAATGTTTCTGACTGAAAGGTAATATCGGGGGCTAAAATTTATCTTGGCATAAATTTTATCCTGTGAGTAGAGAGTACTAAAATCAGACTCTGACTCTCTTGTGAAAAATTTAAAAAGGCTGCATTATCCCCTAAATAGTAACTGTCTCCATGCCTGACCAGAATGTATTCCATCTGGTCCTTGGTTTAGGCAAGTAGAGATGTAATGTAAGTTGTAGCAAATTAGCAACATTAAGCTACATAAAAATGTCATTTTGAAACTGTTAGGACACTCTCAGAAAACTGTGACTCAGTGAAATATGAGGTGGAAAGCACTCACTCTGCCCTGGGGAGTAAGGGAGCCATAGCTTCCTGCTCAGGAGGCACACACATCAACTGGAGTTCTGCTGCCCTTGGCTCTTTCCGTCTCAAGATGAGATGATCACCAATCAGGACGCCATCTGCCTCTCAGCAGCCCTGAACACCTGAGGCTGCTGGGGCAAGGGCAGATCCCCATGCAGCCCTTAGCTGGAGCAGGGCTACTCTGTAACTGAAATTCAATCCCACCGGTTGCTCCAAAGGGCTAGAGCTAAGGCTGATGGCACTAGTTCTTGAAGCCGAATGGGACCTTGAAAAGCCTCAACCACAAAAGCAGTTGCTTGGATAAGGAGGTTAACTCAAATTCCACTGAAAGTTTAAAATATACAGCAGAAAATTTTTCTTTTGCTAAAGATAAATGAGCACTTCGTTGTTTCATGATATCATCATTGGAATTAGCTATTTTTTCTGTCTTCCTAAAATTAATCTGCAGGTAAATGACAATAACCATTAGTCAGATTCCAGTCTGACTTGTTTAAATTTTAGAAATGGAAATTGTAAGGCTGAAGGGCTGAAGAAGTTTGATTATTTTTGTTTGTTTGTTCACCCACCCAGGTAATGCTTCTTATAATAGAAATATTTGGAAAAAATTTGGAACACACTTGAAACTTCAAGATAACTCCCTCTCTCCAACTGCTCCCAGACTCAAGGAATCCGAATTGATAGCAAGATGAAGACTGGGTTTTCTGAATAAACCAGAACACTGAGGTCTGGACAGACTCTTCCACCTTTCCCCCTCAACATATCCTATTCCACACTAACCATTTTTCTTCATTCAATCAGATATAGCAACTGGTGGGAGGGAGGGTACGGAAGGACCTGTATAGGGAGCAGTGAGGAAGGGAAGTGGTAGGAACACAAAACATCCTGTGAGCTGTGTATAGTACTGCAGGCCAGGCAAGGGACCATTGTTCCTTGAGAGTAGTGTCTGCTGGTAGGTTTTCAGATATTCCATGAGTTCACAGTATCTGATATCAGAACAGGGGGATAGAAGAAGAAGCTATTTTTGCAGAGGTGAGTTGGACCATGTAAATATCTCCTAGAAATTCCCTTCTAACTGGACAATGAAGAATGAGAATCAACAATCTTCCAAGACGACAGAGAATCCATACACTCTAACTTTTGAGGGAGAACGGCTAGATCATATCTCTTATGAGAAGTAGAGATAATGAAAATGAGGACTGTGGAAAAAGTATTACCAATCAAAAGAAGGAAAAATCATCCATTTGAACTAAAGGCAGCAATGTCTACAGTTTTGAAGGGAACAATTTACTACTCAACAATTTTTTACCCAACCAGTTGGTATTTCTTATGTGAAGGTGTCATAAAGACATTCTCAGATGTACAAGATCCCAGAAAATATACCAAAAGTGTATCTTTTTAAAAAAAATCTGTTACCATTAGGAGATGAAGGAAGCACAATTAAAAGATAAAAATGGGTAAAATCATGGTATAAACAGTCTGGCAATAATCAGTGAAATCAGTTCAACATGGGGATTTTGCCAAAGAATTACACATTTTATGACAACATAGATAATAAATGCCAAAATTAATTCTTGAAGGGTAGGATACTTAATGTAAAAAGAGCAATTTAATGCCAATAATTTGAATTAAATCCTGAAGCTTCACTTCATAAATAAATTGACCAGCAGGTAAGCCAGTGTTGAAAATTAAATTTATCATAGCAAATTATTTAGGTGAAAGCTTTACTTTATGATGCAGCTCTGCAAAGGTAAAAACTACAGTGAGTGACTGCATTGTGAAGCGAGCAGTCCTAAAACGTTTAACGATGTGACCTCTTGTACTGGGTCCTGATAAAGAGCTCATATGACCACATCTAAAGGTGCTTTTTCCAATCTTTTAAAATAAAACAACAACAAAAATAATTCTTTCTTTTTCTTCCAAGCAATAGGAGGAATAATCTAGTTTCTGGTTACTATCTGAAGCATGATAATGAGGAACAGAAATTACACATGGGGGCATCAGGAAGGAAATGAGTACCAGGGACCTACCACATAGTTTAAGGAATCACAGAGCAGAGGGACATATACTCATTTTCCCACTTGAACTCTGAGAGGAATCAGCTGCAATGATTGCCTCCGTACCATCTTGGGTTGCCACAGTAGAACATAAATGCCATTTTGGCTTGTGCTTAGGCAGAGAGAAGGCTTGAAAGACTAGTCTCAAGTTCCTCGCTCACAACCAGGAGGATTTTCAGAAGAAAGTTCCCATGAGTCCCAGAAGAGGTTAGGGGTAGTTGAACAGTGAATTGTCAAAGAAATTGACAGACCCAAAAAAGTCTGGTGTCAGAACAAGGCTGAGCCAGATTACTCAGGCTTTGAAACTGGGGGCCATGCCAAAGACCCCACAACTTCACGACAGATACATCTTACAGAAGCCAACAGCCAATTGGATGAGAGACCTCAGCAAGGGATCTTGAAGACTGGGCCAGCACAGATATGCATTCACTTACCTGAAGACCAAGTTACTGATTATCTACTACGAGCCAGGCAGACTTCTTGGCACTGGGCCACAGCCAGGAGAAAGAAAAACAGCTAAAGTACCTACCCTCATGAAGCTCACATTTTAGTGAAAAACAATTGACTGTTTCTCCCCCTCCCCCTTATTTTTCGGTGAGAAAGATTGGCCCTGAGCTAACATCTGTTGCCAATATTCCTTTCTTTTTGCTTGACGAAGATGGTCCCTGAGCTAACATGTGTGCTAGTCTTCCTCTATTTTGTATGTGGGATGCCGCCACAGCGTGGTTTGATGAGGGATGCATAGGTGTGTGCTCGGGATCCAGGCCTGCAAACCCTGGGCCACTGACACGGAGCACATGAACTTAATCACTACACCACGGGGCTGGCTCCTGTTTCTCTTGAAGGATAATAAACAAACAAATAAATATGTAAGTGCTATGTTCAAATGCTATGAAGAAAAATAAAGCATGGGATGGATATGGGGAGTGTGTGTGAGGAGAGGAGTGCTACAATTTATATTAGGACTGTCAGAGAAGATTTCCCTAAGACAGACAAAAACCTAAAAAACAGGGCAGAAGGGAGCCCCACAGTACAGTGGCAAAAATATTCCCAGAAAGGGAAAGCAAGGGCCAGAGCCCTGAGGGAGGAACATGCACAGAGAGGAGGGAGAGGGGAAACGGGAGGCCAACAGGACGTTAATGAGGTGACCAGGAGTGAGGTCACGTGGGACCAGCTCTGTAGGCCCTGCGGGAAATGTGGATTTTACTCTGAATGAGATGGGAAGTTATTGAGGATCTTGAACAGAGCAGTGACAAGATCTAAAGGAGGCCTCCTCCCCTTACCCAATTTGCCACCTGTGCCCAACACTCTCCCCTGAAAGAAAAAGGGGAGAAATTCTCTTTAGAGGGGAAAATACCCCAACGAGAAATTTAAATTGGAATTAACTGAAAGTGCACCCTAAATTGATCAAATAAATAGCAGCAAGGGATTACTTTGAAATTGGCAGAGACATTGTTATCTTGAAAGTGAAATGAAAGTTTTCTTGCTTTTAAAGATGTGGCTTCATTAAGAGTTTGAATTCAGTTATGAAAGAAAAGAGAAGCTGAATTTCTGCCTTTATGAGATGTGTCTATGCATTAAAAAAATTTTTTTTTTCCATTACATGGTCAAGGGGCTATGCGAAAAGACTTCATTCAATGACATTGTGTCTTTGTATCATCAAATATTTATTATGTACCTGTGGGGATTGGATCACTTTTATAAGCAAGGCCAGACTAAGTCTCATCAGGCCTGTCCAGGACTAGACCATTTATATGTGGCTTTCTCTCTCTTGCCTTTTATCCCTATCCTAACATGATGACCACAATAAAATGCATTAAGTACAGGTCAGTACCAAGCCCTGGGGGCAATGTTCTACTCCCTCACAAGGATATGTTAAATCTTTTATTTTCTATGCCAATGACTCTCAAAGTTATTGGACCAGCAGCATCAGCATGACCTGAGACCTTTCCAGAAATGCAAATTATCTATCTGCAATCCAGATCAACTGAATAAAAATCGCTGGGGGGAACCCAGCGATTTTTATTTTAATAAGCCCCCCAGGTGATTCCGAAGCATGTTGAAGTTTCAGAAACACTAGTCTAAGTAGTGCTGGACCTGGTGGGCTAATGGTTATGATTCGGTGTTCTCACCGCCATGGCCTAGGTTCCTCTCCTGATCAGGCAACCATACCACCTGTCTGTCTGTTGGTTGTCATACTGTGGCAGCTGTATGTTGCTGTGATGCTGGAAGCTATGCCACGGGATCATGCATGATGGACAGGTTTCTGTGGAGTTTCCAGACTAAGACAGAATGGAAGAAGGACCTGGCCACCCACTTCTGAAAATTTTGCCATGAAACCCTGTAAAGTGCAGTGGAGCATTGTCTGATAGAGCACCAGAAGGTGAGAAGATGGCCCATAAAGACCGGGCAACCCTGCTCTGCTGTACACAGTGTCACTAGGAGTCAGAATCGACTCGGCAGCACTAACAAGTCTAAATAGCAGAAGAATTAGGGCAATTGGATTGCAGCTCTAAATGCCTTATGTTGCCAATGTTGCTGTTTGTATAGCTGATATATTAGGCCCTGCTGGACCTTCCATCTCACCTCTACTCCCACCATGTGCTGGTCCCTTATCTGGAATTTAAAAGCAGTTTGAATCTAATTAGGCTAAAATAAGCACACTCTGTTTCTCTGAATTTGACTACTCTGGGTATCTCATATAGTATTTGTCCTTTTGTGGCTGGTTTGTTTCATTTAGCATAATGTCCTCAAGGCTCATCCATGTTGTAGTGTGTGTCAAAATTTCCTTCCTTTTAAATGCTGACTAATATTCCATTGTGTGAATATACTACATTTTGTTTATCCATTCATCTGTCGATCGACACTTGGGTTGCTTTCACTTTTTAGCTATTGTGAATAATGCTGCTATGAACATAGGTGTACAAATGTCTCTTGGAGACTCTGCTTTCAGTTTTTTTGGGGTATATACCCAAAACTGGAATTGTTGGATCATACGGTAATTCTATGTTCAATTTTTTGAAAAGCTGTCATCCTGTCAGCCATAGCAGCTACACCAGGAGTGCACAAGAGTTCTAATTTTGCCACATCCTTGCCAACATTTGTTATTTTCTGTGTTTATTTTTCTTTTTGATAGTAGGCATCATAATTGGTATGAAGTGGTATATTTTAATACATTTTGATTAATAAACTTCTTCTTAGGGAAGAGAATCATTCGATTCCCCTTGGGTTGGGTGAGCTTAATCAGACAAATTCTCATGCTATCCTCCCTGGGAGTAACCAGAGATACCACCAAGTAAACAGAGGAAACGAATTGAAGTATGAGAGTCTCATAAAGTAATGCTAAAGTGAGGGTAGGGGAAGAACCCTGCACTGGGTGGGCTACACATCACACACCCACCACCAAAATGGAGAAACGTTTATGGTGTCCATGGCCAAGTACACTGAGCAGAATAAAAACAGATGCACTAAGTGGGTCTTTACCCCGCCAAGAACAGCAAAGATGCTTCGCTGTTAATGAAATTTATTCAATGCTGCAACTGGAAAGAAATCTCTTATTTGCTGCTTCTCTTCTTTCTAAGCACTGAGCAAGTAATGTCTCACCTGGAAGACTTTTGAGTATAACCAGCAGGGATGGGAGGACAGGCACTACAGTCGAATAAAGAGATGCAGAGAAAAATAGGGATTGTTATATTACTGCTTAAGAAAGGGGAGAGAGATGAGAGAAGATTTCTCATTTTGTGCAGTTATTAATTGGATCTCCCAAATGTGTTATCAGTACCTGCATTTATCATCTCCTTAGCAAGTTATTTTTATTAGCTCCATCAGATTGTTTTTACAAAGTCTGAACAAATCTTAAAAAAATATTTTAAAGTGGTTAATTTAGACTAAGATCTAAAAGCTTTTAATGTTCAGTGAGAGCTCAGATTATCAGCATCATTTGCAGACACTACTGATTAATAGGGGATATTGCTCACAACTCCTTCAAGATCTCTAGCCTTTAACTACTTGAAACTTCAATTTTGAGTCAGAAAAAAGGGACCTCACTACAGGGGCCCTCAAGAAGCAGAATGAAAGAAAAACCTTCCACATTTAAGGTGTCTGTTATCCCTCTACAATTCAAAGTGTCAAAAATTCTAAGATTTATAAAACAGCTTTATGAATAATCTATCTTTTCTCTACAGATCAGAACAAAGAGTCCTGAGCCTGTGACGTGTCCCAGGTTTGTGACTTGTCCCCACCTTTGGCTGTTACCCTGGTTTTCTGAGTTTTAGCAACTCTTTTTATGCAGTTTGTGAACCCACATTTTTAGTTAAATCTATAGATTCTAGGAAGGAAAACATTGAAGGATGGCATAAAATGGATAGATAAAGGGAAATTGACTTTGTGTATCTCTTATGTTTAGGTATGATCCTTTAAAATTCATTTCCAAGTAAACCCCAACTCTGGCATCATAGTTATTGGACATGTTGAAATATTTGGCTCCATAAAAGGAAATGTAAATAGAAAGACCATGGGTGGTCTTAGTCAGAATCTTAACTTTTCATTTATTCTTATTATTGGGTAATATAGCAATAAGAACTCTTGTCACCACTAAGAGGGAAATACATTTCCTTTTCTCTCTATCAAAGTATATAGGAAACAATAGATGAAGATACAGTCTGTGCATATCCACCCAAAGAAAGAATTTTGTGTCTCTTCTAAAATGTCCTTATTTTGAGCTCACCTCTACCCCAAGTCCAGGAACCTTAAGAGACTCTTTTCTTTGTCTCTGAAAACAATTCTCAAAATTATTCAAGGAACGCTATTGCTTTGAATTTGTTACTTAACTCTATAATAAATGAGAAAAGCATCCCAATAGCTTTAAAATGCTCTTTGCTGCAAATTTATATTGTTTTCATTTGGTGATCCCAGATAATTTTAATTTAATTCTCATAGCATATTCAAGAAGTGAGACTTTATCAATTATAGTTAACATCCCATCTTACAGAATGCAAGGTTGATTCTTTGAGTATTTACATGACTCTTCAGTTCCTGATCTTAAAGCAAGAAAAATTCAAAGTGACCTTAGGTCTCCCAACTTCTGAAGCAGAGCCGTAACCGAAAAAGGTTAACTGCTTCACCGTAACCCAATTAACAAATGGGCAGAGGGCCTGAATACACATTTTTCCAAAGATGTCATACAAATGGCCAAGAGGTACATGAAAAGGTGCTCAACATCATTAATTATCAGGGAAATGCAAATAAAAACCACAATGAAATATTGTCTCACGTCTGTCAGAATGTCTATTACCAAAAAAACAGGCGATAAATGCTGGCAAGGCTGTGGAGAAAAGGGAACCTGTGTGCACTGTTGGTGGGAATATAAACTGGTGCAGCCACTATGGAAAAATATATGGAGGTTCCTCAAGAAATTAAGAACAAGCATATGACCTAGCAATCCCACTTCTGGGTATACATCCAAAGGGAACAAAGTCATTATCTCAAAGAGATGCTGTGCTCCTATGTTCACTGCAGCATTGTTCATGATAGCTAAGGTATGGTAACCTAAGTGTCTGTCAAGGGATGAATGGACAAAGAAAATATGATATATACATATACAATGGAATACTATTCAATCTTTTAAAAAAAAACTTGTCATTTGTGACAACATAGATGAAACTGGAAGGAAATAAGCCAAAAAGAGAAAGACTAATACTATATGGTATCACTTATATGTGGAATCTAAAAAAAAAAAAAATCAGTCTCACAGAAACAGAGAGTAGCATGGTGGTTGCCAGGGGGTAGGGGGTGGAGGAAATGGGAGAGCTTGGCAGAAGGGTACAAACTTTCAGCTATAAGATGAATAAGGTCTGAGGATCTAATGTCCAGCATAGTGACTATTGTTGATAACACTATATTGTATAATTGAAATTTGCTAAGAGAGTAGATCTTAAGCATTCTCATAAAAAAGTTTAAAAAAAGTAATAAAATGTCATTGAATAAATCACCAAATTGTATTACTGAAATTTAGAAGGGTGAAATATAATTTGACTCTAAATTAGCCGTGAATCCACCACCATTTACAATTACAATAATCCTACGTTATTAGATGTAAACCACACTGGAGTTAGGATTAAGGGTGATCATCTTTTTTTTTTTTTAATCCTGGCATTTTATCCTGATGTGTCCAAATTTCCTGCATTTTATTTATAATATTATTGTAATTATAACTCATTCATTGCTTAAGGGCTTTCTGCTACTTCACCATATAAACCCAACTTTTTTGAATTCCTCATTTCCCATTCCTCAATCCCATCCCCACTCCAGTGATCACACAGGAATTTATGTTGTCATGGTCTTCTGGACATGACTGCTTTTTGCCTGTATTGATGCCGACACAAAGACAAAGACTGCTACTAGGTAATTTTATGATTATTACAACCAGTCAGAATGATGTTTCTAAAAATAACCATCGAATAAGAAACAGCAGTTTTGGCCACAAAGAATAGGATTTCTGGAGCACTGGTTAGGGAATTTTATTCCTGAAGAGCTCCAAATCCACATGAAATTCCAAAGCCAGAGGCAGCATGGCCCTGCTGACACCTTGATTTCAGACTTCTGGCCTTCAGACTGTGAGACAGTAAATTGTTGTTATTGTTGCCTCCCCCCACTCCCCCATTTGTGGTGCTTTGTTACCATGGCCTTAGGAAACTCATACAGCCCCTGTTCAAAATACTCCATTTATAGTGAAAGGATTTCCAAGAAAGGCAATCATCTTATGGGCATAAGAGTTTGCGCCAGGAAAAGAAGAGGAAAGGAAGGAGGAAAGGCCTTCCCTGTGTCCTCCCTAGTGTCGAAGCCGTCAGGCAGTTAGGAACGGCCTGAGTGGCTGTGCTCCCTTATTTGTTCACGTGCGCTGATGTTTCACAAACTAGTATTTGAAACATTTTCAGACAAAGATTTAGCACAAGTTTGTGACATGTAGGAAAGGACACCTGTGTGAAGTGATATTATTTCCTTGTAATATTTAAGGACAACCACATCGAACATTGTTACAAGAAGAAAATAAACTGATATGACATTGTTTCTTTTCAATTACTAGTTGAAATAAAAATGAGTGCCAGGCCCCACCTTGGCTACCAACAGCTGAAAACAGCAAGCCAGTGCACCTAGGAAGGCTCTCACAAGGAGTGTGGACCACTGCATGATTTCCAAATTCTGTATTTCACAAAAGGTCCAGAAAAAATTTCCTTGGAGCTGTGTATATAGTTAAGCTATAGCACTGGCAGAGAACTGAATTAGATTAGGCGTTAACTAGGCAAAGGAGGAGAGGGATTATGGAGAGAAGAACATTCCAGACAGAGAAAGAGCATGTGCAAGTCCAGTAATCAATTCTTAATTCTCATCTTGCTTGACCTCTGAGCGGCATTTGTCACAGCTAATCTCTCCTTTGGCTGTGTAATACTTCCACACCTTTACTTCCTAGACGTCACATACTTGTGATCAACTACCTAGTTGACATCTAAAGCAAGAAAGAGTTCTTGGTAGTTTAAAAGTGATAAAAGTATTTTTAAAATATAATAGAGGATTAGAAGGTAAAGTAGAAGATATCACCTAGAAAAAAGAACTAAAAGCCAAAGTGACAAAAATTTTGATAAAAAGAATAAAAAATTTGACAATCTATTCAAGAAATTCAATAGTTTACTATTAAAATCATAGGAAAAGAAACTGGAGAAATGGAAATTATGAAAAAATAAGATATAATAATTTTCCATAATAACAAAACCCCTAGATCTCTATATAAAAAGGCTCTCTGATGCCAGCAGAATAATTTTTTTTTAATCTGTACCAATGCATGTCATTGTGAAATATCAGCCCTCTGCATATAAAGAAGAGATCCTAAAAGTTTCCAAACAGAAATACAGGGTAGCAGTTGAAGGAGTAATCATTAGAATGGCATATGGTGTTGGACTTTTCAAAATAGCAACAGCATAAGCTAGAAAATAATTCATTCAACAATGATTTATTAAGTGTCTACTCTGTACCAGGCACTATATTAGGTGCTGACAATAGAAAGATGTCTTTGAAATTCCTTCAAAATTCTGAGAAAATTATTTCCAACCTAAAATAAGATACTCTACTCAAGCAGACGAAAGTGTGTAAACAACAACCACTGCACCTCTTATGAACTCTTGCTCAAGAAGCTACTGGAGCGTGCGAACCATCAAAATAAAGCTTATAAACCAAGAAAAAGGAATTCGGGTGATAAAGGAGATAGACGAAGGGACAGACTTGCCAGGGTGACTGGAAGGGTTGTCTCAGGACAAAAATGGTCTGGACTCAAGGATGGCTATCGAGCACTGGGGAAGGGCGGGGGAGATAGAACTCACTGATTACCTGTAGTGCTTAACCATTTTGAGAAGAGTTTCAAAATTCTATTAATTCTAAAATGCCAAATTGAAAGTGTTGGAAGCAGCAGGCTCTGGAAGAGAGATGTGAGGTGGAATACTTCTATTATACAAGTTGCATCATGATATTTGACTATTTAAATTATGGTCACTTATTACTTAATAAAAATAATGTCTACATTTTTAAAAGAACTGAACTAGAACGAAAATATCCCACTTAAGGTAAAAATAAGATAGTATTTTCCCTTTTTTTCTGAAACAATTTCAAAAAGATAAATTTGTTGTTTTGCTTTCAAATAAGCATGATGCTTTGTTTTCCAATTTCATTGTTACTGTGCCCTTTAGGATATTTTGAATAGAAGAACATCAGTTTCTACAAGCAGTTGGAAAGGCAGATTCTGCAAGGTAAGGACTGCAATGAAGTTTATGGCCTCCATAAACAATTGCATCATACTACGCAGGCTGTATTTTCTTAAGAAGGAAGATAACATTTTCTTTATCAATGCAAGCCAAAACAGCCTATAAATTAAACAATGTCTGTCTCTTGGTTCACAGAGAACTACCATCCATCTGGAACCAAGCAGGAATGGAGCTAAATAAAGACGCTCTAAGTCAACATAAATTATAGGGAGAAGAATATTTCCACCTTGGGGCACCCATAGTTCTGGTCAATTCCTTTCTTATACTTTGATATGCATGGCAGCCAACTGACTGGCTACCAGATGCCCAGAACATTTTTGTATTTACTCCTCAATTATAAAATTCAGTGGAAATAATAAAAACATGGTGAAAATAGATGACCGATCAATTTAAAGTTAAAATGCTACTGTTAAAGTTAAATGCTACTGTAAAGTTAAAATGCTACAAATTTCACAGTGTGCATATAGTGAGAACTCAAAGTCTGTAAAATCAAGGCGGTGGTAAAACCATAAAAAATTGCAAGCATTACTGTGTTCAGGATGTGAATAACCTTTTCACCCCAAGAAACCTGAATTCAAAGACGATTAACCACAGAAGTGAAAATATCTTGGGTGGTCTAACTCTAGATATTTGTTCTTAGTGTATCTGGCCAAAGCACGAAGCCACCAAGGAGTCTGGCATGATGGATGGTGTCTTCCTAGAAGATGCTTGGGATTATGCAGGTTGTTTTAAGTCAGACATGGGTGGAGTGATTGAGGCAAGAAGCTCCTGGAGAGATTTACCATGTGCCAGGTCATAACTGGCCCTTTCTCTGCAAGGATGTTGTTTATAGAAGGCAGACTCCTTCAGAAACTCTACTTTTCTCCTATCCTCCTGCTAAGTACAACTAGAAATCTTGAACATTACATATAAACACACTAATGAGAATATGAAGGGCAGATTAGGAAGGCAGACCAACTAGGGACCTCAGGACCCAAAGAACAACACAGTGGCCTCAAATATCCCAGACTAGGTGTGAAGGAGATGGCAACCTGGAAACACCAATGGGTACAGACAAAAAAAGCCCCAAGAAAAGCTCTCTCTCTCTAGACGAAGCACCAGGAAATAGGTAGCTCAGCAAGAGAGAAGACATTTAAATAATAACTGCTCTACAACAGCCAAACACCACAGAAAAAAACTTTGGTTCCATCCTTACCACACCCATAAAGGCTGAGTGGAGAGCTTAGAGTTCCACCCTCACCAAGCTGTAACAAGGTGTCCCAGCCCCACACTCCCTCCCCACTGGTGCCAGGGTGGAGTCAGAGAAGGCTGAGTGGGAAGCTGGGACTTTTATTGCCACCAGGCCATGAGGAGGCCACTCTGTGGTATCAGTAGCAGTGAAGAAGGCAGTAGTAGGAGTGACCTCATGAGACATACCCCCCCCCCCCCCCCCCAGCTAGTAAGCTATCCTGGACTCTACTCCTACCCGGCAGTAATGAGGCAGTGCTCCCCTGCTTCCCTTGCTGAAGCCATGCCAGAAAAAGTCAGCTAAAACAGAAGGTTTAAATAAGATTCAGAGTCTCATAGCAAAATATCCAAACTCTTCAGGTTTCAGTCAAAAATCACTCATCATGCCAACAACCAGGAAGATAACAAACTAAATGAAAAATAATAATCCACGGAGCTGTATGCACCAAACAACAGAGCTAAAAATATATGGAGCAAAAAGTGATAGAACTGAAAAGAGACAGACAAATCTATAACTCCAGTTGGAGACTTCAACACTATTATCTCAACATCGATAAAACAAGTAGACAGAAAGTCAACAAGGATATGTAAGATACTCAGTAACACCCTTATCCAACGGGATCTAATCAATAGTCATAGACCACTTCGCTCAACAACAGCAGAATACTCATTCTTTTCAAGTGCCCACAGAATGTATATCAAGAAGGCTATATGCTGGGCCACAAAACAAACCTCAACAAATTTAAAAGAACTGAAATTAGACAGAATGTGTCCTGCAACCACAACAGAATCAAATTAAAAATGAATAACAGAAAGACAGAAGGAAGATCTCCAAATGCTTCAAAACTAAACAACACACTTCTAAATAATTTATGGGTCAAATATGAAATCTCAAAAGAAATTTAAAAATACATTAAACTGAATGAAAATGAAATATAACATATCAGAATTGGTGGAACATGGCAAAAGCAGTGCTGAATGGAAATTTATAGCAATAAATAGATACATTAGAAAATAGGACAAAATCTCAAGTCAAAATTATGACATGATTGTCTGTGTAGAAAATCTAAAGGTATCTCCAAAACACTCCTAGAACTAAGTGAGTTCAAGAAGGTCACAAGATATAAGATAAACATGCAAAAATCAATTACGTCTCTACATACTAGCAATAAATAAGTGGACATGAAAATTAAAAATACAGTGTCATTTATAATCGAGAGAGAGGGAGAGAGAGAAAGAAAGGAAGAGAGAAAGGCACACATTAGGCATAAATCCAACAAAATATGTACAGGACAGATATGCTGAAAACTACTGTGGGGGACTGGATTGGCCACCCCAAGATATGTCTCTTTGGCATGAGGATTATTTGGGGCTGGTTACTTTTAGAAACTGCAGACATGAGAGAAACTCTGAAAAGTAGAATTTACTTACCCTTTGTTAAGAGACATTTACATTTGTAAAGGAAATCTCTATCCATAAAGGTGTCTCGCTCTCTGTATCAGGAAGAAGGGGGGATGACCCTATCTCTAGAAACTCTTAATCAATGTGGAAGGCAAGGACTTAAATCTGCATAATAACCGTTCCCTTGATCGCTATGCTTTTCTGGTAATCTCCCATAAGTGACTCCCCCTACCCCCAACATCCTGCTTTGTCTTTAGCTTAGGATGGTATTTAAGTTGAGAGCTTCCATCATTTTGGCGAGTTACTCAGTTTTTCTGGGTCTCTCCCATGTCTACATGTGATAAAGCTTTGTTTAATTTTCTTCTGTTTTTCTGTCTCATGTGAATTTAATTCTATGTCCGGCCAGAAGGACCCAGAGAGGGTAGAGAAAACACCTTTCTCCCCTACACTACCAAATGCCCATAAAATAAATTAAAGAAGATCTAAATAAACGGAGGGACATGTTGTGCTTAGGGAATAGAAATTCAACATAGTAAAGATATTAATTCTCTCAAAATTGATACACAGGTTCAATGCAATTCTTATCAAAATCTCAGCAAGATTTTTGTAGATATAGACAAAAGTTTCTTAAATTTTTATGAAAAGGCAAAGGGACTAGAAGAGATCAAGAAATTTTTAAATAAGAAGAAAGTGGTAGAGTCAGTCTACCTGATTCCAAGACTTATTAAATAGCTGCAGTAACAAAGTCTGGTAGTTGGCAGAGAGAGAAACATAAATCAATGAAACAGAATACAGAACACTGAAACAGATCCACCTAAGTACGCCCAACTGATTTTTGACAAAGGTGCAAAAACAATTCAATAGAAGAAATATAGCCATTTGAATAAATGGTGCTGGCGCAATTGAGGATCAATGGAAAACAATGAACCTTGACCTGAATCTCACATCTTATATAAAAATTAACTCAAACTGGATCGTGGACTTGAACTTAAATGTAAGATGCTAAACTACAAAACCCCTAGAAAAAAATAAGAGAAAGTCTTCAAGATCTAAGGCTAGGCAAAAAGTTCTCAGACTTGGCATCAAAAGCAAAATCCATAAGGGGAAAAATTTTTAAGTTGGACTTCATTAAAATAGAATTTTTTCCCTGTTTCTCATTTCCCCATCCTCCACAATCCTTACCTTGCCTTACTTTTTAGAAATGATTTTAAGTAATGCTTAGTTCAATGGTGTATACATTAAACAGGTTCCATTTAAATCATCTTCCTCTCCAGCTATTTCTGCATACCATCCTTCTGTAGCCTGCTTTCCAAGATATTGTTCATTTCATCAGATTATAACTTACAAGTCCTTCCCTCATTTCCCAACAATCACACCAACCTTCAAACTGGTCCTTTGATCTTTGTCTAATAAAGCAACTTTTCTACCCTCTTTGTATGATTTTTATTTTCTAACCACAGGGTTTGTTATCTATTTCTCTTTGTGATTGAAGTATCTTTTTCATAGTCTCAGCCTTCATCCTCCTTTCTTTGGATTTCTCTATTTATTGCCAGGATTTTTAAAATTACACAAGTAACAGGAATAATAATTGCTGTCAATAATTCAAAGACTACAGAAGTTTTCAGAGAGAAATATGACAGCCTCAATTTTCTCACCTTCAATTCCATTCTCCTCCCCGGAGGTAACCATGTTAACATTTGTCATACATTCTTCCTCCTTTTTATCCTTTTTCTATGCATTTACGTATATATTTTAAAATAAACAAATGTCTTTTACGTTCCATAAATAGTATCACACTAAATCTAATATTCTGAAACTTCGTTTTCCATTTTAAGTTTGGGGATATTTTTACACCAATGCCTGTATGTCTACAGCTCTCTTTTTTAAACTACATATTATTTCACCATATGGAGCTACCATAATTTACCTAACTACTTCTTTATTGTTGGACAATTACAGTTTTTCCTTATTTTCACCATCAAAATTACTCTTACATTTTTGCACAAATGAGTAATTATTTCTTTAAGTTATACTCCCCAAAGTGGAATTGTTTGATATAAAAATAAGTGCACTCAATTTTGAGAAATACTGATCAATTTCAAAAGGCAACCAACAAAATGTCAGAAAGATTCAAAATATCTCACCAGCAATGTTCTGATAGAATAAAAATATCCCCATTATGGTAACATTTCCTGGATTGTCAGTGAAGCTGAGAAGATATTCATATATTTTTGGTACATTTTGTGGCTAACGTTTATTACATTTTCCTATGATAATATTATAGTTTTATTTACTCATCATTTACTTATAGTACTTCAAGTTTATCTTTATGTATGCTGTGAATTATTGGTTGTAATTAATTTTTTCCAAAGGAGACTCAATTTTCCCAGCATATTAAAAAAGGTATCTATTCTTTCCTTACTGATTTTAGAAAACTTCTTTATCATAAATTGAATTACTTGATATAAAGGAATTTCTTTCTGGAGTCCATTGTTTCCCATTTTTCCACCTGTGCTTGCTTGCCCTAATACCAAACTACGTAAAGCCCAGATTTATAACATGCTTTGACATCTGGGGTAATTGTTCATCTTCAGAATTTTCTTGGTTATTTTATGCATGTTTTTTCCAGATAAGCTTAAGAATGAGCTTGTCATTGTATAAGAAAAATATTCTTGTGACTTTGATTTACAATGAATTTCAATATTAATTTTTCAAAAATCAGCATCCACAGGATTTGAGTCTCTTCATACAAATCATGCTATGCTTCTTCTATTTCTTTAGGTATTTACGGGGGGATCCTTTAGCAGAAGTTTATAATTTTATTCATTCAGTTCTATTAGTCCTCATTATATCTATGTTTAAGGCATTTATGATTTTGTGAATGGGATGTTCTTTTAGCATAAATTTTCTAGTTGGTTATCATTGATGCATAGGAAAGTCACTGATTTTCACATGTTGGTCTTTTATTCAATCATCCTTCTGAATTGTCTTATCAATTCTGGTAGTTTTTCAGTTGTTCACTTACAAATAATTATCCTTTTTTTGTTCCTTCCATTCAGAGATAGACAGGTATAGGTATACACATATACGTCTGAAACATACATGTATCTGATGTACACACACACTTTTATATGACATGTAACTTGTATTTGTCTTGACTCATTGCATCATTGAGGACCTCTGTGCCACATTAGATTGTGATGTTGATAGTGGGCATTCTTATTTTTCCTAGAGGTCTATTTCATTGGACTTTACAGAAAAACACACTGGTTTTGTTCACTCCTTTTTTTTTTGCTGTCTAGTTGATTAATTTCTACTTTTAATTTTATTTATTCATTCCTTTTATTTTGACTGTGCGTTTTTATTCTTTTTTCAGCTCTTTAAGTTTAATACTTAGTTTATTCATTTTACTATTTTCTTATTTTCTAGTACAACATTTATATATTATTCAGGCATCTTTTAAAGGGCTGCATGTTATAAATGTCTTATTTTTACTCTTTCTATTGAGGTATAATTGACATATAACATTATCTTAGTTTCAGGTATACAACATAATGATTCCATATTTGTATATATTGCAAAGTGATCACCACAATAAGGCTAGTTCACATCCATCCCCATACATAGTTACAATTTTGTTTTTCTTGTGATGAGGACTTTTAAGATCTACTCTCATCAACTTTCAAATGTGCAATACAGTATTATTTACTCTAGTGACCATGCTGTACATTACATCCCTATGACTTACTTATTTCACAACTGGAAGAAATGTCTTATTTATGTTAAGGGTATATCATATTGCTCACACCTGCTTAATGGGGTTGTTACTCACATTAAGTTTTGAGGATAGGGGAAGATGATCCTCGATAAACTCTGAGATTCAGGGAACCAAAGAAATATCCATTACTTTTCATGTTAATCATGAATCTAAGTCCGTAATGAGTTTCACAGAACCCAGTAGTTCCCGTGGAATGAATGGACAGAATTTAGGTTAGGAATCGTTGTCCCTGGATTTCCATTTGGGGACTTGATTATGGCTGCCCTACACCCAAACTGGCTGCATCTCTAGGTTTACCCTGTCATCTTTGTGGTAGTTTAAAGGTCAGGAAATTCTTTAGGAATCTTCAAAAAAGAACAAAAAACAACTTTTTTTAAATAGATAAATACACATAAAATAAAAACAGGAAACCAAAGATGGATATCAACATGTAGACAAACCACACCTCTGTCAACTCCTTGTTTAGGAAAAACATAAACCTAGGAATATTTTGTTGCTGCAATAAATGAAGCAGTCTCTTTAGCAATTCAGAAACATTGGAAAAGTTGATCTCTGTGCTATGAAGCATGGAATTTGGGTTTTACACCTGCTCTGGTAATCATCATTTTAGAGGCTGATTCAAAGGGAATCACAAAGACGCGTCTTGCAGGCTTTCATGTGAGGTTATTAGGGAGCTTAAGGAAAGATTCTAGAGCTTCCTGGGGAATTATTGATGTAAAATTTCCCATTGGCAGAAAATGACTAGGCAGTGTTTTTGTCTTCTCTCTACCTACCATTATCTTCAGCTGGGTTTTACAGATGCTATAACAAAGTAGGAATTATTTGGATTAATTTCCGGTGAAAGTATGGCATTTTACAAATTAGGGTCTTTCAAAACCCTAAACAATAATTCCTAAATGGTTATGGGGGACAAATCACAAGAATACTAGAATTCTAAGTGACTCTCTACTAGACTTCTAAATTTTATTATAAGATATGCTATGTATTAAAAAGTCATCCTGAATGTGAACGGTCTTATTCTCCACTCTCTGTTGCATCTAGACAATTTTGAGAAGCCTAAACCCAGGTCTGCTGCTCATGAAGATGGGGAAGCTTGGATCCTGGAAGACTAGAGCAGGAAGGGGTGGGCAGACCTTCCATACACCCAAGAGGAGATTTATCCTGAATGTCTAGCCCAGAAACTGAGCTGGACAACAAGAATCCTCTCCATGGCAATGGTGGCTAAAAACAATAAAATGAAAATGGATCAGAACAAAAATTATTCCCACCTGTACCTAGGAATATTTCTTGTTAAGTGATCTCAAAAGCCCAGAGGAGAGACTTGAGCAAGGCAGGCTCCAACACAAGATTGCTCTTTTGACATCAGCCCTCCGCTACCCCAGCATTCTCATCTTACAAGCCAGTGACTTCAGGACACACAGCAAAGTTTATAAATACCTTTCCCTGTTCCCGTGCCTGTTTATATGTAGGGATATAATGACAAACAGAGGGACACATGGACTCTGTTTCGCAGCATAACACAACCATAAAATAATGTGACTCCCTCCTAATCACATTATGAGTGAGTCTTCTCTGGCCATTGACTTACATACAATAAGGACTCGTGCTATGAAATGCCTATAAATACACAATCTGTGAATAGTCTAGCTAAAAAGTCTGGTGAGAGCCATGACTCCTCTTACTGGTGGAGGCCAGGAAACTGCAAAGACAATAAACCTTGGTGTCTGCTCCAGGCTAACTGGCTGTGGCCAAGGCGTACTGTTCACATGTCACTTGGGAATCTGCCAGGCCATTAGTCATTATGCATTCTGCCCCAATGGTGCATTAGGAATGGAATGGGCTTTGAATATATTCAGAGGGAAGAAAGAGAAACACCAGTTTATATTCAGTTAGGTTAAAATTCTTTGGCCTTTCTCTTCCTGGGAAAGTTATACTTAAAACAACTGAAATCATTTTCAGCCAACCTTCAAAGTTACTTTTCTTGTAAAAGCTTGCAGTGGTTGTTAACAACTGATCAAGGAAAAGATGAAAGCTAAAGGAAATGGGAAGATTAACACAACAAAAATGGCAGATGTCATTAGTAGAACGATTAAACCCACCTCCTCAAATAATCTGCTTACTTTTTTCTTCTTATTCATCTCTATACCTTCAAGAGCCTTTCCCATTAACTGGTCTACCAATTAACACTATAATATACTGCTCTGGGTACTATCTGCTTTACTGCCCAAAGAATCTTGGGATTGCATTTTTTAAGGAGAGTAGCTTTCTATAAGTAGTAAACCACAGAGATTAATAGTATCTCTATCTAAGACATGATAACAAAAAGCAGCTGACCGTTTTTTAAAAAACTCTATTTGGTTTGATCTCCAACAAGGACTTGACTTGCCTAGCAATTGAGTCACTTAGGTTGAGATATCCACAATGCTAAAAGCGTTAAACTGAGTGTACGAATCAGCCATGTTTACACAGATCATTCCAATCACTGCTTACTCAGCAAATAAAATCAAGATGCAAATATGAATCTGTGAACATAGTTTAATGTGATTTTTGGTACATGTGGTAAACAGAAATTTTTCTGCCACAAATGACAGACATTTCGAACTATGTTTTCATAGAAATAGAAATTTCTTTTGCTAACATAATTAAAAATTCAGGGGCATACTAACTTCAAGTACTACGGGTCCAGGTACCCAATGTCTCAAACCACTTTCTGTTTGCAGGTTTCTCCCTCTGATAGAAGAGAGCTTTTCATGAATTGAAATGAGGGCCACACTCTAAAGAAATTGTATTAAAAAAATGTTAACAGTGCCAACATTGAGAATATCTGACATATGGGGTAGATAACTTATCCACAATTACTTTGTCAGTAATTAGTAGAGCTGGCATAAACTTTTTTATAGAGGTATATATTACTGGTTCAAAATGTATCTCAAAATTTGTTTCTTGTAAGAGTGTTGTAAGTTGCTCTTTTCTCTATACTATTTTGTGTTTATTAACTTTCACATTCTGTGGTATTATTAAAACCACTCTCAGTTGATATAGACGTTTTTGCAACAAAATGGATGGGGTGATATATATCAAATTCTAATCTGGACATATCTCTCCCCTGTTTAAAGCCATTAAGTGGTTCTCCATCAATACTAGAATTAAGACCAAGCTGTTACTTTGGTGTGCAAGGCTCTCCCTAATCAGGCCATAACTATCTCAGTTTCCTCCTCAGCCAGAATAATCACAAAATAAAATAAAATAAAAGGATGGCCACAAACATCTCTTGCTCCCGTCATATAACTTTCAATGGCACAGAAAAACAAGCATCCTTTGGTCTCTAGCATCCGTGTAACAAATCTTTGGGAAGTTTCCTAACGTTTGCTCTGAGCCACTGTCTCCTCTTTAAACTAATTACCTTGGACATAGGGATGGCATTCTCATCACGTCCGGCCTAGGACCTTTGCCTACCCCTTTATTTGGGTGAGGGGAGTATATAGAGTACATGCTGATCTGACTCAGCCTTCCCAGATTAATTTCTGCCGACAGAAAGGCCTATGTTAGCAAAGCTATATGCTTGCTCTGCTTTGATTGTAGACAGGCCAGCTTGGATAGAAGATAGTCCTTTCTTGAAGAACCAACTAGGCTTGTCCAAAAATTAAATTATTAGTCCCAAGTTAAATTTAGTAAGACAATACAGGGACTCAGGAACTAGAGCAGGAGATAGAGTTGGGAAGAGTTGGAAAAGAAAGACAACTCAATCCCCTGTCTCTTCCCAAACTCCTCCTGCCAGCATCTACCTTGCTTGACAATGGTAATAACTAATCCCCCTTTAAGGAGCTCTCAGCCAGCATACAAACTGGGACAAGGAGCAGGTTTATAGAAAGGGGAACATGATAGACAGCTCTACCATGTCTACATGGAAATAAGGGTTGCTCTTACCAGATATAAGGGAGAGAGATGCTGGACAAGCCAAAGCAAGACATACTGTTCATGAATATCACCATGGAAAGCATGACAAGCCTTTACCTATGCCTGAATGCGGTCTTCTTCTAAGTATTGTCTCAGCCTAAACACTAGAGTATTCAGTTCAATTCTATATTATGCATTTTTTATGCAAGGTGACATGCTAGGGCTACAAAACCTGGGTGAAGATATTATCGTAGGGATATGAATTTTATCCTTCATGATTTCATATTACATAACAAATGTCATTAAGTGACTTCAAAACAGAAATAATAAATGAAGAGAGAATATCCATATAATGGCACATGTTATATGCTTTATAGATAAACACTTAGCTGCAAGGGGACATACAGAGAGAGAGAGAAAGAGAAAGAGAAAGAATCTAATCCTACACATAAATGATATATTATTCACTCACTGATTTTCATAATTTTGCAATTGGAATAAGATTGTTTAGATATCTTTATCTTAAAATTATTAAGAATCAATCTGTAATGGAAATTTTAAAAATATAGCAACAACCAAATTCTAATAACGTCAGAATCTAAATCAAATATCTTGACAATATGAAGCAGATGTTTAATCCATGAAGCTATTCTATCTGGGGATCTAAATGTTATTTGAGCCACCAAACTCTCCCTAGGTTTTTCTATTGAAGGGGATTTAAATATTGAGAATTGATATTTTAAAGTTTAATATATAATGAAGTTAAATGAAAGGCATAGGACCAATTTTTATATAATTTAGAAAATTTTATGCTCTCTCAACAGAAAGGAAACTCATTTTCAATTTTCCATAAAGAAACATGTAATATTTTTCTTCTCTTTTATGAAAGGAACATTATAATGTTTAGGTGATAACCCCAAAAAATAATAAATGGAAAAAGAAAAACTCTGACTTTAATGCTCTAAAAAAAAATAATATCACTTCCCATGGAATGTAGCCTCATATAAACTGGCTCCCCACTTACCTCCATTCCCCTGCTGAGGTCAGTTTCCTGCATCACTTTTCCCTTTAAAAAGTCTTGAATTTCAAAAAAAATAATAACTGTATGAATTATTTCATGCACCAGCAAAAACCCAAGTGAATACATTTTTGCACTTCTGTTTCCTAACTTCAGAAATTTATCTTCTCATATTCTTGCTTTCTTCATACTATAGAATAAAACTAGTATGGTGTGTATTTATTTTTAGCATGGTCTTCAAAGTCTAAGCATTAGAGAGACTCAAGGATATCTGGGTAAGAAAAGTAATAAATACACAACCATCGTGTATATATAAGATTACATATAATCAACTTCATTTCATTTTAAGTGGATGAATACAAGCATATCTTAAGCTACTGAAACTGATTTTTATGGTAGAGATGAAAAGAAATGTTTGGAAAATGTATTCCAGCACAAAATACAGATAAATGAAGAGAAAGCAGTAAAAGGGAAAGAATTAGCACGTTTTGAAGCCTACTATGTACAGGGAACTATAGAAACAAATTTTCATAGTGAAAAGAAATACACCAAATAAATACTTTCTCAGTCTTCATTGAATCTGTACCAACTTCTATCATTTCTTTTAGATCAGGCTTAATTTCCTTCACACCTGGAGTTTACGAGATAAAACCAATTTGCTGAGTTGCATTTGTAGCCTGAAACCTGTCTTTCCCATTTTGTATGTCTGTCTATCTGTTTGGAGGATTTATACTTGGAAACCAGGAACTGAATTCACCATTTCCTAGGACACAAAAAGCATTCCCAAACACACACATAAGTGTACTGACTCAAAAACAGATAAAAAGCCGTATAGCTACATGATGTGATAGTATTTACTATAAATTTAGGTGCCCTAATGTGTCTTAAATATTTCCAATTTTATTAACTATAAATAAGGAAAAGGGTAAATCAACACTTTGATAATTACACACACAGGTTATGACATGCAGAAGGTCATAATATCTCAATAAAGCTTAATCAGGCTCTCTCTATTTTTTTAAGAAAATATTTCCTTTCGCATTTTGGGGAAGGGGAACCCAATGAATTAAAATCAGCACTCAGGATTCTCTTGTTAACTCTGGACCATTTGTTCAGCTCTGCCCTCCCTTAGCCTCTACAAAAGCTGTAGCAGCTCTAAGGGAAGTTTATTCAACTGCTTCTCATCACATCCACCCACGCAGATTTACATGCAAAGAGCTCAGGATGTCCAAAAACGTGGACTTTGAAAGCACAAAGGAAGAGAAAAAGATGGGGGAAAAGAGCGAGAAAAGCATTTTTGAAATGTGTGCCTTCCAACTCATTTGTAATGACTGCAGCCTTTCCCACAGGTCATTTTATTGAAATTATTAGCTGTTAGAATGAAGTTTTGTTGTCATCTTTGGAGTATGTTGAGCTCACCAGGACACCTCACGCTTTTCAAAGCAAGAGAGAGAGGCAGGAAATAACTGCTATTCCATTTCTTTAAAATTTCCTGAATGTGATGATGAATTAAGGTGACTGTAGGTGCAAAAGGAATCCCCAGTGAAATTGATCTCTCAGAACCCTTCATAGTGGCATTTCTGTGTCACTCACCTTGGAGGGATTCTTAGCACCATTTGTTTGCAACTCCATTCACTTCTCAGCCTAATCTTAAATCAACTACTCTTTTCTATTTCTGTGTTTTGAAGCTATGGGTTCTTCCTGATCAGCCTCGGTCTACTTATCCATTGCTCAGAGGAAAAAAACTTAAAAAAATATTTAAGAGAAAATGCTTAAAATTAAAAGATGCTGGAGCAGAATCTTTTATCCTCACGACGCCTGCCAAATAAGGTTTCTTTTGAGAGAAACTGTCATCTCCCCAGTCCCTGGCAAGGCAAGCATCTCACAAAATCCCTTATTTAAAAGCGCTAGTGTTCTGACCATGTACATGGGCCCTCTGGTAGGAATTATTGGGCCAAGGAGGGTATACGACAGAAAGGAAACTGATCTATAGGGGGACAAACAACTTATGAGGTAGTCTAGCATTAGAACTTTACTCAACAGCTGTCACAGTGACTCTCTCTCAGGAATTAGAATTGGGAACTCAGAGAAAGAGTCCGTGAAGACAGCCACTCAAGAGTTAGGGAGAAAACTGAAGAGAAAAGATATACAGAAAGAAGCAGAGATAGAAAGAGTAGCAGATTCTTGTTAACTGCTAAAAGAGAGCCATTAGGTTATAATAACAATAATTATATAATAACATAATTATTACATTATGAATATAATGTAGTAATTATTATCCTTTATTAAAAAACCAGCCCTGGGACCCTGAATCATCTTCCATTTGTTGAAGTGTTTTCTGGAGGGCAATCCTCTCTGAGCATGAGTGGGTTTACCTGGGCTCCTGCGAGGCCTGACCACCATGGCTGAGAGATCTATTTTCTCTGGAAAGCCTTATAACAAAACTCCCTGACTTGAATTACTCTGAGTGGTTTCTGTTACTTGCAACTAAAGAATCTAACTAACACCAGGGGTCAGTAAAGATATTGTAGTTTGAATCAGTGAGATTTTGTAAGTTTATGTAAAGTCAAATAAATGATCCGAATCTTGTCCGCATAACTATAGGACAACAAAAAATTTAACAATATATTCATATATCTGAAATTTCAGTTTTCTCTTTTGCTTTTGACGATCCATCCAATTGTTCTTACTAGAAAGCTGAATGCTTTCCTTGACACTCCTTTCACAGTCACCCAAACCTAATGATTCTACTTTCAAATTATATCTTAAAAGCTTCTACCACACCTGAAATCCTTCAGCTTGACTATTGAGGCTGACTGCAAATATGAAAACTGCCTTCTAACTAATCACCATGGTTTTTCTTGCCTAAATGGTTTCCACTCTGCAATACATTCATTTAAGTCAGTCATGGGTTTAAAACTCTCCAATGTCATCTGGTTTCTTTTAGGATAAGGGCAAAATCCCTTATCATAATCTTCCAGACTCAAAAATCCTGGCTCTGTGAAAGCACTTCAGCCTTTGACTCCAAACTGCCCTATGTCTGTTCCCCAAATTATAGACTGTTCTCTTTTCAACCTCAAGGTCTTTTTTCCCATCCTATCCTTTCAGCTGAAACATTTCCTCCCACCCCACTACCTCCATTTCACTTCCTTCACCTGGCTTAATTCTTAATTCTAATGGCAATTTTAGAATCCCTGTTTAAGATTCACTTCTTCAGAGAAACCATTCTTGATGCTGCATTACAGTTCGGTTCTTTTGTTGCGTGGTTTCAAAACATCTCATATTATTCATCCATGGTATATATTACATTTGTGACTATACAGTCATTTGGGACTCCAAGTCATTTAGTCTTGTAGGATCACCTTCCTTTAATATCCATAAATAGAATTTAGTTCCTGACTTTTAACATTATCTGTAGCTTGTTAGATAAATTCTCCTCCAAATCTCAGATAGGTTTGAGATGGTTGAATGTAAAATATAGGCTGTGTAATATCAAAATTGACTTTGTGGGACTTGAGGGATCCCAATAATATTTTCTTTCATAATGAATAATGTGATTTCATAGATTTTGCGGAATTTGTAAGAGTTGTAAAATTTACATTCTTTGAATTTTTTCATAATATCACACATGTAAGAGTTGGTCAAGAAGGAAACAGGGAGTCGGAGGGGTAAAGATTTCAAATATTCATAAATTTCAGAAGTGCCTGATATTAATTTCCCTTTTCCTGTAAATAAATAGTAAATATATGTATGTAGAGTAAATACCACCTTGATGACAGACAAATCTCACTTCCTCATTAATAAGACCTTAAATAAGAATTTTAAGAGAGACCAAAAGATCATTGGAAAGGGGCAACCATTTGATGGTTGAGAGACAGGCTCTCTCAGAAGCAAACAATAGCATCCTCTGAGTAACAGCACAGAGAGGCATACACTTCTGAAAGGCTGTGAGACTGGTGCCCACCACAGCAAAGTTTAAGTACCCAAAGAAAAGGTGCCATTCTCCAGTATAATCAAGTCCAAATTGTGTCCATGAGAGTGCAAACGTGGAGAGACATGCCTTTTCAATGCAACTGAACCAAGTCTAGCACAACGATAACCGATTACCAATTTGGGAAACAAATGTCATATGCGTTAAGGCAGAAAAAAGGAAGTTCAAATATTTAACCAAAATTGATTATGCTAAGATAATCAACATGAGTAGGGGTCTGAAGGTTGTTACTATAATTGGACCCTGATTTGGAAAAGTACGCTTCACGTTTCAATAATAAGATCCTTTTCTATTATTCTGTATAATGTGCTCTAGAATTTCTGACTGGCCAATTTTCCTCCTGAGTGTCTCCCAGCCTCTCACCACATTGTTGGATAGCTCTCTGTTTCCTTGTCTCTCTTGGGTCCCTAAACTACTGTTTTCCAATGTCTCAAAAAATTCAATATTTTTCCAACTTTAATATGTCAAGCAATTTATTTCTAACTTTGGCTCTACTTGGTTTATTCAAGCTTTCTATCAACATTTATGTTTTCTTGTAGGTATACTTGTATGATTTTTTGTCTTTTTAATGTCTCTTTTCTCCACTTGACTACAAGTTCTGTGTGGCTAGTAGCCATATCTGTTTTCTTCTTTCTGAATCTCTAGCAGTTAGCACGGCAAGAATAAAGTAAGAGCCCAATATATATTTCTTGCTGAATAAACTAATGTATTGGTACATCTCCTTAGCACGGATTGCAAGATACTGCTGACACTCTCCTGGCAACCACTCCCCAACAAACACTTTTTAGGATGTGAGTACTAGTCTAGAATGACAATGTTCCCTTTGATTGTAGAGTATACAGGAATGATGCTTAGGACTACATTAAGAATGAGAACATGGCTGGTCTGCAGACCTGGATCTGGCTCCTTGAAATTTCCTGTGGCCTCACCCACAGCCTGACCCTGGGGCAGTCAAAAGTAGCAGAATGAGAGTGGAAAAGCTAGATAAGCTGAGAAGAAACTCACATTGAAGAAGAAGAGGCCCACAGGGATGTAATAAACACTCCCAAATAATGATATGGACAGTTGTCCCTTAGTCATAACTAGATGTCAGGATTGCAAGATCTCACAACACTCTTTCACGGACCAGCTTATCAACTAACACAACAAACCACCACAAATGTGAAAGTTCAGTAGCATTAGCTCCATTTTACATATGAAGAAACAAGGCTCAGGAGTCAAAACACTTATCAAAGATCTAGCTGATAGCTGGGGGAACCAGAATCTGAGCCCTCGTGGGTCTGACCTTTTTCCTTCCACCTCATGCTCTTGATCATGTTTCCACCATAGGCAGAAATACGAAGAAGAACAAATCAATGCATATAAATGATGCTGCTGATTTTTTTAAAACAACATCTGTTGGACCAAGGGAAATATCATCTAGTATTTACTTTAAATCAGTCTAGGCAGTTTCATTGTGAAGATGTTTCTGATCCAAAAGTTTGTCCACAATCAAAAGAATGGACAGAATTGTTTGCTAAACTGTCATGTATCCTTGCTGTTTATTGTGATGTTTTGCAAACTAGAACTGAAACTCCCCTGGAAAGCTTTCTCATCAAGTATCTTCTTAACAATGAAAATTCCATGAGTTCAAAATGAAGTATGCGTTGTTTCTTAAATTAGAAAACCAAAAACATTGAAAGGATTTATTTAAGTTTTGGTCTAGACACTCGAAATGAAATAGAAGATTGAAATCATTCTATAAATAATTTTAAAATAAATATAACCTTATATATAACATTTCCTCAATTATCTAAATATTTAGGTGAAACTGGTTTTTAAAAAAAATTATTGTATCTAGAGATTTTCCCATCTATTCATTGGAACTGAGGATGCTTTTTAAAAGTAAACCTTCTTAATAAACACTTTCAAGGAAGAACAAGTGATTAAAGTGTAAAAAGTTCTGTGGCTGCTGTGTTATTGTATCTGTTTGCATCTGTATTGTCACACAAGTTTCTTTCTTTGTTTCAAATGTGACTTCATTTCAAATGTCAATATTATAATGATAGAAAATGTCCAATATTGACAATTACAAGTTAGGTTCAAATATAAATAACACATTACTTCCAACAAGCCAAATCCTTGTATTTTATTTCACGTGGGCAGTATTTCCTCTCTTCTGTTTTCACTGGACACTTGCCTGCTTTCACAGTACCATGCACCACACATCCTGTTTATTAGTTTAAAGGAGTTTAACAAGGGGATTTGTTTTATGTTTTTCTCTGTCTAGCAAAGTATAATTTACTACTCCTATAAAAACTGGTTTCCCCTTCTGTAACACCGCATACGTTGTTCCATCACCTTACTTACCATCATCCATGCTGACTTTCCTTTTATGAACATCGCCCACTAGCAATTTTATTGTCAATCTGATTTAGAACTTAAAATATTGTTTTATCCACTTTTTGGGAATTCGAAATATTTTTCAATTGCATATTTTGTTTATCATGCTCTTCAAAAGAATCCACTTGTATCCAATTCTATCGCAATGTATGAATTTGTCTTTACTGTAGGGACTCTTACTTTAGGTTTATGATTCTTAGCAAAGTGGAGGGAGCACATCTTGCTTTAATGTAATTTCAACATAGTCCCTAGCACGATGGCTTGAACAAACTAAATACCATTACACTGATGTCCTATTTACAGAAAAGGTCTTATTATTTAGCATTTATGTAAACTGCTTGCCTAGTTCCCTTAGAGACCCACGAATGCAAACTAAAAATATGCCCTATCATTTCCCCTGATGTTACCACTACTGAGTCTCTCTCTAATGGTCCTGACATACCTTGGAGTAAAGAGCAAAGAACTATAAGTGCCAGCCCGTGTGACATTGCACACGGCTAATGCACCTCCCTGGAGCTAAGAGATTATATTTTTTCTCTCCTGGAGCCAGTCACACTCTCTGAACAGTGGTACGCAGGGATATATTGTAAACACTTAAATTCTTCTCCCCAGAGTCTTCATCCTTTCAAATGTTTCACAACAATGATTCCTGGCCCAAGGCCATGTCCCCAAGAAGAAAATAATCTCTCTTAATCAAAATAAAAAAAAATTAAAAAGTCCTGTCTTCAGACTCTTTAACTTCCCCATTTCATACTAGAAGAATAGCTTCATTTGGCTAGCCACATGGAATGCTGTTTTCCTGGCTTCAAATATTATGAACACTAAATTCAATTACATAATGAACCATATGATGTGGATACTGCTAGAGCACTATGTGGGTCAATGGGACTAAGCACAAATAGAATAATCAAAACCACAGTTAGTGTGGAATGCTCATTTGGGCTTATTATGGAGGCAGTGATGGCAGCTGTGGATACTGTTAGAGTGAATCATTCTGATTCTATTCTGATCCTATAAATGAGCTCTTGTATAGTGCAAGGAAGAATGATACATTCAGTTTATCTTAGATGCAAAGAGTACATAGGGAGGCAAGGAAACAGGAAACCATTAGCAGAGAATTCCCATTCTAAACCTCCTTCTAGACCACTGGCTCTGGTTCACGCTTTCATTGCTGGTTGAATCAGCTTTTATCAAAAGGGTAGGGTTCAAAGTTAACACTTTATGGTGACAAAGATCTGAGTTTCCTGTGACTGCTTTTCTCAAAAGGGGATATTGTAAGAGAAGCAGCGTGGTGTAAAAGCTGAATAAATGGAATCAATCTGCCTGGGTTCAAATCCTACATTTAACAATTACTATCTGTGTGATCTGGGGCAAAATACCTAAACTGTGCAAATTTCGGCAAATTTCGTTTTCTGTACAGGGAAGTAAAATTAATTCTACTTCTCTCAAAGTGTTCTTATGGAGATATCCATATAAGGGACTTAAATAGTTGGTTTTTAGTAAGTAATCAGATTTAAATTGTTGTTGTTGTTGTAATTTAAATCTTCATGAATATCGTATTCCTCTGTAGGTGTAGAAACCACCTCAGTTAGAGTGACCAACCATCCTGATTTGTCAGAGACTGAAAGGTTTCCTGGGCATTGGACTTAGAGTGCTAAATCTGGGGACGTTCTGGACAAAGCAGTAAGAGTTGGTCACCCTAACTCAGAAGTAATCATACTACACTGGCAGTTACGGGCCTTTTGGTTTCTTTCCAACTAAGTACTATCTCTATGACTTGTATTCTTTGCCCTACCTAGCCAAAAAGGACTTGGAAGTGTAATTACTAACAACCCCACTAGCTGGGAAGAAGTGGAAACTACAGTATTCACTGAGTAGGCTTAAACATTCTATGAAGGCAGAATCCTTTTTCAATGGAGAGAGGACTCTTTAAGAAAGAGATAGTGACTGATGTAATTTTTCTCTGCTTATTAGATTTTTTACAATTGTCCTTTTGTTTCATTGTTAACAGAGTGGTTGCTAAGACAATCCCTTCTGGATGGAAGCAGAAATAAGATGCTGATGGAGCTGCTATTCCTCTCTACTACTCAGCCATCTGCAGAGAAAGGTATTTCGTGATTGTCTTTCCCTTTTGGGTGGTCATAGGAATAAAAGAAAAAAATATATTAGCTGCTCTGGAACGGAAGATGGGAGTGAGAAAAGGAAGTGCTGTGAAAGACATTTGTCTAAGGCTGATCTTTGGGGAAACTAGGGGACTTTGTTATTGTTTTGTTTTGTTTTTGTTTCATCTGACTGTATTTTATACATTATTAAAGCATTTGTTAGGATTGTGACATTTTCAAAAGGCAATTTCATGAAAAGATTTGGGCATACAGTATAAAAAATGTTCATTTATTACGTTCATCAGAATGAAAGGTTTCCTGGTTTCTGTCTCTCCAATCAGCCATCAGCAGCTGGAAAGGCCCTTGAGTCCCCTATATTCATCCCTGATGACACCTGAGATATAAACCACAAGTTACCTCTTAATGGCTTGTCAACAGAACTCACTTACAAAGCTGGAAAGTAATGGAGTTCTTTCTTGCAGATGGCCAAATGCCATTTTTGCATACCTAAGCAACTCTACTTCCCAGGTGGTTATGCTAGACATTGATGTGTTCATGAAAATGAAAATAACTCTTGTACAAGAATTCTTTCTTGATGGGAATGTGACATTTTCATTTTTTAAATATTTAGCAAGTAACTTATAGTAATAATTGTAATTAAATACTACCATGTAGCAGACACTAGGCTAATTGCTTTTAGTATATTATCTCATTTATTCCTCACAACTATCCAGAAAGTATTAGGAGTTCTTCCAGACAGATGACAAAATTGGGAATCATAAAAGAAAAGTAATTCACTCAGGTCTCACTGAAAGAAGTTAGCAGAATCTGACTTTGAAATCAATTTGACTGTCTTTAACACCACAATCTTACCCACACCTTACATTCTCCTGCTACTTAAAAACACCTCTAATATATACAATTAGACATACAACAAGAATGAAACAGAATGTCCTCTATAAGAGTAAAATATTTTAGTAAGTTATAGCATGGTCACAGGAAAAAACTTCTCTTTGGATAAGGAACTTAACCTTACTGAGTCTTAGTATCCTCCCTAACAAAATGAGAATACTAATTTCCAATGCACAAGTTTGCTTTTAGGCTATAATGAGAATGTATGTAAATTAAAAGTGATGCTTAATGCATGTAACAGTGCTATCTGTGACCCACTGTCCCACCCTGGTCCTTCTACACGGTCAGTTCATGCAGGAATAGAGTTCCTTCCCATCATCTCAGTGGATGCCAAGGGCTCTTCATCACCTTTCTGGCTGTGCTGAGGAGCATCCTCTGGAAAATGATCTTGTGGAAAAGCTGGACTATGGCAGAGCAAAGACTCCAGGTGCTGAGTTGATGTACGCTCCCAGAAAAAAAAGGAGATAGAGGAGTGGTAAATTGGTGAGCCTGATGATCCAGAAGGATCTCACCCACGTGAAACAGGCCAGGCACTTGACTGCTGACCACTCTGATTCTGAAGTCTCCCTTGGTGTCCCTGTCCTCCATCTTGAGCCACTCTCCTCAGCTCCTGGGCAAGGATCATGTCTCTAAGACCCAGTCCCAGTTTGTGGCCCGAAGCACATCGGTTACTTCTTTCGAGTTTCTGCCTTCATCTTTCTCTGTCACCTGATCAATCTCATTTACTCTCTACTCTCCTCTCTCTTTCTTGTCCTCTCATCTAATTGCCCTCAATGGCCCAACAGAGTGGCTTCAACAACTTCTTAAAACATTGTGCTCAAGTTTTGAGGGCTCAAATTGTAGCTGTCAGAAAATTAGCTCTCTTTTCCTCATATCCTACCATAAATTCCAATGCCTTTTCCTTTTATCCACTCTACTCTATTTATCCATCAGGCATAACCCAAATATTATCGGTCTGAAAATTTCCCAAGTCTACTAAAGGAAAAAAATCTCTTCCTTCATTGGAAACTAATAGCCTTTTGGGCAAAATTTCATCATGGCACTTATCACTATTCATTATAACCATTTGCTTATATGCCTCAGTCCTAAAGAGAATGTAAATTCCTTAAGAAATGAAGCATGCCACAGTTGACTCTGTATCATCAGGGTCTGCCAAGGGAAAAGCTAGGGGCTTTCCTTCTTTATTGCTGCTTCTTTGTTCTTATACTGATTGGTCTCAGAGAAAGAGCAGAAATGCAAATAGGATAGTCAAGAGTTTCAATCAAAAATTTTGTCTATGTTTCTCTAGAAAGTAAAAATTATCAGTAGGAGAATAAATAGGTAAACAAATTATGATATGTCCATTCTATATATCCATTATGATATACATTCCATTCTATGAAATATTATAGTATGAAGTTAAGTAGAATAAAGCATATATATATATATATATATATATATATATATATATATAAAACACACATATATATATGAATTAGTGTTAAAAGTTACCTTACATATTATTAAGTGGAAAAAGCAATCATAATATAATTGTTTGACCATGATACAAGTTATATGATTTTTAAAAATCCAGATAGGTGCAAGTAGGAGAGGATGAAGAATACATCTGAACAATTCTGTATGCATGCAAGTTAGTTTTAGTATAAAAAGAACTTGAGGCACATAATGTTTAAAAGTGTAACTTTGTGACGTCAACTGAAAAGGGTGAAGTGGAGCTATAAAAGAGCAGAGTTTTTGCATGCTATTGCCTGGGTTCCATCATGTAATGGTGAGCACTCTGGACTCTGAAGGTAAGCTTGTATAAAGTCAAATTACAGTGTGATAATTTAGAATGTCAGATGTAATCTCCATGGTAACCACAAAGAAAATAGCTATAGAATATACACAAGAGAAACTGAGAAAGGAATTTAAATGTTTCACGACAAAAAATCAACTAAACACAAAAAAATATACTAATGCAGGAAATGAGGAATAAAAAAGCTATAAGACATTTGGAAAACAATAGCAAATGACAAAATTAAGTTCCTTGTTATCAGGAACTACTTTAAATGTAAATGGATTAAACTCTCCAATCAAAAGACAGAGACAGGTAGAATGGGTTAAAAAAAAAAAAAGTGACCCAACTATATACTGTCTACAAAAGACTCATTTTAGATCCAAAGACACAAATAGGTTGCAAGTGAAAGGATGGAAAAATATTGCATACAAATAATAACCAAAAGAGAAAGGGGGTTGTTAAATTATCAGATAAAATAAACTTCAAATCAAAAAAGATTACGAGAAACATAGAAGGATAATATATATTTTTTGAAATTTCAATAAAGCAAGAAGATAGAGCAATATTAAACATTTTCTGTAACAGATTACCAAATATATGAAGAAAAATCGACAGAATTGAAGGGAGAAATAGGCAGTTCTACAGTGATAGTTGGAGACTTCAATACCCCACTCTCCATAATAGAACAACCAGACAGTAGGTAAGTAGGGAAAAAGTAGACTTGAACAACACAGTAAACCAACTAGATCTAACAGACACATACAGAATACTCTATCCAACAACAACAGAACACACTTTCTTCTCAAGTGCACATGGGACATTTTCCAGGATAAACCATATGTTAGGCCACAAATGAAGTCTTAAGAGATTTTAAAAGATATACATCATACAAAGAATCTTCTCTGACCACAACAGGGTGAAGTTAGAAGTCAATAACAAAAGGAAAACTGGAAAATTCACAAAATTGTGGAAATTAAACTGGAAAATTCACAAAAATTGTGGAAATTAAACAGTACACTTTTAAACAACCAGTAGATCAAAGAAAAAACCACAAGGGAAATTAGAAAATTCTTATAGCAGATTGAAAATGAAAACATAACATACCAAAACTTAAAGAACACACTGAAAGTGGTACTAAGGGAAATTCATAGCTATAAATGATTACATTACAAAACAAAAAAGATCTCAACCCAACAACCTAACTTTACAACTTAAGGAACTAGAAAAAGAAGAAAAACTAAACCAATACTAGCAGAAGGAAGGAAACAAAGATAAGAGCAGAAATAAATGAAAAAGAGAATACAAAAACAATAGAGAAAATCAATGAAATCAAAAGTTGGTTCTTTCAGAAGATCAACAAAATTGACAAACTTTTAGTTAAAAACAGACTAAGAAAAAAAGAAAAGATTCAAAATATTAAAATTAGAAATGAAAGTAGGGACATTACTACAATTCTATGGAAATAAAAAGGATTATAAGAGAGTGCTATAAACAATTGTACACCAACAAATTGGATAACTTAGATTAAATTAGGACAAATTTCTAGAAACACAAAACTTACCAAGACTAAGTCACACAGAAATAGAAAATGTAAATAGATATATAGCTAGCAAGGAGATTGAATCAGTAATAAAAGATTTCTCAATAAAGAAAAGCCCTGGACCTGATGGCTTTGCTGGTGAATTCTACCAAACATCTAAAGAAGAATTAACACCAATCCTTCTCAAACTTTTTCAAAAAACTGAAGAGGAAGGAAGACTTCCTAACTTATTCTTGAAGGCTAGCATTTCTCTGATACCAAAGCTATACAAAGACACTACAAGAAAAGAAAACTACAGACTAATATCCCTATTGAAAATTGATGCAAAAATCCTCAACAAAATACTAACAAACCAAATTCAAGCAGCATATTAAAAGGATTATTCACTGTGACAGTGGGATTTATACCTAGAATGCAAGAATGGTTCAACATACAAAATTTGATCAATGTAATATACCACATTAACAGATTGAAGGAAGAAAGCCACATGATCGTCTCAATTGACGTAGAAAAAATATTTGGAAAAATTCAACACCATTTCACAACAAAAACACCTAACAAAATTAGGAATAGAGGAGAACTACCTCAACATAATAAAAGCCATATATGAAAAATCCACAGTGAACATCATACTCAGTGCTGCAAAACTGAAAGCTTTCCTTCTAAGATGAGGAACAAGGCAAGGATGCCTGTTTTTGCCACTTCTTTTCAACTCAGTAATGGAAGTTCTAGCCAGAGTAATTGCACAAGAAAAAGAAATAAAAGACATCCAAATTTGAAAGAAAGAAGTAAAATTATCTCTGTCCACAGATTATATGATTTTATACGTAGAAAACCCTAAAGTTTTCTCGTAACAAAAGTTGGAACAATAAATGAATTCAGTGAAGTATAAGAATCTAAAGCCAACACAAAAAATCAGTTGCATTTATATACAATAAAAATAAACAATCCAAAAAGGAAACTGAGAAATCAATTCTACTTACAATAGCATCAAAAAGAATAAGATACTTAGGAATTAACTGAGGAGGTTAAAGCCTTGTACAATGAAAACTTCAAAACATTGCTGAAAGAAATTAAAGAAGACACAAATAAAGAGAAACACATCCCATGTTCATGGATTGGAAAACAATATGGCAGTTCCTCAAAAAATTAAACATAAAATTACCATTTGACCCAGCAATTCCACTTCCAAATATATACCCAAAAGAATTGAAAGCAAGCTCTTAAAGAGGCATTTGTACATACATGCTCATAGCAGCATTATTCACATTATTCATGCTAAAACATGAAAGCAGCTCAAATATCCATCAACAAATGAATTGATAAGCAAAATGTGATATATACATATGATGGAATATTACTCAGCCTTAAAAAGGAAGACAATTCTGACACATGCTGCAACATGGGCAAAGCTTGAGGACATTATGCTATGTGAAACAAGCCAGTAACAGAAAGACAAATACTGTGTGATTCCATTTACATGAGGTATTTAGAGTAGTCAAAATCACAGACACAGAAAGTAGAATGTTGGTTTCTAGGGGCTAGAGGAAGAGAGGAATGGAGACTTATTGTTTAACGGGTATAGAGTTCAGTTTTGCAAAATGAAAAGAGCCCTGGAGATGGATGTTGGTGATGGTAGCACAATACTAATGTATTCAATGCCACTGAACTGTATACTTAAAAATTTTCAAGATGGCAATTTTATATTTTTGTATTTTACCACAATAGAAAACAAGAATTTGAAAACTTAGAATCTATCTTTCTCAAATTGTCACAAATACTTTCTCATACACCCTCTCATACCTGTGCAATAAACACAAACAGATAGGGCTATTTTCCCATTTCATAAGTGAAAGGACTGTGCAAATGAATTGAACAAATTACAATCTTAACAGTTATTTTTGTAGGTTATTAATCATATGTGTATCACCAGACATTAAAATTTGAAACTGTGAATGTCATGTTCATATCAGCCTTAGCCCTAGGAATTTCATGCATTCATCCGCGTATTTGTCACATATTTTTTAACACCAAGTACATGCCAACCGTATACTGGAAGAATAGCAGTGAACAATTGCTTTCATAGACCACTTTCCAATGGGGCAAGAGAGGTATTAAGTCTTTATAAATAAATACACAAAATCAGGTAGTAAGTGCTAATGAGAAAAAATGTTGCAAGGTAAGGGAATACAAAGTGGCTGAGAGTGCTATTTGAGATAGAATGGTGGGGAACGATTTCTTTGGTATTTAGAAGAGGCGCATAAATATATTGAATAGAAGCTGGCATGCGGCTAAGGAGAACATTCCAGGTGGAAGAAATAGCAGTAAAAGCCCCAGAAACAAGAACATGCTAGTAATGTTCAAGGAACATCCAGGAGTCACGTGCATTTGATGCTGAGGGAGAGTAACGGGAGATGAAATCAGAAAGGCAGTAGGAGTCTGGTTCATATGATCAGAAGGGCCATTGTGATGTTTAGGTTAAGGTGGGTAGTCGCAAATTTAAAAGAGGCAGTCAGCAAGGTTGTCTGCTTTTCTTCCACATATTCCCAACTCAGGTGCATGAGTTTTTCCAAGGAGATAAGATGACCCCAGAGAGCAGATTCTTGAGGTTATATGCAAAGAGTGCAATGTAAAATTGGGTTAAGGATCAAAATGATGACATAATGGAGGTGGCAGACAGTGAAGAATTATTAAGTCCAGTGGACTGGAAGTCTCTGTGAGGGTGAAGAATTGTTGGATTCATTGTTAACTAGTGTACGTTAGTTACAGAAATATAGGAGATGGCTGTTGAAGAAGAGGATGCTTAAAACTGAGTTTTGGAGAGTCACTATTATTTGTAATAGCAACTTCTAGGATATGATTGAAAAAACTCTGAACTTAGGAGTAGGGTTGGTAGTTTGATTTAAGGATCCTGAGGGTATTCTCAGGGGTGTCAGAAGTGCAGAATCATGGCTTAAGGAAACCAAGGAGAGATTGGAAGTGAAAAAAAAAAAATCATAGAATGGTGGTCTGAAGGGCTGAGAGCGGAATGGGAGCCATGTAGCCCAGGATCTAGCAGGATCGCTGCAGATTGGCTCAAATTCACTATTAGATCCTTTTGATGGGAAGCCTTCTTCACTATTAGCACCTGAACACCAGGCAGAGGGAAAGACTCATGATATGCCATGGCCTGTGGTTGCCGCTGTAAGTAGAGAATCTGCTATAGTTTCGAAATGGGACAGCATGAAATACACAAAGGTACTGATCACCTAAAAGGAAAGAGGGAAGGGTGCTGACTCTTCAAGGCAAATTCTGGCGGTCATTAGCAATGTCAATAACCTTCCCTCTGTTGCAAAGAAGTGTTTCCGGTTGCTGCTCTACAAATGGTTGTTAAAGCTTGCAGTTGGAGGTATTTTTTTTTCTGTCACTCTTTGTAGCAGTGGTGATCCAATAGTGACTAACTAGGCTAAAAACAATGTTCATTACACTGTTTTATTTTTATGGTAGACAAAGGAAGTGGAGAATATTGTTGCTTGCCATTGTACAGGTGGGGGAACTGAAGTTGAGAGGTATTAAGTGATTTGCCCCATTCATATATCTACCTCATATTCAGAGGCAGAACTTGGACATGAAATCCAACATGTTTCACTCCAAAACGTGTGCTCTTAACCTCTGTTCTTCACTGCTAAGTTCTTCATAAAATAAAGTAAAAGCAACTAAGAATGCAAAAGAACCATGAAGCAAGAATTGGAGTGTTTATTAAGCAATAATTTACACTTCCTTTGTGCTTAATAGAATAAAGACAAGGTATCAAGTAAATAAAATGGTCCCTAGGAAACTACAAGGCAATTTGGTCTAAAATAACTCTCCCAAATTTAACACTCAGTATTTAAAAAAATCAAAATGAACATTCTAATCGGATTATCTTATGAGGCAATTTTGGTGGCAATGCAGGCGTTGCTCTGGTTTCTCCTCAGGTCTCGGGAACATGTATTCTATCATCAATAGCTACACAGGATATATGGCAAAAAGATTTGGATGATTCATTAAATGCAAAGCTTTGGCAGCACATATGGGGAAGTGTTTATAAAGCAGTTTGGGAAACAAGACTGCAACAAATTCAGGTTAATATTCTTCCCAGAAGCTGCTGGTCCCCATCCAGAGAGGGTTATAGACAGATACTTCATTTTGGAAATGCTGAAAATGCAGAGCTGTTACTCTCTGTTACCTCAGTTTGGTTCTGATCCTTACCTAAAGCAGTAAGCCTAAGTCCTTTTTATCAATACTAGGTCTTTGGGTGGGTAATTCTAGAACATAGCACATTATCAACAAAACAATAATAGGTACTTTGTTTTAAGCTCTGCAACCAATATTTTGGACAGGGAATAAACAGTGCTGACACTCAAACCATGAAAAAAACTGCCAAGACAGGATTGCTGACTGAAAGAGTATTAGGTGGAGTTTAAATCGTTTTTAAAAGGCAGAGTCTGGACTCTCACTGGTTCTTGACCAATAACTTTGGCCAAAGAATCAACTTTACTTCATGCTTTGCCTCCAAATTTTACCTCATGTTATATGGGAGATTGTCGTTATTTAAATTATACAAGCTACCCTGAGTTTGCCAGGAGCTCTTTGTCACCCTCTTTATAGAAGAACTAGCTAAATGTTGGTCAAATTTTAATAGGAAATAAAAGAGAAAAACATTGCTGTCTCTCTAGGTCATTGGGGTAAAGAGAATTTGGGGACAATGAGGAATCGCTGGACCCAATACTAGCAGGCAGACAAGTTCTGCTGAGTTTTGAACCTCGTTAACTCCTTTCGGTTTGTCCTCTGATCCAGGCTGGCCCGAGTGAGTTCCAGCAAAATCTGAGGAATGTCAGGTGATGCCTTCTTCAGTCAGCAACCAGCAGGAGTTCTGGCGACCAGCCACAGCAGCCTGCTTTGGCATTGATGAAGGGTCTGGTCATGAGACTAAACTCCACTCACAAAGTTCTTGGAAGGGAGAGAAGTTTCTCTGGCCGCCCAAGGTGGCTGCCACGGGAGGTAGAGGGCATTTCTGGGGAAGCCGTTTGCCCCACTGCCCTTCTAGAATTGGAGGCTAACCCTGGCTTTAGTCTCATAGCGATTGTGGTAAGAAACCGCCATTGCTGCTGTGAAGTAAGCTATACGTGTGCAGAGGTCCACATGTGCCTGCCATTATGCTGTAATGTTCCATCAACTCTCTGGGAGGGCATCTGTCCCTATGTGTCATACACAATCATGAACCATGAAGAAGAGATGGATCGAAAGGTGAAGGAGGCACCAAGGGCATGGGATCTTGGAAAGGGAACTTCAAAACCACCATCATAATAAGCCAGTTATGGAGTTCTAAGCTTGGGCCAAGCTTTGTGCTAAGTCTTTTATATCAATTATTTTACTGAAGTGGCACAACAACCCTAAAAGGCAGGTATTATAAGCCCCATTTGACAGTCCCTTCGGTCACGTGTTAAAGTGAGCAAGCTTTCGAAAAACAGCTTGACTCAAATCTGGCTGATGAGACTGCTCCTCTGTTAACCAAAATTCTATTTGCTGGAGTCCTGCGCAGACATCTCAGGATTTCCAGGAGCACAGTCCCTGTGTGAGCCAGCTGGCCCCAGTGGCAGCCAACATTCTTTGGGCTGCACACCCGTGATGGGAAGCTGGAGTCCAGCCCTCCGCACAGCTGGCTTGCGAGCAGCCCTCTATTTTCCTCCTGGAACTCCTTCTGTCTGCAGGTTTATGATGCTCAGGCCTTTTGTTAAATCTGGCTGGACTGTAAATGAGAATAATACTTTGCACTTCTACCAGGCCTGTGTCTAAAAGTTTTAAAGGACTTTACAAATTATGTCAACAAACCTCCGCCTCCCCCTGGTATAGATATTTCAACAATTTTGCAAATGAATAATCAACAACACAGACAGTCATCTGTTTGAGGCTTTTCATAATCACTTAATCAACTAACAAATGAAGCGTTGATTGCCTTTACTGAGGGAGCTGATGGCAGAACCATTCATTTCTAGATATACAAGCTTTAACAAAGCAACGTTCCCTTCGTTTACCACATCAAAATCTGCGGCTCTTATGTGGTACTATCAAGGCTATATTCACTTTTCACGCTGATTAAATAACTTGCACTGGGAGCAGGGAAAATAGCAACAGCTGTAGCCTAATGCCTATAACCTGGAAAGCTTCCTCCCATTATTAGCTTTGCATGAAAGTGAATATTTTAGTCTCGTTTTATGCACACATGGGTCAGGGATCTCTGCATGAAAACTTGGTCTTCACCATCAACTCCCAGAGTGTTAGGACTCTGGAGCTGAACTGCCTGAGTTTAAACCTCAACTCTATCACTTACCATCATTGTGTTTTGGGCAAATTAATTACTCAACCTCTCTATGCCTCAGTTTCCTCATCTGTAAATGGGGGTAATCAAACAGTTCCTACCTCATAGGTTTCTTGGTGAGGATTAAATGAGTTGATGTATCACAGTTGCTCAGAACAGTACCTGGCATACGGCAGGCTCTGTATAAGTGTTGGCTACAAATATAGTAATGAATATTAATGTCATAAATCTGTGCATGAGGTAAACCACACTGTAGCTTCAGTACCGTTCATTCTCTTTCCATATGATTCCAAGAAAGCATTTTATTTCTATGTGGATATTCTCATTTACAACTGAACCAGAGACAAAATCACTCACCCAAATGAAGAAATGCACACTCTGATGTTATTTGTATAGATTATCTTCTCAAAATCAAGATGTGATTTTACCTTCTGGAGAAAATGTTGTGATTCACCATAGTTTAATATACAATTTAAATGAATTTATTAATCTTCATTTATCTGTCCATTTGTTAGCTTAATAAATCTCTCTCTCTTCATTTCCCATATATCTTTTTCCTATTAAAATACCTTTTCCAATTTTCCAGACATTGCTTCCTTATGTTTTAACAGTCAGCTTTAAACCCGAATTTCATTTTCTCTGCTTCTCTTCTCAAAGTTCACCACTTTATGTTACCATCAACATTACATTTTCTCTTGACTGATCATGGCCTCATATTCGATAATCTTTCTCCCTTTTTACACTTCAATTCCCATATGCAGCCTCACAACCCCACTTCCTTCCCTTTCCCTTTCTTTCTTCACACTGTCTGGCTCCTTTCCACTGGATTTCTGTCCTACTTTGTTTCTCCACCAGGATTTTTCTCCCCAGAGAACTTTGACACAAATCCCTAAAATTTTAATTTCTATTAGCCATCAGTCCATACATCCCCCTATCCCATAAGACCCTGGGGAAAAAAAAAAGCCTTCATCTGGGCTTCCATTAGCTGTCTACACTCTGAGACCATCTTAGGGAAAATCGACATTTTAAGGACAATTTAGCCAATAGCATAGCTCCTTCACTCTCCTAAATACAGCAGTGGGAATACTCCCATTTGGGCCTTATAAATCCCAAGCTTAACTGAGGAGTTTCCTTATTCATTTCAAATAGACACAGACAAGTACAGTAAATTCCTCAGAATGAAATGTGACTGACAGATAAATAGTACCCAAGAGGATGAACAAAAAAATCCTATGGACTCCACATATTCTAGCCAACCTATACAGCATTTTCTGAACAGTTCTAGAGCCATCAATGGGTCAGCACAGTTAGCAGAGCAGGCTGCCAGAGAGCCAGATGTTGCTGTTGGAAATACATCAGCAACACCTCGTGCACACAGCCATGGGTCTACAGAGGAAAGACTAGAGGGCAAATAAACTTTTATCCCTTTATTACAGTCATTCAAATGACAGTTGCTAGAAAATATTATCATGCTGGGCTTTTTTTTCTCCTTAGAGAACCTGCGTTAGACTATGGAGATTAGAAGCAAAGAGATGTTAAACTCTTGATAAAATGGGAAAGAGACTGAGGCAGAAAGAGACCAACTTTCATTATGCAAGGAACATGCTTTTTGTTCCCTCCTAGAATGAAATACATCGTGTTCCATATTTGAGTTCAATAACGATGCAGAGCCAACGCAGCTCCAGTCTCCATTGGGAACGTTTTCCTTGGCATCGGTCTGCACATTTTGGATTAAACACTGTTCTCTCTGAACTGACAAAGAACTTAGGTAATGTCTTTTTTGTAAGAACTTTACAAATATATTGGCAATGAAGCTAATTGCACTTCGAAAGCTCCTTTTTCTAGCAATCACAAAAAATTGACATTATACACAACTGGAAAGAACACCTTTGTGTTAAGGTTTATTTTATCCACTGTTAAGGTATATCCATCTGTTGAAACCATTTACCGGTACTTGGAAATACAAACTAGCATTTTAGATCATTTACTGAAGAAAGATGATGTGTCTGACTCAACACAAGAAGATTTGCCTCAAAGAGGGACTATGTATTGTGAAATTAGGTACTGGGAGCACAAACAGCAGTGAATTTCCCTTCAGGATGGCAGTGTTCTCTTTCCACCTTCCTTACTTGCCACTGTATCGGGTCTCTTTTCTTTGTTATTTGGTGGAAAATCTCCATAGATAATTGGAAGTGTCACTAAAAAGGAAGATTCCCCTCAGCACCCTCATGATGACTGCCACCATTATTACTACCTGCAGCATCCTCACTACAACTGTCTCCACCATCATCACGACAAGGCCACAGACACCTTCCCCATCACCGCCACCAGCACCACCACTATCACCACTGCCACCACTACATCATTACCATTACCACCACCATCACCATCCTCACTATCACCACCTCCACCCTCACCACTCCAACACTACCATCACTACCACCACCACCATCACTACTGCTACCACCAAGACCTTCTACATTACCATTGCCATCACTACACCCATATCAGCACCATTACTATCACCACCACCACCACCACCACAGCTTCCACCCTTCCCATCACCATCACCACCATGCTCTCTACCATCATCACCATCAAACATTTTTCAGGACTTTTTTTCTCCCTTTCCTTTTATTTTGTAGTTATATAATATGCTTCTACTGCCCAGTTCCAATTCTATTTTCTATAACGATCCGTCTCAGCCAGAAATGACTATGACTATCTATATCACTCTTAGCTGCTTTGTGTTAATGTTACAATATTACAAGCTCTTGGATATTTTTTTCTTCACATATTTTTTTCTCTCATCTTCCCTTCATAGCATAATGACTTCCTTGCCCATAGTAGGCATTCTACAGAAAGGTGATAAACAGTAAATGAATAAAATAGAAAAAATTCACTCTATGGTTCTCTTCCATTCTCCATCCCCTGTCAGAATGTGTAAAAGCAATCAAATGCTGAGACATTGAGTAATGGAAAGGAAACTGGGGATACGATTATACAAATACTACGACTTTAGCAATCAAATAACCAAGACTTGGTTACTTTTATTCATATAACTTCTGGATCTTTCCCTTATTATCAAATTCTGTCAATCTCTAGCTGAAAAATCTCTGAAAAATGACAGATTAAAAAAACTGCTAACATGGGCCAGCCCATGGCGCAGCTATTAAGTGCGCATGTTCCGCTTTGGTGGCCTGGAGTTCACTGGTTTGGATCCCGGGTTCAGGCATGGCACTGCCTGGCAATGCTGTGCTGTGGTCGGCATCCCACATATAAAGTAGAGGAAGATGGGCACAGATGTTGGCTCAGGGCCAGTCTTCGTCAGTGAAAAGAGGAGGATTGGCAGCAGTTAACTTAGGGCTAATCTTCCTCAAAAAAAACCCCAAAATTGAAAAAACACTGCTAACAGATAGGACAGTAAGAGTAGTGCAAATTGATGGCAACAAGTTCTTACTCAGGCCTTAGCCACTTGCCCTGGCAGAGACTTCCTCAGGGAAAGACAAGAATAGAATTATAATAACTCATGTTTATTCACATATCATGTACCAGAAGACTCTGGGACAAATTAAAAGGTTTATTAGGAAAGTTGCAGATTTGTTTTTCTCAGGGAATCTCTATCTTTATTATTTATTTATTTATTCGTCCCTATATCTATTTTCATAAAACCTTTTCTTTGCATGCAATTTACATGGAAGCGGAAAGAATTTGATGATTTCTGACGTCCCTTGTTACCCCGATACAAGCCTAGGATTTTCTATCAATCGTGGACAGGATCTGTTTTTACAAATCCCTTAAAATATGAATCATAATTCTAGCTGCAGAAAAGAAACATTCCTGAAAGTACTTTATCTCAGCCATGGCCTCAAGGCTGCCCTTGCAAAGTTTGTGAAATCTAATGGGATTACAGGGGCAAGACGGAGAAAGACTGTCAGCATCTCTCACATGAGATAATAACAATAATTCTAAAAATGCTTTTGTCTTGTTGCAACAACTGTCATCAGAGAGGCTCACATTTTCCTCGAAGCAGCAGCATCTTTACAGACAGGAATCACTCCCAAGAGCGGGAGTATAGGGCAGAGGAGAAGGTTTATATGTTGCAGCCCAAATAGCTTAATCACCGGGGACGTATAGTTTGATGGTCGTCTGGTTTCAAGGATTAAGGAGGAGGTTATTTGTTCCACTGCCAACTCTTTCCTAATAAACTTCTCCAACTGGGGTTCATCTACTCATTATCTGTTCAAACTGTTAACATTAATTTCTTAGCCTATGCAATCAGACAAAAAGTCTTGCGATGTGATTCTTGGTTAATGTTGTGCCAGAAACATCAGGATCTAATGAATGGAGTCCTGGCCTGAAAGCCAAACTGATCTGATTCTTTTGTCAAGTCCATCCCTGACGGGTTCAATCGGTATTCTTGATGAAATGGGCTCAGCAGTGAGTTCCTTAGATCTTCGAACAAGTAATTAAACTGCTCTGACCTGAAATTCCTTATCTCTAAAATGGAAGGATTCGTTATGTAATCATGAAGCTATAATCTCCCTATAGACCAAGCCGTCTCTGGTAGGGAAGGAAGAAACCTGGGAGTGAAACGTCTTTTCCATGCCACAGTACAGACAGTTCCTGACTTACAATGGTCCAAGTTACAATTTTTCAACTTTACCATGTTGAGAAGTGATATGCATTCAGCAGAAACCATACTTTGAATTTTGAATTTTGCTCTTTTCCTGGGCTGGTGATATGTGGTATGATATTCTTTCACAATACTGGGCAGGGCAGTGAGCCGCAGCTCCCAGCTCCCACGATCATCAGGGTAAACAACCAATACACTTATAAGCATTCTGTACCTACACAACCACTCTGTTTTGCACTTTCTGTGCACAGTATTCAATAAATTATGTGAGATATTCAACACTTTAGTATAAAGTAGCCTTTGTGTTAGATGATTTTGCCAAACTGTAGGCTAATGTAAGTGTTCTGAACACGTTTAAGATAGGCTAGACTAAGCTATAATGTTTGGTAGATTAGTGTTTTAAATGCTTTTTCAAGTTACAATATTTTCAACTTATGATGGGTTTATCAGGATGTAACTCCATCGTAAGTCGAGGAAGATCTGTATGGTGAAGACACAATTAGCCTTTTGCCTCTACATGCATTTTGTTTACTCAACAAGTATTTATTGAGTTTCTACAATGTGCCTGGCATCGTGCTAGGTACCAGGTATACAGTAGTGATCGAGCACAGATATATTTACTTGCCTTGTGAAACCTATAATCTGTGGGAGTCAAATATTAATAAAGTGACCATACAAACAAATGTATTGTCACCACTTTGATAAATACAAAGAAGAATAAAAAGATGACGGCAAGTGGGATTCCGGTACCCCTCCTGACTCACGTATAGTGGGGATGGTCGAGGTGGAAGGGAATGGGAAAAAAGGAAAGGAATGGGAGAAAGAGTTTGCCATGGCTTGTGGAGGGTCTATGGCAGTCAAGTCACAGCCAATGCTGTGCCACCGGAAATGGATATGCAGAGGCACAAGTCTGCACTACAGCATCGCAGGAACTACTGAATCCATGTTCATGAATAGTGAGGCATGAAGTGCAGTCTAATTAGCAGACCTCTCAGAAAAGAGGTGTCTGCTGTGTCATCATGCAGCAAGTAGCATCACATAACCACAAGAAGTTGTCTGTGCGTGTCTAACACACCACTAAGTAGGACTAAAACCATAAGAATCTAGAACCAGGGGCTGGCCTGGTGGCTTAGTAGTTAAGCTCGTGTGCTCCACTTTGGCCGCCTAGAGTTCATGGGTTTGGATCCCAGGTACAGACCTACACACTGCTCTCAAGCCATGCTGTGGTGGCATCCCACATGCAAAATAGAGGAAGATTCGCACAGATGTTAGCTCAGGGCCAATCTTTCTCAACAACAACAACAAAAGAATCTAGAACCAATAGCAATCTGAGTTAGAACACCAAGGTTAGTTGCTGTTTCTCCTATTTTCTGTGTGATTTGTGGTGGGTAGAACATATGAAAAATACATTGCCTTTTCTAGAATTATCTTTATTCAGAATCTCATTTCCGGTTTTTCTTTGTCATTCCGTACTATCTGAAGATGGTAAAACAGATGATTTTTATACAAAATTATGGTTTTTCTACTTTATCAAAAACCCATGATATAGACAACAAACGGCCATTGAGCTGAAATTCAGAAACCAGAGTCTGTTAAACCATCAACCTACTTGTCCCGCTGTCCAGTGGGAGATGTAGACATGCGTGTGGGCTCCAGATCATGCATATCACTGAAAACTGGCTCCCCAAGTTTTGGGAAAGTTATTAGATTCGTAATCCCACAGATATTATTATGTCTGGATTTTACACCCCCACTTTCCTGTTCTCTCCCTCTCATCTGCCCTCCAAATGACCAATGACTTGTCCACCAACACACAGAGGGACAGAAATGCAAAAAGAGAAAGGCTAAGTGCCTTTCTGCCCTCATTTCAGAGGATCTGAAGTAATATCGTATCAGGAGCAAAAAGTTCTGTCTACCATCCTGACCCCCGTTGCATTGCCTCTAACTTAACTCTCTTTGTTCTTTCCCCGTTTAATGTCTGGCTTGACTCCTATCCAGTCCCAGCTCCCTCTACTCATGCTTTAATCCACCCCTTCTTGGCATGATTTCTGGCTGCAGCTGCCAAATCTAGCTCTGCTGCCCCTTGCTGAAGGCTGACTCTGCTTCCCTGGTGCCCACTGGCAGCTCCTTCACCCTCACCACGCCTGGCCCTTCTCTCTCCCTCCAACCCTTCTTCCCCTCCTTCACCCGATGCCGGACTTCAATCCACAGCAGTCCAACTCTTTTACACTTTTCAGAGATTCAAAAGGTATTTCTACTCCCTTGCTTCATAATTTTTTCTGCCTTTTTAAAAAGTTATATTGTTTATGGAAGAAAGATATTATTAAAACAACCAAAAAAGATATGAAACAGAACTGTAAAAATAACCCCAAATCATGCCACTTAGAATAAGGCAAGGTTTAATATATTGATGAACATTATCCAGACATCCCTCTTTCTGCATAAAGGCTCACCTGATTTATAATAACAATTCTACTTGTATGGGAGCCTGCAGAACAGAGTGATGCATAATCTGCATCCTTCACTGTCTGTCTGCCAGTAAATCAAGGTCCACAGCCGCCTGATAAATGGCTGCATAGACTTCTATTTTACGAGTGTGTATGTGTGTGTGCGTGTGCACGTGTGTATGTGTGGCTATTTAATTACCAAAGGGCATTTGGATTGTTTGGGACTCTTCCACGTAGCCATCCAGGAAACTGTGGAAGGCAGAGCTGCTGCTTGCTGATCATTTTGGGTTCTCTCTTCTTCAGTAATTCCTTTGTATTCTAAAGCTGCACACTTGCTTATCTGGCTTCTCCCTGGAATGGAGCCTGTGGAAGGCAAAATCATGGCCCCACAAAGATGTCCAAGCCCTAAGCCCCCGCCCTGTGAATATGTTACCTTACATGGCAAAAGGGACTTGGCAGATGTGATTAAGGTGAGGATCTTGAGATGTCCCCATCTCATTTTAAGTACTCCCAAAATTGCTTATAAGGCAAAGAGGGAGGCAGGGGAGTCAGAGCCAGAGAAGGAAAAGTGATGAGAGAAGCAGAGGTGAGAGAGAGAAAGAGAGAGGAATTTGGAGATGCTACCTTGCTAGCTTTGAAGGTGGAGAAAGGGACCATGAACCGAGCAGTGCAAGCTGCCTCCAGTAGCTGGACAAAGCAAGGAAACAGGTGCCCCCTGGAAGCTCCAGAAAAACATTCTGCTGATGCCTTGATTTTAGAACTTACGACCTTGAGATCTGTAAGATAATAAATTTGTGTTGTTTTCAACCCCCTGATTTTCTGGTAATTTGTTACAGCAGCAATAGGAAACTAACACAGAGCCAGTCTCCAATTTTCCCCTTAATACTCTCCTGAGACATTCAGTGAAATCATTATCACCCATTCTGGGGACTCTTGCACAAATGTAAAGAATTTGATAATAAGCCTGAAATTCTCCCTCACAAATAGTTTCTTGGAGTTCTACAGATAATTAACCTAAGAATAATCTTGACTTTGGGAAATGTTCTCTCCGAGAGGTCAGTGGGGAAAGAAGAGAGCACCAGCCTCTCCAATACATCAGGTGAAGTTACCAGGTCAGCCCATGGCAGACGTAACATCCCAGCCTCACTCACAGATAGGTGGCGGCAGTGGGGCCCCAGGTCTGCATGACTCCTACCTTCCCCACAGACCGCTGGAAAACTGGACCCAAACAGTGACTATGTTTGAACATTACAGTTCTCTTCAACATCTTGGTACAAATTAAAAAACTTTTCACTGTTGGACTCCTCAGATGTCTTTTTTGATAGGGTAAAGTAAGAGTCGAAGGTCCAAACATTTGAAAGAGTAAAAGGAATTAGCAATCCTGGGGCGAGCACTGGAGTAGATCAACTATAACTGTTGCCCATATAATATGCTCCCAAAATTTAAGTAGATGAGACAAAACCATCACTCACCCTGTGAGGAGAGCTGCAATCTACCACACAGACAAGGACCACAAAGAACTATCGTATTACATCAGCTTCCAGGTTCTTCGGTGGCAAGCAAGTGATACAGATGCTGGCTAACTTAAGAAAACAGAGATTTTATTGCAAGGGTAAGAAGTAACTCTTGAAATCCACGGGGAACTGAAGATGGAGGCTTGGAAAGGTCAGCACCCAGGGCAGCTCTGGAGACCTAAGCAGCAGGAAGTAACAGACAGACTCATTAGGGCACTCCCCTTGGGATGGAAAAGCTACAAGATTTAAAGCTGTGTCCAGCCTTAGAAAGGTGGGGAGGGAAGACTGATTGACAATCCCCAAAATATGGTTCCCAAAGGGCAGAAACTATTTAATAACAATAATAGTAAATAGCTCCACAGTGTTTCACCATGGCCAGGCACCATCTCAAGCACTGTACAGATGTTAGTTCATTCAATGGTCAGCAACCCTATAAGGCCGATTGGTTCTGTTCTTGACCCCACTTTACTTAAGAGGAAACCGAGTTACTGAGAAGCGAAGTACCTTGACCAAGGTCATAGAGCTGGTAAATAGATAGCCACACCAGGATTTCAGTATAGGCAGTCTGATTCTAGAGACTAATACTTAACCGCAACATCATGAGGCCTCTCTGTTCATTTGCCAAGAGAAATTTTGGGTACTGATATCAGAAGAATATGGAATGGCTGTGGGTGGCAAAAAACCATATTGGGAGCCAAACTATAATTAGCATTTATTGGGCATCAATGTACTATGTGTAATAAAGTAAAACATGAGAAGTTAAATATGGAGAGAAGGAACCCCTATCCTTGCACGGACAACACTTTTATAACATAAAGCAATTTATTCAGATGTGAACTCCACGAGTAGGAGAAATTTGATGTCTCGTTCAGTGCTATATTCTGAGCACCTAGAACATGGTCTAGGATCTGACTCACAGTCAGGTGCTCAATAAATATTTGTCGAATAAATGAATACAACAAATACATCTAAAAATATATTTAAATAATTTTTAAAAACAGATTCAAATACAACAACCGTACAGTGTATCTGTGGGAGAGATGCTGAGTCAAGACATGAGAAGACAGTGGAAATCATGGGGAGCTTCCTAGAGTAGGAGGCTTTGGCCATCAGATGTTAGAGTCTGTGACAACTACCAGTATGTAAGTGGTAGAGCAACAAATATAACACTCTTCATTACTAGTTCCTTTGGAGGGCTTTTCTAGTTCTCACTAAAGAGATTATTGCTTTCACAATCCTCTAAAGTGAGTTGTAAAGGATGTGAAAATAAATGCTTGACAGTGTTTTGAATGTGGTTAAAGAGTCTAAAGAGATTCCAAAATCTGAGCATTTTGATGGGAGAGGAAGAGGATCAAAAAGAAGGAGATAGAGAGTATAAAAGGTACATTTTAAGATTTGATTATTTTTTGGGCGGTGAAGTGGGTTGATGTATAGGCAAGAGGTTAAAATTTTTACCTTTATAAAACTGGAGATAGAACTGAATATTTCTGACTTTTCAATAAGTTGAAAAATCAAAGACTGTACAAAAGGCTCCTGTGGAAGTAATGTCCCTTTATTTCTTTCTGGGATGCAAGGCTAACATTTAGCCAGTGTGCATGTCAGAGATATTCAGGCCATCCCAGCCTTCCAAGGCCAGTGTCTGTCTCAACTGGTAGGTGCCCATGCAGCACCGATTGTCAAATATTTTTGGAGAAAGCTCCCTGGTGGATGTTCAACACAGAGAAGGGGGTGGGACTGAAACCACAGTAGAGATGCTTCTCATGAAGAGGATACTGATTTATGGACAGAAAGCAGGGGCTGAAATAGATGCTTCTTTGGGTGACAGTTGTCTCCAAGGGCAAGTGCTAAAACTCATTGCATTTAAGTTTCATAGATTACTGAGAAGAGGACTTCCTCAGCATGATCTCTATAATTATGAACTCCACCTACATTTTAAAAGTAGCCAGCAGCCAGACTAATGAGTTCAAACTAAAGAAAGTCTAAGGAATCTTTATGAGCAAAGAGTCAATCAAGATATACTCTCTATCAATCACAACCCAGAAAAGGGATCTGAAACCACTGTGGAAATACTCTGAAAACGTGAGCGCATTATTCAGACGTGTAGTCTACATAATTAAAACGAGGAGACATACGGCAATCACTCCAGGAAGACTAAAACATTTAGGATGGGTAAATCAAAAAAAGCTGAGAGAGAATATGATCAAAATCTACAAAATCACCTACAGAACTGATAAACCATGGAACCTAGAGTAGTAGATGGTCACTAAACGCTTCTTAAGAGGGTAAATAAACTAAAGAATTCTAAGTGCTCATTATTTTGAGTTCCAAGTTTCTTTAAAATTTTGTATGTGCATATGAGAGAGAGATTTCACAGACTAGAGGATAAGCCCCTTGAAGATGGTGACAAATAACAATATTGTGTGGTCTCCCCATCATGACCTTCTTGCTCCCTCAGTACAATCCACCTCTTAGATCCCCAGCCATTCAAACTCTAACCTCTAATTTCTAAAATAACTGCTAACAATGTGATCCACCAATCCAGGTTTAGTGGCCTTTATAGCGTTCATGGATAGCGACTGGACTTTCCTTACCTCCCCAGCATTTTCATGACAGAGACTGACTGGCTCGCAAAGCCTGAGATATTTACTACCTGGCCCTTCCCAGAAAAAGTTGGCCAACTCCTTTTGTAATTACTCTCCTCTGCCACCGTAGCGTGAAAGCAGCCACAGACAATACGCAAACAGATGAGCATGCTGGGATTTGACCGGAAGGGAATTTTTTGTGGAGCCCTGATACAGAGGAAAATAACCTGACCCTACTTCAGGAGTTCAAGGATATGAACCCATAACACTGCATGGAGTAGTGAAATGTGCCCGGAGTCTGGAAGGAAGAGTAGGAGCTGGCAAAGCACAGCAGCAGCCCAGGGGAGGGCATTCCAGCAGGAGCAACAGCACAGAAACAGAGATGAGAGAAGACGGGGGCAGTCAGCCACTTCAAGCCACACGGCATGGCTAGAATAGTCGTTGCATGTGGAGAGTGTTAACAGATGGGGCTGGAAGGTTAGCTCCACTCAGTCAGGACGAGTCTATTCTGTCTACCTCTTCCCTCAGTGCCTGGCACAAAGCCTGTCAGGGAGCAGGGGCTCCATCAACACTGGTTCACTCAGAATGAAAGATAGGCAGGGTTTAGATCAAGAAGTAACTCGAATTTTTGGCTTTTTAAGGACAAGAAAAAGAGAAAGCAACGAGTGCTACGTCACTGAAACAGCAGGAGACGGCCACTTGTGACCTGCAACCATGGGCAATTTCTTCAACCCTTCTGGGTCTCTAAACCTTTATTTTCTTGAACGTAAAACTGTAAAGGTGACACTTACCTCATGGTATTGTTGCGAGGATCAAATCCAGAGTTGTTTGAGGAAACTACCTGGTACAAGGCCTGGCACCTAGAAGCAGTGGTTATTGAGAGTCTGCGTTACTGCAGAGTTTGGCAGCATCTCAGTGTTTGATATTATATCTCATCTGGCAGGGAAAACTGAAACAGAGCTGAAGACTGTGATGGTGAAAGCAGCACGCCGAGATTCTGTTCTGGTTTCGGCCAGGATTGTTTGTTCAGTCCCAACAGCTAGCACAAGTCCTCCTTTGGGACCCTGAGAAATCACCAGCCACACGGTAACCAAACGGCGGGCAGAAACCCGAGCAGCCAGGAGGGAGGCAGAGGCGGCCTTTGTGGACAAAAACATTTGTTCCCCTTAAAGAAATAGGATGTTTGAAAAGAAAACACACAATCTCGGAGAGGCAGACTCCGGCACATACATTTCGGTTCCCACTCCCTCCAGATGGACCAGAGGATCAAGCCAGCTACATGATATATTCCTTTGCCAGGAACAAAACTCACAATAGGGAATGCTGTGTTCCCACACAAAATAATTTTGGTGTTCTATTGAACTAGAGTGGTTTCCAATTGCCATTTTCCAGAAGGCGAGCTACCCCTGAAGTTCTTGATGCATCTAAAAGTCATGAAATCCATAATCAACTTGTGGCTTGGGGTGTTGTTTACTGTGACCAAAAGAGTACCCTGGAGGTTTTTCAGGCTTTAGAAACACAGAAGAAAATGAGTTGAATGGACTCCCTTGTGTTTTACACTTTTTAAACTGGTCTAAACTGGAATTGGGAAAATTGTCTGGCATGGGGATAATCTATAGCCAAACTTAACTCGATGGGCCTTACTCCATGGGGAGCCTGGAATAACACAGCTCGAAGAGGAGACAAATAAGCACGGAGGCAAAGGCAAAACCCAAAAGCAGAGTTCATGAGGCCACAAAAGACTTCCTGGGTCATCTCATCCAGCCCCCTGCAAAGTTTCTCCTCTGTAAAGTCACTTTTCTTCAACAACCCGCTCCAGTTCTGCTGGGCATCTTGCTCCCCACTCAGTGAGCATTCCCTTCCCCCAGTGTTTGCCTCACTGACATCAGTGACACTAACCAAACTCACCAGCTTCCTATGTAAAATATAATTCTTGATCAAGAGTTGGCTTTCATGGCTCCCGTTGCAACTATTGTGAGATAATACATTGTATTTATCTTATAAATCTTCTCTTATCTATTTTTTGTCTTTCACTAAAAAGCGCAAAATGATTATTTACTTTGCATCACTATTTAAACAATATTTTCATCAATAATAATAAATTTTAGGAACTTAAGGATTTAGGAAATATTTAACATTCTTAAAATGTAAACCTATATATGCATACACATGTATAGATTTATAAAATTAGGTTTTTATCTTTTATTTTATTTTCTATCTTTTTAAAGATCAGCACCTGAGCTAACATCTGTTGCCAATCTTCTGCTTTTTTTTTTTCTTCCTCTTCTTTTTTCCCCAAAGCCCTCCAGTACAAAGTTGTATATTCTAGTTGTAAGTCCCTCTGGTTGTGCTCTGTGGGACACCACCTCAGTGTGGCTTGATGAGCGGCGCCATGCCCGAGCCCAGGATCCAAACCAATGAAACCCTGGGCTACAGAAGCAGAGCACGCGAACTTGACCACTGGGCCACGGGAGGGCCCCCTGAAATTGTTATATTTTTAAAAGATCAGAAGATACATAACTTCTTTAGTTTTTTTATACTCACATGACCTTAGGAGTTGTATAGACCTTTGGTGTTTATTTTTGCCCTTTTTCTGAGCACCTTCTCTAGCTATACTGTGGATAGCTGTATGCAATTGTATATCTGAAAGAAATTCTGCAACATTGAAGAAGAGTTCTCAATGCAATGTCTGTGAATAGAGCAGTGAGAGCAAAACAAAAATGACTTGCTTATACTAGTTATAAGTTAAATCGTTGTGGTAATAAATTGGCTATATGCAAGCCAGAACATCTGCACAATTTTCTTTCGGAGAATGGTTATGAGTGTGAAGCATGAGTGACTCTCTGGCCCACTGCCTTCTCCATAGCCATTTACTTTTCTTTATGAATTATTCTTCCCCAGTTTTGTCTCATTATAAAGATTGTTCCCATTTGAAAGACAGTACAGCATCACGGTTAAATGCGGACTCTAGAACTGGACTGCGTTCTAAATCCTGCTTTGCATCTCACCAGCTGTGTGTCCCTATGCAGGTCTAATCTCTCTGCGGCACAGCTGCCTCATTTGTAAGAAAATCCAGTCATTGCAATAACCTCATATTTGTGACATCCCTAAGAATTTCATGGTCCATAGTAAGAGTTCACTGAATCTCAGGTAGGATTTACTTTCCCTTCATCTCTTCTGCTATGTCCTTTTCCATGAAATCCTTCTTCTCCAAGTTTGTAAGAATTGACGTAGCAGTAATCTCGATATTATTGTAGTGTAGAAATACTATTATTCTATAGGCCAACACTTAGAGAGCCATTGCCCCAGTGTTTTGTGAAGATTTGGAAACCAGCACAATCACAACCAGGTGAAGCTGCCGTCATTACCCTGACGTTTTAACCAAAGAGAGACCGTCACAGAACAACGTCTGCCTTTGTAAAACTTCCACGTTTATTTGGTGAGATCACCGAAGCAGGTCTACCTGAAAATATAACACCAAAATTTCCTGTGGGATCTACATTTTACAGCGCTCAGTTCACACACACATACACATTACACTGAGACAAATATATGAACACTTACTACTGCAACAACTGAAATAATTAATCCTGCATTCATTTTAATCAGACAGTCAATAATATAAAAGAAACTTGTCTCAGTGAAGGACAGTAAATATCATCTTGTCAGTTCACAAACACACACTTTAATAGTGCTTGCAGATTCCTCAGTGTTTTCTAGAATTTTCTCCAAACATCAACAGGCTCAGTCCATGATCAGCCACTATTAGAGGTCATTGTCTTACTTGGCACATAACAGATTAACTTGCCCTATTAAAAATTGATATTCAGGGGCCGGCCTGGTGGCACAGCAGCTAAGCGTGCACATTCCACTTTGGCAGCCTGGGGTTTGCCAGTTCGGATCCCCGGTGCAGACATGGCACTGTTTAGCATGCCATGCTGTGGTAGGCGTCCCACGTATAAAGTAGAGGAAGATGAGCACGAATCTTAGCTCAGGGCCAGTCTTCCTCAGCAAAAAGTGGAGGATTGGCAGCAGATGTTAGCTCAGGGCTGATCTTTCTCAAAAAAAAAACCAAGTTCATATGCACACACATGTATAGGGTTTTGTATATGAAACATAGCTTTCAGTTTTCAGCATAAAATTCTAAAATGCTCACAAGATGGGACAATCCCTTGACTGTCCTGTGTTTTTCTATTTCTGTGTTACTCCCTCAAATGAGGGTCTTTTTTGTTGTGGTTTTCTCAAGTTTGAAATAACTCTTGCTTTTTTTGTCTCTGTGTATGTGCCTCTTTCTTTCTCTCATTCTGTTATCCCATTTTTTTCAGTCATTGTATTTGCTATTATCTGTTCATTCACCGCTCTCCATTTTTAGTGCCATCTTGGTCACTGTTTCCCTTCTTTCTTTAAATAATTACTGAATAAAATCATAATTCTATATACTTCTTAAATGTGTTGAATTAAAATGTATTTCTTCATGGAACACTTCATGCCTTTAAAAAACCTTTTGATTTAGCTAATTTTATTTATTGAGATATCATGACATACGACACTATATTAGTTTCAGGTATGCAGCATAATGATTCCATATTTGTCTACACTGCGAAATGATCACCACCATAAGTATAGTTAACATCCATCACCACACACAGTTACAATTTTTTTCTTGTGATGAGAACTTTTAAGATCTTAGTTAACAGTTTTAAAACTAAAGTTGAATTTTTACTTATAGGACACCAATATTTGTCTTTTCCGCTTGGACTCAGTGGCCATAAGAGACGCTTAGGATATTTTAGTATCCCATAAAATTTATATTTAATTAAATAAATAATGTGTGACAACATGCTTTGGAAATCTTTACTTTGTACTTCCGAATGACTTATTATTCTTCCAAAGTACACATAACCAGTAAGTTAATGAATTATTTTCCCATTGGCAAACATTAGTTCTTTGTATTTTTTAATCTGTGAGCAAAAAGGCCTCAATAAGTATCCTTATATACATAGTATATCTTTTTTCAAATATAAAAGTTTCTTTGAAAGACAGATCTAATAAATAATGTTTCTGGTTTAAGGGGTATACACATTTTCAATATTGACGTGAGAAATGCCTTTCTAAGATATACCTGTTTACATAAATATTAAAATTTTCTAAATAAAGAAAATACCATGAGGTATTGCAAAGAAAGTAAGCCTCTCTTCCTATTTCGTAAGAGTTTTGTCAGGAATGGGTGTTGGATTTCATTAGTTATTTTTACTTATCATCTGGGGAAATGATCTATTTTTTTCTTTATCATGATTACAATAAATTATATTAATATCATCCTATTTGTTGGCAATAGATTGCTGCTAGATAATGTTTGCCAATACTTTAAGATGTTTGCACAGACATTCAAAAAAGAACTGAGTCTTTAATCTTCCTTTTTTGTATCACCTTGCTCAGATTTTAGTATCATAGCTGTACTGACACTCTTCATAAAAATAATTCAGATCCTTTTGTGTTTTAGAATAGTTTAAATAAAGTGGGAGTTGTTCTGATGCTTTAGGGGAAAGGATTACTCTCTAAAAACATTCTCCATTTTCTCTTAGGTAATTTTTTTTTTCCTGGGGAAGATTTGCCCAGAGGTAACATCTGTACCAATCTTCCTCTATTTTATATGTGAGCCGCTGTCACAGCATGGCCACTGATAGACAAGAGATGTAGGTTCATGCCCAGGAACCAAACCCAGGCCGTTGGAGTGGAGCATGCCAGCTTAACCACTAGGCCACTGGGGCTGGCCCTATTAGATAATTTTTATCGTTAAATTTCTGCCTTCTATGGAGGTTGGTTGTGGTTTCTTAGAAAAATCAACAATTTATTCTGGGTTTTCAAATTATTTGTATAGAGTTAAATAAAGGATTTTCTATTTCTCTATTCTTTCCCCATTTTATCTTCTAATTTTATACATACGTTCTTCCTTTTCTTCTTGGTTAGAGTCACTTCTGTCATATGTATCAATTTCTGTTTTATTTTTGTTAATTTTTAATTTTGACTACTTTGTATTTTTGTCAAACTTCAGAAATTTAATGCTTTATTAAGATGTTTAAAAATCTTTTCTTCACCACTAATTTAATTTTTTAAGTCTATGAATTTTCCTTCAAGCTCTCTGCTTTTGTTTTTGTTTTTTGTTATTTTAAAGATATTGTGAAAGTCTGTTCTCAATTTAATAAAACTCAAAATGGCTTCAGGCAGACTTTTTACATGCACAAGTGGTGAGACTTTGTATATTTTACTATTTATTTCTGGTTTTATTCCTTTAAGGGGAAAGAATATATTTGAATATATTCTATATGACTTCTACTATGTTACAATATATTGGTTATCTTTTAAAGTTTAATATATTATAAAATTTATAAATATTTCATAGGTGTTGCCATAGAAGAAATGTGTGTGTATACTTGTGTGCATGCATTCATTGTTTGAAAAAGAGAAAGAGATCTACCATATTAATTATTCAGTTCCTGAGCTATCCTGAATTGTTTTTGTCTTCCTAATCTGCTGAGAGATTTGTATTAAAGCCTCTAGATTTCAGTTGCCAATACTAATGTGTTTTATTAATCTCTCCTTGAAGAAGGGGTCCTTCATTTTCACTTTGCACCTGACTCAGCAAATAATGTAGCTGACCCTCATACCTTACGACATATCTTATTAAACTGGCTGCATACTTCAGAATGAAATTACTAGGTCATCAGGTAAGCATATGTTCAGCTCTAGTAGATACTACCAAACTATTTTCAACAGTTAAATGAATTTATAATTCCTTCTGCAATATATGAGAATTCCAGTTGCCAAATCTTACCAACTCTTTAAATTTTGCCTTTTTATTTTATTTATTCTGCTGAGCTGATTTGCATTTCTCTGATGAATAAGAAAGTTGAGCATCTTTTCATATTTAGTAGCAATTTGGATATGCTCTTTGGTGAAGTGCCAGATGAAGTTATTGTGCCAAATTTTCTATTGGGATGCTTTTCTTCTGTTTCTTTATTATTATTTATAGAAGTTTTTTATTTAGACTACAGTCTAAAATAATTTTTTTTAATTTTATAATTTTCCTGGTATTACTAGACACTTAAAACATCTTAACTCCATGTTCTCCTTTGCATTATCATGACAGCATTTTCATTCTATGTATTTTAAACTCCACAAAACACTACTATTACTATTATTGTTTTGTATGGTCCCTAAGCAATCAATATTCATTTCTCTTACACACCTATTTATTCTTTTGATCGTTCTTTATTCCTTTTTGCATTTTTTTATTTCTTTCTGTGATTATTTTCCTTCTGCCTGTAGAACTCCCTGTAATTTAGGTCTTCTAGAAACAAATTCTCTTGTTTTCTTCTGAGAATATCTTTGTTCATCTTCATTTTTGAAAGATATTTTTGCTGGGTATATAAACAAGAGCCGGAAGTTATTTTCTTCCAATACTTTAAGAATGTCACTTTGTTGTGCTCCGGCTTGTTTCATTTCTGCTACAAAGTCAGTGGGAAGTTTTAATGTTGCTTCTACTTCTAGGTGTCTTCTCTGAGAAGAGTCAATTCCTCCCCAAAACTCATAGCTTCTTGAACCCTGGTGATTTGTCGCTCTTAGAACCCCACTCTTATCAAACATCTCGAAAAGGCAAATCTTTCTCAAAAGAACTGTCATATCAGCTGCTTAAGAAGATGTAATTTTCTCCATATCTTTGTACATGTTTCATCCCCTTTGAAATTAATCTCTTTTTCACTCTCCCTTTGCACATTTGAGGGACTCTCCTTTTCCTTAAATTTGAACAGCATTTTGGAATTGGTTAATGTTGGTTTTGTCTAGAACAAGGTAAGTGCTTTCATGTCCCAATATTATTGATTTTTAAATATCTAAGAAAATTTTAACTATATTATTGAATACTGATTCTATTCTATTCTGTGTTCTTTCATTTAAAAGGTCATTCTTTATTTAATCTATGACCTCTAAAGTCCTCTCTTCTGTCTTAACTTCTCCCATATTCTGTCTGTCATTAATGCCTAATATGGATTTTTCATTAGCAGAATTTAATCTCTTTAGTCCTTTTTTATAACTGTATTTTATATTCCCTCTACAAATGGCCAAAAATTCTTACCTAAAAATTTATATATATAGTCTATTTTAGAGACTGGTTATATTATGTCTGAATTTTTCTTTGTACTCTACAACTTTCTCAACAGATTGATACAATGTGATGTATGTACAGTTTTCCTCACACTTTCTTAATTTGCTAAACATTAGAGACCTAGTCTCATGAGACTCAATTTTTCTTAAATTTGGGTATAAATATACATAGTAAAATTCAGAGTTTTAACAAATGTATACATTCGTGTAAACAACACCCAAAATACAGAAGACTGTCTTGCCTCTAGAAAGTTCTCCTGTGCCCACCTTTCCAGTCAATTCCTTCCTTATCAGAAGCAACCATTATTCCGATTTCTGTCCCCATAGATTCATTTCTGCATGTTTTTGAACTTGGTATAAATGAAATCATGTTGTATGTACACTTTTGTATTTGGCTTCTTTCACTCAAAATGTTTTTGAGAGTCACTGATGTTGCTGTATTTATTCAACAGTAGTTCATTCTTCTTTGTTGCTGAGTAGTACTCAATTGTATGAGTACACATATTACAATTTGTCTTTCCACTTTCCTGCTGATGAGCATTTGGGTTGCTTTGGAGTTCGAATTAGATTTTATTGCTCTTGTGTAATATTTTTTCCATCACTTTGGGGAAGTAGAAATGTGTACTAAATTTTGGAATTTTTTTTTTGTTTTTGAGGAAGATTAGCCCTGAGCTAACATCTGCTGCCAATCCTACTCTTTTTGCTGAGGAAGACTGGCCCTGAGCTAACATCCATGCCCAACTTCCTCTACTTTATATGTGGGATGCCTACCATAGCATGGCTTGCCAAGTGGTGCCATGTCCACACACAGAATCCAAACCGGCAAACCCCAGGTAGCTGAAGCAGAACGTGTGCTCTTAACTGCTGCGCCACCAGGCTGGCCCCTGGAATATTTGTAATCTTTCCATTTGCATAAGAAAGGTTTTCAGGTTTTCTTGTTTTGATAATTTCATTAAAATTTAATTTTAAAAAGTGACAGAGAATCTCCAGAAAATTCCCTCACTCTGTCATCTTATCTGAACAATTAGAGTCATATAAATCATATATATCTTAAGTAAGCACTAAGGGCTTTAGAACTTGAAACTTTTGATGTAGTAAAAAGTGTTAGCTAAGAATAATTGAAACAAAATTGCAGAATTAACTGCATACAAGTATTATTTGGGCTATTTTTGCGTTTTATTGAGATATAATTTAGATTCAGTAAAATTCTCTGATAAGCACACAGTTTAGTGAATTTTGGTAATTGTGTACAGGTATGTAACCATTGCTTAAATCCAGGTATAAAATAGATCCCTCACCCTAAAAGGTTTCCTTTTACCCCTTTGCAATCAACCTTATTCCCTGACCTCAGCCCCAGGCATCCACTGATATGCCTTCTGTAACTATAGTTCAGCTTTTTCTAGAATTTCATATAAATGGAATCATGCAATATGTAGTTATATTGTGTTTGTTATTTTTAATTTAGCATAATTTTTTTATAACTTTATTGTGGCATATTTTATATATCATAAAATTCACCCATTTCAAGTGTACAATTCAATGATTTTTAATAAATTTACCTAGTTGTGCAACCGTCACCATAAATCAGCTGTAGAAGATTTTCATCACCCCAATAATGTCCCTTGTGCCATTTTCTGTGCATCCCATTCCCATCCTCTTCCCCAAGCAGCCACTAATCTACTTTTTCTCTCTAAAGATTTGTCTTTTGTGGACATGTCATATAAATCAAGTCGTACAATATGTGGTCTCTTGTGTCTAGCTCCTTTCACTTAGCATATCATTTTTGAGATTCATCCATGCTGTTAATATTTTGCTCCTTTTTATCACTCATATTTCACTCATTTTATCAAAATGTGTAGTGTTACTTAATTTGCTTATCTATTCACCTTGTGACAGACATTTGGGTTGTTTCCAAGTTTGGGGCTATTATGAATAACACTCTCATAAACACTCACAAGCCCATTTGTGGAATACGTTTTCATTTCTTTTGGGTAAATACCTAGGAGTGAGATTGCTGGGCCATATGTTAAATATATGTATAACTTTATAATACACTGTTCTACTGGTTTCAAAAGGCCTGTACAATTTTGCATTGCTCAAGCAATGTATAAGAGCTCCAGTCTCCCCGTATCTTTACCAACACTTAGTATTGTCAGTCTTTAAACTTTAGCCATTTCAGAGGGTGTGCAATAGAATCTATATAGCTATAGATATATATATCTATATCAATACAATCTCAATCAAAATCTTAGATGGCTTTTTAAAGGAATTAATAAGCTTATTATAAAATTTATATGAAAAGGCAAAAGAACCAGAAAAGCTAAAATAATCTTTAAAAAGAAGGACAAAGTTGAAGGACTTGCAGTATCTGATTTCAAGACTTACTATACAGATTTATCACAAGACAGTGTGGTGTTACCATAAGGAGAGTCATGGATCAATGATGCAGAACAGAGAGCCAGGAAATACACCCACACTTACATAGTCATTGATTGTACAACATTAAAGATATTTGAATATTCATTCATTCAACAAATACTTATTGGGCATCTCCTATATGACAGGTACTGTAATAGGCATTGGGGATATTACCATTAACAAAGTATTCAAAAATCTCTGTCTTTACATAGCTTATATTCTGGTTGGGGGAGAAAAAATAAAATAAATCAGAAAAATACATAATATGTTAGATAATTATAAGTCCTTTGGGGAAAATAAAATGGAAAAGGAACATAGGAAGTGATAAAGATCTGTTTTAAATTTGTGGCCAGGGCAGCAGGAAGCCACCTATATAACATTCTAGGGGGAGGAAGCAGCATGTGCAGATTCCCTGAGGCAGGCCTTGAAGGAGCGAGGGCACTGAGAGCCAGCAAGGGACAGAGTCAGGAGCCTCAGCTCAGGGACATAGCCTGGGCCAGATCACACAGGATCTGGTAGGAATTGTATGCAATTTAGCTTTCACTGCCTCAGATAGGAAGTCATTGAAGGATTTGAGTGGAGAGGTGACATCATATGATTAAATGTTTTCAAAGAATTACTATGGCTGATGTAGTGAGAATGGAAGTCCGAGACAGAAGAAGGGAAGGCTAGGGGAAAGTAAGAAGTGTAGCTTAATCAAAGATTAATCTGGCAGTCACAAGAGATACCACAGAGAGATTGTAGAGTGAATATTAGAAAAAAAGATGATAAAAGATATAGATAAACAGGAGCTAAAGAGAGAGAAGATAAACTGATCACAGTATTAAAAATAAAAAGAAAGAAAGAAACTAAAAGAGGATAAGAGAGAACTGATTTTCAAAAAGCAGAGTGAGATAATGTCAAATGCTTCAGAGAAGACAAGCAGAATGAGGGCGGGGAAAGACCACTGAATTTTAAGCATAAAAGGTTATCTGGTGAATTCCCATAGCACAGTCTGGGTACCATGGTGAGACTACAGTGGCTTTTGAACAAACGGAGACAAATGTGCAAACCACTTGCTTAAGAAATTTGCCAGTGGAAGGGAGGATTCTAGCACAAGTTAGAGGACAGTGGGGGAAAACGAAGGCTGATTTCAGGATAGCTAGACCACAAGGGTCTATAGGCTGAGGAGAAAGATCCAGTACGCTGGGAGTAACAGGATGACGGAGGGAAAGTAGGAGATTGGAAGAGTGTTGGAGGGAGTAGAGACAGGGGGATTTGCTAGGAACCAAGCTTCCTGGAATCTCCTGGCCAATTCCAGAAATTGCCTTGGAGGTGCTGTTTCTTTTCATCTCTTTGCAGTGTTTGTTTTGTCCTCTAAAGAACTGCAATCACAAACACACCAACCCCACCCAGATTTCTCACATAAGTCTCCTCAACTAAGGTATCCCCATCTGCTTTACTCCTAACTGCAAGCTCTCAATGCTGCCTGGAAATCTAAATAGGATACAAAAATTTCAGGAAGGGGCAAGTCAGTCCTGTAGAGAGCATCCGTGAGATGCTGCCTGGCTGGGATTCGCTGTGTACAGGGCACTGTAGCATAGCGCTATGAAGAGTATTAGACTGGTGCTGTTTGAACATCTCATCTGCGAGCCATTGGAGGTGCTATTTTGCTCCCTGATACACAACATCTGGGCCTTGCCATGAGGGCCAGCCTGGTTTCTAAGTAGGAGTTAGGCAGGAACAGCTGAGTGAGACTTGGGAATTTTACCCCCCACATACACATCCTTCTTTAATTTTTCCTTAAAAGGCTCACACCCAGTTTCATTTTCACACACAAAGAACTCCTTTGTATTTCATTATGACCAAGTCACAAAAGTAAATGTTTTCCTTTAAAAAGAAAGTGGGTGTGGATGATGGTCACTTGGGTGGAATGTGAATAAAGACTTTCCCCCCAGCAAGCTCAACTCCAAAGGAAAAGGGAATTACGTTGAACTCCCCATTTGGCAACAATGCTTTCATTTTAGTTATTTGTTTGTTATTTTGTATTTTTCTGATCTGTTAGGAATTTGGGAAATATTTTAAATTTAACCATGTTGGGTAGAAAGAATTCTTAAGTCTCTGAAGTGAGTTATACAGCTGAATAGAAGCAAATTATTCTCCATTCTCCTTTATTTCAAAAGTGGATGCTCAACTGAAAATTTCAAGTATGTTTTAACATCACTATAGTATGCGGGATGCATTTTCTACATGGGAATGAGAAGGGAGTGACCGACCCATATACAGCTCAAAGGGACCAAGGCCAGTCAGTTTATATTACTAAAACACACGCTTTGGCTTCCTTTCTACCACTACACTTTTCTGGCTGACCACATGAATCATTGGGACGCTGTTTTTGCAAATTTTAAAGCAGATAAATATTTGGAGCGGGCTAATTCAAAGTGTACTTTCTACGTTCTTCAACCTTCCCAACAATATATCCCCATTCCAAATGTTTCCATTTTCTCTGAAGGCCTCATGCTCCCCGCTCAGTCTTTCCTTCCATCAAAACCTCTTTTTGGAAAAGGATCTTAAGAATGTTAATGTATTGATAATCAATACGTCTTTAGGTCTTACCTGTCAGCATGTTCTATGTTGAAAATGGAAACAACAAGGTAAGGCAAAGGAATAAAGCTTTAAGCAATTTCAGATGACAACCAGCACAAGCTTTCTTTTCTTGAGGAAAGAAGACTTTCTAGTACCTTTGACAAGATACATCAGCATCTTCTTATTCTGACCAGCCTTAAAATGGGAAGACTCATAGACAGGCATTTCCATTTGAAAAAAAAAGTCATTAATTCAACAAATATTTATTGAACATTTTATTCCTGTTACTTTTACTTTTTTTCCCCTGAGGCCTACATTTTATATCATGACCCAGCACACACGTACATACTCCGTCTTTGGAAACAATATTTTCATTAAAAAGTACTTACCTCACCCTGTGCAATGTACTCTGATATTTTCTATTGTATTGACGTTTTTAAGGCTCATCATATCTCACAAAACAGATTTTATGACCCAGTTTTAAAAAGCAATATGGAATGTTTGGACCCTGTATTTGGCACTGAGGATGTGCCTACTTTCAACCTTCGCTGTGGTTGCAGTCCAAAGTGGGAGATGTTCTAGACGTAAACAATTAATTATAATTTGTCATATAGTCTATGAAGGTAACCAAGACGGAACTCTGATAAAATCAGGAGACGTAATTTGGAAAGGGCCGTCAGAGAAGACCTCTTTGAAGAGGGAAGTAAGTTGAGACCCAAAGGGCAGGGGGAACAGCATTCCAGGGAGGGGCGACCACATTCCAGGAGGCTGGAAGGAGCCTTTTGAAGAATTGGCAGGAGGCCAGCGTGTCTCCCTGTGGTGAGAAGAGAGGAGGTTAGGAAATGAGGTTGGAAAGAGAGGCAGGGATGTAGCACACAAGGGTTTGTAGGCAATACTGAAGAGTATTTCGATTTAATTCTAAGTGCAGTGGGTAACCCCTCCATGATTTTGAATTGTGCTAAATCAGGCTATGCAGCTAAAGCGATCTAAATCATAGTTTGACCTCCATTGTTGAAGATTCCATACTGCATTTTCAGAAACTTCCCAACTTCCCGAAGAACTGATTGGCTCTCCAATGATTCTGGAGGCAGCATGTACAAGAGGAGCTCGTGCAGCCAATGAATAAACAGAAGAATTCCCTTTAGGAAGGGAAGTGACAATAGTGGCAAAATATATATATATTGTCCACAGAAATTCAAGTGCATTTGAGAATTTTCCATTCTAAGGCACAGTTGTTTTTTTTAAATAGCTGCTTAAAATTGTTTATATCAAATCCTTCCAACGTGGCACATAGTTTGCTACTTGCAAATTCCCAACCCCAACCTGTATGTGGACAGCCGTGCCTAAAAAAAGAGGTGAAAGATTACATTTGCCAGTTCTCTTGGTATTCCCATTTTATGGCTTTTGTGGGAATGTGGTTCAAGCTTGCCTGCTATTTTATTTAATACGCCTCCTTGTAAATTCCAGCTGTTGACCATGTAATTAATCCCTGTATGGAAAAAATATTGGCATTTGTTCCTGCAATACCTGAGCTTCATCCCAACAGAATTATATTCGTCACAGCCCTTTCCATTATTCTACAGTTGTTCTTCAGAACCGTTACGTACAACACGATATACACCAAGACTCTGCTCCCAACTTCTGCATAGTTATTCAACCATGACTTTCATTTATTCTTTTTGGTTGCTAGTCACTGAAATCAAGGATGTTAAATAACAAGCATCTTCTATGTTACTCCTAGAAAAGGTTACTCCTTAACTTGTTAACTTATTGTAGAGTATGGTCACTAGAATAAGCATGGTGGATAAATCTTGGTAACTATAACCAATAGATAATCTTTCATATTTATCCTTGGCCACAGGATTCTCTTGCTGTCTTTTTTAGCTTTCCATGCTACATCTTACCTTTTTTAGTCATTCAGTCTTTGTGGTCTCTTCTTTCAATAGCTATATAGAAATTTGTTTTTCTTTATTACACCAAAATAAAAATGGCTAAGCATTTCAAGCACCACCCTATAAGAGTATGGCATTTGCCTTTTTTATAGGGAGCAAAGTTTTAAGATAAAGAGAAAATTCACCTGTTTTTCGTCCAGAAGTTGAGCTGACAAAGTTCCATACAGTCTGTCTGTCCCTGACATGTCATTTTGTAATTAGATCTTATACTACACATTTATAAGGCCAGCTCTGTTCATTATAACATTGTGTCTGGAATAAAGATAACACCTACATTATTGGTATAGATTTGATGGCAAAATAAATCCTACAACATTTTCAAAAATTCACATTTGCATAGGGAAATAGCTTTGCAGCAATGTCTGGAAATCAGTTTTTCTAAAAAGCCCAAAGAAGAAAGAATGAATTTTTTTTAATTATTACTATCTGGAAATTTACCCTAGGATCTGGCAAATACATATACTAATGAGGAACAGCTGGATTTGGGGCAAAATTATGAAAGTAAATCACACGTTTGACTGGTCATGTTTTCTTTAGGATAGAGATCAAGAAGATACATTGCCAACCCAAACGTGGATGGATTTTAATATGTTTTTGTAATATATAAAGTTAAAGGCTGCTTTGTAAAAGCTTACAATTATTTATCAAATTAAATCTATTTGTCAAATGGGAACGAACTTGAAGTGAATATAAATTCTTGATTGGAAGAGAAAGTAGAAAATTCTATGTAGTCCACCTGAGTGCAAAGTTTTAAGGAGAAAGATGTTGATGAAAATTTCTTGAGGATTTCTTCGTTTGTCATTTTCTCTAGGATATTTTAAGGTCCACACAATGCCTCGGTTAGCTGTAACACAATCACGTAAAAGAAGCACTTATCAGTGTAAGAATAAATTTCTTTCTTCAACTAATATTCTTTGGTAATTTACTATATTTAAAGTCACGGGACATATAAAAGTAAATTAGACAGGGAATATGTTGTAAAAGAGTGTCTGTTTTGGTAGGGAAAATATGAATTATTTAATAACAGATGATGAATTAATTAAATCTATACACTATAGTGTATGTCTTATGGATGAAGGAATATTATCATCTTCAAAAGATTCCTTTAGTGGTTTTAGAGAATTATTAGAAATACGTACATCAATGTTGATATATGTTAAAAACTATTCTTCCTGACACTGTTATAGCGTCTTTGTATTATGAATTGTTTTACATTTTTCAGATTGAAATAGGACTAAAATTTTACAAGCATTTTTCTTCAACATATAAGTATACAAAATTATAATCATTTTAATGTATTTTAAACTCTGAAAACAAGTTAGTGCAGGTGAAGCTAGTGCAGGTGTAGAAACTGGACGTCTGGAGGACAGCTTTAGAACAAAGTCTATCCCAAATGTCAGCTCATCTGTAGGGAAGCCTGTCAACATTCTTAACCATAGTGAAGGCATGGTCCATGGGGCAGAAGGCCAGCTTAAGCAAGGCTTTGGTGTACAGACTTTTTCAAGGTTTATCTAACCAAGATGTGTGTGTAAAGTTATTAATGTAAGTATGTATACTGCACACTCTTGCTGATTCAATAATAGGTTACTACTCTCTCTCAATCTCAGAGAGAATCGCTGCTCCACATCCCTGCCTTCTCCCCTTCTGCAAACAAACAGTAGGCGGAGAGTCCACAGTGCAGGCTGACTCTTACCCCTACAGTATTCCTCATTTTACAGCATCTGGGTTGAAAGTTACTTAAATAGGAGTTTATTTACTTTCATATAAACATGGAAAAAATAATCTTCTCTTATTTTAAAAAAAACCTAGAAAATTATTTTCTCTACTGCAAATTAATAATTACTGGTGTCCGGGGTTGAATACCCGACTCTTGACTCTCACATCCCTACTGGGCCAGTTGAATCCTCTATCGATCCACAAGTATCAGCTCCAGGACTAACGTTCCTGTGAATTGGGCAGAAGGAGGAAATGAGTCTCTGGATGACCTCTAGAACCATCATCTCTCACCTCTACACCGGGCATTGCTCCCTTTGCTTGTAAGCAATCTGCCAGTAATGAGCAGGTATTCGTCTTCTTCCAAATTAGAATGGCTTGCCATGAAAAGAATGTTACACTGGGAGGTTGGTTGAAGCTGAAACCCTTTTTAGAAAAACGTGGAACTATAATTATGTACATTAAATTGTAGTGTGGTTTGTGGTAAAATGCTTTCTGAATAACACAGCTAATTCATAATGGAATTTTGGGAACACAATTCAAAATAATACCCATGGAGATGTTTTTCTTCACCTAACAAAGAGCCTGTGTTAGGTTGCTTGTGATCTGATTAGAGTCAAGCAAGATGACAGCTGCAGTGTATCATAGTTTGCTCTTCTTCAATGCCACAGCTATAGCCAAGGGCACAACATCTTCCCAATAAGTCATACCAAGGGCAACTGCTCACCCTGCTTCCCCAAATTCAACCTGCCTCTCACGCTTCTGGGGAAGAGAGGCTGCAGGGGAACTACATTTAACCACTTCATACTTTTCCTTCTATTTCAGTCCGCTCCTCTAAGACCAATTACCCCTGGAAGGGCAAAGTCTTCCAATTTTATATTGATTAGAAGTGGATTGAGCTTGAAGCAGTTGTGCACTGATGAAATTTTAATCATCACCCACATATGTACATACTATCCACCCACATTCAATTTTCTGCTGTCAAATGGAAATGGAAAAGTAATGTTAATTTTTTAATTTTCTTAAAAGTAAAGCAGATACATACATCTGCTTTCTATGCAGTAGAATTTTGATCTGATGAAACCATAAAAGTCAAAAACTGTTGGGGAGAAAACTGGCATAATTAGTCTTCTGACTTTAATACCATCATTTTCTTGATTCTATGTCCAATTCCAGAAATCCCTGCCGAAACTTTGTGACTCATGTTTATTTATCTGATACTGTTTGTAGCTGAATCTACATCATTACAACCTCATAGCTATTCTACTACCTGTTAAGAGATGTTTCCCAACCATCTTTAAAAATTTCTCCATGCATTATTTAGTCCTTAGGCACCAAAATATAGTATATAAATAATCTTCCAAAATGAGAAAGACATAATGAAATTGGTTAAATACAAATAATCAGAAGAAATAATTCACAAGTGGGAAGGGAAATAACAATGTGAGGCATAGGATATGAACCTCAGGTTTTAGGCGAACAAATTTTTAAAAGACTATTGTTCAAAAGATGAGCATGTATAGTTTTGGTAAGGGAAAAAAGAAGGCAATGAGAGTAGGTACTTTCTCACTTGGGAATTCTGAGGAAATACAGGAAAAGCATTAAAAATTCTGGAAATTTGAAGGAATGCTCCAGTTGTACAGTTGAGAGGTGAGGTTGGGGTGATAGAAAGGGAACTGAGAAGTCAGAGTCCCCAGGGACTTGAGCTTTCCAATTTTGCTGTGTTTTCATCTGGAATACATTATTCCAAGATCCTTCCACACTAAATCCAGAATCCCCTTTCTGAGCTTTAAACTATATCTGCTTTATACTAAGAAAACTACTGTAAAGTTTTCAATTAATTGTAAAGAACTATAGTTTCATGTTACTTGGAGAAATAGTTTTTTATTGAAGACAGACAAGTAAAAAGTCTAGAAAATATCTAAGACACACATATGCAGAAATAATGTATGAACGTTGAGAGGAAAGTGAACAAATTGATTGGATGGAATGCCAAGATCATGGAAGACATTTTCAGTTCTATTAGTGTTATTCCATGGATTTTAGGCAATAAATCAGAATTTTTAAAATGAACTCTCTAAAATATTATTTCCATGCCACTACTGGCTACTTTTTTAACTCAGTCTTTGAAAATATCTTCTTAACCCATCTATTTCCCTCCATCTCCACAGGCTACCCAGGGCTTCGCTGCTATCCTTGCTTTCCTGAAGGGCTGCAGCGTCCTCATCGGTCTCTACCATCCACTCTAATTCCTTGCAATTTTTGTCCACACTTTAACCAGAATGAATTTGTCAAAACAGAACAACAACAACAAAAATGTTATCCTGTTGTCAGTGATATCCTACTGATCTTAAAATAGAGCAAAATTCTTCACATGGCCTCCCATACTCCAGTTCTGGCCTTGTTCCCTGCTCCTCACCCCTCCGTTGTTGCACTGCTGCAATCACTCTGGCCCAGCGACTTTCTCTCCCTCCCTGCTCAGACCTCCCCCACCGTCTGAGGAACACTTTCCATCTCTGCCGCTTCTCATCACATTAACTCTCATTCACATGTCTGGTATTTTTGCCATAAGCATCTTTGCCAGAGACATCTTTGCCGCAAACATTTCTGCCACAGACATAACTAACTGCCTGTAAAGCAATTTTTCCATAAAAGATAAAATAACAAAAAAATAAAATAATAGAGGGACATTCAAAAGGACATAATGAAACACCCAGTACATATCTGGACTACATTTAGACATTTCATCGTATGCCCAGTCCTTAGGTTTCACCAAATCATCTAAGCCAGATTCTGTGCCAAGTACCAAAGTTCTGTCCATGTCATGTTCTCTACTATCAAATAGCAAAAAGCTCTCACCATATTCAAGAAAGTCATACTCATCAGAAATCATGTACCCATTTCTTCTTTGGGAGAGGAGAGGAGGAGCTTGATTCTTTTGCCTCCAGCTTCTAAAACTGTGCGGTAAGTCTGGTAAAGACGACATTAGAGAACAAGCTGTTGTATCTAAATTAGCTGAAGAATCGATAACTAGTGCTCTCTACGACTGTTGTGAATGACTAGCCACCTCTTTTAGATTTGCTGTGGCTTGGTAAACTTTTGGTTTTGATGGGTGGGAGGGATGACTGTGCTCATGGAAGGATTTGCTAACTGATATGTTACCATTTTCTAGTATAGTATGCAATCTGTCTTTACACTCTCTTATTTCACACTTCCAGTGAGTTTTATCACCATAAACTGTCAAACCATACTGTCAACCAGTTATTTTATCTTTTCCAGCATAAATGCTTGCTGCAAAGATGCTTACGGCAAGCATACCTAGAACCCTTGCTCATTTGTCAGATCTTAATTCAAATACCACTTTCCCTCAGGGAAGCACTTCCTGACCACCTCTCACACGAGATCAGAAACCCTTGTAGGACCTCATATCTCCCTGTTTTTTTCCTTGATACATACCCCAGTTTGTCCTTGTATTTCCATTTGTGTGATTATTTTCATGTTCTCTCTTTTTCAATAGATTGTAGGGTCCATAAAGGCAGAGACTCTGTCTTATTCACAATTTATATCCCCAAGATCTAAAACAGCACCTGATATTTAGTAAAAAATGTTGAACAAATGAATAGAAAGAACAGACTTATGACTGTCAAGTGAATATCACTAATATAAACATTTTTAAAATACCCCCTTTCATTCAATGACTACTCATTGCTTAATATTGATATAACATAGAGAAATTTCAGGTTTTATTTGAGAATATATACATATATATAACCAATGAAGGGTATTTTTTGGTTAAATTTATTGATTTCAAAGCACGGTCCTTCTTAAAGTGAGTTTAAAAAAACCTTCACGAAATTCTTGATTTGGGATAAACACAAGCTTGGTTGAAAATTCACTTAGTAGTCTAACTCTTTCTCAACCTAAGGTCTTAATTTAAATGTTAGTTCTGCTGGAGAAATTTTCTGGGTCCCTCTGCTAAGATAAGTTCCCTTCTCATGTAAGATCAAGATTGATATTCCCTGTGGGCAAGTGAGTCTTCACATGTGGGTCAGGAACAAAGTCTCCTTCCACTTTGAGCATCCACCATCCTCTGGGCCTCGTGGTCGTTTACGTGCTATCAGTCAATAGACAAAGACAGCTTGGAGAAAGTATACCTGCTTCTTAAATGACACATAGTTCTTCCTTTATTTCCACTGGTGTGAAACTGTTACATGGCCATACCCTACTAGAAGGAAGACTGGGAATATAGTCTAGCTATGTACCCAGGAAGAAGAAGAAATTGGGAGGAACCCCAAGAAGTATCTGCCAGTCTGAGTCTTAGCCATCTAACCTTTATTAAAAGACCACTAAGATCTGTGTTCACTCTGTACCATGGAATCATTCTGGTATTTCTGTTTAAAACTGTTCAATCATGGTGACATCAAGGCAGTTCCAGTGGGAGTTAAATCTGGAATTAATGCCCCTAGGTTTCAGCAAATCCGTATCAAGCTTAACTACTTTAACCTCCAAATGAGTTGAGAGTCACCACATCATCTACTTCCTAGACCAGGGTGTGGCAGCTGCTACAGAGCACTGTGAGAGCTAAGATTTCCAACAGTGACTGTTAGCCACTCTGTCACACCACTGCCTGCCTACCCAAGCTGCTGCACGGAGGAGAAGGCCTCTGCATGGACACCAACAACAGCAAGGAAGCACGTAGGATTTCTAGCACTCAGATTGCTAGATAGTGTTTGGGAGGAGAGCCAAATAATGACTCTGAATCAGGAGAAGTGAAATAAAAAGAAGGTACGTCCTTACACTGTTAGTGGCACGGAGACAGAGGGGCCTTCTTAAAGGCCTCTCCAACTCTGCCTGTCGCAATTGCCGTGTCCTTACCTTGACTCTAGGTATTCTTTAAGGATTTTTCTTATAGTTAGGTTGAAAGACATTATAATTGTCTTTTCCTATAAACAAAGAAAATACACAATAAAAAAGCAAAATATTTATAGACTTATAAATCATAAATTAGAAAAATCTAAAATTATCATTTAAATAAGCAAACTGTCTTCTCCCCCATACCCATTTCACCTTCTGGAGTTATAATCTCCATTGATCACTTTATCCTACCAATTATCTAAGCAAGAAACAAAGAAAGAAATATCTTACTCTTGAGTCAACTGTATCCAGTCCATCAACATGTGATGTTTAGTTTGTACTCTACGTTTCTTTACGGATTGCCTTCTCTTTACCGCATTGCCTAGCACAGAGCCCATCAGATTGCTCAGCAGAAGTTCTGCACACAAAGACTCATCTGACCACCACATCCCATTTCTTCGAGCTCACCACTTCTCTGCACTCTCCTAATGCTTTAAACACACCTCCATATTATATGTGACTTTCCCAAGTCCATCACAGTCCTCATCTATATAATGGACATTATAAGAGGATTTAAGTCATTGTTGTTGTTTTTTTTTGAGGAAGATTAGCCCTGAGCTAAATGCACCACCTGTCCTCCTCTTTTTGCTGAGGAAGACTGGCCCAGAGCTAACATCTGTGCCCATCTTCCTCTACTTTACATGTGGGATGCCTGCCACAGCATGACTTGACAAGCAGTGCGTAGATCCACACCTGGGATCCGAACCAGTGAACGCCAGGCTGCCAAAGTGGAACGTGCGAACTTAGCCAGGGCACCACCAGGCCAGCGCCAGTCATTGGGTTATTATAAATATTAAATGAGAGTACTTGAAAAGTTCTTATCACTTTGTCTTGTAATTATTTCTTATGTGCTTCAGTCCTCGCAACACTTTGGTTTTTAGTTTGTCAAAAGTGGGAGTTATATTATTTTCATCTTTGTATCCCACGAGGCTGCCTCATTGCCTGACACAGAAAAAGCTCTCGACAAAGGTGCTGAATAAACAGATTAATACTAGTGGTGTGAAGTCTGATCACACTCATAAATAAGTATTGAAAATTCCATAAACCTCTTACTTATAAACATAATTAGACATTGGTCACTTTTTTAAATTTCTGCATTTTTTCTTTCCTTTAAAAAATACCAAAAGGAAACCAACATTTGTTGTAACTGCATAGAATACCACAGATGTCAGGAAATGTCTAAGTTAGAATTGTTATAATAAACTCAAGTTCACCCACATTGTACATAATGTCTATTAAGGTAGCCTTTTTAATAGTGTAGCTAGTAATCACAAAAATTATATATTTGCAGTGTGGGTGAAGTATAGTTATTATGAGGGCTTTACCTCAGGGATCACTGGACTTCTTTTCCTTTTTGGATGGCATTATTTCTGCACATTAGTAAAACATTTCATAAATTTTCAAGTAACTTCTCTAAGAAAAAGCAATTTAAATTTCAGGATAGAGTCTATTGGAGAGAGACAAATGTATTCCTCCACCTCAATCACAGGTGTAGATCTCTCAGGAATATTCAAATCAGTCAAGGAGGGCTCCTTGGCTGAAGAGCTCAAAGCCTGTGCAATGTGCAAAACCTCAGGACTATTGTTAAAATTCCAGGCAAACTAGAAATTATTGAGCCAGAAATGACACAATTGTGTACAGACCTCCAAACCAGTGGTTCTTCCCTAGAGCACTTTTAATCATTTTAGGAGAAAATAGTTTTATTTTAAAAAGCTTAAAACTTGGAGTTGAGCAGAGTGTTAGGGAAAAAGGCTGACAAATTGACCTTGCAAAGTGAACTCCTCACCTGCTAGTGACCACCGCAGGCAAGGCTTCCAGAAAGCTTTTAAGTCTATAAACTGAAAAACCTGGAATCATAGGTACCAGAAATATGCAGTGCCTTAAGTAAAGATCAGTTTTATATGATTGTTATTTTTAGATTTGAATCAGAAAAGCCTCTGTTTTCAAGCAGTTAGGAACTTCAAGAACTGAGATATGAATACTCAGACTGACCATCTTAGTTCAAACATAATAAAAACAGGCTCAGGATCCCAGTAAAAGAGCTGAAGGAATTTTTTTCTTCTGGAACTTGAAATTTTTATTCTAAAGTTTATATGGAAAAATAAACAATAAACAGTATCCAGGAAAACTATGAAAAAGAACAACAGGGGACTATCCCAAATAGACACTAAGACATACTATAAAATATCAATAAGTCAAATGACATCGTACTGAGTATGAATAACCAGGTAGATCAATGGAACAGGGCAAAAATTCTAGAAATAGACTCAAATGCATATTAGAAATAAGAATATGATAAATCAAGCTTTCATACCAATGGGCTGTTAACGCACTTTTTTTTTTTTTTTTTTGAGGAAGATTAGCCCTGAGCTAACATCTGCTGCCAATCCTCCTCTTTTTGCTCAGGAAGACTGGCCCTGAGCTAACATCCTTGCCTGTCTTCCTCTACTTTAAATGTGGGACGCCTACCACAGCATGGCTTGATGAGCAGTGCCATGTCCGCACCCGGGATCCGAACCAGCGAACCCCAGGCCAACGAAGCAGAACGTGTGAACTTAACCACTGCACCACTGGGCCAGCCCCTGCTGATGCACTTTTAATAACTGGTATGGGAACAGCTAGATAGCCACTTGGAGAAAGACAAAGTTGGAATGATACCTCACTACGTACTCTAGGAAAAACTCCAAAAAAGAATAAAAATGTAAATTTATAAAAGAAAACCATATAAAATATGATATGAAAACATGAATGAATTTCCTTATTACCTTCGACTAGGGAAGACCTTCCTAAATATGACGTAAAATCCAAAAGCCATAAGAGAAAATACTAACAAATTAGAACACACGAAATTAAAAACTTATCATGTCAAGAGTGTGGGAAGAAATACCATAAGAAAATTGTAAGACAAATAACAAACCAAGAAAAAACTTGCAACAACTATCATAGACAAAGGCAAATTTTCCTAATATGTAAAGAGCCACTAGAAATTGAGAAAAGACCAAAAATTCTGACAGAACTAGAGGGAAAAGATGTGAACAGAGAGTTCGCAGGGGGGAAAATTGCCCCTTAAACTCATGAAGTGATGCTCAGTTTCACTCATATTAAGAGAAATGTAAACTGTATACCAAGGTACCATTTCTTACTTAGCAACTTGGAAACATTCCAAATTTCATATTGCTGGTGGGAAACAAAATGGTGCTACTCCTGTGCAGGATAATTTGGCCATCTCTAAGAAAATTTCAGATGTATCTTTGACCCAGAAACCCCATTTCCAAGAATTTATCCTACAGCTACACCCACACAAGTATGAAATCACTTATGCACAAGGGTATTCATTGCAACATAATTAGTAAAAGCAAGATTGGAAAAAATCCCGAGTACCAAGCAATAAATAATCAGTTGAATAAACTGACGCAACCACTGAATGCAATAGCATGCAGTTTTTAAAAAGGAAGGTCTCTATGCACTGACGTGAAGCAGTTGCCTGCACACATTCTTAAACAAATGTGTGCAAGTATAGAGGAGTCTAACACGGCACATTTTGTATAAGAAAGAGAGAAAATGTGTTCATATGTGTGTTTGCAAAATGAAACAATGGAAGGATACACAAGAAACTAATAAAATCATTTACCTATTTGCAGAGGGTTACAGAGCAAAATGGAAAAGGATAAGTTTGACATAAAGAAACTAATCAATATAGCTATCCACAAAGGGCAGGGGAATCGGATGGAGGGAGCAAGAATGGAAGCAATACACTGTGTATCTATTTCTATACAATTTTAACTTTTGATTCATGAAAATGAATTATTCAGAAAACTTCAATTATAAAACAATTCCTTAAAATTGAAATTAATTGTCTACTGATAACCTAAAAGCAATGTCAGCTCAGTAGCCAGGAGTACTGGTAGCACTCAGATTTTAATCTCTATTTTCATCCTCTAAAAGACCAAGCTCTTTGGAGAATTATTAATTTCAAAACTTAGATAAAGAAGGCATTATGTAAGCCTGAGACACATTTTTGTGCCAGAAACAAAGAAGCTTTCCAAAATCAGTGGGGTCATATCAAAAGTACACAGGAGCCAGTTTGAAGGTGTCACACTGGTCAAAATTGTGGATAAAATGAGCAGCAAAATGATTTAACAGATTGGTAGTAGAGTGGCTGTGGAAGGGCTCACAGAAAAAGTTGAGTTTTGAGTAAAGACCTGCAAGAGGGACCTAGCATGTGAATTTCTGGGAGAAGAACATTCTAAACCCAGAGAGATAATAGCAAAGGCAAGGCTCTAAACTAGGGGGATGAGCATGGGGTACTGAAAAGCACAAGGTGGCTAGCGTGGCTGAAGTATGATGAGCTAGTGTGGAGAAAAATGAAAGATGCTATCAGAGCAGCAATGGGTCCGGATCACAGTAGGAACATATGGCATCAACTTAATGGCCAACTGACAATGATATATGTTGGTCACTAGAAAGATGGAGGCCTTTGCTATGCAATGACAAAGCACCTTAATAATTGACATCTTCTATTATTTTGAAAGCCAATCAAATATCTTTGAATCTTTGGCTCTAGGTGAGAATGTCAGAAAAATTTTAGAGATGTGTGCTGATTTTTACTGGAGGCAGGTAGCAATATTTCAGAAGAGAGAAATAAGCTCAGGCAAGAATTGGCTGGTTAGAAGCAGTAATAAAAGGGAATAGACATGTGAGGCCTAAAATGCTTGCAAAGCTCACTGCTACCAACTCCAAATACAGGAAATAAGAGCAAAAATCACTTGAACAACAAAGAGCCATTAAGACTCAGCCCTGTGGCAATGATCAGATTAAGGGTGTGGCCTTCCCCCTAAAACTAATGGCTTCACCGTTGGTGCCATTCTGTTGAGAGACCTGGAGGCAAAGAAGCAAAGCCAGCAGGCTTGAGAATTTAGTCCTGGAAGGGTGTGGGGATGTTTACTGACACATTAAACTAATGAAAGCAAATCAATCCAAAGAGTACAAAGTTTGCAAGGGAATTGTGTTGACAAAGAAATGACAAACCTCAACTCTGAATGTTTGGGCCACAAAACAATCCTTGGGATTCCAAAGTTGTGCCAAAATTGGTGTGGGCTACAAAAGCTTTACAGCCCCAGAAGTCATCCCCCTAAATCAACTTCATTTATGGCCATGGAAGATAATAGGCAAGGACAAACCTTCCAGAAAGTGGTCCCAAAGAACTATGAACAAAAGTGTTCCTGCCAGAGAACAGAAGCCAGTCTAATAAGAACTCCATTCACCTAGGGCAGAAGGCTTTGACAATGCCTACTCCTCAAGATGAGGATCAAAGCTGCTCCAGGGAGAGGAGCCCAGGGTGTCCTGGCCTACATACCGATCTATATCATCCTCCAGGAAGTATAGGACCTCCTGACCTGATTCAACCTGATTCGTATCCAAAGTTATAGGACCATCTGATAACCAGACCACACCTGCACTGATACCATTTTAATGACTTTTTTATGTGATCTTTCCTTTGTCTTGTAAAAAAATAACTCACATACCTATGCCTTATAAATTTAGCCCTACCCTCAACACATTGCAGTTCCTCCCTGCCCATGGACCCTGTCCCCATGCCATTCTCTGAATAAAGGAGCACTACTACCAGATCTTGAGAGTCCAAGAAATCTTTCTTTTGACTCCTCAGCTTGCTGAGCCCGCATCATTCAGACATCCATCATTGCTGTGATTTTCTCTTTTCAAAGTGGAAACTTGAATTGTAATTACCTTCTCCCTGCTCCACCATTGTGCGCTGTGTGTGTGCGTGTGCGTGTGTGTGTGTGTGTGTGTGTGTGTGTGTGTGTTGGGGGATGAATTGGAAGGGTAGAGGCCATAAATCTGTCTTTAGTTCACACGTCTCAGGAGCCGTGTGTAGACCTGATGAACAGTGCTACGCAGTGCAGCATCTAGAGATCCTGACCTTTGTAATGGATGCAGTAAATGAATGGGACTTTAGATTATCTCCTTCTGGGGCGATGAATGTGTGGGAGGAAGAACAAAATAGATAGTTGGTGCCCGAAGAAGAGACTAGGTCAGAGACTAGTTACCTATTCTCTAACTCATTTCCTTTCTCCCAAGCACTCTCAACCAGACTACCCTTCCCAGCCTCCCTTGCCTGCTTCACAAAAACCTTTTTCATGATCCTACTCTTTCTCTTTTCCATCTGCCACTGGGACTTTGACCTCCAGGAGAACCTTGGAAGTCAGGTGGGGAAGACTGCAGAATGTCCATCAGCCTGAATCCCTGAATGACGACATGGAGCAGGGCCTCTCTCCTCCCCACCATCTCCAAATTAACTCTCAATAAACAATAAGCCACTAAGCTTTGGGCTTTACATCTATAGAAACTTGTAGATGGTGAGCCAGAAGCTAAAATTTTCAAAGAATGAAGGGATATGTCTGTGGGAAAGGGACAGTAGATAACTACACTTAGTTCAAGTAGTAAATGGTTTAATCTGAGGACCTGTGATTCAGGATAGAGGGGAATATGGATGAGGAAGAAAGAAAGGTCTGGAAGTATTGGTGATGATCTAGGAAGACACCTTCCCAACCTCCAGGCCCAGTGATATGAGGAGTATGGACAAGAAAGTGTCTATCCTTGGAGAGGGCCAAAACAGAAGCAAGATCACCAAGGAATAGTACAGTTTTAATAAGAGCAAGAATGCGAGGGGAATGTTCATAGAAGAGGTGGGAGGCTTCAAAAAATGGCCAGCCCTGTGGCCGAGTGGTTAAGTTCACATGCTCCACTTCAGCGGCCTGGGGTTTCCCTGGTTCGGATCCTGGGAGTGGACATGGCATTGCTCATCAGGCCACACCAAGGCGGCATCCCACATGCCACAACTAGAAGAACCCACAACTAAAGTATACAACTAAGTACTGGGGGGATTTGGGGAGAAAAACCAGAAAAAAAAAAAAGATTGGCAACAATGTTAGCTCAGGTGTCAATCTTTAAAAAAAAAAAAAAGGGAAGAAATCAGAAAAGGCAATATACAAAGTCATATGGGAATTAGAATCTAGTGGATGAGGGACGACCCTTGAATTCTTGCTTTTTGTGGTGACCGACACGAACAGAGATGAAAAGGCTAAATGTCATTTAGCCCAATGATCCCAAGGCAGAGAGGCTGTGATTGCTACAGAAGCTGCAAGTATTGAGGGTCAGTTCTTGCCAGTGGCTCCTGCTGATGGAGGCCCAGATTCCTACCAAGTGTGTTCTTACTTCAAAGTGCAGGCAGTGTCCTGCCCCTGCAATGATGGCCTGTAGAGGGGTGGTCTTACTTTAGGTCTTGCAGAGGGTTCATTCTACTCCAAACCATCAGGCACTCTCTTGTTTCTTGTCCTATCACACACTCTAGTTCTAGTCTGCAAATTTTATCTTGCATATTTAACTTGCATATTTTTCTTTGCATGTTGTAAAGTTAATGATTTACCCTCCTTTCAAAGAATAAAATGATTTCAGAATGCTTTAACCCCTATCACCTCATTTGCAATTATATACCATTGTTATCCAGTATTTTCTTCCTTATTGATTAAGAAGTCACTGTCCTATCCTCAAACAGCCAACGTTTGTCTAGACTTACCCTCTTGTGTACCATTTTCTTTGTTCAGCATTGCTTTCTGCATCTCAGACCTTTCTTCTGGGATCTTTCATTCTTCCTAAGTACATCTTTTAGAAGGTTTTAGCAAGGAGTCTGTTGGACTGTCAGAATTTGTTCATTTGTTTATTCTTTGTTTTGTTAAAAATATCTTTGACACATTTCTTAAAACATTTTTCTAGCTGCACAATTCTAGATGGATAGTTACTTTCTTTCACAACTTTGAATATATTATTCTGTTATATTCCATTGCTGCTGTTGAGAAGTCAGCTAATTGTTATTCTATTGTATTTTTAAATTTTATTTATTACTTAAGCAATATTCATCTAGCATTTGCCACATGCTAGACTCTGTTCTAAGCACTTAACAAGTATTAGCTTATTTAATTCTTATAACAACCCTATGAGTATAGGGTAGGTACTGTAATTGCTATTCTTATTTTATAAATTAATTATTTAAAGCACAGAGAGTTTACCCTTCTGCTTCTATAGTTCAGTTGGTGAGGGTCTGAGCTCGTATTTGAACAGAGGATGTCTGACTCCAGATTTCCTGTTCTTAGGTGTTACTCAATGACATCTTTCTCTCTTTTCTTTCTGTCTGAAAAAAATCTGTGGGTTTAACAAGACTTGTGGTAAAGATATTTTTAACAAACTAAAAAATAATAACAAAAACAAAAAATAAAAATATTTTTGAGAAAAAAATCTCTTTGTCTTTGGTATTCTGCCTTTTGATGAGACTAGGTATACATTTTTTGTTTCTTTCATCATTTTTATTTAACACTTGTTGGGCTTTCTGAATCTGTGGTTTGATATATTTCCTCAATTCTGAAAATTCTTTCAGCTATTTTGAAAGAAAGTTGCTTCTCATTCATTTTTCTAATTGTTCCTTCAAGAATTTTGGTTAGATATATGTTGTTTTCTTGCTTTGTCTCTTTATAGTTCTTTCGTATGATTTCTTTCTCTTTCTGTACCATATTCTGGATACTTTCTTCAGTTAGGTCTTCCAGTTGGTTATTTATCTTTAGCTGTGTCAAATCTGCTGTTTAGTCATTCCAATGAATTTCTAATTTAAATTATTTCATTTTCATTTTTAAAAATTTTATCTGATTCATTTTTAAATATGACTACTTAAATTTTGTATTCTTCTGTTCCTTAATTATACTTTTAATTTCCTCCTTTATTTATTCAAACATAGTGAACATACTTTATATCCTGTAGTTTTTATGTGTACTATCTCAATGCTTGCAAATCTGATTCTGAGCTTTATCGTTTCCACGCCTCTTAATTTTTCTTGTTGATTAGTGGCTTTTTTAATGGTGATATAATGTGCTGTTGAACCATATCTCGGAGAATTCTTTGAAGCCTGGGTTTAGAATTTATCATCTCCAGAGAGGGTCAGCATTGGCTTCCGGCAGAGATTTGGGAATACTGTCAGTCTAGAACGACTTTACATAATGTTTTCAAGTTCTAGTTTTTTGGTTTTGTGTGTTTTTTTTTTCCATGAGAGTCATACAGTCAGCATGAATTCTGACTTCCAACCTGAATGAATGCAGAACTGGGATTACAAATTCTCAAGGGAGCTGTTTTCCTTATTCTGTTCTATGCAGAGCTAAGGTGTATCTCCTTATTTTCTACCTCCGCGGCCCTGGCTTTTTGTTTTTGTTTCCATTTACCTTTGTTGTGAGGGAGTTACATCAATCATGGAAGATGCTGCCTTTTGGATTACTTGGTTTTATGTGGAGGTCTCTTATTTAACCTGCAGTCTTGCTTTGACCTCATGCTTTATGTCCATCTCTCACATGTGACCCATTATAACTCAGATTCTGGGCTTTAAAAAATGGACATATCGTTTGAGGAGAAACTTCCTTATAAATTCCCTTTTCTTCCATGTCAGTTATGCATTAAAGATTTTCTTTACTAATCCACCAGCATTCCCATTTGTGCTATGCATAGAAGTCTCAATAATTGTTCATCATGATTTAATGTTATTTGAATGTCAGCATCATCAACATTCAGCAGCAATAAGAATTCAGTGGGTTCTTATGTACTAGACCCTTTGCTAGACACTGGGAGATACAAAAGTAAACCAAGCCAGACCAGAACAGCGTTCTGACCTCATGGAACTTATAGCACTGCTAGGAAAAAAGCCATTAAAAAAATAATAATTAAACCAAAGTGTGATCAATGTGGCTTTATGACATTTGCATTTTGCATGACCTTAAAGGACTAGTCCATATCACTGATCAAACGGCCTTCATGTTAAGTAAATATGTAGATGTAAGTACCCTAGGAGTTATCTGAAACCATCTGCACATAGTGAATGCAGCAAATATCAGTGAGACGAGAACGGTTGGCCAGGTACCCTCTAAGAAATCCTGATACATAACTTTTTTTTTTTTTTTGAGGAAGATTAGTCCTGAGCTAACATTTGCCACTAATCTTCCTCTTTTTGCTGAGGAAGACTGGCCCTGAGCCAACATACGTGCCCATCTTCCTCTACTTTATATGTGGGACGCCTGCCACAGCATGGCTTGATGAGCGGTACACAGGCCGGCACCCAGGAGCCGAACCAGTGAACCCCGGTCGACCAAACAGGAATTTGCGAACTTAACTGCTGTGCCAAGGGGCTAGCCCCCTATACATAACTTAAAAAGAAAGAATGCTGGGGCCAGCCCCATGACCGAGTGGTTAAGTTTGCGTGCTCTGCTGTGGCGGCCCAGGGTTTCGCTGGTTCAAATCCTGGGCGCAGACATGGCACCGATCGTCAGGCAACGTTGAGGCGGTGTCCCACATGCCACAACTAGAAGGACCTGCAACTAAGATATACAACTATGTACCAGGGGGGTTTGGGGGAGATAAAGCAGAAAAAAAGAAAAAAAAGAATGTTGCCTAGGGGAAGTGAAAGCATTAAAAGCAAGAGAAAGGCAAAACATTTTCTTTATTGGAGCTATTTGAGATGGTTCAATGTGACAATCGTGAAACAGGAGGAGAGGCATCACCAAAGGGCACCAGAAATGGGGAGAGAAGAGAGGCCCCAAGCCAGATGACGCTAATTATCAGTGTGGAATATATGTCACCTGTTTAGTGCCAATAAGGAAAGAAACAACATCATAAAGAGCCTGTAAAGGAATCTTGAGGAATTGTAGTTGAAACTCCCCTGGCAACCGCTTCAATCCAAAAGCTGGAGTCACCAGATGTCCACTTTCTAAAGGGAGAAATCTGTGTGAGTCGAGCCCCAGGGATTTCCCACCACTGATCCGTGAACGTAGTCGATACAATTCTATCAAAGGACTCTTGAACATCCAGGGTGTCTCCATTTTTTTTTTACTTTCTTTCCCCAAATAATTTTTAATACATAATATCAATATTTTATCAAGCACTTTTTTTTAAAGGTATTGTTAGTTTGTTGCAAAGAGAAATCTAAAGGAATTTTGCATCTTTTTCTATCCTGCTTTGTGGTGATTCTGCTGCCTTTCAGATCATTTTGGAGACAGAAGTGAAAGAAAATGCGCAGAATCTTTAAGAAACTGAAAAGTAACGCTATATAGCGGGATACGGATTTGAAAGGGGAACAGATACGTTGTGACACAAGAAGTACTCCCATTTTAAAAACTATTACTAAACATTTGCTGAATTCCAAAAGCATTCTAAGTACCATGTATACTTTTTGATAACATTGTTTACAAAAGATGAAAAGAAAAAAAGGCAAATCCGTGAAGATAAGGAACACATGAGTTGCTTAGGGCAAGTTTAGGAAACTGTGGCTGCAATGAGATCATTACTTGAAAAACATCGTTTACATTGAATACATAATACTAAAAGACAACATTGTCTAGTAGAATAAAGATAATAGAGTTGGGATAAATTTCTGAATCACGCTATATTTAAAAGCTCTCAATTTAAAAGATTTCAGAATTTGAAGCTATCTTAGAAATGATCTACTTCTATTCTCCTCCTTTTATTTTACAAATGAAAACAATCTCATTAACTGACTTTCCACGGGTGGCATTGAAATTTTGTAGCAAAGAATGTTTTTATATGCCAGCAGCTCACCCAAACCTCAAGAGGCTAGAATGTGGGAGAGATATGTGGCTGCCCTATAGAAAAGAAAAAGTTCTCTTCTTGATCAAGAGTTTGGGGGCTGGCCCCGTGGCCGAGTGGTTAAGTTCGCACGCTCCGCTGCAGGCGGCCCAGTGTTTCGTTGGTTCGAATCCTGGGTGCGGACATGGCACTGCTCAACAGACCACGCTGAGGCAGCGTCCCACATGCCACAACTAGAAGGACTCACAACAAAGAATATACAACTATGTACCGGGGGGCTCTGGGGAGAAAAAGGGAAAAAATAAAATCTTTAAAAAAAAAAAAAAAAAGAGTTTGTACTGACGCAAACATGGACTAAAACAGGCACTGGTTTGGGGAACTTAAGCTGACTGACAGAATGTTAGTGCCAAAAAGGAACTAAGACAGCAGTTTCAAACCCACGTTTAATCATCTGTCAGTGCAAATGCAACTATTCGAGGCCACAGGGGTTGAATTCCAACTGGATATGCAGTAAGGTATATGGAAATAGAAAAAAAGATTTTAGGAAAAAAAGAGGACATGCTTATAGACTCCACACTCGTGAGCTTCGTTTCTTGCCAAGAACATGCCTTCCAACAATAGGATAGGGCTTGTGATGCTTGCCTTCACGGCGATCACTTGGAATTAACTTATCAGCTGAGCCAACAAGAGGACTTAGATCAAACAAATTTTGATTTAGCAGTCATTGGATAGCTGAACTGCATCCAAAATGACACGATTATCTTTGTTTGCCAAGCTATCATTGAAGAAATTAAAATGAGATTAAGAGCATGCATTAGTAATCATTTTCTTAATGAAAGAAATAACAAAACTATAAATATCATATCTGTGATCCATGGTGTGGATTTAAATCATGGGTCCTATCAAAAACCCAGAGAAAACCTTTCCAATTTCTGTCATTGAACTTCTTCTTTATCAGGCCACCTGAAAGGAATAAAATGGGTGAAAAAATGTTCTAATTTTCTTCTTCTTTCCTTTTATCTATGACGTGGATTTCCCGGTTGAAAAAGCTGAGATCTCTATTAGTTAAAAAGCAGTAAGTTTTGAAAAACAAGATTCATGCTTGAAAATAAAAAGAGAGATCTTGATTTGTGATTGACTGATTACTGAATAGATTTCCTGAGTTACAAAGAATAATTACAGAGAAACAAATCTGAAACAGCCATTGTGGAGCCCATCATTTGAATCTTGAATGCTTTACCAAAAATGTATTATTTTTATGACCTAAAGTCACCAAATATCTGTTATATTAACAGGAAAGGTATTTATTTGAGGATTATGCTTCATTATTCTTAATAATAGGGAAGGCAGCCCATCACAAATAAAAGAAACAAAATCAAAACCATATGTTGGTCATTTGTCTCTACAATTATGTCAAGATCTAAAATTATTCTGCTCTCTTTCTTTTGGCCTCCTACTAGCCATTCCTAGAAGTCATGACGTGCCTAGCCATGTTAGAGTGGTGCTGGCAACGGTTTGCTATATGCCCATGATATCAAAGGCTCATAACACTGAAGAGGAATGACAACCCAAAGGGTAGTTTGAGTTCAATGAGTGCACAGCTGGTTTAAAATGTGGAGCAATGTTGGTAGCTCTTAGGAGAGCCACGGGCGTGCTCCTCTGTCACAGTTGTTCCTAGGCCAAATCTTACCAAGACAGTAAATATGCCCACATCAGCTGAAGGCTACCCTACCTTTGCCCCAAACAAATCTGACAGGAGACAGTCTCAGACTGTTTCCTAGACAGTGTTTGGGTGACACAGCCATGACTGCTATGCATCAGTTTGTTTCCTAAATCTCCTTTGCTCCCGCCTCAATCCTACTTGAAAGTTCCATAGTCTTACCCCACTTGGTAGACCAGTTTCCCTCCATTTTCGTTTTTGTCCAGAGGTTGACCCTGAATTGAATTAACCCTGAGATAACCTTATGGGGGGGGCTTACATTGTGTGTCTTAAAAATGTGCATTCATTACCAATATTTGAAATCAGATGATTTTGGATAGTCTCAAAGTATCTCCCCCTCCCCCTGCAAACAATATTTATTAATTAGAAAGGGAAAAGTAATAACTTTACAGTGGAGAAATCTAGCAAATACCACCTTATCCAAGTAATCAACGTTTACATCACTGGTAAAAAGATATGTCAGCATAATATCAGAGCTTACCGTCTGGCAGCCAATCAAGGGCCAGCTCTGAAGATAGGCCTTTCTCTGGAATGTGAAAGATTTGAGCAACTCAGGCCTGATGACTTAACTCTTTCCTACTTAGCGGAAAAACTGATCATATCCAAATAAATCTGTAATTTATAGTATTGTACCAATGTCAATTTTTCAGTTAATAATTATACTATAGTAGTACAATATGTTAAAATCAGGGGAATCTGGGTGTAATGGGTTGAACAGTGACCTTCAAAAAAGATATGTCTGAGTCCTATCTCCTATTACTTATAAATGTGACCTTACTTGGAAATAGAGTCTTTGCATAGAGTTGGCCACACAATTCTCTCAGGGCACAGGGCAAGTTCCAGAAAATATCTCAGCAACACCCCAAGTTGCCCTAGCATCTGTCCTCCCAGTGGGAGGTTCTGTCACGAGGACCCCTCCTGCCTCTTCCTGTGCTGCCTCCAGTTTCTGAGAATTGACTGACATGCCTCAAACACGAGTCTTGAAATATGTCATTGCACAAGTCTACCTCAAACATATTCTGAATTTGTCCATTTCCCTTTATATCAATCTATTTTCATTCCTGTTGCTGTCTAGTTGATTCTTTTCATATTCTCAGGTCAAATTCCTGAGAGACAGAGTATCTGATAGGTCTGGATAATTACTACCGTCTCTAGTTGGACGGGACTTTTCATGCTTGACAAAGTAACAGGCTTCTGCCCTATCTATGGATCGGCAGCCCTTAGGTCAGATGCTCACCCCTGGTCCTATTAGCTGTGGTCAGCTGGGAAGGGTCTCAGGGTTCAGAATGTAGCTGGTTTTGGCGGTGTTCTCAGCAAGGGCTGTGGGCACATTCCATGTGATTGACATGTCTGGTACAAAAATTACTTTCTACCAAGTCTCCTGTTTGCATTATTTCTAATCATATAAAGTATTTAAGTAAATGACATGAAGATTTTATAAATATATTCTGTGGTTCGCAGAGTTTTCCTTTCTTACGTCTTTTTGCTCATTAATTCTTTGATGCGATTTCTCCTGTAGTTTTACATGTAATATTATATTCTCAATGGAGCATTGTAATAGAGCTATAAAGAATGAGAAATAACAGTGGAGAACTATTAATCCCTTATCCCAGAATGTGAGAATAGCATCTTAATCCCATATCTCAGAGGGTGAGAATAGATATGGGAGGGAAGTTCTGTTTTAGGTAAAACGACACTGACAGTCTCATAAATTCAACTGTCTGCTTGTGTTTGCTCTCTTGGCAGAGCCAGAGTGTAATAATTGAAACCTTTTATTCTTCAAACAAAACCTATATTTTCAGAAAAACTTGGACAGAGATTTTGTTTTACCTTGGATAGTTTATACATTCTTTTAATTTTTCTTCTTCTTTTTCCTCTGCAAATAGAATACCATAGATTAAGTTTCCATAGTCAGTTAGGCAAACATATAAAATTTAAACCAACCTTACATTTCTAAAAGATTTATCTTAAAAATCGCTACCATTATTAACCCACTAAATAATCCAGACTTTTTTTTAAGTAAGGGTCCCAGCTGTGATTTTATTTCTTAGTTGCTACCCTGAAATTCGTGAAGACCTATCTCGAATTTCAGAATTTCATTCACCCATAAAACAGAGGTTCTGAGTGACTTGTCTCCCGAAATCAGTTACTGAACTAATATACTTTATTGACTTTCTTGTTCAAATTCCTCTGCCAATGTAGGAGTGTCCTGCTTTGGGGGTTGTCTCTCTATCCCATCCTCTTTATTTTCTGGGACTCTTTAGAGCTTACTCATTCTTTTTTTTTTTTTTTTATTGGGCTTGAATTTCTACGGGTTGGAGTCTGGGTGCTTTACCATGGAGATAGTAATAAGAATTTCATCTTTAAAACTTCCTATTGTTGTTTAACTTTACAAATATAAGGTAAGATCCACTTGTTCATTCAGTTACATTCCAGTGAGGGTAGGGTCAGATGAGGAAACAGTTCACGGTGCTGGAGAATAATTGAATGTTTTATTAGTGCTCTTATTCATTACCACAAGCATATGTCATAAGTGAATTTTAAAAATACATGTTTTAAAGTTAGAAAAATGCTAGGATAGGTAGCTTGTTGCAACTCTGAGACATAATTGTCTGAAATTAGTCAAGAAAAAAATAATTTCCACAGAGTTAAATTAAGTCACATCAAACGATGCTGCATCCTACCATCTATGCTCTTATGCTGGTGACCATCCCAGCATCTACCTTCCTCTAAAAGGGCAGCAGAACACAGCAACGTGTCCATATGACTAGTTAGAGGCACGAAACTATAGACTTGGAAAGAAATGGTCTCAAATATAAGTCATTCGTAAATGACATCATAATTGAGATAGTGCACCTATGAGAACATAAAGAATCTAGTCAGGAGAGGTAACAAGCCTTCACTGAAAGATATGTGTTTCATCTGCTATTCAAAACAAAAGGTAGAAAATTAATTTAATATAGTCTGTAAATGTATGTTTCCTTTCTTTTAGTGGTTATATTATGACCAGCAACAAATTCCATGAAATCTTTTATAGGAGGTAGGGGGCAGGGTAAACATCTGGATTCCCTCTGTATCATCAAAAGGCCCTGGGTGTGGGCTCTTAGGAACTTATTTATCCATTTTTTCGGTGAACCATGAGATTAGAGAGAGGGAGGTGAAAAAAGGGTGAGAAAAATTACTCTGATTTGATTAAAAGTTCTTTCTGGTAAGAATGAATAATTATGATCAAGTAAAAAGAAGTGTACAAGGAAGCAATATTAGAATACTGTGGAAAGACCGTTAACAATCTTTAGTTCTTCAATCATAAAATGAAATTGCCTCTTGGCCTTTATTTCTTTGGGTGCATACATGAATCAGAATAGAAAACAAGAATCATTGTATTTACAAAGAATTGGGATTCCCCACACTGCCCTCCCACCCCGTTTGTTCCTAACTATTCCTCATCGGACCTGAAAAAAGAAGGCAAAGGAAAGATGACTTGTTTTAAATTGTAGAGAATTAATTATATCATGTTCCCTTACTTACGACCCAGCTGAACTTTAATTATTCACTTCTGCAAGTCTCATAGTTGGCATGTAGAATAATACATTACAGACAGAGGGGAACATTTCCCAGGAGTCTCCTGGTCTAAGTTTGCACTATGTAATTTAGCTTCAATTAACTTCAGGGGGCTCACGGAATAGAAGAGGCAAGCTCTGTAATTTCCAGCGCAGTTTCAAAATAAAGATCACATTCAGAAAACCTTTTTTGTCTAATAGTTTTGCCTCCTCCTAAGAATACCAAGCTGGTCCTGGTCATTTTTCGTTGTTTCCTCCATAACAATATTAAGAGTATGTGAGGCCTAAGGAGGAGTCCACCTTGCTGTCCCTGTGCTGACTTGACAGGGACAATAGAAACAACTTCAGTGATGGCAACTCAGAATTATGGGTGAATGCAGACTGGAAGCAGGTGAAAATCTTTTATAGTTTAACTCTTCCAATGAGAAGTATGCTGTAAGCTTCTGCCATTTTAGATATAGTAGAAATATGTTATTACATTTTAATCAAAGTCTCTTTAGGATCTATAATTCAGACCTGAACACTAGACAAATATAACAACAGTACTAGTTATCACTTACTGAGTGTGTCCTCTGTGCTATAGGAATTGTATTAGGCACTTTACAGGGCTCTCACAACTCTACAATCTATGCATTTTTGTCTCTTTACAGAGGACATCGAGGTTGAGGAATGAAGGAAATATGCCAAGATCACCAAGCTTGTAACAGCGCTGAGGCCCATGTCTGCTTCACACAAATGTTGAACTGGTTGTCTGTTCTTGCTTCAAAAAGCATTAGCATATGACATCAATAACCAAATAAGAGTAATTTACATTGGTGGTTAAGCCAATCTTGATGAAGCTGGGGGTAGAATTTCCATTCACTTTCAAACCATGTGGAATAATACGACCTTTATTTTCCTAATATAGTCCTTGCAGGAGATTAGATTATATCCTTATTACTAGAGGTTAAACCTGCTTTTAGGAAAGATGCAATTCACTCTTGAAAAACTCTAAAGCATAGCAGGGAAACTTAAGCTTTGCTTTCAAAGACCCATTAAACTATGCATATAAAATTTAGGTTTCAATATTTGACATCCTTCTCTTTCCAATCTATCCCAGAAACGCTCCTTTACCTTAACCCCTCACCCCACCTCACCATACTTTAGAAACAGCTTAGGCTTTTAGGCAAATTAAATTCCCTTTAGACTATGCAAAACTTTCATTATTTTACCTAGACCATTTTCTGTCCATAACAAGAATAAAACAGCAGGAATTTAATTCCTGTTCAGTCTGGCCCACGTCCAGGTTGGTGATATTTTCCTCCTCTCCTTTTCATTGTTGTTAAATGCAGTAGGCTCTTACAGAGCCAGACTTTGGCAGGACAGCACCAATTCCAATCTGAAACAGCTGCAGAAACGTTAGGAAAATTCTATTTCTCATGATTAATAGCAAATTTCTGAAAGGACAAAAGATTAGCCAACAAATCCATGGGATTTCTTTGGATCCCCCAAATTCAACATTATCAGAATTCTGTATTTTCTCCTAATAGTCTTCTAGGTGTATGTGTTATAAACAAAACGCAGCAATAAATTATGTTCTCTTGTAACTTATGTTAAACCTTTTTATGAGTTATTTATAATTTCTAAAGCTATAGATGATAGGGTTTTGACTTCTACTGGTGAAAATGTATCCCAAATTTTGTAGAGAAACTCTCAATGGCTAGAACCTCAATAGTCTATCATCCTTGAAATGAGCCATTTGTTTCAGTCTGTCATTCTGCAAAAGAATCAAGAGGAATCTAGTAGTATTAACTCTTCAAGTAAGAAGAGAATATACTCTATTTCCATATTAATTCACCAAATTTGCAGAGCAGTCTTTCCAGTGACATGCCTATACTTTGATTACTAACAGATAACGATATTATGCAAAACAATTAACATTTAGATATGTTGTAGTACTGAGACACCACTAAAATACGCAGAGATCTTTTTTAACCTTATTCAGTAAAGGAGTTTTATTGAGCAGAGATTGTGCAAGAACCTCGTGCTTCTAAATTAATATATGTGGAATCTGAGACTTAAGAGAGTTTGAATAACTTATCCAAGGACACAGAGGCACTACAAGTAATGGACCTAGGATTTAAACCCTGTTCTGTCTGATTCCAAATCCATGCTTTTAATGTCTGAGTCAAGGCATGGACATAACTCTCTATAACAGGAGGCAGAAAATAAACATCTCAAGAGAGGCATGCAAATCAGAGAAGGAAAAAGTCACATTAAATTGGAAAGTATAATAGACATAGTAGGTCATGAGCTGGACTACGTAGAATGGAGAGGATTATGAAGTTATGAGAGGAGTCTGTGTATGGGGCAATCCAAAGGAATGGCATAAAAAAATGCATAACAGGAAAATGCATATGCGTTGGACATGCTTGGAAACAAGTTCTCCTACCTGTTATGCTCTGCCAGTGGAGGGTGCTAGAACGAGACTGTGAGGCTGGAGGAGAGAGAAGGAGTTTTTGCCTTCCTCTTTGCTTTCCGTTCTTGTCAGGGTAAGCCCAACAATGTTTCTTTATTGTTTGTTCCTGGAGGGCCAGCAAAATAATTTCAGTTTGTTGATTTGCTACATTACCAGAACGAACCTCCTTACACTCTTTCAGAGACACTACTGCCAGCTGGCCAGAGTCTACTTTGCAGATGTCTGGGGCCCAGCTCCATGGAGCCCCATCTCTGTACTTCTAATAGTTGCAACTCTTTCTCTTTGCTTCCTCCTGCAGTTATTTTCTAAATGACCCCTGAATATTACATTTTAGCCTTTCCAGTTCTCCAATATCTAGTAATCAGTATATTAGATCTTTCGGTTAAAATAACTTATATGGGTTTTGTCTCCTGAATATACCCTGATTGATATACATCATTCATGTGCTGATATCCAAACCAACCACTGGTGAGAAAAATGAAATTACTACTATGGACTTGTTATTAATAAACATTCAGCTTTGCACATGGAGAAGAGCTCATGAAGTCCACCTGTGACCAGTATCTGAATAAAATTGGAGGGAGGGTTCTGTTAGCAAAAAGGAAGAGCAAAAGGGCTGTGAGGGAGATAAGTGACAATGACAGCCACAGATACAGAAGGTGAACGGGAGGAAGCTAGGCAAAGACAGAGAGAAGAATAGTCTAGGAAAGAAAAGGAGTTGCATGCGAGAGGGACCAGAGTTGGGAAAGACTGAGATCTATTCAAGAAACTGAGGGAAGTACAGTATGACTGGAGGGGTGAAAAGAATACGGAAAAGGAAATCAGATGAGGCCGAAGAGCTCAGATCCAGGAAGGAAAGAGTTTAGATGGCCCGAGGATTAGAGTCCAATCTTTAGAAAACTGGCTGTGAAATTTACAGAAACAGGGATGTTAGGAAAAAGAAAGAAAAGTAAAATTCATGTTATGTTGAATATAAAGGGTTTCACTACAGGTACATGTAATTTTTAACATGATATGAGATTTCTTGACCTGGGTCATCAACATCAAGGCAATCAGGAATAAATTAGATTAGAAATAATGTAAAGAGAAGAGAAAACCTAAGGGCAAACTTTGGAGAATTCCTATATTTTAGCAGTGTGAGAAAGGAAATTGTGATCAGAGAGTGAAATTGGAGATGAGATTGAATACTTCCCAAGAATGACTAGGTCAAAGACAAACATACCAGTGAAGGGGTAACGACAAGTGGGGATAAATTAAGTAGAATTAAGGAGGTTAGATAACCATAAGAGCAGGTGTCAGAAGGGTCAAGAATCTGGGTATTGAAGTCATTGATGATAACAACAATGGAAGGAATAGAAAGGAAAATTTAGAAGCAGATTTTGAAGTCACTGAGAAAGTGGGGAGAGTTTCCGGGAAGACCGTCAAAGACTAAGAGGAGAACATGATGCAGACAGTACGAGGTCTGAAGGACAGCCGTGGAATGATGACCAACCAGTGGTAGAGAGCATCAAGGGATACACAGTTTACTCTTCTCCCCAAACACCTATAGTTAACTGACTACCAGTTCAAAAGAGCCTAGAGTTCACTGAGACTCTTAAGCCTAAAGAGCAGAGGTCATTTGGGGATAGAAACAATGGCTATTTAGATGAACACTGCAGCTGGAGATTTTACCGAGTGTTTAATACTTAGTTCAATAGCACTTCCTTTAGTGTTTCTTTTAGTGTTTTCAATAGTGTTCTGGTTATCTATTACCATTTAACAAACGACCCCAAAACTTAGTGGCTATAAAAACAACCATTTTATTATGTTTTGTGACTTTGTGGGATAGCAATCCAAGCAGGACCTGACCATTGACTCTTTTGCTCCATTTGGCATCTACTAATAGCAGGGTAGATCTGGAGAATGTAAGATGCCACTTTGGTGGGGATGGCTGGGCTCAGCTGAGCATTTCTCCCTCTATAATCAGTCTCAGGATATCTCCACATGGTCTCTTCAGAGTAGTCTGACTTCTTATATGGTGGCTCAAGGCTCTGAGAGCGCATGTTCCACAGGTCAGGTGGAAGCCACAACCTTGCCTTGGAATGGGGATTCTACTTCATCTGTTGGTTAAGAAAGCCACAAAGGCCAGACCAGAATCAAACGTAGTGAAAGAATACACTGTACCTCCTCATGGGAGGAATAGCAAAGAATTGGTGGCCATCTTTAATATGCCACACCAAGATAAACTTTTAACGCCTCATTCCTTTTAACCATGTGACAAACCTTCATTGTGCAAGAAGTTATTCTCAAGGTTGTGTGACTTATTCAAAGAGCAAGTCACATGGGATGGAACCGATACCAAGGGACTGAAGTGATATTTTTGGCTCTGTTAAGAGCTGTGTTGCTTTAAGCAAATCATTTAACTTTTCTGTGCCTTTCCCTCATTTCTCAAATAAGTTTAATATATTTATTTTTCAGTATTCTTATAAGGATCATATGACCATGTATAGAAAAGGCATTGACCATAATTAACTCACATTAAGCAAAGAGTAATCATTATTTGCTGGTGTCATTGGGACCATAACGAATCCTGATGGCTTAATCTTGCAAAGTACCCGTTTCCTGAATTTGAATCCTGGGGTAACTGAAGGGCTGTCATCAAGAGTTCCAGATCTTCTAATGTTTTGCAAATACTTAAGGAGAGCCTCTTGAGTCTGCTGATAAAAGCTGCATACATGACCTTTGCCTCTCTAAAATTGCCTTCCAAAATGGAAAAGTTACATGATGTAAAGTAACAACATTCCAGCTTTTCTCAAGAGAAGCCTAATATATCTCTCCATATGGACAAGACTTTTTGAGATTAATGTTGAAAAACCTAGGTCTAAGCTTCAGGTCAACAAGAACTTTTGTCAGTGGAAGTATTAAATCAATTAGTAGCTCTCTCTCTTTTTTTTCGGTGAGGAAGATTTGCCCTGAGCTAACATCCATTGCCAATCCTCCCCTTTTTTTGCTTGAGGAAGATTAACCTTGAGCTAACATCTGTGCCAATCTTCCTTTGCTTTGTATGTGGGATGCCTCCACAGCATGGCTGATGAGTGGAGTAGGTCCACACCTGGGCCAACGGAGTGGAGCACACAGGACTTTAACCATTTAGCCATAGGTTGGCCCCTACTAGTTCTCCTTTTGACAGAGAAGCTAGTTTAAAATGGAACCACTTTAACAACAAAGATACTCATTCTTAAATGAAAATAATGGCATACTATACACCACCACTCTTGAAGCTGGTAAGGTTGAATTTCTGACCATCCAAAGGGCTTTATTTTATGAGTTCCTACTATGAGGTAGTTTCTCAGCACAGTGTAAGTTCTGGGATATACCCTAGGAACCTAGTTAAAGAGTCATAGTTGGAGGCTGCAACACCTGAGAGTCAGAATCAGTAGGTCTGGGGAGGAACCCAGACCTTGGCTTTTTTTTTTTTTTTTTAAATAGAATCTATCTGTTCTCCAAACTGAGCTAGATCAATCTTTTTTTCATTTTTAAAGATTGGCACCTGAGCTAACATCTGTTGCCAATCTTCTTTCTTTTCTTTTTTTCTTCTTCCTCTCCCCAAAGCTCCCCAGTACATAGTTGTATATTCCAGTTGTAGGTCCTTCTGGTTGTGCTATGTGGGGCGCTGCCTCAGCATGGCTTGATGAGCGGTGCCATGTCCACGCCCAGGATCCGAACCCGGGAAACCCTGGGCCACCAAAGCAGAGCGCACAAACTTAATCACTCAGCCACAGGGCTAGCCCCTGGCATTTTTTACTGGAACACAAAGTGATAATGATGCAGGGGCTCTTCATGTGGAAAGATTGCCTAAAGACAGGGTGAATAAAATATCCATCCTTGGTTAAAAAGAAGATGCTAAAAGTATACAGTGATAATGTCAGAAAGAGTCCCCAAATTTCTGCAAATACTAACTAGAGGCAAAGGGGTGTGACTACCCTTCCTGAGACTCCTCCCTTAATTATACAGAGTATCCTGGGTTACTGGGAGGGGCCTCTGAGTTTACTTAGTACAAAGACTCCATTTTACAGAGGAGACATCCTCCCCAATTCATGTCCCTCCTTGTGTTTCCAAAGTATCCCATGCTTCCCCTGTCACAGCACCTTTTACACTAGGTAGTAATTGGCCACTTACAACTGTCTCTCCCACTGGACTATAATCACCTCAATAGGTTGAAAACTTTCTCCTTCACTATCATTTTCCTAAGATCGGTCACCATTCCAAGCATTTCAGAGGTGTCTAACAGATGGATGGATGGATGAAAATAATTCAGACCAGAGAACTGAAATGCTTTGTCTGTGGTGCTAGGGGTGACAGAGACAGTTCTGGTCTCAGCCCGCAATCCAACGTTCTTATAACGACATATTGATGTTCAGGCGCTTTCTCATCTAATGTGTAAAATAATGCCTGGCACATTGTAAATGCCCACTAACATATTGTCTGTCTTATTTTATTTTTTATGTGAAGTAAAAGAGAATAGTAATACAGAGCCATAATTAAGAGGCTAGAGCTGAAATCAGAAAAACCTGGTTTTGATGTTTGGCATACAGAATACCACCTCCCTTACTCACTAGTTATGAGACTTGGAGAAAGCTATTCAATCTCTCTGCAAATCTTCCTTCTCATATAAAAATGGAAATAATGTCTTTCTCATAGGACTGTGCTTATATATTAAATGAAGCAACGTACATAAAGCATTTATGGTAGTGCCTGTTACATAGTAAGTGGTCAATAAATTATTTTTACTATTTTGTATGAAAACAACATTACAAGTCAGTGCTATTCCTTGTTTATGCAACTGGAAAAGATTTTCTGAACTATTCTAAACTGGTTGTATGCTTTGATCCACTCTAAAGGGGAAAAAATCACTTTGGCAGATGCTAAAGATTTGAAAATAATTCCCAAAATACCAGATTTTGCACAAAAAAATCCTTCTTATACAGAGATTTTTCAGTCATGATATCACCTGTGATGAAAAGATGTGAGCTGAAAAAGGTTAGAGTGGAGAAAAGGAAAAATATGGAAAGATGACGTCCTCCTCTGGAACAACCTGAGGAAACTCTGAGCCCTGCACTTCCTGTAAGAGTATTATGAGGGTGAGCCTAGCCTAATTCAACTATTCAACATATATTTATGGAGCCCCTACTATGTACCCGCCACCTTTCTAGGCACTGTGGACAAAGAAATTAAGAAAAAAGGCAAAAATTTCTGATTTCTTGGTGTTTAGATTCTAATAGGCAGCAACAGACAGATAAATAAGTAGATTATATATTCTTCCAGGTTTGTTATAATAAATCTGAAAAAGAGATACACACTAAGCTGAGTTAGATTTAACAAAAGTCAAGGTTGGTCAGGCCAATAAGATGAAGACTGGGAAGGACAAGGGAATTGAAGGCATGTGCAAGAGAGTGGATATAACCACGTACCATGGACTCTAAAGTGAGTAGGAAGAGACATCAGAACATGAGAGGATGCAGGAAGAGAGAGGAGAGACAGCAGGATCAGTGCGATGTAGGTCCCAGACGAGGCTGAAGAATTGTTGACGTTGTTATATATCCTAGATGGGGTTCTCCCCAAAAGAGACCTTGAGACAAGGACTTCAAGTGTAGGCAGTGTACTTGGGGGACAATCCCAGGAAGAACAAGTGAGGAAATGAAGGGGGGCAAATAAGACAACAAGCGAGTAAATCCAGTAAAGCTGGGCTATCAGAGTTCAGTCTCATAAGGTACAATCTGAAAACCATGTAGGATGTGCCTCAGAATTGTCCTACCAGAGACAGGGAGACCAGACATTACTCACTGACTCTCTATCCCCATTGCCTGAGGGTTGCCCATGGGGATGTTATGTGCTGTCCCCCTAAACTTCTGGGGTGTGCCTACATATAACGGAGGAAGTTTCCATGACACAAGTTCTTTTTCTCTGAGAAAGCCCTCAGAAAAGGAGACAGAAAGAAGAATAAAGCCACAAGTGATTGAGATAGGATGCTGTCAGCATAATGGGAATCATGACCTCAGGTGAACAAAGTTGAGCCAAAGGAATATAGATACAACACAATTTTGCTTCAGGATACTGGAGGAAATAAATGAGAAAAGAGGAGGCAGTTATGGGTGAATGAGATGCTTTAAAATGATATTACAGAAGGGGGTTACTACTAATAACAAGATCAAGGGTCTAACCATGACACTAAAAGCCAAGGCACGTAGATAACAAGATCAACGGAGGAGAGAGATGAAACCTATAGTGCAGAATTTTGGAAAGATCCTCTATAACGGTATTTAATTCACCAAAAAATATGATGAGTGGTGTTGGAGAACGTGGCAGTGAGTCAAGAACTAAAAATTTTTGAAAACTATGGAAGAGTGACCAATGGAACTGTAGATGAAAACAACAGAGGGAAAATGTCTGATATAGTTTAATGACATGAGAATCAAAGTGATTTTAAAAAGCAGGATGAGACAAATGATCATGAAACATCAATGAGGATGCAAAGAGGCACTTACACCGCTTTCAGGCCCAGATGTAAAGGAGTGTGGAAGAGAGAAAAGTCTCCACTGAGGTTGAGCCAGGTCTCAGCAATAACATGAAGGTAAAGGGAATTTTCATCAAAAAGTTTTAAACATGTAAAAAATATCATTCCTGATTCACCTTGATATTCAGGGTGCTCAGATGACAGATTTTAAGGATTAGAGATGGATGGGAAATAAAGTCAAAAAAGCAGATGCATGGAGCCAGTGGAGGTGTGATCCGGGATGTGCAATCCTGGGATTCACATGTTTGCTCTTTTGACGGTTGTAACTTATATGAGAAGCCAAAGTACAGTAAGTTAATTTCTCTAATTTGCTGTCTTAATTTTTCTCCAATTCAATAATCTTGTGTCAAAGTGATTATTTATCTATGAATTTACAAAACCAAAATGTGTATTGTCAAGCAGAATATTGGGATATAGTGTTTGAAAAAATATAATAATGCTTGAAAATAAGAAACATCTCAAAAACACATAGATTATGGAAAAAAATTGCGAAATGAATTATAAACGTTTTAATCAAATAATAATGAAATACAATAAATCAAAGCTTTTGTGATGTATCTAAGGCTGTTATTAAGAAGTAATATGTGGCCTAAGATGTTAATATAAAAAATTAAGAGTAATTGAAATTAATGAGCTAAGCATAAAGCTAAGCATATAGCTCATATATGAAAAATATCGATAATATAAAGTAAAAGAAAGGAAATAATAAAGAGAAGCCCAAAATTAATGAAATGAAACACAAACATATAGAGAAAAATAAAGCCAAAATTTTGTTTCTTGAAAAGAACAATTGACAAAGTACTGTGAGAATATAGTAGCCAATGAAAAAGAGAATAAAGAAATATTCAGTAACAAGAGTTTTAAAATATACCTTATGGTAAGTGCAGCAGACATGAAAAGATAATAAAGAATGCTGTGAACCTTAGCAATAAATTTGAAAGTGTAGATGAAATGGGAAAATTCCTAGAAAAATATAACTTGAAAAAATGAATTCAAGGAGAAGTAGAAAGCCCAAACAGTCTTATAATCATAAAACAGTGAGTCAGTAGTTTACAATTTTCCCACAAAGATGACTTCAAGCTCAAATGGCTTTCTCAGGAAATTTTACCAACAACCTAAGTAACAAATTCAATTCTTACACAAAATTTTTCAGAGACTAGGAAAATAGGCAGCTTTAAGAAGATAACATAGGACAACGTATTAACGATTATGAAGTAGGGAAAGCATCTCAAGTAAGAAAAAAAGCGTTATTTTACAAGAAAAAATTGACAAATATGACCATGTTAAAATTACGAATTTTGCTCATCAATGGACACCATAAAGAGACAGAAAACAATACAAGCTACTGATTGTTTTTTATTCTGTTTGATCTGCAGTACTTAAAACTGACAAAAGGACTAGTATCACAAATATATAAAGAACTCCAGAAATTAAAATGGAAAGAAAAGAAATGCCTCTCCAAATAGTTGAAACATTTGAACAAATACATCTAAAAGAGGAAATTCAAATCGCCAATAAATACATGAAAAGCATCCAAACTTATTTGTAGGGAAATACAAATTAAGATGACAATGAGATACCATTATTTCCTCAATAGGCAAATGTTAAAAGGTCTGGCAAAATCAATAGTGCAATGGAAACTCTCATACAATGCTATGATGTATGTCCATTGCTTTAACCATTTTGGATAAAATTTGGAGTCATCTAATAGAGTTGAAAGTATGCATATCCTGTTACTCAGAAATTTCACTCTAGGTGTATTCTCTAGAGTAACTTACGAACATGATCAAAGATATACAGATATACATACAGAGCATTCATAAAGGAATTGATCATAATAGCCAAAAAGTTATAAAACAAACTGCCCAATAATAGTCGAATGGAAAAAAATACATTGTGGCATATTCGTAAGGTGGAATACTATCCAGAAATGATAATTCCTACTGCACGTATTCCCCAAAACAGGTAAATTTCAAAAAAAAAAATAAGATTCAGCAAGTGAAGCAAGCAACAAAGAATGTATGCATTATGATTCCATTTACATAAATAACAAGAAGAGACGAAACTAAATTATATTGTTTAGAAATGCAAACAGAGAGAGTACATCTACAAAGGAAAATAAAACAATATTTATAACAAAAGTTGAAAAGACGTTGTGATCAGGTGGAGCACACAGGGGACTTCTTGGGTACTAATCATGTTCTATTTCATGACCTGGGAGGAATTTTATAGAAGCTGACTTCATAAATATTTGCTTTGTTATACATCTATATTTTCTATATTTTCCTAAATGCTCATGACATTTTTAAATGTTAAAAATGGAGATTTATTGAAAATGATCTGCATGTTCACAATATAATTTTTTCTCAAGATCCAAGATTCCTGTTGATTAATAATTCTACTGCATACTTATCTTTGCAATGTTGTATATTTGAGAATTATCATACGAGTTTTCTCCTTACCAAGTAATTTTTAATGTGAAGTAAATTTCTCCTCTGTCTTCTACTACATTTAATTACTTCTATAGGTCCTTTACTAAACTTATCATAGTTTCTAAGAAATTAGAATTCCCTGAAGCACCTAGAAAATAAAATTGTTTTAATTCATAGTAATGTTTTCATCTTGTTCAGAGTGTTGTCTGTAATCCTTTCTTTCTTGACAATCCAAGAACAAGTCTAGTAGTTTTTCTTTAGGGAATTTTTTAAATCTATCCCCTACAATATTTGCACTTGGTAAGAATGAAGTTTCTTGAGATAAGTAGTCACCACAGCTGATCTCCATGTGTTATTTCCAACACCTCCTAATGATGACAACAGTTAGAAGCTGGCCCTTATTTGACAATATTATCTTCACTGGTTTCTAGAATGCTCTTACCTTTGCACTGTCTCACACTGACAGGTTTTTACTGGTGTTTCCCACTAATTCTTCTTTCTCTGATTGACCAAACCTTGCAACTGTCAATAGCCAAAGTACTCAAGTTCATAAAAATAAAGTTGCAAGCTCTGGTGACTTATTTCCATTTGCTTTGAGGATCCTACCTAGCTAAGGAGTAAAAACAACTAGAATTTCTCTTGAAGCAAGAACTTTCATATCAATTTTTATCACACTGAAGGTTTAGTAATTTCTCTATATTATTATTATTATTATTTTACATAGCAAGTAAGAGTTTTAAATAATGCTATAATACTGATAATCTAGATCTTTTCAAAATTACTATAGTACCACATCCACACACAGGCTAAGTCCAATGGACAATTTCTGGGATTCTAAATGCAAAACATCTTAATAATTTGTAAGTTTCTAACTGCAGACATGCAGATTCAGAGAAAATCGTTTTTTTATTAATTTTTTAAAATTATTTTATTAAGGTCATATTGTTTTATAACAGTGTAATTTCAGGTGTACATTATTGCAATTTCTGTATAGACTGCATCATGCTCACTGCCAATAGTCTAATTTTTATCTATCACCATGCATATGTGCCCCTTTACCCCTTTCGCCCACCTCCTTCCCCTCTGGTAACCACTAATTTGGTTTTTTTATCCATGTGTTTGTTTATCTTCCACATATGAGTGAAATCATGCAGTGTTTGCCTGGTTTACTTCACTTAACATAATACTCTCAAGGTCCATTCATGTTGTTGCAAATGGGACGATTTTGTCTTTTTTATCACTGAGTAGTATTCCATTATATCTATATACCATATCTTCTTTATCCAATCATCAGTCAGTGGGCACTTGGGTCACTTCCATGCCTTGGTTATTGTGAATAATGCTGCCATGAACATAGATAGGGGTGCATAAGTCTCTCTGAGTTGTTGATTTCAAGTTCTTTGGACAAATACCCAGTAGTGGGACAGCTGGATCGTATGGCATTTCTATTTTTAATTTTTTGAAGAATCTCCATACTGTTTTCCATAGTGGCTGCACCAGTTTGCATTCCCACTAGCAGTGTATCAGGGTTCTCTTTTCTCCACAAACTCTCCAACATTTGTTATTTTTTTGTCTTGATAATTAGAGCCATTCGCACAGGTGTAAGATGATATCTTATTGTAGTTTTGATTTGCATTTCCTTAATAAGTAGAGATGTCGAACATCTTTTCACATGCCTGTTGATCATCTGTGTATATCTTCTTTGGAAAAACGTCTGTTCATATCCTCTGCCCATTTTTTAATTGGGTTGTTTGTCTTTTTTGTTGTTGAGTTGAATGAGTTCTTTATATATTTTGGAAACTAGCCCCTTGTTGGATATATGATTTGCAAATATTTTCTCCCAGTTGGAGAATTGTCTTTTATTTATATTATAATCATAGATTAATTACCTACTGATGAATTGCAAAACATTTTCTTCTGGGGAGATTTAGTAGCTATCAGAAGAAGTTAATATCTAGATCAAGCATTTAATTTTTGACCCTGACTAGCCACTTAAATATTAAAGAAAACATAAATGTCATTTGTCCACTTTAAAGTGGCTCCCACTCAATCTGTGGTTTTATCTTATCAATCATCCAATTGAGTACTTTAAGAGTTTCGGCTAAAACAAATATGACTGTTTTGAATGATCTGAATGATCAAATCATTCAGACTACTTTGTTCCTACAGAAAAATTTAGTTCAGTCTCTGGAAAAAAAGTGATTTAGTCCTTAAGGTTCTTTTTGGGTTTTAATACACAGCTGTCTTAGATGATGTGCTTGTGTTTGAAGCTTTATTTATTGTAAGCGCTTAGTAACCCAAGCCACAAAATTGCAAAGACCTTATTCTTTTATTTTCCCAGTTTTTTTTCCTTCTCTTTGTGGTGCCAGCAACAAAAGGACATGTAACTTTATCCTTCCTGGTTGCTAATACTTTACTTTGTAGACTGTGAAATGACAGTTCTATAATTGCTGCTATTTTTCACCATTCCGTTCCTTTTTGTGCTATGAAGTGGCTAGTATGTGCTTCCAAATTATATTTTTAAATGAAGTTTCTTTAAGTTGACAGAGGTTAAAGAAACACCCAGACCAAAATATTTTGGACTTTGGTTTTTTAAACAGGATTTGGTCTTGTTGTTTCAGAAATGGGTCACTTCAAACTTTCCAGGTTTTCTATTCTACAGTCTTTGTATGAAAAATAAATCCTTTTGTCCTTTGAAAAATATTTAGGTCATTATTACTTGGTATACATTTAAAAGAAGTCAATTAACAATTTCATTAACATATACTGAGTATACGCAGATAGTCTTCAGATTAATGATGGAATAATACAGAAAAAAAAAGATAACCTGGAAACTACCATTACTGTAGGGGAAAAGAAAGGCAGAATTCACTGACTCCTGTGATTCTTAAAAGTTAAGAACTTTCATTAGTTCTTAGCAATTTGACATGAAACAAAATTTGGATTTCTGCACTGCTTTTTTGATGTACAATGGATCTGTGCATTCTCTCTCATTTCTTCTGTCCTTATTTTTGGGAAAGCAAAGAATGTTTTCTCTAATTCATCAGAGGTATATTCCCTGACTTCCCATAGTCCATGAGGAAGAGAGAGAATGATACTGTTTTACTAGAAATGATCACTGTCCTTAGCATTGACTAAAATTCTAGAAAACTCCCCTGGCTCTTCAACAACAACTCCTACATAACAGAGAATTAAGACAGCAATATCAAAACTGTATATACAGGAAAACTTCATAATATAAACAACAATGTTTCTTCACTACTTCAGTCTCTTTTCTTGGACACGTTATAGTCTATCTGTGTTCCAATGAAAATGTGACATCATATATTGAACACACCATATTGTATGGTTTGACCAGCGCAGAGTAGAACAAGGCTATCATCATGCTTGCTGTGCAAGTGGAACTTCTACCCATAAATCTTTCTCACACATGTTGCTCTTAAGCCATATGTAATTCATCTTAAATTTATGAAATGAGCTTGGGGTCCTAAATTACTCCTATTAACTGTAAGCTTGACAGTATAGAATGCCAGCCAATCAATTTTGAACATTGATTTCATTGTCTGATACATTACATCACCCTGCTGTTTCACATCATTTACAACTTTATCAGAGTCATAACTGAAAATATTGAACAGAAAAGGGCCAAGGATAACATAAGTTAATTTTAATCAGTGATCTTCACACATGGTTCTCCAAGAAGTTACAAATCCACATAAATGTACAATTTTCCAGCTCAAATTTCTCCATCTAGCACCTTGAGAGTCTATCAAATGCTTTACTGAAATTAGGGAGCACTATGGCCATACCATGCCCTGACCCACAGGCCAAAAAGGGAATGAATCCAAAACTGGTCATGGTTCTTTTCATAAACCCAGTGATTATCACTTATTTTTTGAGCTCATACAGCCAATGTTCTAATAATCTGTTCTGGAATCTTTCTCAAGACCAGTAAGAAGTTTGCATAATTTACTTTCTTGTTCATTTCAAAAAGATCTCATCTTCAGATATCTATGTTTCTTTATAACACTTTCTAGATTGTCAAGCAGAAGCTTAATAACACCAAAAACACATTCTCAGTGCTTTATTCAGTAAGTTTTTCCAATGAGATGCACTTAGAGCATCCAATATTTCAGAGCAAACCGTTGTGAATAAAAACGAAAAGTACTGTTTTTACCAAACGAAAGAAAGGCACCTACACTTGAGTGTAGCTAAAATGAATTTGCTTAAGGAAGGTTAAAAAGTGGACATTTTTCACTATAAAACTCTGCTAACACGTATTTCCTTCTGTAAAGTTTGTTTCTTCTCCTCTTACGTGGACAACAAAACCTGCTTTGAGTCAAGGATCTGACAGAACCAGATATGTTAGTGTGACTTTAAGTCAGTGTGTTCTCTTTCAAAGGGAGTATTTGTGTTTTAATCCCCACTTCGCTTATCTCCAAGTGTGGAATTTAAATCTAGGTTCTTTATTAAGGGAATTTCAAGTACCAGAGAGCAGATGGGGGAAATTCGGGCAAGCTGGGACGGGGAGAAGGGCTCCTAGTTACCCCTGAGATCACACCGTTTGAACGCTGCCTCTTCCTTGGATTTGTAACTGAAAACCACCTGGGCAAAAAAAAAAAAAAAAAAAAATGCCAACAATTCAAGAAAGATCGTAGATCTGCCTGAAGCATCAACTGAGTTTTGACCTTTTTGTATCTGAAATATGACTTTGAATATATAAGCCTGTGTTTATCTTCAGAAACATGAATCTTCAATTTCTGTCAATAATTCAGCAGTCAGTGCTGAAAGGTTGCAAGGCAGCTCCTGGAGAGGAAAGCTGAAAGTCACCGCAAGTTCAGCTCCCAGAGCATTTCAGAGGCTGGGCTGCAGTCCCTGCACCGTCTCCTCCTCGCAATGGTTACTCTGAACCCTGCCAATTTGGAAGCTTAACAAACACTTTCAGGAACAATTTTAACATACTTCATATCTAATAATAAATACAATCATCATATTCTCAATTAAAATGGACTTTTAGTCTTTCAAATAACTGTGCGCGTGTTACACCTCCTAGAACTTTTGTGTGTTTAATAGTCTGCAATAACTTTTCTAAGTCAATCCTTACACATACTTTTAGATGAAAACATTTCATGCTAATGTCTTCTCAGCGATAAAATGTACGATGTGATATATTTTATTAACTGCTAGTTCAATGCCGTTTGTATTATAGGTCAGATATTGATAAGAAAAAAAAAAACCCTACCCAGGAGAATTACTCAATGCCCTAAGCAATGATATTCTGAGAGAGAATCATGAAGAAACAAAAAATTAGATAGGGTTGAGTAGCATTCGGCATGGATCCAAAACTCACTTCTCATATTCTGGTGATCTCATTTGCAATTCCAGGAATTTAGTTTATTGTAAATATTTTTTCCCTTTTATCAACAGATATTTTTGAAATTGGAAAATCCTCTGAGAAATGACATAGAAAATTAATGATATCTCAATATACCTTTGGCAAGTAAGGAAGCAGATTTGAATAATTATCACCTACCCCAATTGTGAATTTATTGTAAAAATTCTGATGCAATTTCTTCTAGGTTAAAAAAAGGATGATCAAGTTGATTTAATCAGTTGGAAAGTTGCCTTAATCTATTGGAACATATAGTAAAAAATATATAGGCAAAGTCACAAACTTCTAAATCTGCCACTATCCTTTATGTTTGAAGACAAAATAATGAAATAGATAATTGTTATATCAAATAGATATGTAACATAATATGAATAAGAAATCAGTTTTTGCTTGTTCGTTTTTGCTGTGACAGCAATCCAATACTATGGATTAAGTCAAAAATGTCAATTTTGAATACATAAAAAAGATTTAAAAGAAAAATTTTCTAACTGAGCTTAGTTTAGGCTTCGCAATGGTTTCTTAGTAAAATATAACATATCCAGTCCAATTATTCTCTTAACATACTATCAGACATATCTTTAAGAATAATATTTGAGCAAAAGTTGGAGTGACATGGATGGAAATTATTTTGGGGTGAGAAAAAAGATACGCATTTTGGTAACTACTTTACATCATGGCCTTGCCTGTATATTTTTTTAAATAAAATAATCCTGAGAGATAAGAATAATTATTCTCATTTTATAGATACGAAAATTAAGGCACAGAGATGTTAAACAGCCTGCCCAATATTGCTCAAGCAGTATTCAAATCAATTATGTTAATTTCAAAATCCATGCACTTTCTGCTGCCCGACGTAGACGTCCGACAACAAGGGGGAAAATTAAGATAAATGACAAATTACCAACTGCTGGGAGCATTATATAGCACCAAAATTATGCTCATGAAATTTAACACCGTGGGAAATGTTTATGATAATCGGTCCACGTGTAAGAATTCCAAATTGTAGCCATCCTGTGATTACTATTATGTAAAACTAAAAAAAAGATTTATTTGATAAAGTGGTGGTAGGATTATGAAGGATTCTAAATATAATTCTTATCACTGTTCCACAGATTTTTGTGAAATTATATAGAGAGGCAGGGGAGAAGCCCTGTTTCTTGCTCCCTGAATATGGTTAAAGTGAATGTTTTTGGATAGATTTTTAAGTTGGGAATGCATTTTGTAATGATGGTTTTAAATGTGTTATCTTATTAAATCTTCACAAATATACAAAGTGGGATCATTATTATCCATATTTAACAGCTGAGGAAAATAAAGAAGAGAGAGATTAAGTAACTTGCCCACAATTACCCGGCTAATTACTTATGGAGGCAGATGTTGAACCCACAGCTCACTTTTTAGGCACAGCACCTATGCTGCTAATATTTAGGAAAGATGAAATACAGCAGCAATGCTTACTTTATGGAAATGAAAGCTGAATGTTTATAGGTCATGTAACAATGGCAAAGTGACAGCTAGTGTTAAATACATAGAAGGTAACATAGAAAGACTCAAAAGAATAGATAAAAAATATCAAAATGTTAGGGATAATCCCAAAAGGATCACTAATAGTGATATGATATCACAAAGGTAAACCACACCAAAAAATGAATAGAGAACAACTTAAATATAATTTATGAAAGTTGCAAAAATAAATAAATTAGAAATATACTGAGATTGGTATTTAAAGAAACAATTGAACAGTTATGGATGCCAAGGAGAAAATGTGAGAATAGAATAAGAATTCCATACATAGGAACAAATGAAAGAAATGGTCTAGACAGACCAAGAAGAGGAGATACAACACGTAAATAAGATAAATGGAGGAGAAAATCATGTACTTTATGTTTATATGTATTTTATAGCTGATTATAGAATAATTCACCACTGAATTGAATGGAGTTTTCTCTAAATAATTATTTCTGTTTTTAAAATATGAGATCTACCATCTTAAAATTTTAAGTGCACAACATCATATTGCTAACTATCGACTATGTAGTACAGCAGATCTCTAGGACTTATTCATCTTGTATAACTGTAACTGTATTCCCATTGAACAACAGCTCCCCATTTCTTCCTCCTCCATCTCCTGGCAATCACCATTCTATTTTCCGCTTCTGTAAGTTTGACCATTTTAAATGCCTCATGTAAGTGGAATCATGCAGAACTCATCCTTCCGCAACTTACTTATCACTTAGCATAATATCTTCCAGGTCCATCCATGTGTCTTGATTTAAATTATTTTGGATATACATACAAGAATGAGATTTCTCGATCATACAGTAGTTATTTTTTTTAGCAGTACCTCCTTACTGTTTTCCATAGTGGGTGCACTATTTTGCATTTCTACCAACAGAGTGCATACTTCCAAATCCATTTTATGAGACCAGCATTACCCTGGTACCTAAGCCAGTCAAAGACAATATAAGAAAACTACAGACCAGTGCCCATGATGAACATAGATACAAATATCCTCAACAAAATGCTATCTAATAGAATCAACAGCACATCAAAAGGATCATGTACAATGGTCAAGTGGGATTTATCCCTGATATGCAAGAATGGTTCAATATACACAAATCGATAAATATAGTATACCACATTAACAAAATGAAAGACTAAAATGACACGATCATCTCAATAGGTACAGAAACAGCATTTGAGAAAATTTAATATCCTCTCATGTAAAGACACTCAACAAACTAGGTATATAAGGAATGTACCTCAGCATAATAAAGGTCTATATTACAAGCCCACAGCTAACATCATACTCTACAGTGAAAGGTTGAAAATTTTCCCTCTAAGATCAGGAATGAGATAAGGATGCTCACTCTTGCCACTTCTATTTAGCATAGTGCTGGAAGTCCTAGACAGAGCAATTAGGCAAGAAAAAGGAATAAAATACATCCAAATCAGAAAAGAAGAAGTAAAATTGTCTGTTTTCAGATGACATGATCTTATATATAGCAAACTAAAGACTCTCCAAAAAAAATAATAAAACCTGTTAGAACTAATAAATGAATTCAGTAAAATTGTAGGATACAAAATCAGCATAGAAAAATCAGTTGCATTGCTATACGCTAACAATGCACTATCCAAAGAGGAAATTAAGAAAACAATCTCCTTTACAAAAGCACCAAAAAGAATGAAATACTTGTGAATAAACTTAACCAAGGAGGTAAAAGACCTGTTCACTTAAAGCTACAATACATGGGCGAAGGAAATAAAAGAACCCACAAATAAATGGAAAGACATGCTGTGTTCATGGATTGGAAGACTCAACATTGTTAAAATAAGAATTTCTATATGCTTTAGTAACAAAAAGTCCTGTAGTAGAGGTCAGGAACTCATCTTCAGGCAACAACTCAGCCTTCCCCGTCCTCAGTTTCCTGATCTGCAGAGGAGGCAGTGAGACTGAGACAGTCTCCAAGCTTAGCCTAGGAGTCTAAGTAACTTCTGAGCTGTGTTTACAGAACTAACCATGTATGTAACAGAAATAACTAGTTCTGTTATTTGAGCTTAGTGACATGAAATGTGTAAAAAGGGGAGATGATCTATAATATTAAAGTTTATAGTGGTAGCCTAAACAAAATGACTATTTATTGAATATAAATAGTTATTTGAGTTAATATTCTTCATAAGCATTTACCAGTTTTTTAAACTTATGGCCATTTGTTTTACTACACCCAACTTTAACCATACATCTCAAAGCTCAAGGACTGTGCAATGAAAGAACAGTCTTCAAAGGCAGGCAGAGTGTGTCTGAATGTCCTGCCCTGACCATTGCTAAGGGATTTACTTAATCTCTTTGAGCCTCAGTTTCCTCATCCGTGGGCTAGTATTGTCTGTTTTAAGGATTATGATGAAGATTACACAATGTAAGTCAATTAGCCCAATGACTGCCACACCACAGTAGGGGTAATAAGTAATATGAATTAGCCTTATCTGTTGAACAGCAATCCATGCAGATTTAAAGACTGAGAGAAATAAACCAGGCAAGTAGCCATTTTCCCGGCTTTATGCAGATAGCCTACAAAGTGGAAGTATGCCAAAAAGAAAAAATCTAGGGAGAGGTGGTTGACAAAAACATGAAGAAATCAACACAGGAGAATGCAGATAAATGTGGGAGAACAAGGCTAAGCTAAGAGGAAAACTATTTTGATTCTGAGTCAAGTATGTGAGTGATAAAGCTGTGACCCTTCTCAGGCAGGGCAGACGGTGGTCACTGGCTTTAAATATGATCCCAAGAACATACTGACCTAGATTCTGGTTTCAGTGCATCTATATGTAAAGTCAATGGCAATTTTAAAACATGATAAGACTTTAGCTATAATAGGAAAACTGTTGCAAATAGTTTGTTGGTTTTAAATAAGAAATTTGTCTACATGCTATGCTTCCCACTAAAAGCAGACATCAAAAAAAGAGACGAGCCCCTGGGCTCCCAGACCCTTTACACACATCCCAGATTGACCACTCTATAGGGTCTTCAGGGGCATCATAGGCTCTAAAGACATCACTTTGTTCTTTAGGGACTAAAGTAAGTGCTTAAGAACCAATGACAAACTGTACGTGGAAAATACTTAGTGCTGAGAAATGTACACACGTGAATATTCACAGATCGATTAATATAAGCTGTGCTTTCCCATCTTCCTGCTTTTTTCCTGCTCTTTTCTACCTGAAGAGCTCTGCTTTTCACAATTCGTACGGTTTTCAAGTTTCAGCTCTAAAGGCATCATCTCTGTGAATATTTTCTTTTCTTCAGAACCGTCATCCAAGTCATTATTTCCCACCTCTGGAGCCTCCATCCTTTACACATTTATGGTTACACTTACATTTACATTTACACTTTCTTTATGACACATATTTTGCTTTATCTCCTACAGTTAGTGTTTTGCCTCTCTTTTTCTGATCAAGTTGTAAACTACTCTAGGGTAAAGAATTTGGTTTATTATTCTTTGATCATCCCCATCGCTAAGTGTGCATTTCCCCGTGTTGTAGATACTCACCAAGTATTTGTCGAGTAAATCCAGTATTACAACAATTTATCAACAGTGCTCTACAGTTGTAAATGCAAAAGAATGGGACAAAAATAAATGAGCAGACCTTACTCCTCTCTGTCTCTCTGGAACAGCCCCAGAGGCTAGCAGCCACACCAAGACCACACAAGCTACTAGGCCAGCAGATTCTGAGTCTTCAATGTAAAGTTGGTTTCACCAGCTTCTTTCAGGCCTCATGAGCCTATTCTCTTTTTTCTGAGACAGTTATGTTTTCACCTGAGCAGTTTTAACAAACTTGTCATATTCAGGGTCCAAAAAGCCAACACGTTAAGGGTTTGTGTGTCTATTCATTAATTTATTCATTAACAGGTATATTGAGCACTTCCTATAAGGTACTTGTTGAGCATAAAAGATTAATGAATGGAAACCCCTCCCTCTCTGAGCTCCTGATGTAGCAGGAGAAACGACACTTCATGAGGCCAGAGACCATGTCTACCTTGCTCCTTGTTGTGTCCTCACAGCTGGAGACAGGTCCTGGCACACCTAGGGCACTCAGTATTTGTTGAATTAAAAGATTAACTAAAAATGATGTGCTCTACAGAGGTCTGGGTAAAGCGGATGGTAAAGCACACGGAAGGCAAGAATTTGTTCCGCAGGAGGGCGCAGGGGAAGGAATGGCTTCAGAAAAGAGAAAGCATCATTACTCAATGGAATGGTGAATAGAAAGGTATTAAATTGAGAAAGGAATAAAAGCTGTCAAGACTGAGTGAACAACATGTGAGATGTGACAGGGTGTGACAGGCCATCTGGTACGACCAATCAATCTTACCATTCTTTGGGTTGGAGACTTTTGGTTTTTTTTATATTTTTTTACTTTTTAAGGAAGATTAGCCCTGAGCTAACATCAGCTGCCAATCCTCCTCTTTTTGCTGAGGAAGACTGGCCCTGAGCTAACATCCATGCTCATCTTCCTCTACTTCATATGTGGGACGCCTACCCACAGCATGGCTTGCCAAGCGGTACCATGTCTGCACCTGGGATCCGAACCGGCAACCCAGGCCACTGAAGCAGAACGTGCGAACTTAACTGCTGCGCCACAGGACCAGCCCCGGGTTGGAGACCATTTTGAGAATTTGGTGACCACTTTGACCAAATTGCTCCAGAAAGAAAATATCCTTCGATATATGTAAGAGGATGTTTTTCTGTATAGTTTTGGCAAAGGCCCAAAGGTAGGTATCAAGACCCAAATGAAGGTCTTATACCTCCTGTGCAGGATTTGCAGAAACTGGCTTTGAATTTCTTTGCTCATCGTGTGGCATATAAGAGGTTTGAAGGAGGAGAAGGATGTTATCACAAGGTAGGAGAATTGTGTGGGGCAGAGGTATTTCCCTCATTGTTTCATGTGGGGAAGAGAAGAGCAGAGGGAGGGGTAGAGCCAAGTGAGAGAGCTATAAGGGATCCACTCAGAGTACTTGGCAGGCACAGCAAGCTAGGCTCTATCTCATGACTGAGAAATACAAAGACACTAAGTGACTGAGGCAGAGAAAGATAGACTGGGGTGCACTGGGAGTGAGAGGTGTTTCTCTAAAGAAATGGCACCACAGGAGGAAACTGGTTTGGGGTCCTTTTGAAAGAGACTCCACCCAAAAGTACTATCTGGAGGGAAGGAAGTAGGTAAGCAAATGACCCAGCAGAAAGGTGGCCTTCAGTGGCCTGGAGGCTGAGATGACCTACTGGAGGGAGAGGATGGCATTGGATATACGCAACGGTAGAACTTTCCAAGAAATCTACAAAAATGTACTAAGAAGAAAAAGCCCAGAGATGATCAATACCAAATCTCAACAATATTGGCTGAAGTTCTTTCCACAAATCTGGAGTTCCCCCCACCAGCTGGGAAGGGGCCAGAACCTTAGCTAGTAAGTGGTGAAGAGCTGAGAAAGTAAGGGGGAAAGAAGCCACAGGCCTTCCAGATCTAAAGCAACACCAAGCTGGGGCAGAAGGAAGTTGTAAATTAGAGAAGAGTTTGCAGTTTGGGTTGTTACAATGAACTGGAATGTCAAATAAAAAACAAATCTGGATTTTATAAGGAAAGACTTTATTTGAAAGGGTTATTGCAGGGTGAAGAAAGGACTATTGCAACAGAGGCAGGGGAACTACTGCAGTAGGGACAACACTCCGGCCATGAGATCTGCAAGCATCCCAAAGTTTAGGCAAAGAATTTTTCTGTTATAGGGAGGAGTAAACAAGGCTGGAGAGAACCAGGTGCTAGGAAGCAGGATGAAGGGGTGGTGTGGCTGGAGAGCAGAGCAGAGAATGTTTTACTTGGAAGCCAGTCTACTCTCAGGAGACGCTGCATGTGGCTCAGGTTGAGGATGGGTTGAAATTCGGGGGCCTGGAGGAAGGAGAGAAACTTAACCAAAGTTTGATGAACAAAGAATTTTGTTCCTATTGATCAGTGGGGACAAGCAGATCAGCTAATCATTTGTGAGGCAAAGAATGAGAATTTGCAGGTCTGCACCTGGCTTTGTCATAGGTAAATAAGGGGGCATCCATTTGTCTTATCTAAGTCATATGGGGAAGGGTGGTAATTTGCAAGAAGTGCTTTCCCAGAACACAAAAAGGGGTGAGGCAGATTTCTTAACCATCACTGTTTTCCAGTAGCAAATGGCTCAGACAAAATTTAGCATTGTCAAGACTTTTCAATTTCTGCAATAGGATTGTAGCTACGATTGGAAAGGACCAGAAAATCTATGAAAGTTGCTAAAATTTTATCCAAGAACAAGAAAAACTAGCCCACTAGACATGCTTGAAAAGACAGTGGCTCATTAAATCCCTTTGAGTTCAGCTCATTTAATCTAACAGTTACACATGTAAACACACAATCGTATGTTCACCTTCAGAGCTCTGCCAGATCCCAGGCTAAGGCAAGAGCCCAAATTCAAGTATCTCAGTGTGCACAGCAAGGGCAACTAGATGTAGAAGAGGCAGCATGCTCCACCCGGGGAGGCGTGATGGTTCTCTGAATTAGATCAGTAAGAGACGATGGGAGCCTTCTGGACGCTTTTACTCCAAGAAAGAGAAAAAAGAAATATAAACAAATTATGACAAAAATAGAAGTGTACAAAGACCACGAGAGACACAAGAATTCAGCATAGGGAAATCCTCACAGCCCAAAGAGCTAAGAGGATTCAGAGTGAAAGGGCAGGATTTTTTTTTTTTCCTGAGGGCATCAGGAAAGGCTTCATGAAAGGATAGCATAGATCTGATTCTAGATTAGAAATGTAGCGAGAGGAGGGTCTGAGGCGTACCGGCTTGAGGTGACAATAAGCACAGGGGGGTGAGGCAGGACCTGAGAGGAAGACTTGTAAGTAGCTAGAGCAGGGGACACAGGAAAAGAAGATGAGGAGAGAATGTTCTCAAAGAGGTGGCAAGGCATGATGCCAGACTCTAATGGAGTTTCATGTGATTTTATTCTACATGAAAGAATAAACCCCAGAAAATAATTGACAAGTAAATGGCGTGATCAGATCTGTGCTTCAGGAAATATAACTGTATCACTGTATAAAAAGAACGAAGAGAGAAGGCCTAGAGGTAAGATGGGTCACTGCCACATTTGACATGCAAAGTGGACACTTTTAAATATCACCTCCTCTTTATGACAAAATTATCTTCAGTAACAGCCATGAGATGCAATAATGATAATGGATGGGAAAGAAGAACAGCAATTAAGAATTTTTCTACAGCTTTGTGATATAATTATACCACTAAAAAAATTAAAAGTGAAATCAATATTACTGAGAAAATAGATATACATACGTACATATATAAACGTTTTAATGTCTTTAAATGTATTTTTGGAAAAAGGGAAAAATCTTATGTATACATATTGGTCTGCCACAGTAATGAGTATTAACATTAAAGTTTCTATTAAGAGCCCTAATTTTTGCAACTTTATCAAAATTGAGCTTTCTGCATATCCCTGGTCAATAGCGAATATAGCCAGATTTGTCGATCTCTCTTCATTCAGAGTTGATTGAAGAATATATTTTATTAATTTTAAGATTGAAATTTTTCTTTCACATGAAGCAACCAAGATTTTATAGACACTCATAGCCTTAAACGTAAGGGTAAGTTTTGCAGAGATTCATAAAAATCTTATTTCACAATAATTTTAGAAAATTTAAACACAAATAAAAATTCCAAATGTTCCCAATAGACTGACAGAATGAAACTAACTCAGAGTCTGCTTTTTTATCTTTACAGACCCTGGGCTATCATTGTTTATTTCAGCTCTACTGTTTAAATGTAAGAATATGTAATGCCACAGGGCTGGAAGATCCAAACTGTTCCTGAAGCATGCTTGAACACTGCCAACCTGTTATGAGAGCACTCAAGGAACAAAGGCACATAGCTTAGTCTGCATGTGTCAGGGGCGGACTGCATAATGGAAAGTTCTCTGGATTAATGTCTATGTACAATACAATGTTTATTAAAAGATAAGTAATACAAATGTGCTAATTTGAAGTTACTGTAATCTGAAGTTGCTGTTGAAATTCAATAGCAACGGCAGCAATTCTGTAGAACCTATACCAACAAAGGATTTTTTAGAGGAGAAACATTTTATCACTGACATTGTTTAGTTATACGTGCCTGATGTAATAACAAGCAAACGATCTTTTAGTCGTTTATATTGTTGCTTTAAATTCCCTGCAATTTAAAATGCAGTCCTTTATTACCTGTATCCAAGGCAACAGTTTCCACTGCTCTGCTCTGCTCTTAAATTCTCTACAGAGAGGAGAAAGGAAAATGGAAACTGGCATTTTGGTAAGTATCAACACTGTGATCGATTCTTATGTAAGAATAACTCTTTGAAGAGATTATTATTTTGTCATTTTAAGATGAAGAATATTAGGATCAGTTGCCAAAGATTACACAGCAAAGTAAGCAGTGAAGTTGGAATTCAAACCGAGGGTTTTCTGACTTGAAAGCACTTACTATCTCTACTCTACCACACTGTTTCTTGATGAGATTGAGAAGAAAGTGAGTTTTAAGGCCATGGCAAAATTTAGGTGTAATAGGGGCTTGCGCTTGGCAGCATCAGGAGAACAGAGAGAAAAGCATAGGGGGAAGGAGTGATACCCGCAGGGTCAAAATGGACCAAATCTGACAACATTTTGGATGTGAGAATGATTGAGATGATGAAATTCACGTTTAAAAGCCTGGAAAGAGCAGAGCCAGGCAATATCTGAGGCACCAATGTCAAACAGTTCCCAAATACCTGATTGAAATTACAATGAGATGAAGAAGAATCTACCTACCAGGACCTGCATGTATGGAGTGAATACTTATATAAGCTGCCTGGCATGGAAAAAGGGCGTTCCCTAGCAACAACAGTTGATCACAAATTGCTTTCTAAGAATGGGTAGTCTAGTTAATCATATAATTTTTGCTTGCTGAGTAGGAAATGCAAGTTTGGAGGCAGAGCTGAATTGCTCAGGAAGGCAGAGAAGAGATTAAGACAGCTGCAGCTTTCAGTGCCATGAATTTGCCCTATAACTCAACCTCTCTTCTAAATAAAAGATAATTTCTTTTCAATATAATGGCTTTGTGTCACCAAATTACCAGCTTTCCAAGTTCACTTACATTGGCTCCAAGCACAGGAGTAGTACTATTTGAAAAATAAACTAGATAGATAGATAGAACAAAGGAGCAGATTTGCCAGGGCCAATTTGCACAGCCATGTATGTCGACTCTCAAGCAATTTAGGGTTATTCTGTTCATGCCACTTGGGTTAATGGCATCTTCCCAGGCAACACACTTCCCAGGACAGCTCTTTCTGACACTTCTGCTTCTTTTCCTATCATCTGTTTTCCCCAATGGTCTTTACCAATAACCCTACAGTAGGTTTTACGTTTACCTCTCTAGCAGTCTCTTAGTGAATTCTCATGGAGTCCCACTGGCCACCTGCAGGAAGGAGACTGCACTGACATCAACTGCCACTATGGGGCAGCAGGAAGCTAGTTCCCTGCCTATTTCAGAGTATGATTGGATTTCACATTCCTAGGACTGAACACTCTCATTCAATATCTATATATAATTCTTAAAAAACACTTTCATGTGGCCAATTCTTCTATGATAGGTTAATTCCACCTACTTCTTAGCTCTATATAAAGTTAAAATTTTTCTATTCTTACCATACGTATAAGGAAATGAATACCTCGTATCTTAGTCTTTAAATATGATATACCAATGTGGCTAGATAGTTTCAATCATTTACAGGATTTTGAGAGTCATTTAAATTTTGAAAAGTTTACTCTTTCCCACATCTTAAGAGTCACGTTCTACCTTTAGTCATTAGGAGTTAACATTTGCTGAGCTCATATGTGATAAGCACAGTTCTAAGTGTTTTTATACATTGATTCATTTAATCTTCACAGCTCTCTGAGGTAGCTTTCATTCTCAACTCTTTCAGATGAGGAAACTAATCAGAGAGGTCAAACATTCCAAAAGTCATGGAGCTAGCAAGAGATGCTGAGATTTACACCCAAATAACGTTATCTGGTCCCCAAACCCTTTCTGTGAACCAATACTCTTGTTCATAAACTCTAAGGCAGGCCCTAATAACAATAAGAATACAATCTAACAATTAAAATTTAGTAAACTCCACTGTTGCACCATGGAAGCTTATGAACATTATGGTTATATGACAGGTCTACAAAAATCACAAGTTCTGAGACCCATACTGAAATATGGAGCAAACTAAGACAGAGAAGAAAAACTACTTTGAAAGGGTTAAGGATTCCAGAAGGCTGTAATAGCAGGTTTGCAATCAAGGGCCACCATAAAGAAACAGCAGGAGGGGGGGAGGCAATCTTGGTCATGCTGTGAGTGCACAAGTCTTTAGTTTAGAATTCTGTCAAACCACCCAGGAGCAGCAGAGAAAGCTGTGTTTAAACTTGGTTCCATTTCAGAATGGACATGGCATTTTTTTTTCCCTGAAGCCAGAAAGCTGAAGATTAACTTAGAGCACTTGATTCTATAATATCCATTTGAAACACTGGACTGGGTTTTTGCTAAAGGGTTACTCACGATAAGTCTATTTTTCCATCATAAAATAAAATAAAAATTATTCAAACTATTTAGCAGCAAAAGGCTTTTGAAGCCACCTCCCAAGTAAAACCACAACATTCTTCAGTTCTGCTCTCTGGTAGGTCAATCTGGACTTAAAAACAAAAAGAATGAAGAAGAAACACTTGTTTAAATATGTTGCTTCAATGTTCTACTGTCTAATTCCCTTTACCTGTTTGGAAGAGAGATCCATTTAGGCCATGCGTGCTCTTTCATTCATATCTGCGGGTGTATCTTGGTTTTCTGAGGTGCAGAACAAAGTCTCCCAAGCTCATGGTCATGCAATTATATTTTTTTCCAAGTAGGAAAGCCAAATCTTGAGGTTTGGAAGAGCCAAATGAAAAAGATGTTGGCAATAATTTCTATAGCAAGTGGATCCAATCCGAAAATGGGCACTTTATTTTTGCATACGCTACATCCTTTAACCACCCTTTCTGAATCCTGATTCTCCCAAAATCAATGAAAAGTCAGGTTTCTCAGGATGAAGAACTGAAAATTCTACTCAGGTGTTTAACCTGAATGAAACAACACTGATTTTTGGTAATTCTGCTCTTATGTAGTATCATTTCTATCAAGCAGGAAGAATCTGAGAACAGGAAAATGTAGAGATTTTCCTATTTCTCCAAGAAACTTAGCCTTCACCCTGAAGGCTACAACAGTGTGCCCAGTGGTTTCCACTGGGGACCAGCCCAACAGAGAAATTAGACTTATCTCAGTCATCAGCTGCCAAAAGAGGAGCAAGTAAACACCTCTCAACAGAATCAATACTTTTTTGTTTTTAAAATGTGTTTATTTAGACATAGCACCGTCTGCCTTCATTCTATTTAATATTAGTATTTCTATTTAGTACAAAGTTACTCATTAAATAACTTTAGAAGAAAATAACTTTTATAAGCAAATTTTCTAATTAACTTTTCCATAATGATGACCCAGAGGCTTTTTATAAATTTGTTCCAATCAACTCCACTTTGCATTCCTCTGCTTTTGAAAGCATTAATTCTCTTGCTCATCCTGAATGCTGAATGGACCTAATAGTTCCCTAATTTGTCTCAATCAGCATTCTTCTCTATAATCCACAATGTCCAAACTGCCCCTCTCTCCACATAGTTTTGTTTTCCTGAGCACTTCTGATTGTTTTCACAAAGGGAATCGCAACACAGCATCCTTTCTGCTCCAGCTTGCCCAGTGCCCTCACTTTGGATGAAAGGAGTTTATTTTATGACTGTGATTATACAGAATCCAAATCCTTATTCTTTCTGATTAAACATGTTTCTGCACTTATTCACGAAATATTTTCAAATCTCAGTGTGATTTTGTTAGAAGGAAAATCACAGAATTTCTAAAAATTATCAATGTTTTTAAGGTGAGACTCCCAGATATTCTCTCTCTTGAGATAAAAACAAAACTGAAAATCCAAGTCCCTTGAAATAAAAGAATAGTCCTTTGTATGTGTTAACCGTAAACACACAATAAAATTGCAAAAATAAATCAAGTCACTGTTTCGACTATGAGGAAGCAATGACTAGAAAGAAAAAGCGTAGGAATTTAATGATTCCTGTAAAAACATCCTATGTGAAAATACTACCACCCATCATCACTTCTTTCTTTTTTTTTTTCCTTTTGCTAACTACACAGTTTTTCAAAGAATTTTTGGCATCTCCAGATGATAAATTATGTGAATTATTGTTGGATCAAAATTCCTTTGAAATAACTGCAGGTGTTTGAGATCCTGTCAGAGCAAATGTATTTTCAGTACCCTGAAGACTCTGACACTCAGCCATTTCTCAGGCTTCTTTGAGGTAGAGCTCCTGTTGGGAGTGGCTTTGTTTAAAATTGGAGCCATATGGAGAGCTGCGCAGTGAAGACAGAAGGAGGCCTATCCAATTGGCACAGAATTAGAATCTAACTCCCGATTTAAGGCTGTATTTGAGGGTCTTTTTCTCTGTTATGTGTTCTCCCCTTTCTTTCTTCTTAATCCATATTAAAATGCTACAAGGCGGGTGTCTCATTACCAGGTTGGGAACTACAGCTTCTTAGCAACATAATTTGGTTGAACATAATGACATTAATTATAATGCGATCTGCATTGGACAAATCATCTGTATTCACATTTTATTTTCTTTGAGGTTCCTCTATAGAAAATGGGTTTAAAGACATTGTTTTTTAAATTAATACTAGAAGTAAAATCTAGCAGATGTTTCTGCTTTTTGAAAGAATAGATGGATGAATGAATATTATCTTGTAATTTAAGATAAAGAGAACTAAATATACGTAGCAAATTATGTCATATATTATAAGCATTTTACGTCCCATTAAATTCTTACATAATATTTGGAAGACAATTATTATTGTTCACACTTGTCTATTAAGAAAATTGGGGGTCAGAAAACTTAAGTTGTTCAATGTCATACAAATAGCAAATGACAAGAAGAGATTTTTCCAGCCTTGCTTCATTCCCACCAATGGCCGTTCTCTTTCCATTTCATGCATATTTCCAAAGGTTCAACTTTAGGTTTTGATAATTGTCTCACTATATTTAAGTTAAACCATAATTGCTAATATTCAACTATTTTTGACCTACAAATATGTTAATTCCAAACAAATCTAAAGCAATTTTTATTTTCTATATCATTTCCTGCTTTCTTCATTATTTTTTTCCATATTCTTTTCATTTATTCTGTTGTACTTCTAACTTTTTAAGTTTAAACACATAGTGCATTATTTTTTCAGCTCTTCTTTTTCTATTATATACATAAATTTTATAAATTACAAGTACCTTGGCAATATCCCACTAATTTTGATAAATAGTATTTTCATTATCACTTAGTTCCAAGGATTTTCTATTTTTGATTCCTAATAACTCATGAGTTTTTAAAACTATGTCTTGAGTTAATTAAATAAATTTTAGGTATTTTTATAGATTTCTAAAATTGTTCTGTGGTCAAAAAGTGGCCTTTATGATACCAATTCCTTAACATCGTAAGATCTGCCTTAAGAACTTAACATACAGTCAATTTTTGTAACTATTTCATGTGTACTTAAGTAGAAAGTAAATATCCTAATTGTTAGGTGCAGGGTCCTATTGTTAATTATGTTACTCAAATTGTCTATACCCATACTAATTTTGGTCTGCTTGATACTTGAAATACTGAGAGATGAGTGTATTAAAATGTCCCATTCTGATGAGAAAGAGAGAGAGAGATTGAGAGGTTTATTTTAATGAACTGACTCATGTGATTGTGGAGGCTGTACGTTTGAAATCTGTAGGGCAGAACAGCAGGGTGGAAATTTAAGTAAGAGTTGAAGTCATAGTCTTGAGTCCAAATTTTACAGGGAAGCAGGCTGGAAACTCAGGCAGGTTTTTGACATTGCAGTCTTGAGAACTTCTTTGTCTTCCGTCTTTGCTCTTAAGGCCTTCAACTGATTAGAAGAGGCGCACCCACATTATGGAGGGTAATCTACTTTACTTAAAGTCTACCGATTTAAATATTAATCACATATAAAATAATACCTTCACAGCAGCATCTGGACTGGTATTTGACCAAAGGTCTGGACATCATAACCTAGAGATGTTGATACGTAAAATTAACCCCCACACTATGCTATTGAGTGACTTTTTTAGAATTCATAGCTTTTCCTATGAATTTAATTTTTTAAGTGTGAAGTGAACATTTTTATTTCTAATAATATACACTTAATAAAATCTAAAAGTAATCAATACAATATTAGGATTTTAAAACACTTAAGTCCCAAACATCTCACTCCTACCTTGCATGTTATTTTTGCCCATTATCTTATTTTTCAAATAGATATTATCATTGTTCTTGTATAGAGTCATTTTTTCTAAGATTTTATCCACATATTTTTAATTTTTATGTTCACTAAATTTTTGGATTTAGGACATTCATTCTGGGATTATTGTCCTTTCTTCTAAATATATCCTTTAGGAGTTCCTTTAGTAAGTTTCTGTAAGTAATAAGTCATTTCTTTTGTTTGTCTGATAATGGCTTTGCTTCAACACTCTTCTTTAATGAAAATGTAAAATAATATGATGTCCTAGCTTGACAGTTGTTTTCTATTTTCTGTTGATAATTCTGACATCACTTTAAACAGATTATTTGCAGATAATCTGTTTTTCTCTTTAAGTGCTTTTAAGATCTTTTATTTTTCCCTATTTTACTTCAGTTTTAATACGTTATATCTTGATATATATTCCTTTTTACATTTTACTGGGATTCATTGTGATTCTTGTGCTACTTTATTTCACCAGTTCTGGAAAACTCTCAACTCTTATCTCTTTGAAATTGACTCTCCCTGTATTCTTGCTATTCTGTTTTCTGGAACTCCAAGTAAACAAATATTAAAACTTCTCATTCTCTTTGGAATATTGCTTAATTACATTCTCATATTTCCCATCTTTTCCCCTTCAGTGTAGCTTTCTAGTTAATATCTTAAGTTCTGTATTCTAGTTTAACACTTCTTTCTCCAGCTGTGTCTACTCTGCTATTTTATCTCTCCAAGAGTTACATTTTTATTTTTCAATTTTATGGTATTTTTTTTTGTGGAAGCTCCATTTAGTTATTTTGCAAATATGTATCTGTTTATCTTTTGTAATATATTATCCTTGCTCAGATTTTTATGTATTTTTCATATATTTAAACAATTTGCATACAACTATTTTACACTGTATATGAGATAATTTCAATGTTTGAAGCTCTTATGGAACTAATTCTCCTATTTACTGTTGTTTTGTTTAGTTTTATTCTGTTCTATTTTTACTTACTCCTCTCCATTGTGTTTTATAATTTTGGATTGTGAACTTATGTTTGAATGTCTGGGTTTTCACTATGGAAATCCTGCTAGGTCTGAGGTAAGAATTTTTGTTTGCTTCTGTCAGGTGACCCTAGGCACTGCCCTACCACTCTGGGATCCTTGAGTAAATTTCTTGATTGGAGGTTTCCCTTAACTACAAAGTGAAATTATTTCAAACCCAAAGACTGCATGAGAGTATGTCTATCTTTTAAAAATATGTCAAGGAAAATTTATTGTTTTCTACCCAAAGCCCAGGCTGAGATGAAAGATTTCCCACATTGTCTCCCTTTCTGCAATAGATTTTTTCCCCTAGTCTTCTTTTTCACAGACTGTGGCCTTCTAATGGTCCTGACTTGCACAAGAGTATCAATTCAAACTTCCCAATTTTCTTGTCTCGAGACCATATCTCTGGTGCCCCAAGTGACTAATAGAACCTTGGATTCTCAACAGGATCCTCATTTGTAGTGCCTGTAGCAAAATGAAAGTATGGGACCCCTTCTTCAAACAACAGGGAAAAAGTACTGCCAAAGTTATTAAAACATCAAACTTTTTCCTTTCTTCCATAATCTCTCTCTTGTCCTTTCATTGTGCGTTTTATTTGCTATTTACTATCATACTCCTTCAGGCAGGGGACTACTCACTGGGCGAGTGCAGACCCTCACAGTCATCCAAGAGCCTGCCCCACAGTTTAGCACATGCAGCCCACCTGCTGCTGTTTCCCCTTCTGCCAGCCATGAGACCAATGTGCCATGTCCCGCCAGGGTTGGAAAGGTCAATTCCCTTTCCCATGTTTCCACTTCTCCAACCCATAATAGGTAAGCAACACCCAAGGGAAGACAATTTCTGTGCTGGGACACACTCAGTACCTAGATCAAGGATGGGTAAGTGGTTCACTCCTGCTGAGTCACCCCACCAAACCGCCTGTGGTGCTGCCAGTCCAGGGTGTGGGACAGCCTCCACCATATCCCCCCAAGCCCCAGCCCTCTCTCACGTCCACACCTAGGCCCCCATCGTGGGCAAAGAGCAGCAGTGGTTGCTGAAGTAGATGGGGAAGGGAGGCTTTGTGGGGCCCAGAGGGCCTTGCAGTGGGTTGCAGCAGCAGTCTGAGTGAGGGTAGGGAGGGGGATGCCAAGTCAAGGTCCTGGGGTGAGGCGGGGGACTGGGCAGCTGAGAACCTGTCCAGGGTACTCAGGCAGGTGGTAGGAAGCACATGCTTGAGTTGAGACTCTCAGCCCCCACCACTTGTTCCATTGTCTCATCAAACTTCACTTATAAACCACAAATTCAAAGATAAAATTATTAAGAATTTCAAGAGGGCACTTAGAGAGCATTAAACTCCAAGTATAAGGCCCTTTTGAGCTTGATGGTATAGGCCACACACTCTGACCTGACTGTCAGCTACCAAGACTGGCGAAGGCCTTCAGAACAGCCAGAGGAAGTTGTCACTGGAGCCTAGAGAAACGTATGGTGAGAGATACCTGACAGGAGTTGTACGTTTGAGTATAGGGACACAGCCAGTATATGTAGGGAGGTTCCAAGGGAACAAATGCTTTGACCTCACTTTCTTCCCCTCACTCTAATTGTCTGTTTGTACATCCCATTAGCCAAACCAAGGGATCACATGGATATAGAATATAATGTTCAACATTTTGAGGCACAGGACATGATAGAGGATGAACAGTGCTCCTGGAGGAGCACAACTGCCAAGTTAGAATTCATGAGTTTTCTTACAGTGTGTGTGTGTGTGTGTGTGTGTGTGTGTGTATGCCGAAGAGTTTCTTGGAAAAATAGCAAATTTGCAAAATTGGGCCCATAGTCCTTCACAGTAGCAATGAGGTTGAGTAGCAGCTGCTATGTTTAGATAGGGCTTAAACTCTCTTGTTTGCCCCAGCCTTCACTTTACTTGTTATTTATGTTAGCAGCCTGGCCTTGTAGATTTAAGCTTAGGGAACCTATACAGAAAAGTTTTATTATAATTAAGAAGAAAAAGGGAGAGCTTGATGAAGAAGAGATGGATTCAAGAATGATTTCAGAGGTAAAATTAACAAGAAGGTAAGCAAATAAATTCGGCAGGTGACTGAAAGGAAAGATTATAACTTCTAGATTTGTGTCATATGTCCCAGTGTATATTGTGGGTCTACAATACCAAACAAGAACTGATTTAGAAAAAGACATTTCAGATGCATGGAATGTGAAGTTTTTGTGTGCCATCAACCTAGAAACAGTATGCATCTTTTTCTCTAATCTGGTCTCTCTTTTTGAAGCTTCTGGTTTTGTAGGGATTCATCCAACAAATTATTCCACTTAAAAGCCTTCTTAACTGAACGTAGCTGCTGCTTTTCTCAAAAATTTCTAGAAGCAAGTAAAATTTTCAACTTTCCATTTATTTCTGCTTTCGTGTAAATAGTCATTTGTAGTTTTCATCTTGATAGAAAAGATTCATCTCCATTCCTAGAAAAGTCCACACTGTTACCTATATTAACAATGGACAACATGAAATGCCTAACTCCATAATAATGAAAAGTAAACTTAAGCAGTTCTTAATAATAGTACATAATAAAAACATAATTCAAAATGTCATTAGACTAGCCTGTCAGCAGTCACAGTGCACATATATTTTAAAATTTAGACACTTAAGATATTACTCTTTATGTATACACAGCCCATTCTTCTTAGTAATGAATAAAAAATTCAAGATAAACACTAAGTTAAGCACAAAACATTTGGAATTGATTTGAAATTTTTGCCCAGCTTTTATAAGGGGTTCTCACAATTCTCTATAAGAAATACCGGTCCACAAACTATGCAAATTCGTCCTTTAAGTGAGGTTGACAGTAGAGGGGTACACCCCAGATACTCGGCTGTCATCAGGGATAGAAATCCTATCCAGGCTATTTATTGAAAAAGCATATACATTTTTTTATTAATATTAATTTATTAAGATGTTCTCTGGAGAAAACAAGATACTTTTTTTGCTCATGCTTAACAATTCCCTGTAGATAAAAAAGAGAATGCCTTATCTATATTTGAGAAAGCTGAGTTTAAAAAAGTTGATTCTATTGGTACATTTTTCTATATTATATTCTGGAAAAATTTTTATTACATATATCCAGGAAGATCCTTACTATATGTGAAATTGTATATGTGATATAAATTGAAGTTTTGTGGAAGGTCCTCTACGTACGGCCCTCTTTTATGGCTTATGTTTTGGTGTCCCTTTAAGAAATCTTTGCCATACCCTAGCCATGAATATTTTTCCTGTTTTCTTTTGCAAAGTTTTATAGTTTAGCTTTTACATAGTTCTAGTTGTCTATTGCTGCATAACAAAACATACCACAATTTAGTGGCTTGAAACAACAACAACATTCATTTGGCTCATGAATCTGCAATTTGAGCTAAGCCTGTTAAGGATGGCTCATGTCCGCTCCATTCAATGTCAGCTGGGGCAGCTGGAAGGCTAGGGCTGAAATGATCTGAAGGTTCATTCACTCACATATCTGGTGGTTGATATTGTCTCTCATGTGGGATCATAGCTGAGGTTATTGGCCAGAACACCTACATGTGGTCTGGGCTTTTTTACAATATGGTGGCTGGGTTCAAACAACATCTTGAGTGGAAGAGCCAGAACGAAGACGTCACACATCTTTTGACCCAGGCTCGGAAGTCACACAGTCACCTATATTCTCTTGGAGAGAGTTGCTAAGGCTGGTCATATTCAAAGCTGGTCTATACTCAAAAGGACTCAGCATTTTAAAGGGAGGTTACATTTGCAGACATTTAAGACCGCTGTACACTTTTAGTTATATATCCATTTTGAGTTATTTTTGAGTGTGGTGTGAAGAAAGCTTACGGTTAATTATTTTTTCAAAACAGATATTCAGTTCCAGCACTGTTAGTTGAAAGGATATTGTTTCACCTCTTTGAATTACATTGGAATCTTTTACAAAAATCAAATAACCATATACGGGCAGATCTCTTTCTGGAATTACTCTTCTGTTCTATTGATCTATATGACTATCCTAAGACCAATACCACTCTTTCTTGATAACTGCAGTTTTATAATAAGTCTTGAAATTAGTTTGTCTAAGTCCTCCAACTTTGTCCTTCATTTTCAAAATTGTTTTGGCTATTCTACTTCTTTCACCTTTCCACATAAATGTTAGAATCAAATTCTCAATTTCTACCAAAAAAATTCCTACTGGGATTTTTATCAGATCTGCATTAAATGGAGATCAATTTAAAGATAACTGGCATTTTAACAATATTGAACTTTCCAATTCATGGACATAGTATATTGCTACATTTATTTAGGCATTCTTTAATTTCTCCAAGGGTATTTTTTGGTATATTTTCCAATGTACATGGTTGCACATATGCTGTCTTATCTTTCCCTAAATATGCTATATTTTAAATGCTTTTTAAGTGAGATTTTTAAAATTTAATTTTCCATTAGTTCATTGCTAGTATAGGAATATGTTTGACGTTTTGCAATTTGTATTCTGCAACTCTACTAAATGCACTGAATAGTTGCAGCAGCTTTTTCAGTAGATTCCTTTGAGTTATCTATATAATCTTCCTTTCCCATATGAATGCTTTTTACTTTTTGTCTTGCTTCATTACATTGGCTAGAATCTACAGTACAATGTTGAGTAGAAATCTTGAGAACAGGGGCTGGCTCGATTGCATAGTGGTTAAGTCATGCGCTCTGCTTCAGCAGCCCAGGGTTTGCGGGTTTGGATCCTGGGAGCTGACCTACACACCAGTCTTCAAGCCATGCTGTGGTAGCATCCCACATACAAAATAGAGGAAGATTGGCACAGATGTTAGCTCAAGGGCAATCTTCCTCAAGCAGAAGAGGAAGATTGGAAATAGATGTTAGCTCAGGGCCAATCTTCCTCACCCCCCAACCACCCCAAAAAAGAAGTCTGGAGAACAAATCTACTTGCCATTTCCTGATCTTATGGGAAAATGTTGTCTTCTTCTAGTAAGTATGATGTTAGCTTTAAGTTATTCTTAGATGCCTTTTTTTCAGGTGTTTTTTTTTTTTTTTGACAGAAAATGGTCTAAGGTTTCTAATATATAAAGAGCTTTCATAAATCAGGAAGATAAAGGTGAATAACTCAATAGAAACAAGACAAAGTATACAAGGAGGCATTTCACAAAAAGAAATGCAACTGGCCAATAAATATAAGAAAACTGTATTCACCATCACAGATTTTAAAAATTAAAATGAGATACATTTTCTACCTATTAGCTTGGTATAGATTTAAAGGTTTATATTTTTTTAAGAAAAATCATACATATTTAAAGTGTACAACATATGATTTGATGTATATATGTACACAGTAAAATGATTACTACAGTCAAGCTAATTAACATATCATCTCACATACTTAGAGAAAGTTCCTTTCTATTCTCAGTTTGCAGAGAGTTTTTAACATAAATGGACATTGAATTCTGGCAAATATGTTTCCAAGTAGCATTTATCAATATGGTCATATGACTTTCTCCTTAATGCTCTTAATAGGATGAATTATGCTGACTTTTTCAAAAGCTAAACAAACGTTAGATTTCTGGAAAACAGTCTACATGACCATGATGTATTTTCCTTTTTATATGTTACCAAGAATACTTTGCTTTTATTGAGAATGTATATATATATAAGTTCAGGAGAGATATTTGTCTAAAGTTTTCTGTTCTTTTAATATCTGGTTTTTGACACAGAGTAAAGATGAACTCATAAAATGAGTCATAAAGTGTCTCCAACTCCTCTATTTCCTCAAACAGTGTTACTAGGATTGGTAAAATTTCTTTCTAAATATTTGGTTGAATTGACCAATGAAGCCACCTTGCCTAGAGTTTTTGTGTGTGTGTGTTGGAAAGTTTGGAGTTATAAATTCAAATTTTTGGATAAGTATTGAGATGTTTAGATTTCCTATTTCTTCTTGTATTAGTTTTTGTAATTGGCATCTTTTAAGAACTTTTCCCATTTCATTGAAGTTGCCAAATTTATTGTATAAAGTTGCTTATGACATTGTTGTATTGTTATTTTTATTACTGTAAGATACATACTGATGTCTCCTGTTTCATGTCTGATATTAGTAATTGGTGTCTTCTCTCTCTTTCTTATTCAGTTTAGCTAATAGCTTATCAATTTTATTGATTTTATCCAAGAACCAGCTTTGGATTTCATTTGTTTTCTCTATTTTTCTTTATTTCTACTTCATTGATTTTCTCATTTCTTTCCTTTTATTCATTTTGGTTGTAATTTTCTCCTCTTTTTGTGCTTTTTAAGGTAGGAGTTTAGATCACTGATTTTATATATTTTCTTCTTTGCTAAGACAAGCATTTAAAGCTATATCTTCTCTAACTACTCCTTTAACTGCAATCCATAAATTTTGATATGTTGCATTTTTATTTTCATGCAGTTCAAAATATTTTTAGTTTCCCTTGTGATTTCTTCTTTGCTAAATGGCTTATTTAAAAGTGCATTGTTTTTTTCCAAATATTTGAGGATTTTTCAAATTTTTTTGTTATTAATGTCTAATTGAATTCTGTTTGGGTCAGAGAACATTCTCTGTATGATTTCAATCTTTCTAAATTTATTGGGATTTTTTTTTACAATGTAGCGCATTGACCATCTCAGTAAATGTTCAGTGTGTGCCTGACAAGAATGTGTGTTCTGCTGTTACTCTGCTGCTGTTCTATAAATGTCAGTGTGAAGGTCAAGTTGGTTGAAGTCTTGTACATACTTACTAATTTTCTGTCTACTTCTTCTGTTAATTACTGAGAAAGAAGTGTTAAAATATCCAACTAAAATTGTGCATTTATCTATTTCTGTTTACAATTCTATCACTTTTTGCCTTCCATATATTGAAACTCACTTATCAGTTTCATAAATATTTGGGATTTTCATGTCCTCTTGATGAGTTTCCTACTTTATTGCTAAGAAATGATCCTGTTTATAAAAAAAAGTTTTCATGGTTTAGGTGGCAGTTGAAACCAAGGTTTGGAATGATATGTGAAGGTGGGAGAGGACAAGCATTGAAAATTGGCCATAGAAGGTAGCATTGAGGAGGTTATCGATAACCCGAGCAAGAGCATTGTAATGAGCTAGACTCATAATGGGTATGAAATGAAAGAAAGAGAGGTAATATCTTGAAGACTTATTAAAGGGAGGGTTATATGATGGGAAAGACTAGACCATGTTTATGTGCTGAGACAAAAGGAGAATTTGAAGGTACAGAAGAGCGAGGGGGACATGATCTCAGGGAGAAGGGAATATGTCTTGTAGCTACAAGTTGATTGGAACAAGAAATGTAATATAATGCCAGTATTAATGGACATAATTCATAAAAACAGCATTTTATTACTCTTAATAAACTTCAGTTAGGATCATTTCTACATATCTTAAGGCATCATTTAACTTTATTTTCCCCCTAATTTTCTTTGTAGAAGAAATACTAACTACTTTTGACACATCTGGCTTATCACAGAAGCACTCATGAGTCACCAATTATTTTCCTTTGGTTTCATCAATTTCTTCTTTGTGCATTGCTATGCCTCTCTGCCCAAGAATGTCATGTTTTCTCCTTATGCTAATATATACAACATGGAGAAAATGTTTTCCGAGTAACATTCTGCACATAAATTACATATTTCCCATCACTTCTAATTTGGAACACAACAGTTTCTTTCTGGTTTCTAACACGAGATAACCTAAATCTAAAATTTGAAGAACACCATAACTGCAACAACTTATAAAATGTTATTGGTAGAAATAGAAGTACTAAGAAACCATGCATTTTTCTTATACACATGTCAATGTGTATATTTGCATAAATATTACATATTCTTAAAAAGTCTTTAGTGATGTATCTGATTCTTTAGAGTGGTGGAGGCACTCTTTGCTAGTTACTAAAATGCTGCTTTAACAGGGTTCTTAACCGTGTTTAAGTCACAGATAAGCTTGAGGACTGATGGAAATTATGCTTCATGGTCCTAGAAGAAATGCATATACCTAAATGCACATATAATTTTGCGTAAAATTTGGCCTAAAAAAGCACCTGATTTAAAGGAATATAAACTTTTTGGACACTGATGGTAGGGTCAAAGGAAAAATTAAAAGCATAGCATAGACAGCATAGCACCATGATTCAAAAGAATGAGTTTTAGAGTCTGTTAGATTTGGATTCAAGTATTGACCAAGCACTTCGTAGCTGGATCCTCTTGGCCAAGTTACTTAACAACTCACAACTTAAGTATACTCATATGTAAAATGGAGTTGGAGCAGGATTAAATCAGATAAAAAGTAAAGTATATGACCAGTACATATAATATAAATAGTCAATGTTTGTTTTAAATATCAGGGAACAACTTCAGTGGAATGGTTCTTTAAGGCATGAAAATCTTTCATTTAGATTTTGCCTTTCATGTTCAAATCTGTTAGATTTGGATTAAGAATATCAAAGGGAGTTTGTCTCAAGCTCCAACTTTATAATTGCAGAGCTGAGTAGAAGAAATATCACTGTGTTGAACACACATTGCTCAGGTAGAGCCCAGCTCTAGGTGGGGGGGGGGAGAACCTTCTAGGGGTCACTCAAGGTCACCAAGTGACAGGATACTATGTGTCAGGGTGGACAATTAATTATTGTTAGTATTTCAAGTATCCCATAAAGTGGCATGGGTATCACAAAGTTGTTCCTAATATTGGTGAATCAAAAGGTAGCTAGACTAAAAAGATATTTAACATTGCCAGAAAAAAATATATGTACATATACATTTCACAAACAAGATAGGATAATTGTGATATAATTTTTGTCAAATGACCTGAGTGACCCTCCTATGTTTCAAATAACAAAGGTAATGTTCTTAGAACATAATATAGTTTTTCCCTAGATTTTAAAATGTATTATAAGACTACAAGGGTAATCCTGGCTGCAAAGGCAATTTGTTTTGGCTCATATTGACATATTTGGCCTCTTTCAATGGTGCTCTTCCAAAAGCCCTGTAGTCTGAGGTAGAGCCTCACTAAAGAGGGTGGGGCTTTTGTTTGAATTTCCTCGTCTCTTCTCTGATTTCAACCAACGAAAAGTATCCTAAGGCTGTGTGCTGACCTCGGAACATAAGTCTAGACAGAACACTAAAAATTGCCTTTAAAAGTTGCCATGAACAGTATCCAAAATATCATCTCTTGAATAGGTTAGGCAATTTATTGTGCCCAAATCCTTCTGTGTGTGGTTGCACCCAAAGCAGGTGCTTCTATGGAAAATATATCCAAGACCATTTCTGTTTTAGTTTATTTTGATCAAAGCCAGTTTTTAATTTAAAAAGTACATGCTTAGATGTCTCTGATATGTTTTACTTACTTAGTAACCCAAGTAACTTCTGACTGAGGCTAGGGGAAGGTATCTTTCTCTGAGAACCTTTATCATAGAGCACGAGCTTTTAAATGTTTTGGGAAAGCTCTACCCTTCTGAAATTGCGTTTTGTTCAGGATATGAAGATTTTAAGGACATTTGCCTCCTTGCCAATTTTATTATACCATTATTTTTTATTTAAATTACAGATTCTTTTTTGTCTTTTTCTCCATGAGAGGCTGGCACCAGATCATCCCCTGAGTGGAGCAGACATTCCAAAGGATGTCCTGCCAACAATAATGGAGAGCTGGATACAACTAAATGGTATAAAATGGTACCGGAGATGCTTAGAAAACTGTAAAGTTTAATGCTGTACACCCAGAGCAGATGCCAACAACTACAGCTGCTGGTTATACATGAAAAATGTGTGTGTGTATGCTTTTAAATTCGTGGCTTCTTTTTTACTTTTTCTTTATGAATCTCTGGACATCTGTCTTTTAAAATGTCTTGTTTATAGGGTCAACAATTTCCGTTTAATGAGATGGGCCAAAAGACTTTTAATCACTCACAGACTCACAGGGAAAATGACAACGTGTCCCCAAAAAAAGATTAAGCAGGAATTATTGCTAAAATATCTTAAATGTTCTCCAATAACATTTGCCAAACATAATTTATAACACGGACTGAACCTTCCTTCCCCTTAGGGGTTGTACACTCATTTGAAGTAAATAGTATATCATCAGTGCCTTCTGAAATCTCAAAATGTTAAACTGCCTTTTTTAAATTCTAAAAATATTATGTAGAAAAACATTAAGAAACTATCTCCTGAATTTAAACAAATGTCATGATGCATTCACTGAACACCCAACCACCATAAATAACATTGAGAATGCTGACAGACACGTGATTCAGGAGACGAAGCAAAATCCTTTCCCCGAAATCTGTTTGACAAGGAAATAGATTTAACCCCTCTGGAAGTCTTGGTCTTTGTACCTTCAAAGGTGATTCAGTTATTCCTTAAGCCATGGTGCCCTGAATCACACAACTGTGGTGAAGAATAACTTTAAAACATATTAAAAATGTAAATTACTGAAGCCTTGAAGACACACATATTTCATGCAATTTCAGAAGAAAAGGAGGATGCATATGAACACGCCATGCAAACATTTTTTGTAAAGAAACAGCGACATGAATTGATATCACACTTGGGGAAGCTATCCTTCTTAAATGAGACTTTGAATTGGGAACAAAGACCCAGATGCTGGAGGACCCACTGTAGTGTAGCTGATTTAAAGCACCAGGAATTTAAACGGTCACAATGTATTATTTTCGGTAAGTACACTTCTGGAATGTTTCAGTTTGGATTAAGCATCCTGAAACATGGATTTAATTACAGGAGCCCTTCAGATAATTATGGGACTGATTTTCAAAGGCATGCTAGATGATTCAGATTCCTAGTAACATTCTGAGCTGCATCATTTAAAGCTTGGTCTGGAAGGGCTATCCTCTGAGAATTTACCATTTTCCAAGAACTAAAGCAATTTCCTAACATCTAGAAGTCAAAAATTGGGATTTAGAGCATCTTTATCTTAAATATTATCAACTTTGAGCAACTTTTAGGAGGCTCTTAAAAAGGCCTCGAAAGATAAGGTTTGGATTTGACAGGACAAGGCAACATATGATTGTCTGTCCAGAAGCCTGCTAAGAATTCTGGGACCCTGCCGAAAACTCCATTCAGTGAAGAGACTTCAATGAACACTCAACACACCAAAATATTTCTGTTCAAGGATTGGTAAAAACAGTGATCTCCAAAACAAAAGTTCATGCACCCACCGGGAATGGGGAAAATAAGCCATTGTGGTCTGGAAAGAAAACAATACAACTTCTATCTATACTTACTTTTTAACTCATTTAAAAAATAACAACTTCTGTGTGTACATTTAGAATGCACCTAATAGATTAGATCAGCCGCATATGGGTGTAATGCATAAATAAATAGATATACATATGTTAGGAAACATGATCAATAATGTTTGTCTAAATGGATATCCAAAATTCTAGGGCAGTGGCCCATTCTGGGGTCTCTCAATCATCTCAGAATGTGGGGTATAGGGTCAGTGGGCCTGCTGCCTGGCACTGCCTGATGGCAAGGTGTGGTAGTCAGCTGTTCTAAACTGTTGGAGACAAATCTGGTGCCTGTGGACTCATTCACCCATTCAACAAATATTTACCAACAAAACTATGAGATCTAGGGATGAAAGAGTGAAAAAAAGAGACACGGTTCCAGCTTTCATAGAGCTTCTATTCTAATGGGGAGAAACAAGATAAGCAAGAAAATGAGGGACATGGAAAGCCAGGCAGCATTACATCCTCCTGACATGAGACAGAGGCATTAACTGTGATATTCCCTCTAAAAGTGCTGAACTAGACTCTAATCATGAGGAAATGATTAAACACATTGAAATTAAAAGATGTTCTTCAAATTGTTAAAAACATGAAAGACAAAAAGAAACTGTGGAACTGTTCTAGGTTAAAGACGACTACAGAGACGTAAGAAAATGTAATGATTTTGCTAGAATCTTTGCAAGTGATTCTTGCCAGGATCCTGGAATGAAAAAAAAAAAAACAGCCATAAACAATATTATTAGAACAATTGAGAAATTTAAATATGGACTGAAGATTAGATAGTAGAATTGGATCAATACAATTTCTCTTGCATGAAATAATTTTATTGCAACAATTTTATTTATTTATTTATTTATTTATCTACTATTTTAGAGGAATATTAGCCCTGAGCTAACATCTGTGCCCATCTTCCTCTATTTTATATGTGGGGCACCTGCCACAGCATGGCTTGATAAATAGTGTGTAGGTCCGTTTCCTGGGATCCAAAACTGGGCCACTGAAGTGGAGCACACAAACTTAACCACTATGCCACTGGGCTAGCCCTTATTATGATTATTTTAAAAGAATGATCTTGTTCTTGGGAAATACACACTGAAGTAGGTAAAACCAGGTGTATACAGTATAAGGTGTTGACTGTTCTTGGAGCTTTTCTATAAGCTTGAAAATTTTCAAAGTGAAATGTTGCAGGATAATAAACAAACAGGATGTGTGCTTGTGTTGTATGTGTGTGTGTGTGTGTATATATATGCATGTATGTATAGCAATGTACAGGGATAAAGACCAATGAGGGTGGAGGTGGCAGTATTGTTTTACGTTGGTGAAGAGAGAGACCCTCTCTAATATGTTGACATTTGAGCAAAGAGGTAGCAGCAGAACGAAGTGAAGTGAAGTGAAGAAGCAGACCAGGTACTCTGAAGCAGAGTGAGTGAGAGGGACATGGAAAGAGAAAAGGTCCGAGAGGTAGCTGGGAGTAAGACCACTGCTGAGCTTTAGAAGGCATGATGAACACATTGGAATTCTACTCAAAGTACAAAGGGAAACCATTGGAAGTTTCTCAACTGAAATATGATGTGATTGGTTTTGATCTTACTGTGAATGGAATTGTTTTCTTAATTTGATTTTAGGGTTGTTCTTTGCCAGTATATAGAAGTACGGTTGATTTTTATGTATTGATCTTGTATCCTGCAAATTTACTGAATCCATTTATTAGTTCTAGTAGTTTTTTAGTGAATTCCTTAGGATTTTCTACGTATAGGATCATATCATTTGAGAATAAATGGAGTTTTGTTTCTTTCTTTTCAATCTGAATGAATTAAGTTATTTTTCTTTCCTAATTGCACTAGGTAGAATCTCCAATATAATGCCGAAAAGAAGTGGCAAGAGTGGACATCCTCATCTGTTCTCAGTCTTAGAGGGAAAGAATTTAGTCTTTTAACATTAAGCATGATATTAGCTGTAAGGCTTTTTATAAATGTCTTTTATCAGGTTAAGGAAGTCCTCTTCTATTCCTTATTCTTGAGTTTTTATCATGAATGATGGTTGGCTTTTATCAAATGTTTTCTCTGCATCTATAGAATTTTTTGTTCAGTGTAACCTATTTTAAAAAGAACACTTTAATGCCTTTTAGAAAAGAAGGCCCAAAAGTAGAACGAGAAGACCTTTTAGGCAGTGATTTTAATAATCTATGCAATAGATTATGGTGGGTTGGACTATGGGAGTAGTGGTGGAGGTGGTGAGAAGTAGGTGGATTTTGAGTAAATTTTACATATAGAGCAAATGAGATTTGCTGATGGATGGGATCTAGCGTATGAACAGAACAGACAAGTAAAGGATGACTTTGGAGTTGGGTTTTTTTGTTTGTTCATTTTTGTTTTTATTTTGTTTTAACAAGAATGAAGACAGAAATACTATTTACTAAAATGGAGAAATTACTTTTTGTAATAGATGTCATTTTTTAGAGCATTTTAGGTTCACAGCAAAGTTCAGAGGAAAGTACAGAGTTCTCATATGCTCGCTTCCCATACACACGCATGGCCTCCCCCACCATTAACATCTCCTCCCCTGAGTGGTACATTCATTACAATCAATAAACCAACATTAATACCATTATCAATCAAAGTCCATAATTTAAATTAGGATTCACTCGTGGTGTTGTAGATCCATGGGTTTTGACAAATATATCGTGATATGTATCCACTATTATACAATCACACAGAATAGTTTCACTGCCCCCAAATCCTTTGTGTTCTACCTAGTTATCCATCCCACACCCCTAATTCATGGCAACTACTGAACTTTTTACTGTCTCCATGATTTGCCTTTTCCAGAATGTCACATATTTGGAGTCCACAGTGTACTGATTTTCCGAGTGGCATCTTTTACTTAGTAATATGTATTTAAGCTTCCCCCATGTCCTCTTGGCTTGATAGCTCTTTTTTTTCAGCACTGAATAATATTTTGTTGTGTGGATATACACCAGTTTATATATCAAATCACCTATTGAAGGATATCTTGGTTCCTTCTAATTTTTGGCAATTATGAATGAAGTTGCTATAAATATCCACAAGCAAGTATTTGTATAGACATAGTTTTCAACTCGTTTGGGTAATACCAAAGAGTGTGACTGCAGGATCATATGGTAAGAGTATCTTTCATTTTGTAGGAAATTGCCCAACTGTCTTCCAAAGCAGTTGTATACCATTTTGCATTCCCACCAGCAATTAAAGAGAGTTCCTATTGTGCTATATTCTCATCAGCATTTAATGCTTTTAATGTTTTCTATTTTAGTCATTCTAACAGCTGTGTAATAGAAACTACTTTTGTATCCTTGGTAAACACATACACACACACATAATAAAGAATTCAAAGTCAAGAATGAATAATTAAGCCATCAACTTTTGGACTCAACAAGGACTTTTCCATAGAGGAATTTGAGCTAAGCTTGAATCCCATCACAGTGCACAAGATGGGATCACTGCAAGATAGTCCATTTTCTTGAGTACGAGTGATAAATTATGTCAGAGTTGCAAGTTTGACTAACACTCCTATCTGATATAAGCAGTAAGACACAAATAATTTACACAGTCTGAATCAATTTACATTGCAGTACCATCGTGCACACGTTCTTTAAATAAGCTCCTTACATTTTTAGGGTTCTAAGACAACATCTTGTAAATGCATGACACAATCTTTGACAGAGATCTGAAATCTTATAAGACTTCGAGAATCATTTTTCTTGAATTGAAAATGCGAAAAAGGACCTTAAAAGTTTTTTAGCTTAAAAGTTTTTTCGACAAAAATCTCTCATTTTCCACTTGAGGTAACTGAGGCCCAGAAAGGTAAAGGCCCAGTTCATGTTTTGGATCGTTTGCAGTACAGCAGCCCCAAGGACCTTGCTCCAAACCCTTTCCACTATACCATTGTGCCCTTGAAATTAACTGTCACTAGCGTCTGTCCAGTTGCAAATTCTGCTTGCCTCTCCTGCCTGGCTAACTACAGCTCACCTACAGTCTCCTCTTCTGCTCTGTAAAAGCTTTTTTTTCCTTTCAAAATGATAAATCTACTTATAACAAGAAAATTGATGATGGTGAACACAATCCCAGAATCGTGATTATTCATAGAATATTTTCACAAGTTTTCCTTAAATTTTGTGACATATAATCTGTATTTCTGAATCATTAAAGATTTCCTCATCCCTCTTTTTTTGTCATGTCCTTTTCTTAAAAGCCGTAAACCTTCCCTTCCCTTGGATGAGCCCTGGCTTCCTTTCTGTGCTTTCCCTGTGCTTTTGGGTCCCTTCCTTCCCTAACGGACTCTCCTTTAAGTTCATGAAGACTTATACTCTCATGGTCACTTCAACACCCACCTTTTATGTTACCTTTCTTTTCTAGACTTACATACTTCACTTTCTCTGTGCAAATCCTGAGATTCTAATCTACTTAGAGAAAACAGTGCGCATTAGTTTCTTCCCCTAGTAATAAAAAAGAAAATGTTACTTCCAAGTCAGTTTAAAATAATAGCAAATTATATCAGCAAGAAGAGCAGCAGCCATTTATTTTCTGACTTCCTGAATTAAGGAAAATATCATCTGAACAAACATCAGAAAGATATTGTGATAAGAAATCTATTAACAAAGATGCAATTAAAGTGCTCAAATACGAGGTTGTTGAAGTATTTGGATTTATTACTAGAAAAATATAGAGGCAACTGCCACGGATATCCTCTGGGAAATGAAAAAATAATAAATAAATAAGGAGCCAGCAAGTAACTGTGAATGAGGAGATGCAGATGTTCCATAGAAATAAAACATTGTTTTGATGTTGCTATGACTGTACTTAAATATAATGTCTACATAATGACAGATTAGTCTGTGACACTAATGGAAAAGAGGTTATCGTTTTGAGATATTTATAATAGCTAGGTTCTGTCTTAATGTCTAATTGAAATATCAGACATGATATATGCTCAGCAGATATAATCATACTAAAAATGAGACACAAACATAAGAAAAAGTATGATGCTACTAGAGGTGAAGAGGGTAGGTTTTATGAAGATATAAAAGAAAGTTGGATTAGAAATGGAAAATAAACCAGTTATCTTAGATATTAGTGGTTGACATATTTAATTTAGTTTTATTTTATTTTATTTATTTAGTTTATTTCAACTAGTCATTTAGAAGATTCTTTTCTTTATATAATATTTAATGAGTTCAATATTTGAACTTTTGAGAAACTAAAATGACAATTAAATTTTGAAAATATAAATACATACTATAAGTCTGTGCCTGTGATAGACTTCAAAGCATATATCACCCTCCTAAAGAGTTTAATGTATTTGATTACTGAAAACCAGCATTTAATGCTCCACTGTATAGAGTTGTATGGACAAACACAACTCATTCTCAGGATGTAATATTAAAACATTATTTCGTCTTCCACTGTCTCTTAATTTTATTTGGTAGAACTAGATTTTTCCTATCTTTGGAAGTAACGGTCTCAATACAGACATTAAAATATCCAGAACCATGAAATAGTTAAAATTCTGACTTTATTTTAAAAATAAGGCATCTCCTACCCCTCCTGTTGTCCTTTCTCATCTTGTAGAAATACGACAAAGTTGTCAGCTTCCCTCTGCTAATGTCTATTGATCCCTCAGTTTAGGCTGCCTTCTTAGACAGGAACGTCCCCATGTTGACTTTCTTCTCCATATCTGATTCATGGGTAACATGTCTACATTCCCTAGACCCAATAAAATCTGAGAGTGCAGACCCCAAATGAGGCTACCCTCCTTTGCTAATTATTAGCGTGTTGCCTGACATCACTCACTCTGGAGATTTCACAGGTGAGAGTAAGACCTCACTCTTGGAGTGGTCTCATTAAAACCTCTTCTCAGAGGAAGATGGGCGCGGATGTTAGCTCAGGGCCAGTCTTCCTCAGCAAAAGGAGGAGGATTGGCAGTAGTTAGCTCAGGGCCAATCTTCCTCAAAAAAAAAAAAAATCAATCAATCAATAAAACTCTTCTCTACCTGTGAGACTCAGCGGTAATGCAGCCTCATCCCTACACCTTTGAGAGGAGACATGGTTATTCACAGCACCCAGTTCTCTCCTAAGACATTCTCCTTGTGTTTTCTCCTTAAAGACCCTTTTCCCTAGCTTCATTTTAAGAAGTAGCACCCTCTCTCCAACAGATCCCTCTAAAGAAATTCTCCCCAGATCATCTCTGAACCCTTAGCATACTGACCCTTTTATTTTATAGATGTGGATGAAAGGTCTAAGAGCACTGTATCTGATTTTCTGCTTTCTCCTTTAAGTATTTACATTTGTACTGGCACTTCACTTTGGCATGCCATATTAACAGTTTCAGTTACCAACTGTTTTGTTGGCAGTATCAACTCCCAATAATTCCACACACCAAGATTAAATAGTAAAACGCCAAGTAATGATGGTGTAAATAGTTCAAGAAGTGTATACAATTCTAAAAAATTGACTTAGCTGTCACCTGTGTCATTAAATGTTTATAAATTAAAAGGCCTGACTTTCATGTGGCTACTGGATATTTTGCATCTTCTGGTGTCAAAACCAGGTCTAGTAGAACTGCAAAAACACACTCAAGTCTTTAATAAATACTTCCAAGTAGAAGAAACAAGATGACCCTTTGAACAATTTCCATCTGGGCCCCATTGGCCCTTGCATGTGGCCTGAATTAAGTCAGCAGGAATTCCTAGCATTTAAGTCCAAAACGACCAGTGTGTTCAGGTAATCAATCTGCCCATGGTGGTCTGGGATTACAGTACAAATTAGCAAGACTGTCAGGCTTATTAGTGTTTCAGGCCTTTTGGTGGTGCAAGCCACTATGACATTTATGTTAGTTCACATGTCTGGTACAGCCAGTGTGAAGAGTCTGGACAGTGTGCTGAAGGTAGTATGTCCAGACCATCAGTCTCTCTCAAATGGTCATGTTGAAGAGCTAGCTCCTTCAGATGTTGGCCATATATTTACCTTTGTACATATCTCCTTTTAGACCTGAAAGAAGCTCTATCCTCTGGCTGGAAATGCCTAAAGCTCGTTGTGACTGGGTGAGGGGGTGGAGTGAGGCTTTCGCTGGCTCTCACCAAGATGTGAGTCCCTGCTGACTGCTGGCCTGGCCCCTAGGCCCCTTAAAAGGGTTGACTCCAGCCCCACTGGAAAGAGACCCCATCAGCCATCACCCTCCGTCCCCACCTGATTCACTCCAGGCTCTGCCAAGCAAGATACTCCAAAGGTGGGGCACAGGACTAATCATGGACAATACTTGCTGTCACCCACACTCTCTGTGTGACCTTAGGCAGGTCACTTTAGCCTTCAGGCTTCAGTTTCCTCATCTCTAAAATTAGAACAATAATAATACTTACCTCATAGGGCTCTTATGAGGATTAAATGACCTCCTTCATGTAGCAGCTCTAAGTCATCAATCAATATGTTTAATGGACACTAGAGATTTTTATTGATTGCAAGAATTGCATGAAAATTTCTTGCAACTAAACACTGCACACCTGAGATATATATCATATATGTACACAATATGGTATATACATATGAATATACATTTTACACACTGACAAGTATTTAATATTCTTCACCACATGCTTTGAAATATCTTGCTACAATTATAGAATGAGATTTCAAAAAATATCTGTAATGGTGAAAATATTTAAGTCATAATTCTAAGGTAATTATCTCTGAAATATACATTTATATATACTGAAACCTGATATTGTGTACACACTTCTATTAAGTAACAGAGGGGGATAAGTTTAAGCGTCAGGCCCAGGCGTAAGTCTTTGCCCAGACCTGCTGAGTAAGTCTCCAACTCTTGAAAATGACTTCTCCACATTTTTCAGGTGAAGAGGAGTAGGGAAGAAGGGATTTCTTTCTTTTGTGGGCCATGAAGCTCCTAGCTCTAACTCTGCCACTGGCTATGTGCAATGGTCAAAAAGGCAATATCTGTGGGCCCCAATTTTCTCATTCTTCAGTGAAGAGGTCTTTGCTTTGGCCTGCAATGACCAGAAAACCCTGAATCATTTATCCTAAACAATTAGGAGACATATTTTTTTCTTCTGAAGATGATTTACCCTGAGCTAACATCTGTGCCAGTCTTCCTCTATGTTCTCTGTGGGTCACCACCACAGCATGGCTAACAAGTGGTGCAGGTCCGTGCCTGGGATCTGAACCTGTGAATCCAGGTCACTGAAGCAGAGCATGCCTATCTTAACCACTACACCACAGGGTCGGCCCCTATATACCCTTTTCCAAAGAAGTCACTGTCAAGAACAATAGGGTTTCCACAACTGGCTAGAACCAGTCAAGGTTTAGCCCAGAGTCAAATTAGGTTTTTATCAACAAAGCTCTGGAGCAGGTAAGCAACAATATTTTCTATCAAGTAGGTCTCTTTGTCATCGCTTGATTAATTATGCCATGCTAAGTGATAATTTAATGTAACACTGAAGTAACTGCTTTAAAAAGGCAAATAATTGTGTATAAGGCATGTGTTTAATTGAGGAGGTGAACAAAATTCAGATTCCGAAGAGATTCAAGTTTGCTGAAAATGCTTTCTGTACCTTTGGAACTGCCCAACTGATAAGAGAAGGGGATGATCAATTTTACTGACTTCATTTGCATTTCCTTTGGGATAATAATAAAATGTGTCTTTCCTAAGTACATAACAAATGAAGGCTCAGAGAAGCAAATGGCCCCCTGGCTACCAAGCTAGAAGTCAGCCTGGACCAAGTAGATGAGCAATCCTGAAATAACAGAAATGCAATTGTGAACATTTGACTTTTCACAATTTGATTGTGAACTTTTCACACAAAAAAAGTGAATTTTGATTGTGAAAATTTTATTGTGAAATTTTGATTCTTAAAATGAATTAGCATTTTTCCCCTATACAGTTATTCTCCTCCCCTTTCGCACATAGAGCATAGTCAGGATTTCCATTAGAAAGGCCTTTTTCTTTTCTTTCCTTTCTTTTTTTGCCCTTCGCTTTCTTGCTTTTCTTCCTTTCTTCCGTTCCTTTCCCTCTCTCCTTTCCTCCCTTCTTCCTTTCCTTTCTTCCTCCCTCCCCTACCCCCCACCTTCAGCTCCACTTCTCTCTCACTGCATTAAGACCAGTAACTATATTTCTCTATTTTGGGGAACCAGTCAGTGGCATTCTGAAGGTAGCTCATACTGGCTCACTAGAGTTACTTGTGCACATCCCATCTCAACTCTGAGTTCAGTAACAATACGTTAGTAACTTGAAATTGGCCATAAAGGGATAATTTACACAAGATAATTTAGCAAACACTGTAAATTAGCATCTCTTTTCTTTTGGAGAGCCAGTTCAGCACCACACCACTAGAGGCAGCATATCAGGTGACTAAGAGCAAGGATCCTGGTGTCATACTATTTCACTTCAAGTACTATCTTTCCCATTTAATCTCTCTGACCATCAGTTTTCTCATCTGTAAAACAGGGATAATAATACACATTTCCTAGGATAAGAATAGAATGGGACAGCACATTTTACAAATGTCACAATTGTTTGTGGTAAAGATGGCCACAGATTCCTTGTATTGAAAGGTGAGATCTGTACCCCTCCCCTAGAATCTGCATGCACACTGTGACGACTTGTCCAATAGAACCTGATGACAGGGATGATATTCCATTTCCCAGGGCTAGGCCTTTAAGAAAGTGATAGCTTCCACTTCCTGTCTCTTGGAATGCTCTTTTTGGAGTGTGCCAGGGTTCTCCAGGGAACTAGAAACAATAGGAGAGAGAGAGAGAGATTTATTTTAAGGAATTGGGCTCATGCGATTGTGGGGTCTGGCAAGTCCAAAACCATCAGGGCAGGCTGGCAGGTTCGAGATGCAAGGAAGAGTTGATGCTGCAGTCTCAAGTCCAAAGGCAATCTGGAGGCAGGATTACTTCTTCCTTGGGGGACCTCAGCCTTTTTCTCTTAAGGGCTTCAACTGATTGGATGAATCCCACCCACATTATGGAGGATAATCTGCTTTACTCAAAATCTATTGATTTAAATGTTAAACACATCTAAAAAATACCTTCACAGCAACATCTAAACCAGTATTTGACCAAACATCTGGGCACCATAATCTAGCCAACTTGACCCATGAAATTAATCCTCACATGAAGATAGGCTTCTTCCAGGTAAAAAGTCCAACTACTTGCTGCAGAGAACAAATACAGCAGCCCTGAGACTACATGGAGTGGTTAGGGAACAGCTGAGAGTTCCCCTACCAAGGCCCAAGGCATGTGAGTGAAGGCAATTTGGATCCTCCAGTCCAACCTGGTCATGAGCTGAATACCACCAAGTAAACCCAGTCAACACTGTGTAGAGCCAAAGAATTGCCCAGCTGAGCCCTGCCTGAATTTCTGACACACAAAATCATAATACAATAAAAAGGTTGTTGTTTTAAGCCACTACAGTTTGGAGTAGCTCTTTATGCAGGAAGAGATAACTGAGCACTGTCTTTAATTAAGCTAGACTTTACTAAGGAGATAGTCACGTTGTAATTAAGCTTATTTTTAGGTTATCAAGCCTCATCAGGAGCTTAAGATTTGCTCCTTTCTGAGAGTAGGCAAACTTGAATCTGTCGAAGTACCTTTGCATGAAAAACTGAGGAGACTCCTGGAAGATAAATAATCCTAAAGGGAAACTAGAGTCTTGCAGATAATCCTGACCCACTTTAGTCTTTTTATGCATGAACTTCTCCAGCCTCATCTTAATTAGTGCCTTAATCCTTTTTACAGAGATGGGTTTGCCATGGGCTGGGAGTGAGTTGCGGGAAGGAAGAGTACCGTACAATCAAAGCCTGAAGGAGTTATTTCAGCTAAATTTCTGTAAAATATAGAATGCAAGCATCTCATGTGTCTGCTTCACTACAGAGCACAGCTTTGGTACTCTGAAAGCCTCAGCACATCAGAGGAATAGAACCCAACAGGTAACAACCATCTTCAGGAGGACCGGTGATACAGTGAGGAGAGGCAGAACTTGACAAGAAGCCATGTCAGTGCCCACTGACTTAATGGTGTCTGGCTTGGCAGAAACAGGTAGAAATGGTGAGGAAAAGGTGAATCAAACAGGAGATGCATGTGGTCATCCCAGGAGAGCAGATGTAACAACTTCCCAAGCCTGCTCTGAGCATCAGAGGGACTAGTTCAGGGAGCTGAGCCCCTGCAGGTGGAGTGAACACCATCAAAACGTGAGTCTGCATTCTCGTAACCCAGCTCCTCTTAGCCCACTCTCTGGATTCACTAACGTCCAGTATTTCTTCTGTAAAACAATGTGAATGATGCCCATGGCATGCTGAACACCACTGCTGTGAAGCCAGTCTCTGCCAAGGCCACACAATTTGGTTACTACCACATGGGTGGTTATCAAGAATCCATCATTCTGCTAGAAAACCCATTATATCTATGACTGTGAAAATGAATTTTTCTTAAACATTATGTAAAGAATGAAAAATGAATGGGAAAAATCATTGTTTCTCTGAAAATAGTTAAGTAACTTTTCAATAAAGACAAGTCACTATAAAAAGATACTGTCAATTTAAGTGTACGTGATAAAATTGTACAAGGCTGGAACAAAAATGCAAAAAGATTCTGCATTCAGATTCTTTCACAACTGTCTTGAAGTTCTTGCCTCTCTTTAAAGAAATCAAACCTGGAACTTACATTCTAGGGGGTAAAACGTCCTGATATCTTTCAGGAACACCAAGACAACCTTCACCTTTCTTGCTTTGCCCTGGCTGCCTCTGAGAATTAAATGACGTTCTACTCAAGTGCTGTTTCATGTCCTGGGAACCAAAAGCAGAGGGTGGATTCAGACTACTATTGCTCTGCACACAACTTACTATAAAATAAGACCATTTAACTTATTTTGCTGAGTTTCTCCTTTTCTTAAATAATTCTTGATTTAGATCTAGTATATGTTTTCTATGTTTTTAAATTTTCACTGTTTGTTAAGAGAATTTTTTTTACCTGTCTTAAGTTTACCAGCTTTCACAATCTCCTTTGTAAATAGAAGGCTGAATTGTTCAAAGTTTTGCAGAAACCCGGTTTCTTTAACTTTGATGTTTTACTAAGAAAATAAAATTCAAGACTTCAGAACTTCATATCAGAGATTCTAACCTTGTTTCTCAGATACATTAGCTAGGATAAGTAAATTAACTTGTAACAAATCCTTAAATCTCAGTGATGTACACAATACAAGTTCATCTCTCACTCATAAAATGTCTAATTCTGAGTTCCTGGTCAGCGTCATTCAGGAACCAAGGCTTCTCCCATCATGTGGCTCAGTCATTCCTTAAGGCCTGGGAATCCTCTGCTGGATTTTCTGCATAAACCCAGAAACTTGATCTAGAGAATAAGCATGGGAAATGGTGCAAGAGTTTTAATGGACCAGACATGAAAGAGGCATACATCAATTCTATCCATGTTGCATTAGACAGAATTTGGTTGCCTGGTGACATCAAATTGCAAAGAACACTGAGATATGTAGTCTAGTTGTGTGGCCTAGATGAAGAAGCAAGTTTGAATGAACACATAAGCAGCCTTTTCCACAGAAGTCCTTTACTGCATATGCTTCTAACACACAATGATGAACTTATCCTGTGTCCTAGAATGATATTTAGAAGCAAGCATGAGGAGGTAAGAGGAAGATTTTCACCCTTCCAAATTTTATTGCCCTCTTTAACACAAAGAATGAAGCTGAATTTTTCCTGTAATGTACTATAATGTATTCTGAATTATTGCTGCCAATGAACAAGCTATTTCATTGCTATAATGTGCACTGAAACTCACCTTCCCTGGTATTACGCTTGTAGTTATAGAATGTAGATATTACTTCTATAGGAATGAAAAGAACTGCTTAGCAAATTTGACCTTTTAGGGAGACAAGCCCTGAGTCATGGTGACTTTTAAAGCAAATTTTATTGTTATTACTGATTTTCACTTGAAGAAACGCAGTTGGTTGATTGACTTGTTTGATTTTTTAAAACTAAGGACAAATAATGAGGTTTTTATTACACAAAGATAGAGATTACAGAAACACAATCCATGTTTATTTTAGAGTCTAGAAGACTATGAAACCCAAATGTGATATGAAAATAACAGAATAACAATTAAAAATCTGGATAATATACTTCATGGAGGTTTCTCTCAAGGAAAACCAAGCTAGAATTACATAAATTAGAGCTCTGAAAACATTCTTCTTAATTTACAATTTGGAAATGAAATAACCAAATCCAATTTAGAGGAAATATTCAAAGTGATTAATTTAATACGTTTCACCAAAAATTCTTTAAATGTCCCAAAGGAACATAATGTTTTAAACTGTAATCGAGAAAAACTTTAAACTATGAAAGAAAATATTTCAATTGTATATTTCTAATATTTTTGACATATAAGGACATTATAGATCAGATAGCTTTAGTGGACTCTATGGAACGCCCCTGCTATAGTTCCTTTCAGAGAAAGACAATCTGCTTGTCTTTCTGTCTTCTTTGAATGACCTCCTGAGAAAAAAAAATTGATGCCTCCTTGGCTGCATTTAAGAAATCATTTTCCAGTCAGCAGCACTTAATTCTCCTCATCCATTTATTCATCCTAGCCCAGGCCAAGAATATTCTGGCATATTTGAGAACTAGATGGTTGGATGGGTGGTGTCTGAAAGTTTACTCTTTGGAACAGTTATCATCACCGGTGGAATAATGATTCATTTCACCAGAAAAGCTGAAGAACAAATTAGAGAGGCCTGGGAAGCAGAACTGAGTTCAAGCAAAACAGTGTAGTAGGTGAGATTTATTTTCAGCATTCTTGATGGCTTCTCTTTCACTAATTTCCCCTCTTTAAGTTCCTCACTGTGAGGCTCAGCTTGGATGTAACCTCAGACAGTGAACTACAAACTGGACCTGTTCTTCTCTTTGTCCTTTCATCTTGGGTTCCATTTCCTCCAGAACCCCTCATTATCCTAGATGACACTTATTGATACAATCAGTTAATCTTCAGTAGTATGTTAGCACACATCAGTGCCTTGGTGTGTTACTCCATCCACAATCATTACTATTTTAACATAGACCTGTAGGACATGAAAACTTTAATTTTTCTCTTGGCAGTGGATAGAGAATTCTGAAGGCATTGGGACAAGAGGACCACTCCACAGCCTCCAAATTTGAACCATACCTCTACCATATTTTTGGCATAATCCTTCAATAATGGGCCATTATTTTTATTTCCTCCCTAATGCGTAAAGAGTGAAAGGGCTTGTATGAAGGGAACAATGTCATATTAGATATTTATATAATTCATGTTATAACAAGACTGATTATTTTGTTATTTTAGATTACAGTTGTCTCCTTAAGGTGGTGGCCACAATCTGAAGTGCCCACAGAGCACTGAGTGTGCTCAGTGTGAATCTGGCAGTACATACTTCTATTTAGAAGCATTTAAAGTCAACTCTCTTAAACGTCACGCTGGCTAAACTAAACGTGCTTGAGTCCTCTGCTTGAAGGCCCATAACAACAAAGCCACACCTCTGTGGAAAGAGAGAGTAGGCTGAAAAGGTGAATGATGTCTTGGATTCTCGACTTTAGGATGTAAGAATTGAGATCCCAAGAGAGGCAGAAGGCACCCACCTCTCCTGGTCTTGATGATGAAAGAAAGGTCAAGCTATCTAATCTGTAACAGAGAGGAGAGCTAATTACTGAACAGTATCATCCCCTGTTTTTAAAAATATGTCCGTGTATAAAGTAAACAGATGGTTAGATTATGAGATTTGTCATTTTCTTCCTTATTTAAACTGTTTAAGTGTTACCCAATAAACAAATATTGCTTTCATAATCAGAAAAGAAAACAATGAAGTCTTTGTTCATTAAGATTAATGTGTTTACCAGACAATGTTTACATTATTTACAGGACTATGCCCAAGAGAGAGGCATTAGGATTGTGGCAACTATGGGGATCTGGGCCAGGACATGAGGAAGTGTCCTGAGAACTATGGGTGCCTGCACTAGTCACCGGACAGGATGCAAAGTGGAGCACTCTGGTGATAGACTCAGAATCCTGTGCTTTGCATGCCAAAATGCCTATATTGCTTACATCCTCTGCATATTTTTTATCTTTTCTCTGCTCGTTTTGAAGCCTCAGTCTGTCTAAACTGTGCTACTGGAAGCAAGAGAAAGAGGTTTTGTCCATGTTTGAGCAGAGGGCTAGAGAAGAATAAACTCCTGGAAACCCAGCTTGATGGTAGCAGCTGTAACTGAAGACCCCCGGGAGGAAAAGTGAAGGTGTCAAAGGCAACAACAGACCCTGATTCTCCCTCCAAAGTCAGGCTCAGGGTTCAGGATTTACGTTTTTCTGGGCGGAGAGGACAGTATTCCCTAAAACCTGGAGTAAAATGAGTCATGCAATGCCTTCAAAGCCCTGATTTTTTCTTTTCTTTCATGGCTCTTAGACATTCTTCTACAAAAGAAATGTGAGACTCAGGCTTAAGCTTCAACAGACCTTCAGAGATGAAGTAACTTCATCTGGAAGAGGGAAAAGAAAACCTACAGAATAGGTTTATGGGAGAGCCAAGAAGATTTCCTTCTCTGCCTGACTACCGTTTTTGTCCATGGCCACTCCTAAGCAAGAGAGGAGGCGGGAGAAACTCAAGTGGTCAACTATACTAATTCAGACTTTGGCCAGAGTTGAAGACCTAAATCTGCAGGTCCCTGACGACATTCTCCCTCACTGCTCACCAATTAACAAGCACATCTCAATCTGGTATTTGAAATTGTCCACAGGATGCCCCCAGATTCACTTTCTATTGATGCATAACCACAAATTATCACAAATTTATCAGATTAAAACAACACCTCTTTATTGTCTCAAGGTGTTGTGGTCAGAAATCCAAGAGAGCGCAGATGTGGACCCTGCTCCCGGTGCCGCAAGATCAAAGTCAAGGTGTCAGCCAGCCTGTCTCTTATCTGGAGGCTCTGGAGGAAAATCCGCTTTCAGGGGTGTTTAGGTTGTCGGCAGAATTCAGTTTCATATAATTGTAGGACTGAGGTCTGTTTCCTTGCTGACCGTTGACCAGAGATTGTTCTCGGTTTTCAGAAGTTGCCCATATTCCTTGGCTGCCAGCTTCTCTTTCTTCAAAGCCATCAATGCTTCACTGAATCCTTCTTGTGCTTTGAATCTCTCTGACTTCTCCTGCCTTCCTTTTCTGCCACCAGCCTGAGAAAAATCTCTGCTTTTAAGGACTCATATACTAACATTAAGCCCACCTGCATAATCTCTCCATTTTAAGATCAGCCAATTGGCAACTTTAATTACATCAGCAAAGCCCCTTTTTCCATGTAAAGTAACATATTCATAATTGTGATATTTTACCATATTCTCAGTTTCCAAGGACTAGGAAATGGAATCTTGAACTGGGGTGGGGGGAATTTTTAGAATTCTGCCTACCAAAGACCCTACCAATACTCCCAGGCAAATTGAGAAAACTCATTCCCTCAAACCATCCGCTAGTGTCCTGACCTTTTCTGACCTAATCTCTTCTGCCTAGAATACAACTTTCCCTTTATGTTCCATTGCCCAACCTCACCTACCTAGGTCCTGCTGATGCTTCAGGGTCAACTTCAAAGGACTCTTCCATCAAGGATCCCTCTCAGTGTGATCTGCCCCCCCTCTTACTATTCACACAGCTTAATGTATACTTCTCTTTTGATTCTATTACATTTTGCATTTCATTTTGTTTACCTTTATACTTAGTCCTTGATAATGTAAATTGATATAAATGCCTGGAAAGCTGTGACTGTGTCCTTATCACCTTTGAGTACCTCCACCATTTAGTCCCCTGTTCCTAGTTGAGTTATCACATACTCAATATGGTATTTACTGAAAAGAAAGATTTCTTTCTTTTCTCCAAGGGGACTAATGGCTTGAACCTGCATGAGGACCCTCCTGATCTTCTCTGTGTGTGCTAGCATGTGCCCTCTTTCCCAGCGCTTACCACGCTGCAGTGACAGTATTTCTTTACTCTGCTGACTGTTACATGAAATGCCTTGAGGTTAGGGACTGTGCTTTAGTCGTTCACTCATTCATTTGGCAAAGGTTATTGAGTGCCTCCTAGTTAGTGCTAGGCCTTGTGCCACGTACAGAGATAACACAGTGAACAAAATAGACCTCATGGAACATACAATCTGATGGGAAAGGCAGACATTACGAAAACAATCACAGAAACAAATTTACTTAGTGCAGTAAGGAATCTGAAGGAAAAGTGAAAGATGCTATTGGAGAAAGCACCAGGGGACCTTACTGAAGTGGAAGGACAAGTGATGGATTCCTTGAAGAAGTGACATTTAATCTGAAACCTGAAAGAAGGACAGGGGCTTTTCATGAATAGACATTGGTAAGAATAATCCAGGCAATGGCCATGTAAGTAGGGAAGATGATGTGAAATGAAGCTAGAGAAGCAGAAAGTGAGGTCATCCAGAGCCTCATAGGGGCATGTTGAGGATTTTGATTTTAGCTTAAGTCCTATCACAGTTACTGAAATTAAAGTTTTAAGCAAAATAGCAATGTGGCTAGACTGAATTTTTCTAAAGAATACAGGCAATAGTGTAGAGAGGGATTGGAAGAAACATCCGGGAAAACAGAATAATTGGGAGGCCACTACAATCATCCAGGGGACTCACCACCTTAAAGTGTCCCATGACACATAGGTCTTTCAATTGAATATTAATTGGATTCCTAGACTTCCAGTGTGTAGAGAGACTCTCACCTCAAATATTTACTTTACTTTGGTTGTAAAGACCTTAAAAATGCTATCCTATAATATTTTTCTGGAAGCTTAAAATATGTTTCTGTCAGTACAGATGATCTGACTTGTAACGTTTATGTGAATCAATTAAATGTCATTTGTAAAACACCCAACACATCAACTGGCCTACGATAAGTGATCAGAAAATATTAACCCCTTTGTACCTCCTCTTTATGTGATTGTCTCTACAACATGGCATATTAGTGCCACTTCATTTAAACTACTATTTCCTCATCAGAAACCCAACATAGTCCAACATTCAAATGTTCTAAGTTTTAAAAATCCTATTACTAAATAAAATTTCCAAAGTACATCAAAGTTATATATTACTCATCTACACACCTAAGTGTATTATATACATCAATAAAAGCCACCATACAATCATTAGCAACATGATTCCTGAAAAGGGTAAAACCCTAGTGAATATTCTTCTGAACTGGCTACATATTCCACGGCACTAAGTTCAGAGTCAGAAAGACAGAAGTGATAAATGAGTTAGTATGACCCAATATCAATAAATACTCTGTCTACATGGATTTTATCCAAGCCAGTTCAGAAATTTTGAGGAGGAAAAAATAGGCTAGTGGCAGAGATCCTGGAAAACTGGAATATTTTGAAAAAGTTTTGAAAGACCTATAATCAGAATAACATCCAAAGAGAATAAAGTAGGTGAAATTAGAAAGACAACTACAAAATGTGAAGAAAATCAGTACAATTGGCACACTGAGTAAATTCCTGTTGAAATAAGAGTGTAGAAATTTTACTGATGATTACTCTGTGAAATATTAAAGATTTCAGTTGATTTACAAATTGATGCTGTTATTGACGAATCTTGGATTATAGGTCAGTTCTTCTGATATGCCAGAAATCTTTCACTTAATTCCTCCTCCAAATTGACTCTCCCTCCTTCTGCACCTTGCTCACTATCTAGGAGAACTGACTTACGTGGATTACATCCATGGGTTCCCAAGTTTTCTGGCTTCCAGTTTGGTTTGGCTAGCAGAAAACTGAGAGTGGGAGGAAATTGAAGACAGAATAATTGTTTTCCTAATTCCCATGCTGCTAATTTGCCTTTGGGCAGCCTGTGTCCCTCGACAGGTCACTTTTCCACTCTAGGTGGCTGCCGTATGTGACCTTCTAGGTTCTGGTAATATCTTCTTCCCACTGTCCATTCAGCTTTAGGGGTGTTGAAAGCTTGCTTCTGCTAGCTCCAGCTTTCTGCACTATTCCTTGTGTTTCCCCATCACTACCATACACACCTTTGTAATTAGTCCCTTTTATAAATAAACTCTCCTCAAATTATGCTAATTTGAGTGTGATATCTTTTCCCTTTGAGGTCCTGCCTGATATCCATAATTCCTGACAAACTCTATTTCTACTAGATCTGTGTCTCCAAAACTTCAGTTATTCATATGAGGCCAGAGAAGTCTAAGTAACTGATCTTTGTTCTCATGTCACAACACTCAGTTCAAAAATATCCTTGAACCATATTTGGCCAGTGTGAGATGGGGAGAAGGTTATAAATGGGGTCTCTGTTCCTGGCCTGAGTGTTCTGTACTAAAATATACTCTGTAGTCCTACCACATATTGGATAACACTGAAACTGATGGGGTGCACCTGGTACCTCATGATGATCCAGTGCACAGCCAAACTAGCCTACCTATAAATGACTCCAGCATTGTGTATTAAGGTGGACCTGGAGGTGACAGTTGAGCCTCCAGAAGTTCTGATGTGCCCTTCAATGACTCACGTTATCACCTGAAACTATGTGACCTCCTGATGAAAATTTTGAGGTCTAGAAGCTTGCATATCTACGTGACCTGAGAAATGTTGCTGCTCTTTCTATTCTTAATTGTGGCCGCTCTGATTTCATTCTCCATCCTTTGACTATGTCACGTTGGTCTAACCTGGTGGTCTCTGAGTCTACTGTCACCATCAGTGCAAACCTACTCTTGACATCTGTCAATATAGCACTCATGTGGCTTACTGTTTTCAGGATTTATGCCTGAACAACATGCTACTTTTCAATCAATTTTAAATCCACTCCTTATTTTAACAAATATTACACTATGTAAAATATCAGTAAAATCATAGATTTGATGTGCTAGTTACATGATTTCTGAAACACTTAAAATAAATATATAACATTGTTCAGTTTCTGCTAATATAGTAGGCTAGATACCTGGTTCACCCTTTCATTAAAATCAACTAAAAGTCTTAGGTTAAAAAAAAAGATTTTTAAATCTTCGTAAAAGCACAGGTGAGCTGGCAGAAAAGTAAACCATTCCCAAACCTTGGTTTTCACAGCCTCATGATAGGCAAGACTAAGAGGAAAGATTCAAAGCCTAGTCAAAAAGGGGAATCTTAGGGGAGAAGAGTTCCTCTGATTAGAAAACTTGGACTCTCACGTTGTGAGCTGCTCAAAGGTGAGTAGAAATAAACTCTCCTCTTCTTAAACACTGAGAAAAGGGGGGGAAATCAGTGTTGAAAATTAGAGACTGGAAAGTAGCCTTCTTCAGCCTGAACCTATACTACCTGGGCAGACCAAAATTACCCAATTCATAAATGTAACTCAGGGTGATCCAAGAAGTGTAACATTCCCACATGCTTAGCTGAAGCAAAGACTATCCTATCTGGAGGAATCACCTGAATCCTGGACCTCAAAGAATTTCTAGAAATAAGCTGACAATAAAAATGTGCAAATCACGGGCAAAAATAGCCAGCCACACAAAGAAATAAAGCCCTTGAGGAAGAATAAGGAAAGAAAGAAAAGAAAGAAAGAAAGAAAGAAAGAAAGAAAGAAAGAAAGAAAGAAAGAAAGAAAGAAGAAAGAAAGAAAGAAAGAAAGAAAGAAAGAAAGAAAGAAAGAAAGAAAGAAAGAAAGAAAGGAGGGAAGGAAGGAAGGAATGAGGGAGGGAAATAAGGAAGGAAGGAAGGAAGGAAAGAAAGAAAGAAACAGAAGGGACAGAAATATGGGAATTTCAGAAACTAAAAATATCAAGACAGATATTCTGAAAACATTATACTCATCATGTTTAAAGAAATAAAAGATATTAATGAAAATATACACAGGTATCAAGAAACTATAAGAAATAGCTAATCAAACTTTTAAGAATCAAATAAAACTCCTAGAAATGAGACATCTAATGGTAAAAATTATAAATGTATGGGTTTAATAGTTTACACATATCTCAAAAGATAGTTAACTAGAAGATAGATCTGTTATCCAGAATGTATCACAAAGAGACAAAGAGAAAATAAGAGATATGGAGAATAGAGGAAGAAGTCTAACACATATCAAGACATAGTTCCATATGGAAAAAAGAGAAGGGGCCAGAAATAATTATTTGAAGATAACATATTTGAGAATATTCCAGAACTGATGAAAGACATCAAACCTCTGGTTCTAAATACTTAATAAATGCCAAGCAGGATAAATTTTAAAAAATCAACTTCTAGATTTACCATAATGAAACTTCAAACACCAAAGGAAAAGAGAAACTCCTGAGAACCACCAGAAACAAAAAGAAAAAAACATATTATTTCCAAATGAACATATTATTTCCAAAAATCCACTGGGTGCTCCTCATTCTCCAAGAATAGCTTTTTTATTTTTGTGGAAATTCAGTGTGCAAGTGGATCTCTTAGAGCTCACCTTCTACAATTCTTCTGTAATCTAAGAATCCCAGAGAGAGTCACCCCATAAGCAAATACGAAAAAGGCTGACTTTGCTCTCCCTTCTTTCCTCTACCTTCTGCTGACCACCCCGTAGCCCCTGAGGGGTTCTTAAGCATTCCATGAGATCCTTTCTAACTCATTCTCATACTGTCTCCTGATGGGCCCAGAAGCCACAATACCTTCTGAGAGTCTGCTTCATCTCAGCCCAGCAGTTCCCCAGCAAAAATAAATACTCATTCAAATCAACCTCCTTTGGGGATAATAATGAATCTTCAGAGCAGATGCTGCACAACATGCTCAGCAACCTTGGCTGTGGACTCACAAGTGGTGGGAACAAGTCCAGACAACCACAAGAGTTGACACCAGCAGTTAAGGTTTACTGAGCACTCACTACGTGCCCGACATTGTTCTAACTTGTTTATTCCTCACAACAACCCTGTGACATGGGTACCATTATTGATCTCATCTTATACCTGAAACAACCAAGTAACAGAAAGGCTAAGTCACTTGTCCAAGGTCACATGGATAGCAATAACTGGCAGAGACATGACTTGAACCTATGCAGCAATTTAGAGTTTATACTCTGAACCACTGTGCTAGGTTTCAAGAAACAGCACAGTCGCTTTATTTTCTTGAAATAAACTTAAATTGCTCCCTGAGCCCTCAGATGGAAGTAAATTCCATTCCAGTGACTACTGGGGCACCAAATCCAATGTTTGCAGTTCCACAGGTTGTGAATCATCCTGGGTACCATCCCAGGTGGACTCTTCTACGCAGTGACCCAGAATTTTACTCTAAAATGTCACATTACCATCTGTCTCTAAAGCACAGTATTTCCTCCAAATGCCCACCTACTTGACTGGTGGAAGCTTTCATTTCAGTCAAGTTTGTGGGGCCCTCTTCCTCTTTAGGTTTATGTAAGAATCCCAGAGGCACCGGTAGGCCAGGATATTTGGGAAACTCTCCTTGCTCTCTAGTTCCCTTTGGGCTCTAGTGCAAACTGGTCACTGGGGGTGTGTTCATTGTCCCATCCTGCCTGGTGCCTTGAAGTCAGAGGCTTTGCTGGGTAGATGCCAAACTTGAACCCAGGGATCAGTACCAGGATGGAGCATTGTAGTACTTGGCACCCAGCCTCAGAGAGACCCACCCAGTCCTCCAGAAGCCCCGACAGTCCCTGGGGTCCTGGGAGACAGCAGGGTGAGAAGGCCTCATATACCTATCCCCTTATCCCCTCCTGGGAGAAGCTCTCAGAACCTTTTCTCCTCCCCAGCTTCACCCAGTTCCCAGAGGTCCTCGTCTCCTTAGATGATCTGATTCCAACCCTCCATGAATCTACCTTCAACAAAAGCTCTCAGTGGGTATTGTTTTTTCTTTGTCTGGCAACTTTTACGTCTGGCCCTGCCACACAAAAGACATTATTAACTTCCTGTGGTAAGGAAAAAAGACTTGGCCTCTATCTTGGAAAATGGAAGGGAAAATTACCTACAGCAAAAGAACAAAAGACAAATTATTATTTCAATAAATTATCTTACCCCTTATATATATGTGCTTAAAAAGTCCTAATGGATATACCCCCAAATATTAGTAGTGTGTATTGTGGACTCCTGAGCTTTTAAATTGCTCTTTCTTTCTTTTAAAGATATTTTTCAAGTTTTTTACAATGCATTTGTGAATTTTCTTAAATGTTGATTTTTCATTTAAAAGTGGTCACTTTGGGGTTTTTGTTAACTAATTCAAAACTTAAAATTTTCCTGCATTTAAGAATACCAAGAAGACTTTACAGTTTGAAATCACACAAATATATCTCTGTAGTGTATATGGTATGTGATTTTAGTGAATAGTTGCGCAGGTCCTTGTTTAAGTAAAACAAAACAAAACAAAACAAAAAAAACACTTTAGGAAAAAAAAAAAACCCCAAATACTTGTTCAGTTCCTGGGAAAAAAGAGAAGGCAACGACCACCCACTCACTGAGAAGTAGCAAAATGAAAGTCACATCCATTGGGGCCCCATTCACACACAGCAACGGACTCAAAACCACTTCAGTTTGTCCTGTCTCACCTCAATCACTGTCTTAGAGGAAAACTTTTTTTCCATAATTCACAAAAATTAGTGGCATTCAGAAACAATGAACATTTTATTGTGGTGAACCTAGTACACTTTATATCACTTCCAGTGACATCAATGAGAAGCCACGGTTTGACTAGTGAGATTAAAATTTATCTCACAGCTATTCAACTGCAATGCATTTAGGGTTTTATAACCAATTTCCCAAAGTAGATTATCCCTCCTGATGCTGAAGCCTAGACAGTTTGGAGTGTGTGTGTATGTGTGTATTTTTATAGAAAAGGAAAACAGACCACCCTAGAAGTTAGGATATTTCTAATATACTTTTGGGGCACAAATAGCTTTCCCAGAAGTTAGGGAGTAAAAATCACAATAGTAAGTGCTGGAATTTTCCATATGCTAATGGTTTTCCTAGAAGAATAGAAAAATAAGGTTCTTAAGAATTTTGTTGCACTCCTAAGAAAAGTGTTGAATCAGCTGGCTTCCATACATAGCTTAGCAGTGAGGCACTAAGCAGACTTCTCACACATTGTTAAGCAGGATGGCTTGTGAGCAGTGCATCCTTGATATTGACTTGAGTTGGTTAGAGTAATCAGTTGCCTCTGCTCTTGGTCTTTAATTTTAATTTACTGTTAATCAAAGTTTAATACTATCAGTTTAGTCTGCAAAAGGCTGTAGTGACTTATATTTGAATCAACAGTGGTTTTCTTTTGGGGGGAGAAGGAGGAGGTCAGGATTATCCAATAAGTTATATTTAAAATGTACAAGCCACAAATTTCAAATATGAATCATCCGCACCCTATTACTAAAGCAGATGTACTCAGTATCCACTATCTCCCTCACTCACCATCACCATCCCAAAATAGAATGTGTTTAAATAGTGATGTTCACTATTATCAAAGTCTGTTACCATTGTATAGTGTGAACAATTATGGCTTTTTATTAGAGTAAAAAGTTTTCAGAAAAAACTTTGATTGCCACCTCTCTATAATTTAAACCTTAGGAGAAATTAATTACATAAAGAGAGGAGTAAATCACTACCATTCCCAAATAAAAAACTCCTTCTAAGCATCTTGAATGTTTTGAAGGTAAAAAGAAAAAATACTAAAAAGAAAAACCAAGATGTTGTGTTTTCTCAAAGACATATATTTGTTTAATCTTGAGATAATTTAACATGTTAATATAAGTAAAAAGTGAAAAAGATAAGACCTTCTCCTTATCTCTTATATTCACATCATCTTTTTGCTTTTAAATTATATTTGTTTAAAAATGTATTTGAATTTCCTTACCTTTTTTAAAATTTTTATTCAAACATTGGATCAAGACCAAAAACTAAGAAAAGAAACTTTTACAAGACTATGAAGTTAACATTGTAGAAGGAATCACAAACAGAGACACAAAGAGAAAAAGAAACAGCTACACAAGCAGAGAATGAGAACAAGAAATTCTTAAGGAAAATTGTGGCAGACGTCAACAGCACTCAATGAAGCATATGCCCAGTAGTCTCTCGTGTGACTCTGGGCTTGTCATGTGACCAACCTTGGCCAATGGGACACAAGCACACATAAAATAAGCAGAGGCTTGATAAGTACTTGCACATTAGGACTTACCCTCTTGAAATACTCCTCTTCTTGGACCCCAATTCTGAGGACGCCCAAGAAGTCATGCAGGTAGGCCCAGATGGAAGATGACAGAGACCCCAGCTAAGCTACCAGCCAGGGGCTAGTACCAGTTGCTGTTCATGTGAATGAGACCAGTTTGGACCTTCTAATCATCTCAGTGCCCCAGTTGACCCTTTATAAAGTAGAAGAGCCTCCCAGTCATATCACAGATTTATGAGAAATTAGGTAAGGATAAAACAAAGGCATTTTCAGATTAAAGAATTCAGAAAATTTGCCTATTAAATACTCTTTTCTCCGTAGGATATACTCCACCAACACAAAAGAGTAAACTAAGAAATGTAAAGATATGGCATCCAGGAAAGAGAGATTTAATATAGGAGCAAGGTAAGGAGAATTCCCAGCTGTAATGTGACAGGAAACCCCAGGCTGACTGCTGTGCAGCTGGTCTAGATAACAAATAGTGCAGAACAGAATGCTCAAAAAGAATGTCCCTCAGAACAACAACAAAAAAATGAGATTGATAGATTATCTGCTGTGCTTAATTTATGATTTATTGTGAGGAGTTCATAGACCTGAAGAATTTGGTGGTTATTAGTAATAAGTATAGATTTATAAGTAAAGATATAAAAAGAATTCATTATTAACTCCAAGAAAAACAAACAGCTTTATAAGAAGTGGAATATCAGGGCTGGTCCCGTGACTGAGTGGTTAAGATCATACGCTCTGCTTCGGTGGCCAGGGTTCGCCAGTTCGGATCCTGGGCACAGACCTACGTACCGCTCATCAAGTGATGGTGTGGCAGTGCCCCACATAGAGGAACTAGAATGATCTACAACTAGGATATGCAACTATGTACTGGGGCTTTGGGGAGAAAGAATAAAAAAGAGGAAGATTGACAACAGATCTCAGCTCAAGGCCAATCTCCTCAAAAAAAAAAAAAAAAAGAAACAGAAAATAAAGACACCATGATACAGAAGAAAGGAAGTAGAATATCACTATACTACAAGCCCAGCTGATGACAATATTAATGGAGTCAAAAGAATGTAGATACTCAATATTAATTTAACCAGAAAGTATGCTATAACTATATTGGAAGTGATGGGAGATAGAAATTGTGGGCACAGATAGTAAGTGGTGGTAAAAGAAAACTAAATACTTATCTTTCATAGTTGGAAATCAAGAAAGAGCCAAATTATTTAAATAAGCAGATTATTTAGAAATATAGCAGAAGAAAGAGCTAATAGTTGACAATCCTTATCCCTAAAAACAGAAACGTTGGGTAGGGGTGTGTGAGGGGTGCTGCTGTCTGTTGGTATAAGCCTTACTGACTTACTTGGCTTTTAAAAGTATGTACGTGAATTTGCTTTCATAAACATTATAATTAAATTAAGACTTTTTTCTGTCTAGTTAAACTACAGGTTTAGTGAGGATTTATTTCTCCATACCCTACCCATTGAGATGCCAGACATTCCTTGGTATATCAAAAAGGAAAGAATGCAAAGTCTTCAAAAATAGGAAGACCATAGTGGATTTACCATGTGTGAACTGTCCAATCCAATCTCTGCAGTCCCTGGGAGGGCCCAGAACTTACTTCCTTCACTGAGGTTTGTGATATACATTAGTGAGAATAGCACCAGCATCTTAGGAAGGTATTTTCATGATTGTTCTCTTGGGGATGCTAGTGGGAGAAATGCCCGATTAATTGGCTTCCCTGGTTTCAGTAAGGTATCCGTAATGTGGCACTTAACCTTCAGAGCGGAAGGAAGCATAGTTACTGTAGCAATCAGAGTGTTCCAACCTAGATATTTTTGGCAACGGTTAATCAATCATGGGTTCTGTGGGGTTGAAATAGAATGACAACCCTCTAAAGTCTTACTTAACATATAATTGAAACAATGTTGGGTCTGGTAAAAAATACCACCAAAATAGAAATTAAATTCTTAGCCTCTCACCCAATTCCTAGAAGCTCATTTCACAGACCCAAGGCTCCTTTAACAAAGAAGAGCCTGGTTATCTGAAAGATAATAAAATCATAAGCAACAGATTCAGAGAAGAGGTGCATTATACAGAGATAAGAGCTTGTATTCCAGAGTCAGACTACCCGGATTCAAATTCTGGCTCCACTATTTACTAGCTGTGGGACTTTGGGCATTTACCAAGTTAACTGTGTTATAGGAAAAGAAAAATATCCAAAGATTTAGAGAAATATAGGATACTATCTGAGAGCCAAGACTAATTCACAAGAACCTAGGATTCTAGCGCTACCCACGACTACCCATAGAATGAAAGCCAGTGGGCATTTTGTCCATCTCAAGGTAAGCCAGGTCTTGGCATTGTACACAACACTGCTTCCAACCAAGGCATTTACTTCACATTAAACAAGACCAGTGGATACATTGATTTTATCATGTGCCCATCATCTGGAGTCTAAGAGGTGGGATAGCCTAGTGAAATTGCTTTGTCATTATATGGGAGAAATATCTTGAAAATTCTTGTGCAGTTCTATAGGTGCAGTAACTGTTCTCAACCAATAAGCAGTAAGTGATTCTGTTTTTCCCAAGGTCAAATTGTATTAGTCCAGGAACCAAGAGCTGGAAAAATGGTTCTATTCACAATTAGCCAATCACTAATTACACCTTGAAATTTTGCTTTCCATTCCATCTTCTCCAGGCTCTGCTGGTGCGGAGATTATAGAAAAGAGAGGAATGCTTTCAGCATTTAATGAAGTTGAGACTTCCACTGGGTCATGTCATACCCTTTATGCCACTGTGAAGACAGGCGGAAAAAAAAAACGAAGAGTGTTTTAGCCTGGTTTGATTGATTCTAATTTTGAAGGAAAAACAAGATGGCTGTAATACAACGGGAGCAGGGAGGAGAATAAACAGAACACCTTCTCACATTACCAAGTCCAGTGCTAAAAGTTAATCAAAGACTCTGGCAATCTATTCAGGCAGAACCACCAAAAGCTCAGATCCCTCAAGAATGAAGGTTTGCGTGACCCCACTGGGTAAAGAATCCCAGCCAGCTGAGGTGCTAGCAGAGGGCAAAACAAACAGAAATGCTTGATGGAGGAAGAAAGTCATAAATACCAGCTACTGCCTCATGGCCAGTTGCAGAAACAAAGAGTAATGCCTCTAGCTATTTTTTTCTTCCTTGTTGAGTCATGGCTATATTTACACATTTTAATTAAGTTCCTTTTTCTTGGGAAGGTTTGTTGGTAGTAATTAATGATGTAATGCATGCCATCAGTGGCAGAATCCTAAAATGGCATTGTGCAAAACTAGAGAAAATGGACATCACCCAGAGATTCTGGACTTGGAGCCTGACTCACTTTGGGTTTTCTCCCGATGGGGAGGGAAGGAGCACATTTTAAGTTGTATGTGGAATAGTTACGTTGTGTTGGGTTAAAGCATTTTTAAATGTGAGTATGTACACAAGGACACAGAGATAGCCAAAGGGTAAGTTGTAGTGAATACGTCATTTGTCAGTGACACAAACCGCTTCCTACTGGGAGAAATCCTCATTGTCTGAGCCTTGGAGAGAGGCATGGCCCACCTCCTGATACAAAGGCCAAAGCAAGCCAAGTATGCCCTCCCCCTACCCCCACAGCCACCATGGGGACATGCATCCAGTCTCAGCCACCAGGCTTTTCCCCAGCTTTTGTACCTTCAATGAGTGATGCAGACACAAAGTTTACAGGGCAGTGTTCAGTGGCAGGGATGGGCAACGACAGCAGCTTTACTGTCAGGACACTCTCAACAGTGGAGCTAAGGCCAGTGTCAGTGCCCTAACCAGAACATTTCAGAAGTGAGACTGCCTGTGCTCCCACTTCCTGGCTTCCCCTTGATTCCCACCTTATATCCTTCCAGTAAATTCCTTCTCCTTAATTTAGACAAAATTGTTTTCCATTGCTTGCAACCAAGAGCCAAGTAAGACAAAACTGTTTCACTACTTTAGAAGAAAGACAGCCGCTTCGTTCAGGCTAGCCCATCTAAAAGCAGTTAGGGAAGAATATGTGGCTTTGTTAAAAGAGGCCCTTTCTGCCTGCAGCCAGGAACCAAATACGTCAGAAAGGCAGATAATACTGAGCCAAAATCTCTGCCCCAAGCTAACATAAGTGAGGGAAAAGGGAGAGGGGGAAACATCACAGGATTTATGACTGAGAACTGAAAAAGCCTGACCCCTGCCTGCCCAAGAACCAACTCTAGCGCACTCTCAGTTTGACAAAGGTGTCAATTACCTATGCACAAGCTTTGTATATAACTTCTGGGGTTCATGGATCCCAAAAGAACTTCCCCTGCCTTAGAAGTCCCAAAACAAATAGAGTCATTCAATAGATAATCAGTAATGAAGAGCAAGGACACTGCCACTAATGGAATCCCCAAATTAGGTGCAACTAATTAAACTATTGATTACTTTTTGAAAACAGCACAGAACTGAGCATGACATTTAGCAAGACATTAGAGAACAAAAGCCTACCAAGTAGACTTTTGTGAGTCAAGGCACAAACTCAAGAACTGTGTAAACTTTCCACATAAATATCTTTTCTTTACAATTTAATAACTGTGCATAAAAAGGAATTTTGCTACAGAGTGTAATACTTGTATTAACTCCTCTTTATTTAGTCAATTTTAAAATATTCTCTTTCCTTTTACAATCTCCAAATGAAGTTTTTGTCTTTTCCTCTTCCAGGCTTTTTTGTTCCAAATGGACTAGTGCCCAGCATTGCTGAAGGGAGAATTTCTCCTCTGGAGTCAGCGGCTTCCATAAAGGCCAATAATTCAAGTTTCCTCTGTTAATCTAAATCTAGCACCGGAAATAAAGCTTTGTTTCTGGCCAGCTATCCCCTCTCAGCCAGATTCAGTTGAACTCATTTGAAGGTGCAGTACAGCAGCATGGTACCCAAATGCAGTTTCTATTTCAGACATCCCTCATGAGCCCTGGCCTTCTCCGGCCCTCCCTCTCTCAGTAAGAGGCAATACAACCAGCCAGGTCCCCCAAAGAAAATATTTGGAATGGGCTTGGATTCCTACTTCTCCCCTCCTCACCAAGCCTCTCAAAGCTATCCACTTCTCGCCGTTCCCTTGGGCAGACCCTAGTCATATTACACACGAATTGCAAACCCTCAAGTAAGCCCCTCACGCCCTCTGAAAGCTGGATTCCCTCTGCCCACCCCTCAACACGATACCTGTTGACTCCACAGTGCATCCAAATGACTTTTCTCAAACAAATCATTCTTCAGTTTAAATTTATTCAGTGGTTACCCACTGCCCCAGGAGGACGTCCAAACACCTTAGCACACATGCAAGGCCATACAGAATTTAGTCGTCTACTGCCAATCAAGTGTACTTTTTGACACTTCATGCCTTGCAGTTCCACCTGCATTTCCCTAAAAGTATCGTTTTCTTATGCCCGAGGCTTTGCCTGCGGGAGGGGAGGAGACTGTGCTTTGAATGTCTTTCTCTCCGTACACTTTTTCCCCTAGCTACATCTGCTCTTCCTTCTAAGGGCACAGCTCAGATATTGCCTCTGTCAGAAGTTTCTCTGATTGCTCCAACTCTAGCACTGTGCACGCAGCTCTGTAAAGGCTCTCACCAAGTTGTGACTGCCTATTTGTCAGTCTCCCCAAGGCAGTCAAGTGTGTGTTCTTCAATGTGGGGCTATCTAGTACCCAGTAAGCAAGAAATAACTTCTATATGAGTGAAGGATTTATAAACTTGGGTGCTTTTCTATTATTATTTTCCCCTCTGTAAGTAGACATACTCTGTAGGCAGTAAGATATTCTTCAATTTTGGTTGTTAGTCTCGTTCCTGGTCCCATGGCCTTCAAGTTTTATGTCTATACTAAAGCAATAGCTTAACTTTTTTTTACATAAGCCAGAAGTAGCCAAGCTGACTGTTGAGGAAAAATATTCTTGAATGTAGAAGATAGGACTATCACATTTTGAAATTACACTGTGTCATTTGATACTAAAGAAATAACAATCCCCCACGTTTGAAGAGAATGGAGCTTGCTTGACCTAGTGAGAGTTACAACATCTTGCCACATCCAGGGGTTGTATGTGGTAAACTTTACACACAAACACTCAGTCTAATGTTTTTTTGCAGAAAAATTCCTTGTTTTCTGGAAACCTGAAATTCACATTTGCCAGTCCCTGCCTGACCATATATTTCAAATGTGCACTCTAGTGCTATATTTCTTTCAAAAGAGAAATGCACATTTGAATTGAAAACACAAAGACCTCCAAACCTCTCTTCTCTGAGAATTCCGCTGAAATTCAGGTAGAAACGAAAAGTTGTAGTGGTTGTTGAGTATTTCCTCTGAGGTCTGAGTAGAAAAATCATTGTGCAACTGAAGAACGTGAAACATTTGTGAATATGTCACCGAATTCCATTTTACAAGATAGCCACTTTCACTGACAACCCCGATAATGTTTTTTAGAATCAAGTATATTCATCAGTGTATCTAATTTGGGAAAGTATTTTTTAGAGTTAATCAATTCTTCAGTATACTTTAGCTTAAAATATGTGGAAGGGAAAGGTATTAATGGTGCTGAGTCAATCCATTTTTAAAATATATGTGGTGGAAGTTATAAGATGCAATAAGACTTGGAATTCTGGATTCATGTCATTTACTAAGGGGATGAGATAAGAAGTGTTTGGAGTTCCCTTTTAAAACTGTTATAGAAACACTATAGCAACAGAAATTCTATACCTACGCATATTTTCAAAACAACAATTTTCTCTCCTCTACATTTTGTAAACTATGAGGAAATAAGTGAAAACTTTGAGTGTCTGGAAGATTGCATATCCATATGCCTCTTCTAAGTCATACGTTTTAATTTTGTAAAATTTTTAACAATCAAGAAAGATGTGTTCTTAGGAAAAGCATATGGTGTTAATTTTTCCATTTTAATATAAAATATTGATGAAAGTTTGGAAATTGTGAATGAAAGCATTTGAATCACAATATTGTGAAGGCTTTTTTACGGTCAAATTGCATAGTTGGAACTTTGTTTTTTTAAAAAAAAAGGTGTTTAAAAGTTCCATTTGTCCAGTAGTTGCATAACTTTCCATGAGTGTTAATATGAGTTAAGAGCAGATCCTGAAAAGAAGTTTCCTAAAGTGTTTTTATTATTTATATTTCGTTTGAGACTAGAAGGAAAGTAATATTCCCTGTGAGGCAATGAGCAATGGTTAAAGTGTTTAATGGGAAATGGGAAATCCATTAGACGTTAATACTGGGGAGTCCTAAATTCTAATTTCTGCCTTATCTCTTTGTTATGATCCTATTATTCAAACCTGGGAAGGGGGGTTTGATTGAAAGAAGGCTTTAGGAAATCGTCAAGCAGTACTAAGCAGGATGTGAAGATGTGCTGTGATTCCTAGTGCCCAACATTATAATTCCTTTATTATAATTCCAGATTGATATCGAATGCGAAAGTGCAGTGGTATCTGATGTTTACGCATTTTGATACCATTAGTGCATTAAAAGACACTGTGGTTTGCCCCATCTGGGGGAAGTTAACAATTCACACAGAAGTTTCATATTATACATTTTACATCTTAGGCTGATCACTCTTAGGGGACTCAGTGAGTACTGGAGTTTTTATAAAAGATCTGAGCCGCCCGGAGTTGAACCTAGAGAGACTTTTCAAAAACTACTGCTATATTTGGCCCTTTGAACAAACCCTTTTTAAAAGAAAAGACAATGATAATCATTCAGATTTCATCGTTCTGTCCAGCTTAACTGGAAAAAAAAAGTTGATATTTCAGGTATTGTCTCAACAAAAGACTGAGGGTTGTTAACCTTGTGTGAAGTAATATTGTATGACAGTTTCAAATTCTCACACAGAGTGACGAAATTCTCATGCCAATGATAAGATACAAAGTCTTCACAGTGTTTGTTCTACAACATTGAAAACCTGCTGTTTTAACCACAGAAATTTTTCAATACTAAGGAAATGAATCCTTTCACCTTTCCTTTGAATATCCGATGAAGTTATGCCATTTCTGCCACTCTTGTATAGCATTAGAGAGAATGTACAGGATCTATGATTCTTCATGCTGTATGGTCACACGCTATTCACTCTGAGGTCTAGGGAAGGTCTCTGCTATATTTTACTGCAATCACTGGGCAATCACTGAGCTGCTACCTCACCATTTTCCATGATTACTCGGCACAGAAATATCAATGAAAAAGAATATTTATTCAAATTCCACCATTGTAGATCCATCTTAATACCCGGAGCAAATGTCATTTTATTGACTAAATGGCTCTGATGTGATGTAAAGAGCTGCAAAAGGTGCCCATGGCAGGCAATATGGTACAGCAGAAGGAGCACAGACCTCATGGTAGTTTGGCTTCAGTTCCAGTCAAGATCATTATTTCTTAGCCCATCAGGAGGGCTTGGTATTCATTTTACCTACTTGGTATTCATTTTACCCATCCATTCCATTTCCAGTTCTCCAAAGCTAATGGTAAAGTTTCAACCATTTACTAGTATCCTCAAGCTCATCATTCTTTCCCTACTCTTTAATTCTCAACACATGACAAAGTTCTCATTTAACTGAAAAAAATAGAAGCACTAGGAATGACCTTAAAACCTTTTTACTAAACCTCCAATTATGTCTATAACTTTTCCCTATGCATCTCATAGTAGGGTATATGTGTACATGGAGGTAAGTGTTGGAGTATTGGGTTCAGAGTTTACTGGAATATTAGTTTTTAGTCAAATATTTGGAGAAGATGAGATTTGAATTATTGAACTTTTAGAAGTTGCACAAACATGTGTAAGTAACATCAGCAAAGTATGGCTTTTCCATGGTGGCCAATCTTATATTTCTTTCTGGGAGTCTAAAGAGCAGAAAGTTTCATTAGTAGTATTTAATTGAATAATCTGGTTTAAAATACTTAATAAATTTAAAATTATTGTAGTATATATAAATTTCTCATATTTCAAAACCATGTAAGTAAGAAATGTAACTCTTTTTCTAGAATATATATTCTCTGAGATAAACATACAATGCCATCTAGCCCTCAACCGTCATTGGGTTTGCTAATATCAATAGGGATGGGAAGAACTCTGGGTTGCCAAGCCCAGATGGTGGCAGAAGCACAGTATGCATCTTTATTATCAGAGGATAAAGTCAAAATAATTAATGACTGGTAGGGCACAGGCATGAAGAATCAAAACGGATACTGGCCACTGCAAAATACCAGTGTGTACTAGTGAAATATTACCCCTGGATTTCACATCAAAAAACATGGTCAGCATGATCATGCAAATTTCAAGAATGCCAGACACAGAGAGACCTCTAGCTGAAGTTTATTAATCATGGAACCACAGAAATATAAGTAACACGTGGTAAGGTTTTACTAAATCTGTAAAACCAAATATATTCTAGAGACCAAGTTGAGCTATCCACACTACAGAGTCATAGCCTCTGGGCCAATTTTCCATACTTAGAGGCCCTTAAATGAAATCAAAATCATACATGTTAAGGAAGGATTTAATGTAACACCATGTACAGGCTCTCTAGTCCTTCCTCCCAGCCTTTCTCAAAGAAACATGATGCGCTGCACACTGCGAAAAACAAAGAAGAGAATTACTAAAACCTTTTAGGTAGTATTGAATACTGAGTTCTACTTAACCTTAGTTCCAGAAACCCATAAAATCACTGTGGTCTAATAGTCAGAGTGAGGCTTATGGGATCAAGTGACAAAATGGAGTACTTGCCCAAGGTCAATGGAACGACACACCCATCCAATGATCATTTTCCTAGCTTACTGTTGTATACTTGGATGGACATCTTTGGCCACTGGCAGAATCCCTACACTAGCTCCCTGACCCAATATGTAAAGGCCATTATGTTAGGAAAGGACAGATGCAAGACATTACTGTTCCTCAATCTGGGACCTAATACTACCTTCCACAATACATACAAAGTTTCAGGTATTTAAACCAAGAGAAGTGGATTTCTTGCTCATAGGACAGCTCAGTATGGGTGTTCCTGGATTGCAGCATTCATCCACACAGTGGGTCAGAGATCCAGGATCTTTGCCTCCTTACATCTCTGCTGTTCCCTGGAGCATTGTCATCTTCTGCATCTACATGGTAGCAGGGAAGATAAAAGCTTGCAATAGAAGCACAAGACTTTTTAAATGTCTTGGCCTGAAAATGGTAGCCATCATTTCTACTTGCATTTCATTAGATAGAACACAGTCACATGATCACACCTAACTACAAAGGAAGCTTCTAAATATAGCCTAGAAATAATTCCATGAAGAATAAAAGGATAATGGTTTTTGTGAATAGCCAGTAGTCTGCCATGTGGGAGAATTTGAGAGGTTTATGTCATGTCAAATACTTAAAGGATGCACTTCTTCCTAACCCATTTCAATAGATTCATTGGCAATTCCTTTTGACTGGATGATTGAGAATGAAAAATGGCTTTGTTTTCAGATGGGTCTCCAAGCTTTTCTCCAAAAGCTACTATAGACTGCTACTGAATTACAGTCCTAGCTATTTGTGGCCCTGAAAAAGAGTGGAGAAGGACAGTCCTTCCAATGAGCAGTCTGTTGCCTTGCACCATTCATTATCTGCTATTTCTTTAAAGAAAGATAACCTGAGAAGATTTCCTATACTAATGCACAGGCACTGGCTAATGGTTTGCCCAAATGGAGCTCTCAGAATAGACCAAGGCTAATAATATTTATGTCCCATGTGAATGTTCACCAGAAGGCCATCGCTGTTTACGAGGTGCTTAGAAAAACAACAGTGACAACAACAACAAATATAAAGGGTTGCGAAGGGAAGATAAATAGCTGGTAAGGCTTTATGACAGGCTACAGAAACAAGGATGATATATAATCCAGAGATTTCCGACTTGAAACTGAACGCACTAAATGGTTATCATTTGCTTAGTCTACTCTTCAGTGCTGAGAGGATTTTCTATCTGAGAAAAATTCACTAGGTCAACTGAGGGTGTTTTAAAATTTTTATATACAGAGGAAAATGTGTGTGTGTACTGGTAGGCTATTGATAGAATCTGATCGGCGTCTGTTGTTTTTCGTATATCAAACACGGTCCTCATGTCCATAGTTAATAAAAAAACCTACTTTGGGAAACTATCTGTCTCTCATTCGAAGAAGTCACTGACGTGTAGGAATAACCCAGTCTGTGCCAATTAGATCTCTCTCCTTGGAATTCGGATCTGAAACAGAGATAGACAAAAACAAGGCAGACAAGAATGGCAGCACATGTAAAAAGATGGTGCTAGATCTCTGGCTCCTGGGATCCCCAGCCCTCACTCATCCTTCCAGACTGGTTGTTTGGTGCATCATTTGATGAAATAACTGATACAATAATTTTTTTCCAATAAATTATCTCTTTTTGCTTAAGTGGTCAGAATTGAATTCTTTTCTTGGAATCAGATACAACATGCATAATGTTGTCAATCTATAGAAATAGAATGAATTTTTTTTATTGGTGGTACTCTCACAAATGAGGTCTTATGTGGAATTCAAGAGTATGTCTTCCTTCTGTAATGACCTTAACTTATTCCTAAAAACAATGACACTAAGTGAAAATATTTTTCTCAGACAGATAATACATCAACTGAATAATAAAAACATGTTTATAAAAGATAATCAATTTGAAGGTGAATAAATACTGTTTGTACATATAAAGTAACATAATTAAGTTTTATTATATTCCCAAAGGAGGAAGTTTTATGACAGCTGGAGGGGGAGGGGTGAAGTGTCATTCTTTGAAAGGTGGTCGAAAGTCAGGTGTTTGAATATTGGGCAGGGATTCAATATCAGAATCATATGGGCTTGACAATTCTCTTTCCCTTGAGACTTTAACCCTGAAATAACTACCTGACATGGAAGGCTTTGACGTAAATGGAAAAGACTGGAATATTTGGGTAAAAAAATATGTGTTTCAAACCTGAGGAAATAGTATGCATGCACAAGAATGAAGAGTAATAGAAAAGCATACCTCTTTGTTCCTCTCGCTTGGCATCCATAGGCAAAGCAAAACATTTGAGTTCATCCAAATATAGCATGCATTTCAGATTTGTTCCTTGTAATAGTCTTTGACTAGGAACTGTTGTATAAAATAAATTTGTAAGTGTGCCTTTGCTTGAAAGAGTAATGTTGAAACATAAGTTTGTATAGTATGTTTATTCAGTGGATTTCAGGGGGGAAAAGTCATTATACTGGAAAAAAAGGAGTCATTGTCTAAAAAGTGGTATAAGTTTTCAAGAGCTGTTATGGTAAAAAAAATCTTTAAGGGAAAAAGTGATATGTAAAGTTAGACTATACACAAAACCAACAAAAGCAAAACCGGGGAGGTGGTGGCGAGCTCTGAGCCTTTCTCCCTCTCAGTTGCCACTCCAGGCAGCCACTTCCAAAGTTCCAGCCAACTGATCTTCTCAGCTTCATACGCTGTAATTTCTTTTCCCAAGTCCTGTCATCCACCATCTGACCTGCCCTATTCGCTGATTCTTGAATATGCTATGAAGTTTCAGGATTTCAAGCAATTGTTTATGTTGCTCCCTTTCACTAAATACCTTCATTTTCTCCTCAAAGTTTAAGAAAATTCGACTCATTTTTCAATTCTCAGCATATATGTCACCATCCCTAAGCCCCACCTAAAGCAAAAATAAATACTTTGTCGTGTATATTCTTGTAGCATATGATTATACTTCCATTCCAGTACTTATCAAATTTCAATATAATTAGTTGTTTATGTGGCTAATTCCTTTGTAAGTTCTTCAGAGAGACGAATTCTGCCTTATTTGTTTTTATATGTCCTGTATCTAGCACAGTGTCATGTTCATCAAAAAGATGATTAATAAATACACGTTGAATCTTTGGTGAATAGAACAAAAGGAGAAGAGTTTTAAGAAATATTCGGTGGTTATAGTGGAAGATGGATAGAACTGAAGGTCCAAGTGGTGGCAGGGTTCATGTTTGAGAATACTTTCTATTTAAACATGGAACAATTACAATTAAATAGAACAGATTTTAGATAGCCATAATCAAAAAAGATCATAGAACAAAAATAAAACAAAACTCAGTGTGGTAAGTGGAGCTGAAAGAACAGACCTCCTGGGCTTCAGGCGGTCAGCAAGTACAGATGACCAGTTTAGATCGTGCATAATATTGTGACTGTAAGATCTCTGCATGAGGGGAGAGACTGGAGCTGAAAACACTCATTCAGTGCTGGTGAGAATGTAAGCTGGTACAAAGACTCTCAAAATAGTAAAATGCTCACACCTTGTATCCCAGCAATTTCATTTCTGTGTGTATATAGCCCAGAAAACCTTGCACCCATGCACAGAGATTTTTTTCCAAGGGAGTTAAGTGCACGTGCTCTGGATCAAGACTTTTGGGCTCACATCCTGGCTTTCAGTTATGTGACCATGCACAATTACTTAACCTCTCTGTGCCTGGGTTTCCTTATCTCAAAAATGGAAATAATAATATCCACCTCTTGGGGAGTGTTGTGAGGATAAAAAGGTGTTAAATGTTTGCATAACTCTTAGAATAATATCTGGTGCATAACATGGAGTCACTTATGCTAAGCCCTTCATCACCAAACCAAGACTTAATTAAAGTTTCAGCTGTCCCAGAAATGGAATCTTAAACCAGTCAATCAGGGATCACCTGGTCAGCACTAGTTAGGTAATCTACCTGATAGGCCTCTGCAATTCCTTAAAGGAAAGTAACTGCAATAATCAACCTGCTTTTTTGCCTCACATAACTTTCTTGTTCCTGTTCCCTTCTGCCTAGAAAATCTCTCATTTTGTGCATCTCACCAGTCCTTTCCATCTGCTAGATAGGATGCTGCCCAATTCAAATTGATTTTTGCTCAAATAAATCCTTAACATTTTTAATATCTCAGTTTGTCTTTTAACAGTTCTGGCATCAGAAGAGGGAACTGAAGGAGACCCCCAATGGCCCCCAGGAGCAACAAGCAACCCCACATAGGTACCTGTTGAGTCCTTTTACCTCCTTGCTCTCTTGCTCCCTCTGGAGGTGGTGGGTAAGTCCCTCTGGGATCCAAGCTCCCCAGCTTCTGCATTACGAGCTTTCAAACTTTATCTGAGCATTTCTCTTTTCAGACTGGGTCTGAAAACCAGCTGGAGTCGAACTGGGTCTGACTTAGAAACCGGATTGGGTCCAGGGAACCGACTGGGTCTGACTTAAGCTGAATTGGGGCCAGTGTGAGGCCTCAGGTGAATAAAATTTTGCTTTAAGCCTGAACAAGTAGGTTAAGCTCACCGAGGATAATCTTAAATTACAGTGGCCATAGTGGAGAACTTTTAACCTAGATAAGCTTATGCATTTATGAGGTGCCCTGGAGAAAAAGGGGTCTTAGCTGAACGCTCACTATAAAGGGTAGATGGAAAATTACTTTTCCTCCTCTACAATTTCTGGCATCTCAGTTTATCTTTTAACAGTTCTAACAACAAAAAATTTCAATCAATGGAAAATTCTACCACAGAGAGGATAAAGTGTCATGTAATCAAACACTGGAATTAACCGCTACAGTTAAAGAGTGTTTGATAAATTTGCATGTATCCATATGGATAAATTGTAGACAATAATGTTTAAAAATAAAACAAATAGAATAATATGTGCAGCATATTATTTATATAAGTTTCAAAATTACAAAATAGTAGTATCATACATATGCGTGCATGTGTGGGTATGTGGTAAAAGTTAAAAACTTGAATAGGAAGGCTAGAGACCAACTTATAACAAAAATTACGTATGAAGGGACAAGAAGAGAATAAGATTACAAAGTGAAAAAAAGGGTTTCAATGTTTCAGTATTTTTGTTTCTCTAAAAGAATATTCAACAAAGTCAAAAAGAAAGGAAGGAAGAAATTGTACACAAAGTCAATCACTATTTCATTCATTTTCTCTTGTACCTATAGACAGTATATATTAAAGTGGTGCTAAGAATATGGCTTCTAGTATTTACTCTATGTATTCTAACAAACAAAATAAACATGATCTTAACAGAAGTAATATTCCATATTAAATTTATTTCTAAGACTCTATACATTAGATTTTATTTTAATAATTTAGGAGATTATCCCTTCAAAAGCCAAAACGCCTAAAGTGAAGCAATCAAAGATGGCCTGATATGATATAATGCTAGAATTACTCTACACATATATTTCAAATGTGAGCCACATTGATGAACATTCCCACCAGACTATCTTCAATGGGAGAAGTCCTATCAACATAAAGTGGTATGACCTTGTGTAAGATTTCCCTTCTGGAAGCTGCATCAATTTGTCAGACCACTTTATGTCGATAAGAGTTCAGGGCCAGATTACCTTAGGGCAAAGGTGATTCTTTCAGTATATAGCTTTCCTTTTCAATCTTTTAACAGTGTTTCTTTTTATCAGTCTTTCACAGAGCAGAATTTTTTCATTTTAATGAAGTCCAACTGAATAATATTTATTTCTTGGATTGTGCTTTTGCTGTTGGTTCTAAAAACTCGTCACCAAACCAAGTCACCTAGATTTTCTCCTATATTATCTTCTAGTTTTGCACCTTACATTTAGATCTATGATCCACTTGAGTTCACGTTTGTGAAATGTGCAAATTCTGTCTAGATTCTTCTTTTTTTTCATGTGGCCGTCCAATTGTTCCACACCACTTGTTGAAAGACTACCTTTTCTCCATTGAATTATCTTTGCTCCTTTCTCAAAGATCAATTGAATACCTTTCTGTAAGTCTATCTCTGGGCTCTCTATTCTATTTCGCTTATGTATGTGTCAATTCCTTCTCCAATACTACACTCTCTTGATTAATGTAGTTTTACAGTAAGTTTTAAAGTTGCATAGTATGAGTCCCCAAGCTTTATTCATCTTTAGAATTGTGTTTGCTATTCTGAATCTTTTGCCTTTCTATATAAACTTTAGAATCAGTTTGTCAATATCAAGAAAATAGCAGCTTGTAGGCATCTTGAGTGTTATACAATTGAATCCATAGATCAAGTTGCAAAAAATGGACGTCTTAACAATATCGAGTCTTCTAATCCTTGAACACATAATATCTCACATTTATTTAGCTCATCTTTGATTTCTTCCATCAGTGTTTTGTAGATTTGTACTTACAGATTCTGTACATGTTTTGTTAGATTTATACTTTAAAACTTCTTTTTTTCTTTCTTTTCTTTTTTTTTGGTACTAATGAAGTGATATCGTGGATGTCATTTCAAATTCCAATTGTTTATTGTTAGTATATAGGAAAGTGATTGACTTTTCTACATTGACCTTGTATCCTGCAACTTTGCTATAATTGCTTATTAATTTTAGGATGTGTTTTGCTGATTCTTTGTAATTTTCTAGATAGACAATTATGTCATCTGTGAAAAAAGATGGTTTTTATTTCTTCCTTACAAATATGTATGCCTTTTATTTCCTTTTCTTGTCTTATTTCAGTACATTGTTGAAAAGGAGTGGTGAGAGAGGACATCTTGCATTTTTCCCCACTCACAGGGGGAAAGCATCAAGATTCTCACCATTTAATCATGATATTACCTACAGATTTTTTTTTTTATCAAGTTGAGAAAGTTATCCTTCACTCCTAGTTTGCTGAAAGTTTTTATGATGAATGGGTGTTGGATTTTGTCAAATACATATTTTTGATCAATTGGGATAATCATATGATATTTCTTCTTTAGCCTGTTGATATGATGGATTACATTAATTGATTTTTAAATGTTGAACTAGGCTTACACACCTGGACTAAATCCCACTTGGTCATAGCATATAAATCTTTTTATACATTCTTTGATTCAACTTCTAATATTTTGTTGAACATTTTTGCCTCTGTGTTTATAAGAGATATTGCTCTGTAATTTTCCTTTCTTGTAATGTCTTTGTTTGGTGTTGCTATTAGGGTACTGCTGACCTCATGAAATGATTTGGAAGTGTTCTCTCTGCTACTACATTCTAGAAGAGATTGTAGAGAACTGGTATTATTTATTCACTACATATTTGTTAGAATTCACCAGTGAACCCATCTGGGACCTAGTTCTTTCTGTTTTGGAAGGTTATTAATTACTGATTGAATTTCTTTAATAGATATAGGCCTATTCAGATTATCAATTTCTCCTTGTGTGAGTTTTGGTAGTTAGTGTCTTTCAAGAAATTGGTCCATTTAATCTAAGTTATCAAATTTGTGGCATAGAATTACTCATAATATATTTTTATTATCCTTTTGTTGCCCATAGGATCTGAAAGGATGACCCCTAGCATTTATGATATTTTTAACTTGTATCTTCTCTGTTTTTTTCCTGGTTAGCCTACATAGAGGTTTATCAATTTCATTGATCTTTTCAAAGAACCAGCTTTTGGTTTCACTGATTTTTCTCTATTGATTTCCTGTTTTCAATTTTATTGATTTCTTCTCTAATTTTTATTATCTTTTCATCTGTTTTCTAAGGTGGAAGCCTTAATTATTGATATTACATCTTCCTTCTTTTCTAGTGTATGCATTCAATGCTGCAAATTTCTGTCTATGGGCTGCTTTTACTATATCCCACAAATTTTGGTAAGTTGTATTTTCTTTTTTATTTAGTTCGAAATCTTTTAAAAATTTTCTTGAGACTTCTTCAACTCATGTGTTATTTAGAGACATACTGTCTAATCTCCAAACATTTTGAGATTTTCCAGCTAAGTTTTTGTTATTAATTTATAATATAATTCTATGTAGTCTGAGAACAAACTTTGAATGATTTATGTTCTTTTAAATTTGTTAAGATTTGCTTTATGGCCCAGAATATGGTCCATCTGAGTGAACGTTCCATGTAAGTTTTAGAAAAGTGTGTTGATGCATGCTGTGTTCTATAAATGTCAGTTAGGTCCAGTCAGTTGATGGCACTATTCAGTTAAATTACATCCTTACCGATTTTCTAGTTGTTGGAAAGAAAAGGGGTGTGGAAATCTGAAATTATAACGTGGATTTGTCTATATCTCTTTACAGTCCTATCAGTTTTTGCCTCATGTGTGTTTTTTTCTTTTTTTTCCATGAGAAAGATTGTTGCTGAGCTAACATCTGCACCAATCTCCCTCTATTTTATGTGGGATGCTGCCACAGCATGGTTTGACAAGTCGTGCTAGGTCCACGCCGGGGATCCTAACCCGTGAACCCTAGGCTGCCAAAGTGGAGTGTGCAAACTTAACCACTACACCACCAGGCCTGCCCCTGCCTCATGTGTTTTGATGCTCTGGAGCCCTGTTGCTGTGATGATAAGATGTGGGAAATGGAAGTGTTCTATAATCTTATTGTTTTAATGGGCCCAAGTCCTTGGGTTGTGATCTTCAGAAACGTATCTTAACTTTTTTTTCCCCACCCATGAAGTAATGCAGAAAGAAGACTAGAGGGACCTGGGTTGGCTATTTGCCCTTCCTCAGGTTAGATAAGTGTCTGATGAAATTCTTTCCTATGGACAGTAGGCCTTTGCTACTGAGAACATTCTGGGCATATTTCAAAATGGCTGCCTTTTCCCTCCTTCTGCTGGAAACATAAGATTTTTCTTGGATCTTTACCTTGAGAATATGGTGGGGTTCCTGAAGGTAAAAGCCACAAAAGTATGAGGACATCTCCTAAGATTGGGCCCTCATGAGTTTCTCTCTCTCAAGCTAATTCATACTCAGCCTCCACCAATTCATCAGAATGTTCCATGTAAGTCTGAGAAAAATGTGTATTGTGATGTTCTTGGGTCATGTATTCTATAAATGTCAGTTTGGTCAAGATGAGTTGTCACTTCAATGTGGCTACCAGCTTACGGCACCAGTGGCTTCTGCTCCAGTAAGCTGATCACGGCTCTGATTTTCTGTACTTCACCTGTCTTCCAGATTTCACAGTGATGGTTTGCCCTGTGACCTCAATTTTCTGATGGATCTAAGGAAAGTCATTGATTTTCTATTCATTCAGCATTATTCTACTTTGAGGATAGGGGTGCCAGCTCCCAAGGTCTCTATATGTCAAGGCTGAAATGCCCTGCCTCTATGTATTTGTTAAAGCCAAGTCAACTACTTTGAGGTGAACTCAGCTGTGACTCAGTCAGATTAGGATTATTTTATATTTTCTGTGGGTACAATGGATTTGTGCAAATGATGGGATAAACCTGAGGCCTTGAGTCCCTCAGTCAGAAAGCTCTGGCAGAATTGTTGCTTTTTTAGGCTGAGTGAGAAAAATTGCTGAAGATGAAACTATGGCATAGTGGTTTGAGGAAGAGAGCCCCCATGAGTGGGTCCCAGCAGATACTTCACAGAAGGTCTGATTAGATCTGAATAAAATTAGTGCATATATGAAGGCATGAAAATGGATTGTTACCCTACAGAGACTAGGATCTCTCAAGAAATATACTTCATTCCCATTGAGATGAATAAGTGATCAAAACTACCCAATCTCAGCTGCCTCCTCATGCTCTAAGGACTTTTCCTGAGGAAATCAACAGCTTGAGGAAGAGGGTAAATGGCCCCCTCCTCTCCTGAGTACCTCTCCTTAATGTCAGCCTCCTGTCCTATCCAGCTTCTCCTTGACCCTCAAAATGACAAAACAGGGGGTGAGGGAACCCCAGGCACACTAAGATGATTTCCCTATGAACTTGCTGGGAAGGTAAATGAACAAGCTGGAAAGACGTATAAAAGAGGAGCTAAACAAAGTTAGGGAATCTGCTTTGTGTCCTGCCACATGCTTTATATCAGCACCAAAACTGTGCTGTCAATGACTCCCCACTTCTCACAGCTTCTCTCCCAAATTCTAAGTTTATATATATCAGAGACTGGCTTTTTTAAACTCACCCCTCCTCATAGAAGAAGAGACTAAATCCAGTGAGGTGTCAGAAAGAACCTCTCGCAGGACTCAAGTGCGACGTCTGCAAAACGAGAACCAGATGGTTGGGTGTCAGTTAGTCTTACGACAAAATAACAAATAGCACCATACTAGACCTACTGAACCTCAAAAATGGTTGATTACAGGGGCAAGCCCAGTGGTGTAGCAGTTAAGTTCGCACGTTCTGCTTTGCCAGTTCAGATCCTGGGGGGGGGACCTACCTACTGCTTGTCAAACCATGCTGTGGAAGGTGTCTCACATATAAAGTAGAGGAAGGTTGGCACAGATGTTAGTGTAGGGCCAGTCTTCCTCAGCAAAAAGAGGAGGTATTGGCAGCAGATGTTAGCTCAGGGCTGATCTTCCTCAAAAAAAAAAAAAAAGGTTGATTGTAAAGACAGGAGGAAACAGAGGGAAGAACAGTACTGCAAAGTTTTACACAATCACTCAAAAGTTAGAATTCCCAGGTACTTATGTTTTATGCAATAAAAAATTATCAAATAACACATTTTCTTGATTCAAAAATGAACTATCAATTTAAAGACAGCTTTTACAGGGAAAAAAATAGAACCCCTACCACATTAAACATACATATCTATTATAGAATGCCTCCTGGCATTAAAAATGTTAAAATGTTTAACTTTGAGCATCTTATGTTTATGGAAACACAATATTTTATGGTCTGTACCAAGTTACATCATCCTGAAATAAAATAAAACATAATAGTGAGGGTTTCAACTTCTTTTGATGTAAGTGGAACAGCTTAATGAAATTGAAAAATATCTATACAAACGAAATTTTGACTTATCCATTGCCCCAACATTTAAAAGTTCTCTGAAAATAAGGTACAACATTGCAAATGAAAGACTATAGATACCTCTAGACATGAGCTTATTGAACACTAACAGTTACCAAGGCAGTAAGTATCTGTAAGGGCTACCACAAAAATACAATTAGCAATGTTATCTGGTAAGTCAGTCCCGGGAATAGTGCACTCTGAACATACTTGGAAAATTAGTCCTTAGATAAAGACATATGAAATCTTTATGATTCATGGGGGCAAGAGAAAGGCTGTTTGTAAATTGTACAACATGTTCGCCTAGGTTGATTTATTGCTTCATAAAGCATTTGACACATATGCAACAGGAGAATGAATTCTTAAGTGTTTAGATCAGTTTTTAACACACCATCAAATAAGTTGGCAAAAATATAGAGACATCTGTATTGATGATGAAAAAGCAATGGCAGAAAGAAACACAGGAGTTGTGGAAAAGCTGTTGCCAAAGTATGTTCAAAGACTCACTATGTTTCACAGACAAGCAAGGAGGTTGTTAAGAAAATGTACCATCACTGGAAAGAGTTCTAAATAAAGATAAACTGTCAACACACTCAGATACAGTCTCTACATTACAGAATTTTCAGAGTGTACTCTAAGGACACGGGCAGTACAATCAGACTCTCCTTTGTTGTCCACTCCTGTGTACAGTGAAATGGCTCCCTCCTTTAAACACAGATAGTGAATTTGCAAGGGTGCTGTTTTTCCACAGAAGGGTGGTAGGTGGCTAAGTTCTCTGTGCAGCTAGGAAGAGAAAGCCAGACAGCCTGCTTAGTAATGAGACACATTTCGTTGGACTTATGCAGTTCCAGAAGGGCTACCTCTCTCCTGTCTGTTTTCTGCTGGAGTTATGGTGGCTAAACACCATAGGTCTCCATGCCTGCTCAGCTCCCTTCTCGCCATACGGTGGAACAGGAAACAAGAGAGGAAACAATCAAAAGAAAGGAGGCATTCTGCGTCTGGAGAAGGGCATGTTACTCCTCCTGGCTTATCTTGTCAGAAGCAGGCACTGGTTTGACTCAAGAACCTGTCGATCTATTTATTCATTCATACGTTTGTTTATTTCAGTTCAAAAATTGAGTACCTACTCTGTGCAATGCACCATTCGAGGTGCTGGGAGCCATCCGTGAAAGTACTCTAGTCAGAAGCCCAAGAACCCCTATAGCTCATGAGACCCAACTTAATTCTTTGTCTTAATTTTACCAGTGATAGGAAGAGAGTTAAAAAATTTTTTCTATATTGAGTTTTTTAAAGAATAATTCAAAAGGGAGAACAATTCTCTTTTATCTCTTAAAAAGAAACATTGCTGGCTAAACATCTTTCAAATATGGGTAACCAAATTCAACTGCATTTTATTGGCTAAACCTCATGTGGCACCACCTGCCTTAAAGTTAAATTCATAAGGCCCTGCATCAAACATATACACACATACACAAATTCCGAGAAGCGCTGATAGTAAGGTTGATTTTTACTGACATTTTCATGGGGAGATGGAGTAGTGGTTTAAACCCATGTCATATATCAAAACCTCCTAAACATCCTCTTCAAAGATCAGTGCTGAATGTCTTCCATTTCCCCTTCAGTTCCTACATCCACGTTTCTCCACCCCATGCTGTGCCCTGGAAGATCAACCTGTGTTGACGACATCATTATGCTTCCTTGCCCCCTGGTCAATGGCAAGTTCCAGCAAAAAGGAAGAGCTGAGTAGGAGATTGAGCTCCCTTCCCCCGCCCAGCAGGGGGGCTCTATGTTGGCTTTATCCCACAACCTACCACAGAAGGCTTCACCTCTGATTAGACAGCCGTTTTATCACAGCACTTGCTGCCTTCGCATTCTCATAATCAGTCCTTCCTTTCAGATGTAAGAGTGATAATGATGCCCTCTTTTTTTTAACTAATGCTGCACTATCCCATATGGTTTCCCTAAACCTTGCATACATCTTAATTCATAGCACCTTTATTAAACTCTCTTTAAATTACTCGAATTTGAATGTGCCATCTGTTTCCTGCCAGGACCACTGACCAATACAATATCCCCATTTCCCCCACAGCTCTACTGTCTTAGTTACTTGTCACATCTCTGTATCTCTCTCAGCCTCTCTCATTCCTCCTCTATATATTTTCTTGCAGATGGCGCTCCACATGCTAATCCTAATCTGGAAAAAAAAAAAAAAAAAGCTCATCTAGAAGTTTCAGGAAATAAAATCTGGTTATTAGCTTGAAGTACAACCATTGTCTATCTCTCCAAACTTCTTCTGAGAAGATGCAATGTATTTTACTAGAGTTTCCTGCTGGTTAAGAAGACTGCAGTATTTTCTTGTGGCACCTCGGGTTACCCCATTCATGGTCCACCCACCCACCAGACCTCCCAGTTCGCTCACAGGATAGACTAGAGGACTATTTCTGAGTCTTTCTTTATTCCATTGGGCTCTGCCTGGCTGGTTCACCAAAGCATTTAGAAATATGAAACTGGGGAAAGTACACCTGTCATGCAGACACATTCAATAGCATCCAAATTCAAGAAAGAGGAGGAGGAGAGCAGAGTTTTGAGTCAGATTCCCTGCCCTACTTCTTCTGCCTGAAGCTTTAGCACCTCCCCAATGTTTCTGACTCATATCTATAAGCAGCATCAAGGGAACACCTTCCTCCAAATTTTTGACTCCTGTAAATGTAGAAGACTAGTGCACTCTCATAACATGTATTGCACCTTCACCCTTACTTCTTGCCATGACCAAGACAAATAATAGAACATTTCAAACTTCCCAAATCCAGAGAAGGCTTCAGTTTGACTGTGAATACATTTTATCCACATGGGGCTTTTCCAGACGGATCTTCTTTATGAATATCAAGGGCTCATTAATATCAAATCGAGGGTGTGGTCTCTGGCAGGAGCCAGGGACCAAGTCTTGGCCAGCATCTTGCTCCTCAGGGGATTCATATGCAGGACACTGAGTCATACTCCCAGGGCCTCCAGCTTCCCTGAATCAGCCAGATTCCATTGGCTGGCAAGGTGTGTCTAGGGTTCATAAGCAATATTTAGCGTTAGCCGCCAGTCGCCCTCACACTAACTTGCTCCATCTCAACCCAATTTTTGAAACTGTGTTGTCCAGCACGTTACAAGCCTTGCTGCCAATGTCTCTCAAGTCTAAACATAGATGCAGAGCAAATCTCTACTTCCTGTTGACAAACACTCACAAACTAAACAACAGATTTAAGTCTCTCTCCCAGGCCTTGCAGCATTATCTTTAGATGTGGTACAAGCATGGACCCTTATACAAGTCCTAAAACAGGACACTGTAAATTCCCCTTCATTTCTCCTCTTCCAAGACTTGCCATCTACATGTCGCTGAAATGTTTTAACCCTAACTCAGAGTCCTCTGCTTTAGTCTTCAGGACTAAATTCAGAGACTCAGATTCTATTCCAGCCAAGTGATTTCTGACCAGTCTCTTAGTTTTTCTGAACCTCAGTTTACTCTTCAAAAAATGAAAGCAATGGATTAAATTAGGGAAAATAAACGGTGCTTATCACGTGTGTCATTTCTGTTTCACTAGTAATGGCTACCCATACTGCTGTATTGAAAAAGACTTTACACTCAAGTTCAGGCTCTGTGGGAAAGAATTTTGTGAGACGGGAGGGGTCAGCACCCCTGCTATATATTTGCCTCTCCTGGACTAGATGATTTCTAAATCCCCCTTCAATGCAAAAACAGTAACAGTACGAAAGATTTAATAACAGTACCAGAGATTTCTTCAATACCTGACCAAGAGCCACTGGTCCACTGGTCCAACTGTAGGTGGGCCTATTAGCTAATAAACCATTTGGATGTATGGTCTGGAGAATACAGAGATGTCAGTCAAGGATTCCAGGTTATGCAGTGAGTGCTATTTTAGCAACTGTGTCATTCCTTTTGGTGAGGTCTATACTCTTGTCAATTTCTACAAAGTATAATCATACCAATTCTCCAGAGATAAACATATCTACATGACAACTATATTATTTGGCATGTTAGAAATGCATATGAATTTTCTCAATAAACTGTTTCCTTCAATCACTGTTTAAAAATACAAATTACTCTTTTATACTTTGAAATATGGGCATTGATATCTGCAAAAGAAGTGTGTGTAGGTTTTAAATACAGTTGTTCTTTTATATTTATAGTAAAATATTAAGCCCACAGCGACCACTTCTTAATTTTTGTCTCTTTATTTTTTCTGTTAGTAAAACATACGTACAATATGTGAAATATTTTACCCTAGGCCGTAAAGGGGAAGGGTGTAACTAACATTTCCTTTTCAGTCTGAAAATTTACAGGAATGCACTAGCACATCTGTATGGAATTAGCAGAGCTGATTCTATAGATTCATGTGAGCCTCTAGTTCCAGTTTCCGTGCTTCTGAGGTCAGCTTTTTTTCCTTTAATAAAAATATGACTTGTCTACATTATGAGTAACATAATTAAACCAGGATAACACAAACTTGTTTAAATATAAACTCCAAACCATCAAGTTGCTTCATATGTTTGCATTCACTTGTAAAATATGATCTCCTGAGATATCTGTCATTGGGCTAAACACCAAAACAAGCAAATGGATTCCGAAAAAGAAAAAGACAGCATTCTGGGATTTTGAAGTTGACAAATTAAGCATTCCTATGTAATAAAATGATTTCATCTTGGAATCTTCTTTTGCTATTTAATTTATGGACTCTATGTGATCCAAGCTTACATTTCACAAAAGTGTAAATATATTTAAGACAGATTACGCTTGCTTCATTAATCATCCTATCAGACATTCATTCCTAAACTGTAGGTCTTTTTTATGTGGCTCCACTGTGAAATCACTCATGGTGTTAATATTTTTGATTTCTAAGGGCTTGTCTACTTCAATTTTTCACTTTTTTGAAAATTAGAGTTCCAATTTATTAGAGCAGCTTTCATGTTTGTCTACATAAGTCATTAAAAAGACTAATACAACTTAGGAAACAGCCACAGAATGCAATGCATGATATCAGAAGCCTTGAGAAAGAATACTGGAGAGTTATTTTATTTTTAATAGCAAGCCATTGGTCCAAAATAACAGGTGAGCTCTCTTTCATCAATTAAAAAAATACAATTATATAAACACACATATAAGAAACAACCTATAAGCAAGTGCAAACTAATTACAGTTCTATGGAAGAGTTTTATGTCTAAGTCTTTAGGGTAGTTAGAAAATATGTTCTAGAAGAATTAGCCAGTAAAGACAGCGTACAGTGGATATATTTTTAAGTGCATTTTATTAGAGAAAAAAGAAAAGTTATATTCTAGGTAAAGTGACACATGTAGAAATTTGGAGATGATAGTTTGACTGTAAAGATTCATGTTAGAAATCGATGATAATGACTATCATTGGATGATAGTATGTAGGACTAGAGAGAAATCTCATTTGTTTCACAGGAGTAGAAAACTCAGGCCAAGGGGATTACCAAATATGAGATGAAGCAGTTGGTATCTTGGAATACACGCTAAGACGTTTGGATTTTATTTTAGAAGCTGTAAAGCATGGGAATATTGCATCTGAGCTGGGAGTAAGGAAGATGACTTGTTCAATCTGGTTCTATATAAAAATGTATTTATAAAGAGGAATTTACTATGGCATGAGGGTTGCTGAGCAGGCTAAGTAGAATGTCTAGTTTGAAACAAGGTCATAAAAATGGAGAGTTAAGAAACTAGAAACTCAGCAAAATTTAGGCTGGAGAGAGAAAAAGTGGTAGTCGAACTAAGGTTGTGACTCTAGGAAATCAAGAATGGTCTGTTTTTACATCAATTCCAAGGTCATCATAAGAAATCATTACATTAAAGAAGGTCAAAATGTTTCAAGACCACTTTTTTAAATGAAAAATAATAAACTTAGTGAACATTAATGGTAGCCAGGTCTATGTTGTTCTTTTGAAACACTAAGAGAATTAAAGTTTAAAAATTCTTCAGTAAAACTTTAAAAATATCAGCTTAGTGATAAAGTCACTAAAAAGGTATTAATACAAATACAAGGAATTTTATACATAAGGAAATTATAGAAAAGAATTCTACTTGTTTTAAATATTCAGAAAAGGATTTAAAGTAGACTTTTCAGAAATAAGAACCTTAAGAATGAAAGTCCTTTAACATAGTAGCTTAAATTTCTCTTCCTGTGAGCAGGGAGCCATTCTATATTTGAACAGGAAAATCTTATTTAGAAAGGGCTTCCGCATCCAAGAATCTTAAATGTACTATTGCAATTGGCTTCAAAAATCGACTCCATAAATTGCCTAATATATTTTAAAGATGGGAAATTTGAAACTGCAGGACTCTACTTTCAGAACAAACTTTCACTGTTCCAGAGGGATGAAGGGAAGGGGGACAGAAGTAAAAGAAAATGGGAGTATGTAAAAGAAATTCAAACAAATCTGTAATAAATTCAAAATTCAAAAATAATAAAGATGTAAGTCTTTTAGCAACTTAATATCACTTGCATCTATTTGAGTTTTTCCTAAGGAAATACTCTTTATTGAGTTGACTGAGAAATTCCTTTGGTAGATGGGGGAAAAAAGCAAAAGCTCACTTATTCATTTGTTCTTTTAAAGTAGAAGTGGAGTTTTTATTGACTATATTTACATGGTTTCAGAAAAAAATTAAATCAATTTCTGGCATATTGCGCCAGTATAATAGCCAAAAACTGGTTTGGAAAAGGCACCAAAAAATAAAAATAATATAAAAGTTAGCATACTATTTTAAAGTCTTTTGTTAGATAAAAGGTTTGGTTTCTTTAAGCTAATTAGATGACTGAGAAAGTGGAAAATATGCACTTTAAAATGAATATTGTAGTAATAGAAAGGTTAAAGTTGTAATATATGCCAATATTGTAGAAGATTAATGTATCCTAAAAATCTTATCCTTGTTTCTACCAGATATAGGAAAAGTCTCAAATCGAAGTTTCATACGTCCTCTTTAAAAGTTTCAAAAATAAAAATCCAACCGATAAATATTTAGAGAGTAATAACAATGACCATATTTAGATTTAACGCAATGATTTAAATTCCAGTTGGAAGGGTTGTTCCATATTAGGAAGTCTCTTCATATAACATTTATCAAATAGATAAAACTTAAAAGATTATGTCTTTTAATTCAATGACCATGGATTATTTTTAAAGTGCTCAAAAAATACAAATACATTTAACATAAAGATTACCAGCCAATTTAAAAATTTTATTTAATGGTGAAATAACGGAAGTTTTTCTGTTTTTCATTAAACTTTTAAGTTTGCATTGGTACAATTAAACAAATAGAAAACTATGATACCTGCTATATATTGTTCCAGCGATTAGTATGTTTTTAATAATATATGAAAGGAAAATTTAAATATTTACTTTTTAGAAATAAAAGCACAGAGTAACTTTTTTGGCAATATCAACAAAAACTAAATGTAAAATTAATTTCACAATGCCAGGATTTTTTATAAATAAGTTTTATAAAATTGTAAATAATTAAGAATTATTTTGTTTAATAAATACAAATTGATAGTATTCATACATGTCAAAAAACCCATATTTTTAGAAGTTTTCACAATAACAGCAAAATAAAAGCTACCTGGCAAAAATCTTGCTAGGAAATCTATGTCAAAGATACTATAAAACTTTTGTGAGCAATAAAGAATAACAACTTAAGTGGAGATACAGCTCTCACCCCTGAATGGGAAAAATAAGTTTTCTAAAGATACTAACTCTTCCAAAGTTAAGTGCTGGATTAATGCAATTTCTATAGAAGTCAAAGCGGTTCTCAAGTTCATCTAGAATGATAAGTAAAGTGAGTACAAAGGATGTTTACTCTTAGCGTTCACCCAGCATCTATCTCCTCCTTATTGTTTTCTTACTTTCACTCCTTCCACAAATGGCCTCTGTGCTACAAGGCAAGCTCACTTCACCCAGGCCAGTGGGGCCACAACTGGCTTAAACCAATCAGCTACTCCCACTTGCTTGCCAGAGAGATTGTTTCAAGAAAGGTCCTATGACCTAGTTAAGAAGGATGCATAATTTACTAGAAGCTTCGGAGAAAGAAAGCCCCTTGCTCTTGCTTAGAAGTTACTTGGGGCATTCTCTCTTAACTCCCTGTTGCACAGAGGCCATCCCCTAGAATGGTGCGTGACACCAAGTTGACTTTCAAAAAGGAGGGCAAAATCAAGAGAAACAATAGACAAATAAAAACCTTTCTAAACAATGCCTTTAACCCCTTCTTCGGTAGCCGTTTGTCATTTGTGACTGCCCAATATAATTTGAACTCCTCTAGATTGTAAAAGTTTCCTACATTGTGAATCTTGCCTTGCTAGTATAGAAACAAACTACATTCTCAGTTTCCTTTGCTTCAAGCATAAAGAAACACGACTTCACTTCTGCAACCAAACATACCCACGGGAGGACTGAAGTGGAACAGCGCTGCATGCGGAAACTGGCAGGGTAGAGGCATCTCTTCAGTGGGTGGCAGCAGAGGTAATGTGTTCTGGGTCCACGGTGGTCAAAGCAGCAGAACACGGCAGAGGAAGCATGGTTTTGAAGGTGACAGTGGCTGGGGCAGTCGCAAAAACCAGCTCTGGATAATGATTCTGAGAGTTTTTCCTAGAGACTCAGCCTCTGTTCCTCCAGTCTTTCCAATGATTGTGTATGATTTCTCATATTCTTTAATAAGCATCCTACTGATAAAACAAGCACAGTGAATCCTGTTGTCGACAGTTAAGAACCATGACCAACACACAGCCCTGCTTCTGTGCTCTCTTATCTTTTAAGCTGCTTTGGGTTGGAATTTCTATTAGTCACCTCCTAATTCATTCCAAGGTAACAAAGACAATTTAGAAAAAGAGATTAAGGAAAATTAGAATTAGTGCCGGAATATTAAACATATTTTCAGTATATGAAAATATCACCTAGGGAGCAAATGTAATCAGACAAAGTCAGTTGCCAGGTCTGTTTAGAGGCCTGATACAGGACAAACAGCCAGCACAGGACTGGAATTAGCAACTGGTGAGGTAGGGAAAGGGAGAATGCAGTGCTATGTGAGCAAAGTCAGGAGCATTTTTCAAGAAAGAGGGAATGATCAATTATTTCAAAGGTTGGAGTTGAGTAAAACGAAACGATTAAATGAGCATGAGTAAACTGAACACAGAATCACATCCACTGGATTCGGCAATTTAGGATTGATTTGACAACACCAGAAATGAGTAGTTTCTGTGTAGTGGTCAGAGAAACCGTAGTTAGCCTGGGTTTAAGAACGAATAGGGTGTCCCTGATGTGGCTGTAGCTTCAGCAGAACTCCCACCCCACTCACTCCTCCTGACTCACTGCTGCTCCCTCTCGCCAAGGAACAGGTGGATGAGGAAGCAGCATGGCAGCTATGACTCTGGAGGGCACCAGAAAGACGCTCAGAGAGCCCAATCAAATTACCCGAACCAGCGGCAATGTCAAATCCCTAGAGGAGGTGTGTGCCTCTTGTTTAGACTCATTTAGAGATGCAAAGGGAAAGAGCCTCAAAGTTAAGGGACTGATTGGGATGCCTACCAAGACTCTAAGAATCACTACAAGCAAAATTCCTTGTGGTGAAGGTTCTGAGTTGGAATTCTTTTCCAGATCAGAATCCTCAAGTGACTCATTGACTTGAACAGTCCTTCAGTGATTAAGCAGATTACTTCCATAGGTATGGAGTCAGGGGTAGAGATTGAGGTCACCATTGCAGATGCTTAAATAGACTATTTTGATAAATTGGTTATCAGTTGCTAAATAAATAAATAGGAATGAGGAAGTAGGGACAGCAATGAAGAGCAGAAAAGAAATGTCACCGGTATCTTGAATGAGACAGAGAGATTAAGGAGAATTGTTTTTTTAAGAAGAAGGATAACTTAAGAATGCTGGGGTAGTGATGCTGAGAAGAAGGAAGAGCTGCAAGAGTGAACTTTTTCATAAAACTGGAGGAGATGAGTTATAAAGCATAAGTAGAGGAGTTGGCTTCTGAGTGGAAAATGGATACTTCTTCCAATATAGTCAGAAGTGAGGCAAAGAAATTCAGATGCAGTTAGATGAATACATCTGTAAGTGAGAAGATGAATGGGTTCTGTCTTATTTCTTTTGTCATCTCAATGAGGCATAAATGAGATGATCAGCTGATAGAGGGAGAAATGTGGAGAGGTGCAGAAGGTTTCAGAGAATGGAGAAAGTGTTAAGTATTTGTGTTGAAAGTGGGAAAGTGAACTTCCATAGGTATAGAACATTTTCATCACTGCAGAAAGTTCTGTTGGGCTGCACTATTTCTGAGAAATCTTCCTTTCTTTGGGAGAAGATGCAAGATGCAGGGTTTAATCAAGATTAAGTTTCTACTAGGTGAATGGGATTGAGAGGCAAAGGAGTTGAGGCTATTTGCAAGCAATGTAAGCTGGCTAAGGAAAGAAGTGAAACTGAAGAGAATGCTAGAGAGAGAAAAGTGTAAAGGGTAGCTAATGGATCAGTAATTTCAATGATGTTGAAGAATTGGTGCCATGGGGTATTACAGTAAGGGAGCAGGGAGAGCAAGCGATAATCAAAGAATAATAGGAAGTTTGAAACAATTATTTCAAAGATAGTTGTAGTTACTGGTAATAAGGTTTAGTGTGTGATCATGGGGCTGAGTAGCTGAGGTAGGACATAATGATGAGTAGAAACAAGGAAGGCCAAAGCTGGGAGGCCAGTGTGTTGAATATATTATTGATATGAATGTTGTTTCATGAGAATTATGACAGCAGTAGAACAGGACAGGAAGTGATTAACCTAGGAGTTCAAGACTTCAATAAATGACAGGGAATGATAAGGAATTTGCAAACAACAATGAGAAGGAGCAGTGAAAGATATGGTCAAATGGTCTGAGTATCAAAGGAGCTGAGGCCTTTGAAGACTGAAGGAGATATTTTGATAGCAGCAGTGAAAAGCAAGGAGGGCATTGACTTACCCTAAGTTTCTTACTTGCCCCTAGGGTTCATGAGATGTGGAAAAAAATAATAATAATTCCAATAAAGAAGGCTATAAGGGAACTGGTGTCAGGTTGAGCTCCCTAGGTTTCTGATAAAGCTAAAGAAATTAAAACAATGTAGTATTGTCATAAAAGAAGATAGAATAATGGAATAGAATACATACAAAGGAATTAGACCCTAATACATATAAGAATAATTTATATAGCACCACAAATGATTAAGAAAAGGTGGCATATTTAATAATTTGTGCTGGGCACTCAGCTCACCAAATATCAGAAAATAGAAGAAAATCAAAACAAATATCAAATTTTTATTTAGGGAAGTGCTTTCTAAGTTTTGAAAATATCTGTGGAAGAAAAAAAATTTTTAATTGACAGATTAAAAAACTTTTGTAAATAAAAAGAAAACATAATTAAAAGGTAAAGATAGTCAAACAGGGAAAATGTTTTCAATAAACACTGAACAAGGAAATAACCAAAATAACCAAAGAACTGAAGAATACCATCATTCTTGAAATCAAAAGGGTCCATGAAATACTCAGCATGATGGATGAAATAAGACCCTGCCCACCACATGAAATTTCTGAACCTCAAGGAAGAATAAAGATTGTCATATTTTCTAGAAATGAAAGGAAAAAAAATCTAATATACTTGCAAAGGCATGAGAATCAGACTAGCACTAATCCTCATCAGCACACTGACTGATGGAAAACAAGGGAACAATAAAAAAAAATAATAATGGGGTAGGGGCAAACAAATAAACCGGATGTCTTGCTTAGAAAAATTACCAAATTATGGGTCAGAATAAACACCTTTTCGGAATTTCAGGACATTATAGAAACTTGTTATTTAAATTTGTGTGCAATTGTTTTCTTTTGGCTGTCCATGATCCAACCTGCTTCTTTTTTTTTTAAGGGTTGGCACCTGGGCTAACAACTTGTCAATCTTTTTTTTTTTTTCTGCTTTATCTCCCCGAACCCTGCCTGTACACAGTTGTATATCTTAGTTGCTTGTCTTTCTAGTTGTGGGATGTGGGATGCCGTCTCAACATGGCCTGACAAGCGGTGCCATGTCTGCGCCCAGGATTCGAACCCTGGGCTGCCGCAGTGGAGTGTGTGAACTTAACCACTCGGCCATGGAGCCGGCCCCCAACCTGCTTCTTTTTTAGGGAGTATTCCCTATCATGTGCAGTATTGGTGGGATGAAGTTCTGAAGCCTTCAACTACAGAAGACAAATGGGTAAGTCTTCTCCTGGAGGCCATGTGGGCTAGTGCCTAAACTCAGCCACTGGACACTCATATCCAGGACTCTGAATGAGAAGTCAAGGATATAAAGATGAAGGGGAAGATAGAAATCCTTGAGGGTAGGTGCAGTAATATCTAGTGGTGACGGAAGGCCTATTCCTGCTCAGATATAGTGGTTATACTTCCTGCTTGAGTATGCTTGTATCTTGAGCTGAATTCTACAATTCTTATCAAATTTGTGAGCTATCAAGTTCCTTCTTATAAAGTCCCCTCTTGCTTAGGGTAGTCAGTTTCTTCAGCTTGCAACTAAGAATCCATGCTTATGTTATAATTACATCAGGTTCCAGGTAACAGATCATCAGGAATCAGTAAGGAAATTTGGCCCAGCTGGAGCTGAAGGCAATTAGCTAGTCATCATACTGTTTGTTATCGACTATCATTTGAGGCCAAGACTTTGGTGAAACTCATTGTCACTGCAAACGCGCAGTATGAAGGGCGTGAGGAATTCAAAGATTAGTAAACGGTGTGGCTGCTTCTGAAGGCCTCAGTTGTACTAAAGGAAGGAATACCTAGATCAAATCCCTAAGGTCAGGGCCGACCCTGTGGCCGACTGGTTAAGTTTGCGCGCCCTGCTTCAGCGGCCAGGATTTTGCCGGTTCAGATCCCGGGCGCGGACATGGCATCACTCGTCAGGCCATGTTGAGGCAGCGTCCCACAGGCCACAACTAGAAGGACCCACAACTAAAATATACAACTATGCACTGGGGGGATTTGGTGAGAAAAAACAAAAAAAAAAAGAAGATTGGCAACAGTAGTTAGCCCAGGTGCCAATCTTTAAAAAAAAAAATAAATCCCTGAGGTCTCAGTCAAAAGCAAAAGTGAAACCCAAGGGATGTCTGCAATTTTGCTGAGATAATCTTTTATCTCTTAAAACCAAATAAGCATCAAAGCCAATGACCAAAGTTGAGATCTGACCATGAAGATGGCTGATATACAATGTCAATTAAATTCACCACCTAGTCATGTCTTGATAAAGATACATATTCCACAGAAATTGAATTCAGTCTTTGATTTTGAGGAGATGAGTGTGGTTCTGATTGCTTGCTGTGCTAGCAACAACGTTACAGACTCCCAACGGTGGTCTATATTAAGCAAAGCTGTGATGCCAGAAATTCCTTGGTATAATACAGAGGAAAGAATTCAGACTTTGAGATGTAGAAGTACTAAAGTGTACTTATCAAGTGTGTCCTGCCCACTCCATACTACGTCCCCTGAAAGATGCCCAGAAAGCACTCCCCTTACCACAAAGGCTTGTGTCCTCTTAGGGTGAGAAGAGGAACACCACCTAAGAAATGAAGAAATAATAAATATGTGCGTCAATATTCAAAAATCATCTTTATGGCTATGCAGTAAGTGTCTCAGAGTCAGGGTTCCTGCAGAGAAACAGAAGCAGTAGAAGATATATATATAAAGAGATTTATTGCAGGAAATTGGTGTAAATCTGAAATCCATAAGGCAAGCTGTCAGGAAGGCTAGGCTGGGAGCTCTCGGACAGAAGCCGAAGGTGCGCTCCACGCGTGGAATTTCTTTTTCCTCAGGGAAACCTCAGTTCTGTTCTTCACGCCTTTCAATTGATTGGATGAGGCCCACCCAGATTATCAAGGACAATCTTTACTTAAAGTAAATTGATTATAGATGTTAGCTAAGTCTACAAAATACCTTCACAGCAACACATGGATTAGTGTTTGATTGAATAACTGGGTACTAGCCAAACTGACACATAGCCAAAATGACACATAAAACTGACCATCACATTAAGCAACATACAATTGGAAAATAAAATTAAAAATATCATTTTCAACAGCATCAAATATCATTAAATACATAGGGTAAATTTAACAGAACATGTTCAAGACCTCTACACGGAAAATTACATGACTAAGAGAAATTAATGAAGACCTAAATAAACAGATGTTCCATGCCCATGGATTTGAACCTAGACTCATTCCTTACATCTTACACAAAATTAACTTGAAATGCATAATAGGCCAAATTATAAAAGCAAAAAGCTTCATGAAGAAAAAAATAGGAAAATATCTTCATTAGCTTGGGTTAGGTAATGATTTATTAGCTAGTGATCACTATGTGTAAAATAAAAAAAGAAAAGATAGCCTCATACTCCATCAAAATTTAAGTCTTCTGCATCAAAAGACACTATTAAGGAAACATATGTGAGCCAGAGGCTAGGAGACAATATTTCCAATACCTATATCTGATAAAACACATATATCCAGAGTATATAAACAATTCCTACAACTCAATAATAATAATAAAAAAAAACCAATAGAAAACTCAGCAAGGGGCCAGCCCTGTGGCATGGAGCTTAAGTTCTGCAGGCTCCACTTTGGCAGAGAGTTTGAGGGTTCGGATCTTGAGCGCAGACCTACACGACTCATCAGCTATGCTATGGCGGCAACCCAGATATAAAGTGGAGGAAGACTGGCACAGATGTTAGCTCAGGCCTAATCTTCCTACGGAAAAAAAAATTCAGCAAAAAACTGGAACAGGCATTTCATGAAGAAAGGTATAAAAACAGTTTTAAGCACATAAAAGAGTGTTTAACATTAATTATTAGTCATCTGGGAAATGCAAATTAAAAGCACAATGGTATATACCAGAAAATCATTAAAATGGCAAAGATGAAAAGACTAACCCTGCCTAATGATGTTGAGGATGTGGAGCAATCAAAACTTGCACGTACTGCTGGAGGTAGTATAAAATGGTTTAACCAGGGGCTGGCCAGGTGGCGCAGCAACTAAGTTCTCACGTTCCGATTCAGCAGCCAGGGGTTCACTGGTTTGGATCCCAGGTGCGGACCCATTCATTGCTTGTCAACTGTGGCAGGCATCTCACATAAAATAAAGATGGACATGGATGTTAGCTCAGGGCCAGTCTTCCTCAGCAAAAAGAGGAGGATTGGCAGCAGATGTTAGCTCAGGGCTAATCTTCCTCAAAAAAAAAAAAATGGTTTAACCAGTTTGGAAATTGTTCTAGTAGTTTCTCATAAAATTAAAAGTACATCTACTCTAAGTTCCAGAAATTGCACTTGTATTTATTACTCAAGAGAAATGAAAACATACATGCATAGAAAGATGTGTACAATAACGTCCATGGCAGTTTTCTTCAAACTGGAAACAATCTCAATGTCCATCGTCAGCAGATGGATAAACAAATCATAATCTAAACAGACAATGGAATACTCTTCAGCAATACAAAGGAACAAACCAGTGAAATGTGCTACAACATGAAAAACTTTGAAATTTTTAGGCTGAGTGAAAGAAGACAGATGTAAAAGAGCACCCACCAAATGATTCAATTTATACGGAGTTCTACAGTAAGCAAATTAATCTATAGTGAAAGAAAACCATACAGTGATTGCCTCTGGGAAGGAGGAGTTGGGTGGGGTTAACCGGGAAGTTGCAAAAGGGATCTTTCCTGGGTGATAAAAATCCTCTATATTTTAATAGATGGGGGTTACAGGGATATGTGCAATTGTCACATCTCAAATTTGACCCTTAAGATGTATGCATTTTCACGTACGTAAATTTTTCTCCATTTGCAAAGAAATAGAAAAAAAATGTCTCTTGGGAGTAAGTAAGTAAATGCCACAGTGAAGCCAAGCTCAGTTGTTTCTTATCACAATATTTTTGCATGATTTAATTTGTGACCATTTGTTTGTACTACTTTGACTAAAATTTATTTAAAGTACTTGTACAGACTTCCAAGTTAAGATGGTAGAATAAAAACATCTGAAACTCTTCTTTCCCCTAACCCTAATGATAGAATAACAAATAGGACCAAACCAGCCAAAATACTTCAGAATCAATCAAAGGAAAGGACAGAGCTTCATGCCATACAATCCAAAATGTGCAACCCGAAATAGAGACAGAGACAGAGAGAGAGGGAAGAAAGAAGTTTCCTTGAATCAATTTGGCTCCTTGTAGTAGAACAAATTTCCTAGTGCTAAGCCCCCAACACACACACACAGTATGCAAGAAATGTGAATGAAAATTTGTTTTAAATTATACTAAGATCCCCAAACATAGAGAAAGGTGAACCAACACACAAAAGTTGCTCCTGCACAAGGAAAAATATAGGAAGATTTAAATTAAAAGTCCTTATGCAGTTAGGAAACAAAGAAAGGCATTAGCCACCAGCAGCTGAGTCTTGGAAATGTTGCCTTTTAGCTGGGTACACTACTGCCCTGAATAAAATGAGTGTGGAAATAAGGAAACAGGGAAGAACGGATATTGAGTAGCAACTAGTGATATATGCCACAGATGACAAATTTTATCTAGAAAAAGTATAATTGAAGAAACAGAAGAAATTTCCCTAGGAAGGTTTTGCGTTGTGGAAGAATATAATGAAAATATGAACCTAATAAAAGCAGAGAACCTTAAAGAAGAGATGATAACAGAGTTGAATGAAAAGGAAAATAGCAGATCTAAGAAAGAAATTGAGAAGCAAAACCAAACTAAACAGAAAAAAATGACTAAATTTAGCAACTATATTGCTAAATTGATAACCAAATTACTAACAAAGAAAGAAAGAAGGTTTAAGATAAATACAACAAATGGAGAGGAAAAAGAGATTAAAGTAAGCAGATAGCAGATAATAGACCAAAGCAAAAATAATTTGTGTCATTGAAGTAAGGAACTCAACATGCAGAATGGAAAAGATATTCAAAGACAGAAAAAAAGAAAATTTTCTGGAAAATAGTTAGAACTGAATCTGTAGAAAAATATTATATCATGTTCCAGGAAAAAAAAATCATAAATGATGATATATACTGAAACACGTCTTAGGTAAGTTCATAAAACTTCAAAAGTAAAGGAATCGTTTTTGAGGGAGAAAAATCAGGTTGAATGCACAATGGATCAGGGAGGGGCTGATCAGGCTGGCCATGTACCAATCTACAACCACATTCAATGCCTTCGGAAAATGTAGCTATAATCTACAAAGAGTGAAAGAAAGGAATATGTGATTCCAAAACATTGTGCCTTATGCTGAGCTGAGTAATTATCCAAATGCACAGTCAATAGGTAGACATTGTGAAACAATAGGCAGACAACCTTAAAAACAAACAAACAAATCATGAAACATACAATAGTGAATCTTTCTTGAAAAAGAAATGACACCACCAAAATATTCTGCCCCACTAAACAAAATGATAGAAAAAATCATAGCAAATACGGGGTTAATTTAAATATATAACAACAACTAAACTATTATAGGATGCATAATTAGAGAAAGGAACTGTTGTGCTTATAAATTATGTTAGGAAAATAATAATAAAACAACCCAAAATTTGGGGAAAGAAACAATGTATTCATTTTCTTACCTTTCTTAGTGATAAATCACTAGCTATATCAAGGTGAGTAAGTCAACAAGTGATAGTCTAAGTATATTATTTATACATTATACAGTGAATCACCAGAACTAAAAACCACACTACAAACGACAAAATCAGAAAGTGCGAAAGAGAAAAGAGCTAGGAGAAAGTGTAATGTGCTAATTATCTAATCTTTCATAGGGGACATCAATAAATACTGTCTAAAGCTGCTCTGTCAAAAAGTAGTGGTTAGATAAAATACATAAACTTATAAATGTTTCAATAGCAATATCTAAAAAGAGGACATAAGCCTTCCCAATTAAAGAAGAAAAACACACACCACATACACTTAACCCAAGTAACAGCAAGAAAACCCACATACAAGAAGGCAGAAGACAAAGGAAGCATTTAAAACGAAAAATAAAACACAAAATTAGATGAAAAAATGAAAACCAAATATATTCGTTTTTACACCAAATGTAAACAGGATATATTCACACAAAGATGATCAGATTTAATAAAACAACAAACAAACAATAAGTTGAATATACTAGAAGCATCCAGAGCTCAAAGACTCAGATTGTATGGAAAAAACAAGACATATTAGGCAAATAGTAACCAAAAAAATCTGAAGTAAAAATATCAATATCACAAAGACTAAATCCAAAACAAATGTTAAACAAGCTCAAGGTCTGTTTTATAAGTATGAGGTATACAATTTACCACAAATATGTACATTTATAATAAGAGATGAAAACACAGACTGTAGAAAAACAGGAAGAAATGGACAGAAACAGTATTAGCAGTATATTCTGACTTGCCTCTGTAGGCTCATGACAGATCAACTACATGACAAAACAAGCGTGCAAAGAATTTTAATAATATAATTATTATACTTCCACTGACAAATATGCCTCAGCTTTATAACATGAAAGAGTATGTGCCTTCTTTTCAAGCTCCCATGGAAAATTCACAGAAACCAATGTTATATAAAGAACACAGATAATTTCCAAATATATACTCAAATACATGAAGAACAGACCATAATCCATGAATACAGAGCAATATTAAATTAAAATTAAACCATGTACTTTTTAAGGAAAACATAAGGAATAAGATAATGATTAAAGCAGAAATTACTGATTGGGGAAACATAAAATCAGTAAAATTGATAAAACCTAAAGTGTGGATAGACTTTGTGTTGTTAGGGGAAGGGAGAAAACATGGAGAAAAGGAAAGTTGAGGAAGACTCTCAGGAACCAGTATGTAGCATTTAAAAAGACCTTTTCATTATGAAAGCCTTCAAACACACACAAAACTAGAGAGAGGAATATTATAAACATCCACGTCTCCAGTGCCACGCTGTCTTGATTACCGTAGCGTCTATAGAAAGTCTTGAAGATGGGCAGTGTCAGTCCTCTGACTGTTCTTCAGTATTGTGTGGGCTAGTCTGGGTCTTTGGCCTCTTCATATAGTCTTTAGAATCCATTTGTCCATTACGACAAAATAACTTGCTGGGATTTTAATTGACATTGGGTTGACTCTACAGATCAAGTCAAAAAGAACAGACATCTTAACAATATTGAGTCTTTAACCATGAACAGGGAATATCTCTCTGCTTATTTAGATCCTTTATTTCTTTCTTCAGAACTCTGGAGTTTTCCTCATTTAGATCTTGTACATGTTTTGTTAGATTTACACCTAAGCACTTCTCTTTTTTTTGCCAATTGTTAATTGATTTATGGAAAAGCAATCAACTTTTCTATATTGACCTTGTATCCTGCAAAATTACTACATTCACTTAGTTCCAGGAGTTTTTGGTTGATTCTTTGGAATTTTCTAGACAGATAATTATGTCATCTGCAAACAAAGACAGTTTTGTTTCTTCCTTCCTCATCTGTATAAGTTTTATTTTCTTCTCTTACCTTATTCCAGTACAATGTTGAATAGGAGTGGTGAGAGGGGACATCCTTGCCTTGGTCCCAATCTTTTTTATTTTTTCTTTATTTTTTTTGTGTGTGTGAGGAAGATTGTCACTGAGCTAACATCTGTTGCCAATCTTCCTCTTTTTGCTTGAGGAAGACTGTTGCTGAGCTAACATCTGTGCAATCTTCCTCCATTTTATATGAGATACTGCCACAGCATGGCTTGATGAGTAATGCTAAGTCCACACCCAGGATCTGAACCTGTGAACCCTGGGCCACTGAAGTGGAGCAGGTGAACTTAATCACTACACCACAGGCCTGGCCCCAACGTTGGTCCCAATCTTCAGGGAAAAGCATTCAGTTTCTCACCATTAAGATGTTAGTGCTAGGGTTTTGTATTTATTCTTCATCAAGTTGAGGAAGTTGCCTTCTATTCCTTGTTTGCTGAGAGTTTTTATTATGAATGGGTATTGAGTTTTGCCAAATGCTTTTTCTGCATCTACTGATACAACCAGATTTTCCCTCTTTAGTTTGCTGATGTGATGGGATACATTAATTGATATTTATGTATTTATTTATTTTTGCCAAGGAAGATTTGCCTTGAGCTAACATCTGTTGCCAATCTTTCCTTTTTTGCCTGAGGAAGATTGGCCCTGATGTAACATCTGTCCAATCTTCCTCTATTTTGTATGTGGGTCACCGCCACAGCATGGCCACTGCTGAGTGGTGTAAGTTCACACCCAAGAACCAAACCCAGGCTGTCAAAGCAGAGCACACCAAACTTAACCACCAGGGCATGGGGCCAGCCCCAAATTGATTTTTATTTTTATTTATTTACTTACTTACTTTATTTATTTATTTATTTATTTTGGAGAGGAAGATTCACCTTGAGCTAACATCCATTGCCAATCTTCCTCTTCTTTTTTTTGGCTTGAGGAATATTAGCTCTGAGCTAACATCTCCGCCAATCTTCCTCCACATTGTATGTGGAATGCCTCCACATCATGGCTGATGAGTAGAGCAGGCCCACACCTGGGATCCGAACCCATGAACCTGAGCTGCCAATGTGGAGTATGCAGAACTTTAACCAGTTGGCCATGGGGCTGTCCCCCAAATTGATTTTTAAATGTTGACTGGAATAAATCTCCATGGGTCATCATGTATAATTCTTTTCATATATCATTGGATTCAATTTGCTACTATTTTGTTGAGAGTCTTTGCATCTATGTTCATGAGAGAGATTGGTCTATAATTTTCTTTTCTAGTAATTTCTTTGTCTGGTTTTCATATTAGGGGAATGTTGCCCTCATAGAATGAGTTAGGAAGTATTCCCTCTACTTCTGGAAGAGTACGGTAGAAATTGATATCATTCGTTCCTTAAATGTTTGGTAAAATTCCAGTGAATTTGTAGAAACTATCAGGGCCAGGTACTTTCTCTCTTGGAAAATTATTAATTATTAATTCAACTTTTTAAATAAATATAGATCTATTCAGATTATCTGTTTCTCCTTGTGTGAGTTCTAGTAGTTGTCTTTCAAGGCACTAGTCCATTTCATTTATGTTATCAAATTTGTAGCATAGAGTTGTCATACTAATCCTTTATTATCCTTTTAACATCCATGGGATAAGAAATGATGGCTGTCTTTCATTTTTGATATTAGTAATGTGTGTCTTCTCTTTTTTCTTGGTTAGCCTGGCTAGAGGTTTATCAATTTTATTGATCTTTTCAAAGAACCAACTTCTGGTCTTGTTGATTTTCTCTATTGCTTTCCTATTTTCAATTTCACTAGTTTCTGTTACAATTTTTATTATTTCTTTTCTTCTGTTTACTTTGGATTTAATTTGTTCTTCTTTTTCTAGTTTCCTAAAGTGGAAGCTTAGTTCATCAATGTTAGATATTCCTTTTTTTCTGACGTATGCATTCAATGCTATATATTTCCATCTAGACACTGATTTCACTACATCCTACAAATTTTGACAAGTTGTATTTCATTCTCATTTAGTTCAAAAGATTCTTAATTTCCTTTGAGATTTCTTTTTTAATATGTGTGTTATTTAGAAGAATGCTTTTAACATCCACATATTTTGGGATTTTCCAGCCATATTTCTGTTATTGGTTTCTGATTTAATTCCATGTTTGTCCAAGAGCACACTTTGTATGATTTCTATTCTCTTGAATTTTTCTAAGGTCTGTTTTATGGTCAAGAATGTGGTCTATCTTGGTGAATATTTTGTGTGAGCTTGAAAAGAATGTGTATTTTGCTGTTGTTGGATGACACAGTCTATAAATGTCAACTAGACTGAGTTGATTTGTGGTGCTATTCACTTCAACTACACCCTTACTGATTTTCTGCCTGCTGGATCTGTCAATTATTGATAGAGAGCTGTACACACAGCTTTAACAATTATCAACATTTTGCCATTTAATTTTATATATTAACTTCTTTCATTAATTTTTTTCAATCTCGTAGAATGAAATGTCTCAACTTTATACTGGTAGGAGATAGGTAAGAAAGAGTCAAATAATAAAAAAATGAAGACTCTTGTTTTTCCCATTAATATTATACATTTTTTAAAAGTTAGATTCACAGAAAGTTGCAAGGAAAGTATGAGAGGATTTCTGGGAAGATGGTGGTGAAGGAGGACTGTGAACTCACCCCCTCCCATGGACACAACAAATCTACAACCAACCGTGGAACACTTACCTCTGAGGGAGAACTGGCAACTGCTTAAAAAGAACCTGCACAACAAGGGACAACACCGGAAGGAGTGGAAGAGGCAGAAATACACCTCTTCTGGGGAGAAAACCACATTCTAGCCATGGTACTTCACGGCCAGGAGCAATCTTGAGGTATGAAGCTCTTCCAAGAGGAGTGGGGGGATCTGAGCAGGAGATCTGGGCCACAATAGGCATCCCAGCCTTTGAATTCAGCACAACTGAGAGAGTTCCCATAATACCTGGCTTTTCTGGATTATAAAGCAAATAGGGAAACCCCCCAGAGAAACTATTGAACTTCAGAGAAAGAGAAGCCTGCTCTTAAAGGGCCCACACACAGATTCACCTGTTCTGGAAACCAACACAAAAATACCAGAAAGCTGAAAAGTCCTTTGGTAAAAGAGAGTCACTTGCTAAGCTCTGAGCACATCTTAGACAGGCAGCAAGTAGCTGGGCCCACCTCCCCAGGGACTGAGACTCTGGTGGCAACCATTGTTGTAACCTAGTCCAGTTGTGCTGACATGGACACTGGCAGATGCCATTGGATTCTTCCTCTGGCCTGTTAGCTCAGAGGTTTGCCCTCTCTACTAGAGCACTAGTTTAATCCAGCACAGCCAACGTAGGGACAAGGTAGTCCACCCTAGGGACTGGCCCCAGCCAACAGGAAGCCTCTAGGGAACTTGTGGGCTCCATATAGGCAGAGTGTGGGCAGCGGGGCAAGTAGGCCTGCCTTGGCAGGATGTGCACACAGTTGGGGCTGCATTGGTGGGGTGTGTGGGCCCTGTGGGTGACGGGGCATGTTGGCTGCATCAGACACGTGCCGCTGGCTAACTCCAACAGCCTAACAGGAGATTTGTCCCACTTTCCAATGCCTGAGATGATTCTGTGCTGCCACACCTGGGGCCAGCCCCACCCATCTGTGCTCATGAGAGAGCTGACAATAGCCCTGTGCCTAGGGAGTGTCACCAGAGGCCTGCAGCAATTGTGAGCCCCTGAGCCTAGCAACCAGCCACACAAGAAGCCTGGCTTACTTAGCAGCAAAACAGCAGCAGGTGTGTACATCCAGCCATGCAGGGCCTTGCCCTGCCCAATAAAGTGACTAAGGCGACTGTTGTAGCTGTACATAGCTGAGCCTTACAATCAGCCAGCCCAGGGGGCCAACCTAGCCTACTCCTGTGCCCACAGCAAGAGTAATCCTGCCACAAGAGAGGGACACATGTAGCCCACACAGGGGACACCTCTGGAACATTTGGAACCAGTGACAAGATGGAAGCACATTTCTGGGCTCCATAAGGCATCTCTTACATAAGGGCACATCCGCTGGACCAAGAGATGTAGCTGATCTACTAATACATAGATAGAAGCACAGAGAAGAAGGCAATATGAGGAGACAAAGGAATATGTTCCAAATAAGGGAACAAGACATCTCCTCAGAAAAAGAACTAAATGAAACAGATATAAACAATCTACCTGATAAAGAGTACAAACTAACAATCATAAGGATACTCACTGATCTTGGGAAAAGAATAGGTGAATCAGAAAAGAATCAGAAAACATAGAAAAGAACGAGTCCAAACTGAAGAACACAATAATGGAAATGAAACATTCACTAGAGGAAATCAACAGCAGAGTACATGACACAAAAGAATGGATCTGTGATCTGACTGAAAGAGTAGGGGAAATCACCCAAGCTGAACAGAAAAAAGAAAAAAGAATTCATACGAACAAGGACAGTCTAAAGGACCTCTGGGACAATATCAAGCATACTAACATTCGTATTATAGGTGTCCCAGAAGGAGAAGAGAGAGACAAAGGGGGAGAGAACCTATTTGAATAAATAATAGCTGAAAGCTTTCCTAACTTAAGGAAGGAAACACACCTAGGTACAGGAAGCACAGAGAGCAACTAACAAGATGAACCCAAAGAGGCCCACACTAACACACATTATAATTAAAATGTCAAGAATTAAAGAGAAAGAGAGGATCCTAAAAGTGCAAGAAAAAGGCAACAAGTTACATACCTAGGAAATCCTATAAGGCTATCAGCTGACTTCTCAGCAGAAACATTATAGGCTAGAAGGGAGTTGCATGATATACTCAAAGTGCTGGAAGGAAAAAACCTAGAGCTAAGAATACTCTACCAGCAAGGTTATCATTCAGAGTGGAGGGAGAGATAAGGAGTTTTCCAGATAAGCAAAATCTACAGGAGTTTATCACCAATAAACCTGGCTTACAAGAAATGTTAAAGAGACTTATTTATGCGGAAAAGAAAAGACACAAATAGGAATAAGAAAATTATTAAAGAAAAAAATCACTTGTAAAGGCAAAAATACAGTAAAGGTAGCAGATCAACCAACTATAAAGCTAGTATGAAGGTCAAAAGACAAAAGTACTAAAAATATATGTCTTATGATAAGAGGTTAAGGAAAACACACACAAAAACAAGGTTAAATATGATATCAAAAACATAAAATATGGCGGGAGAGGAGTAAAAATGTAAAGCTTTTAGTAAGAGGTCAAACTTAAGAGACCATCAACTTACCTAGGTTATTACATATCAACCTCATGGTAATCACAAACCAGAAACCCATAATAAATACACAAGAAATAAAGAGAAAGGAACCCAACTATAACACTAAAGAAAGCCATTAAATTATAAGGGAAGAGAGCAAGAGAAGAAAGGAACAGAGAAAAACTATTAAAACACCCAGAAAAAATTTAACAAAATGACAATAAGTACATATTTATCAATAGCTAATTTAAATGCCAACAGACTAAATGCTCCAATCAAAAGTCAAAAGGTGGTTGAATGGATAAAAAACAAGACCCATATATATGCTACATAAAAGAGATACACTTCAGACCTAAATATACTCACACACTGAAAGTGAAAAGATGGAAAAATACTCCATGCAAATGGAAAGGAAAAGAAAGCTGGGGTAGCAATACTTATATCAGACAAAATAGACTTTAAAACAAAAATTGTAACAAGAGACAAAGAAGGGCACTACATAATGATAAAAGAAACAATCCAACAAGGGGATATAACAGTTGTAAATATCTATCCATCCAGCACAGGAGCACCTCAATATAAAAAGCAATTATTAACAGACATAAAAGGAGAAATAGACAGTAACACAGTAAGAGTAGGGTATGTTAACCCTCCACTTACATCAATGGATAAATCATCCAAAAAGAAGATCAATAAGGAAACACTGGCCTTAAATGTCACATTAGACCAGATGGACTTAGTAGATGTATAGAGAACATTCCATCCCCAAACCACAGAATACACATTCTTTTCAAATGCACATGGAACATTCTCCAGGACAGATTACATATTAGGCCACAAAACAAGTCTCCCTAAATTTAAAAAGATTAAAACAATACCAAGCATCTTTTCTGACTACAACGGTATGAACCTAGAAACCAACTATAAGAAGAAAAATGGGAAAGCCACAAAGGTGTGGACAGTAAACAAAATGCTACTTATAAACTATTGGGTCAGCGAAAAAATCAAAGGAGAAATTTTAAAAATACTTGAAGATAAATGAAAATGAAAATATGCTTATATATGGAATCAGCAAAAGTGGTACTAAGAGGGAAGTTTATAGCAATACAGGCCTACCTAAACAAACAAGAAAAATGTCAAATAACCAATCTAACAGTGCACCTAAAGGAACTACAAAAAGAAGAACAAACAAAGTCTGATATCAGTAGAAGGAAAGCAATAATAAAAATCAGAGTGGAAATAAATGAAATAGAGATTTAAAAAACAACAGAAAAAAAATCAATGAAAGTAAGAGCTGGTTCTTTGAAAAGATAAACAAAACTGATAAACCTTTAGCTAGACTCACCAAGAAAAAAAGAGAGAAGGCTCAAATAAATAAAATCAGAAATGAAAGAGGAGAAATACAACAGACACCAGAGAAATACAAAGGATTATAAGAGAATGCTACAAAAAGCTATATGCCTACAAATTGGATAATCTAGAAGAAATGGATAAATTCTCAGAATCATACAACCTTCCAAAACTGAATCAAGAAGAAATAGAGACTCTGAATAGACCAATCACTAGTAAGGATATCAAAACAGTAATAAAAACCTCTCCAAAAACGAAAGTCCAGGACCAGATGGCTTCCCGGTGAATTCTATCAAACATTCAAAGAAGACTTAATACCTATTCTTCTCAAAGTCTTCCAAAAAATGAAGAGGAGGGGAAGCTTCCTAACTCATTCTATGAGGCCAACATTACTTTGATACTAAAAGGACGAGGAAAACAGGAAAAAAGAAAAGTACAGGTCAATATCATTGATGAACACAGGCATAAAAATCCTCAACAAAATACCAGCAAATTGAATACCACAATACATTAAAAAGATCATGCATCATGATCAGGTTGATTTAATCTAGGGATGCAGAGATGGTTCAACATCTGCAGATCAATCAATGTGATACACCACATTAACAAAACAAAGAATGAAAATCACATGATCATCTCAATAGATGCAGAGAAAGTGATCAACAAGATACAGCATACATTTATGCTAAAAACTCTGAATAAAATGGGTATACAAGGAAAGTACTCCAACATAATAAAGGCCATATATGACAAACCCACAGCCAACATCATACTCAGCAGTAAAAAACTGAAAGCTATCCCTTTAAGAAGGAACAAGACAAGGATGCCCACTTTCACCACTCTTATTTAACATAGTATTGGAAGTCCTACTCAAGCAATCAAGCAAGAAAAATAAATAAAAGGGATCCAGATTAGAAAGGAAGAAATAAAACTGTCACTGTTTGCAGATAATATGATTTTATATATAGAAAACCCTAAAGAACCCACCAAAAATTATTATTTGAAATTTTTTGGTCATTAGAAATAATAAATACAGTAAAGTTGCAGGATACGAAATCAACATAGAAAAATCAGTTGCAATTCTATACACTAACAATGAAATAGTAGAAAGAAAGATTAAGAATACAATCTCATTTACCATTGCAACAAAAAGAATAAAATACCTTGGAATAAATTTAACTAAAGAGGTGACCAATCTGTACAATGAAAATTATAAAATACTGTTGAAAGAAATTGACAAATACACAAAGAAATGGAAAGATATTCTATGCTCATGGATTGGATGAATAAACATAGTTAAAATGTCCATACTTCCTACAGCAATCTACAAATTCAATGCAATCTCTATCAAAGACCAAATGACATTTTTCACAGAAACAGAACAAAGAATCCTAAAATTTATATGGAACAACAAAAGATCTTGAATAGCCAAAGCAATCCTGAGATAAAAGAACAAAGTTGGAAGTATCACACTTCTTGATTTCAAAATATACTACAAAGCTATAGTAACCCAAACAGCATGGTACTGGCACAAAAACAGACACACAGATAAATGGAACAGAATTGAGAGCCCAGAAATAAACCCACAGATCTATGGACACTTAATTTTCAACAAGGGTGCCAAGGACATACAGTGGAGAAAGGAAAGTCTCTTCAATAAACAGTGTTGGGAAAACTGGACAGCCACATGCAAAAGAATGAAAGTAGACTGTTACCTTACACCACACATAAAAATTAACTCAGAATGGATTAAAGACTTGAATGTAAGGCCTGAAACCAGAAAACTTCTAGAAGATAACATAGGCAGTATACTCTTCGACATTCGTCTTAGCAGTATCTTTTTGAATACCATGTCTTACCACTCAAGGGAAACAGAAGAAAAAATAGACAAATGGGACTACATCAAACTAAAAAGCTTCTGTACAGCAAAGTAAACCATCAACAAAACAAAAAGAAAATCTAACCACTGGAAAAACATATTTGCAAATCATATATCTGATAAGGGGTTAATATCCAAAATATATAAAGAACTTATACAACTCAACAACAAAAAACAAACCCAATTAAAAAAGGGCAAAGGATCTGAGTAGACATTTTTCCAAAGAAAATATACAGATAGCCAACAGGCGCATGAAAAGATGTTCAACATCACTAATTATTAGGGAAATGCAATTCAAAACTACAGTGAGATATTACCTCATGCCTGTCAGAATGGCTATAATTAACCAGACAAGAATTAGTAAGTGTTGGAGAGGATATGACGAAAAGGGAACCCTCATAGACTGCTGGTGGGAATATAAACTGATGCAGCCAACAGTGAAAACAGTATGGAGAGTGCTCAAAAAATAAAAAATCGAACTACCATATGATCCAGCTATTCTACTTCTGGGTATTTACCCAAAGAACACAAAAACACGAATGTGGAAAGATATCTGCACTCCTATGCTCATTGAAGCATTATTCACAATAGCCAAGATGTGGAAGCAACCCAAGTGCCCTTCTACAGATAAATGGATGAAGAAGGTGTGGCATATATACACAATGGAATACTAGTCAGCCATAAAAAAGATGAAATCTCTTCATTTGCAACAATATGGATAGACCTTAAGGGTATTATGCTAAGTGAAATAAATCAGATGGAGATAGTCAAATACCATATGATTTCACTCATTTGTGGAAGATAAAAACAACAACAAACACACAGATACAGAGATTAGATTGGTAGTTACCAGAGAGGAAGGAGCGAGGGAGGAGTGGGAAAGGAGTAATAGGGCCTATGTGTATGGAGAAGGATGATAACTAGTCTTAGAGTGGTGAACATGATATAGTCTACAGAGAAATTGAAATATAATCATGTACACCTGAAATTTATATAATGTTATAAACCGATGTTACCTCAAAAAAGAAAAAGATTAAAAAAAGGAAGTACAGAGAGGTTTTGTTAAGCTTTCACCAGTTTCCCCCAAAGGTTACTTCTTATGTAGCTATAGTATGATATAAAATGCAGGATATTGACATTGGTACAATGTGTATGCATAATTCTATGCCATTTTACCATGTGTAGATTTGGATAAATACCACTGATCAGCTAGGGAACGATTCTCTCACCACAAAAGTCTCCCTGTGCTACCCCTTTAAGTTATCACAGTCTACCAGTATCAACATTTTACCAGTGTAGAACCCCACCGCCCTTTATGAGCCTTTCTCTCCTCTATAATATAATTGTGGTAAATATTTCTGCTACATACACTGAGGAGCACATAAGACAATATTATAGTTTTTGCTTTAACCATCAAGCATAATTCAGAAAATCAAGAGAAGTAAAGTCTATTGTATTTACCCATATTATTCAATATTTTCACTCTTTTTGTTGTTCCTCCTTCCTGATGTTCTGAGTTCCCTTTTGTTATAGACCATTATCTTACACCATACACATTTCCTCTCTATTTAGAAAACTTTCCTTAGTCATTATTTTAGGGTAGATCTGCTTGTGACAAATCCTCTTCGTTTCCTTCATCTGAGAATATCTTGATTTCCCCTTCATTCCTGAGGGATATTTTCACTGGGGATAGAATTTCTGTATTGGCAATTCTTTTCTATCAGAACTCGAGAAATGTGTGCCACTTCCTTGTGGCCTCCCCAATTTCTGATGGGAAACTTGCTGTCATTTGAACTGTTTTCCTCTACCACTATGGTGTCATCTTTCTTGCTGATTTCTTCATCTTTAATATTCATAAATTCGACTGTAATGAACATTGATGTGGATTCCTGTGGGTTTACACTGTTCAAGGTTCACTCAGCCTCTTGAATCTGTGTGTTTATGTCTTTCGCTAAGTTTGGCAAATTTTCAGCCATTATTTCTTCAAGTAGTTTTTCAGCAGCTCTACCCTCTTTCTCCTCTTCTTCTGAGATTCTGATGACCAAATGTTAGATTTTTTTGGTTATAGTCTTACAAGTTCCTGAAACTCTGGTTGTTTGCTTTTTCAATCTATTTTCTTTGCTGCTCAGTCTGGGTAATTTCTATTATTCTACCTTCAAATTCGTTGATTTTTTTTCCTCTGTCCTCTCCATTTTGCTAAGTCCATCCATTAAGCTTTATAATTTTGATTATTGTATTTTTCACTTATAAAATTTCCATTTAGTTCTTCTTCTTCTTTTTTTTGGTGAGGAAAATTGGTCCTGAGCTAACATCTGTTGCCAATCTTCCTCTTTTTGCTTGAGGATGATTGTTCTTGAGCTAACATCTATGCCAATTCTCCTCTATTTTGTATGTGGGATGCTCCCACAGCAGGGCTTGATATAGGTCTGCACCCAGGATCCGAACCCACAAACCCCAAGCCGCTGAAGTTGAGCACATGAGAACTTAACCACTACACCACTGGGCTGGCCACCATTTACTTCTTCTTTATGTCTTCTCTTTCCTTGCTGAGGTTTTTTATTTTTTTGTTTCAAGCATATTCACAAATGCTCATTGAAGTATTTTCATCATGGCTGCCTTAAAATCACACCAGATAATTCTGACACCTCTGTCATCTCAGTGTCGCTGGGTGGGCATTTATTTTCTTTTCTCATTTAAATTGACATTTCCTTGTTTTTTGGTGTGAGGAGTAATTTTTAATTGAATCCTAGACATTTTCGATGCTATATGATGAGACTTTGGATCACATTTAAATAATCTGTTTTAGCAGCCTCCTCTGACACTGTGGGGGGTTGGGTACATTGTCTCATTACTGCTAGATGGCAGTAAAAAATTCCCAAGTTCTGCCTCTGTTGACACATTTAGGGAGTGAAGAGCACCTTGTTATTGCTGGACGGGGGGAATACCAGCACCCCACTAAACCTCTGCTGTGCCACCCTAGCTTGGAGGGAGAGGGGTGCTTCATCACTGCTCCCCATGTGGCTTCCCATGGCTTCTCATGACACCCCAGGGATTAGCAATGATAAAAGTCCTGACTCTCTAGGAGGACTCCTCTGATACCATCCCAGCAGACATGGGCACTTCATTACTGTTAGGTGGGAGCAGAAATCTAGGTTCTTCTCTGGCACCATGGGGTAGAAGTGGCTCATTAGTTGGCCTTCTCTGACACTACCATGGGGAGGGAGAGTGACAGCTTGTTACAGCCTGGTGAGGATGAAAGTCTAGACTCACTGGTGGGAGGTGGCCACCGTTTTTTCTGTGATATTTGACTGGTTGTAGAGCAGTTATTACAAGTTTTCTGTATTGCTAGGCTGCCCTTTTCCTGTCCTTTGGCCAGAGAGTGCAGGCTTTTCTTGGAGGCTTTTGTTTTTTGCTCTGTGCCAGTTGGTATTTCCAGGTTGCCAGCTTCTCCGGCACCCAGTCCATGATATATGAAGCAAAAAGAAAACTCAAGAAACTCACTTCCATGTTGTTTCTCAGGTCCTGGGGCCCCTAGCCAGTCTGCCATCTTCTCTTTACCATTTAGAGTCTTATGTTTTTTCTCTAGATAATGTCCAAGATGTTTAGCCAAGTATATTTAGCAAGAGGAACAGAAACAAAGTACTTCTCCATCTTTTCAGAACCCTGCCTTTATTTTTCCTGCAATATTTTAAATCAAATCCCAGGCATCATTTCATTTCACCCATAAAGACTTTAGTAAGTATAGGAAAATATTAGTAAAAAATATAACCATGATACCATTGTCGCACACCCCCAAACTGAAAATAAATCTTTAATATCTAATAATCAGCTTTCAATACACCCCCATTGCCTCAAAAATGTCAATTTACACCTGTGTTCAAATCAAAATCTCAGGTAAGGTATAAACATTGCATTTTGCTGTTGGACCAAAACAGTTTGCCTTCTTTTCCTTTACTCATGTCATTTATTTGAAGAAAATTGGTCCTGTGGTGCTTCCCATGTTCTAGATCTGGTTAACTGTATTCTTGAGGTATCATTTAATAAGTTTCACTACCGTACATAGTTCCTAGAACTGGGAGTTAAATTTAGAGATATTATTACATTCAGCTTCAATTTTTTTGAGAAAAATATTTCATTGGCGATTCTGTGTGCTTCCAATTGTATCACTTAAGCAGACACAAAATATCTAGTTGTGCTGCTTTTGAGAAGCTAATTAAACAGTAGGTTCCAGTGGTAACAATTTGAATCATTCATTAAAAAGTCCTCCATTGACTGTTAACCTAATGCAGGGTTTCTCAAATAAATTGATGTTTAGGACTAGATAATACTTTGTTATGGGGGACTGTCCTGTGCATTGTAGGATATTTAGCAGCTTCCCTGGTACCCTCAACCCTGTTGCCACATATATACCAACTTGTTGTGACAATAAAAAAATATCTCCAGATATTGCCAAATGACCCCCAATTGAGAATCCCTAACTTACTGGATTTAGCAGTCATTGGTAACTGCTGCCTGGGTCCATTATTTCATTAGTTTGCAAAATCATGATTTTTCTAATTCTATCATTCCTGCATTTGCAACTGTGATTTTTTTTTTTTTTTAAGAAATACTTTCTCTGAGTCTGTCCAGCAGACAGGATAAGTGTTTGATTATTTTATTGATCGGTGTTTCTAAAATAATAAGCTGCGCCCTCACAACCTACAAAAATAACAAATTAATTTTTCTTTGGAGTATCATTTGGAACTCTTAAATTTTTACACAATTCATACATTTCAATCCATTGCAGTCATTTTTCTTTTTGACACTCAAATTTTCTCATCTTCGGTTAGTGAGATCTTTTCCAAGTTAGCTTCAGTTTCCTTTTGACTTGACCCTAATAGTCTGATAACCTCCTTGCTTTCAAGTAAGACAAGACAGTCCAGACTCATCTTACATATTTCCTGCTCCAGACCTGAAATTAGACACTTACCCAAGGAGCTCACATTCCTTTTACTGGGAAATGGTATTTAGAGACCACAATATGGGCACAATGAGTGTTTATTATTGTTGGGTTATCACTACTTCCAGGTCTTTTTGATGTGTAGGACCAGGAAATGCATTTTTTTTTAAGATAAAGATAAGTTCTGATTTCATATTGGCTTTTTAACTCGAAGCTTACAACATTTTTATTTTATATTTAATCTCTTTTTGTTTAGGCTGAAATCATGATTTTTAGTATCTATCTCCTTCTCTCTCTCTCTCATGTTACCACCATTGAATGCAATTTCAAACTTCTTTGTGATTCCTTTCACCCTTAGGTTATAGCCTACTAAAGATCTACAGTCCAAATAGTGTGTTTACATATCACTTTAAATAATTATTCTCTCTGGTTATGCCACCAATGTGATAAATAGGTTCATTTGTTTTAGTTTTCAATTTTTATGCATTGTTCTTTTAAAATTTAATTGTTTTTAATTATGTAAAATATACATGGTTCCAAAGTTAGAGCTATAAAACAAGCCATATTTAGAAAGGTCTAGCTTCCATCATTGTCTCTTCCTCCATATCCTCTCTCTATCCTAAGATAATCATTTCTATTAATTTATACTTCCATTTCTAGAAAATGCACATACACATGCCCCAAAAGTTAGCATAGAATGCACAATATCCTGCACCTTGCATTAATTTTTTTTTTTTTGAGGAAGATTAGCCCTCAGCTAACTGCCACCAATCCCCCTCTTTTTGCTGAGGAAGGCTGGCCCTGAGCTAACATCCGTGACCATCTTCCTCTACTTTATATGTGGGACGCCTACTACATGGCTTGTCAAGCGGTGCCATGTCTGCACCTGGGATCCCAACCGGTGAACCCCGGCCGCTGAACTGGAACGTGCGCACTTAGCCGCTGTGCCATCCAGCCGGCCCCAGCATTAAATTTTTTTATTGTGGTAAAATATACATAAAAATTACCATTTTAACTATATATAAGTATACAATTCAGTGGCATTAAGTACATTCACAATGTTGTGCAACTATCACAATTAATTTCCAGAACTTTTTCATTATCCTAAACAAAAACTCTGTACTCATCTAACAATAATTCCTCATTCCCTTGCACTGCCAGCCCTTAGTAACCTTTATTCTTCTTTCTGTCTCAATGGATTTGCCTATTCTCTCTGCACCTCGTTTTTTTTCAGTTGAATCGTGTATTCTGGAGATCACTCCACAGGAGTAGAGAGAGAGATCGCCATTCATTTTTTACAGTTGAATAGTATTCCACTGAATGGATTAAGCTATATTCAACCAGTTCCTTATTGATGGGGAATTTATGTTTTTAATCTTTTGCTATTACAAATAGTGCTGCAATAAACAGACTAACACATTCATCATTTCATTTTTTTTTTTGCCTGTGTATCTTTTAAACAGATTTCTAAAAGTGGAATTGTTGAGTCAAAGGATAAACACATACGCAATCTGAGAACATTTGGATTTGATGTGATTGACAGGACTGAACGATGAAGCCATTTAAGTATTAAATGAAAGCCCATTTTATGGCTTAAATGTTTTAAAGTCTATGATTGAAACACTGCTTTAACTCAGGAGATAGTTACTTTATTTAGCTCTTTTAGTTAACTTTTTAAAAATTTCCTCGAAGCATAATGCATAACAAGTACCTCTACTGCTGTCTTTAATTTCTTTGGATTTGAACAAATTGGTGTCCCACATGAAATTATGTGACTCCTATTTTTTCTTACGCCTTACCAGAATATTGTAAGAAGGGCTACTACCTTAAGACTCTTTGTCTGACTAGGTTGGGAAAATAAAGGAGGGAGGTATGCCAGTTCTCAGAGAGTTTTGGCTGCCAAATAGCACATCTGGGCAATTCCGGCCAGGAAAAAAATCTTTTTCTGTACATGTATCTTTAAAGCAAAGTTGTCTAGGCCTGAATAATCCAGACACTGCTCTCTTGTATTGTTTTCTAAATTGTGCGTGGATGGTCAGTCCTAGTTTTCAAGGGTGTTTGATTTTTAATTATGAAATGCCACGGACTGAGAAACGACTAGGATTCCCAGAGACCTCAGGAAAGCAGGGCCACGAAGGAAGACCCCAAAGGCAGATGATGGCAGAGGCAGCTCTAAGGGTTCAGAGGGCAAGTCGCCAGCCTGGATGTACCAATTGCTAGGGTTTAATCATTAATCAGGAGTCCAAGCCAGGAACTAAGGATATGCCCCAAGACCCATTTACCTGCCCTGCGCACCCCCCCAACCCCAACATTTCAGAGGCTCTGGCTGCAAACCCGGGCAGAGACCTTCCCAGGCTCCGCCAGGAGCACACCCCCTGCGGGGACTCCTGGCAACCGCGGCGCCTGCACTCTGCCTGGACCCCCGCGGCCGCCCGAGCTCCCTCTTGGAGGCCGAGGGCGCATTTCAATCAGGAAACGCCCAGCCCCTCTCCGGTCCCGAAGACTGACGCCGCTCCGGGTGGGGAGGTGAGGGTAGGAGGGCGATAGGGAAGGCCCGGCCTTCTCAGATTGAGGTTGCAGCCAACTCCCGCTCGAGCCTCTATTCCTGCTTGGCTGCGAATCCCCCCACCCCGGGTCTTGATCTGAGTTTCTGCGGGAGGACCCATTCTCATCCTCAACCTTGTGGCCTCTGCCCGGTGGGAAGTTCAGCTGCGGATCTAGCCAAGCAAACGCGTTTAGAGACCCTGGCCCCTTGTCCGCGGCCCAGCGAGGGCCGAGGGGGAGTGGAAGGGGCTGATGCCTCCTTTCCCAAATCCGGTCCCTAACCGCCCCCTCCCCCGTCGTCTGCTTGCTTTGTACAGGCAGTCAAAACAGAGCTAGCGGCCAATTGAGGGGGACGGGAAGCAAAGCCGACTAGCGCCTCGCCCCCTCCAGCCGGCCCCCCGGCCCTCCCTCCCGTTTCCCACTTCTCTCCTCGCCCTAACCTCGCCCCCATCCCCCGCTCATTTCCTCTCGCACCCGGGCTCGCCAATCCCTCTTTCCAAACCCCTCTTCCAGCCCTGGCCTTCCTCTCTCGGCTCGCCCCCCTTCTCCCCAATCTCAGACCTGTCTCCTCCCTTCACCCTATCCCCTTCCTTCCTCTTCCCCTCCCCCAGCCCCTAGCTCCCCTTGTTCCTCCCCACTCGATCGCCCCCTTACTCTGTCCCCGCCCACTCTGCGCCGGCCTCTCGGTCCGGGCTGCGCCCCACGTGTGGACGGCTGCGCTCCAGCCCCCACTGACAGCCGCCGCCCGCCGGCCCGCCCCGCGCCCCGCCGGGCCTCAAAACCCCCGCGCCGCGCCCTCGCCCGCCGCATCTTCCCCGGCGGCCAGCCTCCCGCCCTCCCTCTCACCGGCGGCTCGCCCCGGCCCCGCGCACCTCCGCCCGGTCCTCAGCCGCCGCCGGCGCGTCGCTGCCCCGCGGGACTCCGGGCGAGCCGGGAGGAGACCCTCCTCTTCTTTCGGGGGCGACTTTTGTTTGCTTGCCGGCTTCTTTCGGGCGACTTTTGCAGCTTTCCAAGAACTGTGCCCGTAGCGCACGAGAATTCGCCGCGCTGCTGCGTGCAGGCCCTTTTTTTCTTTTGAGGTCCGCTTTCTTTGTAACTTTACGCCGCGGCTGCTCGGGTTACTTTTGTAATTTCCCGCCCCCGCCCGCTGGCGGTCCTGTAGTCGCTCGGGGCCGTGGCCCGGGGGATGCAACGTGGACCGCGCGGGGCTGCCGGCCGCTCCGCCGCCGCGCCTCGCCGCCCGCTGCCCTAGAACCCGCGCCCCGCCGGCAGCCAGGGGGCCGGGGCTCCCGCCAGAGCAGGGAGCCCGAGCCCAGGGGAGCCTCGGGAGCCGACGAAGGGCTTGTTAGACCCTGACTTTTTTCGGGCCGCGCAGATTTTGTCTTTGAGCGCTCCCTCTCCGCGGACCTCGGTCCGCGCGCTCTCGGCGCCCGCGATGGGGAGACGGCGGCGGCTGTGTCTCCAGCCTTACTTCGTGTGGCTGGGCTGCGTGGCGCTCTGGGCGCAGGGCACCGCCGGCCAGCCCCAGCCTCCGCCGCCCAAGCCGCCCCGGCCCCAGTCGCCGCCGCAACAGGTCCGGCCCGCGGCGGCGGGGTCCGAAGGCGGGTTCGCGGTGCCCGAGTACCGAGAGGAAGGTGCCGCGGCGACCACCCGCGTCCGCAGGCGAGGACAGCAGGACGTGCTCCGAGGGTAGGTGGACAGGCGGCACGGGGGGAACCTGGCTTGGCAGTTTTCCATCTCATCCCTGCCTGAACCTAGTTCTGGCGGCCAGAGCTGCGGCCCCCTTCGCCAGGAGACCTTGAACACTCCCAGGAGTGCCTCCCCCTTCTCCTCGGCAGCTCAGCCGGCAAAAAGCGCTCCCTCGGGGAGTTGGGCGCGGCTGGGTCGGAGGCCCCCGGTTGCGGATCGCAGAGCGCATGCGAAGCCCGAGGTGCGGGAACAGGTTCCGAAAGTCCGGCGGAAGGCGGGCTGGAGTCCACCCGGCGCCCAGGCTGGTGGAGCCTGCCTGCTCCCCACCGTCGGGGGCGCCGCTCCCGAGTCTTTTGTTTGAGGACGTGTGTGGGGGGCTTACAGCTCACTCTAATCACCAACCCGAGCGCTCGACCTTTCGACGCGCCTTCCTTGACACGTCGGGGCCAAAGTAACAGTTGATCCAGGAGGGGTGGATCTGGGGACGAGAGTAAGGACTTTGGAAACGGAGTGTTCCCTTTGTTCTCTGCCTCTGGAGGCTGGAATAGTAGCAAATTATATGTTTCCATGTTTCTTTTCCCCTTTTAAAAAGGCAGCAACAGAGGACAGATGAAAGACAGTGTTCAGACGTTTCTGAACCTCCCCCATTCCAGCGTCTAGCCCATTTACTTCCACGTCTGCGCCCCAAGCCCCAAGAATTTGAAGGGTAGTTTTGGTTGGTTTGTTGTACTGAAATCTCGCTCAGAGTTTTGTCTACGAAAACCGTTAACATGTTACCTCACCCCGTCTACGTGTGTGTGACCTGGCTTGTCCATCGCAGGCCCAACGTGTGCGGATCCAGGTTCCATTCCTACTGCTGCCCGGGCTGGAAGACGCTCCCTGGAGGAAACCAGTGCATTGTCCGTGAGTGTTTGGCTGGGATCTCAGCTTGGGGCAGCTGGCTCGGCCCTGTCTCAGGGCAGACCTCTTGCATTCAGTCGTTTGGACACACAGCTGCATTTAGAATCGAGTGGCCACATAGCTGTGATAATTAGGACTCGGCTCCGTTTGAATGGTGGGGAAGAAGCAGCCGGTTTGCATCAGTTTAGACTTCACTTCTAGACTCTGTTGAAGGGCAATAATGATAAAGGTTTCAAAGATACTTGGAAGTTTTATCTTTCTATGTCTATTAATAAAAACTGAAGGGGGAGTAGAGCAATTCCCTAGATAACTCAAAACCACTTTTCCTAAGAGTCCAGATAAGACCGCAATGTGATTATGTAAATTATCTGCCTTTTGACTCTGCTTGAGGTTTAGGCCTTGAATATCAAGCTTTCTTAGGCCTTTGTACAAAACCACTTTATTATCCCTGGTTTCATCTCAGCAGCCACATAACATAGATATAAAAAGAGCACTCTAACGGATTTAGAGTTGACCCAGGTTAACAAAATTTTTAAATGAGAGGACTGTTCCAAATGGCTTTGCTTTTTTTTTTGAAAGGCATTTGAATTTAGAATTTCCTGACCCCCAAACCTCATAGTGTACAATAGATTTCCTTAGAACTTTAAAAGTTCTGCATATCTGACCCGAAAAGCCTTGATTATTTGATTCAGTTTCTGAAGTGTACCCCGCTCTGCAAGTTCTGATTGGAGAAGTCATTAGTTATCAGCCTCACGGTGATGGCCTGTGGGATGTCTTATTTCCTGTGCTTGTGAATTTGTGAGTTGAAGTGTGACTGGCCGTCTCCTGTATGTTTGTATAGCGCAGCCACATTCGTCTTTTCAGGAGGGGTGCCAGGTATCATAGACAGCACATTCATTTAGAACCAGTCTTGACTTTAGATTGACCTCAGTGTTCTCCAGGGAAAAGATAATTATGCAACTATGAACAGAGAAAAAGGGCCAGCCACACTAGCCCTGGGATAATGAGGATGTAGTGGCATCTCTGACTCTATATTTATTGGTTTTGTGGGTTTGAGATGGACCCCTAATGTTATTTCAGTGCAGGTTTTAAAAAGGAATGAACTCTCAAGTGTTTTGAAGACTAGTTTCTTATTATTTTTTCTGCCCTAAAAATCCCACAACTTCCAGTAATGAGGCAAAAATAGGAAACAACCACTGTGTTCTTTAAAGTGATTCATAAATATTTAAAATAAACCCTTTGATTATATACCTTTGCTTTTGTTTAAAAAAAAAAAAAAGAAGGGATTACATTCTTTTCTCTGCAGCACAGAAGTCATGGATGTGAGGCATTTATGGAGGGTGCGTTTACTCTTTCAGGCCAGTAGGGCATTACCATGCCTGCTTTACACTTACATGGTTCCTAGAATCCTGAAACAGCTAACGTCACTCACCACACACCTGCCATACTAGCCGGGAGTGACTTAGGCACAACGGAAAGTCTGACTCACTAAATGTAATGAATGTGACTGCCATTATTGAGTTGGAGAGCAGCCGAGGAGAAGGGATCCGTTTATGGTACGTGTTGAAAATCTGTAAAGTCAGGTTTTATTGGATCAGTGTGGAATGGGAATTCCAGAGAACAGAGCCTTCCAGAATATTTGCAGTAGAAATATATGTATGGCCCTCTGAGTGTCAGCTTTAAATACTTTTGGTCTTTGAGTAACATTGTACCCTTTATTTGTTTAGAAGAGCAGCTTTGGCAATCTCAGAGTAACAGTGAATGTTGTAGCCTACATTTCTACTACTTGAAATATTTGGGTGCTTATGAAATACATTGGAATGTGCATGTAGCATAAGGCTATAAAAAGCATAGACTTTGAAATGATCTTTATATCTGCAAGAAACTTTTACTACACTTGTGTCAAGTGATATCTACAAAAATATTTATTAGCACTTTAAAAAAGTAATTCAAATACCCAGGAGTATAAAAGTACACAAAATAGAAGGAGACCGTAATGCCTTTGTATTCTTTTGTATGGGTCTCACCTAAATTTTAACTTTTAATTTTCTGCATTAAATTCAGTAGTCCATTTATTTTGACATTTAAAGTTATAATATGTGGGGCCAGCCCAGTGGCGCAGTGGTTAAGTTTGCAGGTTCTGCTTCAGTGGCCCGGGGATCGCAGGTTCGGATCCCCAGCGTGGACATGGCACCGCTTGGCAAAGCCATGCTGTGGTAGGCGTCCCATATATAAAGTAGAGGAAGACGGGCATGGACGTTAGCTCAGGGCCAGTCTTCCTCAGCAAAAAGAGGAGGATTGGCAGCAATTAGCACAGGGCTAATCTTCCTCAAAAAAAAAAAATTATAATATGGGGAGGTAAAAATCAAAATCAAGAGTTTTGATTCCAAGATTTTCTAATGATAATAAATTATTTCTTATATTTATTGAATTTCCACCATATAGCAAAAGAAAAGCTCTGAGCAACTTACGAAAGGAGAGTAAGTAAAACACAAATAGAAAATGAGGACCAAAGATTAATTTTCTCATACAGTTATACACCAGCATTCTTTTCCTGTAGAAAGATATTAAAATGGTAAACTTCTAGAATTTTAATGTTTGACCTTGAGTAGGCTTCATGAGTAGATGAAGATATTAAAAGAAAGTGTATTTCTCAAACTACTGGAAACATAATGCATTTTGTTTGAGTCTCTGTGTTTTGTTGTTATTGTTCTTAATTGTGGCCTGCAAAGATCACTGAAGTACTTCCAAACTTCCAAGTATTTGTTTCCAAAAGGATGGAATTGACTTTCTCACTTTCCATTTGTTTTTTTGATCTATTAGAACGTGAAGCAATGGGAAAGTTTGCTTATTAATTTATTTATTGTGAAATGATGCTATGAAGGGCATTTTGATCATTGGAATAACTGTGGGGAGGGGTTGGCCAGGAATCATAGCATTTGAGACCTGAAGAAACATCAGAAGACGCCAGTATAATCCCTTTGTTTTATTTTACCAACGAGAAAACTAAACCCAGAGAAGCTGTGGGTTTTTTTCCAAGCTTACGGTGGGTTATTGGCAGAACAAAAACTCCGCCTCAGACCTCTTGCTTATCCTGTAGTTACTGTGCTGTGCATCTTCTCCCAGCATCGCTGAAATCCCCACACCCAGGTCCTTTCTCCCTCTCCCTCTGATATTTCTGGGCCTCCTGGTGTGAAAGGGACAGATATTTAGGTGGGGGATACCATAGTCTGAGATGAGTGTGAGGAGAAAAGGCCTAAGCACTCTTGCTTCTCACTGGCTCACGATGTAGAGCACACACCTGAGGCCATGACACGGATCTGTCTGAGGATGACCAGTCTGCAGCCCATCAGGCCTTCTTTGGTTTTAGGACCTGGGTAGGGCCACTTTGTATATTAGCTGAGCCTAGACTAAATGTCTGCCTGCTGGGAGTGAGGGGGCTTTGAAATAAAACAGTATTTTAGTGAACATTTATCATTGGAAAGTTATTGGTGATCAGCAACTCTAGTATATTTTAAGAGTTAATAATCAAATCCATGGCAGGAACCATGTTCCTGCCTAGAATTAGTTTTCTACCTTCATGCCCTGATCTATGACATTTTCATTTATAAGGCGTACTAATGGAGATGCTGACCATATTACGTGGATGTTGAAAAGCAATTTGGAGAAGAAAAACAGTTATTGTATTAGTTTGCTTCTGTAAAATATGCTCTTTACATTATTGGGGGTCTCAGATCTCTTTGAAAGTTGTGGCACCCCTCCCTAGCAAAAGACACATATGCGCATTCACATAAATGTTTACAGCTAGTTTCAGGGTGTTCCCAGCCTCTCCTCTTCTTGTCTTCATGCATCCATCATGGAGTATGAAAGCACATAGCCTTTGTGCACAAAGACAGAATCCAATTGTGAGTATAGTGATAAATCTCTCAGCTCCTAAGTGAACTGACTCTAAATATGGGAGAGACTTCCCATTTGAAGGCACTCGGCTAACGATTTTGAGGCTCCATGGTATGTGCTGTGTCAGTGAGCCCAACATTCTTTGCTGTGATGACCCTCATACCTTGGAGGTCACAGCTGCAGGAGGCTTTGACTCTCCCTCCATCAAAATGTCGCAGAAGCTTTTCTGAGCAGCAGGAACAGGCTAGGTTGTGGAGATAATATGGGAGAAGAAAGGCTGGAGGAAGGAGAGAGGGAATTATTAAGGGGAACAAAGATTGATGATGGGGCAGGTCAGATACCAGCCGGGAAGGAATGTGCATGGAACCCCTGGGGCTTGGCCAAGTCATTAGGGCCTGGAGTCTCTGGCTCAGCCAATTTCACATTCTCTGTCTCCTGTGAAGGTCTTTTACAGAGTGGGCTGTGTTTTCCGAGGTTATGCAGGACCTTTGGATTTCCTCAACCCTCCCAGCTTCCTGGGACCAAGACTGACTTCTCGTGGTGAATTCTGCATATAAATCTCTGCCTTGAATGGAAAAGATTATTGAAAGCAGAGTTAAAGAATTAGGATTATAGAACTTGGAATAGCTTCATTTTTTTGCCCATTATCATAAGGATACTTGTGAGACTTACTCTCATATCCAAAATGGGTAATTTTATTGCATATCTGAAATTAAACATATATCACATATTTTATATCTTAGTTTTTCAAGTTTATGTTTTTTAACCGTAGCTTTCTTGTTTTGTGAACTATGGTTTATTACCTAATTATTCATTTTCTTTCCTATTGTGCTTTCTGCAGCAATTTGTAGAAATAGTTGTGGAGATGGATTTTGTTCCCGTCCTAACATGTGTACTTGTTCAAGTGGCCAAATATCACCGACCTGTGGATCAAAATCAAGTATGTTTCTTATATGTAACCCTATTTACTGCATTACCCTTAAGCTTTTGAGTAAATACTAAATGTTCTTTTCAATGATGCTATAAATCCTTGATTATTTTCCTCACTAACCAAGTCTGTATTAATCTTTGGAGTAAAAAACTTTGGCAGCTTAGTTATTGCCACCGACAACTAAGGGACAATGGACTGATGATTTTCATTAAGAAAAATGATTTAATTCTGGTCCAGAACTTGTGTCTGTGCAGTAAAAGAGCCTGGATTCAGTGGAGAAGTAGTTTTTGGTGAATAATAGCTATAACTTCCTGGGATTTTACTGTGTGCTGGGTACTGTGTTAAGTGTATGACTACATCATTTTATTGAATCCTCAGTGAACACTACCAGCTATTATTATTATTACCCCATTTTAGAGAGAAGGAGATTGAGGCATGCGTAAGTTAAATAACTTGCCCAGTGTAACATAGATTTGAATCCAGGTATTCTGATGCCTAAGCCTATGGACTCAAACCCTAGGCTCTGTTTATTGCCGTGGTTTAACTCCTGTGGCTCATATCCTGTTTTGTGGGTTAACTAAGGGAAAGGATAAGAGGATTGGGATGACAACGCATCTATATTGTGTCCTGACCAGATGCTTTACATATATTAACTTATTTTGCTTTACACACATTAACCCCCAACGACTCGAAGATCACTGTAACAGTGGATCAAGATTGTGTTATTGATGATCCAGTTAGAAATTGTTGGGTCTTTGAGGTCCAAGATTAATCTTGGAGGCCAGTGTTTAAGGTAACATTATAACAAGGCAGAAACACATATTCTTTATTTAATTGTTCAGGAATTAAATAAATCTTTATGTCCGTCTCAAACGAGCTTGAAGTTGATGTATTTTTAACATTTCTGTCTACAAACTGGCTCTGAGAAAAGGTAATAGTGAATCCTTCTGACTCAGGAATATAAGATTCAAGATTCATACAACAAATGTCATTGTCTTCTGATGAAAGTTCTTAAAACGCTAATTTCACTTTCTTTGAAAATAATCTGTCATTTTCCCAGTCCTTCATAACCTATTATTCAAAATTTGCCGAGACTTTCTTGACCCCCCTGATTAGCACATTTCCTCCACCACTTTCCTGAGCCTCACTTGTCTGATACAGGAAGATACCTTGCCTATATCTTCGTTATCCTATTCTCTTAGTTTTCTCAGGTATGCCCTCAGCAAAAAACCCAATCCTGGAGAAATTTTACAATTCAACTTCATAATTCCTCTCCCTGGGCAGCTGAACGTTCACTGGCCCACCCTCAGTTTATGGTATATAATTTAGTAGGGAATCGATGAATTCACTTGGCCTTGAGTACTCACTCCCTTTCCATCAGGAACTTTTCTGTCCTTTCAAATCCTTATCCTCCTCCACCTCCCTAAAGCATTTAGCAGCATTAATCACTAGCTTCTTGAAATACTTTCTTTTCCCTTCACTTGCGTAATATCAATGGCCCACAATGCTCCTTTTCTTGATGATTATTTTTTAGTCTCCTTTCTGCATCTTCTTCATTAGCCTTCCATTCAAAGTTTGGTATTCCCAAGAGTTCTGTCCTCCCTGGGTGAACTCATTTACATATCTGTCTTCAACTACTTCTAATATGTTGCTAACTCATGATGATAATCTCCAGAGCAGATTGTTCCACTGAGCTTCACATTCACGTGTTCCCTTTCCTATTCAGCATCTCCACTTGAATATATAGTAAGCATCTGAAACTTGGTAGCATGAGACTTGATGCATTGCTGACCATGGTCTACCTCTTCCACAGTTTTGCTTGCCTCAGCAAATGGCTCTACCGTTCACCCAGTGTTTAAGCAACTGCTTCTCTTTCTCTCACTTCACCTCTTTTAACAAGACCTCTAGCTTCTACTGAAAAATATATCTCAAATCCATCTTCCCATTTCCATCACCACTTATACCATGTGCTTCAGCTACCCTCAGCTCTCACCTGGACTATTGCAATAACCACCTGATGGGTTCCCAAGCTTCTACTCTTTCCCTCTTCAACTGCATTCTCTGTAGAGTAGCCAGAGTCATCTTTTAAAAATATAAGTCACATCACTTCACTGTCTTTTTGAAACCTTTCAATGACTCCCTGTTGTATTCGGGATATATTGCAAACCTGTCTGTGGCCAAGGAGGCCTTGCATTACCTGGCTGGCCTACACCTACTTCTCTAAGACCTTCTCTTCTCAATCCACCACTTGATAATCATGTGAATCTTTCAATTTTTCAAACAGAGGAAACCCTTTGCTATCCTAAGCTCTTTTGATTTTTTGGCTCCTCTTACTGTGAGTTTCGTCCGTGGTATTTCTCATGCCTGGCTCATTCTAGTTCTTCAGAACTCAGCTTAACTGTCACGTCTGAATGGTCTTGTCTGGATCCTGTATATAGATTCCTCCTTGGCTGCAGGCTATTCTCCTTCACAAGACAGTTTCTTTCAGAGAACTTATCACAATCTATAATGACCCTATGGTATTTATTTACTTGTGTTTTGTCTGTCTCCCTAAGGGAAGGTGAGCTCCGTGAGGGTGGATACAGAGTCTATCATGACAGCAGGGCACCGAGCTCATATGGCAGGCACTTGGCCCCTGCATTCTGAATGGATACATGTGTGTCTCCTGCACCTTAGAAACTATGCTACTAGTCCCCTTATATTTATTTCCTTTAACACTGAAAGTGTAATATATTTTAAATGCATACTGAATAACATATGTTGTAACAGATATGCTCATGTGTGCACTTACAACAAATAAATAGAGATATGCTTGGGTCATAACATTTACATCTGTAAAATATATTTGTCATTGAATTGGATATTTAGTGTAGTTTTATAACTCTCACAGAAACTACTGTTTTGGTGATTGATGTTTTTATGGTTTTTGTTGCTCTTTGCAGTTCAGCAGTGCAATGTTAGATGCATGAATGGTGGGACCTGTGCAGATGACCATTGCCAGTGCCAGAAGGGATATATTGGAACTTATTGTGGACAACGTAAGGAACATCAGAATAGACTTGATTTATTAGAAATAATTTGATTTAGTGTGTATTTCATATTCAGTCATAAGTTAAGGTCATGTAAATCCTATGATCCTTTAAAGAAAAAATTTTAAGTAGTAAGCCATACCTTATGACTAAATTTCTAATTTCATCCTATAATATTTTTTTGTAACTCTTTTAAAATTTTTGGACTATTGATGTTATTGAATACCACTGGTGCTTTATCAAATCCGACACATATCATAAGTACATATTTACTTGTTTTTCTTTTATCTTTTATTTTTCTTGTATACTTTCCTGAAAAAGTAGTGAAGTTTGGTGTGATATCTCTCTCTATATTTATATGTATATGAGCCAATCTTACAAGTGTCCTTTGCTCCAATATATTTAATTATTTAATACCACAGTACAGGGCTATGAAATGCCTTTTTGAAAATCAGATGTTGTTGTGAAAGAGGGAGCTTTAATCCAGTAAAGCTCTTATCTTTACTCACCGGAAAACATCTTGTACTAATTAAGAAATACCCTTCTGGCAAGGATGTGAGGATTAGGGCTCCTCAATTATGGCATGTTACTGGGGAATACTTTAGGTTAGTGTTTCCAAAATTGGGAATCCCCATATTTTTAAGTATGGATGACATTAAAGAAAATTGATTCATAAGTAGTAGGAAAGTCCCTTTTCACTTCATTTGCGTTTTATCAGGTGCAAAATCTAGTTTTACTGATTATCTTCAAGGCCTCCCCGGGAATTGCTCATCAACCTTTTTAGCATAGAAAGACCAAATCTTGGGTGTGCACAAATATCTAGCTTGTTTTAATCTTATTTCATTTTTGTTACAGTTAAAACATTTTTTAAAACTTGTAATAAAATAGGGTCTGGCCCCGTGGCCGAGTGGTTAAGTTCGCGCGCTCTGCTGCAGGCGGCCCAGTGCTTCGTTAGTTCGAATCCTGGGCGCGGACATGGCACTGCTCATCAGACCACGCTGAGGCAGCGTCCCACATGCCACAACTAGAAGAACCCACAATGAAGAATACACAACTATGTACCGGGGGTCTTTGGGGAGAAAAAGGAAAAAAAAAAATAAAATCTTTAAAAAAAAAAAAAATTGTAATAAAATATATGTAACATAAAATTTATCATTTTAACAATTTTTAAGTGTACAGTTCAGTGGCATTAAGTTGATTCACATTGTTGTGCAGCCATCTACAGAACTTTCTGCATGTTGCAGAACTGAAACTCTATACCCATTAAACACTAACTCCTCGTTTCCCCCTCACCTCAGCTCCTGGCAACCACCATTCTACTTTCTGTCTCTACGGATTTGAGTCCTCTAGATACTTCACTTAGTGTAATCATATGGTATAGGTCCTTTTGTGACTGGCTTATTTTACTTAGCATAATTTCATTCGTGGTTCATCCGTCTTGTAGCATGGTCAGAATTTCCTTCTTTGTTAAGGCTGAATAACATTCCATTTTATGTATATCCCATATTTTGTTTATCCATTCGTTCATTGATGGACACTTGAGGTGCTTCCACCTTTTGGCTATTGTGAATAATGCTGTTGTGAACATAGGTGTACAAACATCTATTTGAGTCTCTGCTTTTAGTTCTTTGGGATATATACTCAGAAGTGGAATTACTGGGTCATATGGTAATTCTATTTTTAATTTTTTGCAGAGCTGCCATACTGTTTTTCATAGCGGCTGCACCATTTTACATTCTCACCAGTTACCTACTAGTTAGGGTAATCATAGCTTTCTGTTTGTAAGTGCTATAAAGTTTTCTTTTAAAAAATTTTCAGATAAATAATCAATTTAAAGAAAAATATCCTATTAAGGTCAAGAGTTGGCCAACTTTTTCTGTAAAGGTTAGATAGTAAATATGTTAGAGTTTATGGTCTCTATCACAATTACTGAACACCACTGTTGTAGTGCAAAAGAGACCATAGACAATATGTAAATGAAAGAGCTTGGCTGTGTTTCAGCAAAACTTAATTTATGGATGCTGAAATTTGAATTTCATATAATTTCCAGATGTCACAAAAATATTATTCTTCTTTTGGTTTTTTCAACCACATATAAATGTAAAAACCCCTCTTAGTTCATGGTACAAAAATAGACAAGTGGACCAGAGCTGGCCTGTGGACCATAGTTTGTAGACCCCTTATATAGGTGATTCTCAAGTATGGCAAAAGCTGTTAAGGTAATCTGATATTGACTGAAGTTTAGGAAATGGAGTGTTAAAGTATTTAAGAGAATACAGTACATTGAGGCCAGTTTTCTTGCAAAAATAGGAGATGCCAATGTAATATGTTTTTAGGCTAGGATTGGCCAGGCAAGAGCAGGAAAGAGCTGGACAACAGTGGAACAGAAATTGTAGCAGTTTCTTTGTTCATGGATAATTTTTTTCCCTGTATTTTCTTCATACATTCAGGTTTTTCCAAATTTTATACAGTGGACCCCAGTTTATAATCATAAGAAAAGAAAAAGCCTATTATGAACACAGTATTTATAAGCAGGCAGATTTATACCTTTTTTTACACCTACAAAAAGAAGATCTGGTCGTATGTCTGTTTCACAGAGTTCAGTAGCCAGAGAAGAGACACAGTTATCCTTTTTGAAACTCAACTTTTTTCTCTGTAGGGGAGAAAAATCATAATTACTTTAGAATTACAGGGGGAAACGTCTTGCCTCAGCTCCTCTTTCAGCGTATTTACTCAAATCTATCTTGAAAGTTTTAGCCTGAATTCAGCTGCTGTACTGTCTGGGGTGTATGTGTGTGTGTGTGTGTGTATTTCCTGAAGGTTCTGCAGGAAGAGCTCTTGCAGGTGTGTCTCTGCTCTGCCCTTCACGCAGAAGTAGGAAGCAAGGGGATGGAAAGGAGTTTCCCTTCCTGGAGGAGGGGCTCTTGTGTTCTTCTGTCCTTGTACCAAACCATATTGACGTTACCACAGTTTCCAATTAGGGGAAAGTGAAAAGCGCTGGGTCAGAGGAGCAGCATATACTTGAAAATGCGTTCTCTAGAGATCTCATGGGATGAAACCATCCTTGTCTAACATTTGTATCGGGTAACAGAGCAGATGGTAAAGGCAGAATATGGAACCAACAAAATTCATTAGTCAGTAAATAGAAGGTGAAGGGAAGATAGCTACTCCATATCAGCTCGAGAAAGGAAGAGCTTTCTAAGTTGTCTTATAGAGAGAGAGTGTTATAGTACTGAGTAAAGAAGCAGATGTAACTGTTTTCAGCTTGTGAATCCAGAAAAGTCCTGGAAATATGTTTGCTAAAATGAGGATTATAAAAACATTTAAACTGCTTAGTTGTTTCCCAGAAATACAGAAAGCATTCTTTAGAAAGCACTTTTTAATGTCATTCAGCAATGTTCATTGAGTGACTGCTGTGTGCCCCACACTGTGCAAGGTCCTGGGAGTATTTCAGCGAGCAAACCAGATGAGCCCCTGGGCCTCACAGAGCTTAAATTCTGGTGGGGAAAACAATTAACAAGTAGGTGAAAAGCTAAATACCTAATACATATTTAGGTAATGAGAAGTTCTAGAAAAGAGCAGAGTAAGAAGGAAAGAGTCTGGTTCAGGATAAGCAGTTCTCTGCTATTTTACATTAGGGATCTCTGAGAAGGTAACTTTGAACACAGTCTTGAGTCTGTGCTCATGAGTTTATGGGAAAAGTGTTCTAGACAGAGGGAAAAGCAAATTCAAAGGACCTGTGGTGGGAGCAAACTTCATGTATTTTGGGAAACAATAAGAAGACCCATGTGGCTGAAGGAAAGGAGATAATGGTAGGAGATGAGTTCAGAGATGGAGGTATAGGGCCTTCTAGGCCAAAGGAAGAATTTGGACTATACCCTAAATATTAGGGGAAGCCATTGGGGCTTTTTTTTTTGCAGGGAAGGATTCACCTTGAGCTAACATCTGTTGCCAATCTTCCCTTTTTTTTTCCTCCCCAAAGCACCAGTACATGGTTGTATATCCTAGTTGTAAATCCTTCTAGTTCTTCTCTGTGAGCTGCTGCCATAGCATGGAAACTGATACGGGTGGTGTCATTCCACAACTGGGAAACAAACCTGGGTCACCAAAGCAGTGAGAGTGCAGAACTTTCACCTCTACACCATCAGGGCTGGCTCACCATTGGGGCCTTTTGATCAGTGGAGTGATGTGATCTGACTAACATTTAAAAAACGTCACTGGCTGCTCTTGAAACCGGATTGTAGAAAGGGCAAGAGAGACAATGAAAGGGCCAGTTCGAAGGCTATGGAAGTGGTGCTGGTGGATGATGCTGTAGTAACTGAGGATGGGTAAGTGCTGGGTTAAAGCTTGATTTGGAGGTAGACTCTATGGAAGGAAGTGTGTGCTGGTGGACTGGTTGTGGTGCGTGAGAAAAAAAGGAAACGCAAAGATCCATAGTGAAAGCTAGAGGGTTTTGGTGGAGCTTCAGCCTGAATGGTAATGTCATCTCCTGATATGGAAAGATTGAGCCGGGAGTGGGCTGGACTCGGGGTCTGTTGGATCTGAGAACATGGGATATCAACAAGTCTGTTTTGTATTTGATAGTTTGAGAAGTCTGTTAGACCTGTAAATGGAAAGATCTGTGAACTCATCTCAGGAGAGAGGTCAGAGATAGAGATATGAATTTGGGAGCATATAGATTGAATTTTTATGTAGATAATTTTAATCTTAGGCCTAATGAAGATCACTAGGAAGTTGGTGTAGACAGAGAAGAGAAGTGGGTTAAAGCTAGAGCCCTGATTCAGTCCAACATTCTGAGGAAGAGAAGCCATTGAAGAGTGAGAAAGAGTAGACAATGAAGTAGGAGGAAAACTGGGAGAGTGTGGTATCCTGGAAGACAAAGGAAGGAGGTAGAACCAATAGTAAAGATTTGTATCATCCTCTGTCAAAACAATAGGCTTTTGTTTCTTTCCTCTTAGCGTTTAACCTGGTTTAACAAGCTATTTTTATCTGATACGTTTGTGTAGAAGTAAGAACCATAAGTTTAGATTTGACTTATGTCCAAGTGGTATCTGTACCTATGTTAAGTGGTACAAGAATCTGTCTAATAAAAACATGTACTTGTCATATTACCTAGGACAAAGTAGGCGCTCGGTAAATATTTACTGAATAAAAATATTCAAGCTTCCACAGGACATGATCAGTGTTCTTTCACAGACTGACCAGCATGAAACAGGGTACGCTCTTCCCGTCTCCCCACGTTGTGGTAGGCAGTTAAGAAGCCAGCTCATATTTCCATCTATAGTATGTCTTTTTCTCCCCTGCCTTTTGCTTTGTCCCGGACCAGGTATAAGCATTTTTTTCTTCCAGGGTGGTCAGCGTTTTTTCTGTGGTGGAAATTTAGGCATATTCAAATTTCTTCCCAACTCCAGTTGAATTGTAAATTTCTGTTTCTCTTATGTTTTGTTACAAAAAATTACTTTATAAAATAACATTCTTCGTAACTCATTCGAAAGAAGGAAAATTACCTCATTATTTTTTTGCCCCATTTTTATCTGTTTTGCCTGCTTCTCTTCTTTTGCTGTCGTTCTTCAGTGTAAACTGTGGATGCTGTAGATCGAGTCTTGTTTTTCATACAAATACTCTGTAGAACAAAAGAGAAGGGGAAATAAGGTCTGTAGATACCTTTAACGTGCAGCCACTGTGCGTTTTGTTTTGTACACCATTTTATTTAATCCTCAAACTCCCACGGGGTAGGGACTGTTAGCTCTACTCTCCAGGGAGGGAAGCTGAGAATCAGGAAGATGATGTGACTGAGATGTGCTGGGCCAGCAGAATTCCTTATCTGTTCACCTCGTCATTCTGCCTCCCAAAATAGTGGAAAAAGTGCCGCAAGATTTTGACATATTGCAGGATGTTTTAGTATCTGCGGTATATCAAATACTACAGTAGATGACGGGGCCACAAAGGCAAACGGTCTGGTCCCTGTCCTGGAAGAGCTCACTCTCACGTGAGAGCTAGGAATACAAGCAAATGGCTGTATTGGTGGGTCTCATCCTTTTGTGCACAGAACCCTTTTACATTTTTAAAAATTATTGAGCATCCCGAAGATCTTTTGTTCAAATGGCTTACATCTGCTGATATTTACTATATTAAAATTGAGATATTAAAAATATTATCTAGTTCATTTAAAATAGCAATAAAACTGTTGTGGCATGTTGATATAATTTTTTTATGAACAATAACTATGTTTTTAAAACCAAAAAAATTTAGTGAGAAGAGAGGCAATTGGTAGTCTAACTGGATAGGTCAGACTAGGTTTCCTCTGGACTGGACGAGCTGTTAGCAGGAGAAGCTAAGGCTGATCCAGCCCTGTTCTCTTCCCTGGGATGTGGAAGCTCTGTTTTAGAAAACCCTAAGAGAAGCCCTTCCTCCACTTACCCAGGGCTGCATCCTGAGTGTCAATCATGGTGCTTTTCCCCGTTCACGTCTTAAAGGCTAGCATGTGTCTAATGAGAGAACATGTTTGGGAAAGTGACTTTCGTATACCTTTCTTACAGCTTGATAATATTTAAGGCAAATTCCGTACTTTATAATTAATTACACTAGATGAGTGCCGCCTTTTTGCAGTATCTTTTTAGCAATTGAAACCTCAACTCCTGGCAGTTTCCATAGAATCACACACTACGGAGAGTTCTCTGGCAGGTTTTTGTTTCCTTACATGTTCCTGTCCACCCCCAACTTTCTCACGCTTCTCTTTATTCCCTTTCTTTTATCCTATGTATTTATTCCTCTAGTCTACTGCCCACCCCATATTTCAAGGTGCCGATGAGTCGGAAGTGCGGTGTAGAACTCAGCTTGGTACCAGTGAAGAAGCAGAAAGGTGTGGTTCTCAGGGAGATGGACTTGTGAAAACATACACAGAATCCTGCCTTTGAGCAGAGTCTGATGCAGAGAATTTTAAGGCCATTGGCACAGTGATGCTTTAAGATGAAGACATCTTTTGTTTCAAAATATGTTTTGGTCTTGTTGCTGTCAGCAGAATAGAACCACTCGGTGCATTCTGGATAGCGCTAGGTAATCCAGTTCAATATTCCTGGTAAGGAAATAGCAACACTGTTGCATCCTGAGCTATCAGGTTATTTACTGAGCTTCCCATTTTTGATATGCGCCTCACTTGAAGCACACATAAATGTGCATTGCCTCCTCACTTCCCTTTAATGTCAAGCTCTGGTTTTAGGCACAGGTCATAGAGTACAATCCTCTTCTCCATCTGTGAGGGCAGGGTGTTTCTGTTCAACACGGTGCGTGGATTGGGAGGCAAGATCTTAGTGTCTGTATTTTCTCTTGGAGAAGACATGATTCATGAATTAGCTGTTGTCAGTATGGCTCACGGGAATACTTATTTTTCAAGTAATCTGAAAAGTGATCTTTTAAGAGACTTTCTTGTCGCGGATCCTGGCTCTGGGTTGAGTTCCACTGTGGGGCGGGCAGGAGGGAGAGGGGAGCTGCTCGGCTTCAGAGCTGACTCACTGGCTGCCTTTGGGCCGACTGAACCCCGAATGCTGGTCTCCTTGTCACAAGTATAAAGGAGTGAAAGAGAGTGTGTGCTGCTTGTGTTTGTCATCATTACTTGACAACTTTGGACTGTGGGTTAGTTTTATATGGAAGAACTTACTGTATCTACACATGGAGGTTTTTCCCTTTCTTCTATAACCTGCATGTACTCTACACATTGGTTATTTCACTTTGTATTTTATTGCTGAATAGATGGTGTTTCCCCCCATTTTTCATGTTAGTTTTGCCCTTTCCTTATTTATTTCACCTTTTTTTGGCTTCCTTTTCTTCTCTGAGTTTCGCTCCTTCCTTTATTGCCATATCCTCTTAATTTTTCCTTCTCACATTTTCCCTTCCTTTTTTTCTCCCTCTCTCAGCTACCTAGAGTCTGCATCCTTTTTCCTACATTTCCCCATATTTTAATCACCTCCTCACCTATGAAGACAGATTATAGGGTCAGTAGAACCAAAATAGAGAATTGGATAGTTATATCCTGACTGTATGAGCATTAGAGCCAGCCAATCCTTGTGATTCTAATTTAAAAAAAATTGCCAAATACTTTCTTAACAATGTGGTTTACACGAGTTGTGTAGGCTTTTGTCTCAATATACACTTAAATGTATTTACGTAAATGCGTGCTGTGAACTGTAACTTGTGTTTTAGAGGTAGGGTGCATTATTGGCTTCATCTTCACACTACCATATTGTACTTGGAGATTTTCTGTATAATGAGCTTCTTGTTGTGTTTGTGTGCAGCCGTCTGTGAAAATGGATGTCAGAATGGTGGACGTTGTATTGGACCCAACCGCTGTGCTTGTGTTTATGGATTCACTGGTCCACAGTGTGAAAGAGGTAAGAAGAGAAAAGAGAAAATAGAACCTCCCTTTGGAGAAGTCTTTTTTATTGTAAAAATGTATAATTTTTGTTACCCAATGAAAATTCTTCTAATGAAATAGTATTTTCCTTCTTCTTTTATTATGTATGTAACTTGAATGGTAAGATTTTGAGATGCAGCTAATAGCAGCTTAAGTGTCTCAGTTTTTTCCATCAGAGTGACCTCAGTTCAACTCTGAGGCTATGGTTCTAGGATAATTTTGAATGAGTGATTGATGGCAAATTCTAATAATGTGCTCAGTTCAAATTGGAGTCGCCATTGGAAGTTCTGCCTATGTTAAAAAAAAAAAATATCAGGATGGCCTTGGCTGCAAAACCAACAAAAATCTGAAATAAATTGTCCTGACCAATAAGGAAATATCTTACATTGTGTAGCAAAATGTTCAGAGCTAGTGGGCTTCAGGTAGGATGTGATCAAGGCTTTCACTCTGTTACTCTACTTCTTTTGGCCCTGCCCTCCTTTTTGTATCAGTTTTGCCCTACCTTGGAGTCCTTTGTGGTTGTAAGATGACTGCCAGCAGTAATTAAAGCAACATGCTTCACATCTAGAGAGAGAAAACCTCTCCTCTAACCATGGACCAGTAATAGCCTTCAGAGATATTCCATATGCTGATTGGCTTAAGCTTGAGTTTTTAAACCAGTTCATGGCAAGGGGATTGCTATTCATAGTTTGATGTAGACTTATTAGGACCTGTCCTTGGAACAGGAGATGATGTAAGCTTCCTCAAAGTCACATGAAAGCGAGAGTTTGGTGTCAACCCAGTTTCTGTTGGGCAGGAGTAAAGGGATGGGGGAATGGATGTTAGGTAGGCCTCTAGCATTGTTCACTTTATCTATGTGAATAGTCAGTCAAGTCAATATGAAACCAATCTACCATAATTTGAACAGTAGTTAAACTCATGACCTGTAGACTACTGAAATTCTCCAGCGTTGAAGCACTAAGTGAAGTTTTAAAAATATCTGGATAGCAAATGGGTGCCAAGGTATATCAAAGAAGATAAACTTTATAAAATGTGATAAATAACAATTTAGCACTGAACCTTAAGAGTAAAATAAGCTTAAACTAAAAGTGATATTACATAGTCATTCCTGATTATGTACATCCTCAATTTATTTTCCCAGGGCTTGTCATAGCATCCGAAGTTGAATAGCACTTTCTTTGTTGTGAAACATTAGAGTATATGAAGCTGTTTTATTGAAATATTACACATAAGTAGCGGTGATGGTTTATATATAGAGAGAGAGGCTTTGAATTGCAAAGAAATCTTATATTTTAAAAATTATACTCATTACGCTGACAAAAACCTTGTCTTGGTGTTCAGGTTAAATCTTGAGAAGGAACTGAAAAATTAGAATTATATGGTGAAGTTTGAAAAGTAAGATGTATGCAGCCTTTTAACATACACTGGTATGTACATATACATCACGATATTTATATTATTCCTAAGGTAATTGAGATTTCTTGGGACTGAAGTACATGCCACAAATGACAGAGTTTATAGTTATGCTTAGGATAAATTTAAATGTCTTTACCAGATGCTTTTATTTTGGGAAGAAAGATTAACTATGAAATGTTAGCATAAAAAGATAAGTTGTTGAGAATGGAATAACACAAATTTCCTAGATGATGTTGAGTTTATTTAAACACCATAGAATGGAAAATTTAAAGTTTCAAACATAATTATAACTGGTGGAGATGATGTTCATTTTTCTGGAAGTCATGTAAACTTTGCCGCTCTTTCATCCTGAAGCAGATTTCAAGTTCAATTCCTAATTGGCAGAGGAATTGGTTAGTGTCAACTCAAAGGCTTCCAGGCATTACATCATTATTCTTCAACAGTTATTCATTCATTAGATTTGTTAGCTCTTACTAAATTTATGGGAATCTAATAAAGACTTACACATATTTTACATGTACAGTAGCATGTTTTCAGAAGAAGTTACAAAATTAATTGGTTAATGAATTGGCCTAAAGGATGTTTTTTAAATCCTGTGTTTGTTTCTTAAAAATCTTTTAATTACTCCCCTTCAGATGAAAGTTGTAAACTTCATTTCTTTTAAAGAAGGAGTTCCTAATTTCCATTGTTAGATTGCAACCATGAACTTTAACACTTTTAAAAGATATTTTCAACGAAAATTTTTAACATGGAATAGCCAATCCCTCTAGAAGTGGAGTTCATAATTTTTTTTCAAGTAACATTGTCTACATAGATACAAAAGGAATAACTTATTTGTGTTGAGGTTAATGAATAGGCTCAGGTGCCCTGTTGACATTTAAAGTTCATATTGTCTTATTCAATTACTAAATTTCAAAATATATGTTCTTTGTTCTCTTAAAAAAAAGACTTTCATAAAATTAGGGCTATTTTTCCTCCTTAATGTAGAACACATATAATTTTCCTTTAAATTGGCCTCTTGGGAACAGTTGTATGATAAAACATGGCTGCTTTTCCAGCTCTCCGGGCTTCTGGCAGACTGGTTTCCGGTCTGGAGACAGAGACTGTGTGGTAACTAATGGCTGGCATGATTATGGTATTGAACTTGAGTCCTGGCGCTGGGGAAGCTGAACGTCTGGAGTGCTCCTCTCACCCTTGCTAATATGTACAATGACCTTTTATACTTAGCATTAAAAAAGAGTTCTTCTGGCCACATGCTGATGTAAAAGGCAGGCAGCTCATCTGTGTCCAAGGCACATGAAGGTCCTCAATTCTTTTTGCTTCTCTCTGCAAACAGATTGCATTTGAAAACAGATGAATATTGCCCTTAATAGACACCTGAGAATACATGGAAATGGAATCAGCGTTATGTATCAAGACTTTTTTTCCCCCTAACACTTAAAATGTACCTTATTATTTATCAATAGAAACTCATGGATGGGTAGGCAAGAAATGAGTTTACCTAAGGGATTCCTGGATAAAATACAGTGATTGCTTGATCATAAATGTGGCCTGCCCAAAGTCCCTATTTCAACTTCTTTGACTTACATGATTGTTGAAATCTTATTTTGTAATTGAATTTTCCTTGAAGCTTATGTAGGGACCATCTGTTAGAAATATCTGCTAGATCCTTTTAAATTATGATAGTATTTACTATTACGAATTTTTATCATGTAAGTATGACTTCCTTAAAAAAGTGTGTAAATCTGGTAGAATTTCAAATACCCTTATGCTTAGTGACATTTCCTTTAAAATGTACATCTTTCAGTAAATAATACCTTTAAAAGGAGGATTGCAGATTTACTTTTTAATCTATTGACATTTTTAAGAAAACTTCCTTTTGTTAATCTGAATCTGCCCCAGAAAAAAGTGAGATCCAGTTGCAGATGTTAAAGTTTATAAAATCTCAACTTTAATCTTCTATGTAAAATGAAAATGGATGGATTTCACTTCAAGATAACTTTCATAAAATCATCCAGTTAGTTTATGAACTCCATGTCTAAAAGCATGCTGAGAAGGAGTTATTCAGTCTCTGCTTGAATACTTCCAGTCACAGGGCTCTCACTTACTCGCTCACCCCATCATGAGACAGTGTTTCAGTGTCAGAGTCCTGATTGTTCAAACTCTGCATTATTATGCTCCTGCCTAAGCTGAGCATTTCACAGATGTATAGCACATCTCTTACTGTCTAATTTGGTGGGAACGTGATGATGGTGACTTCTCTAAAAGGAGTCAACCACAGTTTACCACTCAGATTGGCATGATGGCAACTTGAAAGCTAATTATAAGCTCTTGAATTATTCTATACCTTTATGTTCATCCACCCACATTTCAGTAGGTAAGTTAACTGTGACAGCTATTAAACCTACTTAAGACTGTATCTAAATTCTCCAAGAACTAGAGTGGAGATGGGCACATTTGGGTTTTCCTGAATTCTGGGAGTTATGTAGACTAGACCCAGGTTTGTTCAGAAATAATTGATAAACTTAATCGATGTTAATATCATAGTCTTGGAATTTATTATAAAGTGTGCAGGGGGCGTTTGTTCAGCCTATGAACATCCAAGTAACATAGCAAATTAATAGTGTTACCAGGAATACAGGGGCATATGGTGAGAGAGCAAGCTGGTATTACACAGAATTCTATACACAGTGGATATGATACTTCCAAGAAATGTCTAAGTGGTATCTTTTGGAAAAAAAAAATCCTTCCATTGTAATGTTATTATCTAAAAGTAACACTTGTTTATAATTATAAATTAATTTAGAAATAGTAAATTATAAAGCAATTTAGAAATAGTAATAGAAATAGTAAATTATAACTATATAATTATGAAGAAATTTAGTAATTATAATTATAAGAGAATTTAGAAAATAGGATAAAACAAGAGAATCAATTATTCATAATTTCTCTCTGGTCAGAATTAATTCCTTTTAACATTTTGAAGGATATACTTTGAATCCTTTATCTACTGCACATATAGTGCTTACAAAACATGGGATCTTTCCAAATCTACTGTAAGAAGATTTCATGTTCTGTAACATGAAATGTACTCATGCCCTGCTTCTCCTTTTGTGTTATTAAATAAATTATATTATATTATAGATTGTAATAGTTCCACTGCATAATGTCATAATGAGGGTTAGGCATCTACATTCTGTACAACCATATGATGTTTGTAAAGTTATTTTCTCAGTCTCACAGGTGAAGAAACTTTGCTGAGGTCAAGCTTATTTCAGGAGTTTAAGGACAGGAGGAGAACAATCTGATTCAAAACCTCAAACTCAGTGACTGTGATATAGCTGCCTTTTTGTTCATCCACCCATCCACCAATCAAAATTGCTATAATTATGTTTCCTATTAATTGACATTTAGGGCCATTTCCAGGTTTTCTGTTCATTTTGTTGGTTTGTTTGTATTTTACTAATGCTCTGATAAAAATCTGCGTCGATAAATCTCTGTCCTTGATTTTGTTCTAAGGATATATCCTAGAAATACCACTGCTAAGTCATTGAGTATGTGAAAGTTTATAGCTTTTGATACAGTCTGTTCATTTTCCTCTAAAAAGCCTTTTTATGATTTATTCCTTTGGTATTATGCTTAGAAAGTCTTTCCCCTTTCTCAAATCTTGTAAATATCTATAGTTTTTTCTAGTGCTTTTGAAATTTTATTTCCTTTTACCTTTTTAAACACAAGTTAGAATATGCAAGAGGGTAGCTAAAATAGATTTGTTTGTAAATATATGTTTGTTTATCACATACCTATTGAGTGCTTGTTAAGTATTAGGCTAAGTACTGGGAGTTCAAATTACAAAGACAAACAATGTGTACTCCCTGTTAATGAGAAGCACATTATCTTTTTAAAGAACAGAACTAGTCATCTCCTTGAATGTTAAAATGTAATATGACACAGTAAACACTATAATAGGAGTAGGAACAAATTTATGTGAGAGCTCAGAAATGCTTCCGATTAAGGGAGAATTACGAAAGTCTTCCTGCAGTTAATCTGAATGAAACACACATAGCTCATTATAATGGGAAAAACAGTATTGGACTAATTCCTGTATTGATATTACATGATGTGGATTTCTTATGCTAAATAACGTTATTTAAACTCCATAATTAATTAACAATTACCACAGTCACTGAGCTCTCACATATTTATTTTGTAGAAATAATTGTCTCCCTTTTTCTTGCACTGTGAAGATTTAGTGAGAATGAAATTACCAGGAACAGAGAGAATGTTACCAACCGCAGATGTCAAACTCACATGGGCCCACACGCGCGTGCACGTACACATTTCTGCACTTGTGAGGCCGTTAAGAACGTTTTATAACCTTGCACTCTCTAAGCTAAACTTAGCCTTAAATGGGCATCAGAGAAATACCAAAAGATCTGTGGGAACTTCACTTTTTGGCGCTGGCTCAGATGGTATCCTTATCTTGAATGCCATTAGGAACACAAGGGAAAGAAAATGAGAGGAAAAAAAGCAGGCAGTGGGAAGTGGAAGGAAAGGACGGGAAGAATAGAAGGAAGAGTGATAAAAAAGGGAGCTGTCCTTCTAAAACTAGCAGAGATGCTTGATTGTAGAAAGGAAGAGTAAGTTGGGGAGAAAATCAGTTCATTAATGCATCTGATCTGGGAGAGGCCAGGACTTCCACTTCTCAATCTTCTATTTCAGCCTCTGCTGTTTAGGTCTGTGCAATAAGATTGAATGTGTTGGAAGCCTGTTAGACCCTGATGCTTTATTTATAAAACTCCTTTGAATTAAAGCAGTGAGTGTTTTCATTTATTCCAACTCTAAGTGCCCTTAATTATATATTTCTTTATTTGTTTTTCATTTATCTACGTGGAGGCAAGGCATAAAGGAAAATATTCAAATATCTTATATTTGTGTAACATAGATGTTTTCCTGTTTTCTTATTTCAACATCAGCTCTGAAAACATTAGAGGTTAACTGGAAACTGGGTGAAACTACCAACACACACACAAGTTAAATATAATGAAATGCTATTATCTAGGATTTAACCAAAAGTAATAAATAATAAAATGTGTGTGTGAGGGAGATGTGGTTTATGAAATACACACCATATATTTAAAAAACCTCAAACATTATAAGTTCCTAAATAACACCTGTCTCCGATGGTTTCAGGTTAAGGATTGTGGATCTGCAATTACCTCATAGACTTGTTGGAAAGATTAAAAGCAATAGTGTGTTATGCTCCTGAGACATAATAGGCAGAGTGCCTGGCATATGGTAGGCATCCCCTAAATGATATTTATTGTGTTTTTGGAAGACAGAGTATAGTCAAAATCAAAACTTAATATTAAGTCCTGTGTGACCTTGGAAATGAGATTGCCTTCTCTGATCCTTGTTTCTGCATACATAATATGTGTCTACTATGTCAACCTTGAATTATTTTTGTGAGACTTAACTGATATGGTATAATACCTGTACCCAGTAAATGATAATCATTGATTCAAATCTTTTTAAACTGGACTCCTCAGTTATCAGCAACACAGATGTGGTTCCTGGCTATTCAAAATGGAATATTCAAAAATTGAATTTTGAATGGAGAACAAAAGGATTTTGTCAACTATTTAAGTCATACAAATAAAATTTATTGCTGTTTTTATTGAGAGTGGAAGAACTCAGAATAAATAGCATATTTTAAGAAAGGCTCACAATCCTGATATGAGCTTTAAATGAGGGATTAAGTACCTAGCCAGTGTCTGGCACAGAGTAAATTCTCAATAAATGATAAGCCATAATTTTGAAAAATAAAGCCAAGATATGATATGCTCTCTTAAACAAAATTGTCTTTATGGATGAAGGAATTGTTCCAGCAACACTGGGACTGTCTCAGGTCAGAGTGAACCAGTTGTGAACAATGTAAGTTTCATCATTTTAACTTTTGTGGTAGTACAGATCAACTGAAAAATATTGTATGTCATTATCACTGTCTTGCATGTTATGTAGTTGAACTTTTAGACTCTTCTTATTTTGCTTTGACATGTTCCTACAGTCAATACCAGTGTTGCGCTCAGTAGTTACTTACTATTTAACTGGTCTCTTCAGTCTTCGTCTCCCCCTTCCCTATGCGAAGGTCTTGTTCTAAGCATGTCACAGTGTAACTAATATATATGGAGTTTATTCACCGAAGGTACTTGTAATCAGTAGACTTGAAAATTGCTAAATCTGTAGAAGTAGATCAGAGGGGTCTTCAAACAGTCCTGAGATCATTTTCTCTGTGAAACTTTTCTTGACCCCCTCCACCTCACTTTTCAGGCAAAAATTAGACAAGCTTTCCGATATATGCCATTCCTCTAGAAAGCTCCCTTCGTCATTGTATTGTGATTGCTTAGTCACTTGGCTGTGAGCCTGTGAAGAGCAGAGATTTTTTTCTTAAATTGCCTTTGTGTTCCCTATACTCCACACAGTGCAATATATGGAAGACACGCCATATATGTGCCTACATAAACATGGGGGTTCCAAGTAGAAGAAATAGAATGAAAAAAAGTGGCAGACATAGTAAAGGTCTTTGAATATTCATGGAGACTTATTCATCAGTGTGGCTGTGAGCCCCAGTTAGTGAAAGGGAACAGTAGAAGATGAGGTTGGAAAAATACTTGGTCCTTAATATACAAACTCTGGAATACCAGAGTCAAGAGGCTGCCCTCTAATCAGTAGGTAATGGGGAAGGAATGATGGAGGGCTTCTGTACTTGAAAGTAGTTCTCTACAAAGGTTAATCTGGAGTGGCAAATAAGAAGGAATGGAAGGTGGAGAGGCTGAAAGAAGAGACATCATTCAGGAGAACTTATTGCACGTCAGCTACATAATAGCAATGGATCCATTACATCCGTATAATGTTTTCACTCAGATTATGATTTACCTATGCATAAATTAGATTATTAGTATTACTTTGAAATGGAAAATTAATATTGGGGGAAAATAACCTTTATTGAACATTTATTATGATAAGTGCTTTAGAGTAATTAATCCAAAGATTTCATTTTTTAAATGTCACATTAAAGATAAGAAAACTGAGGCACAAAGAGATGAAGAAATTTGCTCAAATTCACCCAGATAATAAATAAAGTAGAATTTGAACATAAGTCATATAATCTCAAAACTTATACACTTAACTACAACTTTTTTTAAGTGAAACACAGCATTGCAAAAAGTAATATATTTCCACTCTTTAGAACTATATTGTGTCAGTTGTTCAATATGAGAATGAAAGGGATACTGGCTATTTTTGTATTCTTTCGTTATCTGGCCTAGGGAAATCATTTTGTTATATAAATTTCAGATTATATCTCTGAACTTATGTACTCTGAATTTCTTTATGTATATGATCTTCTAAAATATTTATTCAAAACTTGTAATACTTAAAACAAAATTGAGGGGCTGGCCCCGTGGCCGAGTGGTTAAGTTTGTGCGCTCCGCTGCAGGCGGCCCAGTGTTTCGTTAGTTCGAATCCTGGGGGCGGACATGGCACTGCTCATCAGACCACGCTGAGGCAGCGTCCCACATGCCACAAGTAGAAGAACCCACAACGAAGAATACACAACTATGTACCGGGGGGCTTTGGGGAGAAAAAGGAAAAAAAAATAAAATCTTAAAAAAAAAAAAAACAACAAAAAACAAAATTGAGGCTTCTATTTCTAGCCAAGATGGACTAATGGGAACCAGCTTAACCCTCCTGTCTAAAAAGAACTGAAAAACAGAATAAAATACATGAAACAGTGGTTTTCAAGATATTGAACATCAAGTAACAAAAGAGAGTGACTCCTGAGAGAAGAACTCTGTTAGATTTCATCAGCTTGCTGCTCAAAGAGTTTTTTCCAGGCTGTGCTACAGACAGAGAAGCAAGGCATAGCCTGGCAGACTCTTTAAGTGGAGGAGATAGAGTTGAGATTCTGGGGAGACCAAGATGGCTGGAATTCTCAGGGCAGAATACTAGAGAGGAAAGAGCTCTATATAGAGAACTCTGGAGATCTACAGAAGGCCTCTGTCAAATTTTCAGCAGAATACTGATCAGCACATGCATGTGAGGAATCTACCTGAGACTGGAGAAGGAAACACCCAAAAGAATTATAAGGAATAATACTCAGAGTACACACAGCCCAGAAATACTGCCTTTCCCTCAAACTAGAATGGAGAACCACATAATTTGTGGGGCAATGCTTAGAGTACTCAGAAAGATCCTTACCCAGTAGTGGGAAAGAATTAGCCAATGACTAACTGTTGCTGTGGGCCTGGAAAATATATCTGAAAAGAAACATCCAGAAGGATAAAAACTCTAAGAACAAAGTTCAATGATATTTATAAGAATACAAAAATAGTAAGCACTCAATAAGGTGAAACTCACAATATATGGCATCTCATCAAATATTATAGATCAAAAATTTCCTACAAATAAGCAAGAGAGTATGATCATCATGAGAATTATCAATCAATCAAATTCCACCCAGAATCTGTACAGATGTTAGAATTAGCAGACTAAGAGATTAAAACAATTGTTTCAAGGATGTTCCATATGTCCGTAAAGCTAGAGGAAAGATTCAAAATGTTAAACAGAGATGTGACATTCAAATTGAATTTCTAGAGATGAAAACTACAATATCAGAGGTGAAAAATATTCTGAATGGGATTAATGGCAGGTGAGACATCGTAAATGAGAAGGTTAGTGAACCTGAAGACATAGAAATAGAAATTATTCAAAGGGAAATGCAGAGGAATAAAAGGCTAAAAATTTTAGGATAGCATCAGTGAGTTTTGTGATAACTTCCAGGAACTACATACACATGATGGAAGTTATCAAAGGAATGGATGACAGAAAAAAAAATTTGAAGGAATAATGGCCAGAAATTTTCCAAATTTGATGAATGCTATACATTGATAGAACTAAGAAGATCAATGAACTTCAAACAAAAGAAACATGAAGAAAATTATATCAAGGGACATGATAATCAAATTACTCCAAACTAGGAATACAGAGAAAAATCTTAAAAGCAGCAAGAGAAAAAAGACACGTTTTTTACAGAGGAAAAAAATGAAAAAGATAACAAATTTCTTGTCAGAAATAGCACAAGTGAAAAGACAATTGAACAGCATATTTAAAGTACTGAATTAAAAAAAAAATTCTCCACCTAGAATTCTGTATCCAGGAAAAAGTCTTTCAAAACCAAGGCAAAATAAAGCCTTTTCCAGACATGTAAAAGTTGAAAGAATTCATTACCAGCAGATCTGCACTGCAAGAAATATTAAAGACAGTCCTTCAGGCAGAAGAAAAGTAATATCAGATACAAACATGAATCCGTACAGAGGAATACAGAGCATCAGAAAGGTAAATATATATATTTTTCTTAATATTTAAATCTCTTTAAGAAGCCATTGGCTGTTTTTGTTTTTTTTTTAATTTTTATTTTTTTCAGATGTACGTCATACTTCAAATTCTGGATACATTACATCATGTTCACCACGCGAACTCTAATTATAGTGCATCCCTTCACATGTGACCCTAATCACCCCTTTTGCCCTCCCCGCTCCTCCTTCCCCAATGGTAACCACCAGTCCAATCTCCAATGTTATGTGGTTTTTTTTTTTTTTGTCATTTTTATCTTCTGCTTATGAGTGAGATTATATGGTATTTGACTTTCTCCCTCTGACTTATTTCACTCAGCATAATACCCTCAAGGTCCATCCATGTTGTCACAAATGGCTGGATTTCGTTATTTCTTATGGCTGAGTAGTAGTCCATCATGTATAAATACCACATCTTCTTTATCCATTCGTCCCTTGATGGGCACCTAGGCTGCTTCCAAGTTTTGGCTATTGTGTATAATGCCGCAATGAACATAGGGGTGCAAGTATCTTTATGCCTTTGTGTTTTCAAGTTCTTTGGATAAATACCCAGCAGTGGAATAGCTGGATGATATGGTAGATCTATCCTTAATTTTCTGAGGATACTCCATACTGCTTTCCATAGTGGCTGCACCAGTTTGCACCACCAGCAGTGAACGAGGGTTCCCTTCTCTCCACACCCTCTCCAACATTTGTTGTTTCCTGTCTTGTTAATTATAGCCATTCTGACAGGAGTGAGGTGATACCTCATTGTAGTTTTGATTTGCATTTCCCTGATAGCTAATGATGTTGAGTGTCTTTTCATATGCCTGTTGGCCATCTGTATTTCTTCTTTGGAGAAATCTCTGTTCAGATCTTTTGCCCATTTTCTAATTGGATTGTTGGTTTTCTTGTTGTTGAGCTGTATGAGTTCTTTGTATATTTTGGATATTAACCCCTTATCTGATATGTGGTTTGCAAATATCTTCTCCCAATTGTTAGGTTGTCTTTTCAAAAATAATTGCTATGTTCTGTTCTGTGGAGTTTATAGCAGATGTGTTGGTAAAATATGTTAAAACAATAACACAAAGGCTGAGAGATTCTTATACTATCTGTCCAGTAGTATGCTATTGCTTGTAAATTGACTTTGATAAGTTAAAGGTGTGTACTCTAAACACTAAAGCAACCACTAGAAACTATATGTATAGCTATAAGCGAACTAAAGGTGATTAAGGGAATTTAAAAAAATATTCAAAAGAAAGAAGCAAAAGAAGATAAAGAAAACAAATAATGAATGGATAATTAGAAGGCGAATAGAAAGTGGTAGAGTTAAACCTACCCATTATCAGTAATCATTCAAATGTAAATGGTCTCATCCCTCCAATTAAAAGGCAGAGGTTCTTAAGATAAAAAAGTGATATCCAGTTATACACTACCTATAAGGAATCTCTTTTAAATAAAAGACACTAATAGGTTAAAAGTAAAAGGATAGAAAAAGAGATACCTGGCTAATACTAATCAAAAGAAAGCTAGAGTGGCTAAATTAATGTCAGACAAGTAGATTTCAGAGCAAAGACTAGTATCAGGTAAAGAAGGTCATTTCATAATGATAAAAAGGTCAGTTAATCAAGAGGATATAATAATTCCAAACATTCACAGATCTAATAATATAGTTTCAAAATACATGAAGTAAAAACTGATAGAACTGCAAGGAGGAATAGACAAATAGACAAATTATAGTTGGAGATTTCAGTTCCCTTCTCTCAATAATTGGTAAGTGATAAGAAGCCAATAAAGATATAGACAATTCAAACAACACTATCAATCTCCTTGACCTATTTGATATTTATGGAATACTTTACCACAAAACAGCAGAGAATACACATTCTTTTCAAGTACACATGGAACATTTAGCAAGATAGATCATATTCTGAGTCACACAAACCAAGTTTCAGTAAATTTAAAAGGATTCAAGTTATACAAAGTGTATTCTCAGTCCACAATGGAATTAAATTAGAAATCAGTAACAGATCTCTAGAAAATACTCAAACATTCAAAAACTGTGTAACTCATTTTTAATATCCATGAATCAAAAAAGAATTCAAAAGGAAAATTAGAATGCATTTTGAACTGAATGAAAGTGAAAACACAGTATATCAAAATTTGTCAGATGCTACTAAAGGAGTGTATAGAGGAAAATTCATAGCTCTAAAGGTCTAAAAAGAAGATCTAAAAAGAAGAGAGTTTTCAAATAAATGACCCCAGCTTCTTCATTAAAAAATTAGAAAAAGAAGGGCAAACTAAACCACAGTAAGCAGAAGAAAAGGAATAATAAAGTTCAGAGTGAAAATAAATGAAGTAGAAATCAGAAAAAGTAAGAAAATCATTGAAACCAAAGCTGATTTATTGAAAAGATCAGTAAAATCGATAGGCCTCTATCCTCAGTAATCAGGAAAAAATAAAGACAAGTTATTCATATCAAGACTGTGAGAGATGACTTCACTACAGATTTTACTGATATGAAGTGGATAATGAGGCAATACCATGAACAGCTTTAAGCCAATAAAAATTAAGTGGACAATTTCTTGAAAACACAGATCAGCAAAGTTCACTCAAGAAATAAATTATTTAACATGAGTATCTGTATATCAATTAAAGAAATTGAATCTGTAGTTAAAAACCTTCTCATAAAGAAAAATCCTGACCCAGAAGACTTCGTTGGTGAATTTAAATATTTGAGAAGGAAACAATACCAATTCTATGTGAACTTTTCTAGAAAACTGAACAGGCGTTAAAGCCCGCCAACTTGTTCTATGAGGCCAAGTTACCTTGATACCAAAACCAGCAAAAGATATTTCAAGAAAAGAAAATAATATAAAAATATTTCTCACGATGCAAAATTTCTCAACATAATTTCAGCAAAGTGTATCAACAATATATTGAAAGGATGCTATGTGATAACCAATTGGTTATCCTAAGGTATTAAAAAAGTTTATCCTAAGGTACTAAAAAATCAATGTAACTCACCATATTAATACATTTTTAAAAATCATATCATCTAAGTAGATGCAGAAAAAAACATTTGACAAAAGCCAAAAGCCATTCCTGAAACAAACTGTCAACAAACTGAGAAAAAGAGAACTTCCTCAATGCATTAAAAGGGCATTTCCCAAAAAAACCTATAGCTAACATCACGCTTGATGAAAAGCTGAATTCTTTAACGCTAATATCAGTAACAAAGCCAAGGATAGTCACTCTCACCACTTCTGTTGAACATTGCGCTCTTTGCTTCTAGCAAGGGCAATAAGACTTTAAAAAAGGAAATAAAAGTCATACAGATTGGAAAGGAAGAAGCAAAATTAGTTTTTTCACTGATGACATCATTGTCTGTAGAAAATAAGTAAGTTATAAAGGTTGCAGGATAGAAGATCAATGTACACAAGTCAGTTTATTTCTATATCTAGCAGTGATCGATTGAAAATGTAAATTGGAAACAATACCATTTACAGAACCATAAATATCCTGAAAAACTCAGGGATAATTCTGACAAAAGATGTGCAAGGCCTATATATTGAAAACTATGAAATTTTGCTGATCAAAATTAATGAAGACAAATAAATGGGAAGATATACTGTGCACTTGGATTGGAAGATTCAGTGTTGTGGGATGTCTCTTCTCCCCCAGTTAATCTCTAGATTCAACACAATTCTGAGAAAAATCACAGCAGAATTTTGGAGAAATTGAGAAACTAATTCTGAAATTCATAATGAAATCTAAAAACCTGGAGTAGTCAAAGCACATTCTAAAAAGAACAAAGTATACTACCTGATTTCAAGTTTATTATCAAGCTGTAGTAATCAAGAGAGTTTGGCATAAAGATAGAGAACCCCAAAACAAACCCACACATATATGGATCAACAAAGATGCAAAGGTAACTCAATGGAGTCTTTTCAACAAATGGTGCTGGAACAACTGGATATCCATATGCAAAAAAAAATATCTTTGATCCATACCTCCCACCAAATACAAAACTTAAGTCTAGATGGATTGTAGATCTAAATGTGAAACCTAAAGCAATAAAACTTCTAGAAGAAAACAGAAGATATGTATGACTTTAGGTTAGGCACAGATTGTTACATACCTCACCAAAAGCCTGACCCCATAAAAAATTGATAAATTGGATTGCATCAAAATTTAAAACTCTAATCCTTGAAAGACATTCTTAAGAGAATGAAAAGCCAAACCATAAACTAGTGAAAATATTTGTAAATCATATATCTGATAAAGCACTTGTATCCAGAATGTATAAAGAAAGCTCAAAACTCCATACTAAGAAAATAAGCCACCCAGTTAGAAACGTAGACAAAGATTTGTGTAGACACTTCACCAAAGAAGATAAATAAGTGGAAAATAAGCACATAAAAGTATGTTCAATATCGTTAGTCTTTAGAGAAACACAAATGAAAAATCATGAGATACCACTATGCTGGAACTTTCATACATTGCTAATAAAAATGTAAATGGCACAACCACTTTGGAAAAGAATGTTAGTTTCTGAGAAATTTAAACATATACCTATCGTATGATTTAACCATTCCACTCCTAGTTATTTGCTCCAGAGAAATAAAAGCATATAACCAGACAAAGACTTGTGCTTAATGGCTCATTTCAGCTTTATTTGTAATAGCTCCCAAACTGGAAGCAACCCAAATGTCTGTCGATAGGTGAATGAATAAGCAAATTGTAGTATAGTTATATAATGGAATACATCTCATTCATAAAAAGTAACGGACTGTTGATACATGCACTATTGATGAACCTCAAAATATTTAGGCTGACTGAAAGAAGGGACACAAAAAGGTACCTACTGTATGATTTCTTATACATGTAATCCTGGATAATGCAAACTAATCTATTGTGATAACTAGCAGATCACTGGTTGCTTAGGGATAGAGAGGTGTGGATGGTTAGGATAGGGCAATTACAAAGGAGCAAGAGGAAATTTGGGGGTGATGGGTATATATATGTTCATTGGTTAGGTTTTAGAGGTGATTTCATGGGTTTATACCATATATGAAAACTCATTGTACACTTTAGATATGTGCGGTTTGTGTCAATTATACCTCAGTAAAGCTATTTTAAAAAATTGGATAATGAAAGTAATTGCCCAGCCTTTTTTTGTATAAATTGGTTTAGATTTTGAGATTAATGTCTCTGGCCATATGTGATTTTTATCTCCTTGTAGAAAAACAATGCATGTATTAAAATCTGAATTTTATACCTTCCACAGAACTAGTTGATGGTACACACTAATACACAGTATGAATAAATCCCAGTGCGACTCCTTGAAAGAAGCAATTGGTGGGTGGTGGGTGAAGCGGAAGACTCTTGGGGGAATGGAAACTATATGTCTCTGAAAAAGTCCATTAATAGAGGCATACCTAATTTTATTGTGTTTCACTTTATTACGCTTCGCAGATGCTGTCTTTTTTGACAAGACCCTCTACCAGCAAAAAGATTACAATTCACTAAAGGTTCAGATGATGCATTTTTTAGCAATTAAGTATTTTTTAATTAAGGTATTTGCATTGTTTTTTTTAGACGTAATGCTATTGCACACTTAACAGACTACAGTATAGTGTAAACATAACTTTCATAGGCACTGGAAAAACAAAAAATTCGTATGACTTAACTTTATTGTGATCTTCACTTAATTGCGGTTCTGGGACTAAAACCTCAATATCTCCGGTTAAGCTTGTGTTATAATAAGTATAATTTAATCAGTTTTTCTCTAGGGGAATACAATAATTCTTTATGCTTTCTTGACCCTCTGCTAGAATTAAACTTGTGCTCAGTTGCAGTTAGGGCAACAGTGAGGGATACTTCCTGAATCATTTTGCCAAGTCTTTTTGGGAATTTTATTTTGGGACCTTGAGAAAGCAATGTTACTAATTATTGTCTGCATAATCAGTATGGATTTCCCAAGGAGAGGATGGCTAAGGAGCCAGAAAATATCATTAGAAAAATAGTAGGGGTAGATTTTTATTACTTCCAGTCAGACCAAGCACATCCTCTCAAGGAATTAAAAAAAAATTATGTGTGACAAGCACATAGAGAAGAAATATTGTCCACTTGCCTGTTTTCTTCAGTGGAAGCTTTTGTTCTTACAAAATTAGTGTAAAATTTTTTAAAATATTATTTTAGACTCACTTTAAACATTGTACAAGTCTGAATCTAACCTGATTTTTTCCTTCTTTCTAAGTTCACTTGCTGTTTTTCCCAGATACATGAACAATTTTTACTGTGTATTTATTTGTTCTATGCAAGTTTTAGAGAAAATACTGTGATCATTTGATCTGGGATGATAGTCTTTTCTTAATTTTAAGGAAATTTACTTCTGTTAAGTCTTTGGAGATTTTTTAATGCTTCATTTGTTAGATTCTCTACTTCAAGTATATTGACTTTTTTTGTTAGACTTTTGATCTGTCTGCTCTTTAATTGCTTTGATCTTAGTAATTCTTTTTCAGCTGTGTCTGATCTGTTTTGCCTTTTCCAGTTAATCTAACAGTTTTATATTTACGTGTCTTCAGTTTGTTTCTTTAACTTAGAGGTTTCCCTTTTATTTGATTCTTTTATTATATCAACTAAGTTTTGTTGAGCCCTTTTATTACTGAATTCATTTCTTATGTAGGTTTAACAGATACTTCTGTAGGACAAAGAGCTCATGTGTAATTATCTTCTGTTTCCTTGGTTATGTTTTTTCCCAATAATGCGGTATTCTTGTTTTCTCACTCTGCTTTGTGCCTTAAGAAAAAGACTAATTATAGTATGTTACATAGTTCCTGTCCTGTTTCTTTTATTCTTCTACTTGCTTAAAATGAGAAGCTCTGTCCAGAACTTCTGTTTGCACTAATTTGATGTAGGTTAATTTTCCTTTTCTCCTTTTAAAAATTACTTGAGTTGTCTTCCTGTCATAGCTTCTGTTCGAGAGCCAGGGAATTCAGGTGCTTCATGTTCTGAGCCCCAGAGAGGAGAGAAAGACCTCAGCTGGGATTTTGACAGCTTTGATTAAAGGATCTGAGCTCTGCATTTTCTCAGGTTATTCTTTGCATGGCTTGTGCCAGGATCACTTCATCTTGTCATGGGAGTATTCTCCTTTCAAAGAGGATATCCCTGAAATTTGGATGATTCCTCCCATTTCAGCTACAGTCTCTGATGCACCTCTGCTTTCAGAGACTCATACTTGGCATTGGTTTCCCCTATTTGCCCCATCAGTCCCCAGCAGTCATCCCTCCTCCAGATTGTGATCATAAGGGGCTTCAGCCCAGCCTCCTCCTTCCTGAGGATTTTTTTTTCCTTCTGTTTTTTGTGTCTTCTCTTCTCCTGTTGAATGCTGAGGATAACTGACCCTTTGTGGTGAGGATCATCCTGTCTTCACCGTCTGGTTTCCGCCCATCTGGTAGAGATCACAATGGCTGATTCTCTCTGTTTCTCTGCTTTCTAATGAGATGCTGTGTTGGTAGGTAGGGACTTTTACTCCTCCCAATTTTCCCTGATTTCTCCATAAGGTGAACTCACACCCAGCTTTCCAGGGAGAAGTAGTGAGGCCTCTTAGGATTTTGACAAATCATTCTCATTCCCTATATCATTTGGGGGAAGAGGAGTTATGACTGTCTTCTATTTCCTTCCTTGGCTGCCGTTTTCAGACACTATGCATGTGTTTGTCCCATTTCCTACGTTAGGTGCTGAGAGTGAATATTTTTTTAGCTTTTACCTTTGTTGTTGTTGTTGTTTGTAGCTGTGGGAAAGGGAGATTCTATGAAATGGTTTCAACCTCCAATTGTTTCCAAGAAGTTAATATCACATTTAAGAGTTTTTGACATAGGATCTAAAGTCATACAGAAGACCAGGGGTAGGAGCTTCTGATAGAAGATGATATAAGTTGTCATACTGTAGTTGACGTTTACAAGTAATATTGTGGTAGTTTATTAAGTGCATATCATTGAACCAAGAAACACTAGTTCTTTGGGTGCTTCATCTTCTATGGGTTAAAGACTATGTTTCTCATGGCCATACTTACTGTCACGGTTTAATGCACGCAAAATTCTTCCATATGGGCAAAGCTGAATGTTTGTGAATGTCTTCATCTGATTTAGAAATAGCATACGAGGCACATTCCAAATCTTGAGCAAGGTCAATTTCATTTAAAAATAAAAAGAATTAAGTTCTGAATGTCACAGAGAGACTTTAATTAGATTAATTTAACAGATTACCTGTGTTCTTAAGCAAGTCAATTCATAAGTAATTTCTTGTTTGAAAAATGAGGACATTGGGCTAGATCGATATTTACCCATCTTTCTTGGTCATAGGAATTACCTAGGTTCTTTTGTCAAAAATATTGATTTCTAAGCCTATCGCCTGGTGACCCAGAGTCAGTGCTCTGAATTCAACGACTTTCAACCTTAGTTGTGTATTATCATCACCAGGGAGCTTTTAGAAATTCTAACGCCCAGGCTTCAACCCAGATCAGGTCTGTGAAGCAGTGGGACCCACACCCAAGCATCAGCATTTTTTAAAGTCACCAAAGTAATTCCACTGTAAAGCGAAGTTTGTGAAATATTGGTCTAGCATGAAGTCCTTACAAAATACCCCGAATATTTTTATAGTTAAACAAGTCTGAGAAGTCATTTATTAAAATGTCTCCAAGATTTTATCCAGTAATTCAGTTTTTACATTTGGAGCCCCAAATGAAGCCACTCTGGATAAGATTTACTACTGGATTATTTTGAACAGGTTTATAAATTCTGTTATTAGAATAGGCTTTGCTTCCCTCTGATATGGCAAAATTGGATTTGAAAATAGTCAACTTTATCTTAAGGTTTTTCTCCATATCACATATTTTTAAATCCCAGTGACCTCAGTAAGAAGTACATACTCCTTGCAGGGGGCAAAACTGAGCCATCAATGTTTATAATGGCTTCAAATGTTGGCTTGGCTACTATGTGGTAAACTAAGTAATAATCCAAATATACTTTGAAAATCATACTTAGAAAACTGAAAGCTTTATCTAGTTTTTTTGAAAAGGAAAATCCCACTTGTCTGAAACAGCCTTTTAACATCATATCTTACCAAACACTATAACTTATTCAATAATAACTATGATTATGGTTTTCTAGATTATAGTGAGATTATAGTAGTGTAGATGTATAGTAGTGAGGTGTACAAAAAGAACATTACATATTTTTCATATTACTTGATACCTTATAATGCTTCCTCTTTTTAGAAAAATTACTGGCATTTATAAGTATTCCTTTCTTACTACACAATTATGTATTTGCTGTTGCTTATGACTGTAAAACTAAATAAATATAGTTTATTTCTTTGCATTTGAGTGAGAGCCAAGGAGCGTGATCTCTTTCTTGTAATTATTTTCAGGAATGATTTGTGAAGGAGGTGGTATCTGAAAAGCTGTTTGATAAACAGACAGTTTGGAGGGCTTGGCTGGGGCTGGGGAATACCAAGCAGCTTTTTTCAGGCACAAGGCACTTCAGGAAAAAACCTAGAGCCGGAACCAGACAAGATCAGAGAGCAGCTGAGCAGATAATGGCAAAGAAGAGGATGGGGCGGGGAGAAAGGTACTTTGGGGAATCCCGGTGGAAGATATTATATCCATTAATTAAACCCACAACTCTGTGGTGAGATGTTTGAGGGGTTTTTGCTTATCTGTTAAGTATGATCAGGAGTATCAATGGGATTTTGCAAAAGCCCTGGCTAGACCCTCCAGTAATTTACCAATCTCTCTGGGGCCACACAGGAACCACTTTGATATGGTCCTCCTCAGATTGCTGTGGATTTGCGAGGCGACCTCTTCCTGGAGTCCCCAAAAGGGGGCAAATGTGCTCTGCACTCTGCATTTCCATTAATGTGTCTAATACGCTGACCCAGCTCTGGGCTTCTCATGCGGTGCCTTTCTGGCCTCCCTCTGACTTTTCACAATACCCTCCAGAATGAAAGGATCAGGCTTTCCTTTGCTTTTCCTTCCTGACAGGACTCTCTTAAGTCTTATCTTCTTCCTTTGGATGCCAGGCCCATGGACAACTTGGTACTAGATGAGCGCGGAAAGGGAGAGATTGGCTTAGGGATAAGGGTTCTGAATTGTGAGTTATTTCACAAAGTATACTCCAACACATAGAAACAACTTGGTACATTACTTGATACAAATGCCTAATCAATGTTTTCTGTTATTTAATTATTAAAATTATGAAACAAACTCATCCAATCATTCAATTAAAAAAAGCTTATTTGGACATTTTGTGTTAGTTGTTTTAAATATCACCTTGCAAAGGATCTTGAAATATAGCTCTAACCTTGCCAGTAACTCAAAGACACAGACCATGAACTAGAAAACATGTCTTTTTCTCTAGACACTTTACCGAAAGAAATTCGTAATAAACAACATAGAATTCTAGATGATTGCATTGTGAGTCCTCCTATCTAGGAGCCACAGTGGCTGTATCCTGGCACAGGGTGGCTCTGGATGGTTAAGGCTATCTTAATGCCTGTTAGAATGAATGGCACTAAAGCAGAACCTTAAATATAGTAGTTACTTAACTAGTAAGCATAGTAGTTACTGACTCAGGGCATTTCTGAGAAGTTTGGCGTAGACTGTCAGATCCTCTACTTTATTCCTCATTCATTTAGTGATTACCAAATCAGGTCTAGGAAATTCAACACACAGTTCATAGTGGTCCAAGGAAATTCGGTCCACAAATCTCTAAGGATCTAGGATTTCTTGGGTGTGCCCAACTACAACACATGCACATGCGTCATGTGTTTTCTTAAGTCTGGTGTTTGGTATTCTAGGCGTTGACATCAGGCTGCCCTAGAAATCCTTCCCGTCAGACTGATGATCAGCATAACTCAAAGCAAGGAACCTTCTTCCCCATCTTACTCTCGTTTGTTGAAGACATTTGGGAAAGGGTATTCCACAATGTCTTAAAATGATTGTTTCATTTGTTCCTTTTATTTCTTTCAAGGGATATCTTTTTCTTTATTTACATCTTCTTTAATTTCTTTCAACAACGTTTTGTAGTTTTCAGAGTATAAGTTTTACACTGCTTTTGTTAAATTTACTCCCAAGTATTTTTTTTTATGCTATTGTTAATGGAATTGTTTTCTTAATTTTGTTTTTGAATTGTTTGTTGTTAGTGTACAGAAATATAGTTGAGGGGCCAGCCCGGTGTCACAGTGGTTAAGTTCACACGTTCTGCTTCTCCGTGGCCCGGGGTTCGCTGGTTCAGATCCCGGGTGCGGACATGGCACCGCTTGGCACACCATGCTGTGGTAGGCATCCCACATATGAAGTAGAGGAAGAAGGGCACGGATGTTAGCTCAGGGCCAGGCTTCCTCAGCAAAAAAGAGGAGGACTGGCAGTAGTTAGCTCAGGGCTAATCTTCCTCCAAAAAAAAAAAGAAATATAGTTGATTTTTGTGTATTGATCTCGTATCCTGCAACCTTCCAGAACTCGTTAATTAGTTCTAATATTTTTTTTGGTGGACAATTTAGGATTTTTTGTGTATATATAAGATCATGTCATCTACAGTAGAGGTAGTTTTACTTCTTTATTTCCAATATGCATGCCTTTTATTGACTACTTGCCCTGGCTAGAAACTTCACTACAATGTTGAATAGAAATGGCAAGACCAAACGTCCCATATTATTCCTCATTGTAAGAGGAAAGCAGATAATCTCTTGCCATTAAGTATGATGTAGCTGTGAGTTTTTTATTATGGCCTTTATGTACAAAAGGTCACCTTTTATTACCAAAGGTTGAGGAAATTCCCTTCCATTCTTAGTTTTTTTTTTTTTAAAGATTTTATTTTTTTTTTCCTTTTTCTCCCCAAAGCCCCCCGGTACATAGTTGTATACATTCTTCATTGTGGGTCCTTCATAGTTGTGGCATGTGGGACGCTGTCCCAGCATGGCTTGATGAGCAGTGCCATGTCCTTGCCCAGGGTCCGAACCAATGAAACACTGGGCCACCTGCAGCGGAGCGCGAGAACTTAACCACTCGGCCATGGGGCCAGCCCCCCATTCCTAGTTTTTAAGGTGTTTTTATCATGAAAGGGTGTTGCATTTTGTGAAATGCTTTTTCTGTCTCAGATGAGTATGTCGTTTTTGTCCTTTATTCTATTGATATGGTGTATTACAATGATTGATTTCCATATGTTGAACAAACCTTGCATTCCTTGTGTAAATCTCACTTGGTCATGGTGTATAGTCCTTTTGAATGTTGCTGGAGTCAATTAGCTAATATTTTGTTGAAGATTTTGTGTCTATATTCAGAAGGCATATTGGTTTGCAGTTTTTTTTTTCTTGTGATGTCTTCGTCTGGTTTTGATATCGGAGTAATAGTGGCCTCATAGAATAAGCTAAGAAATGTTCCCTCCTTTGCTGATTTTTGGTAGCGTATGTGAAAAATTGGTATCATTTCCTTCTTAAATATTTGGTAGGATTCACCGGTGTAGCCATCTGGGCCTGGCCTTTTCTTTGTGGGTAGTTTTTCGTCACTAACTCAACCCCTTTACCTGTATAGGTCCAATCAGATTTTCTAATTATTCTAGAGTTACTTTTGGTAGTTTCTGTCTTTCAAGGAATTTTTCTATTTCATATATCGAATTTGTTGGCATGCTGTTGTTCACACTCAAAGTATTACTTTCTTGTTTTTATTTCTGTAACGTCGGTAGTAATGCCCCCTCTGTTATTCCTAATGTTAGTAATTTAGGTCTTCTCTCTTCTTTTCTTGGTCAGTCTAGCTATAAGTTTGCCAATTTTATATTTACAAAGAACTAACTTTTAGTTTCATTGATTTTCTCTCCTTTCTAGTTTGTTACTTTCTGCTCTAATCTTTCTTATTTCCTTTGTTCTGCTTGCTTTAGGTTTAATTTGCTCTTCTTTCTCCAGTTTTTTAAAGCCTCTGTCTTCAGTTGTTTTTGATAAGTAGCCAGCTGTTAAATGTATTGGGGTTCCCATGTATGTGTGGACTTATTTTTCTCTTGCTAATTTCAAGATTTTTCTCTTTAAGATTTTTACTATGATGTGTCTAGGTATGGATCTCTGTGCAGTCATATTGTTAGGAGTATGTTGAAGTTCTTGTAGGTGTAGATTAATAATATTTTTCATCAAATTTGGTAAGTTTTCTGCCATTAATTCTTTGAATATTTTTTCCTACCCTTTTCTCTCCTCTTCTGCTTGTACTTCCATTATGCGTATTTTGGTGTTTAATGGTGTCACACATTTCTCTGAGGCTCTTTAACTTTTCTTCATAATTTTTTTCCTCTGCTGTTCAAGTTTCATAGTCCTGTTTGCTGATTCTCCCTTTTGCCAATTCAGATCTACTGTTGAGCCCCTCTAGTGACTTTTTCATTTCAATTATTGTGCTTTCTCACTCTAGAATTTTCATTTCGTTCTTTTTTATAATTTCTATATTATTATTGATATTTTCTGTTTGGTGAGACATTGTCATTATACCTTGCTTTACAGCCTGGTTCCTTTAGGTTTTGGAACATATTCATAATGATTGCCTTGAAGTCTGTCTCTTAAGCCTGAATCTCAGTCCTCTCACAGGCCATTTCTGTTGCTTGCTTCTTTTCCTGTGTATTATTGATCTGCTTTTCTAAGAAATTTCTTTGCATGTCTCATAATTTTTTGTTGAAAACTAGACATTTAAAATGATATACTGTAGCAACTCCTGATATGAGCTTCTGCTTCCCCAGGGGCCTGATGCTCTTGTTTACTTGTTCATTTAGTGACTTGGCTGTGGTGAAGTCTGTTGCCCCTGCAGTATGAAGCCTGATGTTGCTCCTCAGAGGGCACAGTCTTGGGCACATGCACAGTCACCCTGAAATGACAGTGGATTTAGCAGGGCTCCCTTTGACTCTCCTTTCCCTGGTCTCTCTGTTAAGCTGTCTGCTTTTGTTGGTATCACACCCGATTGTTAGGCTCCATTGATTGCTTGCTGATTTTTTTTTTTTTTTTTTGCAACACCCTGGGGCATAAATTGCTGTATAAACTGATCAAATTAAATTCAGACCCCTTTCCAAGAGTAGTTTTTCAGGCCAGTTTTTGAGGCTTGTTCTGATCCTAGGAAAACTCTTAGTTGTCTCTTACTCTGGTTCTCTCTGATAAACTAGCTGGACTATGATTTTAGCTGTTTCCCTTTGTAGAGCTAACAACCTCCTCTTATTGCTTGCCACTGAAATCTCCATTGTCTTCAAGAGTACTCTTCGGTTTGAACTTCCCTACTTTATCTGTTCCAAGTAAAGTCAGTTCCTTTGGTGAAAGCTTCAGAGCCCTCTGTTCTTATGGCTTGCCTTTCCCTCTGTACAACATCTCTGAGCAACTACTCTGGATTGGAGATGGGGACAGTGGTCTGTCTTAAGAGTGACGTCGTATTTTATGAGTAGCATGCTGTGTGTAGTGGAAAATCTCTGGTCTTTTCGGCTTGCCTTCCATGACATGGAACTTCTGCCCTACCAGCATGCTGGGATGATGGCAATCAGGGCCCCTGGTATTCTTGGCCTTCTGCATCTGGAGTAGAGCCTCTACCCTACATGTGGGGCTGGGTGAAGAAAGAGGTGGTCCTCTGACCTCTCTGCCACACTCTCTTGCAATTTTGCCTCTGCAACATGAAGCTGAGGGGAATAGGAAATACTGGCAGCTGCCTTTTCTGGGGAGATACTGGAGCTCTTGACTAAGAACTGAGAAGGAGAGGGAGCTGTATTTTATTGGCCATATCTGCCCTAATTGGAGCTTCCATCACAGTGAGCTGCGGGGTGGAGAGGGAGAAAGTGAATTGTGGCTCAAGTGACACAGACTGTTGCTGTTCTTACCTAGATTTAGTAGACTTTCTTGAATAAGTGGGTCTTTGTTTGCTTTATGCCCATAGGACACTATTCAGAGACTTAAAATAGTTGTGTTTAAAAATATTTTTTAACGCTTATGGTTGTTTCACTGGAGACCAGGTAAATAGAATTCCTCATCCTGCTATTTTTTCCTATGAATTCTATGTACAAAAATCTATCCTTTTAATATTTTATTTTCTAATTCTTCAACTTTTTCCTTCTCTGACCACTTTTTGAAGAAAACATCTCTTTATCCATTAAATGTTGTTATTCCCTCTCTGATTCTTTCTTGGGCCAGTTCCTTCCTCTCAGCAATCTCACTCCATCCCTAGGTTTTATTTTCACCTGTTCTTCTGAAATTTCTGTTTCCAGTTTATGCTGAGTCTCAGACCATATTTGCTATTGTTTGCTGGACAAAGTTGTCTAACTGTGTTATGGGCATCTTGGGTACAACATGTCTTACACTGAGCCTACTGTCATTCCCTAGAACTCTGGTTTTCTCTCTGTATTCATCATGTCAGACAAGGTCATCAGCATTTACCCAGTCATCCAAGCTTAAAACCTTATGGTAATTCTTGACACTTCTCACTCCACCCCCTAGATCTGTCACTAAGTCTTGTCCATTCTGCCTTTGAAATGTCACTTGAATGCATACCCTCCTGTTCAGTACAATGCTGACGCCTTAGTTCAGGCCCCTTTCTCTTGCCTGGACCATTTCAGCAGTCATCCTTCTTTCAGTTCATACAGCCTTCAGAGTTTACTTTCTTCTACATCTTTTCCAGTTAAGGAATTTTCTGAAGTGCTAAGTATTTTCATTGGCTTCCTGTTAGCATCCGATCAAGTCCACATTACTTGACATAGACGTTCCTTTATGTATGACTGCACCCCATTAATGTTCTGAACCTTAGATCATAAGCGAAGATAATACTCGTTATGGGAGTTGTGAAGTTTCAGTGACGTGATGCATGTCAAATGCTTACCCAGTGCCTGAAACCTATGGAGTGCTCAAAAATTGGTGGCTGCTATTATTATCATTATTATTACCCTTTTTCCTTCATAACTGATAATTTTCTCAACCCCTCTTCCCCAAGATACACTGCACTCTAGACACGATGAACTAATTTTCTCTTCCAAAATATGCCATCCATTTTCACCCCTGCACCTTTGTACTTGATACTCTCTCTGCCTGAATTCCCCACTGCAGTGCTTCATGACTAGAATTCAAGGTTGAGAATCAATCCGCCTCTCTTATTACCCCACTGCACTTACTATATACATCTGGCATTTGCCATTTCTATATTTGTCAAAGTTGCCTTTGCAGACTGTGAGTGCGTTAAGGCCAGTGCTCGTGTTTTATTCGTCTTTGAAGCCTCAGATGCCTAGTAATTAAGATGGGTAAAGCCATGCAGCACTTACTCAGGGGATGTCTTTTGATGTACATTTATTTTTACTGCTTGCCTTTGCATTCTTTTTCATTACATGATTTTGCACTGGACATTGTAATTTTTTACGTTTTAATTTTAGTTCAGAGTAAAGTTTTATCTAATATATCAGTTTTTCTCGTACCAATAAATAAGTGACCTATATATTTTAATACAATTTTTACCCTATTTGTTAAATGTGGACCGCAGGTCTCTGATGTCATGGAAACAGTCCCATGTAGTTATATGACTAGCTGTTAGTGTGGAATAGGTGCACTCTAGTCCAGAGGTCTCCTTGATCATGTTTATTACCTGCATGGCTAATTTCCTTCTGACTTTCAGAAATAATCAGCTGTTGGACATTGAGAGAGAAGATGGTTCTTGGCTCCAAGTAAAAGTGATTACCCTTTTTAAATGAGGAACTTCTTGGGTTATAGTGGATGATAAAACTATATTCAAGGAAGAGCAAGATGAGTTCTAGGAGAAAGACAATAGAATGGACATTTGCTAACATTATTTTTACTAAATAATTGCAGTTTTATCTGAGCATTTCTGAGTTTGACAAAGTGAGAAGGAAGGCAAGTGTGGCTGTAGCTTAGGCATGAATCTCAGTACCTTTAGCTGATGTTAGGAGAGGAGAAACTTTTTTCAAATTATGAAATAGGAATTGCAGAGAATTTGTAGATCATAGATCAAAATTTAAATATGGTCATTCTGTTTATTAGGGTTGTGACAAAGAGAGAGAATGGCTCAAAAAAGTATTTTAAAGAACTCTGCATTTTTCCCTCAATAGTATGTAAATATTAGGATCATCTTGGTTCAGATTGAGAAAAAAATGCCCATCATTTAGAGATTGATTTTTCACTTTTAAAACTGGTGGCAGGGGCCAGTCCGATGGCATAGTGGTTGAGTTCACATGCTCTGCTTCGGCAGCCCTGGGTTCATGGCTTTGGATCCCAGGCGTGGACCTACACATCGCTCATCAAGCCAAGCTGTGGAGGCGTCCCACATACAAAATAGAGGAAGATGGGCACAGATGTTAGCTCAGGGACAATCTTCCTCATCAAAAAAGCCCCAAAAAACTTGTGGCAAGTTTCCTTTGTTCACTAAGGTGTACTTTTTCTTGGTTTGTTATTGTTGTTGCATTTCACCCCTCCTATGTTTAACACTAGAAAAATAACCCCTTCCGAGGTTGGAATGACTTTGGAAGAAATAACTTTAGTGCTACTAAAGAGTAAGAAGATTGTCTGTGAACCAAATGACAGCATTGTGCCAAAGCCTTCATTCTTGTGGCTTGTTCTGGGCTCTGATAGCATTAATGACATAGTAGCCCTGGCAGTCTTCACTTGCTTCAGTTCCTGTGTGGACAAAATGCGATTATGCCCTAAGCTCTGTTACCACCCCATCTTGCAAGGAAGCATGCCAGCAGCGCTTTTGGCAATAACCTGCTTTGTTCTCAGTAAATCGCACAGTCTCAAGGTCTGTCACTGCCTGGAGCATAGCTTACGATGTCCTAAGAACATTTGATTGCACTGTAGAAAAATTGAGTGTCTTATCAAGAAAATTCCAGTTATACTTTAGAAAGTAAATAGCTTGCTGTCCTTTTTAAAGGTTATTCAAACTTGTAAAAGTCAGTTTTAAAACTAGTACAGACTGTTTGTACCCTTCCTCAATTGTAACTCCAAAAAAGGAGGCCTTTACTCTTTTTGAAAATTAATTTTCTCCTTGTCTTCTTAACTCAAAATTTATAACATGAGTTTATCTCTGTTTACCTCATGTTATCATTTTCTCGGAACCTGGGGTGTTATCCTCATCAGTTAAACATTTGAAGAAATTACATATGGTGGAGGTTTTTCTGAGTATTGGATTAATTAACAATTATGGAAATAGATCAGCACAAACTCAGGAGCATACTGTACTTGAAAGGAAAAAATGCATTCCAAGATTTCTGCATCACTGGTGGTTAAGGAATTGATGAGTAACCTGTTTGTTTCTCATAGAAGCCATTAAACAGAAGGTAGAAAAATTGACATTTATTGTTCATATACTTGTTACTGCTAATATTAAATCGTAGACCTGGATATAAATGAATGAGCTTAGAAATGAACTGTCTCCTTGGGTACATAACCCATCTGATCACACGTGCATTACTGTGTACTTAGTGTCTCAACGTGGGCATTAGCATTGATATTTTCAGTTGGCAGTACATAAAATATTTTCAAGTATGAAGGAGTAAACTATTGTTGTTCAGTTTCCCTTTGAGAGACTAAGTTGTGGAATTTTAAGAAGTGGTTTGGAGATTTTTATTATTCTCTTATTTGGTTCTTTTTGCATTTGCTTTGGTTTCTATGATTCATCTCAACTTTGTTGGTTTCATCTTCAGCAGAAATGCCAGTGGAAGTTGTCATGACCAACACTTACTTCTTTTTCATAAGCCTTTCTAACCATCAATATGGCTAACATAGGTTGAAATAGGTTGATATGAAATTGGTCAGTTTCTTTTTTAATCCTTGATCTGGGTATGGCTCTAATCTCAAATTGTCAATGTAATAAAATTACTTTTTTATAAGATTTATTTTTTTTCTGATTATAAAAATAATGCATGCTTATTGTACAATGCTTGGAAAATGCTGACCATTAACAGAAAATCATTAAACTTATGTCTAAATAATTGTATGATAAATAGCTATCTTTTAATGAGCATCTACTATGTGGTAAGTCTTTCCATGAATTATTTCACTAAATTAGTGTCAGGAAGCTAGTAAATGATGGCACTGAGATTTGAACCCAAGTATGTCTGATCCAAAGCCTACTCTTTCTGCTATACTGCTGTTCTATACTGTATTGTTCCCTGGTCATGCATTATAACCACTACACACACACAGACACACACACACACACACACACACACTTATTTTTTTTTTATGCCGCTGTATTGCTTTGGACATAGAACCTAACCTCTGAAAACCTGTTTCCTCATGTGTCGATTGAGTATTAGACCTACCTCACTATAAGGAGTAAATAATGATTGACAAAGTAGTTAGAACAGTGCCTGATGCACATAAGTGCTTTAAATAATTATTTGCTAGTATTTTTATTATTTTAAAGAATCACAATTCTTTTCCTTTTAAAAATGATTTTATTTGTTCTTTTTTCACTCACAATTACGTGGTATAGATACAAACACACTTAGTCGAAAGCCAGCGTTTTCAACTTCATTATGGTACAGAAGATGTGCTGCCTGAGTGCATTAAACATTTCTGAAGTAGCATAGAAGGAAAAAAATTGTTTTAAATGAAATGATATGAGAATAAGAAATGAAAAGCGTGTAAAAGAGAAAAACACGTCCAAGTCAGAGGAAAATATAGCTAAATAATTCCTTTAAGCACAAATATTCCAAATAAAATTTGATTGGGTGTTTTGTGGGCTATCTTGGTCAAATACTTCTTAATGAGTAGGGATCCAAGCTAAATTGTCACAGGTGTAATTGACATTATTGACTCTGATCTAGCAGGATTGTACAGACATATTCATTTTTAACATATTTAGTCTAAATTTGATTCCTAGCCCTGGCATTTTGCCTTGTCTGAAGGTAGATCTTGAAGTGTTATTGAGCTGAGCTGAGACCTCCAGGCATGCTAAACTCTACCACAAAATATAAGATAGATTGCGGCTCACCAACAATGCGTGGTTGATATATGGTCATTGGCAAAACTAGGGCAGCTGACAAAGACTGTTAGTACAGCAACCCGACCGTTTTTACCTTACACCCCGGCAGTTAACAAGAAGATTTAGGACTTCAGTGCATGCCAGCCTAAAATTCATTTTTGTAATAGATTCTTGAGTCTGGGTTTATTGAAGCATGAACTCCTAAGGCTTTATCCTGGCAACAAAAGATATGTGGAAAATGAAGTAGTCGTAAATATGACTGAAACATTTATTAAACTGCTAGCAGGAGGGTAAGGACTCTAGCTTAGTATATGTGTTCTTTACAACTTCAATAAAATGTCATTTTTATAACTTGTATGACTTTTTATATATTGGGTAAATTTAAGTCTACACTCTGCTTACATGAACTGCATCTGAGTTTACCTGAAATGATTTTTTATAATAAATCAAGAAATTCTCTGTAATTAATGTTGTCTAAATTGAAGTAGTTGTGTCGTAAGTGTAAAATACATAGTGTGTATGTCCTATGGGTGTTCAGATTTAGAACTTTTATATGTGTTGTGAGAAGTTTTTCTGCAGTTTAATGTTGTTGTCATTGAAATCTCTTCCTCAAGCATGTTGACTAGGTGTCAAAATTTATAAAGTATCTAACATATTATTTTAAGTTAAATAAAGTGAAACATTCATTCGTTTAGCAAATATTTACTGCAAAGATCTCATCTGCTGGTCACTGTGCTAGGTACTAGGGAAACCAAGAACCAAGACATTTGAAATCCCTTTTGTGTGATGCTTACAGTCTGTTTGGAAAAATTTAAAACAAAGAAATGATACATTTAAAAGATATGTCTTGTGATAAATGCTCTGAAGGAAACAAAGAGGTTTCTGAGTTAATGGATTAAGGAGATTTCAAATGATTGTGTGAGAAATTCCACTGTGAAAAAATGCCGTTTAATCTGTGACCTTGTATTAGTCAAGATGGTCTAGGTTATGCTGCTGTAACAACCAACCATAAAATCCCTGTGGTTTGTTTACTTAACAAACAGAGGTTAACGTCTGTTCACTCCACATAACCAAGTGTCCACTGTGAGTTGTCAGGGGGTCTTTGTTCATCATAGTTACTCAGGATTCAGAGTGAAGGAGACTCCATGTCAACACAGGCCTCTATCGTCACCAAAGCAAGGAAGGATATGGTGACTTGTACACCAGCCCCTAGAGGCTTGGCCTGGAAGTGACATCTGTTCTTGTACGATTGGCCACAAAAAGTCACATAATGTGGCTATATCTAATTTTAAAGAGGTCAAGCATGTACAGTTTTCCATGCATCTGAAAAGAGAGGAGAAACGGATATTGATGAGCAGCACTAATGACTTGCACAGGCCTGAAAGATGGGAGGGAGCTAGCCATTTTAAGAGGTGGAGGAATAAAGTTCTTGCTAAAGGAGTTTGCATAGGAAAAAAGCCCTGAAATAGGAAAGAGGTGAGTATGTTTTGAAGACGGAAAAGAACACTGGAACTGGAGTGTTGTGAATAATTTTTTATACAATTAAATATTGGTTAGGAGAGTCATTATTTTGAATAATTTTCTGCCTGTCTTTCACTAAAAATATTAATGTGGTAATAGTGAACAACATGCTGGAAATATTTTTCCTAATTATTTATCACTTACTTTAATTTTTCACCGGTTCTCAGTGGGGCTACCTTCAGATTGTGAAAGTTTTTCGTATGTACTCCGTTTATGGTAGGTGTGCAGTTGTGTGGAATAAGGAGTCATGATATACTAATTTTTTTTAGAGGATTTTCATGTAATGTTAAGGCTTCTGGGTTTATGAGAACAACTGTGTTTTGTTTCTTCTGTGATTTGGCTTGTTTCTGATGCCCTTAGAAGAGAAAGAAGTCTAAGGATTAAAATTGTTGGGTAAAAGAATATAGGGTAGATAACATAACATTCTAACCCTAAAGTTATTTTTATACATGAGCGTTAGTGAGATATATCTGATCTCTTGCAGTTAAATAAACTCTGAGAAATGCCTCTTAATAAATTCTGTACTTAAATGATAAGTTTGGCTTAGTCCTGGAAAACAGGACAGAATTTCCCCTGATCACTCAGTTGTTTGGGAATGCTCTGTTCTTAACTGAGCTTTTTAAGTATAATAAGTTGGATAATTTTAAAAGTCTGGAATATTACAAAGGACGTTTCAAGAAATCTTTCATGTGCGTACTGCCACATGGAAAGAAAACTAACTTTTAAAAAATTGCTTCAGCTCACTTCTTCCTTGTTCTTTTTTAAAAGAAATAAAACTTTACAGATAAAACTGGAATCCACTATGTTCTTTTCACTCCCCCTTCCCTTCCTTTTCTACACGTAACCACTGTCATGAACTTGTAATGTATTTAGTCCATGCTTTCTATACATTTACTATATTCAGTGTTTCCATAAACAATATATGCCATTGTTTTATACTTTTAATGAACATAAATGCTATCAATCTCCATGTAGACTCCAACTTATTTTCATTTAGCGTTGTTTTTGAGATCTTCCCATGTTAATATATATAGAATTAGTGTGTTCATTTTAACTACTGTGCAGTATTCCATTGCATAAATGTAAAGCAATTTACTTATCCATTCTTTTACTGATAGACGTTTAGGTTCTTTCTTGTTTTCCCAATAAAAAAGTGCTATGATGAACTTTAAAAAAAATGTTTCCCTGTGCATATATGCGAGAGTTTCTCTTGACTAAACAAGATTGTATGTATGTGTCTTCAACTTACTAGGTATCGTTAGATTGCTTTCCAAAATAGTTCACTTGGCCACGAATACGGTCCTCTCTTAATTAGTACAATCTTATCCAATATTATCCGACACTTGGTGGTGTTGGCTTGAGAAGTTGGGGTGCATGAACTGGCACTTACTAGTTCATTGACCTTGGGATATTACCTAACCTCTCTCTATGCCTCACTTTCCTCATCTGTAAAATGAGGGTAATAATAGTCATGCCTTATAAAGTTTTCATGAGGACTAACTGATGTAAAATATGTAAGGTACTTAGAACAGTGCTTGCCACATTTTTTGGACTGTGTGACGTGTATCCAATGATACCTCATTATTTCAATTTTGTTTCTTTGATGACGAGTTTGCACATCTTTTCATATATGTATCAACCATGTGTATTCTCTTCTGTGAATTGTTTATTAATATATTTTTCTATTTTTTCCAGAGATATTTGTCTTTACTTGTTGATTTGTATGCACTCTTTAAATATTCTAGACATTAATTCTGTTGATGGCATTTGTATGTATATATGTATGTATATAAACACACATGCCATAAAAAGAATTAATGTTTATATGTGTGTGTGTATACATGTATATTTATAGATTTTTTTTGGTTCAGCTGTCTGCTCTTACACTGTGGTTTGCCTTTTTAGTTTTGGTTATGGTGATTGTTCTTATATAGAAGATTTTAGTTTTAACTAATTTCCTTTTTTTCCTAATCTCTTATTTCTGCTTAAAAATATCTAATTTCTAGGTATGTAAAAGTATTAAATATTCTTTGCTTAATGCTTAAGTAATAATAACCTAAAAGGAACTAGAATAACACTGAGAGAGAGAGAGAGAATGTGAACAAGAATGAATGTACTCAAGTACGGAAAACACTGTAATCCTATGAAAATTTAAGAAAAAAAATCAGACTTCTACATTAACAATTAGTTTTTCTCCCATTCCTACGCCTTGCCCATTCCATACGCAGCTCGGTTTCTGGGAGTATGTTAGACAGCCCAATCCCTCACAGACTTCCATCACACATGTGGTGGAAAATGTTGCCTCATAGCAGTCAAGTCACACATGATAGAAGCATTGAAATGCTGTTAAGTGGCCTCTACTGGCAACCAGATTCGTCTACTCTTTAAAGAGGATTATGTTGTTGAAGAGAATTACTATGTACTTTTAAATTTTTTCCAAATATTATCAGTTAAAATGAAATGTTTTAAGAACCATCAATTCATACAAAATATTAAAATCCCCCGATGTTTTTCCCCTCCAGGCAACTCATTTTTCAATGCTTGGAATACTTTTATGGATTCAGAGTCATTATATTTTATGTATCCCATGAACTTACCTGTCTTGTGTTGTTCACTAAGATTTTAATGTAGAATTAGTGAAAATTCAGAACTTGGAAATGGAGAGACGTTAAGCTTTCCTGAGTCAGCTGCCCCAAATGTAACAGATTGCTTTGGGCCTGTCAGCCTCTTCCAAGATAAGTTAAAGAGTCAGCCAGTCCCAGGTAGTTTTCCAAAAGGCTGGATCTCATTTTCAGCTAGTATGTGTTCTCTCCATAGCTTGTTGGATGTCACCTTTCATAAAGTCCTTTTTATTCGGGTCGACCCTGAATTGGTGCAGCCCGTCTAATTTCTTGTTCATATCTTGTAGAAACCTCATGGTTGGTCTGACATCTTGGCAACTTAGTATGAATTAGACAACAACAGGTTTTCACATTATAGTGATTACAAAGAATCTTTACTAAAATAAGTTTGTGTACCTTTGTAAGGATTAAGCCTCATTGAAACATCTTAGTTATTAATTTTGCAGGTGACATGAAAAGATTAAAAACTGGGATGCTAGTGCATAATATTATTAATATATCAATGTTTTAAAATTCTAACCAAAACTCAAACATGCATGCAAAGAGTGATAGCTGCATGTGAACCTTACTCCCTACCTACCAGAGTACAAATAGAAAAACTTATGTGGAGCCCTTAAATTTTAGCTAGCGTTTTAAACTTAATTTCAGATTTCCATTGTGAATAGGGTATCACCTGAGTCAGGTAGAGGTCTTGGTTGCAAAAGACAGGAACTGAATCTGGCTCATTGAATTAAAAATAACAACAAAAGGAATGCAAGGGAAAGGCATTGGGTAGATACAGACTTTGCAGGCAGTCTGAGGAAGCAAGCTTGGAGAATAGGTAAAGGCCAGGAGAAGCTTGGCTGCTTAGTCCCCAGTTAGTCCTTTGCTGCCTCCGCAGTCCTCTTGCTAGTGGGAAAAATTTCTAAATATGTGTCATTGCGTCAATTCCTCCCACTAAGACTCATACAGTGGAGATTTCTCCTAAATGGGAAATAGGTTTGGATGTAGGACAGGGCAAATATACTCACATTGTCTCTCCATAGCTCAAAACATATTTTGACCATGGCTTTCAATGAACGCTATAAATCCATTTTTGCTGGGAGTCCAGCTTTAGAAGGAAACAATATTGAACACAATTTTATAGTGGTCCTGTGGATCTCAGCTATTCAAACTTACAGGGAATTAAAAGAGCCTTTTTGATAAACAGTTTAATTTTCCCTCAAAATGTATGATTAAGGAAAGCCCATGCAATTTGTTATTTCTTGTCTGTATGTTAAGATAAACATTCTTTAGTTACCTAGGAATTGGAACAACTTGCTTACTGAGTAAAAATATGATAGGCACAAACTTTATACTATATACCCAAAATGATAATATGAAATGTGTGAGTATATTTATGGAAACTTGAGGAAGATCTTTTTTCCAGTAGAAAATTTTGTATGATTTCCTGTACTAATTAGGGGCAGAAGATATAAGTAGATAATATAAAATAATAAGAATCATAATCTAATTTTTGAAGGCAATTGGAGACACTCAACCTAGCAAACATCTGCTTGGAAATTTTAAAATTTACTTAAGTATCAGGATGCTTTTTAAATCTGGAATGTTAGCAAAGTTTGGAAACATGTGGACGATTAACTGGAGTTTCCTTTGATGTTCATTGTTAGGCCGTCCGAGTCTCTCCCATAAGCTGAGACACTGACAGTCTCGTTGTATTCTGTTCCATAATTCTTCCAAACTGAGGGTCTGCTCTCAGTGGCACAAGGCTTAGTCTCCTGGCGAAGAGATAGAGGCTGCAGATAGAAATAGATAATCTGAAAACCAGATAGTGTCGTGGCTAATTACAAATTGATGACGGTACTTTTGTTGCCGGGCCAGGGCGGTACTGCTGGAATAAAGGCTGAGAGTCGTGAATCAAAAGGGGTGCTCTCTTTTACAGACCACATAAATGGATAAATGTCTTGCTTTTATATTTGTCCGTTGTGCTTTCTGGCGAGGTAAAAAGGGAGATTTTTTTTTCACTGAGTAAAAATTATGTGGGTCTGGTATTTCTCTTTGCAAAATAATTTATTTCTGGCTGCACAGTATTAATTTTCAGGCTGTGAAACCTGGCTTTGATTCCAAACAGATCTTTGAGGGAGCTTGAAAATAGAGAAAATAACTCCGTAAGGAAGTGTATTATTTCTTGGAAGGATCCTGCTATCCATTTAAGTGGTTTCTTCCAGCTTTCACATCCAAGAAAATTGTATTCATATATAATTATGAGGAACAAAGCCACAGTGAGGTTTGTGTAGGGTTTTCTGCCTTCCTCATCCTTCCCCTTGCAGTATCACTGTAGTGCCGTAATGAGATAAATCATAGGAAAGTGTGTTGTAAAACTAGAGAGTGCTCTAAATTATTAGTAGCCAAAAGAGCCACGATAGGAAGAACAACTACCAGGTGCTGAGCATTTATTAAAAGCCAGGCACTGTGCTAAGCACTTGAAATTTTTCTCTCATAGCATGTGTACATCCACATCATAAGCTATAAGTAAAGCTCTCTTGTTGTATTCATTTTACAAATAAGGAAACTGAGTTGTCCCTTACTCAAGACTATGGGCAAGAAATTTGTGAAGCTGAGCTCTGCTTGTGAATCCAGAACTGTCTGCCTGCAGTCCTGTGCTCTTAACCACTATGCTGAGTGCTTCTATGTGCGTATAATGCTAGAGCCACAAAATATGGCTGTTTACCTATGGAGGTTTCCAGATAGAGGATAAACTGCTTGAAAATCTCAGTATCATGTAACGTAAACATAGATACCTCACTTCGTTATCATTAGTAGCTTTACGCAGAAATCTGAGAAAGCGAGTTGTGTGAATCTTTTATCACATCATTTTTTCCTGCTTCAGAAACTCACTATCTTAGTGATTATGGGCAAGTTACCTAACTTACTGTGCCTCACTTTCCTCATCTCTAAAATGGGCATTATAGTAGTACCTCTGCCGTGGTGTTGTTTAGAAGACCAGAAAAATGAAAATATGTAATGTGTTTACTGTAGTGATATAATATTTATCTCTATCTCTATACGTGTCACTATTTCCTCTGCCTTGTATTTCTGCCAAAGTCCTACACGGGAATATGGGACCATGTGCTTTCCATCACCAATTATGGGACATCAGATTTTAGGCCCTAGAAAAATAGATGTGACCATTGGAATAAGGAAGAATAATGCAAGGAAACAGAAAAACCTCTGAACTATGATCACTTATAAATATTTTCAATACCGTGAGCATTGTAGACAATAGTTTGGCAACTGCTGGGAAAGTGTGAGTGCTATAATCATGTCACAAGTTTCTAAAGTTCTCTGTGATATTTATGGTAGTAGTGATGTCATCTGGAGGAAAGCCACTTACACGAAAGCTATTTTATTAAATCTACTTCAGGCAGCCATGTTTGAGGATAGGACAAGGGACTCATCTGCTGATAAAGTTGGATAAGTGTTTGCCAAAGTGTTTCATCCCACACTAGTCTCGAGGAATGCTATTGAATAAAAATCTTTTATGAACAAATAAATTTTGAACATTGCCTACCATGGCCTCCTCTTGTTAGTTAATAATGCACATAAGGACGTTAGTGCTCCTGAAGGTTGTGTAGTTTCACACACACGCACACACACACATACACACAAATTCTGTCTTTGTTCAACTCTACTATATTTGGCCGCTGAATCCTGTTCTAACATAATACTCCCAAGATTCTGTGGAATTGGTGTTCCATTGACCACATTTTGGAAAATACTGAGTTAGACCATATTCCTGGATTCCAACTCTGCAAGTGGATTTTGTCATGAAAAGTCCGTCACATTCCAGATTCTATCAGTTGTAAGCCTCAAATTACCATTTTATGTTGTATATTGCAAGAGAATGAATCAAGAGGCCTAAGCTATTACATCAAATCCTTTTGACATGGGGCCAGTTGCTGAAGTTTTCGGGACATTATTTCCTCATCTCTTAATCGTGTGATCAGAAAAATTATCTCTAAGGGTCTTCCATCTCTAAAATTTGTTATTGAAAGTAATTAAAATTTAAATAATACTTTACAGTGCTCAAAATACTTTTGTATGCTTCATCTAGAACGGCCTGGATACCTTTTGGGAAGCTGGCAACCAGCACCTACCTAATTATTTTGGAAATTCCATGAGCAATAATATTTGCCTTCTGTAGGTGGTTTGTCTGGCTTCTTTGACCCTTGTTCAGCATTGTCTGTAGTCCCAGCACTGGAGCCTCTCCCAGCGTGGAAGTGGCACTTGTTTGTAGTCCACCTACTCAGAGAACAGACGCTAAGCTGCTGATATGACTCGAAGTCGGATGGGCCTTAATGCTGTAGAGTGCCTGCTGAGCATTTCCATAGCTGAGAAGTACTGCACACTGAGAGTAGTGGAAAGCCTCAAGCCAGGCGCACATGAGCCGGCTGAGATGTGGTGGCTCTCTTTGGAGGCGTATCAAAGCAGCCAGTGAAGCATTTAATAAGCCAGGCTTCATTTATTAGCTGAATAAAGGGCTTACAGCCTTAAAACCAGGAAAAGAATAAATGTATACAGAAAAGGGCATTTAGTGCAGAGCAGGAACCACGGATCAAACACAGGAACCACCCCCGCCTCCCTCCCACGAGGATCAGTGGTGCTGGGAGGCAGCAGATTGTGGTGGTTAAGAACATGGGGTTTGGTGTCAGATACATTTGTCATTCAAATTCTGGCACTGTTATGCACCATCTGTGACTTTGATTTTATTTAACCTGTCTAAGCCTACTATCATTATCTCTAAATAAAAGCTGTTCGTGCCAACCAAATAAGGTTAATGTACAGATAACTTTAAATCATGGGTAGAATGCACTGCACAAACTTCACTGTGGGCACTAAAAAGGGATAGGAATGATTTATAGTTTCAAACATAACCTCTTAAAGATCTTTTGCCTCAACACCAAATGCTGTCGCATTCTGCATTTCCCCGTGGTGTTGGGAGACAGCTACTCCAATGTGCATTACTAGAACATTCTGAGATGATGGAAATGTTTGTGCTGCCAGTATGGTAGCCACTAACCACATGTGGCTCTTGAGCACTTGACATGTGGCTAGTGTGACTGAGGAACTGAATGTTTATTTAATTTAATTTAATTTTAAAGTTTAAATTCAGAAAGCCACATGCGGCTAGTGGCTACTGTTTTGGACTGCACAGCTATAGATTATAACAAACCGCATTGGTGTGACATTTTATAACTGCTAAAATTTTTTTCTCTAAAATACTCAATTTTATGTCACAGACAGATTCTACAGTTTAACAAGTTGGTTGTGGGGCCAGCCCGGTGTGGCACAGAGGTTAAGTTCGCACATTCCGCTTTGGCGACCCGGGGCTCGCCAGTTCAGATTCTGGGTGCAGATCTACGCACCCACCGCTTGGCAAGCCATGCTGTGGCAGGCCTCCCACATATAAAGTAGAGGAAGATGGCATGGGTGTTACCTCAGGGCCAGTCTTCCTCAGCAAAAAGAGGAGGATTGGCAGCAGATGTTGGCTCAGGGCTAATCTTCCTCAAAAAAAAAAAAAAAAATTGGTTGTGATCCCTTTAAAAAAAGAACGCAAGGTGTTCTTTTCTGGTGAATGTCATCAGCCACCTTACTTAAAATCCTTCCGTGCAAGGAGCTTTGGAAAGTTTCAGACTTTCACATTGTGGAAGTGAAAATATTCAGTAGATACCTCAGGCATCTGTTGCCTCTCACTGAAATAATGGTGGTGTGCTTATGACCACGCATTTGATCACCTTAATAAATGTGCCATGAAAATGAAAGAATAGCACATCCTCTGTTTGTATGGTACAAAATTGTAAATCCATCTAATAAGGCAAGCTTTTTGATTATGTTCTTATTTATTTTTTGCCTACTTGATCTGTCAAATTTCAAAAGATCTCTTTTATAACTTTCAGCTCTCTTTATATTTCTAGAAGTTTTTGCTCTTGGTATTTTTAGTGTATAAATCTTATGTCCACTTAATGAATTTTACCTTAATAATATCCTGTTTTGATTCAGTTAATGCTTTTTGTCCTTGAATTCCACTCTGTCTGATATTGATTATTGCTGCTTCTGCTTTCTGTCATTTATATTTTCCCTTGTCCTTCTATTTTTCCCTCTTTTGTCATTTCATTTTGATGATTTTCTTTTTTTTTTTCTTTTTTTTAAGGATTTTATTTTTTCCTTTTTCTCCCCAAAGCCCCCCGGTACATAGTTGTGTATTCTTCGTTGTGGGTTCTTCTAGTTGTGGCATGTGGGACGCTGCCTCAGCGTGGTCTGATGAGCAGTGCCATGTCCGCGCCCAGGATTCGAACTGACGAAACACTGGGCCGCCTGCAGCGGAGCGCGCGAACTTAACCACTCTGCCACGGGGCCAGCCCCTTGATGATTTTCTTATAGACAGAACAGAGCTGAATTTTGTTATTTTAATAATATCTGGATGGTTTATTTGGATGATTAAAAACTAAGCATATTCATATTTATTGTAATTTCAATGTATCTGGTTTATTCTCACCATTTTACTTTATGTATGTAAGTCATTATATTTTGTGGGTTTTTTTCTCTTTTCACCTTTATTAGGATTTTTGGCTTAATCCGTTATATTTCACTCTTTTACTTCCACTGCCCTTCTTCCTTAATTAAGAAATTCTATTATATTCTTCTTTAAACTAGTGATTACCTTCTTATCATTCATCATTACATTGAAACTTGTATTCCTCTCTTACAACTTTTGTGTAGTATCGAAATGAAGTAATACCTATTTCTCTTACTTCAAGACATTTTACTTGTGAACACCTCCTAGTCCCGAGTTGAGCTCTTAGGAATAATTTATTTCCAAGTTCTCATTATGGCAAATACCTCCCTCACTCCCCAATTCCTGACAGTATTTCAGACTATTATTAAATTTTATCTTATCATATGGCTCTTTTGTTTCAAGAATCCTTTCTCACAAATTATAAATTAATAACCTGTAAATCTTTCACTGTATTTTATCTCTCCATACTACAAATGGTGAAACTAATGCCAGGCTATTTCATCTTTTTTGTAGGTGGCCTGTTTTTTCTCTCTGGAAATGGAGAGAGACTTTTTTTTTTTGTCTTAGTCTTAGCATTCAGAGATTTCAGAGATATCATGAGGCTGTTTTTTGGGGTATATCTTTTTTTCATTATTCTTGTGTAGGACACCATAAGTCATTTTCACCAGAAAATATAAAGCTACTTTTTATTTAAGCTTAGGAAATTTTCCTATTGTTTCTCTATTCTCTATTTTTTCAAAGCTTATTTTGGAATTCATATTATTCACATTCTGGTCTCTAGTCTCTGTCCTGTAAGTCTTATCTTTTACTTGTGATATTAATTTCTTAGAAATTGGATTATAAGCTGTTTCTTCCATCTGATCTTCTAGACAATGTATTTAACTTCAAGCAGTGACCATTCATTTTTCTATTCTTCTGTTGAGTCTGAATATTGAAAGGGCTTACTTTCCTGAACCAAAGAAAGACTTTAGTCTTTTAATTTGTATTTGTCTATTCCTGAAGCAGATTCCCTCAGTGCCAATACCAGTCCAGCGATGTGGAGTTCTCCAGCAATTACAAATGTGCAGACCATGTAAGATTCGGTCATTTTTATTTTGCTGAGCTGGTATCACAGTATTAGAACCCTTTTGTTGAGCTATTGCAAGGTGATCTCTTTGCTCTTGAGCCTCTCCTGCTTATGCATAAGGAACAAGTATAAGACTCCAATCAGAGAGCCGGGAATTAGTCGCTTCACCAGTGTAGACCGCCACCCATGCTAGATCACCAGTGCCAGCAGGATCTGTTGATCACCTGACGTTCTTCATGCAGCCAGTCACAGAGGCAGGGCCTCCCCCTTTGCAAGTCAAATCGATCCATTGATGGATGCTACCTCTGTCCTCGTAGAAGGCCATATGATCTATGGTCTTCCTTGCTCTTTAGCATTTCCCTAAAACTCTCAAATAATTAAAACCCCAATAATGAATTACATGGCATTTGCTCTCTCTTTAGAAGAAATCCCAGCCCCTCTAGCTAGATGTTATACTGAAAGCTGTATGTCAGGACAGATTCATAGAGAGGGGCTTTTTTTGATCATGTAGTACATAATGCTTCCTGGGAAGAGTGTGACTTAGTAGGTTTGGTTGACTCAGTAACATGTATATGGCTGCTTATATGGCTCAGGAGGAGTTGATTTAAGCAGAAATTTCAATAAGAAGGCAGTACATTGAATCTATATTATTAGAGATTGCTCTGTCAGCAAATTGTGCCTCACATTTTATTCACTGCCACTGTAATCCAGGCTTGTGACCTCATTGTGTTTGGATCAAGGGATATATAAGATCTGTTCAAGCATAGGTTTCCATTGATTTTATTTCTGACTTTATTGATGATGGCTAAACATTTTGTGAATACGTATCACTTTTCCCTGTAATTACTCATGCCTACTTAATTATACTGTTGGTTTTTGTGAGATACCATAAAATTAGATATTTTGTTGATTTGACTTGTGTATGATCCATCTTTTATGTTAATCTTTATTAACCCCTTATTAATTCATGACAAAATATTTTTGTCTTTTAACTTCCTTCTTAAAAAACTTATCTTTTCAAAAGAAAAGATATCTTCTTCAAATATCCTTCTGCTTAAATAATCTTAATAGTTTTTAATCTTCAGCATTTTTTGTTGTCCTTAAAGTAAGTTAATTGGTTTTGTTCTTGGGAGAGTGCACATTAAGTTCATAGGCCATGAATTTTAGGGCCACGTCTTTGATGGCCTTCATCCTTATGAAATGTGACATCAAAGATAGCAATTTTGTTTGCATCATTGGCCAACGCCTAATTATCTTTCCTGCTTCTTCATTCTTCAAGAGCCCTTTGATGTCAGCAGTAGCTTTTTGCTTTGAAAGACCGTAGAGAAAGGTGAAAGGGGTCCTTTTTTACTGAGTCCACGTTCCACTGAGATAGTGAATATGGTTTTAGGTTAGAAACAAACTGTAGTGCAACTGTGGTAATTAAAATAATTACTCATCTATTTGCAGAAGCAAAAGTCTTTAATGTTTCTCTAAGTGTTCAGGGAGAGAATTTCTCCCTCATTTAACATGGCTAGATGGAGACTCGTCTTTGGGAGAAACTAGAAGCAAAGCAAGACTGGGCTTCCAAGTTGGGAGTTAGGAGATTATACTTGGGGGTGACAATATTCATTAAAATGGTAAATGTCTGTTAGAAGAAGGCAGAAGTTCAAAAGCTGAGAATGCAGGTGATCCGTGTCTCGGGTTTAATGAACACAGCCTGCATGGTGTAGCGCCGTGGAGTGAGGTGGAGCGCCAAGTCCAATATCAGCTTCTTTGATTCTTCACAATTGACTTAATCTCTGACTTTTCATTTGTAAAAATACTTTTTTAGCACTCCATAATAAAAGGAGGTAGTTTATAGAAAGGCTTGCTATACAGTGCCTGCTACAGAGTTGATTTTCTTCCCTTGATTGTCAATCAATAGGGACGATGAGGGCCCAGCCCTGTGGCCTAGTGGTTAAGTTCTAGTGCTCCGCTGCAGGCGGCCCAGTGTTTCGTCGGTTCGAATCCTGGCCGCAGACATGGCACTGCTCATCGAGCCATGCTGAGACGGCATCCCACATGCCACAACTAGAAGGACCCACAACTAAGAACATACAACTATGTACCAGGGGGCTTTGGGGAGAAAAAGGAAAAAAATATAATCTTTAAAAAAAGAAAAAAATAGGGACAATGAGTTGCGGTCATACTTTAACAACAGTGAGATACCATTTTTCACCCATTAAATGCAGAAAAATTAAACCATTTGCCTCTACACTATGGTGAAGAGGATGTGAGGTAACAGTACTACCTTTGAGAGTGTAAATTAGTGCCACCTATTTACAGAGTATCAGTTTGAATATTTTTCAAACTGGAAACTTGACCCAGCAATTCTAGTGCTAGGAATTTACATTACAGAAAGCGAAAGTATGTAGTCAATAAATATGTTCAAGAATACCCATGCGGTATTGTGTGCACTTGGAATCAATCGTAAACGACAGAAATACCCATCACAAGGCAAGTGTCTGTGTTGCAGGGGGATGTTTCAGTGTCCTCAGTGATGATTCTGTATGTGAAAAAGATTGAAAGTTTATTTTGGTGTTAAAAATTCAGGTTTGTTTTATTTAAATATAATTTCAACACCCTTGTTACTCCTTGAGCTTCAGAAAAAAATTTTTTTTAAATTGTGGTGAAATACATATAACATAAAATTTACCATCTTAACCATTTTTAAGTGTACAGTCCTGGGGCATTAAGTACATTCACATTGTTGCACTACCATCACCACCATCCGTCCACAGAACTCTTTTCATCTTGCCAAACTGAAAAATCTATACCCATTAAACACTAACCCCATAGTCCCCTCTCCCCACAGGCCCTGACAACCACCATTCTACTTTCTGTGTCTATGAATTTGACTACTCTAGGTACCTCGTATAAGTGGAATCGTAGAATATTTTTTCCTTTTGTAACTGGTTTATTTCACTTAGAATAATGTCCTCAAGGTTTATCTGTTTTGTGGCATGTGTCAGAATTTCCTTCCTTTTTAAGACTGAGTAATATTCCATTGTGTGTATTTTGTTCATTCATTCATCCATTGTTAGACACTTGGGTTGCGTCCACCTCTTGGCTGTTGTGAATAACACTCCTATGAACATGGATGAACAAATATTTCTCAAGTTCCTGCTTTCAATTCTTGAGGGTATATCCCTTGAGCTTTTAAATTCAACTTATGAATATCACTAATCTATTAATAAATCTAGCAGATTTTAGTAGTTGCTTTAAGAGGCCTTTAAATAGTATTTGGTTCCATTTTCCTACTTAATGAAACACCTCCATACCTTTTAAATGGTTTTTATATATTAAATACGTCCAATATCTTTCTTAAGTAGTTCAGCTGAGCAAGTTAAAAACCTTTGCAAGTACTCAGATAACTCTTATAAAGGTAATTAAAAGCTAAATGTATAAATACCCAAACTTATAAATTTATAAAACTGAAGTTCACTTAAATGGTCCAATTCTGTATATAAGCATAGTCACATTTTAACTTAAAAATCACAAGTTTAAATAAGTTATTTAATTATTTATTTTAAATTGTGGTTACAAGGCAATCTAATGGAATGGGCCAAATGCCGTTAAACATTACAGGTAAATAATTTTTGCACAGATTCCTTAAAGCAAAAATATTAATTTAATGGCTTTTATTCTCTTAAATATTTCTATACTTAATTTTAAAATTTGCTGAGGTTGACAGATGTGTTTCCATCACAGTTATTTGAGTTTATTGAACTCTAAATATTTAGACCCAGCTTGAAGTCTGGGTCTGTGACCTTCAGGCAAATTTTATTGAAACTAAGGAAACCACTGTATTGTCCCCTATAATTTTCGGGGTTGCTTTCTCTGCACGCTCCAGTTATATCTACATGATCAGAGATTTCAGCTGGTGCAGACTAGATTCTCAGTTATAACCACAATGAGATGCACTAAGCCTTAAACAATTTATAATTGCTATGTCAAAAACTCCATTACTCAAAGGAGACCGTTATGAAGCCAGGATCGTTGGACTCAAGTTACACACATTCCACAATTCTTCATTATACTCACTCATGTCTGCAGCTCCCACACAAGGTGATCACCTGATTACAGGTTGCATTTCTTTGGTTCCTGAGAATGGAAATGCCTTCTTGTCTAACTCCAAAGACCATGGAACTTGATGGGACATCCCACATATTTTCATATACTTTCTAGGATCAGGCAGTTCTTTTTACACTAATGTGGGAATGGATGGAATTCTGGATGTCTTATGTCATTGTTTGACATGCAGTTACAGTATAAAGGTCTCTAAGAGAGCCATCCCATTGCACAACTCCAGGGATGACGTTTACATTACGGTATATGTGGATAGCTTCCCTAAATTATGCAGTGTATAATCTATGCTGTATACTGTAACTGCATTCTGCTGACAGTTAAATAAATGATATTACAGCCACATGGGCAGCTCATGTATTGCTGTCACTGTGACTATTTTACCTTCTCATGTGCTCCCTCATGGAGACACCTAGTTCATTGACCTTACTGCTTTCTCCCACTTCTTAATCTGTCAGCCCTCTCCTTTTCTCACTCCCCATTTCCTCCAGCATAGATTCCATGGTCTATAATTTTAAAATATGTGTAACAATACCCTAAACTCTCTTGCCATTCTACATTTTTTTTCACATCTGACTGATGAAACCCCAGCCCTGGATGAACCCTAATCTGAGTGACCCTCTCAGCTGCTGAGAGCACCTAGAAAAAGTCACAAAACAGGCAGATTGGTCTCACCATAAATCCATCTTATTCACCCACCATAGAGAGGCCCTGGGTGTTACCTGGAAATCTGCTGAGTTCTCAGGTCGGCTTCCTCTCCCGGTATCTGCAGTGCCATCTCAGTTAGCCTCGGCGATCTGACACCCGAGCCAACCTCTGCCAAAGACCTATTGTCCCACTTTCTGTTTCAGAAAGAAAATAGAAGATATGAGAGAGGACATTGTTCATTTTCCTTCTACTCTATAAATATGCCTTCATTTCTGTGCATCTTGCCCTTCTTCCCTCAGACTACAAGAGAAGTGCTATTCTTCTCCTATCTGGGGATGACTCCCCCACACAAATTCTGGCATCACTCGCAGCCTGACTCCTTGGGGATCTTATACTAGAAATTATTCTTCTTTCTGGTAATCATAAGTCCTCGCTTTCATTTGGATTATTCCCATTGGCTTTTAGAAATGCTTGCCTCTTCCACAATACAAAACAAAAAATGAGCAAAAGATAAATGACAACAACAAAAAACTCCCTCTCCCTCGACCTGAAATCCTCCACCAGACCTATTTCTGTATTTACTTTCAAGAAACCTGTCCAAAGGTTGTCTGGTTGTCCAAACGACAATAATGCTGAACTTTGGTTATCTAACCATGATTAGCATCTCCAGTTACATTAAGAGGGCTCACTGTGAATAAAAGTGAAATTATATAAAACAAGTTCAAATGCTATATTGCACTTAGATATTAGAAAATCCAAATAGCAGTATTTATGTTTCACAGGCTAATTTTTAACAACATTTTCTTGGTCATATAGCAATGAGGAAAATATCTGTTTCCAGCCCGCTGGCTCCAGCACACCGAGTGATAAGTAGTTCTCTCCTTCTGTATTTGTTTTTTTTTAAGATTTTATTTTTTCCCTTTTTCTCCCCAAAGCCCCCCGGTACATAGTTGTATATTCTTCGTTGTGGGTCCTTCTAGTTGTGGCATGTGGGACGCTGCCTCAGCGTGGTTTAGATGAGTAGTGCCATGTCCGTGCCCAGGATTTGAACCAATGAAACACTGGGCTGCCTGCAGCGGAGCGCACGAACTTAACCACTCGGCCACAGGGCCAGCCCCTCTCCTTCTGTACTTTGCTAACACACTGCAAGTATGTCCTTGACTGTGAACGGCTAGCATGGTGTACAATAATATTTTACGCCCAGTGAAATCTTGATAAAGAGGATGCATGGCCAATAACATTCAAGTAAGCTCTCCTGGGACTCTTCAACCATAATTAAAATGCTAGTAAAATGGGGACAGAATGTTTTACTCTGATCAAGAAATCTAAATCCCTTTTCAGTATCTAATATTTGTTCCTATTTTGCATGTTAGTAATTCTTGAATAAGTAGGTGCCATTGGAAGTTTAAATTTTAAAGTAATCAGTTGCTAACCAGAAAGTAAAATGTAATCCTCTAAGAAAATAGATTCAGCACAATTTGTAAGGAGGGATATCTGGGCAAAAAAATAAGGAATGGTAAACTCTGTTCCCAGAAAGGGGAGCTTGGGGTTGGCTTCGTTAGAGCCTTCAATGTGAAAGGTCATTTGCCAAGGACAAACAGCTGTTCTTGTCCCAGGTAGTCCTCTTCTCCAAAGAGGCCAGACTAAGAGGATGTAATTTTAAGAAGCTGTTGTGTTTGAAGAAGGAACGAATTTCCTGACAAGTTGGTTTACTTAAGAATGGGATTATGAGAGAGGCTACAGAGGCTTCTCTCTGGGATCCGAAAAGTGTACAGAATGTGAACATAGGTATATATGCACAAATCTACCAAAAAATGCGTTTTATATTTTTTATGAAAAATAGACTTTTCCCCACTTGTTTAGAACTTGATTTAATTTATTGTGAATCTAATAGCTATTTAAAACAACAAAATAATGTGTTGTCTAAAGGACAGCAGAGTAGATTTAAAAAATTTATGACCTGGCAATTTGTGGTGTGGGAAGCATGCTTATTTACAAAGTTGACATATCTACATGTATACTACAAAGATTGTCTTTTTCAAAAATGTGATTTGCAGCCAGCACATCTGTTGTTCTTATGTAAGGGATTAAAATGAGCTATTTTTGTTGAAGTTCAGCTGCAAAGTAACAGAATGTTAAATCAGCTTGCTAAAATGTTACCTATTTTAGATTTTGATTCTTTATATCGAACTTCTAAAGTGTTGTTTTCCTATGAGAAAACTCCATTCTTCATTTAAAAAATAGAAGTTGTATGTGGTTTTAAGCTGTATTTTTGTCATCATATAGCATTTAGATGGGATCTAAATCTTTCTAGCTTAGCATTTGACTATTAAATTATGTCCTAGCTTGATTTTTCCCAGTAACAATTTTTCATAAAAATCTTACCAATATTATTGACTCTTCTTCCTTTGAATGTGAGATTGTTCTGTTGTAACAAAAATCTGAAATAAATTTGTTCTAGCTTTCCCCTTCAATTAGAATTATGTCATTCGTATTAGGGCTTATCAGGAAATCCTGACTATCATTTTACATTCCCAGAAGTTAGTGATCTGTATGCATACAGTCTCTGTGAAAGGGGGAAAAAAACCTTTTTCACATATTTCTATTGTAATTTTATAACAGATATGAATCACTTAATTGGTCAGTCTTCAGGAAACTCACCTGAAGATTTTCTCTGATTTTCTGTGTCTCTCAAAACAGCACTGCTGCAAGAACAACACTCAAATTAAAATCTATTTAGTTAATGATTCAGTTCTGCTTAAAAGAATATATACTGATCATCCAAACGGTTCATTGAAGTAAATTACAGCAGGAAGAGGGATAGAGTAGAAATGCCTAGCTTTCAAGTTGCCTGTAGTCTAGATCAGTCTTTCTTAAACTTTAAGGTGCATATGGATTTTCTGAATGTCTTGTTAACAGGCAGATTCTAGTTCAGTGAGTCTAGGGTGGGGCCTGGATCTGCATTTCTGACTAGCTCCCAAGTGAGGCGTATGTTGCTGGTCCATGGACCACACTTTGAGATGCAAGGGTCTAAATAGACTGTCCTTAATATTTGTAGAAGAGTCTGCCTATAGAACATATGTGACATACATTTGCTAACTTTTTTATCATCATAACAGAGCTGGATAATGCTATAGTCATCTTCCAGAGCACAGAGGTCATATAATATTAACTTACCTGGAAAGAATCCATGACTATGGGCCTTATTAGTACTGTCTTCCCAGCTGAGCTACACATAGAACTAAACAGACTGACATGGAAACAGAAATAAAATTGTTAGAACTAAATGTTTACAGACAAACTAGACAGCCCAAATATATTTGTGATATGGAAGGATATATCTTTATTGGTTCTGCTTTGATTTTCTGAATTCTTGTCCACCTAGTCAGAGAAGAAAATCTTTGCTAGATAAGAGGAGTCATTAAAGTGGTGCCATCAGGGCGCAGGTGGGAAATATCCCTGAGTGGAGAGCAGTGGGAGGAGGGGTGGCCAGTGCTGTGTTGTCCTAGAGATGGCGCACTTCACTCTGCCACTGCCATGCAGCATGGCAGACCTAGCATGGCCAGAACTTCCAACTTTTCAAGGAAAACCAGAATATAAAATTTCATGTGAAATTTCCCAATTTAAAAATGTTGGCTATTAATTTAAATTCTTTTAAAAAATTGTGCGGGCCAAGAAAACACATCTGTGTCCCAGACACTGCTCTTGAGCCACCCATTTACAATGTCTAGTGTGGAATACATTGAAGCCTTGTAATGTACATCTCATGATTGAAAAACTATGAATTTTTAAAATGAAGCTCTCTGGCCTTTTGTCTTCAAACACTTTGGTCAGAAGAAATCGTCTCTGTTTTATGTATTTGGAGGTACTGGTCTAAGATTGGTGTATGATCATAAAACCTGTCTTTCTGTCTTCTTTCACATTCCAGATTACAGGACAGGCCCATGTTTCACTCAGGTCAACAACCAGATGTGCCAAGGGCAGCTGACAGGCATTGTCTGCACGAAGACTCTGTGCTGTGCCACTATTGGGCGGGCCTGGGGCCACCCCTGTGAGATGTGTCCTGCCCAGCCTCAGCCCTGCCGACGGGGCTTCATCCCCAACATCCGCACTGGAGCTTGCCAAGGTGAGTTAGCCATCTGTCTCTGTGCACAGAGTCACCCACATGATTCTGGGTCTCCTTTCACTGTACTTGGAGGATCCACCACTGTGGATGATAACCATTAACCCAATACCGTTTCCAAGCGGGGCCTTATTCTCAAGCCTGACTAGAGATGGCTTATCTTTTAGCCACCTAGTAAATAATCATTTTTCAACTCCTGACATAGATGGAGAAGGGAGAGATAATATGAAAAATTGGGGAAAATGAAAAAATACAGTTTAAAATACTTAATACAGTCAGAGGATAAACTATTCCATGTCTTCATCCAGATGACGCTGCATGCTCCCTACCACAGGCCCTCAAACTATACACAGGTAAATAGCCAGGAAAAACATATTTTCTGTCTCTCATAATCTCATTCAAGATATGAGAACCTGAGCCTAGGTAACAGGGAGAAGAGAGGTGCCTGATGTTGTTATTAATAATATCTTCAAAGACAAAAGTGTGAACTCCATCCATAACTGCAGTATTTCTGCGTTTTTAACCCAGTTGGTTACAATCTTGTCTCCAGGCGGTCTTCCCAACCACGTCCTGATATGTACTTTATATGTTGGGGCTAGTTTGGGGCCCTGAGGATGCTGCAACAGTAGACTCCAACCCAAGTAGCTGAAAATTGTTACATATTTACTGGATAATTATTTTAATTAATTATCAGCCATCACGACTCTTATCTGTTTTTGGCTATTTCTCTGATACCATCTGTATTCAACCCATTTTTAGAGCTGGGAAAAAGAGCTCTGTAATGAGCTCTCAGATGACAGTAGGATCACAGGAAAATGGAAAATTACTTTTGTATTATTCACAAAAATGATACAACTCAAGATATGGAGAATCAAATTTGTTATAATTAAATCATACACCAACTTAGATCCGAAGTTATTCAGATTGTTAGTGACCAATGTCAGAGGCAGAGATTTATCTACCCAGCCCTTGGAAATGTTGTATTGCAGAAAGCCAGTCCAGTGTCCTAACACCCAAATGAGAATTATAGTTTGGGAGGCTGTACATGGCCTCAATTCATTGAATAATAAAATTTGAGTGCTCTGCCCTAATTTGGTAAATATATCAGAGCCTTCAAAGGCCTTCAAAGATTTTTGTTGGTTTTTTGCTTTTATAAAAGGTAATATTAAAAAATGGTCTATATCTAAACTCTTTTCAAATCATAGCTATAGGGATAGCCACAAGGTATGACTATATAACTCAACAGATTGGCAACTTTATATTTAATTGCATATAAAAGCCATGTCAGCTGTGGACTTAAAATGGTTTTTGAGTATTTTGTCTCTTGGATTAACAGTTATCACAGGTCAGACCTAAATATGAAGATTGAGTTAAAAGTCATTTTGTTTTTAAAGATTTTATTTTTCATTTTTCTCCCAAAGCCCCCGGCACATAGTTGTGTATTTTTTTTTTTGGTTGTGGGTCCTTCTAGCTGTGGCATGTGGGATGCTGTCTCAGCATGGCTTGATGAACGGTGCCATGTTCCAGCCCAGGATTCAAACTGGCGAAACCCTGGGCCGCCAAAGCGGAGCACACGAATTTAACCATTCGGCCACGGGGCCGGGCCCTAAATGTCATTTTTAATCTGTTGTTTACAATGGATAGTAAAATTCTGTGTCTTGGATATGAATACTAGTCTGATTATATAGAGTTCTGATAAAGCAACAACTTTGTCTATAGAAGATCTATTATACTATATACTATATAGTATTTATGTACTACATAGATTGATTAGTATATAGATTACCATACAATTTACATAATATACTATTAAAGGTAAAATACTCTATAGATTTACTAGATTAATACTGACTAGATTTACTAGAGACATACTTTTTTCTTATTCTGCGGCACTTATCACCTTCTCACGTACTTGCTTATTTATAGTCTTTATAATTTTTATTCTCCCCCAGCTAGAATAGTAAGCTCCAATAGGGCATAAATCTGTTTTATTCGTTAATGTCTGAGGCATCTAGAACAGTGTCTAACATGCAGTAGATATTCAGTAAATATCTTTTGAATTAATGAATGGGATTAAGAATAAAATATTTCCAAAAACAACTATTTCAGAGAAATAGCCCAGGTTTAGAAAAGCTCTTAACTTCAACCAAAATATCACAAATTATTGACTCTCGTCATCTTCTATATTTGTACTTGGCTTTCTTACCTTGATATTTTGTCAGAGAGGCCTAGTTTTCTGAACACAATTATTAAAAATATGTGATCTGATCTCAAACATCCCGAATGTCCTTCAGGATTTAGTAATGTCTGAAGGCTTATTTATTTGATTTTGTTTCTCTAGCAAAGATAAGTTTGGGGCTCCATTTGCCTAAACGTCTAATGGATTAATACGGCAACAGGAGCAAAATGAAATTTGCCACATGGTTAGAATGTCTGGAAAAGCAAATTTAAAAAGTGCTGTTTTATTTCAAAATCATGGCATAGTCAGAAAGTTCTCAATTAAATACTTATCCTCAGTTTAGGCTATTTTGAGACTACATGTTACTGTGGTTTCATTTTTCCCTTTAAATTCCTAGACTGTTTCCCAAATACTCTGCCAAATTAATTTGGAAGATACAGGGCATGAAAAAATAACTTAAAAACATGACATATACCTGTCATACTTTTTTAATAATAGTGATTTTTTAATAAGATAATTGAAAATTTTTGTAGAGTTAAATAAATTTGAGCTAAGATGATAACTGTAAATAGCTTATACTGGTTCTAAAATATGGCTCGTGTTAGCCAAAGGAGGACATTTCTGAAGTTCTGAACATAGTGTTATCCTGTGACTGATTCAGTTAGTGAATTACCTTACCTATGGCTTAAGAGGAAATGAAAAATGATCTTATAATAAACAGAAGAAGTGTGAAAAATGAGGGTCAATAGAGAATTTCAATGATACATTAAAAAAAATTAGGCTGTAAAAATAATGGTAAAATAAAAAATTAAGCTGTGAGGAAACCAGTCAATTTTTTATTTTGAACTGTTGCCATGATGACATTCTGGACTTAAGGAAGCATGATCAGAAAAGGCTCCATCCTAGGTGCTGTGAGGTCGGTCACAATGATTCTCAGCTCCTGCCGTATTGAGAATCATTTCAGTTCTGGCTCTTCTGCTTAAGTCTACTCCACATTCAGTCTTGTCCTTTCTTCATTAAAGGACCAAAGTGAGCTAATATAGGACTCAAAATTTAAGCTATCATAAAACAAGTGAATTATAGGTTTAGAAAGTGGCCTTATTAAGCCCTTTTCCAAGAATATTTACAGACTTTAAATATGTCATAAACTGCCACATGCATATGTTGTATTATTATAAATAGTTTCTTCTTTTTTAATCTTTACAGTCTTATGAATTTACTCTAACTAGAAGGATAGTTTATTTAAGATTAATACTTGACTTTGGGTCTTTTAGATTTTCAAATGGACAGTTTGCATTCAAAACTTTTTTTAATATATTAAAATAAAATTGTATAGGGGCCCGGCCCCGTGGCCAAGTGGTTGAGTTCGTGCGCTCTGCTTCTGTGGCCCAGGGTTTGGATCCTGGGCACAGACATGGCACCGCTCATTAGGCCATGTTGAGGCAGCGTCCCACATGCCACAGCTAGAGGACCCACAACTAAAATATACAACTCTGTACTGGGGGATATGGGGAGGAAAAAACAAAATAGCAGGGGAAAAACAAAAAAAAGAAGATTGGCAACAGTTGTTAGCTCAGGTGCCAATCTTTGAAAAAAAATTGTGTAATTATTAATTTATGTTATTTGGTTTTTAGGAATTAGGCTTTTAAACTACTCCAAACATTTCAAAACTGCAAATCTGGCAGGGAGAAATTTGCTCATTAAATTCCGTCTTTTGCTTTATCGTCGAGAATAGTGATAAACTGATGCTGAGCTTCTGCTCCATTCCAGGGCATGAGAGAGGCACTGGAATTCAGACATATATGACAGAGTCTATATGACCTAGCTAGGACACAGGACAAGGACTTGAATAAAGAAATAGCAGTACAGACCCTGAAGGAGTCCCTGCAAAAACAAATGCGGATGTGTGTTCTTTTCAGGTGGTGTTAGTGTACAGATACAGGTAATTCCTTTACTCTGACTGCACTTGAAAAGAGTAGAGAAGTTTAATTTGAACTGAAACTGGGCAGGCGTGACTAGTTCTTAAATTGTAGACTGAGAGGAAGATGCCCACAGTAGGAAGTTATTTCCAGGCTTTCTGTACAGCTCAAAGTGAAAAGGAGATTTGGTTCAGTTGATTGGTATAAATTATTAAAGATAGTTAGAACCAAAACAAATTTATCTTGGTTGTCTACATCGACCAAGTTAACCAGATCATTACACAGTTTAAACTTTAATTCATGCTGTGTGAACATCAGCCATTCCTATGCAATCCAAAAAATTTACTTAAAACATATTTGATTATAGAAGCTCTTATCTAAAGATAGCACTGTCCCTTTCTTCTAACTCAACAAATGCTAACAAGAAAATGAGTAATAGAGAATAAGGTGTTCTAAAATAAAACTGTACAACCCTCAATTAAAAGTAGTGACAAACACATGCAGGTGTTGGGAAGTCGTTGGACGGGGGAATTTACTGTGAGTATCAGCATCCTGAAAGGCTATTTAGTGGCTGTGGATGTTCTGTGGGAGAGGACGAGAATGTCCCTGTAAGAGATAAATCTGCTGCAGACCCTCCGAGTAACAGAGGGATAGCAGGTGGAGAAGCTTTGGAGGCAAGCCATGTCTAGTATCCTCTACCCAGCCTTCCAGCACAGAGACACTCCTTGAGGTAAAGGAGAGGGAAGGAAAAAGAGGGAGGAGGGAGTGCTAGTGAGCATCTTAGAGTCTGTATCTTAAAGGGCAGAAAGTGGGAGCCACACCACCTGAAAGTTGAAATTAATATCCAGGGCAAAAAAAAAGTGGGAGAGAGTTTAATGAGAAGCTGTTTAAGGCAGTATTCCCTACAGAAGTTTTCAAACCAAACCATTTCCTCTTGGCTCTCTCCACTCTTGCTTTGGCAGGAAATGGCCCTATTTAAAGATGAGTAATAAAGACAAAAGGACTACATATAAAAAGTGGAAAAAAAGAGAATAAGAACATAAGGAAAACATGGATGAATATGCTTCAAAGAGGAAAATGAATACAAAGTTTCTATCTCTCTTATCTCAAGGAAATGAAAAAACAGTATGGTTCTTCTTTTAAAAGATTCTCAAAAGAGAGTTATAAGAGTTCACTAAAGACAATCGGAGATAAAAAAAAAGTGAATTGTGGTACTCAAGAAAGAAATTGGAGGATTTAGAACTTTACCTAATGAAAGGCAAATAATACATACATACATATAGACATACAAACATATATAAAACTGAAAAAAATTCAGTGACAGAGGTTAAGCTCTAGGAAATTACAAATTGACCAAAAATGTCAGAGAATAAACAAACAATTATTATAAAGAAGCTAATGTGTAGTAAAATCAGACTAAAGAAAGCTGATGAAGGAAACTGAAAAAAATACTTAAAGATAAAATAGAAAAATTTTCTAAAATAAGGTCTTCAATCTGCAGATTGGAAGGCACAAAACTCAATAAACAGAGAAGATAGAGAGAATCCCATAGGTGTAATAAGGCAGAATAAGCAAGGATTTTTTTTTAAAGAGACCCATCCCAACTGGTCTCAAACTTCTTTAGAACAATTCATAGACCAGAAAACAGTGTGGCAGTGTCTGCAAACTTCTGAGGTAATAACCTATCCTTTACTTGGCTTATATTTAAATAAAGTTATTTTAGTTGCTCTGTAGAGAATCAAGTATAGGGAGGGCAGAGTAGAAGCAAAGAAACCAGTTAAAAGATGCCTGCAATGGTACGGGCAGTGTATGATGGAGGCTGAGACCAGAGTAGAGGCAGAGGGAAGAGTTGAGATCTATGTGGGAAGTAAGCACTTGTTACTGATGGAATGACGTCAGACAAGTGAGAGGGAAATGCCAAGTTTATCTCCTAGGTTTCCGACTTTGACGATGGGATAAATGATGATGACCTTCATTGAGATAAGGAAAATTGAGATAGAACCACACTCTGTTCTTAATATTACAAGTTCAGAGTCCTGCGGTAGCAAGTTACCAATATTGGCTTTTGTGATGATCATTTATTCAGCATTTGAATTTTGTGTATCACGTGTAAATAGGTATTTTGGCTGAATCAAACCGTATTAAATAGTTTCTAAGATACCCTGTATTTCTCAGATTCCATCTGGAGACAGATCTGTTCTTCAATTGCTGTACTAAGAGGCTGACATTCATTTTTGTAGAAATACAAGTACTATGTATGAATATCTATGGAATGCAGAAATAAGAACTTACATTTTAAAAGTGGATTTACGATGGTGACAAGCAAAGTTAAAGCACACACACTGTTAAATACAGTAATAGGAATTGGTCCTTAGTTCCCACAGATATAAATTAAATGAACCATTTTTATATGCCTACACCACTGCACATATTTTTCTACATTTGAACATGAACTAAAAATAATATACCATCTAATACTAATTTATATAATAAAATAAGTTTAATCTTTTAGGGCAAGTTTGTTTGGAGAAGTGGAGAATCAATGAGTTCATAAACTAGAATTACTATGACTTTTTTACATTATTTATAACCTTAATAGACATGGACTGAAGTGATTATATAAGGTATAAGTTTCAAAAGATTTAATTTTATTCATAAAATCCTTAACGTGATTGGAGGTAATTCAACATTTAAAGAAATAGTAAGTTTGTGCCTGAATTGAAGGGATGAACAGAAACACAGTTGTGTAATCTGGGCAGTGGAAAACTCATCAGACGTTAGTAGCTGCTTATGCTGGCACTTTGAAGATGTAGAAACTCCTTCATAGTTTGAAAGTCTTAGGCTTGCTTTTTTGTTTTTATAGAGAACACATATATATGTTTGTAGGTTCAAACTGATTTATAAGATTTCTTTAAAATTTTGTTTTTTATTTTAATGATTATCATGATTTACCTTAAAAAATTAATTCTGTATAGCTGTGTACTCTAGAATACTTCAAAAATGAAAGTTTTATATTTCCTTCTAGGAAAATATCTTTTAGGCAATTACAAAATAAACCCTGTAATGTCAAATTGCATTTTCCTTTGAAAAATTACTGAACCTATTAAATATGTAGTCAAAGATTTTATGTATAGTATTAAGGGATTTATAGGTTTGGCTTCATTTTTCACCTTATATCATGATATTCTTTCTCTGATTTATCTGCCAGGAAAAGAGATTTCTAGAGATGTTTTATACTACACTGTAATGAGGGTGGAAACGTAGTACATTTAAAAAATGATGTGGTTTGAAATGTTCTGAATTAAACTGTTCATATATAAACTTCTTGCCATATATTTTATTCTACTTGCTTTTTGTTTGAATCAGATATCCTTTAATAAGACAATGAAATCTACTTTATTAAAATACTTCAGATTATTGTAATTAGTTTTACAGACAGATAGCTAAAGCAAGGAAGAAATTATAAGGATGCTAAGCTCTTTTATAGGCTTAATTTCTCTAATTTACCCAGTGAGATACACCAAACTTGTGGGCTTACCAAAAAATAATAGAGTAAATCAGTATGTACTAGAGATGTACCCACAAAATCTTTTTCAATGAGAAAAAGCAACAACACGTAGTATATAATCTTACTTTTGTTAAATAAACAGACCACCCCTCTGAATTGTGCGAATAGCAGTCTAAAAGAACACACGCTAACTTATATCAATGGTTATCTCATTAATTTTTTATTTTTCTGTATCTTTAATGTCTATTACAATAAGCATATATTATTTTGTAATTAAAGATAGAGTATTAATAAATCTATGTTAATCCTGTCAATTTGAATAGATGACAAATTTACATAAGCTTATATATTACATTTATTTTTATATACAGTGTTTATTTATTTTAACAATCTCCTGAGTTAGAGATTAGCTTTTACAGAGAGAGAAATTAAGGCAAATTTACATAGATATAAAATGACAGATTCAAAAACTCTAAATCAAAGGATTTTTCCCAATCCCCCTATAGTATACTGCACCATACACATGTTAGCTGTAACCTTTTTGGACAGGCCATTTATCAAACTGAGGAAGTTCTCTTGTATTCCTGGTTTACTCAGACTTTTAAAATCATGAATGAGTGTTGAATTTTGTCACTTTATTTTTCCTCATTTATGAGATGATTATAAATTTTCTCTTCCTTGATCTGTTAATATGACAAATTCTATTGATTGATCTTTGAATCTTGAAATAACCTTAAATTCCTGGAATAAACCCCACTTGGTCATGATGTATTAACTTTTTTATATATTGCTGAGATTGACTGGTTAAAAATTCTTGTGCATCTATTCCAAAAAGATATTATTGTGTTGTTTTCCTTCTCATAATGTCTTTGTCTAGCTTTGGTGTCAGGGTGATGGTAGCCCATAAAATGTCCCCTCTTCTCTTTTCTGTAAGAATTTGTGTACAGCTGTGTTCTTTCTTCTTTAAATGTTTGAAAGAATTCAACAGTAAAGCTACCTAGGCCTGAAGTTTTCTCTGTGCAAAGATTTTAAAGTATGAATTAAATTACTTGAATAGATGTAGGTCTATTCATATTATCTGTTTGTTTTTGGCTGAGCCTTGGTATTTGTGTCTTTCAAGGAATTTGTAGATTTTGTTTTAATTGTTGAATTTAGTACCATAAAGTTGTTCATAGTATTTCCTTTGATCCTTTGAACTAACTCTATAACATTTGTAGAGATGTGCCCACTCTTATTCCTTATATTAATCATTCATTTCTTATTTCTCTTCTTTTTCTTGATCAATCTTGCCAGAAATCTATCAATTTTACTTCTGTTTCCAGAGAGCCAGGTTTGTACTCATTGATTATCTCTATTGTTTGACAGTTATTCTGTTTCATATTATTACTTTCTTGCTTCTGTTTGAGAAGCAAGCTTCTGTTGCTCTTCTTTTTTAAAATTCTTAATATGGAAACTTAGATTACCAATTTTAGACCTTTTTGTAATATAAGCATTTACCTCTATGCACCACTTTAGCTGCATCCCACAAACTTTTATATGTTCTGCTTTCATTTAATTTAAAATATGTTCTAGGGGGCCAGCCCTTTGGCCGAGTGGTTGAGTTCACGTGCTCCTCCGCTTCCGCGCCCGGGATTTCGCTGGTTCGGATCCTGGGCACAGACGTGGCATGGCTCATTTGACCATGCTGGGGCGGTGTCCCACGTGCCACAACTGGAAGGACTCACAACTAAAAAACAAATATACAACTATGTACCGGGGAGCTTTGGGGAGAAAAAGGAAAAAATAGAATCTTTAAAAAAAAATATGCTCTAATTTTCCATGTGATTTCTTCTTTGACCGGTGGATTATTTCCAAGTATATTGTTTAAATTCCAAATATTTGGGTATGTTCCAAATGTTTCCTATTATTAATTTCTAGATTAACTCAGTTGCGTTTAGAGAACAGACTTTCAATGATATTAATCCTTTTATATGTAAGGAGTCTTTTTACATGGCCTCAGAAGATAGTCTATCTTGGTAAATATTCCGTGCACACTTGAAAAGAATGTGTATTCTGCTAAAGACAGTGTTCTATAAATGTCAATTAGGACAAGTTGGTTGAAAGTATTGTTCAAGTCTTATATATCCTACATATCCTTGCTGATTTTCAGTCTACTTGTTGTATTAGTCACTAAGAAAGAAATATGGAAATTTTCAGCTATAATTGTGGATTTGTCTAATTCTTTTTTAGTTGTGTCACTTTTTCTTCCAGGTGTTTAATGTTTTATAATCAATGCATACATATTTAACATTATCATGCCCTCTTAATGAATTGACCCCTTTGTCATTATGAAATATCCATCTTTATCCATGGTAATATTTCTTGTTCTGATGAACACTTTGTATAATATTAACAAAGCCACTCTAGCTTTCTTTTGATTAATGAGTACATGATATATCTTTTTCAACCTTTTAGTTTTTAAGCTTTCTCTCTCAAAGTGAGTTTCTTGTAGACAATATAAATTTGGGTCTTCCTTTTTTTTAAACTTATATGTCAATCTTAGTCTTTTTAATTGGATTGTTTACACCATTTACATTTCATATAATTACCAATATTATTGGGTTTAAATCTATATCTTACTATTTCTTGTCTGTTTGTTGCACGTATTCTTCATTCCTCTTTTTTTCTTTGCCTGCCTCTATTAGATGGAGTGTATTTTAGTATTCCATTTTATCTCCACAATTGGATTATTAGCTCTACTTCTTTGTTTATATTTTAGTGTTTGTCTTTACATATTTAACTTACTACAGTCTGTTTTCAAATAATGGTGTGCCACTTCACCTATATTGTAATAATTTTGCAATAATATTCTTCCATGTCCTCCTACAATCCTCCATGCTGTTGTGGTTATACTTTTTACTTCGATGTATGTTGTAACATCCAAAATATATTATTATTATTATTATCGTTTTGTTGTTATTTTCTACAATTATCTTTAAGTTTATTAAAAAATAAGAAAAATGTTTTTTATAATTATCAACATGTTTACTATTTCTAATGCTTTTCATTTTTTGTGTAGACCATAATTTCCATCTCATTTTTATTTTTCCTAAAGAACTTCCTTTAACATTTCTCGTAGACTCTCAGCTTTTATTTGTCTAAAAATTTTATTACACTTTCTTGAATTTCATTTTATCAATATTAAGGCTTTCTGTTCCTAAACAGATGAAATTAATAGACAGCTTAAAGGGTGGGGAAATAATTGTCATATCTAAAACAGAAAAGTTTTTAAATTTAGAATAAGAAATCAACCTCAATATAACAATGTTTAGAGGATATAAACAGGCAACTTTCAGATGAGGAAATCTAAGAGCTAACAAGAATAGTAATTAATAATTAGAAAAGTGGAAACTAAAATTAATAGTTAATATCCCTTTACGATTATGAGGCCAAAGAAATTGAGGATATTGGATAGTTATTTCATGTGTTAAGAGGGGAGAGAAAACATGAGAAAGAATCCTCATGAACAGTAGAGGTGTGTGGTCTACTCGTAGCCGTGTAGCTGGCTGGTGTGAAGACTGCTACAGGCATTCTGAAGCACTCACTGAAGCATTCACTGGGCACTGTTTATTCATATTAGGTGTATGTATACCCAGTGATCTAATAATTCTGCTCTGGGTCTACAGCAAAGGGAAAAAGGGTCTTTTTGAGTCTTCAGAGTTTATAGTCACTCAACTCCATAAAGAAACATAGTAGGGACGTTCATTATATCATTCACTGGTGAGAAGTTGAAGGTAAACTAGGTACCCATCACCAAGAGAGTGAACACACTAAGAAGGGTTCTGCAGCGAATCAAAGCAAGAGACTGGTTGTCCACATAACGACACAGATGAATTTTAAAAACCAAATTCCAAAAGAAAAAAAATCAAGAAACAAAATGACATCTATAACATACCATTTACGTAAACTAAAATATATGCATACAATGGGGTCTTGACTCCTCAAACACCATTCTCTTGAGAACTGAATTTCTTCTATACATTAAAGAAACATATATAGATATTCTGAAAATTAATGGTATCCACTCACAACTAGAAGGACCTGCAACTAAGATATACAACTATGTACGGGGCGGGGGGCGGGTTGGGGGAGATAAAGCAGAAAAAAAAAAAAAAACACATTGGCAACAGTTGTTAACTCAGGTGCCAATCTTTTTTAAAAAAAAAAATTAATGGTATCTATATTCAAAATACTTTCTTCTTGCAGATGTTGATGAATGCCAGGCTATTCCTGGGATATGCCAGGGAGGAAACTGTGTCAATACAGTGGGCTCTTTTGAATGCAAATGCCCTGCTGGTCACAAACAGAGTGAAACTACTCAGAAATGTGAAGGTGAGTGTCTCTACTTTGATGGACATGTCTAATTGTTGACTTTGGATCCAAGAAAAACATGACTTCATTTTGAGTTTTAAAAAATATTACTCAATTATAATTCTTTATTTTAATATGAAATGTAGGTATAACTTATAAAGTAGTTTTGTGTTGGTTTGTGTATTTAATGGGCTTGATTTGGAAAGAGCCAATGAGCATTTTGCATCTGATTTGTTATATCAGTTTCTATGTTGTAGTGAAAATGAGAATAATACAGCCATTTATATTTTTCTTTAATAGTTTTCCATTTCACTTAAGAAATTATATCAAAACTAAAGTTGAGTAAAGAGATATCCAAGTGAAATATAGTGTCATGTGAAAAACGATATGTTAGAAGTTGGCACCATGACATATATGATAAAATAAATATTTTAATTGTTGTATTAAATATTGTTGCTTGACTAGCCACCAAATTAAAAACAAGCATAATTGATTCAGGGAGAATTTTGAACTTACCGCAATAGGCATTCTGTGAAAGAATAGCTTACTCAAATAAAGATATAAAAAAAAAACCTAATGAATTTCTGGAATATGAGTTTTGGATTATACTGTTGAAATGTAAGTTTCTATCAGCATTCTTCAAATAGAATAAATTCACTTGTTATATTTATCTGTGATCAAAAGCTTTATCATTATTATGAAATTTAAGAAGCTTCTAAGTGTGTCTAGCTTTAATGAACATAGATATTTAGAATTATTTTGATGCTTCTAGTAGTATTATAGTGTTTATCTTTTCAGTTATTACTTAAATCAGTTTATTTCAACTAAGATAGTTTTCTAAAGACAATAGAGTATACCTATTCTCATTTTTGTGTCATAAGCATTCCATTTACTCAAAGTTTAAAAACATCTATTGTAGAGGTTTGTTTTTGCCAGCCCAGATTATCTGAGGTGGAAAAACATATATGAGAAATTCGGTAAATCTGAACTTATTCCTTATGCCTACCATGATCTTAACTGGGAGCATTTTCTGAGTTCAGTGGTCTAAAGTACCTAACATATATTATAGTTGCTTCCTGTTAAAAGAATTACCACAAGCTCATCTAGACCCATTTGCCTTCAATAACTAAAATCATCTTCTGGTGTATATAATTAAGTCTTTTGTTCTTTCCCTTTCCAAAAGGCAGTGTTTTGGGTTTCTTGGTTATGAAAAGTTGTGTCATTCTCTGTAGAAGAAAAAATGGGAAAAGGCAAAATCTCGAGTTTAATTACAGAAGACAAACAGGAATGTGAACTATTTGATTAGACAGGAGGTAGAGTGTGGGTGCGCATGCTGTTGTTTCAATACCTGAAATCGTAATACCAGGAACCCATGGGACATGTAGGCTCCTGTATTTTCTGTTTGTCCTCCATTTGTCAGCTCCAAATTAATCTTCATAATTTTATACATTTCACATTATTATTACAACTTAATTTCATACTACCCCAAAAGAGAAGGTAATAAAATGTGGTTAATTATTTTAAAGACCAAATACATTCTCTATGAAACAGCAAGAATGTCCAAGTAGTTTATGCTATTTAAATACAATGTTTATAGCAAAAGTCTGACTATATTGGAAATGTTAAGAAAGGTACTTGGAAGATGGGAAAAATTATCTGAGTTAACACTGGAATTGGACCAAAGAGTCAGGGATCTCCAGAAAGTGTGAATTGTGCTGCTATATCCTTACTTCTTTTTGTATTTTCCCTCCGTGCTTTTTTTGGGTTGATTCTACTGCTCAACCCTTTGTCACTCTCCTTCACTTTTTACTTCCGGAATAATGTCCAAACTAGATCCAAGGGTGGTGGACTTAGGAACAAAGACAGTGCTTGATTGTAGGTGAGAAGGCACAGCCACTGACTGATTAAAGTGGTTGTAACATTTCCATTAGTTATCAAACAATGTATTTCTTAGTTGAAAATAAAATGAGCCTTTTCTACATCACATTTCATCAAAACAACATATAGAGCCAGGACAGAGTTGGGAGAAGCACAGTGCAACTCTTTATTCACACTTGTCTATGTTCTTTAGGAAAGGGGGCTCTTGAAGTCATGTAGGCACTACCCAGGGCCCTGAATCCAGTCCTCTCTTTTCTTAGTTCCTGCCCAGGCAGCCAAATCCATTTAACCATTGCCCAGAAAGAATTATGTGATTTAGTAGTTGGGATTGGTGGGGAATAGTAAGATTGGAAGAAGTGGTGATTAGAATTTGAACACTAAAGGTTTTATGAAGCCTTTACTTTGTGTATGTCATATTTATTTAGACGTCTTAAAAGTGACTATTATTGACTTTCTTTGGGTAATATTGTTCTTTTATGTAAAAGATCAAGTGGTATTTCCTTATATAAAATCATTTAATGTAATTGGTAGCAAAATGTATCTGAAAAGACCAAACTGTTGCTGCACTCAGTGACAGATTTTAAATTATAGTGAGTTTATGTATAGTTTATACAGTGTCAATGTAAAAATGTTGACATAAATTTAAAGTTAGTATCTACTCTAAATAAAAATACATCCATAGCAGTTACTTTTGACCAACTGTCAAAGGTAAGATATTTTAGTTTTTTATGTGGATTGCAATGTAAATATAGAAAATAATAGTGTTGGAAGATTTATTTTAAAATGATGCCCTTTCTATTTTTATTATAATATATATATTCCTGTTCATACAGTAATGAAGTTCTCTAAAGAAATCTTTTTCAGTCTTTAAGTTACTGGTCTGTTCAGAAATAAGGAAAGTAACTCCAACATTTTCGTCCTGGGTGAATGGGAAAATGGTGGTAGCATGAACAAGAAACTGCAAAGTTAGCTTATTAACTTTTAAGAATTGTGTTATTGATCTTTTTTGGTGTGTATTTGTTTGTTGAACGTCTTACTCCAACACTTGAGTAAGATCCTTGAGGACAAAAACTCTGTCTTGTTATTACTGTATCCCAGAGCGTGGAACTGTTCCTGATATATTGTAGGCTCCTAAAAAATATGTGTTGATTAACTGGAAGTAGGGTGTATAGTAAGTTAATTTCTTTGACTTGGATTAAATGTCCAAAAAGGAGGTAAAATATGAGGCCAGAGCTAAAATTGTATTTGGAAAGAGGCCAGTGATCTTCATCATGGGAATTTTTCCTTCATCTGACTGTTTTTCATTTTCTTAATAATCTTATTTTCCTCTGGCTGCCATAAAAAGACCAAGAGCATAAACATTAAATTAGATCTTTGTGTCATTGTCCGTCTTTGGTCATCTGCAGGTAATACTTCTCAGGTCAGGGACCTTCGTTCTCTATTTAAAAGAAAAAACTGTCTTCTGCTTGTTCTTTGGGATGTCTTCCTAACAAAAATCTTATCCTGGAAGGCTTGTTCTGCTGAAAATTTAAATTTGAACATGTATAGTTTATACTAAAATGAACAAAAAATGGTGGGGGCGACAGTCACCTCCTAATTTAATGTTTGAAACATATGACTCAATCTCTCTCATTGAGGCTTGTTTTGTTTTATATCATTGATCAGGTGGAGTCTCTTATGGGATTTTTTCTTTCTCGTGTTCAAATGTAGAATCCTGTCCAAGCTATCCATCTGAGCCCAAAGCACAAAGGAGCATTTGTTTCTGTGTGTGTGTGTGCGTGTGTATGTCTAAAGGAGAATCAGTTATTTTCCCCCGTCGCTAAGTTAGCGTCCCAGATTCAATAAAACCTCTGATACCTACTGAAGTCATGTCCTATTTCTCCTGGACCAGTTTGGCTACAAATCTTTTCCAAATTCTGTCATACCGTGGGCAAAATGATTCTTTGGTGGAGTAAACTATTTCTTCACATCCAAAGGAAAGGTTGTTTCAGTCACTTACTCTATTCAAAGATTCCTTCATCTAAATATCTGCTTAATTTAAATGAAGAAGGGAAGCAGAACCACATCAATATAATATGAAATAGTATATCAGGAGACTGTCCAGCATTTTTCCTTTTTATAATAAAATATGTCATTTTGAATTTCAGTCCCTGTGGATGAAGCTCAGGTGGGTGCCAGCTGTCCTCACATGATCCCACCTTCCAGACTATACCTTCCTTAACATTCCTTGAGCTAGTTAATCTTTCCTGGCTTAAATAGCAGGCAAGAAAATAGCATCATTGTATTGGAAAGTTTCCCTTCAATGGCTCTTTATATGTGAAATAGTTGTTTGCAATTTATTCTGAAGAGTCTTCAGCTTTGTTCCATTACCAAAGCGTTTAGTTGCTTGAGACTTGTGACAACAAATATATTTATTTATGCTCATGAAACTTGTTGGCACAGTATCTTTAGCTGCTGTCCAACTCTGCTTTGATAAACCATGGAAAATAAACTATACTAAACTGAAAAGTGCTTGCTTTTACTCATATTACCAAAAGTGTATTAACTTTAAAATAAATAATAATTAAATTCATTAACTATTTCCCAAAAGGAAAACTACATATTAAAATTGAGATTCAAGAAAGGGGATTGTAAATATTGGAAACAGATAAAACTTTTTAGGTCATCAATTTGAAAACCACAAAACTATTGTCTTTTAAATCCTTTTTAGAAGAAATTTACAACATTGTAGTTAAAACCTAAATTCACTCTCCCTTAAATAAGAAAGCCCAGGCTGCTAAACCCAAATCTACTTTCTGCTCCCATAACAAAAATGTTATTCCTCTATCATAGCATTTTTTACATTGTACTTTAGTTATTTTTCTTGTTTGACTCTGCCAGCAGATTGCATGCACCAAAAGAGCATAATAATAAATGCTAATATTTATGGAGCACTTAATATATCCTCGACAATCCTTAAGCCACTTTACATAGGTTTTCTTATTAAATCGTTACACAATGCAGTGAGGTTGACTAGTATCATTAACCCGCTTTGCAGATAAACAAACTGAGGCACAGTGAGGCTTAGTAACTTTCTTGAGGTTATATGGTAGGAAACAGCAGAGCCAGGATTCCAACCTGAGATTCCTCCTGACCTCTCACTCTTAGCCAGACCTGTTGAGCAAACAAACGTGGATGATTCGGCAGCACACACCTCAGCCCCTGGCCTGCGTTCACAGTGGGAAACTCGTGGAGACGGCAGCAGTAGAAGGGTTCTTTCTTTGCTCATTGCATCATGTGGCAGCGCCCTGCGATCTAGAAAGACCAAAACTAGACCTAGTTTAGTGATCCTGGTACTGGCTGTGGAGTTTGCATGTTTGGGAAAAGCATGGTGTCTCTCCTCTGATATTTACATTGGCTGCAAAAATATGGAAACTTGACCTCCAGTCCTGTTTCTTCACCTCAGCCTACATGAATGGAGGAATCTTCCCTTTGTGTCATCAGGGTTCAGGGGTCCAAGCCTTGTGATTGTGGATGCACGACCTGACAGTTCACTGCTCCAGCCCAGATCCACCCCTCGACCCTTTATCTGGTTGACCAATTTAAGCACTCAGATGTAGCTGGTTTCCGTGGAGCATTTTGGAAAGTTAGCCCACAAGGGCTAATTCTTGAAAAACTTAACCTTTCCTGCTTACCTTTCCCAGTATGTTCTACTGCCACTCGTGGCTGATGTATTAGATATTCAGTCAATGGATTTTTACTCTATTTTCTGTTCATTAAAATGAAAATTTATTCTGTGCCACTGTGCTAAAATAATTCATTTACCGTGACTTCAGAATTGAAATCTCAGGTCTAGGAGAACAAGAGTAGGGATAAGTGGAACTGAACTAATTCTGTCTTTATTCGTAGAAGGTAGTCAATAGCAGAAGTCTAAGAAATAGCTTTAGGGGCCGGCCCCATGGCCAAGTGGTTAAGTTCAGGTCCTCCGCTTCTGCAGCCCAAGGTTTCACTGGTTCGGATCCTGGGCACCAACATGGCACCGCTCGTCAGGCCATGCTGAGGCGGCCTCCCACATGCCGCAACTAGAAGGACCGCAACTAAAATATACAACTAGGTAAGGGGGGACTTGGGGAGAAAAAGCAGGAAAAAAAAAGGAGCGGCAATAGTTAGCTCAGGTGCCAATCTTTAAAAAAAAAAAGCTAAAATATGTAAATTACTATGCTACTAGATGTAAACAGACAGCCCAATGGAACATAATAGAAATTCCAGTAAAAGAACGCAAACATAGAACATTTAAATGAATGGGAGAAAAGATAGAGTATGCAGTGAATGATGTTGGGATGACTGGGTATCATTTGAAAAAAATAAATTTGGATCCATACATCACATCTTAGACTAAGGTAAATCTTTAATGAATAAAAGATATAAATATCAACACAAGAAACACAGTGATGTTAAAAATAATCATGAGAATTTTTGTATAGTCTTAGATCTGAGAAAGTATTTTGTGCATGTTATATGAACTGAAAGCTATAGAGGTATGGATTGGTAATTTCAGCTACATAAAATAAAATAAATTGTGTGGCAATAAAAGAAAAAACTTACTACAAGCAAGAAAAAAAGATAAATGATAACCTGGGAAAAACTTTGGCAGCTCATAACGCAAGTAAAGACAAGTTTCTGTAATACATAAGGAAATTCTACAAACCAATAAGAAAATATCCAATAAAAACATTCAAGGATATGAATTGACTGTTGAGAACAAGGGAAATACCTGCGACTGTTAAATACACTAAGACATGCTTATCTTTATTTAGAATAAGAAAGTGCAAAGTAAAACTCAGATATTTTTTACTTATAAACTTTGATAAAATAAAAATTCTAATGGAAAACTGTGTTGGTGAAGGTTTTGGGAAATAGATGGTCTCATAAATTCCTTTTAAAAGGGTAAAATTGGTCCTACCTCTATAAAGGGCAATTTAGAACTAGCTATCATAATTACAAATGTACATAACATTTAACCCATAAATTTTAATCTAAGAATTTATCTTACCTATATTCAATCAAGAAATGATGGATTTACAAGATTATTCCTCCTCTCTTTTTTATAATAACAAAATATGGTAAAAATATATGATAGTAAAGTGATTAAATTATGAAGCATGTACACAGTGGGAATTATTCATCCCTAAAAAAAGATTGTGAACACTTTATATATTGATATAGAAGTATGTTTAAGATATATTGTTACATGACAAAAGCAAGTTGTAAAACATTTTCATTTATAAAACTGATAAAGTGTATATGTGTGTATATATGTGTTTGCTTATTTATGCATAGAATGTCCATGGAAAGATATTAGAAAATCTGTGTCATTTGATATGCCAGGGGTGGAAATTGACTGGCTTGGAGAAAGGGCTGGAAAGGAGACTTCTCATTGAGTTTTTTTCTCTGGCATGAGTTTTTGACTTTGAACCATGTAAATGTATTATTTATTCCTAAAATTAAAAACATAGAGAAGGGGAGGGAAAGACCCATTTATTTGTTACTTTCTTAGTTAAACTCTCAACAGGTGCCTGCAGCAGAACTCTTTCTTCCTCCTGGTGGCTAGAATGGGGCATGCAGACCTGTTAGAGCCTCTGCCAGGGGCCATTGCGACCTTTATCCTCCAGCACGCTAAATATGTCCATGGCACATTACATGCTGCCAAGCAGACAATATATGCACATCTAATGCTTTCAAATGTGGAATGAAAATCTGGGAGTTGAGCAGCATTCCGCTTAATCTTAAAACTACCACTTTTATAAGTCAATAAATGTTTAGAAGCATTAAATGAAATATGTTTGACTTTAATGGTCCTCTCCTTAATTGTTGACAAGGAAAAAATCTCATTAAAATAAGTTTGGTGACTTGACATAGAAGTAAGACAGACAGTAAGGGAGAGGTAGGTCGAAGATGCTAGTTACGATGAAGCTAATTAGCAAAAATCTAACAACATAGCATGATACGAACATAGCAAAAATACAAATATTTAAAAGGGTGCATGTGGTAGTCATATTGTGAAAAAAGGAGATGTTGGTCTTAAATCATCTTTAAGCAAAAAGCTGGTACAATCCTGGTCATCAACTGCACAAGAGCTGCATGGCCCAGTGAGATTAGAACCGATGTAGGAGTCAAAACCCAGGCTGCTGCTTCGCAATTAGGTGGGTTAGGACTTTCAAAGTAGAAAACAGGTCAACCTTTCTCTACCATATGGTGTTTGCATTTGTGTATTTCAGAGATTCTTCTCAATCTCTCTGTCTCTCTGTCTTGGTCTCTCTCTCTCTCTCTCTCTCTCTCTCTATATATATATATACACACACACAGACACACATATATCTGTATCGCCCTCTTTAGCTCTCAGTGCACAAAATTATATTAATCATAGTGTTTCTTTCATGACATAATCTCATTATTATTCCACCCATAATCTCATTATTATAACCTGCTGTTATTTAGTTAATTATCTTAAATAATGTAATAAGCACCCATGAAACCACCAAAACAAAAGCTAGAACCATGACGGTTACATATGTCTACCCATGGTGCTGCCCGCCCCCTGCAACATAGCCATCACCTTGTATCTGAGATTCTACATTTTCTTGCTTTTTTAAATAGATATTTCCATTACACCTACAGATATTCCATTTATTGTTATTTCAATTCTTTAAACTTTACCAAAAAAAAGGTTCATTGCTGCGTGGAACCTAGTTTTTTCACTTAATATTATAATGATATGATTCTTCTCTATAGTTGCATTTTTTTTTAGTTAATTCTTTAGAATGAGATATAGTATTCCATTATATGGATGTATCTTAATGTCATCATCCATTTTCCCACTGATGGGCATCATTTCTGGTTCTTCCTATGGTGAGTAGTGATCAACACACTTGCAGACACACATACTTTGTGCCCTGTTGTACCAGCTGTCTCCTTCAGAGTAGAACCCACTGTTCCCCTCATTTGCTTAGCATACACAGAGCTACACCATGGAGCCAGGGTCATTTTGATTTTCCAGAGGGATATTTGTCCTCTCTTTTGATCCGTTTATTTCTAAAAGCTGACTCATACACATTTCTATTATGATTGATCTCTGTGTAAGCAGCTTAGGTCACATCAGCGTTAGCATGCCTTGTTCCCATGTACCGTTGCTTGGTGCCCAATTGGGGAACAAAGAACCTGACACTCTGCAGTTAGGGTGTCCTCCGCCTCAGCCCAGGCCTCGGTGTCGCCCGGTCCTTCCCCCACATTGGTGGAGAAGCGTCTGCTGAGTGATCAGTGATTGTACCCCAGCTCACAGCGCTCCCTCCATCTTCGGGGTTGCCCTTTAGGTCTCCTCCAGGAGACTGGGCTCATTGTGCAAGTGAAGAAATCATATGGGAGAAATAAAGATACTGCAAACACTATCGTGTTTCGTTTGTTTCTGTTTTACAAATATTACAATTTATTTTCAGTTCCCAAAAGCATTTACTGAAGATTACCTACCCTTGAGCACAGCATTATGCTGGCTTCAGCTTTCTATATTCAGTCTTATTTTTAAGACATGTTAATAAAAGAGATGGAGCCTAAAGCCACCTGGACTCCTCCTTGAGAAAAGGATTAATTCTGGGCATTGCTAACAAACTGGCAAATACTGCTAAAGCTCGTCTTCCTAAGCTAACTTGACCTTAGTCCCCAGCCTTCCTCCTCCCAGTTCCCCAAACCCTCACCCTCAGGAGCAAACTTAGGAATTTTTTGACACAGGGACAATAGTGAAAACTTTTTTTCTTTTTTTTTGGACATCTCTGTCTGACACCTTGGGACCCAAAACTAAATCATCTTCAACTCCTTGTTATAAATCCCTCTCCCCAGCCAGGTCCTCATAATCTGATTTTCAGACACTTTGCACAGTGCCTCAACACCTAACATAGAGGAGTCTCTCTTTTTTTTTTTGAGGAAGACTAGCCCTGAGCTAACATCTGCCACCAATCCTCCTCTTTTTTGCTGTGGAAGACTGGCCCTGAGCTAACATCAGTGCCCATCTTCCTCTATTTTATATGTGGGACGCATACCACAGCATGACTTGCCAAGCGTTGCCATGTCCGCACCCAGGATCCGAATCGGCAAACCCCTGGCTGCCGAAGCGTAATGTCCGCACTTAACCGCTGCGCCACCTGTCTGGCCCCGAGGAATCTCTTAATAAATGCTGGTTGAATAAATATATGAGTGAGAGAATGGGTTATGTTTCTCATATCCTGTCTCTTCTTTCCTTTCCCTAGGCTCACTCTGTTCCAGCCTTTCCATTTGTTCTTTTTATTTATTGAGGCATAATTGACATATAATCTTATAATGTTATAAACGTTTCTTTTAATGAGGTACTAGCTTTGGGAATCAAAGCTTGTCTGAACTTGCTGTCCTTTCCTATGTTTGCTAAGCAAAAAATGACATCCAGCAGAGTCTCTTTCTCTATATAAAGTAGACAATGACTTGTAATCCGATGAATTGATAATAAAAGTTCTTTGCACTAAGGAATCTGCTTTTCATGATGCCTTTATCTTGAGAGGCAGAGCACTGAGTAGCTTAGAAATTTGGTGCATGTGTATAAGGAGTTAAAATCTAAAACGGAAATCTGAAACATTTATGCTTTTATAAACCATTTGGGAAGGGCATCCTGACCATGTGCCAGGCTAGCAGTGGGGTGGTCAGGCTTAACTTTTAGAAGTCCCTTGTGTGTCTCGTAAATGGAAATGTCATATCCAAGAAAGTGAGATCAGCGGGGAAGAGTGTATAGGACGTCCAGAGGGGCAGCCAAACAGCAGCCTGGGGCTGACATTTGAGGCAAAATTAGCACATATCACTTCCTAGCATATTTATCAGAAGTTGCCAATCTAAACTCTTTTAGTTTCTTCCCACAAATGACTTCCACTATTAAAACACATGTGTTAAGTAACTTGGACACTACCTTGACAGTCTTAGTCAACTAACAGCAATATTTCATAGGGAGTTACCCAAGTGACATCACTCCCTTAATTTCAACCTAAACAAAATAGTTCACGTGGGAAGTTGCACACATAGTATGCTGTGAAAGCCTAGAGGAGAAAGACTTCTTTATTTGAGGCACAGTGGGGAACATAGTGGTTATGAACATGAAGTCTGTGAAAAATACATATTTCAAAAGAAAATCATTCAGCAAAAAGATAATCTTTAGCGTGTGATCCAGGTTGTGAATCAAAATTAGGACTAGTCAGATAATATTTTAACTTTCTTTATAACAAATGTATTTTTAAAATTTTTATTCCAATAACAAGAGGAAAATTGTAGAAAGAAATGACAATTTAAGTTGTAAGTACAATTCAGAAAATAAATGTGGAAAGAGAAGAGAACGCAGTGGCCAACAGCCCAAGATTTGGGACCCAAATGTCACAGTCTGTGTGCCAGCTGCACCACGTGGGAACCATGTAATCTTGAGCAAATTAATGCCTTCATCTTTAGAACAGAGATAATAATGATCTTTTCTGCATAAAGTTTTATGAGTATTAAATGAGAGAGAGCATTTGGCTCTTTAGGTCTTTGTTAAAGAAGGCAGGGATAGCACAGACAAATTAATGGTGACAGATTCAATAAACCATGTGATTTGAGATCTTAAAAAAATTAATTGTAAGAGAGTTCTGGTATAACATTTCAATTATGACTTTTAGTACAGTTTCCTATAAAAAACTCTTTTAATAAGACAAAACAAAACAAAATTGACCTACTAGAGCATATATATGCCTAGTCAGATGAAAGTATTAACAAACAGTGAAATGAACCCAAATCCGTCATCATGATGAGGGAACATGGAACTGGGGATTTAAGATTGTCCATTAATTCTTGACTGTTCTCAGCCTGTTTTTAACCCCCCAGCTCCAGTTCCACCCAAATTACAAAAAGGGACGTTTGAGACCCAGAGGATTTGATTTATTTAGCATAACACAGTGGTCAGGAAATTGCATTTTAGTGGATTCAGGGAAATTTTCCAAAATGGTGGGAATCAATGTTGTTTCCCTGGTGCCATTGCATATTTAAATCGTTTTTAAAAAATATGAAAAAAAGGAAAAGTAATTTACATGATTCTTGCAGTTCAGTTTCTGCTAAAGATCACTGGAAAAATTGAGAGCTCCAAAACACCTTTCTCAGAGACATAAAATTAGGTGTGTGTTAATCATAGAAAAATCTATTCTACCCTGGAATGAAAGGATCAGATGAATATTTTGAACTTTGCCATTAGGGAAAAAAGATATAAACTAAAATGTATCTCCTTCTTTCTTCATTTTACTGACTATGTAATTGCTGTTTCTTAGTGGAAATGGAAAAGCAATAAAGTAGATGAAAATAAACAAAATAAAATGTTAGTTTTATAATATTCTTGGTACATATCTTTAGTTTCTATTGGAAAAGAAGAGAGAGAGAGAGAAAAGCTGTCTCACAAATTACCACGGCTCAGTGCCTGAAGGAAATTAATCTGCTCTAAAGAAATGTCTTGCTGTCTTAAAGTAAAAATGTAACAAAACTTGAAATATAATACCTTGATCCAGGTCTGCATTTCTTGCAAGTATCGTCACTTACTGACCTTGTATATACTTCATTTACTACTCAGGCATTGAGAAATGTCTGAAGGACTGGTGAAAATTTTTATGGAATGCTAATTTATTTTAGATGCTTCCATTTAGTAAAGACTTAAATAAACAAAACTGTGATAATCTTTGAATTATCTTTCTTTCATAATCCCATGCTAGGGATCTCTCTCTTTCTTAATGTAATCCTTTCGTATTTCAGTGTAAAGTGTTTCTCATCTATACTTTGCCTTTGCTGGATTTTAGTACAATTAATTATATTTTAAGAATAATATGAATGATTTTGAAAATTTAAACTATAGTCACCTATTATATTGATCAAAAGATCAGGTAAATAGTTTCTCCAAGTACTTCTTGTTTTACTTATTTCCAGAAGACAACTATTTTTAGTAGTCCTTATTTCAAGGAAACAAAATTAAAAATAAACAAGTAAAGTTAGTTATAGTCTGAGCAAGGTTCTTTTAATGTCATCATATGGACATTAGATGAGTTAGTGTGTTTTTTATGTAAGCTTAGGTTTTCCTAGTGGGTTGTAGTTTCATATTTCACATGTCAATGTGTCATTTTCTCAGTTTAACTTTGAAAACGATCTGAGGTATATTTTTGTCCCAGTCTAGCAGCGACACAGATAGGACAAATGCAGAGCTGAGTTGCAGGTTTGTATTATCTAGCTTGGCTAAATTCTAGTGAGTGGCAGAAGACAATTTACGCAATATTTACCAACAGCTGTATGTCATCATGCTAAATTGAGTATGGCTTGATTTAACTACCCGTAGCTGATGCTAATCTGAAGTATAGATGTATTCTTCAGCTATAGTTTTAGTCTTCCAAATTCTTGCAAATGTTACCAGTATTAAGTGACTATAAATCAAAATTAACCTCCCATTTGTGATAGAATACTATACTAGTTCTATCACATAGAAGTAAACAGCTTTTCATTTTGTTCTTATCTGTATTAAGGATTATAGTAAGGACCTCTTATCCAGCAAAATCAGTATCATTTGATAGTTAATTTTAAAAAAACCTAGTAAAAGAGAGGCTCATAAAGTGATATATCCCTGAGCATTTCAGTTTAACTTATAACTTGCATGTTGGCCTTCTTTTTCCAACCCTCTGTACCGGGAGTGGGCGGCCCTTTGGAGGGTGGTTTCCCATCCTGAATTTTCATTGTTCCATAAACCTCATCCAAATGCTGTGATTTCCAGTTTTATTTCTTTAAATTGAAGCAAATTCCTCAAGACACTTGTGAGGCACTCTAAACACAGAACCCTTCTATATCAGAGGGTGACAAACTTTTCTGTAAAGGGCTAGATAATAAATATTTTAGAATATGAAAGTGACTCTTTGTTGCAGTATGCAAGTCTGCCACCCTAGCCCCAAAGCAGCAACAGACAGTAAATACATAAATGAATGAGTGTGGTTCTTCTAATAAAACTTTACTTGCAAAAACAGGCAATGGGCTGCAGTTTGCCAACCCCTGTTCTTGATTATCACTATTATCACTATTCTTGCCCTATTTCAAATTGTCTTTCTCTGCCTAGTTCTATGGCTGTTTTCTTAGTGACTGGCTAGATGATTTTAGGTGGCTCATGGACAAACAAGTTTTATTAGTAGCTATAATCTATTAAAATGTTTTAAGGAAAAAATATAAGTAGTGCATCAAAACTATGTGTTTATCAATGTTATTCCTTAAAATATTATTGATTAGAACAAAGTTTATATTAAATTTTTTCATAAAGATTTTTTTTTTTTAGAGCACTTTTAGGTTCATAGCAAACTTGGGAGAAAGGTAGTGATTTCCCACGTATTCCCTGCCCTCACACATACACAGCCTCCCCAAATAGCAACATCCTCCACCAGAGTGGTGCATTTGTTACAATTGATGCACCTACATTGACACATCATTATCACCCAAAGTCCATAGTTTATCTTAGGATTCACTCTTCATGTTGTACATTCCATGGATTTGGACAAATGTAAAATGACATGTATCCATCATTATAGTATCATACAGAGTATTTTCACTGCCTGAAAAATCCTCTCATATTAAATTTTTTAAATGAGTATATACATGGAAATATATTAAGTAAAAAGTAATGTAGGTGATTCAAGGATATAGCAATAGGTAGGAAGATATGGTTCTTTAATAACTAGAATTCGAGGGATGACGAATTTAAGATTTATTATCATCATCATCATTATCATTATTAGAAAGCTATTTGACTTCTAAAAATAAATATTCTCCAAACTAGAACTCAAGGTTGCTATTATGTTTGCCAGAGAATTCCAAAGGGAAAGGAACAGGCTGCTACAACCATAATAAATTTAGCTCTCTTATCCTTCTTTCTAGGTCTACCTTTCTTATGTCCCGTTCTCACCTCCTGCTCGTCCTACCCTTCTTTATAGTATTGCTCTTTTTCTAATCTTCTCTACCATCAGCTAGACTGCAGTTGGAAACTTGACCATCCCCAAAATTAGAACAAAGAAAATTCTCTCAACATCATTAACATCATTCCAGGTTGTTCTTCTTTTATGCATCTACCTGTGTACTACGTCGGCTATGAATCAATGGAACACTCAAAAAGAAGGGATGTGCACACTATTGCAGTCAGTATTGTATTTTATTTTTTAAATATAATTTTTCAAGAGAAACAAAAATATAAACAAACTTTTTGTAAAACTGCCACTATATACTTGTTATAAAAAGGTTCTGTTTTAACATGAAGGCATATAGGAAAGTGCTTCCAATGAAATATTTGTAAAAAAATATCAGAGGTTGCTTTCTTGTTTTGTTGTGTTCTAAGCACAAGAGATTTGAAGCCCTTGAAGATATTTTGTAATAGAAAACATTTGAAATTTGCTAAAGAATTTTCCTCCAAACTTTAGTAAAACCACATTGTGAATATTTAGTTGTGGGCTTAGAAAATTAATTCAACTTAAACTCATAGAATATAACTATTCACAAGTTAGATTATCATAATTCTTCCTCCCACATGGAATATTTTTCCTTAATTTACCATGATACAAAAAATATTTTTCGTAATTAACTAATAAAGAAAAACAGGAAGTATAGCATTCTGGCATTTATTTGAAATTTGATTTTGCATTTTAAAATATTTCTCATATGTTTATTTTCCTTGTAGCTTCAACATGGAAGATTGTTGTTTTTGATGGTTTTTCCGCAAAGTATAATGTTGCCCCCCCCCCCTTTTTTTGGTGAGGAAGATTGGCCCTGAGCTAACATCCATTGGGAATCTTCCTCTTTGTGCTTGAGGAAGATTGTTGCTGAGCTAACATCTATGACAATCTTCCTGAAGTTGGTATGTGGGACACTGCCACAACATAGCTTGATGAGCAGTGTATAGGTCCAGACCAAGGATCTGAACCTGCAAACTCTGAGCCACCAAAGCAGAGCACGTGAACCCAACCACTATGCCACCAGGCTAGCCCCTAATGTTGCATTTTATATAAATCCTGTATACTAATGTATACATTCTATACAAGAAAGTATGTGGCTCCCATGAATAAAATGTATTCTAGAATATACTCCTCTTTAAGGAGGTAATTACAGTTTTATTGTATTGTTCTTTTTGGAATATTACTATATGTAACTACTGTCTTTATTTGCATAACTTGTGAGCATTAGGAGTGAGGTGAGGGAGAAGGCAAGGGGGAGAAGAGAAAGAAGAAGATCATTCTGCCTTCACTGGCCCATCCTTCACCTCCAGGCTGTGTAAAAGGAGAGAATCCTTAAAGAGGTTGAAGAGAACAGTAGTGAGGATCTTTTATGGAAAGTGTCCATGAAGTGGAATGTGGGAGGGGGAGAATATACGTGGAGCCCAACTCTCATCTGAAAAGTCTCAGTTCCACATTTCCAGAGTTTGAAAGGCAAAGGATATGTGTGTTTCCCATCTGCCAGGTGAGGACCTCACAGAAATGAAATGGGATGGGTGGTCTTGAAAAGGGTGTCGGCTGCATAGACTCCTGGAGGGTGGGCAACCCACCCTGAGGATAAACTGTCAGAAAGCTGGGCCTGATGGGAGTGTTGTGAGTGGCCAGATGGAGGAGGTATCCATGGGATCAACGGTGAGAGGTGAGAGACCTCAGCATTGAGAGGTTTCCCAAAATAGCAATAAAAGCATTAGGCTTTGGAGCCGCCATGCCCCGAGGACACTGAAGTCAGAATCATTTATTCAGGAAAATATTTATTGAGTTCCTGGCACAATTCTAGACCCTTGGGATAGAGTAGCAATGAAACATATAAAAATACTTGCTGTCATGCAGGTTACATTACAGAAACAAGGGACAGACAATAAACAAGTAAAATCTACACTATGTCAGATGTGATAAAGCCATCAGAAAATCGAAGCAGAGTGAGAGCCTGTAAAATACTGATGGAAGTGTGAAGGGGCTGAGGGAAAAACCGTGGCTGTTTTGGGGGAGAATGCCTGACAGGGATCAGCAAATATAGTGGCCCTGCAGCGGGGGCATCCCTGAGGTATAGAGAGGACATTAAAGAGGCCAGTGTGACTGGAGCAGAGTAGCAAGGAGGAAACTAACTAATATGTGATGACGATAGAGATGCAGCCTGGGCTCAGATTTTGGGGGGCCTTTGCAGGCTGAGGTAAGTACTTTGGACTTTAGTTTGAGTTTTCGAGATGAGAGCCATTGAAGAGTTTTGAGCAGAGGAGTAAAGTATTCTGATCTTCATTTTAAAAAGTTTACTCTGGCTGCTGGGTAGTAAAAAAGTAATAAGGGGACAAATGTGGGAGCCAGGAGACCAATTAGAGGAGGCACTGCAGTAATCCAAGTGAGATTGGATGGTGGCTTGGACCAGGAGTTTATTGGTAAAAGTGATGAGAAGTGGTTGAATTCCAGATGTATTTTGAAAGTTGAACCAGCAGAATTTGTTGACAGATCACTTGTGGGGTAGGAGAAGAGAAGAATCGAGTAATTCCAAGGTTTTTGGAACTGAAAGGATGAAGTTGCCGTTACCGGAGATGGAGAATATCTGCGGGTAGAATACAGTCGGGGGAAAGCTATCAGGAGCTCAGCTCTAGATAGTTCATTTGAGACACCTGTTAAACGTTCAGTAGGCATTTGTCTACTGTGTGTATGTGAGTCAAGTTCAGGGGCAAAGTCGAGGCTGACAATACAAATTTTGGAATCTTCAGCTTACAGTTGATATTTAAAGTAATGAGAATAAATGAGATCATGAAGGGAGCATTTTGATGGAGAAGAAATCCAAGGGCTGAGCCTGGAACACTTCAACACTAAAAGGTTCAGTAGATGAGAAAGAATCAGCAAAGGAGCCTGAGAAGGAAAAGCCTGTGAGATTCTATCTCCACCAACCAAGGTCTTTGTCACCATAACCTGTCCTCTCTCCTCCCCACTGCAGCCTTGAAAGTACTTATAATCACTCCTAACTAGAGAGGAATGAATAGAAAGATAGAAGAAAAGAGACAACCATGTCCTCTCCATCACTGAAGGCTCCTAAGCCTGGGCAGGCTCAAACTAGAGAGGAGGAGAAGCTTTAACTGGATGAGCGATTAGAGCTATGGGATTGTTGGATTTGAGTGGACGTTTTGTTCATCAGAAAGGGATAGGAAAACCTAAGGGAGCTGCCTGAGATTTCCTACAGTTGAGAAAGACTAGTCAAAAGACAAATGTGCAGAATGGCAGTGGGAGAAATAAGAAAGTTGCTTCCTGCTTGCACCCTTGCAGTTTCAAATAGTCGTTACCATCTATTCTCTCAGTCTATATGAAACTATTGATTATTATAGTTCTAAGTCTGCAGGCAAAAGTTTAACTTTTGCATAAATCATGAAACAGGTGCTCTGAGTAATTTAGGAAAAGTGAATTCCAAATGTGAAGGTCTTTAAAATCTGTGAAGCTCCCTGAGGTATTTTGGTGTCCTTCAGAATTGTTCAAGTAACTTCCTATGGATAAGTAACAATTCTGTCCTGTAACATAAAGCAATCATTCAAAGACGCAGTGTGAATCTGTCTGTGCTCCATTAGCCCAGTTAAAATGTGATGTGAGTGAGGTCCAGTCACAGTCTTGGTGCGTCTCCCCAGACAGCCATTTTGAATTTGCCACTTTACACAGAGAATGCTAGTGGATGATTTGTTGGATTTATGTTACCGAACCAAAGTGGATCCACTTCCTGGTGAGTTGAAATCAGAGCCTTAACCACAAGTAGTTGTCATACAAAGTAAAATTTATTTGTGGCAAATAGGAGACCGTGTGGAATCATTTGCAAAGTCGTGGCTCTCCCCAAGCATGGGATAGCAGGGGCCTTTTATTTTGGAATGGGGAATGAATATTCAAAAGGGAGTTTTTGCTTGTGCAGGCTCACTTGGAAAACATGCTTCCACACACATCGCATGTTACGGTAATAAGACTTAAGCTCTTCCTGGGGGTGGAGATCTTACCATTAAAATAAGGTAAAAGACAACTTTTGGTTATCCCTTGGCTCATCTGCGCAGGTGCTCCTCTTGTGGTGTGGCTCGGTCTGGTTCAGGGTGGTTGCTGATTGCATCTCTTAACAACAACAACGAAAACAATTTGGAGAAACAGTTCAATGCTTCTAAAACCTCCCTTGACTTCCTCGGGGCAATTAATCGGTGACATTTATACCACTCCATCACCCTTTGTGCAGATCAAAGTGTGTGCTTCATAGATGAGCCTTAGGCGTGACCCCTCTTACTCACACATCCACATTTACACAACCCGTTTTGTGCATATGCACAGATATGTCTATGTAGTTCAGTGTATGAACAGTTACTTGGTGAATTTAAACTGGATATATATGAATGTAACCTATTAGGTGAGTATGGAAACCAGCCAAACCCCCAAAAGTACAACTGTACCAATTCAAAGGTTAACTTTCTTTATAAGAATTGCACGTAGTATGTGTCTTAGTAACTGAGCATATTATTCTTGTTGAGTTTATTTCCTTTGATGGTAGTAAGTATGAAAAGCACAAAGGTTAATGAATATATGATAATTTTATAGTGGAATGTATGACAGATTTCTTTTTCACTTAATGCCATTTATTTAGAAGATACAAAATAAATGACGATGGATCATTAGAGTATTGACAAAAGATCAAGATTTCTTAAATTAAGGTTCTTACTGCATTATGCCAAAATACGTTTAAAAATCTTGAGGGTTTTGTGATTACATCTTAATGTACTGATGTTTAACAAGAAAAATGAGAACAGAAAATATTAAATTCTTGCATCTTTGCCAAGTCCAAATGGTTATAATAAATTTAACTTTGGAATTTCCTGACTTTTATGTTGTTGAAATTGTAGGTTTTACCCAACATTTGGGGAGCCTTTCAATTTAATTTTTCCTATATTTAAAATTTTTAAGGTAATTGCGGAAGGCAGGGAGAATTGGAAGAAAGAAAGAATCTGGAGGATGTAGTTTTATCAGCTCACCACTCAATTGTTAAAAGTATTTTCCTACAGAAGCTCAGCATCATCATTTTAAGTCCTCAGTATTTTAAAACTTGTGAATAATTTGGTCCTCTTTGTCTTGGACTAACAAAGGGTAACAAAATGTTTCCACTCTGAGTAAATAAAAAAGAAAAGAAAAGAAAAAAGAAAGGATAAAACCACTGCTGGTAAATAGTTACACTTCCCAAGAAATATCATTTTGGGATACAGACCAAAAATTTAGCTGATACAGTTTGACTATGTTATCAGTAACTTTTGTGTATTTTGAAGTAGAAATAGCTTTCCAACTGTTGTTGTAATGTTGAAAAGCGCTGTGATGGAATTGCCTCTTGCCGCCGTTACTTCATGCCCGAGTTACTCCAAATTAGTATTTAGAAAGATGCAGTATTGATTTCAGGCCAAAAGGGAACCATTCATTACATTGCTACAGTAGTAGCCTTTTAAAAAGTACTATTATTCTGCCTAGTAGACAAAAATCTCTTAATTAAAAAGTTCCTTTGGTGCCTATTAATGTTAACATACAGAGACTATTTTAAATGTCCTTCCTTAGATCAATAACAAGAGGAAAGAGGGACCAAGAAGGAATATGTTATCTTTCTATAGTAAACTTTTGAAATAACACAAAAATATTGATATTACATGATAGATGACAGGCTTCTGTCCTCTGTACGGTGGATGTATAGTGGATCCTGGTGTTTTCCATCATCTTAAAAGAAAGATATCCTGGGAGCCAGCTCCATGGCCTGGTGGTTAAGTTCAGCATGCTCTGCTTCCTGGGCACAGACCTGCACCTCTCATTGGCAGCCATGCTGTGGCAGCAACCCACATACCGTGTAGAGGAAGATTGGCACAGATGTTAGCTCAGGGCCAGAATTCCTCAGCAAAAAAAAAAAAAAAAAAAATATATATATATATATATCTCCTTCTCTTTCCATCTTCCCCTTGAGCCACTGCCCTTTCTTTTCTGTCCTCTTCACATCAAACTTTGGAGTTATCTACAATCATTCTCTACCTTCTTTATTCTGATTTATTCTAGAACCCGCTGTAATCTAGGGAATATTCTCTCCAGTCAAGTGAAACTAATATCATTGAACTCACCAGGTGGATTTTTCCCATTCCTTACCTTACCTCACATTCCTGCAGAAAAAGTCATCTAGATGCAGTTGGCTCCCCAAAATGGAGTGCAGCTCCCTCCTGAGTTTCTCCCATTGTATGCAGCTGCCTGGTAGGCATGTTTACTTTAGATGTCCCGCAGTGATCTAAACTCAGCGTGCAGAGACTGAGTCTTTAGCTCCTCTGCACCTGCTGTCCATGTACCTCACCAGCATTTCTCATGTACCTCATCTCTATGATGGGCCCAAACATCCATTCTCTTGCCCAAGACATAAATCTGGGTACCACTCTTGATGCCTCCGTTTCCTCACACAACCATTTTGTCACCAAGACATTTGTATAGATTCTACTTCGTAAATATATTTTGAGTTCATCTGCTTCTCTCTGCCTTCCTCACCATTGTCTCTCTTCTGGAGTACTGAGACAGCTTTCCTTGAGGTCTCCCCACCTCTCACTTGTTCCACTGCAATCCTTTTTCCACGTTGCAGGCTCGATGATCTTTCTAGAACACAGATTTGGACATGTCCCTCCCCTGTTTGAGGATCAAGTTCCTGCGTGTCACCTTCTGGTTACCTCTCTAGCTGCATTCCTTTCTGCACACTCTGTGATTCACTTGCAGTAACATTCACTTAGTTCCTCAAATAAATCCTGCTCCCCCTTGCCTTGTGTGTGCTCTTCCTTCTGCCTGGAAAACAATATTTCATTTCATTCTCCTAGCCTGTAGTAGCACCATTTATCTGCTATATTTCAGTTTAACTGTCACTTTCCTGTGAAAGTCTTTCCTGACCTGTTCCTCCTCTGCGCTATTCCTACTTTTTGTCACACCACACTATCATCAAGTATAATTCTGATCTCCTGGCCTCCACTGCCACCTTTGGGGAAGGAGTCCGGCGAACCCCTGGTTTCAGCTCTCCTCACTGCTTTGCAGTTCTATTTCTGGTCCAAGGAAATGTTTATCTTGTGTTGTGAAACCTCTGGGTCTTCTTGTTTTCTCTTTTTATATGTCACTGCCACTGTTACGTTTTTGGAGCAGAAGGGGAGTACCAAAGCATCTTGACTAGAAGTCAAAATCTGCGTGTTTAATAAGCTTTCCAGGTGATTCTTATGCACGTTAAAGTTTTGTAACATTTGTACTCTGTTTTATTCTGTGGGGAAGCCTGAATCTATTTGACATGAACTTATTCGGCGTCAGATTCGCTCTATTACTACGTCCTCATTTTCCAGTTTCCCTGCCTTTGATGAAGTGTCTTCTCATCTCTCCACAGCAAAATGTTCCAGCTCTGCACTTAATTCCATTACTTTGCTAGACTCCTTCTAACTCTTGCTGTTAATTTGTTCAGTTTGTAGTTTGTCTCTCTTCTCTTTCCTCACCTACCATCAAGGTCATCCTAAAACACATTAGCACAAAGCCTCTCTCCTCCATCTCTTTAGTCACCTCTCACTGTACTATTTCTTTCTGACTTTCTTCACTATAAAGTTTCCTAAAAGCTTAGTTTGTACCAGCAATCCTAAGTTCCTTACTACCTTCTTATTTCTCATCCTGTTATAAAGTTGCCTTTGTTCTCTTGAATCCCTCACGGCATTTGCTATTCTTGATTATTCTGTTTCTTCTGAAGTATCGTTCCTTAATTGGTGTATTAGTTTCCTAATGCTGCTATAACATACTGCCACAAACTTAGTGGCTTAAAACAACGCAGATTTATTATCTTATGTTTCTGGAGATCAGAAGTCCAAAATGACAGTCCTCCTGGAGTGTCTAAGATAGAATCCATTTTCTTGACTCTTCCAGCTTCTAGAAGCTGCCCTCATTCCTTGGTTTGTGGCCCCCTTCCATTTTCAAAGCTAGCAGTGCAGCGACTTCAAATCTCTCTGAATCTGGCACTTCTTTCTCTCCCACTTATAAGGACCCTTGATAACATTGCACTGGGGACCAGAAATCTCAAGGTCAGCTGATTAGCAATCTTAATTCCCCTTTGTCATGTAAATTAACGTGTTGACAGGTTCCCAGGATTAGGACTGTCACATCTTTGGTGAGCCATTATTCTACCCACCACACTTGACTTCTTTAAAATTTAAATAGCTTTTCAGTAATCTTGGTGACCTCTCTTTTCTTATTCTTCATCTTCGCTTGGTCCGTTAGTTATAATTAGTAAGCTAGAGTTTCCCTGTATTTAAACATGTCTGATTCAGCCTTTTTCCATAAAAATACTCTTGATCAAGGCATGGAACATAGCTAAAGTCAATCTTTACCAATTAGAGCTGAAAGTAAAACAATGGTAATTCAGACATTTCATAAATCCTTACCAGATTTGCTATATACTCATACCCTATGGGAAAAAATTCACAAGAAGAATCTAGGGATTATGTTTGTCCACCTCCCCACAAATAAATTGTATTTAAGAGAAAAATAATTACATGCTAATTGGTTGGTCTGCAGAAGTTATAATACATCAGTTTTCTTGGTTATATAATAATGTAATAAGTAAGCTCTCCTCCAGTGGTAATGGTTCATACTAAATTAGAAACCCTGAATTAAGTTAAAAAGTATATGGCATGAGAAGGGAAGGCTTCCAGAATCTGAAGTAAGGACCTTGCTAGACTCTCTCCCCAGCAGAACAAGAATTTAACTGATGAAACTTATTTAGAAAAAAATGCACAGAACAATAATTTAAAGGCCCTGAAATTCTCCTAAGGACATACAGCAATAGAGAGATATTAATTCAAGAAAATCTACTAAATCTTTGTGAGAACAGCAAACATCAAATAGCACTTAAGCCACAGCCTGTTCCCTTTCCGTCACCACCCATCTCTGTATTTAGAGGCTCTACCTAGATGCCCTACTCTATGCAGGTGCAGGTAGGAAGCCAGGGCTAACCTCTTTCCCCAGCTACCACTCTGGGGCTATGGTTTCACCTTAGGAGGATGTTTCTTATCCCCTTGCCCTATCCCAAGTCCCTTTAGAAGCTCTAATCCAGGTGGGAGCAACAGAGAGGACTGCTCTCCCTTCCCCAACCAGCCTCCAACCATAGATGAAAGCTCTATTCTAGGTGCAAAAGGCCAAGAATAGTGGTTATCCAAATGCCCCAACTCCAGCTTGCTTATAGAGCAGAGGTTCCACTCGGAGAAGGTATACTGAGAATACCAGGAGCTGTGAGTCTCTTTCCCCCAGGCCCCGCAGGTAGAGCAGAGGCATCACTCCAGGTAAAGTGAGTCCCTGTCCACACCCCCCATCCCTGCATTGCCCAGGGGAAAGTCAGGTCAGAGGACTAAGAGCCCCTTACCCTGCCTGAGGGAACAACTTCATTTGGAACAGAGAATGGAGAATTCCGTGCCTAATCTTTACTGTCAAACAGTAGAGATTTTGGTGGAAAGCAATGAAGAGAAGGCTAGTAGTTCCATGATTCAAGCAAAACAGCAGAGTAGTCAGAAATTTAATAGAATTAGGGAAAGTTAGTCCAGAAGAGCCCCTCCTAGGATCACAGTCAACTCTGAGGTTGGAGAAGGCTGTATGTATGGGCTAGGCTACACCCACTCTGGAGTAATCAGAGCAGGATATGTGACAGACTTGAAAGCATTCCTCAAGCCCCACGCTGACCCGTCAACACAGGACAGAGCCTCACTAGCACAAAGAGCTTAAACACAACTGCTGATCAAACATTGAATAATTTAAGCTACTCTGACCCAGGGGTGACTCCTAGAGAGCTGGGTTTGAGAATAATAGCACAGTCATCCTTGGCAGTTTGAAATTATGTGCATGCCCAAGGCTGTGCCCTCTCAAGAGAGAGCAGAGAGAGAACCTCCAAGCTACCAGTCCCTGGCTGAACAGGGGGCAAAAAAACCCATAAACTCCTTGAACTTTGATAGCAACCTCCAAGCCACACACACATCCAATAGTAAAGAGTAGAAATCTAACTGGCTAAGGGGCCTTCAGCACAGCATTTGACCAATAAGTGCCTTGTGCAGTCTACAGAAGACATCTTAAGAATAAAAAGTACAGATAGGTTGAAGATTAAAAGATGGAAAAAGATATATCATGCAAATGACAACCAGCTAGAAAGGCTAAACTGTTATTAGACAAAATAGACTTTAAGTAAAAATGTTCCTAGAGATAGAGGGGGACATTTCATGATAAAAAGATTAATTCATCAGAGTTATAATGGTTATAAAAATATATATGCCCTAACAACAGAGCCCCAAATATATGAAAGCAAAAAAAAAGTAATTGAAGGGAGAAATAGACAATTTATCAGTAGCAGTGGAGAATTCAGTACCCCATTTTCGATAATGGATACAATAATACAACAACTAGGCAGAAGATCAACAAGGAAATGGAACAATGAACAACACTATAAACGAATTAGATCTCACAGACATATAAAGAATATTTCATCTAACAACAGCAGAATATATGTTCTTCTCAAATGCACACAGAACATTCTCCAGGATGGACCATATGCTAGGCCATAAAACGAGGCTTAATAAATATAAAATGGTTGAAATCATACCAAAGAATGTGCTTCAACCACAGTGGAATTAAATGAAATCAATCCCAGAAGAAAATTTGGGAAATTCATAAATATGTGGAAATTGAGCAACAGACTCCTAAATAACAAATTACGCAAGGACGAATCATAAGGAAACTAGAAAATAATTTGAGATGAATGAAAACAAACACACAATATATAAAACTTGTGAGATTCATTTAAATTCTACCAAACAATCAGAGAAGAATTAATACCAATCCTTCATTAACCCTTCCCAAAAATAGAGGAGCTAGGAATGCCTCCAAACTCTTCCTCTAAGGACAGTATAAACCTGATACCAAAATCAGACAAAGAATATAAAAGAAAAGGAAACTAAAGATTAATATCTCTTGTGAGTATAGATGTAAATGTCTTCAAGAAAATATCAGCACACCAAATCCAGCCACATTTAAAAAGCATCATACATCACTATCAATTGAGATTTATCCCAGGAATGCAAGGTTGGTTTAGCATCTGAAAATTAAGTAATGTGATATATTATATAAGTAGAATAAAGGACAAAAGCCATACAATCATCTCAATAGATGCAGAAAATGTATTTGAAAAAAAAAATCCAACAATTTTTCATAATAAAAATGATCAACAAATTAGGAATAGAAAGCAACATCCTCAACACGATAAAGGGCATTTATGAAAAATTTCAGCTAAAATCATACTTACTGGCAGAACAATGGATGATTTCCCTAGGATCAAGAACAAGACAGATGTTCACTCTCACAGTTTCTGCTCATCATTGTACTGAAGGTTCTAGCCAGAGCCAATAGGCAAGAAAAGGAAATCCAAATTATCCGAATTGGAAACGAAGAAATAAAACTACCTGTTTGCAGATGACATGCCTTTAGTGGATAAGGGATCAACTAAAGTGAACAATGTACCCGCTAAAGTGGAGAAAGTATCCTCTGAAAAACTGTTTGATCCAATAAATGAGTTCAGCAAGGTTGCTGTTATACAATATCAATATATAACAATGAATTGTATTTCCATACACTAGTGGTGAACATTCTGAAAATGAAACTAAGAAAAGAATTCCCTTTACAATGGGACAAAAAAGAATAAAATGCTTAGGAATAAGTTTAACGAAAGAAGTGAAAGACTTTTACACTTAAAATTACAAAACTTTGGGGTGGCGTAGTGGTTAAGTTTGGCATGCTCTGCTTCAGCAGCCTAGGTTCACAGGTTCAGATTCTGGGTGTGAACCTTTACCACTCATCAGCCATGCTGTGGTGGCAACCCACATATAAAGTGGAGGAAGATGGGTACAGATATTAGCTCAGGGCTAATCTTCCTCAGCAAAAAAATAAAAATAAAAAATAAAAAAATTACAAAACCTCATTGAAAGGAATTAAAGAAGATCTAAATAAGTGGAAAGACATTCCATGTTTATAGATTAGAAAATTTAAGATGGCAATACTTCCCAAACTATCTGTAGATACAACACAATCCTTGTCAAAATCCCAACCTGCTTTTTTCCAGAGATTGATGATCTGATTCTAAAGTTCATATGGAAATTCATATTCAATTCATGTATCAGATATGGGACATATATAAAGAACTCTTACAACTCAATTAGAAAAAGACAAATAACTCAGTTAAAAACTGGACAAAGTAATGGAGTAGATATTTCTCCAAAGAGATATATTAAAAAGCCAATAAGCACATGAAAATGTGCTCAACATCATTAGTCGTTAAGGAACTGCAAACCAAAACTACAATGTGATACCACTTCAAACCATTACAATAAAAAAGATAATAATGAGTGTTGGCAAGGATATGGAGAAATTGGAATCCTCATACGTTGCTAGAGAGAATGTAAAATATTATAGCTGCTTTGGAAAACAATTTAGCAGTTCCTTAAGTTAAGCTCAGAGTTACAATATGACTCAGCAATTTCACCTCTAGGTATATACCCAAGTGAGATGAAAACATGTATCCACACAAAGCTAGTACCTGGATGTTCTAGCAGGTTTATTTGTAATAGCCAAAAAATGGAAACATCCATACAGTGGAATATTACTCAGCAATTAGAAGGAATGCAGTACTACTATGTGCTACAACATGGGTAAACCTTCAAAACATTACGCTAAGTGAAAGAAGTCAGTCACAAAAGATCATACATTTTATGATTCCATTTATATGAAATGTCCAGAACAGGCAAATCTGTAGAGACAGATTAGTTGTTATTAGTTATAGATCTATTAGTTAGAGATTAGTTATTCCCTAGTGCTTGGAGGGAGGTGGGGAGAGTGACTGCTAATGGGATGGAATTACTTTCGAAGGGATGAAAATGTGTTAAAATGGCGTTGTAGTGATGGTTGTAGAATCCTGTGAATATACTAAAAACCATTGAATTTTACACTTTAAATGGATGAATTGTATTACAGTTCTTATATTTCAATAAAGCTGTTTATAAATATACAATGAAATTCTGAGTACAGTTGATATATACCTTGCTTTCAAAATCTGAAAATGGGGAAAGCAAACTTCAAATTTTCATTATAACTTAGTTGATCATTTTGATAAGACCTGTTCTTTTAAAAGCTTGAAATAGGTAGCAATTTATTGAGTTTAAAATTTAGTCATAAATTTTCTTAATTTCAAACATTGAACTTCTATTAATTAATAATTCCATTAATATTAAACTATAAATATTAAAATTAAATTAATATTAAACTATTAATAAAAGTTCAGTATAAAACAGAAATATACTTATTCTATAGCAAAAAGAAATTATATAGAATAGGCCAAATACATCTGTAGTTCCTTGGCATTGATGGAAAGAAAATATTCTAAGAATTTTTTTTAAACAAAATTCCTTGTTTGATTTGTTCTGAGTTCTCTGTAGCGTAATTGTTACATGACTGCTTTTATGTATGTCATGTACATGTTGGAATTGACAGGATCTCTATGGCAATGTTCTTAGAATTCAGTGATATTAGCGCTCCTTACCAAATTATTCATTATATTCTGCTTAGAGTAAGATTTACAGTAAATGTTCGTTGACAAATATGAGGTTATGTGGTTTGGCCATCCGAAATCTATCAGATGGTTTTGCTTAGATCTAGTTTTCTTTTTTGAAAAACCTGTGTTCAGCTTCCTCAAATTACCACTTTCCAGTCCTTTTCTTTCTTTACCCTTCCATGGCACACTCAAAATCCTCTCCTTTTTGACAGTGTTTCTCCTTTGCCTCCATTCATCATACTCTTCCCTTTATCTCCCTGATCCTTCCTTCCCAGTCCCCTATACTGACTTTTCTTCTCTTGACTCTCCCTTAGATAGTGGTGGTTCTCAGAGTTCCCTCCTTAAATTTGACTCTTCATTTATAGGTCTTCTTTGGAAATCTCATCTATTGCTAAAACTTCAAATGCAATCCACAGAGTTGGTGATAAACCACAAACATACATGTTTACTCTTTATCTCTTCACTGAGTTTCGAATTTTTGGCTGTGTAGTTGGAATTTCTGCCTGTTTCTCTCAAACATCTCAAGTTCAAAATGTTCAAAACTCAACCTCACAATGCATTCTTCCTTCGGTCTCATTCTCTGTTAATAGTACTACCATCATCTCCCTTGTCAATCAAGCTAGAAGTCTGAGATATTTATCCAGTGGCAAAGTTCTGTGTATTTCTCCTAGATATCTCTTGAATGTGTGCTCTTTTCCTCATCATAAAGCCTATTTCAGGCTTTCCTCCTTTATCACTGGACTATTTATTATCTATCCACATTAAACACAAGGATTAGCTTTCTAAAATATTGATTTGCTTGTATAACACTCTTGTTTATTTGAAACTCCTTCAAAGACACCATAAATCACCTGAGAATAAAATCCAACGTCCTCGGGAAGGCTCTCCAGGATTTGGCATATGGCTAACTAGTTAAGCTTACCTTCCATCAGTTTCCAAGCCATTCCGGCAGACTTTCCATTCTTCAACTGTGCCATATTTTCAGATGTATTTACCCGTCTTGTTTTTTGTTTTTGTTTTGATTTGTTGTTTTTTATTACTCTAAAGCTAACTGCATCCCACCTGCCGCAGTAATTGGTTCAGGATTCCAGGCCTGTGCCAATCAGCACATTCTCCTGGCTAGCGGAATCGTTCAAAAATTGGCATGTGACTCCATTCAGGACATTAAGACAAAAGGGAAGATTTGCTTGGTGCTTTTGGGAAAAAATTTTCTCTCTGTGAGGAGAGAGTCCCTAGAAGAGATACTCTCTTTTCCACTAGGTGTCCCAGTGAAAGACCTAACCAAGAATGGCTGCAGCCATTTTGCTCCCATCAGAGGAGGCAGCCTAACGAAGAAGCTGAAGCACAGAGGAGGGCAGAGTTGAGCCTATCTCGCAGAAACTGAGCACAAGACCTTGGCTTAAACCAGTCCTGAAGTCCATGCCGCTTCTGAACTTTCAGATCTGCAAGCTATTAAATTTCTGGTGAATGTCAGTTTGGATCAATTTTTCTGATATTTGCAGACCAAAGCCTCCAAACTGATAAATAAACTTAAAAAAAAAAAAAAAACAGTTCAAAGGGGGTTAGGTGGAGACACATTAAGTATGCAGAGCGTGAATGAAATCAATTCCCGTTGCTAAGAATTTGCCTTTTCCCATGAACAGGCTTGTCACCATTAGGCACGTGTGTTTATACCTAGGCAACAGACACTTTCTGTCTGTGAGGAAACTGCTTGCAAATCTAATTATGACACATGCTCTTGAAGAACTAATATTATGAAAGAGCTAAATGCATACATCCTTCTTAATGTTAATGCTAAATTTAAATTTAAATTGATGGATAAAATATTGGGCATGACTACATTGAAATACAGGGTGTTTTGATGAGTAAAAAAAGAAAAAACACCAAACTTTTAAATTTTTAAAATCTGCTGGGGAGTCTAGTCCAAAAAGAAATGAAAAACATTCCTATTTTTCATATAGAATTCTTATCTACTTTACTGAAAGGCTTTTACATATAATTATTTTGAAGCTTAACCTCTTAAGGCTCCTATTTAATTCTAGGGAGCATTGTGAAACATGGAGTTTTTGTACAATAAGATATTTAACACAAAACCCACAAACTTAATATCATTCCATGTGTTCTATGTTCCAGATTTTTTTTCCATACAAAAGAAAAAATGTCAAACGTCTTTCAATTTTCTACTCTTTTTGTTGTTAGGAAGGGTATTTGAAAGTAGAGGACAAAGAAGTTCTTTATTATGAAAGGAAATGCCTGGGAATACGAGTTAATGCTTAAATGAAAGACTTAAGTTTCCTAATTTTTAAGAATTTGGATGAATCCTGGGCTCCATAAGTGCCTTGATTGTTGGTACAGCTTTAGATGTAAGGGGATCAGAAGCAAGTTTCAGTCCTTCCCTTTTGTACTACTTGCTGCTATACTTTATAGTATTCTCTTGTTTTGTCTTCCTTATCCTGAAGTGACTCATCAGTTTGTTTGATGATTGAAGTATAGCTGTTCTAGTTTCCTGTCTCTTCTGAGTTTATATTCAGTTTTATTATGATGCACTGCACTAAGATAGCAACACAACATGCAACAGATCCTAATTTTGCACACGTGGTTTCATTTTGTTGGATTAAGTCTTATGGTAACTCTTTCACCACATTATACATTTGCTCCTCGTGTAGTCAGTTCATGTTAGAATTCTGATCTCTCTTGGGGAATTGGTAGATTTTGATTTGCACGACTGTGCCTTCGCTGGCTAACCATTAAGCCTCAAATGAAGATATTACTTCAGAGAATGTCTGAATCTGGTAACATTTTTTATAAGAACATTCCAAGAAGACACACAAGCATATAGTTATTTCATGATACAGCTTCTAGGCAAGAGTGACTTGTCAGAATAAATGGGAAAAAAAAATGAATAGACCAATAGAGGAATTCAAGAAAGGCATTGCCAACCATTTTTTAAATTATGGGGTCTAAATTTTTTCCTTGTATTTACAATAAGAATGTAATTTTTCCCTGTGTTTTTAATTGATGCATTTAAAAAAATACATGCAACTAAAAAAAAACTAAACAGAAACTAGAAGCTCAGGTTTGCTTTTCAGTAATCATCTATTTTTATGGCTTCTATAATTATTCCCTGTATTCTCTGGTCTTTGCTAACTCTGTTCCTTAAAATGGACAACCAGCTCACAGGCATTCGTGGCTGAATTTTCCTCACAATGGCTCATTTCCTTTTAAATGTATTAGCAAGTAGCTCCCAATGTACCTAATTGTAGCTTTGTTTGACTTTCCACCTCTCTCTGCTTATTGAACTAGAGGTAAAGTACATTAAAGCTTATAGAAATGGCCAGGTTTTCTGCTTTAGGGAAAGTTTAAAAGAAAGCAGACCTTTCATTAATGTGAAACGGAATAGACTAGTCCCAGCATTGAGTAAGCTGAATAGAGAAATGCAGGGAGGTACAATAGGAAAACTGGACACTTCCCAAAGCCTCTTGAGTGTGCCCTTCACCATGTTTCTGTGTTATTTTAGATTTAAAGTTAATTCCCAGAATGTCAAATATACCCGTATTCAGATGTAAGTACAAAAACATAGCCTAAAGCCAAACAGAAAAAAAAATTTGCCACCCTGTGTTGGTTCAAACACTTAGTGCAAAAATTAGCTATAAATTTTTAAATGTACTTATTCCGTATTTTAAAATGTAATCCATGTATGTGTTTTTTTAAAGGCTCTAGTAGGATAATTCCCTAATTGATGTAGAATGGAAACTAAAACATTGACATCTTTACTTATTTCTAATTTGAATTGCATTTGGGAAAAAAAAAGATATAGAGTTTTGCTTTCTTTGGCCTTGTTTTACTGCCATGGGAGTTCACTTTCATCTCAGTTCCCATAGATATGTGTGAGAAATTCCTTAGGGCCTGAAACAGGAGTATCTTTAAGGTTACATGATCTGACCTAATCAACCATGAGTGCTCTCATACTCTTCAAAAAAGATTCCTTTTAAAAGCTATTTAATGAAGCCTTTCTCAATCGTCTTCTCCTTCTTCCCTTGATTAGACCTCGATGAGTGCAGCATCATTCCTGGGATATGTGAAACTGGGGAGTGTTCCAACACCGTGGGAAGCTATTTTTGCGTTTGTCCACGTGGATACGTAACCTCAACAGATGGCTCTCGGTGCATTGGTAAGCCTCGAGTTTTGAAGGCACAATACACTGCTTCTTTATAATGACAGGACAGCCCAAACAGGTATGAAGATGGCAACGATTATAAAACCATTGGGAAAATGGCTGAAAGAGTTGTTTAAAATAAAATACCACCATTGAAGGATTGATAGACCAGGTGCTCTTTGCAAAGATTTCAGTTTCAGAAGCCATCTGGGTTAGTTTTATGTTGTCAAAGTCATTTTTGAAATAAAGGAAGACTTCCTCAAGACATTGCTCTTGCCCAGCCTTAGAGATGCAGAGGCATGAAGAAGATTTTTAAAAATCTGCTTTGGGAAACAGAATGTAGTAATTAAAGGTCTTTTGTTGCTATGAATCATGAATGTAATCAATGTCTTATTTACTGAGCACTTGTGTATTCTAGTGAAAATAGTTATTATTATTGCAAAAAAGAAATTGACACCTTTAATTTTGTGTTTTAAGCTTATTCAAATTAAAGCCAAATATATTTGTATGCTCTCCTTTGTTTGTTCAGAAAGATGAAATAGTGTTTCTCAGTCATGTGTAAGTCACCCATTATTGAGCAAGTCTTAGACTCATGTAGTCTAAGCCTTCATATAGTACAGGAATTATGGAAATTAAATCAGCACTCAAAGAATGGAGTTGCTTGGTTCATTAGAGGACGGCTGTCTGGGCCATGACAGTTTCCAAGCCCCACCAGGAGGATGTGTCAGCAGCTAACTGCCAGGGCCTCTGTGGATCCCAGTGACGGTGCCCTGGTGAACTGGGTTGATGAGATGGAAATACAGAGTCAAGGATGTAAACTAGAAGTCCTAGGCCACCAACAAAAGGGCTGTGGCCTGAATTCACTTGATAAAATGTACTGATATGCCAGACACTATGCTAGCTGTGAACATGAGAGATGTAGATCCTGCCTTCAGAAAACTATATTGTCATCATAAATAATAGTAGAAGAGTAGCAAGAACAGTCAACGAAGAAACAGTGGTAGTGGGAGTGAAAATAACAGCTACCTTTATGAAACACATATCATGCATAAGGCACTAGACATCTACTTTGCCTCATTATCTCATAGCTGTAGGGCGTTGGGCAGGCTATTGACCTCTCTATACTTCAGTTTCTTCTAGTAAATGTTCAATAAAATATTCCTTATTATTACTATTAGGAGGAGAAAGAGGGAAAGAAGGAGAAAGAGGATATACCTGCACTGGACCTGTATATTATGTTATGTAATCCTTAGAAAATACTCTGTGTGATAGGTGTAATTATTCAGCTTTACAGATGAAGGAATTGAGGTTAAGAGAAGTTAAGTGACTTACACAATGTGTAGGACCAATAAATGGAGCCGGGATTTGAATCCAGGTATCTCTGACTCCTGCATCTGTGTTACTGTGACGCTACACTGCCTCCTTATGTACTTTCAGGTGAGAGAGACCCTGTGTCTAGATATCAAGGTCTCTAGCATGAGTGATTTCTCCACTACCATGTTGCCAGTCTGCTTTGAGAAGTAGAATGTCCATTTGGAGCCTCCCTTTCTCATCTTAGAACGATGAGATTTGAATGACAATTGTTCTTTATGAATAAATCAGAGTTTCTATCTTACATTAGGTAAAACATTTTTAGTGAAATATTAAGTCTATAAAACTGAGCACATTATTTGTGGGGTCAATGTTGCCAATTGGCTTACTGGATTGTAAGTCTGATTCATTTAACATAACAGGTATGAGAAACGAAAATTAGTAGAACTACTTACCACTTGGCTTAATTATCTTAAACTGTAAAGGAAAAGTGCAGTCACACACATACACACACAATCATCAGTTTCAAACAGGCATGGACTCAACTCTAGGAGAAATGTCAGTTTGGGAGTTGTCATTGAACATCATTGGCTGGATGCCATAGACCCTGGCTTCGGGAAACTTATATTCTAGAATATGGCTAGAAGAAATGTGGCTAGAGAAGGAAGTGAGGTTATTACCATGAAATTCCAGAAGTAGCAATAAGAATGTATGTATTTTGTTTGGTAGGCAGTGTGGAGTACAGACATGCATTGCTTAACAAAAGGGATATGTTCTAAGAAATGCACCCTTAGGTGCTTTTGTCATTGTGGGAACATCATAGAGTAACTTACACAAACCTAGATGATATAACCTACTACACACCTAAGCTATATGGTACTAATCTTATGAGACCATCATCATATATGTGGTCTGTTGTTGTCTAAAACATCATTATTCAGCACATGACTGTAATTAAAGGCCTTTGAGAATGAATTGGAATAGGGGTAGGGAGGGGTGAGAAGAGAGACAAACTCGTTAGAAGGCAGAATCTGTCATAACAAATCTTAGTGTTTTATATCATATTTCTAAATTATTTCTTTGTTTTATTTCTTAAATTTCTAAATCTTTCTTTAAACAAAACTTGTGGGGTTTTTTTTTTGCATTGAAAAGGAGGCATATTCATCATATTCAGACAGTCAAGATCAAGATTCCTAATGATTTACTGAGGTTGTTTTTCTTGAATGTCAGTTATTTGGTTTACCGTTAAATCATGGTAAACTCTCTTTATCTCATGCCTCTCTATATAAAGTCCTGAGTCATTACCTGGACATTCAAATCGCTTTAGAACCTGACCCAGCCTGTATTCAGGACTCATCTCTAACCACTTGCCACCTCATGCTCACATTTCTCTCATTACCGTACATGAGCACACTGCTGTGCCTTTGCCCACAGAATCCCCTCTGCCTGAAGCATCTTGATGTCCTCCTTCTATGCTCGTTAGAACCCAACTCATCTCAAATTAGTTACCACTTTTTTTTATAGCCACCTCTACTTAACTCACATTTCCTTCTTGGGCAAAATTAATCAGCCCCTCACATAATATTTTTCATTTCTGGGTTTATCACATTGTCACAGGTACTTGTGCTTTGCCTGTTGGCCAGTGAGCTCCATTAGGTCCTGCCTTCTTGTCCCTCGTGCTTTATGTAGTACCTTGCATAGAAGTTTGGGCTCAGTAAATCTTTTCCGAATGAACAGGCAAACTCGCAAATGAATGAATGAATGAGATGATATTGAATGGAAGGATTTCACGTTGGTTAATAACTGCTTTGCATCATTTGGCATCCTGTTGGACATGAAGTAGTGGCACTGAGTCGTGGTCCTGGATGCTCAGAAGGCAAGAGCCTGCTTGAGCTCAAGAGAGCTGAGGCACAGTAAGTCCTGTGCTAAGCAGGAGTCACCATTCATTTCAGTATCAACATCCTGACCCAGGAACAGGAGAAAGCCCCTAAGGAGGGGAGAATGACTTTCCAAAATTACAAAACCAATGTTAAAATTAAGTAAGCAGCTTAAAAACTTTTTGAATAACTCTGTTACATTTGGAATAAGTATGTGTTTTCCATGCATGAGAAAAAATAAATCTAACATTTTAATGTGTAAAAGATCTTTGACTTTGATTTTTAAAAATCTGAGTCCATATTTTCTTAGATTGAATTTATTTATGATTGAATTATATATGTCATGGATATTTCCATGCTGTTTATTTTGTATCCACATATATGCTAACAATAATGAGTTGGACAAATTCAAAACTTTTTCTTGAGTATGAAATTGCATGTTATCTGCAGCTTTATTCTAAGAGTGACATATGCTGAAAGCTGCCCTGATTCCTTTTTTTTTTTAAAGTATGCTTTTTAGTGAGGAAGATTGGCCCTGAGCTAACATCTGTTGCCAATCTTCCCCTTTTTTTTTGTTTTTTTCTCCCCAAAACCACAGTACATAGTTGTATATCCCAGTTGTAGGTCTTTCTAGTTCTATGTGGGATGCTCCCACAGCATGGCTTGATGAGTGGTGCATAGGTCTGCACCCAGGATCTGAACTGGTGAACCCTGGGCCACCAAAGCGGAGCGTGCGAACTTAACCACTCAGCCACAGGGCCAGCCCCTTAAAAGCATTTTTTCTAAGTTATAAGCATATTCTAAGTTATATTATAAGCATATTCTAAGTTAATAAAAACATCCTGAGTCTATACCACATTATAAAGCATCAATAAACTGCCTTTTTCTTTTATGTATAGGAGAGTTTAGCTGAACGTTTTAATTATAAAATAGGATAGTTTTCCCATTTCATTTTATGCTAAATATAAAAGTCAAATTCCTTATATAATTTTATCTAGTGTATTTTATCAAGTTTTTTAAATATCCAGGAAAGAGCTTTCTTTTTTAACAAAGACTACAATTATATGTCTGTTCTCAAAAGAGTTGAAACATAGCTAACACTCTTTTTCTTAGAAGCTTTTTGTTTGTTTGTTTGCTGAGGAAGATTCGCCCTGAGCTGACATGTGTTCCAGTCTTCCTCTATTTTTTATATAGGCGGCTGCCACAGCGTGGCCACCGATGAATGGTGTAGGTCCATGCCCAGGAACCGAACCGAGGTCGCCAAAGGAGAGTGTGCCAAACTTAACCACTAGGCTACAGGGTCAGCCCCTTAAAAGCATTTTTAATAGCACAACGTAATGACCTTTATATTGTTTTGGAATTCAGTGTCATTGTACTATCCATGACATTATTAATTCCTAATTTCCACGATGTAATATAGGCAAGAAGAATGACTGGCAGCCAGCAATGAGTAAATAATGAGTTGACAAGCAACAGCAAACACATGCTCTGTGCAAGATAATGTGCCTGCTGGACCCAGAGCTAGCAGGGACCCTGAGCAAGGGAACTTGGGACCCAGAGCTAGCAGGGACCCTGAGCAAGGGAACTTGGGACCCAGAGCTAGCGGGGACCCTGAGCAAGGGAACTTGGGACCCAGAGCTAGCGGGGACCCTGAGCAAGGGAACTTGGGACCCAGAGCTAGCGGGGACCCTGAGCAAGGGAACTTGGGACCCAGAGCTAGCAGGACCCTGAGCAAGGGAACTTGGGACCCAGAGCTAGCGGGGACCCTGAGCAAGGGAACTTGGGACCCAGAGCTAGCGGGGACCCTGAGCAAGGGAACTTGGGACCCAGAGCTAGCAGGGACCCTGAGCAGGGGAACTTGAAGTGCCAGGCAGCAGCAAGTGAAGTTCAGAAAATGAGAGCAAGCATTTAGGAATCCTTGTAGTAATATGACTTTGCCACACATCCCAGTGCATTTCTTTGAGCTTTACAAAAGTTTCAGTGGACAGTATTGCCATGTAATATTCTTCAGAAAACAAAACCTGAAAACGTAATGTGAAAAATAATAATATAAGAGAAAGTTTGAGGCAGTGGGTGATTAATTGCTAAATAATTTTTTAGGGTATAGATGCTGTAAGTCAAAAAGGAACGCCTGATTATTATAGTTAAAATTCTCGAGGAAGTGAGCAGTGAAGCACCTTGAAAAATGCATAGGAGCTGCGCAAAGGAAATAAGAGTGCACGGAGCAGGGAGAAAGGCGTGAGCGAACTAGATGCTGAAGGTGTTTGCATGGTCTCAGGAGATGGTGAGAAGAGCTTGTCTGGGAAAGAGAGCTGAGTAAGAAAGGAGTTGGAGATAAAATAAGAAAGATGGATTGAGATTAAGATTCTCTTGTCAGGGTTCTTAACTGCCATGCTAAGGAGTTTCAGGTTGATCCTGAGGGCAGTGCGAGCCCATCAAGATTTTTGAGCAGGACAGAGACAAAAATCAGTGGGGGAAAAATGCTGCTTAAAAGAATTGAGGAAGATCTTGATAGAATGAAGAATGATCTGGAGTGATGGTCAGGACGTGCTGTTATTATGCAGCAATCTTTATAATGATGGGCATTGATTACATGTGTATATGTGGATTTCCAACAAAACACTTGAAGGATAACTCAAAACTCCTAAAAATGTTTAACTAAAGGGGGAAGGGAAGACAAGGATGAAACAGTATGCTGAATAGTGTTTTAGTTCTAACTTCAGAATCTTATAAAAGGGGACTGGTGGAACAGCAGGGGGAATGTCCTAGAAAGAGATTAGACGGGAAGAAACATGTCACTATTTTAAAGGAAGAAGTTAACCTGGGAGCCATAGTGGTTCTGTTTCTTTCATTGTTCCTCGTTCTAGTTAGCCTTGTATAATGGAAACATGAGAGTGACATGAAAGTATTTTAGGAATAGCAAGAATCTGCAGAATTAATCAGGGGAACCCACATTGGCGCCAGACCATCAAAGAGGTGGGTGGAGGCCTCCAGTATCAGGGGATGAGGCTTAAGAGCAATTGTTGCTATTTACCGACCATCTGCTGTCACTAGTATTCTGACCTGAACTAATGTTATCGGTGTTTTCTGGCTGAACTCTTCATTTTTAATCCACAAAACTCATTCAACAGGAGACTTATTTATTTCAAAGTACAACCCCCAACTTTTACCAAGTTTTCATCACAATGCATAATTAACTGTTAGTTCTCTTAAATCAAGTTTAGACTAAATGTCAAGCCATGAAACAAACTCTTGATAAGAGTGCCATTATTTTGTTTCAAGATAAATTTATATTTTAATGAGAGGAGATGAATTGCTTCCTCTTTCTCAATGTAGCTTTAAATAAGACTTCGTGTAAACCTTGTTCTGGGAATGTGGTGAGGGTGATAGGAGATTGGTAGAGGGAATATACTTGTTTCCATTACTTACAACATACCAGTCCTACAGTTAGACATGTACCAGGCTTCAGAAAGATTTGTCCTAATGGTGTAATAAATATTCTTCATCTGACTTTGTCCCTAATAATTCCCTATTTCATGGGGTGGTGTGCCTCATCAGCTCTTCGTTAGTTCTATAGGGTGCCCCTTTTTAATTCCAGATATTCTTCCATATGACACATTTTCAACACGGTACTTTCTAAGGACCATGTAGTGTCACATATGCAAAGGAAAGAACCTAACTCCTGGCCACTGTTTTGCTTTTGAAATATGTTTTGGGGGAGACCTTAGCTGTGAGACATCACACTCCACTGGTATGTATCTCATCCTGGTGTGGTTTTGACTCAAAGGATTAGAAGTAGATTGCTTTCCTCCCCAAGTTATCAGAAGAGACTAATTGTGGAATTGATGAAAAAAGTTATGATTTACTCTCCGTCCCTCTTTCTGCCCCTCCACTCTCTCACCAATAACATAATTTCCTTCAATATATATTCTAGGACAGAGCAGAGGTTTCCAAACTGTAGAACACTAGTTACTTATATTTATTGAATTTGAAGACCCCTTTTTGACGTAAAAAATGTTTTCAAATCTACACATGATGATAATTCAATATCTCTGAGAAAATATATAATGAAAAAGCTACTGGGTATTAATTTTAGATGAATTTGTGTTTTATTAGTCACAATGGAATCTCCATAAATGGGAATCATGGTAGTGCCTGCATGTTGTGAGGCATTTTTCACTTGCATTGCAGTATTTAGTGTAAACAGAGATTTGTGGACTCCTCGCAATATCATTGCAGACTCCCAAAGTCTGTGGCTGGTGTACGTAACTGATGGATTTCTGATGAGCCCTTATTTCTATACACATTACCTATTTCCAATGTGATGGTGCATTTGACCCATGAGTTGTTTAGAAGTGTAAGGGGCTTCCCTGGTTTGCAAATCTTCCATGTGGGCTTGAAAAAAAATGTGTTTTCTCCAGTTAATGAATAGATATATCCATTAGATCAAACTTATTAACTGCACTGTTCAAATTTTCTCTATCCACTGAATTTTGTCTACTGTATCTATCAATTACTGAAAGAGTTGTATAAACATCCCACTATGATGGTAGATTCTCAGTTTCTCCATGTGGTTCTTTGCATTTTTGTTTATATATTTTGACGCTATTTTATAAGGTAATGAATGTTTTAAAGTATTATAAATATTTTCCTGGTGAATTGAACCTCTTTTCAACGTATATTGACTCTAAAGTTTTTTCTCTTCTTCTTTGTCTATTTCTAAACATTTTCTCTTGATCCATTTTAGCTCATGTTATTTTGCATCACATTTTTGAGTGGGAGAGGAAGGTTTAAATCTATGCCTGTTAGGTATTTTTCCTTTCAATCTTCCTACTTCCTTATGTTTTAAGTGTGTCTCTTTTAAATAGCCTAAATGTAATTTTTTTTTGGCACAGTCTGAAAGTCTTTGTCTTTTAAATTGAGACCTAAATTAATATAAATTTATTATAGTAACTGATTTATTTATTTTTATTTCTATCATCTTTGTGCTTTCTATTTGTCTTGCTTTGTTCCTCTTTCTTGCTTTCTTTTGGGTTTATTGAGGTTTCCCTCCTTTGCCATACTCCATTATTTTTCCTCTGTTGTTTAGAAGTTACACACTTTATTTCTGTGGTTTTAGTGGTTATCCTAGCTGTTTCAAGATGCACATGTAACTTAAAGTCTAAAATGAATTATACTTTTACCTACATCTAAACAAAGAATATTAGAATGGTTACACTTTGATCTCTCCCTCCCAACTTTTAAAAATTCTAGCCAATTGCTACTCTTCTGTTTGCAACAAATTAGTCATTATTATTGCTGTTTGATATTTTAGTGCTTGTCTAGCTTTACCCACGTATCTAACAGTATTTTTCCTTGTCATTCCTTCATGCATTTCAGGCCTTCCATTTGGAATCATTTTCCTTTTGCCTAAAGCACCTCTTCTAAAATTTCCTTTAGCCAGAACCTCTTGGTAGAAAATTCTGTTTTGTTTTCCTGGAAATGACCTTACTTTTCCCTCTGGAAAGATGGTTTCCTAGGGTATAGAATTTTAGGTTGAGAGTTATTTTATCCCGGTGTACAGAAGATACTGTTTCGTTGTGTTCTAGCATCCACTGGTGCTATTAAGAAGTCAGTGATCGGTTTAAATGTCATTCCTTAGCAGGTAATCTGTCTTTTCTTTCTAGCTATTTTTAAGATCTTCACTTTTTCTTTGTTATTCTGCAGTTTCACAGTGATGTGGCAAGTTGTGTATTTCCTTTTATTTTCCCCACTGTAGATTTATTAGACTTTCTAGATGTGAGACTGTCTTGCAACACTGTTAGGAGATTCTAAGCCAGTATCTGTTAAATATTGCCTCTCCTCCAGTCTGCTTGTTACCTCTTCCTAGTACCCTAATTAGATATTTATTGCCTTTTCACACTCACCTCCATATTTCTTAACCTCCTTTTAACATTTTCTATCTCCTTGATTCTCTGAACTGCCCTGAAGATAATTTACTCAGACATATCTTCCACCTCAATATTTCTCCCTTCATCTCCATGCAAGACAGTGTTTAATATAGTCACTAAGCACTTTATTTCAGTCATTATTGTTTTCATTTATAGAAGTTTCATTGAATTCCTTTAAGACTGTTCTTTCATTGTTTATGGGCTGTTTTTCTCTATTCTCGTTTTTAGATTTTTAATTGCCTTAGACATATTAAATATAATCTAGTTATTAATTAATATTTAATGAATTATCATTAATTAAAAATAACAAATGATTGGGGCCGGCCTGGTGGCATAGTGGTTAAGTTTGTGTGCTCTGCTTTGGTGGCCTGGGGTTCACCCATTCAGATCCTGGGTGCAGACCTAGCACTACTCATCAAGCCAGGCTGTGGCAGCATCTCACATAAAATAGAGGAAGACTGGCACAGATGTTAGCTCAGCGACAATCTTCCTCAAGTGAAAAGAGGAAGTTTGGCAACAGATGTTAGCTCAGGGCCAATATTCTTCACACACACAAAAATAATAATAATGAATGATTTTCAGAATTGATCTGACCATTCCAATATATGAAATCTGCTATTTACTCTGCTAGCTTTCGTTCATTGAGTCTTTTCTTGTGTCATTTATTCAATTATTGGTTTTGCTATTAGCTACTCCTTTTTCTTGGGACTGTGTCTGTGGGAGCTGTTTGAGACCTGTGTCAGTATGGAGTCCTCGATTGTGTTGGCTTTTGCCAGTTGCTTGGAGTTTCCCAATTTGGGGAACTCTTTATGTTATGTTCTTCCTTTGAAGTTCTTCAGGCCACAATCCTAATATGAATTGAGACATCAAAGCTGTCTGTGTGAAGAGGAGCTTGTGGTTTCAGATTCTTAGGAAAGATCTTTCGTTCTTCCACTCAGTGCCAAGATAAGAGACAGGGCATGTTTTTTTTTTTTTCTTTTTTCTAATCTTCTGGTACAGCCGCCTCCTTATAGAAACCTTGAAGAGATAAACACGTTCAGTGTACCTTGTAGCACTGAGTGTGTTTCATAACAGTGATTACTGTTAAGAGTTTAAGACTTTCTTATCTTAATTTACATCCTGTTCTTGAGGAAGGTAGCAATCGAGTAAATCTAGGAATATGATACTTTGAGTTCCTGGAATGAATATTCTGAAAATTATTTCCCTAGATCATTCTTGGGAATAAAAACCTGCCTATGAAATCATTCCCAGTGACAAACTGTCCAAACCCAACTCGTGAAGTTTACAAAATGTCTCACTGCCTTTAAGTATGCATGCATACATCAAATTTACTACTTTGCTTTGGGGAATACTGAATTTCTTTTAAGAAATTTAAAGAGGTGTTTTGATTCTTACACAGCATATCTTAAAGCCAATTCATTAATTTAACAATACCTTAGAAGCAACCTGAGGTATACTATGGACCATTTGAGGAAATAATATGTTTATTTTAAATTCTGTATCTAGTGCAGAAACTTTAGGCTTTACCTATTAATGGGATTATTTGTAGTTAATAGTTTCATCTGCATTATTGATATGCAGGTCCTGATTGTTGTGGTACATCTTTCTTCTTGTGGTCGTGGACAAAACTTCTTTGAAGCATCTTGATGAAAGTTGAATAATGTGTAGTGAACTAGACTCAGTTTTTTTCATTGGTCACAATAAGGGCAATTTCAGTTTTAAACCCACAGAGTTTACAGATGATATTAATATTTATCCCTAGGCAATTTTGCATTTTATATAGTCTTTTCATGATGTCTTTTAACTTTTATCTGCTATTCTGATCCATTCTCTACCCTGCTGTCAGAGTCACCTTTATTGTGGTCATATTTGGTCATGTCACTTCGCTGCCTCTAATCCTGCAAGATAATGCACAGACTCCTTACCATAGCAGTCCTGCCAAACCCAGTGGTTACTTCAAGTCCTCAACTTGCTTTACTTCTCATCACCATTTGACATAATTCATTGCCCCTAGTTCTTGAAAATGTCTTACCCAGCCTCATGGTTTATGACCCTGTATATACACACTGATAACTCCTAGGTATAGATCTTCAGCCTAACCATTCCTCTGGGTTCCAGGCTCTTATATTCACCATCCCCAGTGTAACACATTTTAAAGAGGAGCCTTGTATTGCGTCCTCCAATCCAACTTCTCCCGTTGTCATCCCTGTCTCAACTGTCTGAGTCAAAACTGAGGAAATTTCCAAGACTCTTTCTCTTATACTCCACACCCAAGCAAGTTCCCACTGGCTGTACGTACCTTCAAAGTATGTATGCCCTCTCTCATCATCTTCACTGCTATCACCCTCATCCAAGCCACTAGCACCTCTCACCTGGAGGTCTCCCGTATCATCATCACTGGTCTTTCTGCACTCACTACAGTCAGCAGCCAAAGAGATCTTCTAGAAAATGTAAACCATTGTCTTTCCTCTAATTGAAACCATTCAATGACTCTTAGTACACTCCAAATAAAATCCAAAAGTCCTTCCCTAACTAGGGTCTACAGGGCTATACTGATTTTGCCTTCAGTATTTCTCTGAGCTCATAGTCTTCCACTCTCCCTTTTGCATGCTCTTCTCCAGTCACATTGGCCCCCTGCTTTTCACACACATCAAGAATATCTCCTTCTTTCTGTTTGAATTGCTCTTTCCTCAGATAACTGTGTAGCTCATGCTCTCACTTTATTCAAGAGTCTGCTCGGATGTCACTGTCTCAAAAGAGCTGCTTCTGATCAACGTTTCTAAAATAGCACCTGTATCAGTCAGATATCGATGTGTAACAAACAACCTCAAAATCTCAGTGGCAAACAATTGCACATCTGCAGATCATGTGGAGATTGACTAACTTAGGCTGGGATTGGGTTGTTGCTTTCCTTCTAGATTCAGATCTGTCTGGGCTTGGCTTCTCGCTGTAGGGTGGGCTCATGTCTGCTTCACGTCTTTCATTTTTGTATCCCTGGGATATGGCATGGACTAGGTGCTCAGTGAATGTTTGCTCAGAAAATAAGTAAAGGAATGAATAAATGCAGTAGAAAATAAGAGAATAAATAGATATAATAGAAATTAAGTAAAATAATTCACTTCACTTAGCCTCTTCTAATATGTGAAATGATTGTATAAGAACCTGAGATAATTCTGCCTTGTCTTTTATTTTATTTTCACATGTTCAGATCAGAGAACAGGCACGTGTTTCTCAGGCCTGGTGAATGGTCGCTGTGCACAAGAGCTTCCGGGCAGAATGACAAAAATGCAATGCTGCTGTGAGCCTGGCCGCTGCTGGGGTGTTGGAACCATTCCTGAAGCCTGTCCCGTCAGAGGCTCTGGTGAGCTGCTGGCTGCTAGTCTCCTCAGAACGGACAGTCTTTGGAAACTTAGTAACAAATAATGTCCTTTGCTCTTCTCCTTGAAATCATGTCATATCTGTTTTCGTATTAGTGTTTTCAATGTGACTTCGGTGTTTTTCTGGGGGATAGGGTGGCATTGTTTATTTGGGATCAGTTTTTATTATATCCAGTTTGTTAATATCAGAAAAAGCCCTAAAAGGTGATCATGACTTGTCTTTAAAAAATTATTTTGAATGTCAATATTTCAATTTGGTTTTAAAACCTCCTGATCTTCCATTCCAGAGCTTGAATGTCTTTGAATAACAAAGTTATGCTTTCATTTATATTTTATTTCAGGAGTACCCTCAGCTTATAGTGTCTCAGTGCTTGAAGATATTTCCTCTCTTTTCTAATGACCTTGAAAATTAAGAATACAAGGGTGGGAGGATACCTCTCATTCACTTTGCTGTATTAACTGCTGTATAACTGAGGCTATATCAAGAAATACTTAGGATGAATGAGAAGTAGCTCCTCTTCTTAATATAATATGAATAGTAAAGTACAGTTAATGTTAATCACATAAAATGTTGATGATATGTTATATTATCTTCATATTAAATTATAAACATATGAAAAATAAACTTTTTGAAAACCTTGTAAAGCTTTGAAAAGCTTATAAAGTTATGTATGTATATGTACTGTTACAGAGAAAAAAGTTAAGGCACATTCTTTCTAAATCTCTAAGCTATAAGATACCAAAATCGAGTAGTAAACATTTTTAAAAAGCAGAGTTAATGCATGGTATCTAATTTTGGAAACTCATCATTCCACTGGTAATATGTAATAGTAATACTAATGCTGAAACAATCACTAGAATTAAATAATTTTCATTTCTTTTTGTATAGTGCCCTAGTTCTGACAACAGTTAAGGAAGTAAGGCAATTGCTATATTCTTGCTTCTTTTCTCTCAGCGTTGATACTTGGACAAATGAGCAGATTTAAAAGCTTGCTAAATACTGTCTTCTGTTAAAATACACATTTGAAAAAAATTGTTATTCTGAAGCCATATTAATCCCTTAAAGAGAAAAAAAATGATAGGAAAAATGTGTAAGTACAACACTGATGAAGATTCACATAAAACTGAATATACAGAATGCATGACTTAAAGCTTTCATTTTCGTCCATTCAAGTAAATTTCTTGCATTCACATTTATATCTAGAATTTTACGAGTTACACTGAGGGATGTAAAATCAAAATGCACGTATAGATGATTCTTTGGTTATGCAGCTCATTTAAAATATGGCTATAGGTTTTCATTTTTTCTGAAACTTCTATACCTTTTCCTGCTACTGCTAGCATTGAAAGTATTTATCAAGGTAGTAACTTACTTATTCCTGTTATGTAGTACAGATAACTTAAAATGATCATCACAATATGCAAGTTGCCTTTATTACGCAGAAAGCCGTCCCTTTGTGTTGAACTGAACTTTCTTTTCTTCTAGAGGAATATCGCAGACTTTGCATGGATGGACTTCCAATAGGAGGAATTCCAGGGAGTGCTGGTTCCAGACCTGGAGGCGCTGCGGGGAATGGCTTTGCCCCAAGTGGCAATGGCAATGGCTATGGCCCAGGAGGGACAGGCTTCATCCCCATCCCTGGAGGCAATGGCTTTTCTCCTGGTGTTGGGGGAGCTGGTGTGGGAGCTGGAGGACAGGGCCCCATCATCACTGGACTAAGTGAGTGTTCCCCTTTTGTGTAGACTGTTTACTTTTCTGCCTTAAATGATATTATAATCTAACTTTTATTTTCAAAAGGCGTGTGTGTGCGTGTGTAAAAACTATTTAAGGGTCTAAAATATAATGTAGTAATACTTAATCTTAGGAAAATATTATTTTTATGTTCCATAAACTTTCTAAATTGGAGAAAAGAATGAGTGACCCAGGTTCTCTTTGAAAATAGAGATGAGAGCATGGTAATACTGCAATCCAGATGGCGCCATTAAAGAACACGTTTTTGGTTCCAGTGTATTTCATTTGGCCATTGCAGCTGCCCTGTTCATACACTCTTTGAATTATTTTCCAGAACCATTTCTCAACTGAGATAAACTGAATAAATCTTGCTCTGTGCCTATCCAAATATTATAATGAAATATCTTTCTTTTCCTCACCCTTTTTTGTTGTATAACTTAAGAAATTGAGAACCATAGGCTTCAGGCCAGAATTGGCATTGGTGTACTTGACATTTAAGTTCATTCTTTTTAAAAGAACTGCTCTTGCTAATAATATTTAATGATGTCCTACAGTGTTAAGTTTATTCTTTTTGGCATATTGCCTATTTGCTATATCTGAGTATTCAGCACAGTTTCAAAAAAAGAAATGGAAAGCATTCAATTATACAGTAGAACATTCCTGAGATTTTGAAAAGACATCATTATGGGCAAAGTTTCCAGTTGTGTAATTTAACAAATGCAAGTTACAACCATGTGTCTGAAGAATATTTTTTAGATCCTTAACTTGAAAGTTTTAATAAAATATCGAATAATGTGGGCTTTGGATATTACACCTAATTAATGTCCTATTAAATATCCTTTTAAAAACCACCTCTGAGAAAAGTAATCCACGTTGTAATGATGAAATATCACTTGTGCTTTAATTTTCCATAGCTATTCTGAACCAGACAATAGACATCTGTAAGCACCATGCTAATCTCTGTTTAAATGGACGCTGCATACCTACTGTTTCTAGCTACCGATGTGAGTGCAACATGGGTTATAAGCAGGATGCAAATGGCGATTGCATAGGTAAGCTCATGATTCTTTAATCCTTCTCACTTTTTTAATAGCTTTTAGACTACAGGAACAAACTGGATTGAATATGATTAAAAAAAAGACTTGAAGTAAAGTTAATTTCCAAGCTGTCTCTCCTGTGGGTATGCTCTTTCACATGCTCCCTTAACCTGCTGCTGAGCTGGGCCACTTCAGCAATCCCAAACCCTTTTGGTCCTAAATATTGTGGTTTCTGTCTCTCCCTCTCCCTTTTCTTCCTTCTTAGCTCAGCAACACTGGATGTTTGGTGGGGTCATTAACATGCAGAAGAAGGTGGAGATTAGGGGGCAGATGAGGGGGAAATAGTTGACGAGTCTCTTTTGGACATGTTGAGTTTTAGGTGTCTAGGACATTTACTTAAAGCTAAGAGGAGTATTCAGGGCTAAAGTTACAGATTTAGGAGTCAGTAATATACAGGTAGCTATTAGAACCATGAGGGTGAATATTGTGACCCAGGCTGAACACCAGGAAGAGTGAAAAGATAACAGTGGTACTGCAGCTGGAACCCTGTGGAACAGCAACATAGGCCCGTAAAGATAACTCACTGATGGTGATGGAGAGACAGCAGAATAATCTGAAAAGCATTATGTCACTGAAGCTATGCAGGGGTACGCTTTCAAGAGAAAAGTAGTGTCGAGTGTTAAATGTGGCAGAAAAATCAAATACAATGAGGACAAAAAAATCTATTGGATTTGGTGACGAAGAGGGTTTTGATGATCCTTTAAGAGTAGTTTTAAGACTATGGGAATTGAACCATTTTGAAGTTATTCTTTTACTTATTTATCATATTAACAAATGGTCGTGTGTATGTTTCATATTAGCATAACCCTAAATACCATATTTGGGTTCAGGTCTTCTGTTATAAAATATAGATGAGAGGCCAAGAACAAAGAGAGTCAGTATCACAGTTTTGCCAAGTTAAACTGAAAATGTCTGAGTGCACTGTGATTATGAAAAAAATGTGAGCCAAATATGATGTTTTGGAAAAACCAATCATTCTAAACTATGTACAGAGCTACAAGATCAGAATGATTAAATAAGGCTTAGTTCAGGATCCCTATGTACAGTTGCATAGGTTTTGCACTGCACAGCTCTAGAGGGTACCATTACATAATCTATATAAATGGCACACCCTAGGGTTGTGCAGTGTATAACCATATGCATCTACCCTGGCTTACCAAATACTATTTGATACTTACTTAAGTGATAGACCGTATGGTTATTTTTGGAACACCCTGAAATACTGATTGATTTATTCTTTTATCTGACTTGAAAATGATTTTACCACCAGAAAATATGATTCTAAGTATACAATATTATAAAATATCCCCTCTTGGGGCCGGCTCCGTGGCCGAGTGGTTAAGTTCACCCGCTCCACTGCGGCGGCCCGGGGTTCAAATCCTGGGCGTGGACATGGCACCCACCACTCGTCAGGCCACATTGAGGCGGCATCCCACATCCCACAACTAGAAGGATGTGCAACTCAGATATACAACCGTGTACGGGGGCAGGTTTGGGGAGATAAAGCAGGAAAAAAAAAAAAAGATTGGCAACAGTTGTTAGCCCAGGTGCCAATCTTTAAAAAAAATAAAAAAAATAAAATATGCCCTCTTGCACATATATACACAATTACAGTCTATCAAACTGAAATTTGATTGACTATTTTTGTTTTGCTATTAATATTTGCCATTCATGTATCAATGCATTATTCACTTAACCAACAAGTAAAAGTAGGCAGTAAGTTTAATATTTTCTCTAAATTAGCCAAAGACCACTGTTTAGGTCGTGTTTGCCCCCGGATGTACTTTATTCTGGCTAATAAATCACCGGTACTCTGGAGGAGTGTATTGGTGAACCATTGGTATAAAGATGAACTATCTTCAAGGATCAGAAGTTCTTTCTGTAGTTGCAATGCCAACTCAGCCTCTCCAAAGATTCCCCTGGAGACCTAAACCCTGCGGAGAGTGATTTCAGTGACGGTTGTCCTAATTCTCCCTAGGGAGGTGCCTAATTAGTACCACTCTGGATGCACAAGAGTATAAGCTTATCACAAATTATGGATGTCTTACGATAATAGGTCCTAACTTTTTCTGGAACCCAGGTGAGAAGGGCTGCTACCACCCTTTTTATAAACTCTGTCTAATATGGGGTTGAGATTGCATGACTGCACAGTTGTTATATTAATATAAATCTCAAACTTCTGCGTTTTACCCAAACATTGTTACAAATGCTTCCATTCTAGCTTGATCTCATCCTCCAGCCCTGCAAAGTTAGAACCCAGGCAGGGTTATTGTTCTAACTGTTGCAGCTCACAGGGACAAAGATTAGTATTGGGGCTTAGTTTCAGAAAGTAAGTTTTTAATATTTTTATCCTGTACTCTTTCTAGTGTCAACTTCTAATCAGTTTGAGTTTATAAACAAGTTGAGATATCAAAAAAAGCTAAGAGGTTATAAGTTAACTGGTGTTTTAAATTTTAGGAGCCCAAGATAAGAGTGGTGACTGAGTCACAACAGTGTTTTGAGGAATAACAAGCTGCCATTGCTCTTTGCGAACTTCTTTCTGTTAGATGCCTGATGAAGCGGTATAACTTGAAAGGCAACAACCATATTAAAAGGTCAAAGCCAAGGATGATAGAATTGGGTCTATTTTGCTATTATGAGAATTACTCCTGAGACCTGGAAACAGTTATATTTATTCATCACATTTTTCTCTGTTTTTCTTGAGGAATCTACTCTAACATGAAATTCTGTGACTCTTAGTTTCTGGATAAGTCAAACTTCTGTTAGCAATGGTTTTTAACTCCATTCAGATCATTCTATTTTGGAATAGTAAGAAGTAATTTCTGTTTCTGTTGGGCCACAGGTAGTTTTAGAGGCCTTGCAAATTAAAAGTGTTTTCTAAGTTGAAATATAAAGTAGTTTTTAAGGGTAAATATTTCTTACCCCAGTGGTATCTGAGAATTTAACCAATTTGATAATCAATATCTTTCTCAATTACTTCATTTATTTTGGTGGCTTAAAATCTTGTAAATTTTGCCTAAGATATTCAGTCCCCAATGAAAACATAGGGAGAAATCAAAATGCACGGATTGTCTTATTTAAATACTCCTCTTCCTCTATACAAGGCACAACAAAGGGGGCCACTTGGAGGTGCTAGGCTATGAGACTCAGAATAAAGAAGGGGCATGGAATGTACATTTCAGGACGTGGCAGTGGTCATCTGTGATTAATCTAAAACTTAAAATCTTACAGCAGTCCTGGAAGACCAAAAAAAACAACAGATGAGGTTTTAAAGTCATATGGAATTATAAAGTCATTAATAGTTTTTTCGTGATTGTTTTCACTTCCAAAGAAGAGATAAATAAGTGAACAACTGTATCTTCTCTGTGTGCTGGACCCTTGATGAGGTCCCCACGGGAGTAAGGAATCAGAAATGAATTACGGCTGTAATGGCGAAATAACTGGCAGAGCTGCTGTAGCAACAAGGGGCCTTGAGAACAGGTTCTCAAGGTGGGGAACAGGTCCTGAAAAGTGACCCTGCTTCCTGGAACGTTTACCTAGAGAGGGGTTTGTGTACATGGTCTCTCCTGTTCATCACTAGAACAGAGCTTTACTATGAGGCATCTATAAAGATGCATCTACAACACATTTTTAATTGTTGCATTTCGATATTACGTACACAGAGAATTTAAGGGATCTTCAGAACTGCAAACTGAGGGAGATATTTTGTATTGGAAAGTCCATTAGTTATACTTTATGCTTGCTAACACTCAAAACTCTCTCTCTTTTCATTTTGCTTCATTCCTTTGGCTCAGTAGAATTGATGTTATCAACCAAAAGTTTCAATGTAAGTGAGTCTTAATGGGCTTAAGTCGTCTTCGGATGAATTGAAAAAGCATTTAATCCTGTTATTCCTTGTTGTTTTTATTTTATTGCTGTGAGATTTTTCCCCCTCCTTTACCAGAGAGGGCTTAATTGCATTCAGTCTGAGTGTTTATATGGATGAGGTTTGCGAGTTTGATAGAGTACAGCTCCTCTTTTAAGAACATCTGTGAAAGGAGTAATCTGTTTATTAAAATGGTAAACCCCTGAATTGATTTTACTGTTGTGCTCTTCAATTTAGCTGAAACTGTATATGTTAATAGCTTCTACGTGTATATGAAATGGCAAGTCATTACGCCCTCACTAGCTAGCCAGGTTGTTAATTTCCCAGCATTCAAGATAATATTTAGTGGGCATTGCCAAGAGAAGATGAATTAAACTTTTTCTAAGACTGGCACGTGTGATTTTTCTGGGATTTGACTAGTCCAAACTGTTCAGTCTGTCATTTGGCTGTGCGGTGCCTGAATTCTGCAATGGATTTGCATTTAATTGAGCCTTAGGAGAACTTGAAATAAAAGCAGTGATGATGTTTCTCACATTTAGGATCAGAACTAGTATTTGCATAAAACTTGGTTTTAGACAAAAAAATCCGTGTGCCAATTTTAAGGTCCTAAAGAAACCTGAAGCTACTAAAAATAATAGGCTTTGTTTTAATTAATTTCCTTTTTCTACCCACCCTATGTTTGTTACTTCAAAATATTTTCCAAGCCTCAATGTATATATAGTTGAGCACAAAAAATATTAACAGAGAAATTCTATAATCCATCAATCTCTTTCTTTAACACTAATAGAAGGGACAACAGGTAATATAAATATACATCTTCCAAAGTTTGTAATTGATCTTCTGATACTGTACTAAGCCTTAGAGAGGTTATTGACTCACCCAGATTACTATAGATAATAAGTATAATAGCCTGTTGGAACTCGCGGCTGTGTCTTTTGAGAGTCCTTGCTTTTAATCATTGTATATTATTCAAATTGAAAAATCATTATTTCTTGATTAAAGCAAAGTCCTTTGTGCTCTCCAATAGGCAATATTTTTGTAAATCTCCAGACTGACCTCTGTATTTGAAGAAAGGAATTTTCATTCACTTATAAATACTCTGCTATTTAGACTATTACCATTGACTGGCCTTCTCTCAAATTTGGGAGGCCTAAATGTACTTTAAACAAACATTTCTAGAAATGGAGTGAAGTCTCTAATGGTTTCTTTTGCTGCTCACAGATGTTGATGAATGCACATCAAATCCATGCACTAATGGAGATTGTGTTAACACACCTGGATCCTATTATTGTAAATGTCATGCTGGATTCCAGAGGACTCCTACCAAGCAAGCGTGCATTGGTAAGGCAGTTTGCTTTCACATATGAAAATGTTCCATGAAATATAGTGACCCAGGCTGTTGAGGTTAAAAGTAAATTTATTAAAATAAGACATGGAATGAAATAAGTACTGTCACATTATTACAGATTTATTTTATACTACCCTCAGAAGTGCTCCCTTTAAACATAAAACACTATTTGCACATATAGCTCAGACAACATGGTATCTGGCTTCACAAAAATTCAGTTTATCTTCCTTCCCTATATCACAGCTTCCTTTCTCTGAGGAGCATCGGTAGCATTACTGCTCTCTGATTAACGGAGCTTAAGATTTATAGTGCTTTAAGCTACTGTTTTCTTTGAACCTCACACGTAGTCCAACACCAAATCAAGCCTAGCCTGTATTCACAGTTTCGTTGCTCCACTCCCCACCATTGTCCAAACTCTCTGCCTCACTGCCGATTCAGCTCAGAATTCTTTTAGCAGATGATTCTGCTTGTCTTCTTTTTCGTTTCCTGCTCTTCCATGGGTGGTTGCCGGAATCAGCTTACTGCAGCAGTTTTCATCATGTTGCTCTTAACCCAGATATTCTGTAGTGACTTTACTCCTTGCTCCGACTTTTAAGGTCTCCAACCACTATGTCAAAAACAGCTGCACCAGTAATTCCAGCTACGCCACCCACCCTCTCTTAGGTTCACTGCACACCCCATTTCATTTCCCTCTTTCTTCTCCTCTTCAGCTACTATAAGTCAGGGCTATAAAATTGCTTACACCTACCTATCCAAGAAAAAAAAAGCTGATGAGAGATGGAAATTTTAGTAAAGATGCAACGTTATCTTGTATATTACATGTAAAAATAAACTGGATATTTAAAATTAAATTTACTATCTTACTGTTTTTATCTGTATTTATTGTAAAAGAATAATGTTTGACTGTTCTTAATTTTCCCAGATATTGATGAGTGCATCCAGAATGGAGTTCTTTGTAAAAACGGTCGATGTGTGAACACAGATGGAAGTTTCCAGTGCATTTGCAATGCTGGCTTTGAATTAACTACAGATGGAAAAAACTGTGTTGGTATGGAAATTGCCCGTTCCTTTGCAAAAGATTTTTAAAGGATATACGTTTTTATTTAGAACCGTATATACTATTTCCATGAAAGCTCACACAACACATATGTGAGAGTTCTTCACATGACTTAGGTAAAATGTAAATGCATTTAACATAAGACTATTAAAGTTGAAAGGACAGATTTTTTGGAAATGTTATAACAAGGAATAATTTACTGCTTCTGGAAATTTCCTGTGTGGTATGTGTTTAATTGCAAGTAGCAGTTATTCTTTGTGATAATTATTAGCACCTACTTATATCTCACATGTTGGGACATAGACACTGACAAGATAGAAAAGGTCTCCTTCCGCCCCGCATGTGGGGGGATATAAAAATGTTTGGCATGTGTGATAACCAAATCTCTAAATTTATGCTCCTGATGATGTCTCACAGTGCAGCAGATACCAATACCCCAGAGAAGTGTTCTCTTCACACAGCAACACGTGATATTTTACTCACTAATGAAAATCCAGATCCTTTCCCTTGCAATGAGGTTTGTCATTGCTTTATTCTCTCTCAGAAAAGAAACACCCCCTGAAGTCATATTGCCCTTTTTGGTGCTCAGAATAAAACACTACTTGTGGTTTATGTGGTTTTAATAGCCACTAAACACAAAATTTATTTAATTCTTTTCCTTTATGTCCTTTATACTAAAGCCCCTTCACATTCTCTACACTATTTGCTCTCGGCTGTCATTCATATTAGAAAAAAAAATCCATGAGCACATCGCTCATTTATGTGGGGGAATTTGGCCATTGTTTGTGAAAGGAGAGGGAACTGGTTCCCTCGAGGCTAGTGATGCAAGGCTCTCTCTCTCCTTCTGCAGATCATGATGAATGTACAACTACCAACATGTGTTTGAATGGGATGTGCATTAATGAAGATGGCAGCTTCAAGTGCATCTGCAAACCAGGATTCGTCCTGGCTCCAAATGGGCGTTACTGTACTGGTATGTATGGCTTTGAGATAGGAAAATAACCTTGATTGAAACCATCTTTTTTATTTGAATGAATCGTGCAAGAATCACTTCAGTTTCTTCACGTGGATTTCATATTATTCACATCTCATAGTAATTCAGTAAGGCAGGTGTCTAAAGCTTCCTAGAAAAACACACATTGTGGTCTAGGGAACAGTAATATCTTTACAAAAATAATAATGGTATAGGAAAAATTAAGGGAGTGAAAGATTAGTTCCAGCAAGTCTGGAAGAGACAATGTAGAAATAATTTCTATCTCTTGCCTAAATAAAAAAGAGGAAGAAAAAATCTTGAAAGGTTTTCATTTTTATGTGTTCTCAGAACTAGATTTTCCACTGTCATTCATAACTCATTTTGCATTACAACTTTTCCACAAAGCTAAGGTACAGATCCTTTGTGACTATATGGTTATCTAAAAATCTTACATTGATTTAGTAAAGAAATAATTTGAATATCCCTGTCACTTGTTTTGTTTATAAAGCCATTTTGAAACCCAAGCTCCACTGATAACTTTAGTAAGAAAAAATATGCCTCTTGGAAATAAATGAAACGATATTATGTTTATACTCACAACTGGAATTTAGTAAGTAAGATGGAACAAATTTTGCAGTTCAAACTTAGAAACAAGTTTTTTTTTGGTTTTTTGGTTTTTTCAGTTTTCTCCTTTTTGACAGAATTAACTCCATGAGTGCTTTGGGCTTTCAATTGCACAAACTTAGCTGAATACCAAGTAAGACTCATAACCAATCCCTGTAATTTCAGAGAAATTCCAGGGACGGTAGAGAGAGAAAATCAAGGCTGATTCTCATGTTTCTGAATAAAAAATGACTTCTTAACTATTCAAGACAGGGAGTACAGGATTAAATGGAAATATTGTAGCTTTGCTGATTGGACTCATGGCTGCGATGCCATCTCGGGGTTGGCTTGTTAGGATTTAACTCAGGATATGAGATTAGTGTTGTTTTCCAGTGTGCAGCATTGTGTAATAGCATGGCACTCTATTTCAGCATTTCTTAAGAAACTTAAATACACCTATAAAGATGACCTAGATCTTACTAGTTTCTGCTTTCCTGAAATAATTTTTTTGTTAATTTTCTTATTACGAATGTAATCTGAAAGTCATGAAATGTTCATAATTTGGCAGCCTTGTGTTTTGAAGGCTGTCTCATCTTTGAGGGAAGCCATTTAATGTCGGGTTACATTTGACAAATTCCAACAGGTTGACAATTAGACGAGATACCCCAAACTGTTTGTTATTATGAGCTGATAAAATTAATATCAAAACAGCATCTATCTTTAGTTAGAATTTTGTATGTGTGTACATAAAAGATAATTACAAAAGTTTACCTTAGTTTTAAGAATTTTTTTCCCTTAATGTGAATTAAATCTTATTTAGTATTAAGCAGGGTTGACAAATAAATAATGAAAAATGGGTTTGTAAGGCTCTTTTTTTCCTGGTGGGTAAAGTGAAGAAACTTTTACTTAGTCTTTCTGAAAGTGTGTTTCAAAAAGATGCATTTAGATATAAGAGTTGTTATCAAATGTATGTGTTCTTCCATAAATTACAAAATTAAAAACAGAAGGTTGATAATCTGGAGGGGTGGCAACAGGTCAACTCTGTAATAAAGTTAAATTTACCCAGTAATGACCCGGCTTGTGTTCCCCTCTGGGCAGATGTAGATGAGTGCCAGACCCCAGGGATCTGCATGAATGGCCACTGCATCAACAACGAAGGGTCCTTCCGCTGTGACTGTCCCCCGGGCCTGGCTGTGGGCGTGGACGGACGCGTTTGTGTCGGTGAGCGAAACATTCTCTAAAGGCCCCAGTGTCCAAATGATCTTTGAAAAAGGGACAGAGAGAGATCCATACTATGGAATAATATTCAGCCATAGAAAGGAATGAAATACTGATACATGGGAAAACACAGATAAGCCTTGAAAACGTTATGCTACGAGAAAGAAGCCAGTCGCAAAAGACCACATAGTGTATGATCCCATTCATAAGAAATGTCCGTAATGGGCAAAGCTAGAGAGATAAAGCAGATTAGTGGTTAGGTCAGTGATTGCTGAGAGCAGAGAGGATGGGAGTGGCAGGAGAAGGGAGTGAAAGCTAATAAAGGCTATTTGAGGTGATGAAATGTTCGATGGTGATGGTTATATGTATCTGTGAATATGCTAAAAATTATTGAATTGTGTACTTTAAATGGGTGAATTCTATGGTATGTGAGTTACATCTAAATAAAGCTGTTTAAAGAGAAAAATGGGCAGAGAGCCCAGCTAGCTCCCTTCAGAAGGCTCTGATGAGATGCAAGTCAAAAATGCTGTAAAAGGAAAAAAATTGTTCCTAAACCAGCATCTTTGATAATGTTAGTTAACTGAATTTCTAAATACGATGGATTTAGATTTTGTAATTGATAGCAAAACATTCAGTGGGGAATGTATTTATGTTTAAGCAAACTTTTGTTTTTACCCAAAATTTAAAATGTAAATAACTTATACCATAGAAATTGGACTATATTAAAAGCAAGAAATGTTTTTGAATAGTTATTCCTCATCACTGGGGAGCTACCTACAGAAACAAGGGAAGGGTAAGAGAGGATATATGTTTAATTCTAAGCCATTCAGAATTTCTTTCGGATACTTTTGTCAAATAGGTTCCATGAAAATCAATCACAGGTACCAGTCATCAGCTTTAAAGAGGCAGGCAAAACAAAAATGTCCTTGGCATTTCAAAACCCAACCAATATGTTCTAATGATAACAATAGCAGAGTGAGTTAGTTGTGAAAACGCATTTAATGCGCTTTCATGAGACCTCTAGAGTAATTTAGCCATTGTGCACCCTCCATTTTTCAGGTTATACAGTAAAAGGAAGACATCCTCATTGGTTTAAAAGTATATTTGAGAGAAAGGAAATTCCTTCTTAGATATAGTTGATAAAACTTTACTCTTACCTATGGGAATTAAAACATTTTGATCCCGAAGGAAAAAAAAAGAAACAACAGCAGATGGAAATAATCCGTCCACTTAGTTCATCCACTCTACCCACTCCAGGATTTATTTCAGCCTGCAAGATGTCGGCACTTCGCTCAGGGATATTTCAAATACAGCAACGAGAAGAAAGTAGCTCCTTCCTGCTTAGACAGCTAAAATATTTTCATTTGCTTCATACACTTAGTTGCTTTTTTCCTTTATCTAAATGATTCTGTTGAAATCTACAATGAGTAAGAAATCAGTTTAGGAAGGAGAAATCATTTTTCTTTTAAGCAACTAACATATGAGTAGTTGTTAGGAATTCCTTGTCCAAACATAAAAATTCATTCTCTTGTCCACATACAGAAAAGGCAACAGAAATTGTTGGAAAGCCCTCTCCAGTGTTTCGCAATTGTGGTCACTAAAACTTTTTAAAATGAAAAGACCATTTGTTCTCTGTGTGAAATTATATATTACTGTTCCCATAACATGCTAGAGGTGTTTTCTTCATGTCTTCTGCCTTTGGTGATGTTTTTGAGATCCACTGATGGTTGGAGTTAGAAAGGAATCGCTAAGATGAGTTATTATCAGAGTTACCACTTTAATTTTAGATTTCTTTTTTGTTTGTTTGTTCATGTTTGTTTCCCAGATACTGAGATGTGAATTTTTATTTTCAGAAAATTAAACTATTGTTGTAACTAGTATGTTGAAGAAGCATGACTCACAGACAGGGTGTAAACAAAAGGCATCTGTATTTTGATCTCTCATCCTTTTAAAATTTACCTTTAAATTTATTCAGTAGGAGCAGTTTATCCAATAATAAAAGAAGAAAACTCAGGCCACCCCATAACTTTACTATTTTTAGATAACAAACAATTATATGACTACTTTACGTAATGAAAATAATCTGAATTTAGAAATTAGAATGTCCAGTACCATATGATAGTTAGTATTCTGAACTTGATTTTAAGTTACAACTTTCCTCCTAACCTTAGACCTTCATGAGCAAGTTTGCTGACTCCACCAGGGCCAGAGTGTGGGAGGTGAGAAGGCGAAAGCACTGATACTATCCTAGGATAACTTCAGAATTCCTGGGCTTAGCAGATGTTTAAAGCCAACTTCTTCCTTGCAGGCAATTTCGAGGGTACCTGAAAGCATTCAGCTGCCCTTCTGGTGATGCAGACACTGCATTTTTCTCCTGGCGGCCACTTCTCACCCAACCTCTGGTCTTTTAGCAGTCCACTTCAGATAGACTCCCTCTGATAGTGTCTCATCATCTCTCCACATGTCATTTTAGGATCCCTCTTAATATGGCCCGCATCTAATCCGTAGGACACACCCACATTTGCCCTGTTAACCACTGAACAGAGGTTGATCTCACCTCCTCCTTTGCTCCTGCAGTAGGAATAGCAGCCACTCACCTGTGCCTGCTGGGTATCCCAGGCAGAGGTGGGTACAAAGCTCTTCAGTTATTCCCTGCAAAGCTCTTTTCTCTTGATCAAAGATGAGGAGGGAAACACTCTCAACTCATAACCTAGCTCTTGCCAAAAAAATCCTCTCTTAACTGCCACTCTCTTAAACTATTTAAGTCCTTGATGTTGGGAGAGGTGTGAGGACTGGGTCACTAATTTTCCGTGTTCACTTCCTTCAGGATGGAGTCTCAAAATTCACCCTGTTATTTGATATTTAGCACCTGGGATTTCAGCTTAGTTTCCTTTATAACATCCTGTTACATTAGCTTAAAATATGTTACCGTTTTTCTGAACAGTTTGAAGTTTCTGTCAGCTAAAAGGTTAATTTTCTTTTTATCATCCCAGTTCTGCTACTTACTAGCTGTGTGACCTTGGGCAAGATCCATTACCTCTCTCTGCCTCCTTTCCTCAGTTGTTTTGAGGATTAAGTAAGTTAAAATTAGAATTATCTAGGTAAAGCTCTGAATGGTGTCCGGAACATAGCAAATGCCCAATAAGTTAGCTCTTACAGTTATTATTATTTTATGAAATTAGAATATGTATGTTAATATGTTAATAATATGTAGTTATTATTACAGTTATTATTGTTTTGTTAAATTAGAATACTGGCATCACGTCTAGGGCATAGTCTTAGAGTTGCCGCTTTAAGCAATAAAGAAAAGTTGATACTAAAGAAGAAGAAAAGATTACCATTTTGCATCCGTAAATACTTTACCAACAGCGTATAGAATCTGATAATTACTTAAGAAAATCCTTAAAAATTACAATATTTAAGAAAGAAAAGGCATGGAGAAATTTGATAACATATGGAAAAGACGTAGCTCAGCATTTAGGTCCAATTTCTTGCCAAAGCATGGAGCACATTCTGATTGTGCCGCTGGGATTGGCGCCTCTTACCCTGTCCACCTGTGAACAGTAGTGGCTTAGTTATATTCGAAGAGTATAATATGAACTAGTATTCTAGCCTGGGGTCTTTAAGCAGGAAAGGGTCAACTGTCCTCATTAAAGATAGAAGAGAGAAATAAAGTAGCCACCATTTTTTGAGTATTTCCTGTGTGTCTTAGACACTATGCTTAATGCTTAACAAACACACTCTCATTTATCATATAAACTCTGTCTTTATTTAATGAGTAAGGAAAGTGTTAAGTAATTTAAGTAAGGTCATCCTGCGGGGATTGGAACCCAGGATAACTCATGTCTCTAAAATTCTCACGTAAGTTACGGTAATTTCTTTTTCATGGACCTTCTGGAGTTGTTAACCTATGATACAAAGTAGTATGTACCCGGTCTCACTCTTCCAGTGAATACTATAGACTTTTGATCGACCTGCCTCTAAAAATTGTGTGTGGCTTATGTTCTTAATATGAAAACAGAAATAACTTTGAACATTCTATGATACCGTCAGAGAGAATTGGTGACATCCTAAGAACTCACAAAAATCATATTGGAAATCATGAACTATGTTGTATTTGTGCAAATTGGTCTTTGCATCAGCTCCTACACTGTGTGTAACTCAGAGCTGACTTTAGCAAACTCAGCCACAGCAGAAGCAGAAAGGAAAAGGGGCAACATGTCCTTCCTCAGAGTTGGTGGGGTAAATCTCACGGCCCTCTTCCATGTGAGCATATGCACATCTCATTGTTTACTGCAGGCGTAAATCACGTTGTTCTGATGAGTAACATCACCAGATCATAAGCAGTCAGTAGGTGAATCACTTTGCATAATGAGCAGATAACATTATTTCCAATAAGTTGTGAATAATTGTAGATATTCATAATAAGGATTATCTCTTTGATGGAATTACCATGTCAGCATACTGCTTGAAAGCTGTACTTCTCTGGCCTTTATGATGATCTGAGTTTTTTATAGTTCACCATTTACTATCTCATAAAATTGTAGCGTGTTTTATGAAAATTTAGAGTGAGAGTACTAAGCAGGATTGCTTCTTTCGGACATGGCATGACGTATTAGAAAGAGTAAGAATTTTGAAGGTCACACAAGCCCAAGTGTGAATCCCACCTTAGGCAGTAGATAGTCTGGGACTTCCAGCTACTTTTGTAATCCCTCTGAATCTCACCTTCCTCATCTATAAAATGTGGCTAATGATCGCTATCCTCTGGAGTTGTTGACCTGAATGTTAAGAGAATGTCTGTAAAGCAATTAGCACAATGCTGAGGACACATAGTGGTAGTTCTTATTTTATAACTGAATTTATTGCGATTCTGAGATTAAAACATAGTCACAACAGTAAACTGGGAGTTGAAAAGAAAGCCCACCTAACTCAGAAAGTTGAAAGAAGAAATCTCGTGGCCAATCAGTGTCATCTCCAGGTAGTTTAAGTTCACTGCACTCCATTGTTCATGAGAACTTCTAAAATAGAAATAATAGCAAGTGTCATTTAAGTAGAGTATAGCCCGTTATTAGAGCTCAAAGTGTTGTTTATAACTATGGAAATACACCTGGTTCAATGAAAGACCTGTGAGGATACGTGGGATAATGGATGCTTGTGTAGCACGTAAAACTCCTTGGAGAAAAAAAGTGAGTTGTTGATGTGGATTCATTCTTTCCCTCACTCAGCAAACATTTGTTGGTTTCCTAACACTTAGATGCTGAAGATACAAAGAAAAAATGGCAGATGCCCTCTACAAGCTTCCCATCTGGTGGCCACTTAGGTTAAAAGAAGCCTCCAGTTTTTAAATCTCTTTGTCTCTATTGCTCTCTCAAATCATTGTTCTTCTGTCTCTAGATACTCACATGCGCAGTACATGCTATGGCGGGATCAAGAAGGGAGTGTGTGTCCGCCCTTTCCCCGGCGCCGTGACCAAGTCCGAATGCTGCTGTGCCAATCCAGACTATGGTTTTGGAGAGCCCTGCCAACCATGCCCTGCTAAAAATTCAGGTAGGCACGCTTGCCAGTTTCACATCTGATAGAGAAACTAGAAATGTAACATTAGGTATTTGGGCAGAGAATACATCGGCTCTGAGGTGTTTTGTCATTATTTTTAATTGAAGAAAAGAAATCCAAATCTGTGTTGGCATGTGAGGCGTGTAATAAGGAGATTTGGCTGGGATTTACCTGGGCTCTCTGGGCAGAGAGAACACACGGTGAAGAGAAAAATGTATTTGTCCATCCTGTTAGGATTGTTACAGCAGATCTTTTTACATGAATACGTTAGCTTCAATGTCCTTGATCTTTGAGGTCATTGTGAAGATAAATAGCATAAAATCTGCTTGTCACTTTCAAGGTTATAATAAATTCATGAGAACCTGATCTTATGTATTTATTTTTAATCGTGACGCAGAAAGGTCTTAGGCTGCTGTGTGTCGGCAGTTCCAGTCTACTAGTAGTCTATCAGTAGTTCCAGAAAGTCATAAGTTTCATTATTAATTTTATAACTATAGGTGCATTACATGGTTTAAAACATTACTATTCTGTGGCTCTTGTTTGTTCATACTTTTATGGAACCTGTGTTGCGTATATGCAGTGTACAGGAGGGATTCAAAAATAAACACGATCTCTTTTGTTCTTTAAAGTTGGGACTTGGTGAGACAGACATATAAATTACAGTTTAGTGGGATTAGTGCCTTTAAAGGGACATAGAGAATAGGGAGAGCACAAGGGAAGGAGTAGCTGGTTGCCCAGGGAAGCTGGGAAAACATCACGGATGGGGGGGGGCATGTTTAGTTTGGTCTTGAAAGAAGGAATAAGAACTTCCCAGGTAGAAGATGGAAGAAAAACATTCCAGCAAAGGAAATGGCTTGTAATTCTGTTAAAAATTCTAAATGGATTGTTCAAACTTTAGCAAAATAATTACAGTTCATCTAGAAGAATTACTGAGTATGACATTTTTAAAAAAGAGTTAATGAAGAAAATTTTCCCCTAAATATATTAAAGTGAATTATGCATAGTATGAAAGAAGTACAAAAATTGGTAACAAGACTACATAAAAAGATCAGTGAACTAATAAAATGAATCTAGAAACAGATGTGAATATAAATGGGATATGATAATAACAGCATTTAGATCAGAGAGGAAAAATTGAACTAAATAATGAATACCGTTGATAAATATTGGAAAAAAGCTGAAGTTAGCTCCCTACATTAAACCTTACAAAATAATTTTCTTATAGAATATCTAATCCTGTTATTTTGTAATGGTAAAGGACTTTCAACGCAGACACCAAAGACCATAACTTATACATATAAATTTGGAAAATATTTTCCTTAATTTATAAGGAATTTCTATTAATCGCTAAGGAAAGTTGAAATCCTCTGTAGAAAAAATTGCAATGTACACAAACAAGATTTCACAAAGTAGACATGCAAATGGCAGAGTGCCCTATAAAAAGACACCCAATCTTTCTAAAGTTAAATTAAAATAAGATGTCGTTTTTGTTTACTAGATTGGTAGAGTATAGATGATTGATTTTTCCCACTGTTGAGGAAGGTTTACAAAACTGGATAGATTCTTCTGCTGTTGATAGTAGGGTAACCTGGGACCCTTCTTGAGGGACAAGAGGACTATCAGAAACCTTAAAAGGGGCATAAACTGAGCAGTTTCAGTTCCAAGAGAATAAGCTAGCACCATAATTGAACTTCATATTACTTATTATAATTGCTGAAAATTGGACAAACCTGATTTCATCATCAAGAGATTGATTGAATAAATGTGGTACATCTACATACCTGAGAAAAAAACTAGGAAATGGTCTGTTAAGTGGGATATTAGGATGAACTGTCTGTGGTAGCAGGGGATCCAAGCCTCTTCCCCCACTCACACCTGTGTGACCTGGGCAAGGTACTTCACGTCTCTGTCCCCATTTTCTCAGATGTAAAGATGTAAAGTATCTAGTTTTTGGTATTGGGAAGATAAAGTAAATTACTACATGTAAAATATTAGAAGAATACCAGGCACATGGAAACTGCTTTTATGTAAGTGTTGTCTATTATTATTTTCTTATTGAGGGGGGAGAAAAAAGGTTAAAAACGATCTCTATAATACAACTTAGATTTTTTGTGTTTCCATATGTAGAAAATATCTGTAACATTTATGAATATTTTAATGATATACAGAGTGATAATCGCAAGTGATTTTATTTAGTTTCTTATGCTTATCTATAATTCTTGAATTTTTATAATAATATGGATAATATAATATATAGTAATAATATATAGTAATATAATAATATAATATTAATATGTTAATAATATAATGTTAGAAATGGTAAATTTTTTTTCTTATAGAAATTAATATACGTAATTGTTCCTAATGATAGTTTTGGAGTTATGTGAGTGCCTTGTGTATGGAACAGATATAGTTTAGAGTTTTTAATTTCTCTATTTGTTTTTATCATATAGCTGAATTCCATGGTCTTTGTAGTAGTGGAGTAGGTATCACTGTGGATGGAAGAGGTAACTCTATTCAATTCTTAATTTTATAGTAGTTATGTAATTGTCCAGCTTTATGATTCTATTACATTATGAATATGATTATATTTAATATTATAGAAATATATCCATGTAAAATAATAAGATACATTATGTCCTAGAACAATGGTTATAAGCTAGGTGATATTAAGCGATATGTAGATGCACATTTTTCACAGCAGAAATTTATCTGTTAAATATGCATTGTTAAAAATGTCACTAACAAACTACACCCATGATTTTATGGGTACCATTGCTTAAGAAACATGGCTAGAGTTGCTATTTAGGTCTAAAAAAACGAAAAAGAGCAAGTCAATTTAAAGCAAATATATCAAATAATGACGTGGTTTTAAAAAAATAACAATCTTTAAGAAAGAGTTGATAAGGATCACATTTGGGACATACTGCTCTAAAAATAAAATTTTAAGACTTTATGCCTAAGAATACTAAAGTGTTTCTATCCAACTAAAGTAAAATTCATTAAAATTTTCTTGTTTTAAATTTAGCAGTATGATTAACAAAGTTCCAATATGGAACCTTGAATATTAAGTACATATATGTTTATAATTTTAAAGTTCTTTTATATGTTAATATGTATATAGTTCTATTTTTTAAAAAAAATAAAACGGTAGGGTGCTGTTAACCTTCGCTTCACATATATCTTCTTCCACTTTCATGTTTGAGAAGGCTTTAGACAAATTATAGATTAGTTGGCAGTAATATTGCATCTTTGCAATGAATATCAGAAATCAGAGTAAAGAAGCAGACTTTTACAAGGATGTTTCTCACAAAAATAAAATAAAAAGATTGACATTCCTGGAGTATTTAAGGTCTTCCAAATTCTAGAACAATACTTAGCATCAAAATTTGAGCATAGTGAAAAATTTGATTTTTGGCCTATTCTATTTTTATTCCCTCTCAATATGTCCTCCCCAACAGAGTCAGCCGCCTGTTGGAACTACTTTGTTGCTCATACAAGCACATTATTCCTCAAGTCCCACTGCCCATGGGTGACAGAAAGTAGTTATGTTCATGAGTTATTGTAAAACATCCTGTTCTCAAGCATCCATGTTTGCACTGTCCTCTCTACATATTTCAACTTACCAACAATGAGAAACATTTAAGTATCATATTACTTAGTTGACTATAACAAAATGATAATAAAATAGAAACATCCCATGTCTTTGGGGACCATAAAATTATATAGGCCACCCTAATAAATCTTTGTGTTTTAATTAGATGGATAATACCTATCAAGCTGAGTTTTCCTTTGGATTTTGAGCCAACAACTTATAAATGTTTTTATTAATTTTATCATAAGTACAGGCGTATTACATGGTTTAATTCTTTGAGTTTCTGCCAGTTCCCTTCATTTTTCTTTTGACTTACCAGGGAAGTGTCCTGTATCTCCCAATTTTATCCTTACTCCTTATTTTCATTTCCTTCCCTTTTCTGAAAGGCAGGCAACATAGGTGGGTTTTCAGAGTCAGACACTTCATATGTTGAGAGATCTTTGTTAGACCTGCATGTATCAACAAACATGTCTGTGAGCATTAAATTTTCAACATTTGACGCAGATATCAATGAGTGTGCTTTGGATCCCGATATATGCGCCAATGGAATTTGTGAAAACTTACGTGGTAGTTACCGTTGTAATTGCAACAGTGGCTATGAACCAGATGCCTCTGGAAGAAACTGTATTGGTAAGTTATCTGTTTTATTTATAAGAAAGCCTTTCATATAGTTTAACCTCATGAATTATAGGAGAAATCAAAATACAAATAAATCACTAAATCTAGAGATTTGAGAGTTTCTCTTGTTTCCTTCTTAGTATAGAGAGATATACAAACATGGGAATCAAACAAATTCTGTTACACAGTAACAAACTTCTTAGTGGTACAAATTAGTATTTAAATTTTTCTTTTCCCAAATGAGTGGACATATACTCTATTAATGGCCTGTTGTTTTTTCTGCATGTATCTTAATCTTACAATTTTTCACTAAGAATTGGGCTTCAAAAATTAATGGGGCAGTATGGATAATACAAAGTTAAGGAAATAAAGTATTACAGGTTGAGAGGACACTGACTTATAAAGAAACAACCAGTTGCTACAACATATCTAAACATGATAACTGAGATGGCTGTTTCTTTTTGTAATTTATAAGAGAATGTTTGAAGAAGCTTAAGTATGTAGTTCATATATTCAAGAATTTTTGAAGAGTCTAGATTTTCTGATAGAACACATGAGTCCGCTTTTAAAAATGAATGTTCTTTGATCCATCGTTATGCATAATAATTTTTACACCTAATCACTGGTGACTGTTACATTCAAGCCTTGGTGATTATGATTAGAAAGAAATACATTTTTTGTGTGTCTGCGGTACTGGTTCTTATTATTGAACATATCCATTTGACCTTGAGTTGAAGACATATGTAAAGATAGATGTATAAAGCTATATTAAATATTTTGTACCTATTATAGATTTGGATACCTATAGGGAAGGCCACCAGCCAAAGATAACTGAACATCTATAAAAATATGCATACTAACTAGCTTTTGTTCACCAAAGACAAAGTTGCTTCCAGCATAGCTTCCAAATACAGTTGAGCATATGAGTACCCTACTGACAACATGGAGATTCAGTGAGCGTTTGCACACTGAACATGGTTCATGGCACTACTTAAGTCTCTAGGTTAGGTATATCAATAATTTTGATAAAAATGGAACAAAATTTTACAAATAAAAATGAAGCCAAATTCCAGATTTAGTTGCTAGGGCTGCCATAACAAAGTACCAAAAACTACGTTGCTTAAAACAACAGAAATTTGTTGTCTCACAGTTTGGAAAGCCAGAAGTACAAATCAATGTGTTCACAGGGCCACACTCTGTCTAAAGGCCCTAGGCGAGAATCCTGGCTCTCCTCGTCTGGCTTCTGGTGTTTGCCAGTAATCCTTGGTGTTCCTTGGCTTGTAGATGCATCACCCTATCACGTTCCATCCTTTCCCTGTGTGTCTTCACATCATCTTCCCCCGTGTGTTTATCTCTACGTCCAAATTTCCATTTTTTACAGGCACACCAGTCATGGTGAATCACAACCTACCCTAATGACCTCATTTTAACTTGATTACCTCTGTAACAATCCTGTTTCCAAATAAGGTCACATTCTGAGGAACTGGGGTTTAGGACTTCAACGTATTTTTTTTTCTTTTTTGAAGGAAACAGTTCAACCTATAGCATGGAGTAATGGGTAAATAAATTGTGATGGAACCACTTGATAAAACATACAACCATGGGGAAAACTTTGGTAATGTTTAAAATATAATGTTAATTTTTAAAAATCAAGATTCAGAATTAGAGCTAAACATAAGATCCAAAGGAAAAAAGATCAGATAAAACACACACAAAAAATATTATCAGTAGTGACGAAATTATGGGAAATAATTTCCAATCTCTGCTTTTGAAATTTTTACAAGGTCAGTATATTGTTTGGTAAGATACGATTGTTAGTTGCAAGACTAAAAATATAACTCAGTAAAAGAAAGTGTTCGCCCCAAAGTGCAATTTTTATTTCTTTTTGTCATTAACTACACTTGGAAAAATGAGAATGTGGATGTGAAGATAAAACTCAATGTGAGATTCTTAAACTCTAGTTTTTGATGATATTTTCTAGGCTGTTCTAGATTGCTAAAGGAATATACAAAATACATCATTAATTTTCCACTAATAATCATTTCTGAGGTAAAAGCATGATGGAAAAAGATTGATGGGGCTGGCCCAGTGGCATATTAGTTAAGTGCGCACATTCTGCTTCGGCGGCCCGGGGTTCGCCAGTTCGGATCCTGGGTATGGACATGGCACTGCTTGGTAAGCCATGCTGTGGTAGGCGTCCCACATATAAAGTAGAGGAAGATGGGCATGGATGTTAGCTCAGGGCCAGTCTTCCTCAAAAAGAAAAAAAAAAAAATTGATAAATACCTTTTGTTTCACTGCCATTTAATGCATTCTTTATTAGAATTTTAACTGGAAAGTTTTTTAAAACTACCATTATTTTTATTATCTATAAGTAAGCATGTAGGCAATGAGTTTAGTCTTTTAATATATTTCATTGGTGCTTTAAGATATAGCTAATAGAATACCACTACAGGACAATAAGTAAATGAAGAACTAAGTGGTAATGTGCCACTTCCAAGCTATGGCATACCTCCCAGGGACTTCAAAACATCTTAAAAGTAGCCGGCCAGCGTAAGAATGTTCCATTTGAATAAAACCGAAGGTGTTTTGCTTAGGATCAAAGAATGTGTTGTGAGTAGAAAGAGACTAAGTCAAAGAAAGGGGTGAGGAAAAAAGAAGTAACAAAAATAAAATGTCATTGGTCCCTGTGCTATACGTTTCAATGTGTGTATCTCCTGTCTTCTAATGGTTGCTTCCAGACATCGATGAGTGCTTGGTGAACAGACTGCTCTGTGACAACGGTCTGTGCAGAAACACACCTGGCAGTTACAGTTGCACTTGCCCACCTGGGTACGTGTTCAGGACTGAAACGGAGACGTGTGAAGGTAGGAGCTGTCTTCTTGCCTTAATTGTGGATAGTAAGTACCCAGATATGCATAAACATCAAGTACATTGATGAAGCAATATATAAAGAGTATCGTTTGAATGTTTTTCTTATTTTATCATTTCTTTCAGCTCATCTGCTAGTTTTAGAAATAGCGTGAACCTAACCCAGTTTACGAATACCATCAGTTTTGTTCCATTCAGATAAAATATCAATAAACATTTGGAACAAACATTTTGAAGTTTAAAAAAATAAGTGAAAGGAGGCAGTTTGTTTTACTCGCCGAAATAAAATGTCAGGTTTTGGTTTACTTTTTCTCTTTTTAAAACCACTGTGACACATTAGCCTAGAGGAACCAGAATTGTAATGGCAAAATCAGCCCTTAGGCATTTTATTTATGAAATGATTGATATGCCTCAGAGGTTGGCCCAGAAAATATTTGGGGTCTAAGTAAAAATGGTCACCTTAAGTAAATTTATAGTCCAAGAAAATCATCCTTTCCATTTAATAATTTAAAAGTTATCCTTTGGGCTTATAGATCATGAACCAGTGTTTAAAAACTTCTTCCTTTTCTTTTCATCACATTTTTCTGCAGTGGAAGTTGCGTGAATTGAGTTAAATGCTTCCAGAAGGCTTCATTTTAGTGAGATACCAGTTAAGCAATGAGTGCATTCAATTATGTTTTTGTTTCTTGATCAAAGTACTTTATATTTCAGAATAAGCTGTTGTGTAACTACTAGTCATTGTTCCTTTTTAAGTCTCACTGTGTGGCCTACAGAAGTCTCCCATGACATTCTCAAATCCGTTAACTACTCCCAAAAGGTAACTTTTTAAATAGAGATTTCAGGAGCTGGCCCTGTGGCCTAGTGGTTAAAGTTCTGTGCACTCCACTTCTGCAGCCCAGATTCACAGGTTCAGATCCCAGGTGCAGACCTGCTCTACTCATCAGCCATGCTGTGGAGGCCTCCCACATCCAAAGTAGAGGAAAGATTGGCACGAATGTTAGCTCAGGGCTAATCTTCCTCAAGGAAAGAAAAAAAAAAACCAGGAAGATTGGCAACAGATGTTAGCTCAGGGAGACTCCTCTTCGCCAATAAATAAATAAATAAATAAATAAATAAATAAATAAATGAATAAAATAAAGAGAGATTTCTTCTTTAATTATTTTGAATAGACCTTGCCTTATCTGTTAAAATACTTGTTTCTTAGTGACTCCAAAGCCAAGAAAACTGCAATAGTAATATTATGGAAAAAGATGTTAACATTCTCTCTTGATCTTATTGTTTAACTTCAAAGCATTCTTGTGAACAGAAACAAGTTAGGACTCAAAATGCCAAAACACAAATGACTCAGCTGAAGTCAATGAAATGCAATTACAAAGTGCAATTCTAAGTTTGGGTTGAATTGGAGGGACCACTGAAAAACAGTAATTAGCCTGAAGAAAGAAAAGAAAAGAAGAAAGAAAACCTCAGCATGAATGCAGTTTTTGTAAACTTAGTTCTATAACTGTCTCCGCTACTGTCCACCACGTTTTGCAGGAGCTCCTCAAAGAAGAACGCTCATTCCATTCCCAATTAAAGTACTTGAAGATTCACGTTCTCCATAGAAGGGCAGGGGGCACACTTAAGAGCTTTGAGTATCTTTCTGTAAGATATAAAAGCTCTCTTTTTAAACTAGCTCAAGCTTCGCAAATGTATTCAATGAGAATCTTTATATTCTAGCACCACTCCCACCCCCTCCAACACCTATTATCCTTCAAAATTACTCTGAGAAACGTTCTTTGTCAAAACGTATTCTAGCCATATTTCCTCTGTGAGTTTTTTGGAGGGTGGGAGAAGGGATTTCAAGAGTGTTTTTGTTTTTTTTTTTTCTTTTTTCCAAACTTTCTACACTTTTGTCCCTCACTGCCCTTTATCAGTTTATCTATTGTCTGTTGGAGGATAAGCTTCTGTTAAATGCCAGGAAATGGAAAGCAGGAACAGCTTAGGCTATCGTCTTGATTTAACTGGGAAGCTAATGATTATTAGGACTGGTTTCCCTCTCCACAGTGACAGTACCCCTTGGTGCTACTGTGAGAGAGACACATAAATGGAGAACTAAATGAATAGTGTCTTTGATTCAGTTTGGTTAAAATTTGGTTTGTATACCAAATTGTCAGTGACAGTTATAGCATAATCCCTCCATGTTAACAAGTGAGATGGAGTTAAAGGGCTTGAATAGCCGAAATAAGAATAAATAAAAGGCGGAGACGCGCCTGCTTACGTGAACAATTGAGAAATAGGATTGAATGGTGTTTAATAGTATAATGTTGGGTGAGAACACAAATATTATGGCACATTAATACCAAATTAGGCCACAGTGAGGGTTAGAAACAGTGCTCTTCATTTATTTTGTCCAAAGGGTAATTGTTTCTGATAAATCTGAGCCTTTTCTTCAACGTGAAATGTATTTTATATCTGTCATTCATAAGAGAAGTTCATGTTATGTAAATAAAAGAGAAATGATAGAGAAATATTTTGGCTCGAGCCTTATGATGTTAGTGGAAATAAAAATGATTTATCATGAGAAACTGAACCAAATAACTGGTATTTCTACATTTTCTTCCCACTGTTTATTTGCATTTTATGAAGTGTTTTGCAAAAAAATAGACCCGAAGGCCATGAATCTCTTTTTCCCTTGGGTCTCCTCCTTATTTCTGCCATCGCATTCACACAGTAAATTTGTCTGCCTGAAGCAGTACTCTTCATTCTGTTCCTTCTAAACTACTTTCCAAAGACTAGACAGGGAATTATTAGCAGCTTCATTGCAGACTCTAGCTTTCTCTATATATTTTTTCTATATTCACTAATTTTGCTTGTCATTCACATTTTCAACAGGCTATTTTAAATAGGTCATAGCAGTAATAATAAAGTTCTTCTGATATTTCAGACTGAAGTTACAAAAAATTTATTCTACTTTTTCTGTTTGAGCTCTGAGAGCCTGTGAAAGTTAAAATTTTTACAGCAAGCACTGTGGTTTAGATTGTGTTTCCAGTGACATAACTAGTTAAATGTAAACCAGATGTGCTTTGAAGTTTATTTCCAGGAATGTACAGTGAACTGTTTCAATTCCTGGTTCCATGACATTTATAACATGAAAACATTGTATTTAAAGAAAAATTAAACAGTTGATATTTGTAGCTGTCATTGCATGTGTTTACAGTTTTTGAGTTCATAGTTGCTTAATTTAAAATAGGGATTTTGAAAATATATGATGTTGGCATTTTTATTTTTTGGTAGCTTCTTACAAATGAAATTAATAGGTGACTTGTATATAGTCTATGCTCAGATTAGTTATCTGCTTCCTTTTTGGCTGATTCCTTTTGTTGTTGTTGTTGTTGTTGTTGAAGAAGATTGGCCCTGAGCTAACATCTGTTGCCAATCTTCCTCTTTTTACTTGAGGAAGATTGTCGCTGAGCTAATGTCTCTGCCAATCTTCCTCTATTTTGTATGTGGGATGCCACCACAGCATGGCTTGATGAGCAGTGCATAGGTCCGTGACTGGGATCTGAACCAGCGAACCTCGAGCAGCCAAAGCAGAGCTTGCGAACTTAACTATTACGCCAACAGGCGAGCCCCTGTGTTTTTCATTTAAGAGGCTTTCTTGCTACAAACAACCTGAAAGGAAGATGCATCTCTATTTCCTCAAAGAATTTCTACTTAAGAATTAAATTAGTCCCTGAGTATTTCTTTAGTAGTTTGGAAGTAGCAAAACTGTTTTCCACACTGAGTTTTGAATTTGCATTTCAAGTCCACAGGCTTGAAAATCAACAGTAAACTCTGCCTTTTCAGAATCAATTTAGTTTATATTTGACTTGAGACCTTCAAGAGGAAGCATTACAATCTTCTAGTTATTTATTTGTATATTTTTCTCAATGTCGTATTTTATATTTAATTCAAAGAGATGTCTGGAAAAAAATAACTATTCCGGTGAATTTGGAAACCCTAGTGTTCAACAAAAATGTGTCTTGAGGTATGTAGGCCTGTTTCAGACAATCAACCAAGTACAAAAAGAAATCTGTGTCCCCCTTCTTTAAATTGAGTGGTTGAATTTATACTGGAAGTCAGTCTTTGATATTATTTCTAGTAGCTGAATCTCTGATTTAATCTTAATTAACTCTTGTTAAACTATTTCACTTTATCGGCTTACCATTTTCTTTAGTCCCCCCCTTGAGAACACAGGCATACTCTAATTCTGCTTACTTCTGACCCTCAACAGGAAGTTAGCTTATGGTATATGGTTTGATTTAGGACTCAAATCAAATTAATGATAGCAAAGTTCTATTTAAAGCAATTAAAAGTTTTTTCTCTTTTTTATTTTACCCAAATCAGTTGCGCTTTAAAAACCTCCCCACACCAAATGTGTAAATATGTCCAGGCTCAAGAGAGAGGAAGGGGGCTAAGGACTGGAGGAGACGCCCTACCTCATATTAGAGTTCCCTCCTTTCGCTGCTCGCTTGTATCCAGGTGTTTGGAATTAAAGCCAGCAGGGTGATAGTTTGTCTCTAAAATAGGCTTTTTTAATTCTTCCAAAACCTCAGGAGCCATGAATGTCAGAAACAGTCAGCCTTTGTTTATGCGCAGCATGTTGCACCTAGGAATATGTTGCTTTCCATGGAATCAGAATTCACATTTCCCACAGGACAATTACATCTTATGGTGGGGAAAATTAATCCAATTCATGTGAAGTTATAGTAAAATAGTGAAGACTCACATGCTAAAGCCTTTCCAAACAGACTGATTCCTGCAGTCCTACTGAGTCCCGGGTTGTGAATATGTGTATCCACGCTGTAAAATGCATGTCTCCATTCCCCATTCACTTTATGCCTCATGGATCCATATTAAAATTACAAGAGCCAAGTTTACCAGACATTCTGGCTTAGCATGGCTTGTTGGAATAATATTTTCCAGAAACACATGGCAGTTCTAACAGAATCTTTTCCTTCTGGATTGTAGATATAAATGAATGTGAAAGCAACCCATGTGTCAATGGGGCCTGCAGGAACAACCTTGGATCTTTCAATTGTGAATGTTCTCCTGGCAGCAAACTCAGCTCAACGGGATTGATCTGTATTGGTAAGATGCACACACCATGCTGATGTTTCAGTTTCACTGCAAAGATAAGCAGAGACCTCCCGCCTTACTGAGGATCAAACAGAACATGATACAGGAAGCTAATTACCTGATTAGGAGTTTCTTTAGTTGTTTTCTCTTGTTATCAAGATAAGAGTAAAACATGATAGCATAAACTGGAGAGGCTCTTAAATTTTGTTCGAACCTAGGAAGTGTTCCTTTCACATAAGTAGATATAGTATGCTGTAAGTTATGAGCATTTCCGTCCCACAGGCGGTTGTATGCCTTAGACATCGATACAATCAAATCCCTGCTAAATACTTTTTATAAACAACCTTCAGGGATAAAAAAAAAAATGTGGTAGAATTTGGACTTAGTTAACAGAACAAGATTTTAAACTTTAGACAAATAGAAGTTATTATTTTTTCATTTCTCCAATCAATTGCAAATTTATAGGCTCCAAGGAAGAGAAGAAAACGGTTTCCTTGCATTTGGAAATCTCTAAGGGAGAAAGATTCCAGAATTTCCAAACTTTTAATATATCTCAAAACGTTTAAGGCCAGGTCTTAATAATGACAATAGGACATATATAAAATGAGGTAGTCTGATCTATTACTGTAAGGAACAATTCGGCACATATCAGGGAAAAAAACTATCCCAGTCATTTTTCCTTGCTTCCAGTGTCTGTCCTTGTTGGCTAGGAATACCACAGTTCATATCATTAGCTAGTGTCCTTCTTTAAAGTGAACTAAATATGTATTTCCAAATAGGAAGATATTTCATATTTATATAGTGCCAAATAAATTGGCAGTTTTTGTTTGTTATCTAGCCAATATGAATTTGCAATTTAATATCTGCCGAAGACAATAGTATTTTCAGTATTATGTCTGATGTTAACAATATTTAGCTGGATGCTAGAGTACATTTTGTTACATGAAGAGAAATAACCAAGTCCAAAGTTATCAATGAAAACCTCCACTTTGGAAATGTCAGCTCTTCACCTCGCAGTGAAGTACAGCTGGTGGAATCTGAGCCTTGCTCAGCTCTCCATATTAGGAAATAGACTGCCATCTGCCTGGGGCATTACTTTTTTTCTTATAGAATTCCAGATTGGGTTGGGGGACGCATGTGGGTTGGATCTGGTAAAGCAGAAATATTTTTGCTAAGCCACAATTTCCAACTGAGAGAGAGTCATTTTATTATGCAAAGGAAATGAACTCAGCATTAGTCAATTAATGTCTCAGAAAACTAAGTCTATATGCCACTTGGGTATCAAAGATATCTGAATTTTTGCCTCATCATAAGCACTCCTAGTATTTTGGCCTTTTACCCTTATATTTATTAATGAAAAAAGAACAAAGACTTTTTATTCCAGAGTCATTGTATTGGATAACTAAATAGCACTGTATTTTTCTCAGCCAGTGTTTTATGTGTTTTCATTCGTTATGACCAAATTTGAATATCCCAGCCTACAGCTGCTCAAAAAGAAATTTACTTAACATTTTAAAATTTGAGACATTATTTTATATGCTTTTTTAATTAAAAACAGAATTCAAGTTCTAGAAAGGAAATAAATAGTAAAATATACATAGGAAAGATTACAAAATTTTTTAATGGGACTCTCAGTGGCTCTAATGGGTAATTAGCCTGCAAACTGCTCTTTCATAGGATCCAGTTCTCTAAATTTAGAACTGCATAAAATTCCCTGAGGTAATTACTGATTTAAAATTAACTTAGAGCATAAATGAATTAGTTACTTAGAATATTTAGGGATCTAGAATCTATTCTGCGAACTTCCTAAATATAAATTAATCTTAAACTGTTCTGTAAACTGCTTGAAAAGACTATTGTATTCTGGTTGAAAATGATTAAATACAATAGAACAATGTATTTGATTACTCTTTCCTGCATTACACTGCTCACATCTGATAACTCTATGTAATCCAGACCAATTTCCCTCACCTTTGGCTTGGGTCTGCGTTCTGTATTCAGATTACACGGACGTGACAAGGGCAGTGACTTCTCTGTTGTCATATCCCGTGGTCTATTCTCCTTCCCCTTTTAGCCAGTTAGCAGTGTTGACACAGGTCGTCACTCACCCCTTCTCAAGACGTTTTTCATTTTTGGCCTCCTCTTCTTTTCCTTTCTCTTTTCTGGCTCCTTTTCTCACTTTCCTTTGTCAAGTCTTCCATATCCTCCTGCCCTCCAACGAAGTGTCCCACAGGTCAGTCCTTGGACCTCTTTGCTTCCCTGTCTACACTCGTGCTTAGATGGCCTCTGCATTGACTCTCAAATTTCTCTCTCCATCCTCAGCCTCTCTAATTTCACACCTGCATTTCCAACGGTCTGCACGGCGTCGCCATTTATATGTCTAACAGACGTTTCAAACTTAAGTTGTCTAAAACATAATTCCTATCCTTCAGCTTGAACCTGTGTCTCCTAGAATATTTTGTGTCTCCACAGATGACAACTCCATTCTTCCAATTGCCAGCCCCCAAACCTTGGAATCATCTTTGATGCCTTTCTCTCAAACTCCACACTGAATCCTTCCATCAGCAAATCCTATTGATTATACTTGAACTTTGTACATATTTCAACCTCCTCTCTCCACTGCTAACAACAGCCTCCAATCCAAGCCGCCATTATTTCCCTTCTTGATAAATACCGTAGCCACTCTTATATCTTTGTTTTCTCATATTTGCCATCCTACAGTTTATTTTCCACAAATTTACCAGGTAATCTTTTTAAAACATAAGTCAGAATATGTCCGACATGTCTGGAACGTTCTTCACCTAGGTTTCTATGTTTTGTTCCCCTCATGTCTCTACGCAGCTGTCACATTCTAAGTCAGGACTTCTTGGACCACCCTAGATAAAATAAGCGTTCTCCCCCTTACAACCTCAAGACTGCTTACTCTGCTTTATTTCTCTCAAAGTTCTTAACCAACACCTGAACATATTACCATATAATATCTGTATCTAGTACGTGTGTGTTTGTGTGTTTATGTGAATCAATGGACTTTGTGACTTTTAAGTGTTGAAACAATAGCAGCCTAAAGAAGCATGGTGTTACAGGGTGAGGGCTCTAGAATCAGACTACGCAAGTTTGAATCTTGATGCTGACACTGTACGAGCTGGGTGACCTTGGGTAAATTAGTTGACCTCTGTGACCTCTGTGTTCCTCAGTTTTCTCATCTGCAAAGTGTTCATACCCTATAGGATTGTTTTAACCAGTAAATAAACTAATACACGGAAAGCCTTTAGAATAGTGCTTGTCACTGCCTCAATAAATATTAGCAACTACTGTTACAATTTATCTTATTCAAAATGATGACTGTCAAGGTGATAAATCAGTAATTAGTCTGGGTCCTTAAAAGACCATTTAAATACACAGTAGCCTGACTCAAGCATCTCTTTCCTCTGTGCTATGGAAATTACAGGTTTAAGCCCATAAAAAGCCTGTAATGTGAGGCCTGATACAAATGCTGATGAGCAAGACTTTTTCATTTGCATTCAATTTTTACCCAGTTTGAGTCTCAAAACAGAAAAAAGCAAAGTGACTGTCCATCTCCTGTCCACACCCTTGCCTCATAACTTTTGTATTCAAAGACAGAGTTGTTTGTTTTGTTTTCACCTCTATCCCAGAGGGCTTGGGGTCTAGGTAACTTCCTCTTACCTGCTTCTGTACTCAGTAGGAATCAGAAATTACAGCTTCTCCCTGGGTGGGCCTGCCTCTGTCACCATAATTCTCTTTCTGTATTCCTGGTTATGTTTTGTTTTAATTGTTGAATTTAGCAGTAAAACTTTATCTGCCCATATTATTAAATGATTTTCAAAGTAAAAATTATAGGACTATGCTTTTTATTATTTTCCAAGTCTGTGTGCCAAAATATGCTGTTACGGTTTTGTTAACTGTTTTCCACATCACCTGCAAAGGAGTCACCTGAGGGGTGTGTCAAATGCAGACTCCTGGGCCGCACACCTGGAGACTTAGGACCCTGCATTATAACAGGAGCCTCGGTGATGTGCACACTGAACTGAGAGGCACAATACCGCAAGAGAAACTGCACATATGATTTATTTCACCCAGTTAGTATTTACCATGTCAGTTTTCACTGGATTCCTGGTCACCGCTTCAAAATCAGTTAATTAACAGTCATTTAAGGAAGAACTTAAATTTGACATGGAGACATAGTCTAAAAGGTTAGGAGTAGTTATCGCTAGGTAGTTGGACTACGGGTGGTTTTTATATTTTCTTTGCTGTTTCTTCAGACAGTTTACCATAAGCATGTGCTACTTTTTGAACTAGAGATAAAGCTTTACATATGTATGCCTAGGAAAATGCCTGAAAGAAAATTTATCAAATATTAGCCCTGGTACATCTTAGTGGTTGTTTTTTTGTAGATGGTGTTTATTTTCTTCTTTGTCTTTTAGATTTCTTTTTTTTTCCCAAATTATTCATTAAATAGTTATCTTCAGTTGGAGAAATACTGGTTTTTCTCTAATAGAACATAAATTGTGTGTGGTTTATTTGGTGGGGAACTAGGAGACAAGGAGATTATCTGAGGAATTTTATTTGCTAAAATCTTAAATATCAAAGCGTTTATCATAAAAGATAAAACTTAGGAAGATTTTTCACACACAGAGTGATCTTATCATGGTAATGAACTGTGGTTCTGAGAATCAGCATAAAATCTTATGCAACAGCGGCCGCTGCTGGAATACCAGTAGATGTAACTGTGTTAATTACTGTATCATGTGAGATATATATAGTACAATATTTGATTTACATGTGTGTGATATGCTGTATTTAAAATGGATGTACATGTAAATGTGTTCAAAGGAAATGCTATTAAAATGTTTTTGAAATAATGCGTTTGTTTTAAACTGGATTATATTTTCTTCAGAGATGAGAGCTCCTCATCCTTTCGTATTCCTTTCCAGACAGCCTGAAAGGGACGTGTTGGCTCAACATCCAGGACAATCGCTGTGAGGTGAACATTAATGGAGCCACTCTGAAATCGGAATGCTGCGCCACCCTTGGAGCCGCCTGGGGCAGCCCCTGTGAGCGGTGCGAACTAGGTAGGGGCCTGACCAAGGGGCCTCTGGGCGTCTCCCTCAACGAGGCACCTTTTTCGCTATGTATTGTCATAAAGAGGAAAACCACAAGATCATTACCCTCCCTAAAATGTTGTCTTTTCTGGGGAAATTTATTCACTTCTTGAAATAGGTGTTTGTTTTCTCCTTTTACCGTAAGCAGACTTGCTGATTATTTTAGACAAGGAAGGGAATCGTCTAGAATTTACTGCTAGATGACAGTCAATATCCTCCAGTATCCTTGTTTGCACATGTCCCAGTAGAACTAAGGTCTCTTTCCTTTAAATTTTTTACTTGTTTACTTGTAATTTAATTGGCAATGTGAAAGCAGAAAAGAATTGTAGGAAAAATTGTAGGAATCTCACTATGGGTCAGTACTAATGGAGTTACCCCAGTGTGTCATGTGCTGCACTGAATTCACCAGAGGGCAGCTGGAGCCCTTGGCCGCTACACCCCAGGCTGTGGTTTTTATTTAGTTCAATTTAGATTCCATTGTACTGTTTCTTGAGCTTAAGATAGATGATTTTTTTTAATAATGAAGTAAACGTGTGTCCTGTTGTTCTCACAGATACAGCTTGCCCAAGAGGGTTTGCCAGGATTAAAGGTGTTACTTGTGAAGGTGAGTGTATTCTTGGATGACATTCTAAATCTGTAGCACAGTATGTAAATTAACATTCACTCTCACACTTTGGAGATATTTATCATTTTCAAAAACCTTGAAATTTCGATAAAAATGCTCCTACTTTAGAATAATACTCTTAGGAAACAGGTTAGAGTGTCCCATTTCTCCTCTTTGTGCTGTTGGATAAATTTTCATGAGGACATCGCTAACCCCTAAGGCACAGAACGGCTGGCAGAGGAGCACGTCTGGGCTGTGTTTTATGGACGGGCAAGGCTGTGGTAATTTGCGCAGCTGGTACCTAGGAAACGCAGTGGCTACATTGTGGAATATTTCTGCTTAACTCAAGTAATAACCCACATTGTATTGCAGATTCGCTATGCTACAGAAGAAGTAAGACTACACCTGCTTTTTCTATTTGTAATATCTTTATCCCTCTGCTTGCTTTATTTCCCTGCAGATGTTAATGAGTGTGAGGTGTTTCCTGGTGTTTGTCCAAATGGACGTTGTGTCAATAGCAAAGGATCTTTTCATTGTGAATGCCCTGAAGGCCTTACGCTGGATGGAACTGGCCGGGTGTGTCTGGGTAAGATTCATACCCTGGTGTAATTTATGCATGAAACCAGCCATGAATTCTCTTATTCTTTGGGCAGTGACCTGTCCAAAAGCAGTAGGTCTGTAACTGGAAAATTAGCTTTAAATGAGATATTTTGGGGGGAAATCACTAGAGGATATTTTTAAAGCAAATATATTTAAATGAAATGGTTTCTGCATAACACAGAAAGTTGGTACTGCTCAAAGATTACAATTTCTTTAATCGGGTAATTTAGGCAGATTCAGTCTTTCACACTGAGTCAATGGAATAAGAGAACTTTGTATATTTTCAACATAGAAGAAAAATTAGAGATTAGTGTTTGAAGTTAACATTTCTAGCCTGTTGCAACTTAGATAAGACAGTGGGGAAGGTCATGTGCAAAGATGTGTGGCTTCTGTTGGAAAACATCAGCTGATCCTGGTCCTTCCTTTACTACCTTCAGAATTAAATTTTCTTAATGCTCTGTTTTCTAACGATCTAAAATGAGGAAACTCGCTTTTTCAGCATCTTTTTGTAGAAGTGCTTTGGTGACCTTCTTCTTTATCAGTGTTGTGCTTGACTAAACTTGGGTTTCATGATTGAAAAAGAAACTTCTCTTAATACTATATTTTATCAAAACAATTTTTCATTTACTTAAGGGATTTTTTTTTCCAATTTGCTATGAAACAGTAAGTTTTTAGTTTGTAAAATAACTTTATGTAGATTTGAGTTTGAAGTTTAAGCTTGTAGACCAAGCATGAGTAATGGTAGTATTATATTCAGAGATCTTTAAGGTATTTAAATATATCAGTCATTTTTAAAATTACTTGGAAGAAAAGAAGTTTGCAACACTATCCAGTTTAGTTATTATAATTAACAGAAATTTCATTTTAAGTTAATTTTTGATAGCATATTTAAATTTGGATACAAAGTATGACTGTAAAATCATGAGGAATTGCTTAGAAATTATAATATCCAAAGTCCAAATAATAAAGAAAAATTCTTTTCAGAATTTTATTGTTAAATTATCTAAAAAGTTTAGAAAAAAGTGAAGTATCTTTTGAAGATGATAAAATAATAGTCTCAGTGTGGTCAAATGGCTAATGAAATCAAGCTGCCTTCAGTAACCAAAGGCTGCAATATACGAAGATATATTATTGATTGTAAATTACCACTCAGCAAAATTAATTCCCAGTAACATCACTCAAAATCAAACCTTTTGTAGTTTTCTAAAAGGGTATATTGGGTTCTTCATCCTTGTACTTTGGTTAAATGTTTTTGTCACTACTTGAATTATGCTACAATAATTAATTGTTGCTGGGGGTGTGAGAAAGTTTCAAGAAGAGATTGGCATATGAAAATGGAAAATATTCTGAGAATAAAGTAGAGGTAAACTACTCTAACGGAAATTTATCTAAATCAGGAGTTCCAAACTCAGATGCTTGAAGGGACTTAGCAGGTAACATAAATGAATGAGCTGGTAATAAGGAGTGGTGGGGACTGCAGAAAACTGTAGAGCACATATACCATCTGAAGGTTTCAGAATTCATATTTTAATTTCTTTGCCAGCCAATCCAAACATTCACAGGCCATATGTGGCCAGTGTGCTGACAGTGTTTTGATTCCTGGTGTAAATATTGATATGGATCTTAGTAGTAAAGACACAAGATTACTCTGCCAGGCTATCATAACTTTTTACATACTTAGATCAAAAGCACTTTTTTTCCCCAACTAATCCCAGAACAGCTCATATTTTAGTGGCACTGAAACATGCTGAAGTTATTTTACTCCTTCTGAAGTGAGCAATACGAAAAAGGGATCATAGGTGATGATATGAAAGAGTGTTGTCACCAGGGACCCTTTTCTTCCTGAAGGTGTCTTGTGAGAATTAAGTAATGCCGAAGGAGAACCCACCTTTGCTCTTTAAATGACTGTCATTATGGAGACCATTCCAGGAGGTCAGGGACTGAGTCTCAGCCCACTAGTATTTCTCCAGGGCCTGGCATCATGCCAGGCACTAAACAGAGGCTCAGTTTATGAATGTTCAATGAGTGCTACAACTTAATCTCAAGCTCTGATTTTGCTCTCCGTGTAGATATCCGCATGGAACAGTGTTACTTGAAGTGGGATGAAGATGAATGTGTCCATTCTGTTCCTGGGAAGTTTCGCATGGACGCCTGCTGCTGTGCAGTGGGGGCAGCTTGGGGCACCGAGTGTGAGGAATGCCCCAAACCTGGCACCAAGGAGTATGAGACCCTGTGCCCCCGGGGACCTGGCTTTGCTAACAGAGGGGATGTTCTTACCGGGCGGCCATTTTACAAAGGTAACTGTGGCACATTGGTCCCTCTGCCGGAAAACTCACCTTCCACGTTCTTTGAGAATTGATTTTGCTTTAAACGCTTGATTTCTCACTTTATTTTCTTTGTTAAATGTGATTTGTGGCCAACCTTATGGCCCAGGATTATAAATCACCTACATAAGATGGTATTGAAGTAAAGGTATAAAACAGGCTGCTAATCTTGCTTTTCTTCCATCCTTCTACTAGGCTTCTGCTTTCTTAGCACGGCCTGACTAGATGCAGCTCTGGCGTAGCAAAAAGTTCTCCATCCCCTCTAAACTCTATAAAACAGATGATCAGAAATAATAAAGGGATCAGAACTCTTCATTAACGATACAGAATGTTTTTCACAATTGAAACTTTTTTGAGTGGCATCAATGTGATCATAGAAAATTTTGATACCCCCCATTTTCACTTGGGTACCTTATTTTTCATCGTGACAGATTTTTAACTTAAAATGATGGACCTACACTTATCTCAACCAGCTCTGCATTTTGGCTTTGTTCTGCTTTTAGATATCAATGAATGCAAAGCATTTCCCGGGATGTGCACCTATGGAAAGTGCAGAAATACAATTGGCAGTTTCAAGTGTCGTTGCAATAGTGGCTTTGCTTTAGACATGGAGGAAAGGAACTGCACGGGTAAGATGGATCTTGTATCGTGTTTGGTAAACCTTGGCTCCCTTTCTTTTGCCGTTTGAAAGTACTGCCTTCAAGAGCCCGTCTTCTCACTGAGAACATGCAAACTTCTCTTTTCATCTCTTTTCTCTACACTTAAATCAGTTCTCCAAACAAACTTGTTTTGAGAGACCTGCAAAGTAACATGAAACTGCTATTTGTTTTACGTACAAGAACATCATAAAAATTTGGTTTTCAGAACATATGAGTACTAAAACATATAACCATTAAATCAACAATTGTATAAACTGACTATAGTATTCTGTTAAAAATTTTAGTTTGTGATAGGGAGGTTGTAACTTATTTTGCTCATCTGTGAACAGTTTCTTAATAATTTTGCTTCAGTCACCATCCATATCTTTATCCATAACCATTCCCTTTATTTTGGAAAGAGATGAAATTCCAAAATTTTCTATTAGATAGTATGACAAATTACACCAAACACTTGAAATATATCTCCAAAATCTCATTTTCAGAACTCTCTTACTCATGTTCTTTTTGGAACTTTCCTTTTTTTCCAGCCCTCACACCTGCTCCTTCTTCCTGATCTTCGTTGAAATGTCTCTCTTGACTGCTTCCTAACTTCTGTTCCATAAGGTACCACCAAGGCATTTCAGAACTGGCCATCTGAGCTGCTGAGTTCTGCTGCCTTGTCCTTCAACCCTGCCTCTGGTGCTGATCCCTGACTCCTAACCCCCGCAACCACTGTTTTCTGCAATCTGGGCTGCTACAACCTGGCTGGGTCGGGGGGTCTGAGGATTGCTGACAGATCCCTGCATTCCCCTGCAGCCAGGCCCTCGTATTAGTGACACTCATAGTCACCTCTTTACGTCGCTTACTGACTTTCTCTCAGCACCCCTCCTAAACCTCTTCTGACCCACCCACCCTCTCATATCCCTTTTTATTCCCTTCCCTCTTTATTGAGATCAAATCTGATTGGAGTACCCTTCTGTACCCTCCTCTCTGGTAGTAAGATTTCCTTTCCCTCCCACATTCTCTCCTCCGCTTTCAGAGAATGAGACATGATGTTCCCCCGCAGTCTTCCAGTTAACTCCTCTGATTTCGCTCTCCTCCCCTCCTCCTGCTCCAAGCCCTCCTCTGCTGGCTTCACTCCTCTCTCTCCCACTTCTCCCCCTCTTTACTGCTTCCGCTCCCTACACCTCCAAACAGTTCAAAAGATCTCCTCGGCCCTTCCTTTCCTTCACGTTACAATTCTATTTTCCTCCTCTTACTTTTCAGCCTTCTCTTTTAACTAGCCATTCACTGCGTAACCTCATGGAATGTTGACTTCCACCCTCCCTCCTTCAGGCGCATATACATACTTCTGAAAAACACCTTTGTTGAGTTAAAAAAAATCTTTCTCTTGGTACAAGTTCTCCTTGACTTCTCTGCCACCAGAACCCCTGATTTTCTTCTCTCTTGGTTTCCATGATATTTCCTGTCACAGTCATCCTTCATTGACTATGCTGTTGCTTCTCTAATCTTCACAGATTTCTTCTTGCCCTTGGTATTTTCCATCCCTCGGGCGTTTTCCAAAGTCCTCTGCTCTCTCAGCATTCTTCCTCTCAAAATTGCATCTACCATCATGACTTCATGGATGGCCGCTGCTGAGCTGACTCCTAGATGCCATCTCTAGCCCTCTGCTCTTCCTGAGTTTCACTCCCACATTTCTAACTTCCATCTGGACAGTTTCTCTTTGTTTTAGTCTCCCTTTACCACATCCCCCTCCCCAACTTCTTCTGCCTAGGGACTTCTTTGTATGGAATAGTATTACTTCACTCAGGATTGAAGCTTCAAACTTCATTTTGACGTCTTCCCCTCCCAATGGACAAGTGAAAAGTTATGCATATTCTTCCATCGAAATAGCCATTGCAAGTAATTACAGTATTTCTTCTAGACTATTGCAGATGCAGGTTCAGCTCCTCAGGAAACAGATTCTGAGCAGAGATTAGCATGCAGGAAGTTTATTAGGGATTGCTCTTGGGATCAACAACTAGGAGAGGGAGGAGAAGGAAGCAGAACTGGGCAGAGGGAGAAGCTGGGCTGTGGTGCAGTCCCAATGCAGTCCTTAGCCCATCCCACTGGGAGCTCTGGAACTGGAATGGCCTGTCGGAATTGTCTTGAGTTAGGACAGAGGGGCCAGGCATTTACATACCTGCATGATCAACCTTTGGATACATCTGCCCAGAGAAGGGATATCTGTGGAGAACTGGTCTTCTTAGCTGAGGCATTTCCTGAAGGCAGTTTACATCTTGGGGCTTTCTGCCAGCAACAGTCCCAACAGCTGAGGGGAAATGGCAAGTAAGTCCTTCCTTCCTGAAGATGGAACTGGGCAACGTGTCGCAGTATCTACTACATTACAGATTCCTCCAAGGTCTTCTCACCCATTAATTTTCCACAGTCAGATCCTTCATTTTCATATCTACAAGGCTGATCATCCTAAAGCAGGGCTTAGACTGTATAACTTCCCACAAAACAACTTCTGTTGACTCGGACAATCTTAGACCCAGATAATGAAGCTCTGAGTACTTCCGATTGTGATTCCACTTATTTTTGGTATGAAATTAACCAAGTCACTTACTGTCTCTGACACTCACCTTCTTTAACTGTATATGAGAGATTTTTGTTGACAACACTGCAGTGTTGTGGGATATAATGTGAAAGGACAGTGGGACAATGGTAGCTGCCGTTCTCCACAGCATTTAAGGCCAATCTTCTGCCTGTGTTTGATGCTCAGTAATCATACCCATCCTACCTGTACTTGCATTAATTATCAGCCTCCACAGTCCAGCCACTCTGCAACTTACCGTTCTCTGAAATGCATTGTTTTTCTTCACCTATGCACTTTATCTCTTGCCTTTCTATTTATTCCACATCTTTAAAGTTAGAATTTCTATACAGCCTTCAAGGACCAGTTCAAAGGCCACCTCCTTCAAAATACAAATTCTTGGTAGAGAATAGCTTACACACATACAGGCTTCTGAAAGCCTGGAGTGCAGGTGTGGGCTCTAGGCTTGGACCAGCTGCTTGCAGGAGCTGAGAGACCCCACCCTCACCTTCCGTCTGCTTGGCTCCCCCAGGCCTGTAGTGGTGGAGACATGCACAGGAGATGATCCTACTGCTTCCAGCAGCCTCTACATCCAGGAGTGAGTCCCTAGGGGGTGTTAGAAACCAATCTCTGAGCCCCCCTCCCCAACAGACACACACTAGTGATCATGTCTTGCCCTTGTCTCCCAGTAAACACGACTTCAGCCAAAAAAGCAAAAACCAAAAAGCAGTGCTTGAATCCATGAGACAAGCACTGTGCTCAGCACTTAACAAATCTTGACTCACTTAATCCTGTGAGGTGGGTCCTACTGTACTCCCCATTTTACATATAAGGAAATTGAGGCACAGGGAAGTGGATGATTTTCCCAAGGCCCTGTACCTGGTAGGTGACAGAAGTGGGATTTGTACCCGGGTGTCTGGTTCCAAAGTCCATATTCTTTACACTGCAACTCCTACCACATCACATCAGCCAAAATTTGTCCCTGTTCTGTCACAGAACTTATTCTGTGTTCTTCATAGGGCTCTTACCACCACTTCCTAGATAGTATCTAAAAAATTAAAAGTAAAAATTAATATGCATGTTCTTAGCTGCTTAATTGAATCAGTGGTTTTTGTTTAAAAGAAAGTACTTACATTTTTTCACTACGGGGTATACTTGGGGAAATAGAGAAAAACCAAAAGCTGGAAGAAAACAGAGACTGAGACTCCTCAAGAGAGCTTGCGTAAGTCATCCACTGACAAATCCTGTGATAGAAAAACTTCAAAACTGAATTCATCAAATTAAAGAGATGCTGGCAAAAGCGTTTTTTCCCTCTGTGAGAAAAAAATTTTAAATAGGTCATGTTTTCTTAATCATATTTTATAGACATGACTTCTCTATTTAAAAATCTTAGTTATAGGCATGAGAGATCTCTCAGAGAATCCTGTTTTTGAGAATATAAATGCTGCTATTGAAGATTCTTATTTACTGTAGTTTATAAAAAGTGACAAACAAATACATCGTTTTTCGTTATTTTTATTTTTAAAATTAGATCAGTAGGCTTTTCACATCTGAATGTGACACAAAAACACCAATTGGAGCATTTTCCGTGGCCCTGCCGTATATGTGTGTTCTCTGGCTCAAGATTAGGTGGCCACATCCGCTTCTGAGGCTTGTCTCTCTGTGGTCAGCCAGCCACCCCTACTCAGAGGCAGCGTCCCCCGTGTGCTCCCCCCAGGGTTGGACCCGGGCTAGTATCGCAGAACCAGCATGACCTTTGTGTCGTGCGCGGGACTTCATCCATGCATCCACTGCTTCCGTGTTTGCCACCTGCCTTGTTCGGCTCATACTGCAGTTGCTTGGTTCATCCTGCTGTTACCATTTCTAAGCCACAAAGAGAAATCCGCAATTCCAGAGTTCTTAAAGGCAAAAAGGCACCACCTGCCCGTTGGCCGCGACAGTTTTGGCAGTTGGGAAAGGAATGTGTCTAAGGCCCTGTCCCCATCTAGCTGATCTGCAGACATCCCCTCCTCCTGCTACCTACTGACTTCTCCAATATTTCAAGTGTGCTGCACCTTCACACAGAAGGCCAAATCTCTCTCTCTGTTCTTGAACACTTTCTCATCTCGGTGTCTTTTTTTATTTCTTTGAAACCCTGTGAATTAGACATCGATGAGTGCAGGATTTCACCAGACCTCTGTGGAAGTGGAATCTGTGTCAACACGCCGGGCAGCTTTGAGTGTGAGTGCTTCGAAGGCTACGAAAGCGGGTTCATGATGATGAAGAACTGCATGGGTAAGCTCCTCCCCTCCAGTCTTGAAACAAGTCTAGCACAGATGCGTCAGCTCGACCTTGGCTTGTCTCAGAGCTGTTAACAGCACGCTTGGCAAGGAGCTGTGGTGAGAGGGAGAACAGATTTAAATGTCAGACAGGAAATCTGCTCCTAGATAGCTCTTGGGGAGCCTCAACCTCTTGGCGCCTTAGTCGCGGTGAGATACTGAGACTGGGTTCTGTTTATTCATAAAATCTAAAATCAACACAGACTAACTACTCAGGAGGAATTCATGTAAAGTGTATGGCATTGTCTGGTGACCCCAAAATTTATATTCAGTAATGCTAATCCCATGTGATTTCCCTTATTTGTGTGTTATTATGAACTCTTTTGGTGTTGCTCACCTTTTAGCCCACTATTTCATTTTCGGTGGCTTATAGGACTTACTTCATAGGACAGAGTAGGTGATCAGGCTAAGATTTTTCTTTCACTTTAATTAGATGTAGACAGCAATGTACGATATCTTGGAGTTTAGGATTATATAAAGCTAATATTGCTTATTTTTACCTCTTGTGATTTTGCTCATTTCATAAAAGTAAATTCCTTGATAGCTCACTATCTTTAAGAGTAGAACATTTACCATTTATTTACTGATAGTAGAAAAAATGAGGGGAGCATTGTCCCATCTGCTATTAAGCCTGTCTCTTACATTTGAGTCACACTTAGCTCAGATAATGATTCTTTCTCCCATGCTGTATGCGTGAATATTTTTTCCTCAGAGTTCTTTAATGGGTCTCACGTTTTTACCTTTCAGACGTTGACGAATGTGAACGTAACCCTCTCCTTTGTAGGGGTGGCACCTGTGTGAACACTGAGGGCAGCTTTCAGTGTGACTGCCCACTGGGACATGAGCTGTCACCGTCACGTGAGGACTGTGTGGGTGAGTTTGTCTCCTCAGCGTATAAACCCACCCAGCTCAACTGGTAAAGATCATAAAGATCACAGGTCAATTCTAATAAACTTGTTTTTGGCACGTGAAATCTAGCTGATTAAAAGTTAGAAATTCAGAGTCCCTGCATTTGGATTCAGGCTGTGTGTTTAGAGAATGCTTCAGTGACACACTCTGATGAGCTGGCATTCTCCTGGTTAACCTCTTTTTCATGACAAGCACACTTGAAGGGACCCTGAGTGAGGGAGCCTGTAGAAGGCCACATAGTTCCCTCTCCCAGGTAGAACGTTATGGCAAAGCTACTCCTTTTGGAAGGCTGCTCCCTGATAGTTCAGCTCTGCAAACACCTGTGCTTCCACTCCACACAGTCCACTCTGCATCCCTGTGTCTGTCATCATGGGACCTTCTCACGTGTGTGTGAACACATGAGTTCCTCCCACTCACTCTTCTCACAGAAACACTGAGGTCTCTTGACTGGCCCTGAGCTCAGCAGGATGGCAGAGGTGGCAGGAAAGACTAATGGTCTTGGAACATTTCAACCTACCATTTTTCATAAATATACAAAGGCCTCTGGGCTTATTGTGTTCTAACTGGCTTTCAAACTTTGATTTAGCCTGTAAGCATTTTCTTCACAGAAAATCTTTCTTGAAAGCATAAGCAAATACAACAGTTTAAAATAGAGCAGATCACACACCCCCATTTAAAAACGTAATTTAAGCACACCTCCCCACTATACCTATATTTATTTATAAGCCCTATTTATATCACTGTGTTAATGTATTAGGTGAATCTTAAATCATAGACTAAACAGATTTTTTTAAAAGATGAATTTAAAAGTTTTAAATATTTTTATTTCATTTTAATAGTGATACAGAAAGCTTTTTCACACAGATAATTAAGAACATTTATTCCTGGTTGTGATGCAGTGATTCAGAGATCTGTTTCTAAGGTCAGTTTATTTTGTTAATTAGTTTTGATGGATCTTCTAGCTGAAAAAAGTACCCCTCAAAGATACAATGTACAATAGAAGATATATATTTTTGCACATTTAGTAAAATATACGTTTAATGATCATAGACATAAATCCACATGTCGCATAGTCTTCTTAGTAATTTTGAGAATTTGGGATGAAGTTCTCATTATGTCTGATTATTTTGTCATTGTTTTTACCTTATATTGTGTCTGACAAGTAACTTGATCAGGAAAAATGTCACTCTGCTATTTTCTTGCTGTTCTCTTTTGATTGCATTATTAGTATTGGTTTATATCGTGGATCTTTGCAGTTTATTTATGACTCTGGCCCATTTTATAAGGGTTAGTTTATTTTAAAATAGGCAACATAATCTGTAGATCCACCTAAGATGATGAAAACAGATAAACAAATGAGGGCCCTGTTACCAGCCCCTCTGTTTTGTGGAACTAACCATCTTTATTCAGGATACCTAAGTTATTTAGGCAACACTTGGCCATCTAATAAAGTATGGGCAAGCATGTCAGTGTAAATTCATGTATTAAATATTAGCGAGCTTCATTTCCAGGATGCACTGGATGTGTGTGATCTAATGTGGTAGTCACTAGCCACATATGGCTATTTAGATTCAATTAAAATTACATAACATTCAAAATTCAATTTCTTAATCATACTATCCACGTTTCAAGTGCTCTGTAGCAGCTACGTGTTGGAGAGCACAGATAGGGAACAATTTCATCAGTGTAGAAGGTTCTACTGGACAGCACTGTCGTAGATGGAAACATCAGAAATAGAGATTCCAGCTGTTTCTTTGAAGGCCCCAGGAGAGCATCTTACTTCCCCCTGAAGTACACAAAGTCCTTCGGAGACCACAGCTCCAGTGCAGCACGTTCTTGATCGTTTAAGTGATATGTTTATTGCATAAAACATTAATTCTGCGTGTCTTTTTCTAGATGTTAATGAGTGCTCCCTGAGTGACAATCTCTGTAGAAATGGAAAATGTGTGAACATGATAGGAACTTATCAGTGCTCCTGCAATCCCGGATACCAGGCCACGCCGGACCGGCAGGGCTGTACAGGTAAGGGGAGGCCAGGCGGGGCTGGAACTTGTATTCGTCCAGTCAGCCTAGGAAACTTCTGGTAGTGAATAGACAATGAAGTCGACGGGCTTCCGTTGTCCTGAAAATGAATCTAAGAATGGAGGCAGATCTCTAAGATGCCATGGTTTGGTGGTTTTGCAGAGGCATCTCTGTTTTTGTTATAGAAAACATCCTAAACCCCATAGTTATTGTATTTCTGAGTCCTTTAATATTGGGTGACTGGAGCTAAATGTCACGTGGAATGCTGTCTAAAAGGAAGTAAAAAGAACTAAGACTAATGGTATAATGATAAATCAGCATGAATAGTGGGGAGAAAAATCCAAAGCCATTTAAGCATTATCAGTTTGAAAAAAAGAAAAACTCTTTATCTTTTCTTTTGTTAAGGAAGTAGAAAGTAGCCCTGACAGGTAATGTGGTGGCAATGTTGTTTTCACAGACATTGATGAATGTATGATAATGAATGGAGGCTGTGACACCCAGTGCACTAACTCAGAAGGAAGCTACGAATGCAGCTGCAGCGAAGGTTATGCCCTGATGCCTGATGGGAGATCTTGCGCAGGTACAGAAAGGAAAATACGCAGATTTTGTACACCTAATTAATTTTGTCTTACAAATCTCACTCCAGATATTTTGAGTGGAACTGGATGGAAGAAATATTTTAGCTTAATAAAAACCACCCTTGTTTTCATTTGATGTTAATTTTGTATCATCAGATATTGATGAATGTGAAAATAATCCTGATATCTGTGATGGTGGCCAGTGTACCAACATTCCTGGAGAGTATCGGTGTCTGTGTTATGATGGCTTCATGGCTTCAATGGACATGAAAACATGCATTGGTGGGTACCATAAGAACAGGATAAATATTTACACACACGTATGCATGCACATCCACATGTACATTTATGCACATATATATAAACATGATAAGAAGAGACTTTTTAGTTATTTAAAAAATTCAAACCATGTATCAGGAGATGTGAAAGCTGAAAAGGCAGAATTATTTGAAAAAATCCTTAAAGACAGTCTATGTATCTGTAGTACTATGTCTTACAAATAGATTATATTTTGAATTTTATCTGTGTCCTGCAATATGATGCTAAGTTTAAAAGATAACTTTTGAATTCCTAGGATGAACAAGTATTAACCAAGTTATTGAAAATGAATTTTCTAGATGTGAATGAGTGTGACTTAAATTCAAACATCTGCATGTTTGGGGAATGTGAGAACACCAAGGGATCCTTCATTTGCCACTGTCAGCTGGGTTATTCAGTGAAGAAGGGGACCACAGGGTGCACAGGTAGGTCTTAAGCTTGTGTCCTCTGTGTTTCAGCTTCTCATATTTCAGAGGCCAACCTTCAACATCCTTTGTTCCCTGGCACCTCTTAGACTGTTCCCCACACCAGGCTGTGACTGTACATAATGAGTAACTGACCCAGAGCATGTGTCATGCATTTGGCTGGTATCTGTGCTAGCACACCATATCAGCCGCCCTGCCGTGGAGTTGGCTGTGGGTCTGGATGCGGAGTGAGAGAGTAGCTGAGGAGTCTGGTCTCCATGGTTCTGATGTGCTTCTGGCGGCTCTGGCAGCAGCGTGCATTTTCTTAGTAGAACTGTTGCTCAAACAGGAGAATCCTTAAGAAAGGAACACCAGAAGACCTGGAGGGATCCCACTTGTTGCTGGGTTTTGCAGTTCTTCTAAACTAACAAGACTTAATCTAGATTTCTAGTGAGACCCTTTTCCTCCCTTCCTTTCCCCATCTTTTCCTCTCTCCTTCTCTCTTCCCTTTCCATTTGCTTTTGCCCTCTCTTCCCCCTGCCAACATTTCCTCTTTTTTTCTATCTTCACTTTCTTTCTTTGCTCACCCTGTCCACTTTATCCTTTCTTTAGTAAATGGTTTTAGCCTCTTGCATAAAGGTGGGGGCCTAGGAAATCCCAAGGTCAGTGCTTTGGACCGGGTGTTTCTCATTGCTCAATGTAAGGCCCTTGTATGCTATTTTGTTCAAGGCAGGTCGTGGGTGGCTTAGGCTGCAGCCTAGCCCTTAAGCTGCAAAGTAATGAAATAGTGAAAGAAGGGGTATTCTGCTTGTTCCTCGCTAGTGAGGTTGATGCCAAGCCAGAAGTTGTGTGTGATTTCATGTGTGTGATTTCAGCATCTATAATATGTAATCATTGAGCTAGGTAGAACAGACTGTTCTTTCTATTCTAGAAAGCTTTGGGGAACCAAAGCTACGTGGTTTATATACACAAATATATGAATGTATGTACGTATTTGTATATGTGCATATATCTATGTGTATATATACATGAGATTATATAGATATAGATATAGATAGGTAAAAGCATCTATTCACTTTCAGATAACATTTCCAGTGAATATTTTTATATATCCTCAAATAAATGGAAAAATACATACTAAAACAATAGTTTTCAGAGACTCTATAAAATATTGTACTAATTCTGAAAATGACAAATGATAGAAATTTTAAAAAGAGAATACAGTATTATTGTAAAAAGTCAGGCTCATTCTTCATAAAAAATATGTAACCAATATTAATAGCAAAGAATAGCAGAGTCTCTTTTTGGGACTAAGATTTCTCTTGACATCTATAATCTGATGCGTCTACGTGGAGCTTTGTCTGGGCCCAGACAGGGGGAAGGCCTGTGGGCTGGGTAGGGGCTGACACGCATATCTACCAGGGGGCAGACGCTGTTGCATCTCCCTTCAACTGGAAAATGGCAATTTCTTCTAGGAAGGGGCTTGTTTGATTTGGATCATGAACTTGTAAATCTTGCTGGAGTCTATGGAAATTAAAAATAAAAGTGATGTTAATGTTTTCTCTGTACAGTTTTAGATATCTTCATATTTGCTTTAAAAGTTTAACTGTACAGAAATATATTTGGGGGTAGAATTAACTAGCTTGTATTTTATCTTCTTCATATTAACTGTGGTTTCTCAGACGTGGATGAGTGTGAAATTGGTGCCCACAACTGCGACATGCACGCCTCATGCCTGAACGTCCCAGGAAGCTTTAAATGTAGCTGCAGAGAAGGCTGGGTTGGCAATGGCATCAAATGTATTGGTGAGTTTGCAAATGCAAATATTCTTTGCTGAGACACAAAATTCTTAGAGGCTCTTCTTTGCACAGTTATTAATGCACGTGCATGAATAGGAACATGCTCTTCACTTTCATTTATTCTCTTGAAAATCAAAGGCTATCTTTAGTTACAAGGTAATTCCTGCTGGGTTTCCTTTAACCTTGGTATAAACGATCAAAGTACAACAGTATGCCTTGGCATCTGCTTTTTAATGTGTTGTTCTTCAGTAAAAATTACTTGATGTGCAGCCAGAAATCCGAACAGCTGTATGATGAAAAATGACTAATACATTTTTCCAATCTTTTCATAGAGTAATCAGTGAGATTTAAAACTCAGTGAAATAAATGAAGGGAATGAAAAGATTTTTTCACATAACCTGTCTGTAGTAAGTGGTCAATACCTGCTTCTTAATAGAGTTCTTCTTCCAGAGAAATCTACATCATTTGTTGGATTCCAGGAGGTCTGGTTTGAAGAAAAGAAAGGGAAGGTGGTTGCCATTCTCCCAGCTTTGTAGTTCTTGAGCCAGTCTACTAAGTCTTTTATAGCTGTGAGGCAGAGCACTGGATTTCACCCTTGGTATCATTCATGGTGCTGCTTAATATGCTCAGTGTTTCACATGCCTCAGTGATAAAGCATTTTTCCAACTGGTAAGAATTATCTGGTCAATTTAAAATAGAAATAAAGCAAGCTGAACTGACTTCCCTATGATTACTCATTAAAATGTTACAAGCCAGCAGAAAGTATTAAAGGATAGCCTTAAGACCTCTTACAATAATATCAGTTAATTTGAACATAATTTCTCATCCATTCAATTGTTTTATACTTGTCAAATGTTTATGAGCTGACTATAGATTTGAATTATCATAGTTTCCAAATGACTTTATTGAGTAATCTTCTTTGATGACATCATTAAGTCCACTAGCTACCCACTCTAGCCCAGCCATCTCACGTCATTAATCTCACAACTTTTCAGCCCTATCCCCATTCCCATTTTTCTAGTCCCATTTGTCTACCATTGTTCTGTCTTCTAGCTTCCCTTTTTTGTGCTTCTTGTCCATCTATCACTCTGGCCAACCAGTGCAAAATAGCCTGACTCCAGTACAAAAGATTTAACCATATCCAGGCTTCTCTACTCCAAAATGTCATCATCCAATTCCATCCACTGTTTTCCATCTCCATTCCCCTGCCCTAGTCACAACCATTCTCTCTCTCTCTGTCTCTGTCTCTCTCTCTCTCTCTCTCTCTGCTGGATGCTAAAAGAACCTCTTTATAAGTTTGTTCATTCCCTCTCTGGTCCTCCTACAATCCATTCTCCACATAGCAGCCAGATGAATCTTTTAAACCATGGGTCAGATCTCTTTACAATTGTTATTTTAATCCATTGAATTTAGGATAAAATCTAGCTTCCTTTGCATGGGTTACAAGACCCTACAGCATCTTCCCATTATCTCTCCAGCTTCATCATCCATCACTCTCTGTCTCCTGCATTGTGCTTTGTCACTTTGACCTTCTTTAATTTCTTTGTCACACCAAGCTCTTTTCCTCCTCATTGCCTTTATATTTGCTGTTTTCTCTGCAAGGAATACCCTTCCCTACTTCTATTCAGCAGGCCAACTCTTACCCATCCTCCAGTGTGAAGTTAACTAAAAATTACTTCCTCAGTGGGGCCACCCTTGTTCCTACAGTCCAAATTAGATGCCCTTTTTATTCTTTCACTGTACCTTGTAATTTTTCTTCATGATACACATAATAATATTTAATCTAATTTAACTTTATTTTATTTTATTTTCTGTGTTTAACATCTGTCTTTTCCATTAGACTATGGGCTCTATGAGGTCAAGAATCATATCTTGGTTTTCTCATCTATAAAATGTACTTGAAAATTCTGTGCTAATTTTCCTGCTCTGAAATTCAGTAATATCTTAGAAATTGATCCTCTTTTAGTGATAAGGGGACTGGTGATAAAATTTACCCTGAGTAAAAGTAAGAAGGAAATCCAGCACTGGTTTTCTTTCAACCATTAAAATTCTAGTTGATTAGATAGCTCACAAAATGCTTGAATTCATCATTTTGGCCCATGTTTGTGGCGTGAACATTTTGGAGTGTGGGTCTGCGATCCTAGAGAATTAGAACTGTGACTGTACAGATAAACTGAAACACATTCCATTTGGCCAGTTTACATTTAAATTAAGACAAATGAAAATCTCTCTGACTGTTTAAATGTTGCATTTTCATTTCTGAACTTTATTGCTATGTTCTTTTGGCATGCAGATCTGGACGAATGTTCTAATGGAACCCACCAGTGTAGCATAAATGCTCAGTGTGTAAATACCCCAGGCTCCTACCGATGTGCCTGCTCCGAAGGGTTCACTGGAGATGGCTTTACCTGCTCAGGTGGGTGAGAGTCCTGATGTGTGTTCTGGCATGATTTTCATGGGACACTCTGTGTTTTCCTGATCTGAAGAAAACTGTGGTTAAAGGAGGCTGAAATCACTATCTCTGTTTTTACACTTGACTTACAGGTGAATATGTATCTTTCTCTTACATTAAACACAAAACTTGGAAAATTATCCAAAATATTGGTGAAAGTTTTAAAATATTGACATTTATTACAATCATTTACTGTTAATAGTTATCATTTTCTTGTATTCATTTATAGCACAGTTGTCAAAAATATCAGCTCTGTCTGAATCATACCACCTGGATTCAGATCGTGCCTGTGCTGCTTACAGGTTCTGTAGCCTTAAGTAAATTAGTTAACCCATGCGACCTTAGTTTCCCCATTTTAAAATGGGCATAGTAATAATAATATCATTTATTTGTTTTTTCTTTTTTATCACTAAATGAATGACATGTGGGAAAACTATTCAGCTTCTTATGATACACTATGTGACCTACCCAATCACTGCTATTTAATGTGTTTATCAAAATCTCAGCTTATCACATGCTATTGAAAGTATTAAATGGAATAAGACAAGTGAAGGGCTTAGAAAACCACATCATAAGAGCTCAATAAATGTTAGCTGCTACTCGTTCCACATTCTTTGAGGATGAAACATCCACTCATTATAGATAAGACGAGATCATCTTGCTGGACACAAAGTATAATACTTTCAAGATTGTAAGATAGGTGTTTCTCAGTTGAATTTCACTACGTACTTTAAACCCATAATTAAAAGATAGACTAATTTTTTCTAATTATTGACATAAAAAACACAGTCTCATTTGCAAATCTCTCTTTAAGAAAACATGTTTATTCAATTTTAAGGCTTTATTACTTTTAAACATTGGATATTCCTCTTTCTTAGCATTTCTCTGCACTGCGGTGGAAAGGAAAGGGCACAGCTTTGGTGTCAGACACAGCTGTACTTAGATCTTGGCTCAGCCACGATTAGCTCACAGTGACTCCTCTGGCTCAGCTGGCTGCTCTTAGCCTCGAGTCCTTCCTCTTCTAAACCTCACAGGATGGGTGAACTAAACGAAAACACGCCTGTCAGGCAACTAGCACACTCTCTGGCAAATATCAGGTGCTCCATAAACAGTGATTTCTGTCCTCCCCCCTTTTTCCATTTGATAGAGTTAAATAAATTGTCTTTACAGTCTATGAATAACGCCCATTTGCATAATTAAGTCCATTTGCATTAATTATATTGTCTATTTGCATTAATTACACTTTAATGAGTGTAATGACATGAAAGAAACTGCTCATTCCCATAGTGTCCCTAATTTGCTTAAAAATACTTGAATTAGTGAAAGAATGAGTTGTTTGAATACTATAATATTTTCAAATGACTTAGCACCATTTTAAGATTAATTCCAATGTTATTGGTCATATCTAAATGATGTTGGGATAATACTGATGCATCAAAGGGACCTTGAAGAGAACTAAGACAAATGTGAGAGACACCTGCATGCCTCCTGTTAATCATATGATAATGGAATGTTAGGGTGTAGGTTAAAGAGCTCTACTATCAAGTTGTATACCCTTATTTAGATGAATATGATTAATTGTCATTTCATGTTAATGAGCACTCACTCAAGCAAGTGAAATTGATTAGTTATAGATCAAGGAAAAAATGTATCATGCAATTTGGAACTTAATAGAGGTGTAATTTGCTTTGCCCACAGATGTTGATGAGTGTGCAGAAAACATAAATCTCTGTGAGAACGGACAGTGCCTCAACGTCCCGGGTGCATATCGCTGCGAGTGTGAGATGGGCTTCACTCCAGCCTCAGACAGCAGGTCCTGCCAAGGTGGGTCACCAGGATTCCAACTCTTTTCCAAGTTGGATCAACCACAGCAAATGAAACCACAAAAAGGGCTGGAACGGGCTCCACCTGGAAGCAGAATACACAGCACATGCTGCACATATAAAAGTCATTCGTTTAAGCATGGATTATTTTGCCGAATGAATAATGATGAAGGCTGCTTTCATCTCTTATGAAGTTTTCCTGGCCAAGAGCCAATAGTTGGAAGTTCAGCTCACTCTTTTTTCTTCTTTTTCTTTTTTTATCACTAAATGAATGACATGTGGAAAAACTATTCAGCTTTTAAAATATGATATATTACCTACCCCAATCACTGCTGTTTACTGTGTTTATTAAAATCTAAGTAGGTCATTTTTTGGCATTTACCCTCATGTTTTAGTCTGCTGTCTGTATGTCAGGGACTGGAGGTTCTCGTTAGGGACTCATCAAGGACTGCATCTCTTGCCTAATAGGAATGTCTCCTTCTTCTAAGTTATGACATCATCCCCTTTTCCTAGAAGTCGGACTTTGTAACTAGTATGGTATCTTTCCAAGAAAAAGAATTTGTATTTCTTTTAAATTAGAGACTAAGTTCACTTTACATATAGTTTGGGCCATCATTGTCTTCATAGGGAGGACATGAAAATACAAACGAAGAAAGGAAAAAAATTGAAAACAGTTCATAAACCATAAGGCCTTAACAAAATTAGGGATTCATAGAAAATCTTTAAAAAATAGCTCAGGCTAACTGCTGGGTGAAGCTTATAAAAAGAAACCAGGTTACAGGCTCTCCTTACACTAGTGTCTAAGCAAATGAACAGAAATAGTCAACACCAGCATACACATACACACACACACGTACACACACACACAGTTCACCAGCATCAACCAAACAAAAACAAATGATACAATCTGGGCTGGTTCAGACTAGAGCCTCTCTCTGCCCCACTACCAGGAGTTGCACTGAAAGTGTGCCTAAAAGATCATGGAATTTTCCATAAATTTCCACCAATTTTGAAAGAATCAAAACACGAGAATGAATAGTAGGCTCTGGGGAAGATGATCGTAGAAACTGAAAGCATTCATGCTTCTACATTGACCTGCTAGATTGGGCAGAATCTACTTCATTTTATACAAGGCAGCTGTAGAGTGAGCTTCATTTTTTTTTCCCCAGCCCTGGTTTCTTCTAAGCACTGAAGCCAATTAGTAGAAAATGTGAGTCAGTGTGGTCATGGAACTACATGATTTATTACTCACGTCAACTTGACAAGAGTTAGTGGGAAAAGGAGCAAGTCAGCAGTAGCCAGATACTTTCACCAACATAAAAACTCAAAATGAATTCTTTATACATAAGACAGAATTTCCCCTTCATAATTCTATTCCTGTATCTGTAGCCTAGGCCCTTCCAAAACTTCTCTCCAGACCTCCCCCAAGGTGATGCTAAAAAGTTTCTACTTGCGTCACATGTTGGTTTCTCATAGTATGTTATTACCACAGAGAGAAATCCCAGTTGCCAGGGAAACTGAGAGTGGCAAACATGCACTTTACCTTCAGTTAGACCCTGTGCTCCATTTAGCTAAATGCCAACTTTTGAGATCCCAAAAATATAATTCCATGGTTCTGCCTTTTTCTCCTTGTTTTTGTTTTCTCTCTTCCTACACGATCTGGCTCATCTGGGCAGTTTCTCCTGAATTTGCTAATTTAATTTCTTTATGTCTTCCCATCTTATTATAAATATATGCTCCTCTGAATTAACTCTCTGATTCAACATTTTCCACTCAGCATCTACTTCATCGCAAATTCTCAGAACTTTCTATAGAATCCAAAAAATTGCTGGAGTTGGCCTTTTCGCAGTGTTCTCCACCAAAATGGGAGAGTGCAAAACCTGGAGGAAGTTCCTCAGAGACAAGTTAGGGCTCCATCAGATGGAGTGAACTTAGATAACAGAGCATTTGGTATAATATCTGAAGAGAGAGCAGAGGCCAGGTTCATCCACAAAGAGCGCACACAGCCGCCTGGAGCTCTTCCCGTCCATGTTTCCCCCTGCCCCCACCTTGTGAAAGATTGGGCTACAGATTAGCAATTTTAAATGAAACGCATACCCCAAGCTGTCTTCCAAATAAAGCCTGGATAAAGAAGGGAGGTTGTCAGGAAACTCTATCTAAATTATATCAGAGTATAGAAAAACTCTTGAAAGAGCTGACCAAGTAATGTGTACACAAACTGAAAATAAACCATGGCAACTATGCAGGCATCCTATGGAAACAACAAAAAAACAACATACAAAAAGCTGATAAAGAACCAACCCAGAGTAGAAGAAATTTAAATTACAAGATATAACTATCTCAAGATAGCACTGTAGGATGACTTGTCTAGTCTAGCCTAAAATGACGTGCCTGGTCTGCATTCTCAGAATATGAGGTAATTTGTGTACAAAAATGTCCATCCTCTTCCTGTGAGTAGAAATACAGATGATTTCTACAGCTGTACACACACATATATGCCTTCATTTCCATATAAATGAGGAGTAGTAACTTCTCGTTTATTGACTTTGAGTTAAAGCTTCATGGAAGAGTTTCATAAACTGATTTTATGACTTCAATTCAATAGAGATATTTTAATGAAATTTGTAAGAATGTTGGGTAATGGATGGTCTTATTATGTGCTATTGGAAAAAAACTCTTTCCCTGTTTATGACTGACTTTATGATAACAGATAAAATTACAAAATAAAGAAGTTTAGAAAAAGTTAAATTATTTTAAGCATATCTTTAATATTTAAAATATTATATTGTATATTTTATATGTTCTAGATGTTTATAAGACATCTGCTGTTTGCACTAAATTATTATAATCTTTGAATTTGTTTTTATCTTTCATTCTTTACAATCTTCTTCCTTTGACATGTTCATATTTAATTTTTATATTTTTTATGCCTTAGGCCAATTTTTTTTATTTATGTTATAACCCAAGACAGTTGAAATATTGTCAATAAAATAAAATAATATTTCTTTTATATCTTTGTTCCATAGATGAGCATTAGTTGCTTGCTATTTGTGTGACCTACCTAGTTAAAGAAAAAGAAAATTTTTTACTGCATTAAAACGTCTGGGAGGTAGAAAAATTCATTAATGCAATACCTTAAATCAAAATGTCTAAACAAGAGATTACCGTTTCTTTTAATCTTCAGATATTGATGAATGCTCCTTTCAAAATATTTGTGTCTTTGGAACGTGTAATAATTTGCCTGGAATGTTTCACTGTATCTGCGATGATGGTTATGAATTGGACAGAACAGGAGGGAACTGTACAGGTATGGCCAGTTAACGGCTCAGTTGTGTTCTTATTAATTGAAATGAATATTTTGTGCTAAGTATAACAATCTCTCAAATTTCTGCTTGGCCTGCTTATGCCTTGAGTTGTGCATTTTTTTGAAGAAAAAACAAAAACGTTCTGATACATTTACTTTTAACTATGGAATTGATCCATCTTTATATAAACAACAATATTAAATACCTACCATGAGACTAGGAAAGTAGTTCTTTGTATGTATTTGTGTATGTTCATGCATATGTACATATAACATATACATAATTTTAGTTAAGCAAACAGTGCCATAATTTCTTCTTCTTTAGAATTCCAACATTTAATTATTATTTATCTATTAAGGATAGTAAATGATATTATCATGAATACCACGTGATTGATCCATGGAGCCTGTTTTAGGTATATACAGGATTTAATCTTTACTTCATGGTGCTGAATCCTTCCTAAAGATCTTTAGTCTACTAACTTTCAAAAGTTCCACCAAATTCTTTGGAAGAGCCATATGCATGGAGAAAGTAAAGATTTTAACGTGGGCATTTTAAATGTTTTTCCTAGATATTGATGAATGTGCAGATCCCATAAACTGTGTAAATGGCCTGTGTGTTAACACTCCTGGTCGCTATGAGTGTAACTGCCCACCTGATTTCCAGCTGAACCCCACCGGCGTGGGTTGTGTTGGTAAGTGAAAGCTATTTGAAACAAATAGAATTATATAGAGTTAAATCTTCAGAGTCTCTTGGTAATGAACTAAATTTGAAAACCAAATAGCCCTTCACCTTAAAAAACTCTAGATTACCAAAATATGTGGTCACTTTATTGTGTTTATCTTCCAAGTCATATTTTGAAAGAGGAATTTTTGAGACCTCTGCTCCAGCCTCCTCCTCTCACAGACTTAGTAACCAGGGCTCACAGAGGCACAGTAATATGTTCAAGGTCTCAGAGCTTGCAGATGGCAGAGCTGAGTCTGGGTCCCCAGCAGCCTGGCTCCCTGTGCAATGCGTTGGCCAGGACAGCCCAAAGTGGTAGAGCTACTGGAATATACATTTCTCTTTGCTATGAGAAGAGTCATGTGGCAGTGAAATAAGTGAAGTGATGAGAAGAGAGGAATTGGAGAACTGGATTTCATGAGCCAAACCACTGGAGTGAAACAAGTTGGAAGATTGGGGAAAAGCAGGGAAGGCAGTAATGAAGGCTCAGAATCTCTCATCACCATTCCAGACGTCTCTGATCTGTAGAATATAATTGTCCAGCTTTTGCCATCTGCCCTGTTTCTGCCCCGTAGTGAGTGTTTACCTAGAGGAGTAAATGGTCTGGAGAATTTCCTAAGAGAATACAAAGGAAAATTCCTGGCTTTAGTAGAAATCTGCCTGCCATCTTCAGTGTCGGTTTTCCTGGGGGCCTGCAGTGTATGGAGGGCATGTTTGCTGCTCTGATTGATACACAATTTATATATTGTTTTCAACTTTTAGAGAATATATTTAGTCGTGATTTATGGCTACTCCAAGTTCTGACTTTTTCATTCAAAACCATTCATTCAGTAGATACTGAGTGCCTTCTATTCTAGGGGCTAGAGCTACAAGGTGAACAGTGTAAGCAAATTCTCTGCTTTTGTGTTAACATTCTGGTGGCAGAGAGAGAGATAAAAGCAAGAACCCTTTCTGACACTGGAGGTGGTTAAGGAGAAGTGCTATATTATGTTGGGATGGGGGAGTCGGATCCTCGAAGGAGGGAGCAAGCCAACTGGACCTTTGAGAGGAGAAGCCTCCCAGCAAAAGGAGCAGGCAGTGCAAAGGGCCAGGGGTAGGAGGATACTGGTGTTGGAGACACAGCAATGAGGTTGTGCAGCAAGAGTGGAGTGAGTTGGGGGCAGGGTGTGAGGAGAGGAGTCAGAGAAGGAGGAATAATCGAGATCACAAAGTGGTTCTCAACTCTGGATGCACAGTAAAATCCCATTTGGAACCTTAAAAATATGGTAATGGCTGCTTCACCCCCAGAAATTGAGTCACTGGTGCCTCAGTATTTCTTAAAATCTTTCTTGGAGCAAAGGCTATGATAATAAACGGGGAGTACAAATGGTCCCCGACTCACCATGTTTCGACTTACAGTTTTTCGACTTTACAATGGTGCAAAAACAAAATGCATTCAGTAGAAACCATACTTTGAATTTGGATCCTTTCCCAGGCTAGTGATAACGCAGTGCGATACTCTCATGATGCTGGTCAGAGCAGCAAGTCACAGCTCCCAGTCAGCCACACAATCACGAGGATAAACATCCAATACACTTACAGCTGTTCTGTACCCACACAACCATTCTGCTTTTCACTTTCTGTACATAGTATTCAATAAAGTACATGAGATAGTCAACACTTTATTATAAAATATGCTTTGTGTTAGATAATTTTGCCAAGTATAGGGTAATGAAAGTGTTCTGAGCATGTTTAAGGTAGGCTAGGCTAAGCTATGATGTTCGATAGGTTAGATGTATTGAATGTGTTTTTGACGATATTTTCAGCTTACAATGGGTTTATCAGGATGTAACCCTATCATAAATTGAAGAAAATCTGTAATCCATAAGCTAAAAAACATAAGCAAATGCCCAGAACTGTTGGTAATAAGAAAAGAGTCAAGTTAAAACAACCATATAAATATCACTTTATACCTACTAGACTGGCAAAAATTAAGAAATCTGGAGAATATGAAGTGTTGATAAGGACCTGGACCTCAAGGAGCCCTCTGTTCTGCTGGTAGAAGTGTAGACAGGGGCAGCCCAGCAGAGAATATTCTTGCACAACAGTACTCAGATTAACTATCAGCATATAATGGATTTGGCTTTTTAGTTTCTTTTCAGATCAGTTCTAGCTGTTTGTATATGGATTGATACTTCCTGGCTTTATTCTTTCTTTGAGATCTTCCAAAGAACAAAGACTCGTTCTATCTCACAAATACCATAAGAGTCCATTGGACCCTTTTATCAGTCTCAGATACATTATGAGATGTTAGTGATGTCACTTTGCCTTTATCTTGAAACGTTTTGCCATTTTATTATGCTAGTTTTTATTTCATCATTACTCATCAGTTGTGCCCAATGATGCTAAAAACAAAGATGAAACTAATAAGAAAATGGAAAATTGTGGTAGCATCTAGCAGGATGATGCAGTAGTGAAATAAAATGTCACTGTTGCATCATCCTTCAATTTTCCTGCTCTGTTACCCAAAGGATTGCATTATCTTTCGAGAAGGTATGAAAAAAGACTGGAGACACTGTATTTGGCATGTATTTGATGCTACATTTGAGCATTTATTGAACACAGTTGAGAATTCAGAAGTTTTCACTTTCTGGCCCTAATGGCAGAGAAGAAAATTGGTAGCAGACAACATTCACAGTTGTTAGGTGGATCAGAAGATGAAAGCAACAGAGACCAGCAGCACTCTGGTTTAGATTCTAAAGATGATGGTGAAATTGATCATATGAGCAAAATGCTGACTGTGAGTCTTTGGAGGTCAATGTCCTGGATGAAAGTTTTCAAACTTAAGAATCAATGAGTGAGTGAAAAATATACTTCTATAGACAAAAGAAATATGGTAACCTCATCTCTTAGTCAATAGGAAGAACTTCAACACACAACATTGGGCAAGTGCCTGACTCCTCCGACGTTCTTGTGTTCTTTCATATTTTATTATATTTCTATACCAAAACTTAGTTGATATGGTTCTTGAGTTGACAAATAATGAAGGCAGGTGTTTATACAAAGGTTATTGGAATTAAATATGTGATGTGGAAATAAAAGAAAATCATTGGATTGCTGATTCTAATTGGTGTTGATAGATCTAAAAATGAAAAGGTTTTCCAGCAAAGAAGATAGCTTTCCTCTCATCAACACAATTATGAGCTGTCAGAGTTTTCAAAAATTTCTTCAGGTATTGTGTTTTAATGATACAAGAAGAAGAAGAAGAAGTATTGATAAGATAGAACCTGTTAGAGATATTTTTGAAATCTAGACTCAGTTTTTACAAAATGCGTATGTTCCAGATTAATGCACGACAGCTGACAAGCAATTAATTGCACTCATAGAACCATTTTGGGAATATATATCTTCCAAACCAAAAAAATAGGGAGTAAAGATTTGAGTTAGCCATTACTAAATTCTCATTAAAATTTCTACTAAAGTTGTTTCACTATGCCTTTTTTCTCCTGTGAATTATTTTCAAAATGACTTACAAATATAAAAAAACTTGAAAGGTCCATTGGATGCAGATGGTAAATGACAATGACTATTTTTCCTGATACTGGAGGATAAGGATATGCAAACTCTGTGAACCAGCAGTTCCTCTCCTGCCTCTCTAGAGGCCAAAGAAAGAAACTCACAGGCCCAAGCAGAGCCATTGGTAAAGATGCTCACGGCAGCATTGTTTGTGATGGCAGCTATTTAGGAACCATTTTTGTAGAGTGGATAGATTTTTTTAAAATGACAGTTAGGCACCATAGAGTTTACAAATTGGATGTTATAAAAATGGAATGAGATATATGACAAAATATCGTTTATGTAAATTAAAAATGTGTGCATGAAAAAAATAATTGTTTTGCAAGAACACATACAAAAAATAATAACATTAAACATTCAGATGGTTGAGTAGTGGACAAGGAATGGGAATGGAGAATAAAGATAAAAGAGAGAGAATGGGAGGGGGAGAGGAAGGTCGAATGAATACAAACCTAGTAATAGAGAGACCATGAGTTAACTCATCTCTCTGCACCTGAGATACAGCAACAAAAACAAAATTAAAAAATGAGAAAAAAATAAAGTAAAATAATAAAAAGCTGCCCAAGAGATTCTAATATGCAGCCAGGAATGAAAACTACTTTATAGACTGTGATAAGGACTTTGGATTTTTACTCCCATTGAAATGGGTGGCCACTGGAGGTGGCCTGACCTAAAGTAATGCTTCTGAAAGATTATTCTGGATATGGTGGGAAAAATAGACTATAGTTTGGTCAAGGATTGAATTCAAGAGATGAGTCGGGAACCCATTACAGTAGTCCAGGTTGAGGGATGATGGAGACAGTGGTAAGTAGCAAGATTCCAGCTTTATTTTGAAAGTAGAATTGACTTTATTACTGGATTGAATAAGGGATGGCAGTAAGGAGTCAAAGAATGACTCTAAGATTTAGAGCCTAAGCAAACTGAAAAACTGGAGTTTCCGTTATTTGAAAATGCGGAAGACTGGGAGAGGAGTGGAGCAGGTTTTGTATGAGGCGGAGAGAGTATCAAGAGTTTGGTTTTAGACATGTTAACTTTAAAGTAACTTTATATATCTAAAAGGAGAAATCAAACAGGCAGTTGGCAGAAGGGTCTTGAGTTCAGGGGACAGATGAGAGATGGAACCATAAATCTGAGAGTTCTCAGCAAAAAGATAGCATTTAAAGTCATGGAATCAATGAAGTGATCTGCATGGTAACTGTATATGGAGACAAGAAAAAGTCTGAGATTCACTGATCTCTTAACCACCCTCTCTAAAGTTGTTACAGATAGTCTTTCCCTAAACCCACAAAGTTCATTGTGCAAATTGAAAGTAACCCATGGGAGAATGGAGATGAGGGGCAGGAGAGGAAGAAGATGGGGTTATAAATATTTCTTTGATATGTTATGTAGCTTTAAATTAATTTATCCTGGATTGTTTCCCCATTATCCATAAACTCATGATATAGATGGATTATACCAAAAATTTCTTGTGGTCATATTATTGAAGGTTCAGAATGTCCCAAATGAGTAATTTCTTACTATCTTGTTTACTCCATGATCTATATGGATTTCTAAACACAGGAAAGTTTGTCATAATTAATTTAATTCCTACGAGTCAATCGTGAAAAGATTTAAGGCAAGAGATTGTTTTGTGCTGAAGATTAAAAGGAAACTTTCATATTAACATACAGAATTTGAAGTTCATCATTTGAGTGACCTTTCTCTCAGAAGGAATTCTCACTATGGCAAAGGTAATTTTAAGCTCCTGTGTTGCTCTGCAGACAACCGTGTGGGCAACTGCTACCTGAAGTTCGGTCCTCGAGGAGACGGGAGTCTGTCCTGCAACACCGAGATTGGGGTGGGCGTCAGTCGCTCCTCCTGCTGCTGCTCTCTGGGGAAGGCCTGGGGGAACCCCTGCGAGACGTGCCCCCCTGTCAATAGCAGTGAGTATGGAGCTGAAGAAGAGGAAGGGAACAAACTCTGGTAGCTGAAGACCAGTTGCCATTTCATTCTTGTGCTGGGACAGGGGAAATAGGGCCAAAGTTTTGATTTAGGACTACGTGCTCTCAGTGATTATGCTGAAACCAGCCAAGAATGTTTTATATAAAAGGAATTTGAATTCCTCTATTCTTATTGTTTTTCATGATATGACAAAAAGAAAAAACAATTTTTAACCACAATCCAGTGTGAATGGTGATAATATCAATTCTCCACGGTATCACAGATAAAGGCTGTTCCTGATTGTTCTCCGAGGTTGTTTTAGTTCAGGTTCATAGATGTGCTGTAGTCCTCAAGTCAATCATATCATGCCTTAAGTTGAAACGTATGTTGTGATATGGACAGAGATGAAACTTCTGAATTGTTGAGTCTTTGAGATTATTCATTAGCCAAAAATGTTCTGATATAAATTGTCTGCAAAGACGTTTTTTCTTTGATTAAAAACCCATGGTTTTTGTCATTCTACTGTGTATATAATTTATGAAGTAATGATCTTATGTCAAGTAAAATCTAATATACTTTTAAATGTATTTGAAAAGGCGCTAAGAAAAATGTAGCTACACCCCTGAGGATGTGTATTTTGAGCCTGGCACTTGCTAAATGCTTGTTCATTGTCTCAGCCACTTGGACACAGGTATCGAATCTCTTCTTTCCATTGTTTTGTAGCTGAGTATTACACCCTGTGTCCCGGAGGCGAGGGCTTCAGACCTAACCCCATCACAATCATCCTAGAAGGTGAGTGCACCTCTAATTGCCGCTGCCCAGATTTAAACAAGGTCAAGAGTTTACTTTAGAAGAAAGCTAGTAGAAAAGTTAGTATGGAGCAATCTCAACAAGATCATTTTGCAAAATTACAGATGGACAATCAAATACCAGGATGCTGAATAATCATTTGTAAATCAGAAAGATATCATCTGTTGCAGTGATCTGATATCTGATTGTTCTGCAGAGAAACTCTCTTTCCCATTATCCCCCGATTTTAAGCATCCCCAACTTGCTTTAATCACTCCTCTCAGATTATGACAAAGTTCCACAACAAAATCAAGGAAATCCATGGTCAGAATAAAGCTTCCATCTAAGTGTGCTTTCATTTGGATGCGTGGAAGTCTGCAGGTCTTACAGGATCACACGTTTGAAAGCTCTGATAGTAGCTCTTGTCTTTCACGATAGTATTTGTTGTAAGTGAGCTGTCTCCCTTCTGCAGATATTGATGAATGCCAGGAGTTACCAGGTCTCTGCCAGGGTGGCAACTGCATCAACACTTTTGGGAGCTTCCAGTGTGAGTGCCCACAAGGCTACTACCTCAGCGAGGAAACCCGCATCTGTGAAGGTGAGATGACTCTACACCTAAAGGTATACTGGTCAGGCCTGGGGAAAAGGGTCCATCCTCAAATTCTATCAAAAGATCTGTTGAGACTGGTTCATAACTTGTTTCTTTTCATATCGATGCCACTAGATTAATTTATAGCTTATTTGCTATAATTTACTATTATTTTTCTCTGAGTAAATGAGTTGATTAAAGGTAAATGGGGAAAGCTGGAGTAGTGTGAAACGTTCAATATCAAATAAAGTATTGTTTCAAATATTGATAGGAATTATATTTTACAGAGGGAAAATAGGTAAGGTTGAATGCAACTATGAAGTTAATATTTTTCAGTAATTTTTAAATGTTGGACTACAGGTATAAAGAAGTTCAAAGGTTATACAGATGTCTTTCTTGCTTCCATCCCTCCATTTATCACGTGGCACTATAGACATCCTTTTAGGGTCTTGTCTCCCCACTAGACTAGGAGCTTCTTGAAGCAAGGTCCACATCTTAGTCATTTTTATAGCTACAAATTCTAGCTTACAGTAGGCTATCAGTATGGAATAAATGAATGCTTATAAAAATGAATATTAAACATGATCAAAATTATTTCCATTATAACCTTTCTTTTGGAACATGTTAGATAAATGCATCTGGAAGAAATATGATTTAATAAGGAGAACAACCAGCAGCTACACTACTTCTGAAATCTCTGAATGGGTACTAATTTGAAAGGAGCTATAAAGATAAAGGCTGTCCTAAGTGCATTCAGTTTAAAGTTAGCACTGAAATTTAGTTTAAATGATATAAGAGGAAAGCAGGCTTTAAAGCATTTCCATTTGAAGAATACGAAATTTCAATTAAAATAATATAGATGCTATTTAAATTATTTTTTGCCACTTTGTAATTACTTTTGATTATTTATATTTTTGAATATTAGATTTTTTTCTTTTAAAGAAAAGAAAATGTATAAATGCATGTTTTGGGTTATTTTCTATGTAATTGCTTTAAATTCTAAATTTTTAAAAAATATGGATTTTAGGAATTAGCTTCATGCTTTGTACAGTAGTTTTAAATGATATAAATTCATGGAAAAATATCTTTATTAATTAATGGATATTCTTGCCTACTCTAGATATTGATGAGTGTTTTGCACATCCTGGGGTGTGTGGGCCTGGGACCTGCTACAACACCCTCGGAAATTATACCTGCATTTGCCCACCTGAATACATGCAGGTCAACGGAGGCCACAACTGCATGGGTAGGTAATGGTCTTGGATATTAATTAGGTCATAGTTGTTGGCTTCCCACATAAGGTACTTACATCTCAGAATTATTTTCAGAAAGTTTGCAATTTAAATCTTTATGAATGATTAAGTATTTCAAAGTCTTATAAACTTCTGGCTCTGTATCATGTTTTTGAGCTTTGGCTGTATAGTTACATTTTAAAAAGCATGAGTCTGAGGGAGAAAATTTAATCAAATGTTACAGTTATATATATATATTTTTTTTGAGGAAGATTAGCCCTGAGCTAACATCTGCTGCCAGTCCTCCCCTTTTTTGCTGAGGAATACTGGCCCTGAGCTAACCTTGTGCCCGTCTTGCTCTACTTTATATGTACGATGCCTGCCACAGCATGGCCTAACAAGCAGTGTGTAGGTCCACACCCAGGAGCCAAACCGGTGAACCCTGGGCCACCGAAGCAGAACATGCGAACTTAACCCCTGTGCCACTGGGCCAGCGCATACAATTATATATTCTTAAATAATTTTTATTTTCCATTTATATAAAGTGAACATGATTATACAAATAAGATAACCTTTACAATTTAATACTTAATATGTTTTAAATTAAATAAATGCTTGTGAGTAAAGAAACAAATATCTATTTTTCTGCCTAGACATTAATAAATGAAATCCCGTAGCTAAAAACAGAAGAGACATTAATCTAAAAATGATTTGTGTTTAACCTGAAGAATTCTATTAAGATACCTCCAAATTTTTCTGACTTTTGTTAACGGAGGAAGTTTGGTGTCTCCTGGTGTGTGGGCTTGGTCATCAGTGGCTCGCTGATATGATTGGTTGGCTTCTTTGTTTTTCTATATGTAGACATGAGAAAAAGCTTTTGCTACCGGAGCTATAATGGAACCACCTGTGAGAATGAGTTGCCTTTTAATGTGACAAAGAGGATGTGCTGCTGTACATATAATGTGGGCAAAGCCTGGAACAAACCTTGTGAACCATGCCCAACCCCGGGAACAGGTAAGCACACAGCTCGTGCTTCTGCTGAAGGCCGAGTTGCTGACACACACAGAGATTGTGACAGTATAGTAAAAGCAGACATGTACTAAAACCAGACACACACTCGGTTCTAAAAATATCCAAGAGCATCATGTGGCCGTTTCCCAAGTGGCCTTCTTTGGAATTGAAACGCTAATTTTTGAAATATCTGTTGAGTAGGAGTTCTGGATTCTGAAAATAAGCACCATTGCTGAAGAGTTACAGTTCATAGCACTTGTCCATTTAAATTAATTATCTTAAACCATGCTGATTAATCATGCATTTATTCATCGAACAAATATTTGTTAAGCAACTACTGTGTCATGGTGCTAGACTTGGAAGGTGTACTAATTTCATTAAAAAGCTTGCAACAATTTAAAGCCCATCAAGTTTAGTATCTTTTTTTAGTTCAATCTTGAAAAATATGCAAAAAATGAATTTGATGAGCAAACTTTACATAAAAGCAACTTATTGCCAAAGTATTCCTTCTGCATCCTTTCCCTCAAACTTGCCTGAAATATTCAGGCAGAAAATAGAACTTGTCTTTACGTGGTAAAATTTTTCTCGCAAGCACAGATTCTTTTGAAAGGAAAACTGAAAGATAATGAAGACAAGTGAAAGAATCAACTTAAAATTGTTGCCCACCGAGGTTCTTTTATGACCTGGAACGTGGTCACTTTAAATAGCTGTAGATAATAAGAGCTGAACCAATGGGACAAATGAGAAACAATGATTATGCATTTGTTACCAAATATTATTAAGGGTATGTGTATTAAAACGTTTTATTTAATGTGATGATGAAATTAAATTAAGGAGTGACGTGAAAAGTGACATATGGGGCTCAGATTCAGTGAGCAAATGGGTTTTCTTAGCCCTGTCTTTCCAAAAAAAACAAATAGAAACATTTTTATAGTTCTCTAACTTTTAAAAGCTCCGTTAGTTAGAAATTAAAGAGCACTGGTTGGGGATTGAACACCACATTTTTTGTGAGGGGAAGTAAAGGGCTTAGGTTTGAAAGACAGGTCTGTATTTAAATCAAAGCTCTGCCGCTTATTGTCTGACCTTATGTAGATTATTTATCCTCTCTGAAACTCATTCCTCATGTCAAAAATAGGGATAATAAATAAATAATGACAGTGACTAATTCATATGGTTATAGTGAAAATTAAATGAGAGGATGTATATAAGTTACAATTTGAATATTGCCGGGCAATTAGGAGCCACTAAATTGAGCAGCCCTTGCATGCCTCTCTGTATGTTCTGGACGCTTGGTGAGTACTGGTGGATGAAATGTACAAAGTCCCTCCCCTGAGAGCAGTTAGAGTAGAGGAGCAGGATGTGTTTTATCTAACACTGCTTTCAGCAGTTTTACTCACTATGTAGCAGTGGGCTTCGGAAGCAATCTGCTTCTTAAAAACTGGAATTCTTTTAAATTTCTCTTGTTTGGTGAATTATGTGTAGGAATAATTCTTCTAGTCTCTATTTTATCCCATGATGCGTTGTTTTTTATGCCTCAAATTTCACATTCCAACAAATAGACATTTATGTAAAAAAAAAATACAAAATTCATGTCTCATTTATTACTCATTGTTAACCTGTTTCATTGCCACGGAATTATTTTTGCACGTCTGTGCCTTTGTGCAATTCGTAATCCCTTTATAAATTTGTGCTGTAATCTGTTTTTTCAATCTACATAAATTGGATCATCTTTAAAACTCTGCATACCAAAAGAAAAAAATAATTTAAATGCCTAGAGTTGATATTTTGAACCTTGTAATGATTTCCTTGTCTTCTAATATCAGAGCAGTAAAAAGTTAATGATGATAATAATAATAATAATGGTAAAGAATGCCTAGAACCATTCCTTGCAGAAGCTGGCATTGTTATCAAATAAAGATAATTGAAATTAAAATGTCTGGTTGTGAATAATATAAAATATGTTTATCAGTGAAAGTAATACTGTATAAAATGTTGTTTTGAAGGAGTTTGAGAATTTTAAGAGTGCATTTGCTTTGTTTATATTTTAAAGCGGACTTTAAAACCATATGTGGAAATATTCCTGGATTCACCTTTGACATTCATACAGGAAAAGCTGTGGGTGAGTTTTTCAGATTGTTTATTTTAATACGTATATGTAGCATTTTGTAAAACCCTATTCAGTGGTTTTAAAATTTAAAGTACCATAACATATAATAATCTGGATTCCAACCTAATATGCTTAGACAGACAGAACACGTTACAGACTCTAACCAAGTGCTAATAGTGGTATTACTCCATCAGCATAGTCTGGTGATTGAGTTATGATAGCTATGTGACTATCCTAAGATTTCATACATATCAAGCTGAAACTTTAGTTTTTTTGTCATGAATATTGTATTACATGACTAAATTACCTACCTTATTTGAACCTCTAGTTGCTATTTTCACTAGTATATGTTTAAGTTTTTGGTATATTTTTGCAGTATCCCTTTCTACTGATCTACTTATGAATCTGCAGAATTATTAATTATATAAATTACTTCCTTGTGAATTACTTTCTTTTGCTCATTCTACTTTTCTTCCTCAAAGATTAAATGAGCCATATAATTTTCAGTCTCCACTATCAATGCATATATAACAAAGTACATAAAATTAGGAAAACACAGCTTTCCTTATCAGATGAATAGCAGCAGGTAGGGGCACCTGACACATAACTGGAAGAGGAGGCTTGATTCCCTAGGAAATTTGTTTGCTATAGTGATGCTAAAATCACTTAGTATATATTTGATCAGCTACTTAAATTTTTCCATCACGGTTGAAAGTTAATAATCTACTTTATGGTCTATATGCTTTCATCAACCACAAAATCATTCATTTTTTGTGACCCTGAGTATATGTTCTCATTCCAGTGCACACTTAGCATTATTCAAGGTTTTATGGTAAATTCATTAAGCAGAACCATATATATCTGACCAAATCTGTTCAATTCCAGACATTGACGAATGTAAAGAGATTCCAGGCATTTGTGCCAATGGCGTGTGCATTAACCAGATTGGCAGCTTCCGCTGTGAATGCCCTACAGGCTTCAGTTACAACGATCTGCTCCTGGTCTGTGAAGGTAATCTGAGTCATGGATGTCCTTGAACCAGAAGAGTTTGGTAGACATAAATGATTTTTGGACAGTTTTCTGAATTTCACTGTTTCTTCCACAGTGTTTAGGAGTTGATCACGAAACTGGTTAAGTGCATGTAATACTAATGCAGGAATGAAATTTTTAAAATGTTGCTCTTTTCTCTTGTTGCTCTTTCAGATATTGACGAGTGCAGCAACGGCGACAACCTCTGCCAGCGGAACGCAGACTGTATCAACAGCCCTGGCAGTTACCGCTGCGAGTGTGCGGCGGGCTTCAAACTGTCACCCAACGGGGCCTGTGTGGGTAAGACAGAGACTGGCTCCTTCTTTGGCACTGAGCACAGCATTCTTTAGATTTCCTACACCTAAAAATTGTCCAGGCTTTCCTATCAAATACTTTCAAAAATAATTTTGAAAAGATTTCCTAAGTAAATCTACTCATCCATCTTGAACCTATTTCACTGTATCTTTTAGATAATTTTGTTAGGAAAAGGGTCTCTTTGATGGATTTTCCTAGGATTGGACCTAAAATAAAATAGTATCCTCGAGATACCAATCAACATATAAAAATTGCATGATTTAAAAAAAAAAAGAGGCCCAGATGCTTTAAAGGCTTGCTTATTTTGATTCAGCTGTTGTTATGGCTCATTTTTATCCTGTCTCTAATAATTAATTGCAGGTTATAGAAACATCTCTGAGAAAAAATGAAAGAATCTTAATAAAAATCAGATATGTGTGACATGTGTTTTACTTTTTGTTTTAGATCGCAATGAATGTTTAGAAATTCCTAATGTTTGCAGTCATGGCCTGTGTGTGGATTTGCAAGGAAGTTACCAGTGCATCTGCCACAACGGCTTTAAGGCTTCTCAGGACCAGACCATGTGCATGGGTAAGAGGGAGGACGTTCGTTCCACGGGGTGAAGCGGGGCTGAAACTCAGAGGAGATTTCAGCTCTGGCACTTGCCACGAGTAACTACCCTGTCTCTGTCAGAAACAGTCCTGCAAAAAGTTAGCTGTGTTCAATTGTATATGGTTTTATTATATGTAAAGTTTGCACGTGGGGACACAGCACAATATATTCTTTGGTTCAGTGTTTGCAACCTTTCTCCCCGGATGACTTTCACATGTTTTATATGTACCCCGGGACATTCGAGGTTACGTGGAATCACCACAGTACCAGCTGCCCTTTACCCCTCTCTGTGCCCACTCAAGAAAGCATTTTCAAACGCGAGAACACAAGAGAGTAGTAAGAGTGACAATAGTGAAATGCATATATGTATATACACACACGTACATACATACATACATACATACATACATACACTTTTTCCCCCCAAATCATTGAATACATAGATTTGTCTGCTTCTTTTGTGGTTTAAGTCTTAAACGCAATTTTTAAAAGCAAATCTCTTAAAAAATTCCGGGTAGCTAATATAATGGTTAGTTAAGCAATAATAGTGTCCGTGAGTTCTTGCTGAGCTGATGATTAATAAGATTTCAAGGCAGATGGGCTGGAGGCCTTAGAACTCAGCGTAACTCCTTAAATCTGATGTCAGCAACTGGCTCTCTGCCAAAAGAGTTCTCCATGCTTTCTACCTGAAGGAGGAAAATTAACTTGAAAACTTGGCTGTTTATAATTAGCATCTTCTCAGTTTAGAAAAAGCTGAAATTGTGCATCAACTCTTTTAGTATTCAAAGTCCCTCTGTATGACTAGTAAAGTCAGCTTGCAGAACTGAAGAACTAGTTTCCTTATGGCGTATCTGTACAAAGGAGACTACCTAGAGAAGATCTCAGTTCATCCATGGCCTCCTAAGAGCTCCCCTATGGACTTCACCCATGGAGGGAGGAAAAGTTCTCTAGGGGATGCTTGTGCAAAGGACAAATAGAGGATCTTTCTCTGTTTACGTGAACTTTCTAAGAGTGCTTGCTTATACATGCTTCTCCTGTCTGTACTCTCTGGGAGAGAGAATGATTTGCCAAAAATATGTGAGATTTATGATTCAGAAATTCATATGGAGAAAATCTGCCCTCACTCCTAACAATTCATCCATGATAAAAGTCAGCTAGACTCCCTCTCAACAAAGCATCCTTCCCTTTTTTGCACAGTAGAAGAGTTTCAGCAGCTTGGAATTCATGGTCTAGGGAGTCTGCTCTCTTATCTGAGGGGGACCTTTCTAAACATTTTCTTAATTTCATTTTTTGGAAAGCTAATAATATTGAGTTCTAATAGACTTCTTCAATTTGGATTCCACTAATTCATAAAATTTAGGAAACTTAGTTTGTCTCTGTTGTGCTGGTCAAATTAAGGTATGTAAATTTCCGGGGGAGTATTAATAAGGCTTAAAAGAACAGTTTTAGTGTTTCAAAAGACTGGTTTCCTTACAGTTGATAAACAAGCCTATTCATTAAAACATCTCCACTAGGAGGATGCTTGCTTAGCCTAGTTCTGAGTATTATATGTGCCTGTAAGTCATTGAACTACACCTTTTTCTTATAATTTTATAATTTAGAGTTTTCTCTACCTCATACTTATTTTCCTTAAATAAATATGGGTTCCTACTATTGAATGAGGAAAAATCTAAGCAAATCAGTAGTTTAAAAAAATGTAAATGTTTAAGAGGGTATTTTTTTCTAGTTAAAAATTGAATTCCTTTGATCCAATGTGTCTGTGCAGATGTTGATGAGTGTGAGCGGCATCCGTGTGGAAATGGAACTTGTAAAAACACAGTTGGATCCTATAACTGTCTCTGCTACCCAGGGTTCGAGCTCACTCATAATAATGACTGCCTGGGTAAGTACTCAGTCAGTCTTGTATTGCTGCTATTTCATTCCACACAATATACTGAAATGAAAAATAAAACCAAAGAATAGATGAATATTTTTATTATTAAAATTTCAAATATGTGCCAAAGATATGTATTATCATTGATTAATTTCCAGTTAACTAAAGCCATCATATTGGCTTAAATAATCACAAGAGAATCTGCAGTGTTGAGTACTTCCGTCCATCAACCATCAATTCAGGGGAAAAGGCCATGCAGATGATGGTAACTGTATTGGGACTGCTTTTTGGTTTTAGGTTGTTTTTACCCCTTAGATGGGAACAAAGTTAGACCTTTCATTGTTTCAGTGTTATTACTTCATATAAATTCATTCTTGATTTATATTCAGTTATTGACAGTCTCCAACTTAAAAACATGTTGTGTCTTGAAACTTCATTTTCTGTCAGCTTTTGAAGCCAGGAATGCCTTTTCCCACAGAACAGCACATGGACACTAGGTTTCCAAGTCAGCCCTCAGAAACCTATTTGATCTCTGTTTGTGAACAACTGCAGATTTTCAGTGGAAAATAAGTGTCTCCGATGCCTGGTACAGGATTTTAGCCTTTGCCCCTAACAAACAATGATTGAAATAAGAATTGATGGTGAGTAAGGGAGGTTCCTAAAGTTGGTGGAGGAGACAGCAAGAGAAGTGACAAGAAAGGTTGACAGTATTTCTTGTTTACCATGTGCCAGGCATATTCTGATGCTTTCCAACATAACTCATCTCTTAATTCACATGACCCTGTAAGGTATGTGAAAGTAACTCAGGCTTCCTACCATCCTGGGACCATCGCAGCCCAAACCCACCTCCAAATTAGGAAATATCTTCCTCCCAGTTTTCTTTAGTTGTCAAAATTCTGCAAAAAATTTTAGAGCCAATTGGAGATTTTATTCAACTACCTCCTTCTTGTCTATAATTTCTCAGATCCTTTGTACAGCCAGGGAGAAGTAAAGATATGGACACGGCTTTGATCAAAGTACTGTCTTCAAACAACCCAGAAAACTACCCAGATGCAGTCAGCCCTAAGCTTAACAGAAAACCTAACACTTTAGGATTTTTTTTTTCAAATTCTGTAAGCAAAATATGTCAGCAATTCTAGAGCGTTTTTAATATAATTGATTTTCTGCATTTAATATGTTATTTGTCCTTTGAATATGGTCAGCTATCTCCAGGTAAAGTCATCTGCAAACTAGGCAGTCAAGTATATTCTCTTGCCTCCAAGAAACGAAATATTTTTCATTTGCAAAGAATGGAAAGCTTCACCTTAAGCCTTCAACTTTTACCTGGTTATAAATTTATGAGTTATATTAATACCAAAAATGTACCCTTGTGGTTGAAATACAATAGGGATCTATGTGACCTTATTAATCATATAATCTTTATGATATGAGCCATTTTTTCTCTGTGTTGATGAGGAATTGTAATGGAGGGTTTTTATAAATGCATACCAATAAATATATTTTTAAGCTACAACTTGTGCCACATTGGACATGTAAGAGCTCTCTCTAAAAAGCTAACTCCTTTGTGCTTGCAGACATAGATGAGTGCAGTTCCTTTTTTGGTCAGGTGTGCAGAAACGGACGGTGTTTTAATGAAATTGGCTCCTTCAAGTGTTTGTGTAACGAAGGTTATGAACTTACTCCAGATGGCAAGAACTGTATAGGTAAGTAAACAATCAAGTCTTTGTGTTGTTTTGTTTTGTAAAATAATGATGTGACTCCCCGGGCCACACACACACACTTAGGCACTCATTCACATTTCATTTGTCATCTGATCACATGACCAAGATAAGATATCACAGGAAATTTTGGCATAAAGTATAAGCCAACAATTGGGAATGACTTGTATGCTGTGTTTTTATTGGGACAGAGCTTGAGGCTATCCATGTCCCCATAAAAGTAGACAAACAAATCAAGAAAATTAGCCTCTTGCCAAATAAGAAATAACTAAGATGTCAAAAGAGTATCTCAAGGCGTATTTGTCCATAATGACCTGGCAGATCAGAGGCCCTGAGTTGCATTCATGTTAATATCATTTAGCAACAATTATCTTGTATTTAAATCATTTTTTCTCTCATTTTTCTTTAGATACTAATGAGTGTGTTGCCCTTCCCGGCTCTTGTTCTCCTGGTACCTGTCAGAATTTGGAGGGATCCTTCAGATGCATCTGTCCCCCAGGGTATGAAGTAAAAAGCGAGAACTGCATCGGTAAGGCTAACATTTATTCTGAGGTCCACGAGCTGTTGAGGATAATAAGACCTGGTACAGACTCTATGGAAATATAATAAATGCAAGCCACTGCATGCATGCCGACCCAAGGTATTAAACATATAGCTCCCTACATCTGTTTTATTGAACCATCAGAAATGATTTGAAGGTGGAGTGGTGGGAATAAAAAACTCACGGATGTGGGAATTTTTCGTTAACAGAAATCTTATACTAGTCAAAGAATTTTCAGTGTACTCTAATCTTTTTTCCAAATGTCAACAGAGACTTTCTACTGAATTTAAAGAGTGTCTACAAAAATTGTAATCTTTGGCAACCAATTTTAAAATAGCTATTAAAGGTGTCTAGAGTCCTAGAAATGTGAAGCAGAAAATCTTGACAATGCTGCGGAGACTTTTTTTGCCTTGGGAAAGCCTCATGTCAAAACAGAAAATATTAATCCATGTGTCATAACAGATGTTTTTCGGCTGAAACTCTTCCAGGCTACAAGAACATTGTAACCACATCAAAAGTGGGTCCCAGAATTGCCTGGTGGACATGATGAAGGCTGACCTTTTTACAGTTACTTTATTTCACTTTTATACAAATTATTTTTTACAGTCTTGTTGAAAGTCAGAAGCACCAGCATCTTAGTGTGGTTCTTCTAACGGGAAAGCATTGCAAGGGTTTTTCTGCCTTTGAGTTATCCAATTTTTTAAAAAATTCTATCACTCTTGGCAAGATTCCTCCTGAAGATATTGTAGCTCTACTGTTCACGTTCAAGGGAGTTATCTAGACAGAACTGAAGGAAACTGTTTATTTCATCGAATTTCATCATTTTTTAGACCATTTAATGGCATATTACGGGTATCCCTAATCATTTCCATTTGGTCTTTATCTCTTTTTCCTTTTCTGTCTGATTTGTATAGTTTCCTATACAATTGCCAAGTGTTTTTAATTCTTAAAAAATAAAATAATATTAGAGTCACCTTCCTAATATTGCTGAGAGGGTCATCAGAGAAGTCAGAAGAACACATTTGGCTACACTGAGACTGCGATGCCTGTAAGACATTGAACTGGCCATGCTAGGTAGGCAGGTGGACATACGTACACCCCTAGGGGCCAAGTGTGGGGAGCTGGAGAACAAGTTGGTAGTCTCAGGCATGTGGCTGGTGGAAACTCTATATAATCTTTGACTTTGATGCAAGAACAGTTTATTTTTAAAGATTAAGTTAAACATATATGTAATGTAATCCCTTGTTTCATATTAAATTCCCAATGGCTACTGGACTGTTGTAGTATATTAAAAAAAAGACAATTACTTTTGTATATTGAACAGTGTATTGATTTGATTAAGTTAATGAATTCTCCCACCATTTTGCAGATATCAACGAATGTGACGAAGATCCCAACATCTGTCTTTTTGGTTCCTGTACCAATACTCCAGGGGGCTTCCAGTGCATCTGCCCCCCTGGCTTTGTGCTGTCTGATAATGGACGGAGGTGCTTTGGTAAGCTTTGGAATGGCTGCTCTGTCATAACTCCCCCTTAGAAACTTCAAAGCTAGATGGCAAAGCAGCATGTTGTGTTCGTCACTGCAAAGTGCATGTCTCTGGTAAATGCATCATCTATAAATTAAACATGTAGGTCTCAAAAGTATATGCACTGGACAATTTTTAAGATACTTTGAATTATTGGCTCTGTTCCTACATTTTTTAAAAATTTCATACTAAAAGAGGAATTGCTGTCTTGTCTCACTGTTTTCCTTTTGTTGTTGGCATAGATTTTTTTTGGTACCTCAGTATATGAGTTGCTTTTGATGTGATGTAATTATTGAAAGTCACCTAGACAGTTTTTATTAGGCTGTCATGTAACAATGGAAAAAGAGATGTGGAAAACATTTTAATATTGAGCATAATTTCTCAAATTTCCTAAGCACATTAGGAAAATATTTTAAACATTTGGAATAATTAAGTAAAATTTTATAGGCAGGTCACTTTAAATTGACAAGTGAAATCAGCAATTGAGGATTTCCAGTCCTGTCTTTTAACTGCTAATCTAATCTACATCAAATGTTGGCCAGTGAGAAAGGTTCTGTCAGAAACAGAGTTAGATACAAATTATTGCATCCTTTTAAATGACCAGTAAGGAGGTCTGTGATATTTGCTTTCTTGACTAGATACTCGCCAGAGCTTCTGCTTCACAAACTTTGAAAATGGAAAATGTTCTGTCCCCAAAGCTTTCAACACCACAAAGGCAAAATGCTGCTGTAGTAAGATGCCAGGAGAGGGCTGGGGGGACCCCTGTGAGCTGTGCCCCAAAGATGATGAAGGTAAGAGCAACAACATAAAACACCACTTTGCACTGGTTTTGGACTGTTTCTCAGAAGTCGGTTTGACTGTGTCATTTATGAGTATTTTGAGGGTGAAATTACCCCCTTAGTGTAAACTTCAGTGGTTGAGTGAGCAACCTAGTCTAAAGGACTTCTTTCAACTTTTGTATTCAACACGTGTAAGCACAGGTGGAGTTACCCTGTTATTTCATTTTTCCCCCTAGGTTATTATTGCTTGCTTTCAAAGGAGGGAATTTGAGAGGTTCAGGGCAAGAGATGCAAGGAGGGGATGAAAATTATATTCCAAGTTGCTGCGGGAGTCCCACGTGGGTGCTGTGTCACAGGCTGTGGCTCAGAATCTTAGATGTAAATTCTGAGAAGCTGAGTCAACACGGTGGCCATTTGCAGGACGAGGCCAGCTGAACTGTAGGGTGGTTCCCAGCAAGCTCGGAACTGGCTTGGTCTCTAGGTCAGAGGGGGCTTCTGTGTGTAATGGGCAGAGGGCTCTGGCTGCTCAGCATTACATGAGCAAACAATAGAAGGGGAAACCATCAGTAGACAGCACCCTGGAAGGAGCTGGGCAAGCTCAGGTGACCTTCTCTGTGCTGAGTGTTGCTTTTGAAATAAACCATAAAAATAAAAAAAAAAGACTCGTTAAAAATAGCTTTGTGGAGGAAAAATAAGTCTAATTTTATGTATATTGTTAATCAGTTCACAAGGTCTCTGATAGTTGCTCTTCAATAATGGGAATTTTTACTTTTCTCTGTAGTTGCATTCCAGGATCTGTGTCCTTATGGCCATGGGACTGTTCCTAGTCTTCATGATACCCGAGAAGGTGTGGTTTGATATATTTTATATATTTATTTATATATTTTGATATATTTTATATATTTATTTTATTCCTATAGTCTTCTCTGATATGAATATATTATTATACATTTCTTTTATAAATCATGCTAACTTTACTGTATAACATGTAATAAATTGTATTTAATGTACATCTACAATATTTATTGTACCTTCTATGCATTATATTTATCATAAGACTATGTTGTGGTATATGAAAGACATTAGGTAGTTCTCTGGTAAAAGAAATCGTTATGTGTTTTAGAAATTTTAAGTCTCTGTTGAATAGATGGATAGAGTTTTGACATAGCTTTTATATGAGGAAGTTCATGTGCAATTCTGTATTTTAGATGTCAATGAATGTCTTGAGAGCCCAGGCATTTGTTCAAATGGTCAGTGTATCAACACAGACGGGTCTTTTCGCTGTGAATGTCCAATGGGTTACAACCTTGATTACACTGGAGTACGCTGTGTGGGTGAGTGTTGACTCCATGTTACACACTTTGAAAGTTCTATTTTATTTCTCATATTCAGCAAAAGGTCTCAGGCACCCTGGGTAGCGGGTGGAATTTACAAAGCCAGGATAAGTACTGGTAACCACTCTTTCTTCTCCCATCCTACATTTTCCAGTAGACCTGGTTTATGTGAAGATGGGGAGAGTTGCCCAACCTCTGCCTTCAACCAAATATACAAACTCTGATGTGTCTAGAGATTTGCGATTGCCAAAACCACTGACTGGGAAAGAGATCCATTTTACTTTATGACTTTCCATGCCTTACAGCAGAAGACCACATCCCTCTCTGGGTTTGTGATTTTTAGGGCAAGCACGCTGTCTGGGGGCTCAGAGCGTTGCACTCTTGGTGTTTTGGGGTCCACCGCACTGCATAAAGGCCAACCAGCCATGGCCGAGGCGGGTGCAAGAGTCTTGTGTGACCTGCACAGATCGTAGAAATGTGTGAGGGCCAGGTGGATAGTCATGGCATGCTCCTATAAAACTAAAACTTTTCCAAATTTTGTGGCACTTTCTTATTTTTCTTTTTCAGATACCGATGAATGTTCAATTGGCAATCCATGTGGAAATGGAACATGCACCAATGTTATTGGGAGTTTTGAATGCAATTGCAATGAAGGCTTTGAGCCAGGGCCCATGATGAATTGTGAAGGCAAGTGATACTTTTATTAAGTATTATCTCTCCTTGATATAGGAAGGGGTTTTTTAATGTCTGTGCTTTTATTTATATTGTTCTGATGCTATGTTGATGGTTATATTCATCACAAATATCTTTTCCTTTACCTCAGTGAGCATAGTTACAATAACTGCTTTAAAGCCCTTGTCTGATAATTCCAGCATCTGGATCATCTCAGAGTTGGCGTCTGTTAATTGTCTTTTTCCTTAAGAGTGGGTCACATTTTCCTGGCTTCTCAGTATGTCGGTTAATTTGGGGTTATACCCTCGATATTGTGAATGATATCTTCTGGAATCAGTTCTATTACTTTGAAGAATGTTGATACTTTTGTCTTAGCAGGCAGTTAACTTAGATGAACATAAAAGCAGACTGTCAGGCCTGTGGAAGACAGTGGCTCAGATTTCAGTTCTGTCTTTAAACCTTCATGGCTAGCTTCTTTGACTTTGCCCCATACATGCAAGGTTAGGTCAGCAACTTGGGCTGAGTTTATGCAAAAAAAAAAAAAAGAATAGCATTTCTCCATCTCTGGCCCTCTCCTTTCCGGGGTCCCTCTCCCTCTTTAGCAGCCTTGGTTGCCCCAAGCCTCCCTCCCTTGATTCCTCTGGACAGAAGCTCAGAAAGTTTCTATTGAAGATTGCTGCTGCTGCCAGGACTATAGCCATCTGCACAGTAATTTCTGGAAAAAAAAAAAAAAGAAGAAATTGGGAACTTATTCCTTGCTAGTTGTTTGCTGAGTTTCAACTCACCGCTAAAACTACTTCAGATAGGGGCCAGCCCCGTGGCCGAGTGGATAAATTTGCACACTCTGCTGTGGCAGCCTGGAGTTCACCAGTTCAGATCTTGGGTGTGGATCAGGCCATGCTGTGGTGGCGTCGCACATAGATGAACTAGAATGACCTACAACTAGGATATACAACTATGTACTGGGGCTTTGGGGAGGAAAAAGAAAGAGGAAGATTGGCAACAGATGTTAGTTCAGGGCCAATCTTCCTCACCAAAAAAATTTAAAAAACAACTTTAGGTAGTTGTTTTTGTATTTTTTTCAGAGTTGATAGTTGTTATTTGTGGAGGTTGGAGGATGAGTTTGTTAGGTACCAAATTCTCCATACCAGAAGTGTGAGTTCTATTATCCTATTGCTTTCTGTCTGACTGCTAAGTAAATACATCATTAGAACTCTAGGCTGATGGGGCTGGCCCAGTGGCGCAGTGGTTAAGTTCGCACATTCCACTTCTCGGCAGCCCGGGGTTCACCGGTTCGGATCCTGGGTGCGGACATGGCACTGCTTGGCAAAAGCCATGCTGTGGTAGGCGTCCTACATATCAACTAGAGGAAGATGGGCATGGATGTTAGCTCAGGGCCAGTCTTCCTCAGAAAAAAGAGGAGGATTGGGAGTAGTTAGCACAGGGCTAATCTTCCTCAAACAAACAAACAAAAAAAGAACTCTAGGCTGAGCACATGCCTGCCTATTTCTTTGATCAGATATCAATGAGTGTGCCCAGAACCCGCTGCTGTGTGCTTTCCGCTGCATGAACACCTTTGGCTCCTACGAATGCACGTGCCCGATTGGCTACGCCCTCAGGGAAGACCAGAAGATGTGCAAAGGTAAGGCCGCAGACCAGGGAGTGCTTAGAATTTTATTTGCCATGGTGGGAATATAGTTTAATGATTTCACAGTTTACAGCTATCTTCTTCTAGAGCTTTACAGAAATGAATCTGGCAGCATTTTGCGGGTAGATTTCCATACCTAGATAACAAAACAATTGATGACCCATCCAATCAAGTCAAAGATAAGATGGAGGGGCCCACCGTTGTCACACTCTTGGGCTCTTATTAAAGCAAAGATTGCCCTTTCCTGAACTTCTTATCCTTAGGACCAATGCTGAAACTTGTAGAAATCTAGAATACAGCGAAGGGTTGAAAAAGACTGGGCTTCTCCTTTCTCTGTCACACAATAAGATTACATTTTAAAAGCCAGAAGACCAAAAATAGGACTTAAAATTGTAAACAATAGCCTGCTCCTGAGAATTTCCTGTTTTTATTTTTTTTTCCTATTAAAAATACCTTGTAGACCTGGATGAATGTGCTGAAGGGCTCCATGACTGTGAATCCAGAGGCATGATGTGTAAGAATCTGATCGGCACCTTCATGTGCATCTGCCCTCCCGGGATGACCCGAAGGCCTGACGGAGAAGGCTGTGTGGGTGAGGCTCTAAGGGCTGATGTCTGCTTATTTAATGTTTCCTATTCCAAGACAAATTTACAGTACTATTCCCAAATCATCTTAACTGCAAGCCAACTTATTTTTCCAGCTGTTTCAAGGCTGTGCTATAGCTAGATTTCTTCCATCTCAGGGTCCGTGCCAATATGATAGGTTCTGGATAATTCATTGGCAATTATGCCTGTCCTAGAATATGTGCCCTCTTGTTTTTCATAATTCTGTGTCCTGTAAATCTAAAACACTAAATTTAGAAGTTAGAAAAACTCCTTGAAACAATTCTGTGCGCATAGCAAAACAAGCATATGAGCTAATGTTCTCATTTTTGTATCATTCCATGAATGAGGAGAGTCTTTAAGAGTCAGATAATCTCCAGAACCCTATTACAGACTGGATGTCTCTGTGACCTCAGCCATATTTTTAAAATTTTTGGACCTCAGTTAATTTATCGTAAGGGGAGGAGGTAGGGCTGGATCTCTAAGATGACTTCAAGAGTTTAAAATGTTGTGAATTTAGGATGCCTACCAAAGTCTCATGCCACGTAAGCTGACCATGGCCACCGTATCCATCTTCCCAAAAGTGTTGTCACCTGGATACTGCGGCCAACTGCATAGTTGCCTCCTCTATAAGACTAGGTGGCTTCCCCTCTTTTAATTAAGAATCCACTGCTCCTATCCTAATTTCCAATACTTAGAAAATGTGAGGATATTGGGAGGAACATTTGAAGATTACTACTCATTTCTTATTTTTCAAAAAATACCAAAATAAGCATAAAATTTCTTAAATTTAATCTATTATGATCGCCTGATGCTAGAGTTGGAATGGAGAGTAGCCTGATTGCACAACCCTAATTTATTAAAAAATAATTGAATTTTACATTTAACACATGCAAATTTTATAGCATGTAAATTATACCTCAATAAAGCCATTTAAAGAAATGAATCTTCCATAGGAAGATTCCAGAAGAATACTTCCACAAAAAATACAAGGATGTTCACTACAATTTTGTTCATAGTAACAACAACAAAAAAGAATAGGAAACAACCTGCATGTCAATCATGGAAGGAGAGCTAAATACACTATGGCATATCCATGCTGTGAATCATCACAGAGCAGTTAAAAAGATTAAGGTATATATGTATGTACTGCAGTAGAAAGAACTCTAAACATATACATACAAACAATATATGCAATGTGTCATATTTTAAAGAAAATTGTAAATAATACTGTATATTGGGGCTGGCCCCATGGCCGAGTGGTTATGTTCGCGCGCTCCACTGCAGGCGGCCCAGTGTTTCGGTGGTTCGAATCCTGGGCACGGACATGGCACTTCCCATCAAACCACGCTGAGGCAGCATCCCATATGCCGCAACTAAAGGACCCACAACTAAGAATATACAACTATGTGCTGGGGGCCTTTGGGGAGAAAAGCGGAGAAAAAAAATAATACTGTATATTTTCTGTAGGTACATACACAAGCAAGTAAATACATAGGAAAAGATTTAAAAAGATAAAACCCCAGTTCATAGAGGGAATACCTCCAAGGAAGATACTGAAATTAGAGGTTACTGGTCTGAAGCGAGTTTAACCTTATCTGTCAATTTTCATTTTTTACAGAAGAGTGAATTCCTGAATCACATGTGTAATATAAAATTAGTTTTTAAATGTGTGCAACAACCCATCAGATTATGATTGGATTTCATAGTTTCTTTTAATCTATTAGATATTTCATTCAAATACGCTACTTAATAAAGTTAAAAAAATAAATTACATCAGAGGTTTAGTTATGCAGTGGTTCTTTCAAAAACACTATTTTTCCAAAATCTGAAAACCCAGAAGAGAAACCTAGATTCCTAAGTCATTTTATAGACTAATATATGTTTCTCAAAGTCCAACACAGGGCAAACGCTGACATGGATGGAAGAGTAAAAATTACATGTATGGAAGATATTGTTAACCATCCTGTTTTCTTATTGTACATAAGATTCATTTTCATCTATTTCTCTTTTTTTTATATTTATTTGAGTATGGATGTGTGTTTGAATTTCATCTGGCTAAAATATTTAGAAATGTGTTTCACTTTTTATTCATGGAAAATGTATTTTTGTAACTAGCTCAATTTTACACTCCCCTGTCATTACATTTTTATGTGTGTTTCCCGGGAAGAGGAGGGGACACTGTGATTAGGTTAAGAGCCCAGGTGTCTGATCCTGAACCTACCGTAAATGAGCGGGGTGACTTGAAAGTGACTCAATTCTTTTTGCCTCAGTTTCCTCATCTTGTACAGTGAGAAACTACATGATTTGGGTGGGAGAAAGAGAAGGATGTCTGTTCCAGCTCTAATATTCCATGACCCCTTGAACTTATTTTTGGAAAGAAAACACCCAAGAGAGTGTTATAATTTTTTCATTGCTAAAAGATGCTACGAAAGACACTTTTAAAACTTTTTTGATCCTCAAGCTTTTCATGGTACCATGCTGATAGCTGAAACTTCTGCACAACTTTTTGCTCATCAGAAAACTCTTTGTAGAGATGAACTTTGATTTTATGCAGACATGTTTTTACAATTAGTAATTCCATATAAACAGCCAAAATATTGTAAATAAAAGTGTTTACAAAGGTTGGAATGAAAGATAAAGCCATAAAAAAATCAATAAAAATGCTGAGTACAATGAAACTGGAATCCAGCGAAATTACCCAAAAAATGTCAAATGCAGTAGAAACTAAAAATATTACATGCTAAAGAATTAAAGTTATGTGGAAAATCTAAATCCTCTGTAAAGAAAACTGTAAACTTAATCAGAGGTGGAATTTTGACTATGCAATATATTATGCCCCAATAACAATTTTTTAAATAAATGAATAGAAAAATAGGTAGAAAAGTTTTACCAAGATCACTAAATTTTAATGAAAATGCCAATGGATTACTTTTTGGGATTCCTTAACATTTTAAAATTTAACACTTTAACGTTTGACATTTTAACATTCTAAAATGTTAATGAAGGGGAAGGAAGGCTTTGTTTTAAAGATGTTGGAATAAAAATGTGTTGGCTCACCCCATCCCCTAAACATTTTAGAAATAAGCAGGGGGAGGGACAATACTGTCTTAGTTTAAATGAAGACGTGGTCACAACGACAGACTGAAGACTATCTTTCAAGTAGTATAAAATTTCAAACAAAATACAGAAGATGTTCAGTGACATATTCTTCTTTAGACTTCAGCAGAATACAGATATCTCTCAAAGCAACTGCCCCAATTTAAAAAGTTCATCCAACAATCTTTCATTGGAAGATTAGGGACATAGGTGAATGAGAGAAATATGAAATGTTTTTGTAGAAGCAGAGTTCTATACTGCAGAGCAGAATAGAGAGCCCAAAAGAAAACATATACATAAAGGGTCAATTAATTTTTGACAAAAGAGCCAAGAATATACAATGGGGAATGGACAGTCTCTTCAATTAAATTGTGTTGGGAAAACCAGACAGCCATATGCAAAAGAATGAAACTGGACCCCAATTTTACCCCACAAAAATCAACTCAAAATGGATTAAAGAGTTGATTGTAAGGCCTAACCCTCAACCATAAAATTCTTAGAAGAAAACATTGGCAGTAAGCTCCTTAGCATTGGTCTTGGCAATGATTTCTTGAATTTGACACCAAAGGCAAAAGCAAAAACAAAGAAGAAGAACTACATTGAACTAAAAAGCTTCTACTCAGCAAAGGAAGCAATCAACAAAATGAAAAGGCAACCTATGGAATGGGAGGAAACATTTGCAAACCATAGATCCGAAAAGGGGTTAATATCCAAAACATACAAGGAACTCATACGACTCAAGAGTAAAAAAATAATAATAAATAATAACCCAAGTAAAAAATGGGTGAAGGACCTGAATAGACATTTTTCCAAAGAAGACGTACAAATGACCAACAGGTACATAAAAAGGTGCTCGACATCACTAATCATCAGGTAAATGAAAATCAAAACCACAATGAGCTATCACCTCACATCTGTTAGGGTGGCTATCATCAAAAAGACGAGAGATAATCATTGTTGAAAGGATGTGGAAAAAGAGCACCTTTGTGCACTGTTGGTGGGAATTTAAGCTGTACAGCCACCGATGAAAACAGTATGGGGGTTCCTCAAGAAATTGAAAATTGAACTACCATATGATCCAGGATTCCCACTTCTGGGTATATATCCAAAGGAAACAAACCCATTATCTCAAAGAGATGTCTTTACTCCCATATTCACTGTAGCATTATTCACAATAGCCAAGGTATGGAAACAACATAAGTGTCTGTCAATAGATGGATAGATCAAGAAAACGTGACGTATTTTTCAGCCTTTAAAAAGAAGGAAATCCTGTCATTTGTGACAACATGGATGAACCTGGAGGGCATTATGCTGAGTGAAATAAGCCACACAGAGAAAGACAAATACTGCATGGTGTCACTTATGTGTAGAATCTAAAAAAAAATGTCGAACTCACAGAAACAGAAGAGTAGAAAAGTGGTTGCCAGGGGCTGGGAGGGGCGGGGGCGTGGGAATAGAGAGAGGTTGGTAAAAAACTATAAACTTTTGACTCTAAAATAAATAAGGTCTGAGGATCTAATGTATAACATGGTGACTATAGTTGATAATATTATATTGTGTAATTGAAATTTTCAAAGAGAGTAGAACTTAAATGTTCTCACCGAAAAAAGGAAATATGTGAGTTGATGGGTGTGTTAATTAACTCGACAGGGGGAATCCTTTTAAAACATATACGTATATCAAATCATTGCGTTGTGCACTTTAAATATGTTACAATTTTATTTGTCAATTAAACCTCAATAAAGCTGAAAAATAAAACGGGAGTCATAGCACCGAACAGAAAAAAAGACAGTAATTTTGGGAACAAAAATGTGGCAGTAGCTGGAGGGGTAATATGTTATTGAGAATGATTTTTTTTTTTTTTAAAGATTTTATTTTTTTCCTGTTTCTCCCCAAAGCCCACCGGTACATAGTTGTATATTCTTCGTTGTGGGTCCTTCTAGTTGTGGCATGTGGGACGCTGCCTCAGCGTGGTTTGATGAGCAGTGCCATGTCCGCGCCCAGGATTCTAACCAACGAAACACTGGGCCGCCTGCAGTGGAGCGCGCGAACTTAACCACTTGGCCACGGGGCCAGCCCCGAGAATGATGTTTTTTAAAGAGGGGAGTTACTAGAGAATATATGCTGAGGGAATGATTCATTGAAAAAGGAGAATTGTGACATCTTGGAAGGCAATCCAGAATTCAAGTGCAAGGATTGGCCTTTGAGAAAAACCAGAGATAGTTCGACTGTTGAAAAAGGACAAAAGGTTGAATGTGAGGGCACAGATGGGTGGTTCAGAGTGGAAAGATGGAGTTTTTGTCTTAATGTGAAGTGGTCATTTTAGAAAATGGGAGTGTGCACATACTAGGAAGTATAGTAGGACTATCAAGGGAGTATGAGTACCCATTTGAAATTTGAGTTGTGACTTACAATAAGACCTGTTCCAGTACTGGGTTTCTCTCCAGCCCATCGGGCTGCACTAAGTGAGGCACAGAGGAGGCAGAGTGAGGCGAGCGCAAACAGAAGTAGTGGTCAATAACGGGCAATCCTGATGCAGTCCAGAGACCGCCAAGGGATAGAAAGTTTCAGAATGCTGGAAATAAAAATTGCATAGGTGTGCAATATCCCAACAACATATACCCTAGTGAAGTTTTAACAACAGCAAAAAAAAAAAGAGGAAAAAATGAATTTTCTTGGCTTTAGGCAACCAGGCAGAAAAAGAAATTACCTACAAGGCAAAAAAATATCAGGCTACTTTTTTTTCAAGTTCTCTCAGTAATTCTCAATGCCAATGGTAGTAAAGCAAAAGTAATTTAAGATTTTGAGATACATCTAGTTATCTTTCAACTATAAAAGCTGTATTATACATCATCAAACATGGAGGAACTTAGGCAGTATATCCAACAAGAGCCTTTCTTGAAAAAAATAATTCAATTCAGACAACTAAAATACAAATCAAAATAAATGTGAAAGATGGGGCTGGCCCAGTGGCGTAGCAGTCAGGTTCACCCACTCCACTTCAGCGGCCCAGGTTTCATGGGTTTGGACCCTGGACATGGACCTACGCACTGCTTATCGAGCCATGCTGTGGAGGCATCCCACATACAAAGTAGAGGAAGATTAGCTCAGGGACAACCTTCCTCAGCAAAAAAAGGGGATTGGTGGCGGTTGTTAGCTCAGGGTTAATCTTCCTCAAAAAGATAAATAAAGATGAAAGACATTAGGGATAGGATTAGATCAAGAAGGCAGACCTGGAACCCCCAAATTCTGGAAATAACAGACACTATACAATTTTTTTAAATCTATAACTTAACTCAGTACTCTGTACTTTTGTATATACTTTAAAATTTCTGTAATAAGTTTTTTTTCCCTAAAAGTGGAAAAAATATCTATACCAAGACACAGCATGGTAAATTTCAGAACACTAAAAGCAAAGCAAAACTTTTTAAAGCTTCCAGAAAGAAAAATCAGGTTTTTTACAAATGAATAGTAACGCCGGGTAAAAGAAAATAATGGAGGAATATTTTCAAAACATTCTAAGGGAAAATAATTTTGAACATAAATTCTAAACTCAATCCAGTGAGAAAACAAACAAAATAAGACATTGTAAGAAATATTTACAGCCCACATACCCTCTCTGAAATTATTACCAAACTATTTACTCCAATATATTTTTTTAAAAATTGATCCAAGACGAAGCAGTATACATGAAGCAATGATGAGCCAAGAAACCAGTAAACCTCACTTTTTGGTTAAATAAATGCTGATGGTACATTAAAAATATAACAAACCAAAATTTCTAGATCATATCAACATGGCAGGTGGCACAGGGAGAGAGCAGAAAGAAGTAAACTCATGCCAAGGTACTCTTATGGCCAGAAGCTTTTGAAACAGATGCTTCTTGATGTTGATACAAAAGTATACGTTAAGAGTGTGTTGTGGGGCTTGCCTGGTGGCGTAGTGGTTGAGTTCATGTGCTCCGCTTCGGCGGCCTGGGGTTCGCAGGATCAGATCCCAGGTGTGGACCTACACACCACTCATCAAGCCATGCTGGGAGGTGTCCCACACAGAAAATAGAGGAAGTTTGGCACAGATGTTGGCTCAGGGACAAGCTTCCTCAAGCAACAAGAGAAAGTTTGGCGATAGATGTTAGCTCAGGGCCAATCTTCCTCACCAAAAGAAAAGAAAGAGAGCATGTGTTGAAATTGTTTCAGACTTACCACTGGAAGAATAGAAAGAAGGTTATAACTTCCAAACATGAGTTGGGGATGAGAGGAGGGCATAGAAAACTAGACTAATCTAAGAAATAGTGAGATAAGGGTGCAATAGCATGGTAAATATAAAAGAATATAAAATGGCAGGTAAGAATCCAAACATATCAGTAATCATGAGAGATATAAATACAGTCCTGAAGCGGATAAGGATGTTTTAGTCACTGACAGACTGCATATATGACAGTGGTCCCACAAGATTAGTACCATACCACCGAGGTGTGTAGTAGGCTCTTCCATCTAGGTTTGTGTAAGTGCACTCTGTGACATTCGCACAACGATGACATCACCTAACAGTGCTTTTCTCAGAAGGTATTCCCGCAATTAAGTGACAAGTGACTGTAGTTTAAATTGTTGGTTAAAAGATAAATGTACTTTTAAAAATTCTTTTTAAATCCAGCCTGGTGCTTTTTATAAGAAATGTACGAAATCAAAATATGAGATCGATTGAAAATAAGGGGATAAAACAGGGTATTTAAGGCAAATGCTGATATAAAGAAGTACGTGCAAAATAATATTAATAAATTGAAGATTAAAAAATTAAAAAGTATAAGGAGGAAAGGAGCAATTTATTAAAAAGATTTCATTGTCATAAGCTCTCCTATGTTCCTAACAATATAGCTTCAAAAAACGTCTCAAGCAAAATTTACAAAATGTCAATTAAACACAATAAGGACAGAGGAAATTTTAATAAAACAATTTTGTTCTAATACATTTATTTATTTATCACCAACCAAAAGAGCAGTACTACTTACATTGCTCCTTCCATTAACTGCCCTCACTCACACCCTGCTGCTGTGAGTTTACTCAAAGCCAGTCTAGGAGCTTGTCCTTTATCCCTAGCCTGTGTGGCATTTACCCTACTCACCACCCCTCCCTAACACCTACCACCTCTCTGCCCCCAGCCTTTCTCTCATCTTATAAAAACCAGCACCCTCCTTCCCCAGAGTTCTTCCCCTCCTTATCCGGTGTCTCAGGGCAAGTCTGTACCTCTTGGAGGCCAAATTTCCAATTCTCCATCAAACACCACTCCTTCCCTGCAAGGGAGAAGGGGAAAAGAAAACACGTTTTAAGAAAGAACTCACCTGGAAGGATGAGGTAAAGTTAAAAATAAATCAGTGTTCACACATGACTAGTTTCTATCCCATCATATTAGTATTCAGATGAAGAAGTCTTAAATAAGATTTAAGCCGTTAGAAGATTGTTTGTAAATTATAATCTTACCATCTGCTCATTATTTACATGATTTGTTTTTCTAAAGATGAAAATGAATGCAGGAGCAAGCCAGGAATCTGTGAAAATGGGCGTTGCATTAACACTATTGGGAGCTATAGATGCGAGTGTAATGAAGGATTTCAGTCCAGTTCCTCAGGCACTGAATGCCTTGGTAAGTTGACATACAAGTATATTTTTCTTGTAAATAAAACATCTGTTTTATGATGTCATCACAGAAGAGGTCTACATATATATCCTTGTCTGCTAAACAAATCCCCCGATCTGAGTAATCCTCATACTTCCTAAAAGTATACAACTATTAAAATGACGTATTTGTGCGTGTGTCGTATGCACATCCATGTGTAATGTAAATAACCATTTTAAATAGTCTTTCCAAAATTAAGATTAATTAAGCTCTATGGAAAATGTGAGTAAAACTTACATCAGGGCATGATTTAATTCCAAAAGAAAATATTTGTGATGTGAGGTAAGCTCTGCTGTATTAATGATATTGAAGTAAATGCCACATTTCAAAACTGCAGTGAAGGTTAATTTTTATTTTATGATAGAGAAGAATGTTTTACAAAATATTTTCTTGTGGAAAGTATAAATCTCAGACATTATGCTGTATTTCAATGCTAAAATGCATACATTATAAACCATTTTAGTTAATTACGAGCAGGTGTAAAAGTATGGAGAGGCAAAATTTAAGGCAAACCAAGAGAAATGAGTGCTCGTCACTTGATTTAGTGTTAAAACAGTATGTTTCACTTATAACGGATTTCTCTCAGAATCATGTCATCTGCTTCAACTCCTAGGAAATTGTTAGTCAAGAAAATATCTTTTGTTGTCTTCGGTCTAGACCCTTACCAGCCATCCATCTTTTTGGAAATAAAAAAACCTACACAGAAAGTATACTTTTTTGTTCCTATTATTAACAGTTTCACTAGGATGATTCATAAAACCATATTAAAGATTTCTTTGCCTATTTACATCAGAGAAATCCCTTTATTTATACTAAGAAAAAATCTACTTAGTCCAAATGTTTGAACAGTCTTTTAGGTGGAGAAAATATGAGAGATTAGATCTGCATACGTATCAGGATTATAACATAGTCTAGAATTTGCTCTTCAAAAACAAACCCTGATACTCATTTGCTTATTTAAAAGGAAATACTGATTTTCCTTTTATTTGGATTCTACAAGAATGGTAATTTACTATCATTTAGTTGCTGATGGATTGAAGAAAAAAGTTAATCTATTTCTGAAGAATAGTATCACTTTTTGTCAAATTTAATCAAGTGTCTAATGAAAGAACACTCTATGAACTTAACCTCCAACAAAACTTGGTCATTGTTAAGCTGTCTTAAGCAGTGTGAATGTTCATGTAAAAGAATATTTACTTTTTAAAAAATTATTACTAAGAAGGAAAGCATTGATTGTCCCGAATTTGAAGACCAAGATAATGAAGTGTGATTTCCATGACATTGATGCTTATTTACTCGTTGTCATTTCAGACAATCGACAGGGACTCTGCTTTGCAGAGGTATTGCAGACAATGTGTCAGATGGCATCCAGCAGTCGCAATCTTGTCACAAAGTCAGAATGCTGCTGCGATGGGGGGAGAGGCTGGGGTCACCAGTGTGAGCTGTGCCCACTTCCTGGAACTGCCCAGTACAAAAAGATATGTCCTCATGGCCCAGGATACACCACTGATGGAAGAGGTAAGGGGTTGAAGAAATGCATGCATGTTATCAATACAGTGAACTTCATTAATTCAGATAAGTTTGAAGGAAAAGTGAAAAATTGATACAATAATAATAGCTAAAATATTTGAATGTGTATTTGTGTTTGTATATGCTTTTTGCTAATGCTTTAGACTTTAAAAGATTTCATCTTCATACCAAATCTAAGAGGTAGAATTTATTATTCCCATTTAACAGATGAGGAAACTGAGGCACAAACCTAAGGTAACAATACATAATTTTCTCATCATCACACCCTTTTTTAAGGGACGGACCCAGGAGTGGAACACATCTCTCCATCCCAAAGGCCATGTGTGTAACCCCCAAACTATACTTGCTTTATTTAAATAAATCTTCTTTATTTTTTTGAGGGTGCACAAGAGCTCATTCTGTTTACAATACATTTACAAACCAAGTCTCATAATTGATTAGTGGTTTCCATTTTTTTGTACAGCCAACTAACATACTAATTTCTGGAAAAATATCATTTTTTTCCCATTACTATACAGATTCTCAACCCTGTGCCTGATTACCTTGTTGCTGAAACCCTTCCTTCAGAGTCTAATGCAAGTGTGAATTTGAGGCCAATCCATGGAAAATTATCTCAAATTCCAAATTAGCTGAACTTCAAAGAGACAGCTTTCTAGATCTCAAAAAAGCAATTCATACATAGATTGCAACATGAATAGACTGAAACAGGACTTTCAACATAGCCTGCCTTTGTTATCTCTTCCCATCACTGCAGATTCTTTTTCTTTCCCTTCCATGTTGCCATTATGCCTGAGTGATGGGAAGGGATTCTAGAACTGTTATGAATGTTAACTGTTAGACGTTAATCTCATTTCAATTCCCTCATTTCTCTTAGTTTTCTAACCAGTTTTATCCTCACATATGTTGACTTGTATTTGTTTTTGTTTTGGCCCACAGATATCGATGAATGTAAGGTTATGCCAAACCTCTGCACCAATGGTCAGTGCATCAATACCATGGGCTCATTCCGATGCTTCTGCAAGGTTGGCTACACCACAGACATCAGCGGAACTTCGTGTGTAGGTAAGGCGAGGCACCTGCACGTTGAGGGTTTGTCAACTACTGTTTCCTACAAGTCACTTACTGTGAGTAGAGTATCTTTACTATGGAGCTTTGGAATGTGCATTTTATTAAAATGATGCTATTCTTCTCAATAACGTGATTCTTCATATCACAGTAGTTGTCCCAGGCCTTGTCCAGGAATGTGGGACACATAACTGTTCAATTCATCAAAAAGTCTGCTCAATCAGGGAAACATAATTATAAAAAAAATAGTTTCAGCATTTTAGGGGCCAGCCTGGTGACATAGTGGTTAAGTTCACATGCTCTGCCTCAGCCACCTGGGGTTCACCAGTTTGGATCCCAGGCACAGACCTATGCACCACTCATCAAGCCATGCTGTGGTGGCATCCCACATACAGAATAGAGGAAGATTGCCACAGATGTTAGCTCAGGGACAATCTTCCTCAACCAAAAAGAGGAAGATTGGCAGTAGATGTCAGCTCAAGGCCAATCTTCCTCATGAAAAAACCCCACAAATATATGTATTTATACTTTCAACATTTTATATTTTAATTTAAAATGTATAAATGCCCATTTGTCACTCTTTTGATGAAAGAAAAGGGCTTTTGATTGTGAATGTGTGTGTTTGCATAGTGGGAAAATGATTTTTGCTTGTTCCTCATTGCTGTTTTTTGCATAAAACATTACTAATAGGGGCCAGCCCTGGCGGCCTAGTGGTTAAGTTCACTACACTCTGCTTCAGCAGCCTGGATTCAGTTCCTGGGCATGGACCTACACCACTTGTCAGTGGTCATGCTGTCGTGGCAGCTCACATACAAAGCAGAGGAAGATTGGCCATAGATGTTAGCTCAGGGCAAATCTTCCTTAGCAAAAACAAAAAAGTACCAATTAAACATTATTGAAAATTTCCAGTTACTAAGTAGTCTCAGTACAGAAACTGTCTACATTTTTGCAATTTCTTTCTCTAATTTAATTTTTTATTGTCTCACCCATACCATTCTATGATAATTGTGGGTGGAGGCTGCTTGCCTTTATCAAGTCTTTGTAAAGCATTCAACTTAGTTTTCATTAAAGAAAAAATCTTTTTTCCTTCATATTTCCTCAAGTTATGTGATATTCTGGTAAAGGTCCTTTTCAATAACAACCACACCTGGCATGAAAGCTTAAGAAAAACTAAACTGACTCTTAGTAAGCATTCAGTTGACCGGCTTGAGGGTAACGGAGGATAGGCCATTGGTCATGAGCTTTCAGCATTCTATGCGCATCAATCAATGTTTTCTGGAGGAAATGGAGAAGACTGACTGCTATCAGTCAGAGTCCCAGCAGAAAAGACATGGCATAGTCAAACAAGGACAGCTGAAGGAGGGTTGAACAAAGGGACTATCTATAAAGGCAGGACAGAGTGTGCAGAAACCACAAGGGATAGGGCTGTGTGCTGAGGCCGTACCACTCCTGGGCCAAAAGGAAAGAGGGGGGCATTATTGGAACCTGGAAGGAGAAAGTCGTGCACAGAGAGTAGCCTCATGAGGACCTCTGATCCAATGACTCAGTCAGCCTGAGCCCATCTTGAGGGAGGAGGTTGAGGAAGTAAGGACCAGGCGGAAGACAGAGGGCAAGGGAGCGTGCTCATGGAGTCCGTACAGTTCAACCTCCTGGGCCTGACAGCAGGGTGGACCAGGGAGAGGACTGGATCTGGAGGGGCAGGTGGAAGATTTCCAGCACAGTCTCTGATACCGCAAGATGCTTAGGGGAGTGTCAGTTAGGAGAGTTTAAGAACTTCAGCCACATCCACATGTCAAAAGGAAGAACCTCTTACTTTTATGATTCTCACATTATTAAGCGAAGTATATTACAGAATTTAGTGGATTTTTTTGAACCCAGACAGTTGTCTAGATATTATGATATTTATCCAAGATCTACAAAGTAAACCAGTTTGTTACTTTAGTGAAAACTGTTCTGTGCATTATTTCTGTTGGCTGTTTTGCATTTTAAGTAGAAGAGGAAAAGGAAAAGAATGAAGGAGACTATAGAGGGAGGAAAGAGGCTGGTGGTTTCTTCTAACCCAGAATTTAATCTGCGCATCGCTTTTACTTAGATCTGGATGAATGTTCCCAGTCCCCGAAACCCTGCAACTTCATCTGCAAGAACACGGAGGGAAGTTACCAGTGCTCGTGTCCCCGGGGGTATGTCCTGCAAGAGGATGGAAAGACTTGCAAAGGCGAGTGAAGACTCTGCATCTGTGGCCCTTGTCTGTCTCTCCTTCAGATCCTGACATTAGATAACCAGGGATGATACCAAGTGCATCACCTTCAGTAAAGCACGTCTTCCCAGACACCATTTTATTACCCAGAAAATTCTACCAAAAGACGCACCGTAGGAGGCAGAGAGGATTAAAACCCAAGTTACAGTAGTTGGCTTCATGCAGCAAACCGCACAAGTTCCAAAATAAAACAAAACAAAAAATGTTGGCGAAAGAAGAGATTGAAACAGCTAAAATAAGATTTTTTTGTGACTTATCTAAGATTTCATTTCTCTAAACTATCTTTATTACACATTCACTGCAGAAAATTAAAGATGAATTGATAAATTTTAATTGTTCTGCTTAGGCAGTATTAAAACTAATTATCAAGCTAAATTACATCGTTAAAATAGCTTCAACACTATACTCATATCTTCAGTTTTATAGCAAACCTCATCAGTATGAAATTAATGGACTGAGGAAATTCCTGTCTAGTTAGCTTTTTGAAATAGATTATTCTCAACAAAATGAGATTTATTTCCAAGATATACCCAAAAACGTGAAGTAAAATACCAGCAAGCAGTGCTCTTCTCCTGGACCCATTTAGTGAACCATTAGGGGTCAGTTTCATTTTGTACATTGTTTATAAATAAGTGCAATGAAAGTGTGTGTGTGTTTTTAAGCTTTCAAATAATGAATTAGTGTTGCCTACATCTTATATTGCTTGGTAAATTTATTTAAATGTATTTTCCCATACCAAGTTCCCATCTAACCAAAATCACATTTTGAATTTTCTATCAGTAGAATCCAAATATTAATACCATTCATGGCTAGAATTACAGACTCTGTGTTTTGCTTCCTCTGGTATTAACGATGGTATTTTCATTTGGATCCTCAGAACCTGCCTGAATGTTTGTCTTAGAGCCTTCATCACTTTTCAGATTCTGTTTTATTTTATTTAATCCCTCCTTTAATAAGAATAAGTGATCAGTCATGTACTAAACTGCATTAAATGCAAGAATTATGACTTTTGGATAGTAGCTTTGAGGCAGTTCATGGAAACCACTGTAATTCATACATTCGCTTTCTCATTTCAAGAAAACTTTGTGTTACATATCACCTTAGCCGTCCTATCATAGTAGCCCTTAATATTTATGCTGTTAAGTATTTGAAAAGAAACTGGCTGCCATATGCATATGGACGTCTGTAAAGCTTCCAGCAAACATCTAGACAAAACAGTCGTAATAGAACATGCACACCTCGTGTGGCTTCATGAGAAGGGATGCCTAGCCAGAGAGCTCTGCTCTGATTTTCACTGGCTTCTCTTTCATTTCAGACCTCGATGAATGTCAAACCAAACAGCACAACTGCCAGTTCCTCTGTGTCAACACCCTGGGAGGTTTTACCTGTAAATGTCCACCTGGTTTCACCCAGCATCACACTGCTTGTATTGGTAAGACAAAACTACACATGGGAGATTTCACAAACTTTTGATAGATGCGTAAAAATTATACTTAAAATGGTAAAGTAATGTCACAGTACTTATATTTAGAACCAGTGCCTCGTAATAAGTGGTCTAAGAATGTTGCTAATAATATAGATATAGTTTTTCAGAGGAACAATATCCAAAGGAGAAAGGCCTATGTAGTCCAGACACACGCACAGTGGGCGTGTTCCAGGCAGCGCCTTTGGAATGCATTCTAAATGCACCCATGTGTGTTTGATACAATATGAGTAAAGGCTCACTCTAATTTAGAACATGATGACGAACATGCTGGGTTTCTTATGTTAGAAGATACATATGTTAAGAAATTTTCAGTCTGTATTATCAAACACCATAACCTCAGTCGACCCAAAATATGCTGTAATTTGAAATCTCTTGAAATACGCTTTTTCTTACCTCTTTGGCTGTTAATATGACAACGAATCCTGGCGTACTTTCCCCTATAAGGCTGCTTTCACACCGTGCACCTTAGGCTTTCATACTTCACTTTTTACTTCATGTAGTGAAATCTGAGTCATGTCCTCTTTGGGAAGCTTGACACTCTCCTCCTTCGTGCTTTGCTAGACAACAATGAGTGTGGGTCTCAGCCTTCACTTTGCGGAGCAAAGGGAATCTGTCAGAACACCCCTGGGAGTTTCAGCTGTGAATGCCAGAGGGGCTTCTCTCTTGATGCCACTGGACTGAACTGTGAAGGTGAGTTTACTGCTCCAAAATCCTTAATCTAATACAGCAAACTGTTTTAACTTCCAAGCCACTAAATGAGAAATTGAGATCACCTCAAAGGAAAGAAAATACTTAACAAGATAGAACCTAGCAATTGATTTTTGTTCATAAATTTTCATATATCATTTTGGGGGCAGAGGGAAACCTGAATGTCATGAAACAAAAATTCTGTGAGTATGAATCAGCTTTTAAAATAACGACTTTTTACCTAATTAGTGATCTAAAAAAGAATTGAACTAAAAAGAATTCTGTACCTAACATGGTTTACAGTAGAGTACGAGTATACAAACAAAAAAAAAAATTGGATTTTTGTTCCATAATACCTAAATGTGTAATGTTAAGTGTCAGAAAAAGAACCCATTATCATAGAGAATTGCAGAAGTGTATGGAAAGCACTGGGGGAAACTGATAGCTGTTTCCATTTTATTTGGTCTAAGACTCGTAATTCACTCTCTTTTCTGCAATGAACATTTCTTATAAAGTCTCCCCTGGAACAGGTATTTCCTGGGAAGTCCAAGGGAACATTTAAGTGGGCATAAAATAAGGATTTGCCTGTGGTCAATAAAATATTATATGATTTTTCAGTATTTCCATTGCAAGGGCTAGAGTATAAGACAAATGTATTCGAGTTGGTATCTTTTACAAAATACACATGCCAGAGATGACGAGATTGTATACATCCCCTTTATATTTTTTAAACTATCATAATTTATGTTTTTATTGATTTTAGTTACTCTTTAATTGATTATTCTTAGAAATATATGATTTTGAATCCTAGAAATATAGCCAAAGTTTTGAACATACTCTTTGTAAGACTTACAGGATTTTTGTATGTATCTAATTTGCAGCCAAGAAAAATTCAGTTTTAGAAATTTCTATTTTAATATTTTAAATTTGAAGTCCTTGAGATTTGGAGGTATTCTGAACATACAGCTGCTTGCCATGTGTGAGTTCAGCTTGTGACTATCCACATAAGATACCACTTATTAATTATCCATATAAATTTGTTACACATACATCAGCCATGCCAATTTTATTTCGCTCTTTATGGGTAGATTTCAAAGCCTCAGTTGTCATTCCAAAAGCATATGCATGTATGAACAAAAAAATTATTCCATATGTGTAATAATACCACATCGTGTCTAAAAATAACATATTCAAATACTTAAAATTTGTATCTAATTAATCATGAATGGTAATAAAAATGTTTGCATACAAAGCAATTATACTTTTTAGATATCTCTATAGTGCTTGTATCTTCCCCAAAATGAAGATTACATGTCAATCACTTTTGAATCTACTGGAATATGTAATGCAAATATATTTATGTCACTTACCAAATAAATCATAACCATATGCAGTTAATCCATCCAAAATGCACAACATTTGTGGTTGCTATGGTTGATTTGCTGAAATTTAGTTGTTATGTAGAGCATTGACGTGGCACGGTCTGGTGGAGAGCCTAAGAATGAGGTGGTTTCTTATCTCTGAACCATTCTTTGCACCACCACTGAATAATAACCATGTGACTTGGAAAAATCACAGCCTTTCTGTGTGTGTTGCTTGTTTGTTCCCTTGCTAATAGGTTGTGTTTGGAGTGCATTTAAGAATAGTAGAGGAAAGGTTACGTAAACATCTTGCCGGGATTGTTTTTGCAGACGTTGATGAATGTGATGGAAACCATAGGTGCCAACATGGCTGCCAGAACATCCTGGGAGGCTACAGATGTGGGTGCCCTCAAGGATATATTCAGCATTACCAGTGGAATCAGTGTGTTGGTGAGCACTCACTTATGACATAGTGTCTGCTTTTCTCACTTTAAAGGATCTTAGAGTAAAAGGAACAAATAATAAAGGTTAACATTTCAATGTAGACTTTGAATCCTAGAACTTAAAAACCAGTACTTAGGGCAGATGCATGGGGGTCCATTATACTAGTCTCTATACTTGCGTATATTTGAAAATATCTGTAATAAAAATGTTGTTGTAAGCACCTAAAAGGTAAACTCGAGTTTTTATAATTTTAATCTTCTGCAAGATGTAATTTTAAGTTTCTGAAGATGCTGTCAAGAATCATCATCTTCCTTTGCCAAGGTCAGGGCTTTTTATCAGTAATTTAGTATCTTTAGACTTGGGGTTGAAGGATTACCCATCCAACCCCTTCATACAAATCTAAAAGAATTCAGATCAACTTAATGAGGACCGTCCGTCTGTGCTCTCCAGCCACATAGATTTAATGAAGGAGATGAAGTATTTTAAGGTAGAAAAAGTACCTAGTTACAGCACATTCTGTTGAAAACTCCAGACAGAGGTGTTTGTAAAATAAAATTTGTAGGCACTCAGCTCTATTCCTTTCATTGATAAGTCATGGAAGTTCTCCTTTTAAGGAGAGACTGATCAAAGAGAACATTATTCTCTACTGGAATAGCCTGCTGACTGATTTAGCATATGCCTAATTGCTTGGCTCCATTTGAATGCACTTCACAGACATGCCATCCAACACATTGTGACATAAGATGCTGGCATAGCTGGGCAGAAAGGGGAACAGTGGTCCTGCAGAGCAACAGCAGGGTCCTTCCTCTTTCTCTGTAGTAATTTAAATTACCCCACATGTATTTCAAGTATTCTACTGTGAGCAATCCACTAAATGAATTAATCTGATTTTATCCTTTGTGGTCTTCTCAAAAGAAATTTCTAATGACAGTTTAGTGAATTGAGAAGAAAATCAGGAAAAGTTTCAAAGGAGGGAAACCAACACAGTGAAAGTCACAACTATGCTGTGGCCTTGTGCCAGGTCAAAGACAGACGCTTTGCCACACTAAGAATACACACTGGCGAATGGGGTGGATGCAAAAACGATTAATGATCAAGAAGTTAAAGACAAAATTTTAAAGGATTATCAAAACGATGAGTTAGGCAGTCAATCAAAACAATTTTGTAAGCTTAATTTACTGTTTTTCCTCTTCACAGAAAAAAAGTGTTGCCAAAGTCCTTATGCACTGATTGATACATAAACAGAAGCAAAGTATAAGCGCACTCTTCAGAATATAAGGAATGGTATTTGTTTGGATAGCTATTAAAACAGCATAAAACAATTTTATGATATTGCATTGTTTATAAAACATGAGGCTCATAATTTTATTTAGTAAATACCATGGACTTCTTGGTTGGTTCTTTGGAACTTGAGGCAAAAGAATGATCCTCTAATATTTCCCATGTGTCAGCTTAATAGAATTTTTGTTTTTAAAGTGATCATAAGTAGAAATAGGAATATTTATGGAGTATCAACTCAATTTCCAAGTTTTTGAGTTTTCTTAAATTTCTGTCTGTAAATATCTAGTGCAAAAATAGCTGCACAGTTTTCACTAAATCTGGTTTGACTTAAAGTCAGGGCTGTGTGGTATATCCCAGTTCTCCTTTGTGGATCCTTGGAGTGGGCACTTCAGCAAGGCAGTCCCCCCAGAACAGCTCCTTCTGGAGTCCAGCCAGATGCCAGTGTGCCTTTTAATCAGAAGAGAGAGACCCTATGGACAGAGGGATCAGTGGTTTCAAAGATGAGTTCAAAACTAAAGATACAGAAGCAGAACTCCCCAACTCAAGTAGTAATTTGTGAGTGTGCTCTGCTAAAATGGGCACCTCTGAGCAGCAGGCCCCTGAATAAGATGCAACAGAGATTTCTTTCAGAAGGTTCTAGATTCTTCTGTGCAGGGTTGAGGAATCCAGCTGGTCTCCAATAAAACTGCTGACTTTCTTGCCTTGAATCCACATAACATAGTTGGAATTTTAACTCAAATATATGGCAGGGATAGAATTAAACAACCCATCAGGAACTAATAAAAGCAAAAAGTTAGCAAAAGAACAAAAATTGTGACAAAATGCAAATTGAAAGACCACAAATCATTTTTATCTGTCACCACATATGTGAATATCTTCAGTCATTCATATGACTGAGAGAGGAGTATGGAATGAAATATTTCAGACAGATTTATCTGCGGTCTCCTTGTAAATGGACAAAACTGTTGGAGTCAGTGAATCAGATAATTTGTATAATGTTAAACTGTAAACCTACAATATTGTCAATACTAGTGTCAATTTAAGAAAAATGACAGTTCTTTGTGTTACTATTGAAAAAAGCTTTAATTCAGGGGCTGGCCCCGTGGCCGAGTGGTTAAGTTCGCGCGCTCCCCTGCAGGCGGCCCAGTGTTTCGTTGGTTCGAATCCTGGGCGCAGACATGGCACTGCTCATCAGACCACGCTGAGGCAGCGTCCCACATGCCACAACTAGAAGAACCCACAACGAAGAATACACAATTATGTACCGGGGGGCTTTGGGGAGAAAAAGGAAAAAATAAAATCTTTAAAAAAAAAAAAAAAAAGAAAAGAAAAAAGCTTTAATTCAAATGAACACTTTCAGAAGTTTCTAGCCAGTTACCACAGAACACATAATATTCTGGTACACAGATTGTCCAGATGTAGGTAACATTTTCAAATGTTTGCAAGCATTATAATTATTCAAAATTAAAAATAAGTGAATATTACTGATATTAACATTTGCATATGAATAAAAATTATGTCTTAGCATATGAAGCTTTTGGTTATTAGTGTTAGTAACTTCCAGCATGCTTCTATGGCCTTTTCAAAATGACTTGAACATAGCTTAGTGAGACTTGAGTCAGCTCAAAGTATGTCTCAAACAAGAAGATATTTTAAAAATCAGATTACCTCAGTCTATAAAATTATACCATGATGTGCATATGTATATTCATAGCATATAAATATGAAGTATATCGTGGTGCTTCCAAAAATATTGCATATTTTAAAATATTCTTGTCAGTGGTGTGTTTAAATGCAATTTATTCAAGTAATTGGTTTTGCCTGGTAATTTTTCTACTTAACACAATGCCTAATACTATATTTATAGCAGGATCATTTTGTTAAATTATAACCTAATTTACATTTTCTGTTAGGAGTGAAACACTGCATATAAATGTCAGATTTAATTATAAAAGCAGATAAGCTTTTGTGGCAGAATTCCAAGTCTCTTGTAGATAGAAATAAAACAGCAGTTATATTTATGTCATAGGTAGCCTAGTTATTAAGAATTTATTTATATACTTTCTCCCCATGAAATGAAGGCTAAGAATTTGTACATATTAGGTAATCATAGCAGATTTTATATCCAGTGATTAAGAGTTCTACATTTGGCAGTCTGATTTAATTCTGAACTATAATCATGGTACAAAAATGTGCCTAATAACATCTACCCTTTCGGTAACCTCTGCACCATACTTAATGGAGTTTAATTTCCTGTCTGAGAGGCCTCTTCACGGAGACTCCGTCTGCATCGTCCATAATCTCACTGAGCTACCGCAGACATACGCTTCCCTCGAGCTGTTGTGTCCCAGGCGCGCAGCAACTCGCAAATGGGCCTTTTTCCCCATATGGGCTGAAACATATACTTGTCATATATTAGGTAAACAGACACACTGTGTTCCACTGGAGTCACAAGAATTTGAAAGAATTCCATAGAACAGATGTGATTTGTGCCCAGGGTGAAATCTGGATTATAGTAAAGCCCAAAGGAGTCAAGCCACATGCTCTATGTCAACCAGACAGTTGAGAGCAAAATTGTAATCTCCAAAGTTGGAAACATAAGTAGGCTTTGAATTTGTAAAAATGATAATAGCAACTGAAAGTATAATCTATAACTATCCTACTCTCAGGCATTTACAGTATAACATTAGTCATTAAACTAGTAAAGCCTGTGTCAGCTGATGGCCGGATGCAGACCCATCCCAGGAGGAACAGTCTGTACCTAATGGTCCTTAAGCAGTTAAAAGTGTATTAGATTGTTGGCTCAATAGATCCAGGTAAATGATGTTTATTTCAATTATTTTCATTTAGGGTATTTAAATTTTCTATATGTCTTCTCCCCATATATAATGAAGGCTTTGGGAATTGCTGAGAGAATGGATACAAGGACAGATATAGGCCTTTTTTAAATTGAGATATAAGTCACACACCGTAAAATTCACCTTTTTAAAGTATGTACTCAGTGGTTCTTAGTATATTCTCACAAGAGCGTGCAACCATCAACACCACAATATTTTCATCACCTCAAAAAGAAACTCCATACCCATTAGTAATCATTCTCCATTTCTCCCTCCCCACCGCCCCTGGCAACTAGTAATCTGCTTTCTATTTCTATGAATCTGTCTGAGAGTGTAGCCTTTTGAAGTAATCTTCTGTTAAGAGAATAGAAGAGTTATTCAGTAGGCAAACTGCAAATACCTGCCCCAAAGGGGCTGCCAATGTATCCAGAAACATCACACAAACAGAATATAAAAGGGTAGGGCGAGGTTTTTTTTTAAGCCATAATTTAGGAGGATTTGTTGGGTGGGTGGGTTGGCTGGTTTGTTTAATTTCGTATGCTTTGCGAATCAGCCATAAGAGTAGACCTTTTAAAAATGCAGTTCTAGGGTTATTTCCCCTGTAAAATCATCAGTACGTTGAGACTCGGGCTCTTCTTCCCATCACTGCCACCTTCCCCATGTAAGAGTTTCTTACTTTGTGTCAATAGACGAGAATGAGTGCTCCAATCCCAATGCCTGCGGCTCGGCTTCCTGCTACAACACTCTGGGCAGTTACAAGTGTGCCTGCCCCTCAGGCTTCTCCTTCGACCAGTTCTCCAGTGCCTGCCACGACGTGAATGAGTGCTCGTCTTCCAAGAACCCCTGCAATTACGGCTGCTCCAACACGGAAGGGGGCTACCTCTGCGGCTGCCCACCTGGCTACTACAGAGTGGGACAGGGGTAAGGCCGCCAACCTCCCTGCACACAGGAAAGCAAGTGTGGTCCAACGGGGTGGCATTCCTCCCTCCCTGGGTTCAGCCTGCCTGGTGCCTGGCACTGCAGGGAAGCCTACAATGTTTAAAAGCCCAAGAGGCAAAAGCATTGGTCAGGGCACTTCCGGTTTGGGAGGAAGAAGAACCAAGAAGGCACATGGGTTATGTCTGTGCTGTGAGATTGCCTCCTTTGTGCTGAGCATAAGAGTCATTCTCTTGCCCTCACAGTGGCACTGATTCAGTCAGATCCCTCAAGGCCAGAGACCAGCAGCTGTTTAAAAATGTGGCTCACGTGTTGCCATAGGCACTTGGGTTGTGAGGTACAAGTGAAAATGGCTTTGCCCCAGTCTTCCACAGGTTGTGGCAGGTGCTAGCGCAGCAGTTCCTGAGGAAGGAGTTTGTCCCTCTCTTTGCTCCTGTGGCTTTCTGTTGCACAGAGAGGACGTGCCTAGTTGGTGTGGCACCATTTCCACAAGGCTCCAGCTAATCACACTTTCCCAAGTGAAGTCCTTTCCACTGCTGCTGAGGTGCTGGCCACTGCATCTTTCCATCAAGGCAGGGGTGCTCAACAGCACAGAAGCTGGGAATGTTGCAGTCGGGCAGGGTGGCCTGCCTCAGAAGGAACAGTGTGTGAGGCAGGCACTGAGGGGCGTGGACTAATCTGTCCAGCGCTGGTACGTAATAATGCTTGAAACAAAAGGTTTGGTCTAGACAAGGGTCATTCAGAGCCACCTCCTTCACTCTTTCACTAACCAAAATAGGAGTTCAGAAATCTCAGTTCTTAAAGCAGAGAGCTTTGTTGCCAGCAGCCAGCAGAGGCTGCAGGCTTATGACACAGCAGAACTTCTCTAGCATTCTCTTTGGAAATTCACACTTTGCTTTTACCTTCTGGATTTAACTACACATGAGCGCTTCAGTCTAATTAGGACTGAAAATTGGGAAAGCCTGGGGCTCAGTCTTAGAAGAATTTTGCTGTTCAAAATAAGGGAAAATCTCGTGCATTAAGTGTTGAAGAAAAGAGTTACAGAGAATATTAGGTTTTTATGTTTATGAGCTTAGAGCTTGCTTACTTGCTTTCTTACTTCTGACAAGGCTGTACTGTAGCACTGGAAAACTATAGTCCAAGTTAACGATAAAGTCTAACAACACTTTGCATTTTGTTGCAAATAGCCACTGTGTCTCAGGAATGGGATTTAACAAAGGGCAGTACCTGTCCCTAGATGCAGAGGTCGATGAGGAGAATGCTCTGTCCCCGGAAGCATGCTATGAGTGCAAAATCAACGGCTACTCTAATAAAGACAGCAGACAGAAGAGAAGTGTTCATGAACCTGAAGCCACTGCCGTGAGTACACCTCAGTCTGTTTGGTCACAAGATTTTATCCGTCTGGAGTCATGTATGCCATGCAGTAAACATTTTTGTAGGTTTCAGCCTCGATGGAGCTGAAACTGTGTTGAAATTTAATGACTAAATTAATGGACACAAGATGGCAGAGACAAGCAAATTAAAATAAGTTGATTACCAGCTCAAAACACAAGGACTGGGGAAAAAGACTCTAAGATTCAGTTTCAGATCCCATGTATTAGTTTTTGATTTGTGCCAGAGAGCAATAAGATGTTTATCTGGGAAATAGTTATTTTGAAATGATGCAAAAAAGAAAATTATTTTGAATTTATCCAGTTCTGTTTACATAAATATATAGTGTACACTAGGCTGATTTTAATTTTCAGTAGATAAGTCAACTAGGTCTCATATTCTGTGACATTTATAAGATAGGTGTTCCTCCCATAAAAATTTTATCTGCAAATAATTTGTCTTTTGTAAGGAATTGAAGATCTGAATTGCCCGCCTCTGGCCTTTCTTCGCCATGAATGGCATTGAGCAGAGTGGTTAAAGGGCTGAGCCACAGACTTCCTGGTTTTGAATGTGTTCCCTGGCCCTCCCCACTTATTACCCGTGTTACACGGGGCATGTTTACTTAACTTCTCTCTGCCTCAATCTCTTCACCTGTAAAATGGGAATAAAAATACCTCTGAAGGGTGACGGGGCCTTAACTGAGCTGATACTGTGAAGTGCCAGGAACGGTGCCTGGCATCTCTATCGCACACGTTCCATGAATGCCACCGAGTAGTATCTGGAGATGCTCATGATTGCCCCAAGGATCAGGGGTAATACCACCCTCTTCAGCTAATATTCCTGAGAAGCTCCTCCACCAAAAACCCTAGTCATCGGCTAACTGGCTGTGTGAACTACACAACTTGCTTCCGTTTTCTGGGCCTTAGAAACTTTCCTTATCTATAAGAGGAGACTTCTCTAGCCAAAAAGTCTGTGGTTCTATTTTCTAATGATGTTACATTGACCTTAAGTAGACTAAGGTGCCTAAATGTTTAAATATAACCATTGAGATATATTCACCAAGTACCCCAAACTACAAATCCAGAAATTCTGGTTATGCAACCTTCCCATTGTAGAACTTGGGACGTGAGTCTGTCTGAACACTGAAGGGCACTTCTGGGCCACTGTAGCCAAGTTCTTACTTAACAGGCGCCCACTCAAAGCATTGGCTTTTTGTGCCTGTCTTACTAAAATAGCAGTCTTAAAGCTCCCATCCTGCTGGCCGAGTGAGACGTGGTTTATCTGGGCCCTGCCCCACTGGCTTCTACCAAAGCTGGTTCAAACCTGAGCCTGGAGGACTCTGCGGGTCCCTCCCTCTGCACTGATGGCTTCCATTAAACATGCTTCGCTCATGGTCTGTGTGCCTTACAAATCAAACCTGCGCTTCAGAGTGAAGATTCCTCTGGGGACCCCTGCTGTCAGATAACAGCCGCGCTTCATTTATTGACTCCAGCAAAAAAAAAAGAAAAGTTTTACAATCATTTCCTAAATTGTCTTTTTTTTATTATTAATAAGCATGATATTCCATAAACTTATCCAAAAAACTTGCCATGTGAATGCTGTCTGTAGGCTCGGCCCTGTAACTTTACCTGGCTGAGGCTGAGTGAGAAGTTGTAAAGATTTTCAGGGCGTGCTCCATGGAGCAGACCTTTTCTCCCAGCTGACAGGAAGTTCCAGTAGCCTCCTTCACAAGCACTGCTCCGAAGGAGAGTGCAGAAAGGGGGAGTGACAAGTTGTCCTGTGGCTGCAGCCCCAGCAGCAGGTCCCTTGCGAGTCCTCTGCTTGTGCTGGAGAAGCTCTTCCCACATCGTTTCCTGTTCTTTCTCCAGGTTGAACAGATCAGCCTGGAGAGTGTCGACATGGACAGCCCCATGAAAATGAAGTTCAACCTCTCTGGCCTTGGCTCTAAGGAGCACATCCTGGAACTCATGCCTGCCATCGAGCCCCTCAACAACCACATCCGCTATGTCATCTCCCAAGGGAATGATGATGGCGTCTTCCGCATCCACCAAAGGAACGGGCTCAGCTACTTGCACACGGCCAAGAGGAAGCTCGTGCCCGGCACATACACACTGGAAATCACCAGCATCCCTCTCTACAAGAAGAAGGAGCTTAAGAAACTGGAAGACAGCAATGAGGATGACTACCTCCTAGGGGAGCTCGGCGAGGCTCTCAGAATGAGGCTGCAGATTCAACTCTATTAACCCCTTACAGACTTGCTTCCAGGCTCAAATCCCTGCACAGCCGGCCTTTAGAAGCCTTTGAGAAATCAGTGAATAATTTTAAAGAGGAAAAAAGACAACTGTTGTTTCTTTCCTCCCTGTCTCAGACTTCAGAATGTTGACCCTCACAGGGAGGGATAACTTAGACTCTGGTGTGGCCAAAGATTTGAGTACAAAGGCAACCGTGGTTACTGTATTTTTTATATAACTTCACTTTAAAATATATTAAAAAAAAAAAACCTAAATGTTCAAGAGATCAGCATATGGCACTAAATGCACAAAAATAATGTGAGCTTTTTTTTTCCTGTTAGCAGTCTGTAACACTTTGGGTATTTTGCTATAGTTGCTAATTAAAAAAATATAGATGTTTATTTATTTTTAATGCAGTAATATATGGAGAAATGAACAAACTATGTAAACAAAAAGGGAAACTCACTTGTTTTTCTTTAGATTTATAAATTTGAGCTATTTCTTTTAGAGGTGCTTTTTAAAAATTCAGTAGATTCAAGAGATGTTTCCTTTGGTTTTCTGCCAGTCGTCCAACTGGTACACATCTGATTATTTTAAAGAATGCCTCGCAGAGCTGAATGGGCAGTGGAATCAATAATTTAAAAGATGGAAATGTCCTTAGATCCTTTCTAAAGGAGATCAAAGCCAGAGCAGCTCATTGTGACCATATCTCACATCACCAGACACACCAGGCAACGGAAGATGAAGCACAACCACTGTAGCAAAATACCTTGACTGCTTGGGAGACCAGTAGCGTTGCAGGCCAAACCGTACTGTATTTCCTTCTCATAACCTCAAGGAAGCACATGTGCTACCCACAACACCTCATTCTTACCCAGGGTGTGCTGCGTACTTGTGGTACTGTAGGCAGCTGAAGAACTGCCGGTCCTTTGAAAAGGAACACCTGGCGTTCTGTAGTGTTTGGTGCTGTCTTAGATTAATGGTGCATTTATTATGTTCAAGCTATTTCAGGATTGCCATATGTGCAAACAAATCATGCAGTACAGCCAAGGAATATATGTTGTTGTTTTTTTTAAACCCATTTTTTTTTTTTAGAATTTTCATTAATACTGTAGTTATACACCATATGCCTCGTTTTATCATAGCCTATTGTGTATGAAAGATGTTTGTACAATGAATTGATGTTTAGTTTGCTTTAGTCATTTAAAAAGATATTGTACCAGGACGTGCTAGTAAGAGTACGTCTCCGTGTTCTTCTCAACCCAAGAACCTGTCCCTGGACCAGTGACCAACCTCAGATGTGAAATGGCCAAAGCACGTGCAGGCTCCGGGTTGTTCCTTCACACCTGTGCTGACCAAAGAGTAGTAACCAGTTATATCCAGTTTGGGGTTTTTTTTTGTTTTGTTTTTTAATAACTAAAAAAAGAAACAGTGTAAATTTGTAATCAAGTGTTTGTGAGGAAAAACTTATGGTTTTTGGTTTTGTTTGTTTTTGTAGGTCTATGTATCAAATATGACACTTTTCTTGCAATAAAGCTTATTTTTGGGGTAGTTTTCTGGCTGAGTGTTTTCTGGGAGTACAGCCCCTGTTGCGTTTGTGTGTGGACTGCGGCCTTTGCTTATGGGGAGCTGTATGAAAGTAGCAGAAGGAGAGCCACGTACATTTACAGGAAAATAAGGGAATGTTGTCAAATCTGCGATACAAAGTAAGCAGGAGTGTTCAGCCGACAATTACAATTTAAAGTCATATTCAAAAACAAGGACATAATCGAGGCCGATAATTGTTCACTTCACAGATTCTAAGCCTCCTGGGCCCGGTCTTCCTAGAGAGCTCAACGTGCCTTCACTTCATCCTCACATACACTTTGAGTGCCACCCTAACTGAAGCACCCTAACGCGCCTCTGAGGAAACGAAAGGTTCTCTCAGAGAGCCTTCCTTCTGGAGGGTTTCCCTGAACTTTGGTTTTTACGCAGAAGTACATAGCAGCCATACCCCAGACCAAACGGCATCTTCACCAAAAATAATCCAAAGCTTCCTATCCCCTGAAATGTTACACACTTTCCTCCTTGGAGAAGTAGATAAGATAGGACAAGTAGTTTCACAGGAATTCTCTTGGTACACTGCTGAAATGAGCACAGAAATGTCTCAGGAGTTAATTCGATATAAAGTTTGAGAATTTGTGTGCTTAAATTTTTCATCCAAAGAGTAAGAAAACAAGGAAATATTATGTCTAATCTTAAGGCTGTTCCTTGCCAATCAGAAATTAGCTGCATGGAATAAGGAAAGTATTTGCCTTGGGGCATCCTTTAAAACTTAACATGCATATTCAGTTTCATCTGGCATCTATTACTGGTACCGCATGAGCACTGTAATATGAAATTACCTGGAACCAAATTTGACTCTTTGAGTGTTGAGCAATAGCACTCTTAGTTTAGCTTTAACCTGCCCTGGAGGAAGTTTGAGAAGCCACACTATTAGGGTGCTTCACACAGAAGAGAAAAGATAAAAGCTCATTAGAGGCTTTACACAGAAGAATGTACTAGAAGGAAATGACTACTTGGAGATGCTCCTTCCAGGAAGAACTCAGGCACCTCTGGTAGCTTTGTTGCAGTTCCCTTACTGTGAGCACCGACACAGCCAAGATTAATTTGTATCTCTCTAGTAATTAACTGCTAATGATATGTCCTGTACCATTTTGTCATTCACATTAACTGTCTTGTCAGAAATTACCTTGGCTAAGTTACAGAAAACTTTGCACAAGAGTAAAGTATCATGTAAGCCAAGAAATGTAAACCAAATCCAGTGGATGCATGTATTTGTAATAATAAGCAGTAATTTGGTCTTCAGCTGACATGAATTCTCTTTCCACTAGCATTTAGATTTGGAGCTTTTTAAAATTTAGCCCTGTTTTGTACTTTTTTATTTTGCTGTTTACTTGTGGTAGATGAAAGTTGATCACATTTGTGCATGAACATTGGAAATAATTCAGGGTAATATATAAGGATTTGACTCTAAATTCAAATGTCTGCCCTTTTTCATTATCTAGGAATATTAAATGGGATCATTCATACAATCTGTCCCTTCTAAACACTTAAGGTTTTATTTGTTTATTATTTTTATTTTGTATCCATTGCCTTCTTGGTTCACAGAATAAATACTTGGGGTGGAGGGTGGGGAATACACCTCAAAATTACAGAGCCTTAGTCTATGAGAGCTGCAGACTTTCAGGTTGACATCCTTTATGCTTCAAGGAAACCAGTTAATTCACATATTAAATTGAACAGTGAGGAATTGCTGATCTTTGGCCATCTTTGACCGACAAAATGGCAATTTCATATAGTTCAATTTAATATTTCAGAAGTATTCCAGTTCCTCAAGAATAAACTGAAACTCTCCCTTCTCTTTGAAAGACAATCAATTCCATTCACTCCTTTCCCTGCAGCTGGTGGCTCATTTGTACTCCTAATTTATAATAGTCCGCAAGAGAATAGACATAATTTATTCAGTCACTTTCTTTCATGCTCCAAAGACTTTAGAAAAAGTCTAAATTGCACATCTTTGGGACCTTGAGGGGATTACTGGAAGCTCCTTAAGGACAAAGACAAATACATTGGGAAAGATGGAAATATAGCACATTTAAAAAATTAATAAAGGGGAAACTTTGGGAATGTTTACTTCTAAAGAGACAGGGGAAAGATGGAGAATCATTAACAGCCCACAGGAAGTGAGTGTGACAGCTGTGTTTGCACTCTCAGCCAGCCTGCCTTCAATATCTAGCTTCTGTTTCCTTTTTTTTTTAAAGCGTGATTGCTGTCTCAAATAAATACAAAGCCGTGGTTTTCTTGCTTAGTAAGTACGTGTTTCTGACCCTAATTCTCCTTGAAAATCCCTCTGACGTACAAAGCAGGGGAGTCCTGAAATACAATGTACAGCTTATTAAATTCAGCATTTCAAACGCTGACGCAGTAGCACCTTGCAGGTAAAAGAAAGAGACCTTCAGATCAGGCCCACCTGAGTCTGGCAAGTGGCGGGTGGGGCAGGCTCCCCGACTCCCCTGCATCCGCAACCCCTCCGAGATCCTATCCACCCACTTTCAGATGCACAGGTGGGTAGAAATCTCCCGGGTGTCCTAGTGTAACGTACAAGGCACTTCTGTTTGTTTATGAATGTCTAATTCGTTGTAAATAAAAGAGGAGAACAGGAGCGACTGACGCTGCCATGATGCTGACGTCACTTGGTAGCCGTGTTCAAATTCCATCTCCTCGACAAGCTGCACAACCGCCCTGAGCCTTGGTTTCCTTCCGGGGGCGATGTTTCCGCTCAGCGTGGCTGAGACGGTTGAGTGAGATGGTAGAGGCAGCGCTGTGAGCATAGGGCCCAGAACAGCAAGCGCTCAGTAACTGTCAGGTGCTCTCCTCGCTCCCCTCCGCCCGCTGTTACTATCACCACCACTAGGAGAATGCACCCCATATTCACACAGAGCTCCTTCCTAAGCATGGCCCTGAAACTAGCGCCCTCCATCGGAATCCTAGGACCACGTCTAGGACATGGCTCCTAAGTGGTCTGCACCTCCAGGGGGTCTGGAAGTCCTGGTGTGGTCATGAGTCTTTACAGCCTCCACCTTGCTCTTCACTTGCTGGAGTCCGGTCCACAAACGCACACAGGGCCCTCACATCTACAGAGCCCTGGGAAACCAAACATGAGGGAGAACACAGACATCTGATAATCCCTTTTAGGATGATTTAGTGTGGTGGAATGTCAGAGCTAGAAAGACCTTTAGAAACCTACTCTTATGTGCAAGTGAGGAAACTAAGGCCCAGTGTTGTAACCTAGCTAACAGGGCTGCTAGTTTCCAACGAGGTGAGACCAGAACCCTGGTTGGCAGGTTGTAGCCTGGTGCTGTTCATACTTCCACTGCATGGTAAGCCTATTTGGATCTCTTTTAAACCCTGAGGATATAGGCCAGTTCCCATGGTTTTGGCTCACATTAAATCCAAAAATGTTTTCCAAGCACGATTCAAGCACTGCTTTTTGTTTTGTCTACCCCACCCTCTGTGTAACTGCTCCCTACCTCCTGTAGACCAGAGAGAGATTTGTGCACACGCTGCAATGCCAAGATCCTGGCTGCCGCAGAGCAGACCTCATCGAAATCATATACTTCTCTAAAAGCACGCTACAGCCCTCGCTGTCAAAGGGTTAAACATTTTATTTAAACCAGACCTTCAAAACTCTAAAAACACATACACATTTGTTTTACTGAGAATGCTTAAGGAAAGCACACTAGTTGCTTGTGTTGCTTAATTGTCATTTTTCCCCCTTTTCCTGTGAGCCTAAAAAAGATATTACTAGATTAAGTTGGCTTACTTTTGAAAGAGCCAAGAACCAACAGCTCACATTAGTCATCCCCGTTAGGGCTGCAGATTAAATGTCAGGATGTAGTGTAGACATTTTCCAAAGGAAAACAGGAAAATGCTTTACATGATTTTTAGAGCAAACCATAGGGAAAGTTAACATTAACAGCCTTCCCCAGACAACTACTGCTACATGTGTGAGTTCCATTAACGAAATAGCAGTAGATGCTATGTATGAATGGCTAAGTCCTGAAAATGTGTCAAAAAAGCAGCCCCTTCGCCTGCTTAAGCTGCCTAAGTTTCTGCTTCTGGGTTTACTTCCTTCCTCTGCTGTATCTGGCTTCAGCAGCCCTGGACTGAGGGAGCCCATTCATGCAGGGGTGGATTTAGAGCCTCAGACCGGTGCATTCGTGAATATCGGGCCTGAAGCAGGATCCTAAGACCCATGGCCATGTACCAGCACCTGGGAACTCAACCTGGGATGAACCTGCATCTTAGTCATTCTGGTAATTCACAGAGCCGAGGCCAGAAAATGTTCAATCAGTAAATGAAGGGGAGAGAAGAGTCTAAGACTCTCAACAGAGTCTACCACCTTGGGTAGTAGTGGACAACCACAGACCACCCCAGGGAGCTGGACCTCATCCAAGGAGTGGGTGGTTTCATTGTAATAATTTTACTGGAAATGTTCTGAGCAGATTTCTGGGGATCATTCTAGAGTTATCTTCCCTTCTCTCCAGGGGACTTTCTTGATTTATGCTGCTTTTCTGTGCCTTTCTAGGGAGCCCCGTGGATCTCACCTAGTGTGACAACAGATTGAAGGCTCTTTGGGAAAGCTGACTGTAATTTGGATATGTCATGTGAGGCGACCTGCCCTAATCCAAACCTGGGCTGAAGCTGCTGCCTCTTCTGTGGTGGTGTGGGTAGGAGAAGAGGTCCAATAACTTCTCTTAGACAGAGATTACACAGTTCTTATTTTTGAAACAAATTGACTACATGAATATGTGTTATCTATTACCCAGTCATAAAAAGATTTTCCCTTCTAAAGCTTACAGTCATTTCAGAGAAACAAGGTATCCACATAAGATTAGAAAATGGTATGTGGTTAAGGGCCATAGCCTTGGTTCAGAAAAATGGCCCAAACTTTGTCTTGGAAAAGAGAGGGGTCATTGAAACGTAGAGCTACTGGAGATGGTCTCCTAGAGATGATGAGAATTGAGCTGGACCTTGTAAAATGAGGCAGATTTGGATACAAGGTAGAGAGTAGGAAAGATTTCCTGGAAGACAGAATAGCATGAACAAATGTTGGAAGTCAATAATGTAGATCACATATTGGAACACAGGGGAAGAGCAGGCAAATGGGCCTTGAATGATAGTACTTGAAGCACAAAAGATAAGGTTATTAGGTAGGGCGGGGCTCAGGAGTTAGGACCCCTGAAGGCCGTACTGAGCCATTTAGACTTTATCCTGTAGTCAAATAGCTAATAAGGGGTCATTGGTGTATGGATGAGAGTTGCTGAAAAAAAACTGGATGCAGAACCAAGCCCGGGGAAACTCTCGCATGTAGAAACAGAAAAGGAGGAGCTATCGGGGCACCGGAGAGGAAGGGAAAGAGCAGTAGTCGGAAAACCGGAAGAGAGGGGTGTCAAGGGTGCCTAGATAGCAAGGAGTTTGAGAAATGTATCATCAGAATTTTTTGCTAACAAAATCAAATCTTCTCCTTTCCCCCACATATCTGCTCACCAGACCCTCCAATCTTCATGTCTTTCTTCATTTTAGTCACTTTGTTGCAAGCAAGGAAAAATCAAATCGTGTACATGATCCTTGTCCACATATAGATCTGAGAGGTAGCATGGCAGAGTGAGAAAAGGGTAGCCTTTGAGGCAAAAAGAATTTGTACCCTGGCTGCCAATCATTCACTGGGTGAAATTAGTCAAGTTATCTTAAGTTTTCTGAGTCTTAGTTGGTGGCACATCTGCTTTTTCTGAATTTCCAGCATTCTTTCCCAGTTCTTTCTGTGACAACATACCAATTTTGCTTTGGGTGACTATTCAGCCATTATCGTGTACAGTCATATGGGGACTTCAAGGATCTCCACGCGCCGGTTCGATTCCTTCTCCCTAGAATTTGAGTCTTGAGCAGAATAATTCAAGTGCAGATAACAGGTCTTGCATTCATCCAAGAAGCACCCCAATGAAACTGTGGGTCGGTTCCTGCCATCAAGATCCCAGGAGCTGATTCATTCTATCCTCTTTCTAAGTCTGGTTCTTCACTTTTCCCAAAATTCTCTGAGCTATCCTTGCAATCAATTACTTTTCTTGTCAGAACAAGCTGTTGCTTGCATCTTAAGAACTCTAATGTCTACCCTACTCCTAGGATTGTTATGAGAATTAGAAGTATGGAGAGCTGCAAGCTCAGGGCCTAAAATCTAGGGCATGTAGTAGACCAATAGCTGCTTTAAAATTGAAAAAATTTTTTTTAATTTTTGAGGAAGATTAGCCCTGAGCTAACTGCTGCCAATCCTCCTCTTTTTTGCTGAGGAAGACTGGCCCTGAGCTAACATCCACGCCCATCTTCCTCTACTTTATACGTGGGACACCTTCCACAGCATGGCTTGCCAAGCGGTACCACGTCCGCGCCCAGGATCCGAACTGGCGAACCCCAGGCCGCCGAGAAGCGGAACGTGTGAACTTAACCGCTGTGCCACCGGGCCAGCCCTCTTGACATCTTTAAAGCAGCTGTTTGGGGCTGGCCCTCTCAACATCATTAAAGCAGCTGTTTGGGGCCGGCCCTCTCAACACCATTAAAGCAGCTGTTTGGGGCCGGCCCTCTCAACATCATTAAAGTAGCTGTTTGGGGCTGGCCCTCTCAACATCATTAAAGCAGCTGTTTGGGGCCGGCCCAGTGGTGCAGCAATTAAGTTCGCATGTTCCACTTCTCAGCAGCCCAGGGTTTGCCAGTTCAGATCCCGGGTGTAGACATGGCACTGCTTGGCATGCCATGCTGTGGTAGGCGTCCCACGTATAAAGTAGAGGAAGATGGGCATGGATGTTAGCTCAGGGCCAGTCTTCCTCAGCAAAAAAGAGGAGGATTGGCAGCAGTTAGCTCAGGGCTAATCTTCCTCAAAAAAAAAAAGACCAAGAAGAAGGAACCCTGAGTTTTCTTCAGTCCCGTCACCTGTGCCCTCTGTTACCATGAATAACTAAGCCAGAATGGGTCCACAGTTCACAAGAGCTTGGCCGCTTTTGTTCATTGTTTCTTGCTCCTCCCTGTTTCTCTGGCTTGGGCAGGATGGAGCTGGGCAGGGCTGCACTGGGCTCAGTCCAGAAGAGGTAAACCACAGCCAGGGCTGTTTCTGAAGCACATGCTGGAGAAAGGTGGGGTCGGCTCTGCCCAGGAGCTAGTTTTTATGCATTTCATAAAGGACCAAGGTAAACTGCAATAAGAAGACCCATTCATGGTTCCTAAGGATTATGCCCAACAGCCCTAAGAAGGGTGGAAATAGCCCATCTAAGTAGGAGAGAGATAAATGCTGTAGTTGTATGTCAGCCGCTTTCATTAATTCACTTTCTTTCCATGCTGTCATCCTTTGCTTTTCCTGCGATGTTCTGCTACGCTGTTCCATGGGCTGATTGGGCACATGCATGTGAAGCTTTGTGTAGAAAAATAATTACACAAGACATTTTTGAAAGAATAAATGCATTTGGCCTAACAAAACCAATTCACATCTTAAAGAGCCAGCTTCTCCAAATGCCAGTTATGTCAACTAACTATTTCTCCTTCTCTCCTTGGCCATGCTACACACAAGTGGTTTTCAGAATAGAAAAACATGCTTTCCGGTGTCTGTTTTAAATTTGTTTTTATCTACTTTATGTGTCTAACTTTGTGCTAGTATTTGTTTTACAGGAAAAACAAAACGGTAGATATCAACCATGTCCCTGAACGTTTATATATCTATAAGTTCCCTCTTGCTGTTGATAATAAAAGCGATTCTTTTTTATAGCATATATCTTGTCCATAAACCTACAAACATCCATTTCCCTCATTTCTTTCAAGTCTCTTTCAAGGGTTGATGAAGGGCTAGTCAGTGACATGTGAGTGTCCCTCCAGGGTCCTCCTAATAGCATCCATTTCTCCTGCAAGGAATCTAATTGCCTGATCGCTCTTCAGAAGAGGAAACTGAAATCATGCTGGAATCTGAGAAGCCAGGTTGAGGAGCTGTGTTTCTAGCCCCCTGGTCCTGACTCCATCCTGACAAGCCCTCAGACAAATCAGGCGTCCTAATGGAATATCCCTGCCTGAGTATGAGGCAACCCAAGAGTAAGACAAGTGCCCATTTTCCCCACTGAGGCTATTAAAAAGAAAGAGTAAGAGTGAGCGTGGGGCCAAATTGAATCTATAAATTTTAGGAATTATATAAAATAATAATTTTTACTTTCTATTTACCAATTTAGTTACACACCTATTTAAAAAGTGCATCGTATCTAAAATACTATATTGACTTAATATATTTTATTTCTCTACACCCACATTTTATAAACCAATTTTATTTAAATTCCTTGCATGCATCTTTGACCTGTGTATGTTCAGCACTTTTGAAATCATTTAACACAGATTTCCAAAGCATGCTATCCCCAGTGTCACCTAAATTGTTTGAGATACAGTACTTTTCAAGTAAGGATGTGCTGCAAATTTTTCCCAAGCTACAAGCGCTCGTTTGCATGGTATTAGGAGAGCTGGTTATTGTCATTCATTCTATAGATGTATATTCAAGATCTACACAAAGAAATCACTCACCGTATTTCTTTTTTAAATGATCATTAGAAAATGTCTTTAAAAGATCTGAAACTTGCAATTATGATATCATATTGCAGGAATAATTACTTAATCTGTGTTAAATTTATTTCCTCAAAAAAACAAACACAGATCTATTAGGCAACCTTTATAAAAACCAAAGTCATCATTGATTGAAGTCATTTCAGGATAATATAACTTCTTTAAACCTTTACTTTATTCATAATGATATCATTGGGTGTACACCCTATAAAATAAGGAAATTTTATAAAATTAACACATTAAGCAACACCTTGCAGCATATGCTTGGCCAAATATAGTAACTATCATAAGCAACATTTATGTGCATTAATAAGTAAACCAAAGCATAGTAATTAATTAAACAATGTTCATATACATTAACAAATCAACAAAGAAACAATAATTTCATCGTTGGAGCTTATTAATATATGTTTCATGGGAAGAGGTTTTCTTGTCTCATTTTTTTGAACCCAATCTGAGAATCTTATATTTTTTTAAATAACATTTATTTTATTTTTTTTTTTTTGGCTTGAAGAAGATTGTTGCTGAGCTAACATCTGTGCCAATCTTCCTCTATTTTCTGTGTTCGATGCTACCACCGCATGGCTTGATGAGCAGTGTGTAGGTCTGTGCCCAGGATCTGAACCCAAAAACCCTGGGCGGCTGAAGTGGAGCACATGAACTTAACCACTACACCACCGGGCCAGCCCCAAAATAACATTTATTTTTAATTTCTGAATATAAAAGTTATTTAAAAAATTCACTATGGAAGATTTGGAAAATACGTTATGGTAGACAAATTAATAGCACCCCCACAATGTTCACACCCTAATCCCCAGAACCTATGAATATGCTACTTTACACAACAAAAGGGACAATGCAGATGTGATTAAAGCTAAGGACTTGAGGATGGGGAAACTATTCTGAATTGTCCAAGTGGGCCCAAAGTAATCACATGAGACCTTAACAGCAGAGAATCTGCTATAAACTAAATGTTTGTGTCCCTCTCAAAATTTATATGCTGAAATCCTAACCCCTAAGGTGATGGTATTAGCTGGTGGAGCCTTTGAGAGGTGATTAGGTCAGGAGAGTGGAGCCCCCGTGAATGGGATTAGCACCCTCATAAAACAGTCCCCAGAGAGCTGCCTCACCCCTTCCTCCATGTTTGGACACAGCACAAAGACAACCATCTCAGAACCAGGAAGTGGCTCTCACCAGACACTGAATTTGCTGACACCTTGATTTTAGACTTCCAGCCTCCAGAACTGTGAGAAATGAATTTCTGTTGTTTGAAATCTACCTGGTCTATGGCATTTTGCTATAGTAGCATGAACAGGCTGAGAGAGAACCTTTCGTAGTTGTGATCAGAGAGAGATGTGGAGATAGAAGAAGGATCAGAGAAAGCACTGTGGAAGAGACTCCACCCATCATTGTTTGCTTTGAAGATGGGCAAAGGGGGCTGTATTCATTTCCCAGAGCTGCTGTAACAAAGTACCACAAACTGGGTGGCTTAAAATAATATAAATGTATTGTCTCATAGTTCTGGAGTGTAGAAGTCTGAAATCAGGGTGTCGGTGGGGCCACGCTCCCTCTGAAATCTCTGGGGGAGGATCCTTCCTTGCTTCTTCCTAGCTTCCGGCCGCTTGCCAGAAATCCTTGGCATTCCTTGGCTCACAGCTGCAGCACTGCAGCCTCTGCCGCCAGTATCACGTGGCATTTTCCCCGTGTATATCTGTCTCTGTGTCTTCTTACAAGGACATCAGTCACATTGGATTAAGGACCCACTCCCCTCCAGTGTGACCTCATCCTAACTAACATTTAAATTACATCTTCACAGATTTTATTTCCAAGTAGGGTCACATTCACAAGTGCCAGGATTTAGACTTCATCATATCTTTTGGGGAACACAATTCAATCCACAAAAGGGCCATCAGCCAAGAAGTGTAAGTGGCCTCTACAGTCTTGAAAAGGCAAAGAAATGCATTCTCCCCTAGAACTTCTAGAAAAGATCACAGCCCTGCCAACACCTTGATTTAATGACACCGTGTCAGACTTCTGACCTATAGAACTGTTAGATAATAAGTCTATGTTGTTTAAGCCACAAAATTTGTAATAATCCATTATAGCAGCAACAGAAAAGCAATAGTTAAGTACTTAAAATTTTTATAAGGAATCTTTATTAAAAAATTATTTAAGCAAATAGTGCTTAAATAACTGGAGATCCATCTTAAAAATATAAACCTTGCCCCTATCTCACATCATACACAAAAATTAACTCCAACTGGATCATAGATCTAAATGTAATATCTAAAAAAATAAAGCAAAACTATAAAAGACAAAAATTAATAAATTAGACTTTGCCAAAATTTATAACTTCTGTTCATCAAAAGACATCATTAGGAAAACGAATAGCCATACCATAGGCTGGCAGAAAATGTTCACAAAACATGTATCTCACAGGGCTGGTGCCTAAGATATATAAAGAACTGCCAAAACTCAATAATAAAAAGAAAATACAATATTTTTAAATGAGCAAAATATTTGAACACACATTTCACAGTTGAAAATATACAAAAGGCCAATAAGCACTTGAAAAAGTGTTCAATGTAATTAGTTATAGGTGAAATGAAATTTAAATCCATAATGTGACACAATTACACACCCACCTGAGTGGCTACAATTTAAAACACTGACAACAGCAAATGTTGACAAGGACAGAGAACAATGAGACTATAAATTGTTGAATGGAATGTAAAATGTTACATCCTCTTGGGAAAAGATCTGACACTGTCTTATAAAACTAAACATACACCTACCCTATGACCCAGTGATTCCACTCCTAGGTGTTTACCCAAGACAATGAAAACATATGTCTACAAAAAGACTTGTAAAAGAATTTTCATTACAGCTTTATTCATAACAGCCCAAAATTTGGGAAATCCCAGATGTCCATCAATAAGAGAATGGATTAAAAAAACTAGCATATTCATACAAAGGAATATGACTCAGCCATAAAAATAAACAAACTACTGATAAACACTACAACATGGATGAATCTCAAGATGTTATGCTGAGGGAAAGACACTTACATAAAAGAATACTCACAGAATGATTTCATTTGTAGAAATTCTAGAATAAGCAAAACTAATCTATATTGGGGAAAGAAATCAGAAGACTGGTTATCTGGGATCCATTAATAGATCACTTGGCTACTGTGAGGTGAACACACTCTAGGGGGAAAAGGGTGGAAATCAGGAAGGCAGTTGAGAGGCTATTGTAATAATTCAAGTGAGAAGTGACAGTCGTTTTAGGCAAGTCCTTGGCAATGGAAGGGGTGCTCTGACCCAAATCCTGCCATTTTTTTAATGCTAAATTTTTTAAAATAAAAATACATTTCTTCTAGTTATCTAAAGAAAGAGCTCTTTGCAGCAGCCCCCACGCCCCAAGAAGCCAACTGAGTAACTGGACAGCTGATCTTCAACAACACATAGCTCTCCTGGAATCTGGCTTGCTCATTAGACATCAGGAGAGACAGCCTGATCAAAGAGATATCATGATCAAAGAAACCTTATCATGATAGATCGTTTTCCTGTTGGTAAGGACATCAATGGTCATTTTTAGTATTGGATCTGTTTCAGTCTCCAACTACTTGGGAGAAGAAGCAAACCAAAACCAAAGATTGTGTTTCTTCCTAAATCTTCCAGCTCTGGAGTTCTCATCTCTTTCCGATGGATGGGTTTCAAAGTTGATCAAGTCACAGATGAAACTGGAATAGAGTGCTCCCATAGAGTACACTGAGGCAATTCCTGTGGTTTCTCGCTCTTACATGCTGAGATATCCTCTTTATATTGAATGAAGGTGGAGGAAGTCTGTAGAGAGAGTCTAGCCAGACCCAGAAGGGAAGATAGTAGCTTCCTCACACATCTACTAACTTTGAGTTTATATGAAGCTGTGAAGTACTACAAAAATTCACACATAGCTAAGGACAGGGTTCTTTAAAACAAAGCATCCCAGATACAGAAGTAAAAAAGCCAATTGTAAATTATACTAAGGTACAATAAATAACAGTATTAAAGATAGTTTTGTAATGTGTATGAAAGACAGCAAGATAACATAAACAAGAAATAGAAGAAAAAAGTGAAATAAAATGCAAACAAGCATAGGCACATATAAAGGAGCCAGGAGTGAGGCTAATACAAAATTTGCACAACCAATTCCTGTGTGCTTTCTTCAAACCACAGATTTGGCATGTAGTATATTAACAGTAGTCACAAATTGTTTGTAACTGCTCCCGTCAATAGAAGCTTAATGGGCTGCCTTGTGACTTGCTTTGACCAATAGAAGGCAGTAGATGTGACAGTGTGCAACTTCTGGGCCTGGGCCTCAAGCTACCTCACAGCTTCTGCTTGCTCCCACTTGGAAGCCCGCCTCCGTGTGAGGAGCCCTGGGCTAAGCTGCTGGAGACACTTGGCCCAGCCAATAGCCAGTATCAATTGAGCCATTAGATGGCCGTAGTCACATGAGTAAACCAGGCAAGAAAAACCACTCAGGTGAGTCCAGCACAAATTGCTAACCCACCAAACCAATAGTTACTTAAAAGTTTGTTGTTTAAGACACTAAGTTTTAGGGGAATTTATTATGTAGCAAAGACTTATTAAATATAGCACTGAGCTTTTCTGTAGCCAACACCAAAAGAGAAATCTAGTCATTTACACAACTCAAAGTATCCACGTGATTAGCAAAGTAATTATTGGAGAGAATGCAACTGGGTGTGATTTCTCATGCTCCTCAGGCTGCACCCGGCAGTCCAGACGAGTAAACTTGTTTATAAATCCTGGTGCTCATCCCACTTTTCATGAGTCTTTGCAATGTCTATGTCTCAAATATGAAACAACAACCTGCTGCTTATTTCTATTGCATCTCAGGTGCAAATGGAATGGTGCAAGATGGGGCCTGTGAGACCGCCCAGTCCAAACTTCAAGGAGTCATCCGGATTCCTCTCCTCTCACGTTCTACATCAAAGCCTGTGGGCACCGCCTTACTTATATATGAGCATGTTACCACTTCTCATTCCTTCCACTGCCAATGCCTGGGCTAAACCCACCATCACCTCTCACTCAAGTTATTGCAATAGCCTCCCAGCTGCCTCCCTGCTTCCACCTTTGTCCTCCCTCCTATCTGTTCACCTCCCAGTAGCCAAAGTGATCCATTAAAAATGTAAGTCTGATCACTGTCTACTCTGCTCAAAATCTTCTTGCAGCTTCCTGTGTCACTCAGAGTAAAAACCTCTCATAAAGCCCTTTGCGATGGGCCCCACCCCCAACTCTTTAGGTTGTATTAGTCTTCCCCTTGCTCCTGCTATCGCTGACCTTCGTGCTGTCCTTGGAAGATACTGGGCTTACTTCTGTTTCAGGTCTGTGGATGTGCCCTGCCTGAAACTCACTTCCCACAGATTAGCCACATGTCTTGTTTTGTTCAAATGTTACCTTGTGAGAAGCCTTTCCTAATGACCCTTTATTTTAAAAAAGCAAATCTTCATGCCTGCCCTGACACTTCCTATTTTCTTATTCTCCTTTAGAGTTCTTCACTGCACTAGAACCATCTGACATCCTGTATATTTGTTATCTGTGTCCTCACTCTAAAATGTCACATCCATGAGGATATAGGCCTTGTTTGGTTTATGTTCTACCTGCATGACCTACAACAGTGCCTAACACCTAGTAAGCAATTAAATATTTCTTTTTTTTTTTTTTTTTGAGGAAGACTAGCCCTGAGCTAAATCTGCTGCAAATCCTCCTCTTTTTTGCTGAGGAAGACTGGCCCTGAGCTAACATCCATGCCCATCTTCCTCTGCTTCATACATGGGATGCCTGCCACAGCATGGCTTGACAAGTGGTGCGTAGGTCCGCACCTGGGATCCAAACCAGCGAGCCCCAGGCTGCCGGAGTGGCGCGTGTGAACTTAACCTCTGCGCCACTGAGCTGGCCCCTTAAATATTTCTCAAATGAATAAATTAATGAGGATTGAAGACAAAATGCACCATGTCTAGGCAGTAAGATCTTTTCTCTCCAGTTTACCATCTTCCATATGTACTACTGAGTGTGTACTCTTTCTTGCTTTCTTCATTCACTCAACAGCATTTACTGTATTGGGAATCTACAATGTGCAGACATTATCATAAGTCCTAAGCATCCAGGGAGAAAAAATATCCAAGGTTCTGTCAGCTATTGACTATGAAGGCAGTAAACTCAGTGATGACTCCTGTGGAGTATGGTTGAGGCAGGACTGAGGACTTGAGACCTGAATGACAAAAAGTCAGCCATGCAAAAGTCTGGGGCAAGAACTTCCAGCAGGGAGAACAGTAAGTACAAAGGACTCAGAGTAGAATTGAAGCTGGAATCCTCGGAATCTTGGGAACAAGAGGTTAATGTGGTGGAATGCAAAGAAAAGAGAGGGAGAGAGAGGGGTGCTGGAGAGTTGGGGGATGGGAAGGGACTTGCGGCCTTAATAAGGAGACTGAATTTTATTAGAGTTAAATCTTACTTTGAGTGAAATGGGAAGCCATTACCAGGCTTAAAGCAGGAAATGAAATGATCAGATCTCCCCTCCAGCTAGCTCCTCTGTGAACCATCCATGGAGAGGCAAGGGGAAAAGCTGAACCAGAGAAGACATCTCTGCAGTCATCCAGGAAAGACATAATGGAGGTGGTGGAACGGAGATGCTTCAGGATATACCTGAGGTAGAGCCCACACAATTTATTGATGAGATAGGTGTGGGATATGAAAGGAAAATAAAGGAGTAAAAGATGATGTTGGAAGAAGGAGCTTCCCTGAATGGTGACTGAGTCTGCCAAAGACGGCCATCGTTGTCCTCTGCCAGGAGCAGTACAGGCTTTCCCCATAGGAATAGACTTTGCTGTCATTTAACCAATGACTTTCGGAAAATGCCAGGCAATTTCAGTATGTTCCTTTTTCGTTTGCCTTGTAGGAGCTCCACAAAGGGTAAAGAGTCTGTTGGCATGAATTTCTTTAAACCACCATACATTTCTTACAAGCTAGAGGCTTAGCTTGTCCCTTCCACCAGGTTGATGTTAGTCCCCATAGGACATGTTTGCTCACCAGGAAGTTGCTGCCCTAAAGTACAGCCTGGTTTAGCATCAAAATTATCTGATAAATAGACAGGAAAAATATTTTCTCCTAATTACCATCTCCAATGAAGATTTGTAATATTTAGAAGTCATGTGGGCTTTACAGAGCAAAGAAAACATAATTCAAACACAAGATTTCCCCAAAGCTCACTTTGCTTTCAGAGTCCTCCTCTGCTCTACACACCCATTTCACGTGCAGAACATGGAAACAAAGGCCCCTGGAAACAAGGTGCCACAACTCATCTGGCTCCCCATATCCTATAAACATATACAAGGAGAAAGACAGATATTCAAGAAACTTAGATTGATAAAACATCACTACCATGTACTTATCCTTTCACAAAGGCAAAGAAAAAAGGCAAATAGAAAGATCTGGCAATATGCAAAATAAAATAAGTTTTAGGAAATAGTACTGGTAACTTCAGGAAGAAAGGACATACATTGGAAAGGAAATTAATAATTCGGCAATTTGTAAATATCGTGATAGGAATTAGAAAATATCCTGATTAGCATTCTGTGTCTCTTCTCCAATCTTGGTTTTTAAATCAGCAGCAAAATGGATCCCTCCTCCAACCTGCTCCCAAATAAAGAGACGTTTCTTCCAAAAGAGGTGGTGCGAAATTCACTCCAGTTCTGAGTCATGAATCAGAGCTGCCTGCACAAGAATGGTTTGAAAAACAAAGATACTCAAAAACGTTCCCCATGGGAAATGCTGAGTGCAACAACCGAATCCTGAAACTCTGCTTGCAAATGTCACATTCCCCGCACACGTGCTTTGAGCACAGACCCAGCACTATGTATGCCAGCAGCACTTAAACTCAAGCAGGCCAGGTTAATAACCCAAACAATCCTCCACTAAAAGCATACTGAGGAAAACGATGGTGAAAATGTATGGAAAACCACAGTGAGAGCCCTCAAGTCAAAAAGACGAGAGCCTAAAAATAAAACCACACCTATCAAAATGAAGGATGAGACACAGATAAGAAAATAACAAGAAACAGATGACAATGATATTTTCCGTTGCGGTGCTGCCTTTTTTTTTGTTTGGAGTTTTTGTGTTCCGAAAAGATTTTTACACAGGGGTTCTGAACACTTCACTGTGCATTCCACCTGTGCAAAAGAGAGCTGAAATCATTTGTCAAACTCTGAAACCCTTGGTTTATATGTTTTAGAAGACTCACCAATCTGACTACATTCCGAGTTCTTCGATGAAGTGTTCCCCCAAAAGCTTGGGAAGCCAGGTTAGGGATGGCCAGAGGGAGGTCCTTCTGCTAATGCTTGGTTAGAGATCAGCTTTGGAAATTATGGTCCTTAAATAAAATAGTGGAACACCTGCCACAGGACTCCTGAGTTTGAAGGTTTTCTTCCTCCCCACCACCTAGAGTTAACCATAAGAAAGATGCACAAAGATATTAACTTCTGAGCAGGTCCAGGGAGAAGTCATTGTATGACTAAAATAAAATATTGCTTTCTTTTAGCCATCACAAGGTCTAAAAGAATGTTTTCTCCTGGTTGGCAGAGGAAGGTAAAATTTATTTTATGTGCCAGTCTTAGTCTGTTGGGGTTGCTAAAACAAAAATACCATAGACTGGATGGCTTATAAACAACAGAAATTTCTTTCTCACACTTCTGAAGGCTGAGAAGTGCAAGATCAAAGGTGCCAGCAGACGGCTCGCTTCCTGGTTCATAGATGGCCATGCTGTCACTGCGTCCTCACCTGGTATAAGGGACAAGGGAGCTCTCTGAGGTCGCTTTTATAAGGGCACTAATCCCATTCATGAAGGCAGAGCCCTCATGTCCTAATCACCTCCTAACGGCCCCACTTCCAAATGCCATCACAACAGGGATTAGGTTTCAACATATGAATCTGGGGAGGAACATATTCAGTCTGCAGCAGTACCTGTGGAGGAGGGAGAGTATTTCAACATCATTTTTAAGTATGAAGAATGCTTTTGAAATGGCTTATTTAAATTTGAGGAGGAAAGTTGATTTGATTTTGTGAGTTTCATGTGGGTATATTCTGGGCATTGTAGAAAAAATTAGTTCTAAATGGTCTTTATCACCAAGTAAAGAAGTTTCTTTCAACTAGACATGAAGAGACCTTTCTTTCTTTCTTTTTTTTTTTTTTTTTGAGGACAATTAGCCCTGAGCTAACATCTGCCACCAATTCTCTTTTTGCTGAGGAAGACTGGCCCTCAGCTAACATCCATGCCCATCTTCCTCTACTTTATATGTGGGACACCTGCCACAGCATGGCTTGACAAGCAGTGCGTAGGTCCACACCGGGGATCCAAACTGGCAAACCCCAGGCCGCCGAAGCGGAACATGCTACCTTAATGGCTGTGTGATAGGGCCAGCCCCTGAAGAGACCTTTCTTGTTTCACATCTGGGCTAACCTTAGGTGGTGTAAGAGAGTGCAAAGACAACGGGCTGCAGAATTAGACAACAAAGATTCGAGGTCCAGCTCTGACATGTGCTATCTTCATGACCTTGGCAAATTATTTCACTTCAGTGGCAAAGTAGAAATTACTGTTTACCTCCCCAAAATTGCTGCTGGGGCCAAATGAAGTAGGGCACTTACAACTCCTAGCACAGAGTGAGGCTGAGAGAAGGAGCTCAGCATATGTCCCCCTCCATTCCCTGCTCAGCATTGGTTTCCCTGCAGTGAACACTCCCCCATATTCAGATCAGGACACTCAAATGACTGACGGTCCACCTCACTTCTCTCCATACGGAGAAAGTCAAGGTTAGAAGAGGTGAAATAAATTCTTTTGGTGTGACCTCCAACCACCTTAGTGTTATGTGTCAAAGTTAATTTATTCAACGATTTGGCAGAATTTTTTCTGCACCTCGGTCATCAGATAGCTACCAAACAGCACTTAATCCCAGCTCCCGCTTTTCTAGATACATCAGCCCCTCCTTCCCTAAACCTTCTAGAAAAAGTAAAGTTCTTAGGGACACACCCAAATTACACCTTAATCAAAAGAAAGCAAAGTCGGAGTCTTGGGAGCCTGTGGACCACCCCTGAACCAGGGGAGGTTTGGGCTTCCTTCTTCAAAAGTTCATTTTGAGTAACTTTTCAGAATTATGAATTATTTTTCCTCTTGTCATTCTCAGTACAATGGCGGTGGGGTGGGGTGGGGGAAGGCACATGCAGTAAGAAGAACAATACCTGAGCAATGTAATTGGCTTGGAAAGTGAGTTATCATTGAATGAAACCAGCCAGGAAAGAGAGTCTTGATATTTACATATAATCTGGGCTCAGAAAACACTCTTGATTAAAAAAACAAAAAGGAGTAGGGGGAGACCTTCCCCACGTGAGATTAAATTTTAAAAGCACACTTTATAAAGACATCGTAGCTAAGCCATCAATATTGAGAATTATGATAATATGTTTTTTGGAGAGTAGAAAAAATATTTACTGTGGGGCTTCAGCAATAAACTGTGGGACAATGTGAGGTTTAAATAGTTAGCGTTTCCGAGGATTTCTTGCATTATCTAATAGTGCCCACAAGTTGGTCCTGCCTATGAGATGCTTGCATCCCCATCTGTTTATCATATTCTTTGCAGTATGTGGGATGCTGTCCCCAGTGCAAACCAAGGAGGCCACCAGGCAAGATTCAGAACATCCAATTTTGGTAGCATAAGTCACCCTTCAGCTTTTACCAGGCTGTGTTTGTAAGTGTGCTCAGAGGAAGCCAGGGCAGTTCAAGAAATTTTAGGGACTATTGTATGTTCCTGGGAAAGTTTAATTTGTTGATTAAGTGGGATTGGAACAATGCCACCTACAACAGATGCTTTAGCAAAGAGGGACAGTAAAACAAATGATTGCTGAAATGAGTAGTTTCTGCAAAGAATCTGGGTAAGAATTACTGGTGTTTAATGACCTCATCCTGGCAAGGTCAGCCAATAGCACAGTTTAGAAAGAATCAAATCTCAATTCCTTGGTGCAAATGAAGCATAATTAAGATGCAGCATGGTAAGGTCCTGGACATGTTAATTGTTCCTGGGTTGGCCTTAAGATCTCTAATAAATGTTCATAGGGGATTTTTTTTAAATTGTGTTTTTAAACAGTATAGGTAATTGGTGTTTAATAAGCTAATTTCACATCTTTCTTCATGGTGTCTGTCTCTGGAGGACAATAAGACCCTAAAGATGGTGCCAAATGAGGCCCGTTGTTGCAATGAATTTGGTAGGGCCAGAGCAGGTCAGATGGACGACAGGGCTTCAGAAAGATACAATCCTACTCAGAGTAGGAACATACATTGCTGCTCCCACAAGACCATGTGTCACATAGGCCCAAAGTGAGAGCAAGCTTGGGTCCCTCCTATCAACAAAAAAGGGACCATAAATAGATTGAGTCGGTGACTTCTTCCAGGGGAGGTGAACCATTCCCTAAGCTAGCCAGCAGCTTGTGAAGTCAGTGAGTCAGCCTCATCAAAGGAGCCAAAAGAGCAGATGTAACTATATTTGTCCATCACCACAGCCAGGTTGGGGGTATGTGTGTTATGAGGTCAGAGAGCCCACCAATGGCCAGTGTGTCATTGCCAAAGATTAGTATAGATCAGCCTAGAATTATGTGTGTGGGTGTGCTGTGGACCCATGGGTACCCATCTCCACCTCTCTCTCATACACACACACACACACACACACACGCACACGCACACACACGCACACATATGCATACACACAGCTTAGTAGGGATCCAGTGCTAAAACAGCCTGGTGAAGAAGAAATTGTGCTGAATTAGCAATCACTAAGCATAGATTCTTGTTCTGATTCCCCTACTACTACGGCTGTGCAACCCAGGTAAGAAACTATTTGTTGATGTTTTGTTTGGTTTAATTTATCTGTAGAATAAAAGCATTGTATCCAGATCATTCCTATGGTCCCTCCCAACTTGACCTATGTTTATGAGTCTATTTCCTGCCTGACTCATTTTTTGCATTATACTCCTTAGCTCAAAAGCTTACAGCTTCTTGGAGCTTCCTTCATCAGGGCAGACTTGATGCTATGACATTCAGAGTATGGGAAAGAGGATAAAGAAATACATACGGTGCTCCAAGTCTTCAAGGGGCTACAATTTTCTCAAGGAAACCCTGTGGTCAGAGGTGGAAATCGTAGAGGAGGCACAGGCATGATCCAGGCCAGGGTTCTATTCCTATCACAGCTCCTAGAATAAATACTTCACTGTCTCCTCTCCATGGAGATGGGCCTCATCCCCCTAGGCCCCCAGGCATACACTTAGGCCTGCCTGAGCTTTTAGCATAATCCTCTCTCCCAGAAAAGCAGTATCTTCCCTACTTCTGGAGACCTGGGCCCTGAAAGGCTAAGACATCAGCACCTCCACCCTCTGGAAACCTGCCCTTTTCCGCACCCCATACGCATTCTCCAAGTCTGCCTCTTTCTTCCCAGCTGCCACTACCACCAGGCCAAAGTAGACTACTGGTCAGGCTCTCTGTTCCCTCAGCTTTCTTGGGAGGGTGTTTAATAAGAGAGGGTTGCACTGTATCCAGCTGGCTGCAGGAGAGAGGGAAACAGTCTTTTTTTTTAACTGCTGAACGCTCAGTTCTTTGTCTGTGACCCTCCCACCACCTCTCTTGATTCCACCCATCTGTATGTAGCACTGTCTTCTTTCAGTTAAAAAGCCAGCAAGTTCCTTTACTTGAATTTCCAGACTCATTCCATCTACAGAATTTAGACTTTTATGCACTGAGCCCTTTAAAGCTGTTGGGACTCTCCATGATTTGGGAGATCTGTCAAAGCGACGTGTCATAGAGCAGCTATCGGCCTGGGACCAGAGGGAAGGCCAGGTTGACAATGGATGGGAACTAACCCATGGGCCTGTGGCTGCCTCTGCTAATGGCTTCCTTTACGAACCCTGCCAGGAAGCCCCAGGGCTTCCAAAAGGCTCAAATGTGTCTGTGACACATTATCTGGAGAGGCCATAGAGATGCCAAATTGAATAAAGATTTGTGCATTTTTACAGTAAGTAAAACTGAACTATTGTAAGAATGCCAGTCAGCCTCTTGTGGGGGACGGGAGCCGGGAACCCAAAGGCATTCTGTGGTTGAACCTTGATCCCACCATGAGGGCTAGTGACTGATGCTGTCACTTGACTCCGTGACATTCCCCTCCCTCTTAGAATATCTGGCCCCTTCTGGTGACATGAACTTGTTTTGGAGTCAGGGTTCAGCACGCAGGCTTCCCATGCAGGCTGAGGCTGTTGTACAGATCACCTTGGCAATTGTTCCCTTCATTCAGCTTCCTTCTTGGACAGAACAGGAGAGGTCCCTGTCTGCTGCCACTGAGCCTTGTTTATGGAAGTACAATTAAAAGACACATTCAGGGGAAAGCCAGTACTGGAACTTTATAACACTAACATTCTTTTTGTCCTCCCCTTCATAAAATGAGACTTCAAAGCCACATTATGTCATATTGTGGATGAAAAGGGGCTGTGTTCAAAAGGGAATTTCACTATTAACTATCACCCTGGTTAACCTGAGTGCCAAGATTAACAAACCAGCCTAACCCTCTGGCAATTCATTGTCATTTAATATACATTTAGAGCCCACCCTGTGTGAAGAAGTGGAGAGAACACACACGTGGCCCCTTCATGGTCAGACTTTACAGCCCAAAGAGGCAAGGTCCACATCTGGCATATCCTTTCCATAAAAACATTAAAATGCCACACAGGCATAGACCAATCATTTTAGGATCCTATAAACCTTAATGTTTGATAGGTGTAAGCACTCTCTGTCTCTTTCTACTCCACACTAAAACATTTTATGGTGATTTGGAAAGAAATAACAATATTCTTCTTTCCTTTTCTCTGACATCAATTTTCTGATACTCCCCAAAAGACTGTTACATGACAGGCACTCTGCTAGGCACACGAACACAGAGCTGAGAAATGTATGGAGCTGACTCTCAAAATGCTCGGACTCAAAGGGGAGGCAGGGGGATAGGGGCAGAGGTGGGGACAGATAAGGATAAAATGGGGGTGTTCGTCATTAGAACACGAAGGGAGCAGCTCAGGAGTTTGGATATAGTAGATAAAGAGGGTCTTGTCTACGGAGGGTGGGAGGGGAGAGGGGAGATTTTGGCAGTGAACTTTTTAAGCCAAGGAGGAAAATGGTCAAGTTTGTCAGTCAGAGAGATAAGCTTGAAGGCTGGGTGGGGGACGGATCGGAAGGGAGACCAGGGATTAAAGCTGCTGAAATGGCCAGGGCAGAGACGGGGAAGGCTGCCCTCTAAGGCAGCAGGTGTGCAAGTCTTTCCGAGTGGTACCCAGGCCCTCCTTCAGCCTCCATCTGTTCTCTTTCCTCCGCTGTCAGCCTGAGAACACACTAGCGGTGGCTGGGTGGCTGCGCTGGTTCTCCTTCCACAACCACCCTTTTCCTACTTCATGAAAGAAAGGCATCCCTCTCACCACCCAGAATCTTACTACAGTGTAATGTCCTCGGATGGAAAGACTTGGGGGTGGGGGAGACGCAAACAAAGGGATGATTTAAAATATAAACATCCATCTATTAGCAGATCTGTTTCCAAAACAATTTTACTTTTTATGTAAATTTTTTATATAAATTTATGTTTATTAATTATCAAAATTTATAATATATTTCTGCTGTTTTGGTCCATTTTGAACTACTATTAATGGTAGAAATAACTCTAACCAGCATTTTTAAATTGTATATAGACTTATGATCACATGAAATTTTTTAAAATGTTTTAATTTTCAATTTACATATTCTTAGTGAAAGATAAGTACAATGGGGTTATCAATAGACTTTCAAGTATAAAAATATATTACAATAGGATAAAATTCCTGGAGGGGGCAAAATGGAAATGCAAATTAAAGAGAAAAAAGGATGCTGTAAAAATCTTCAGTATTGAAAGAAGATGTAGTTCATGTATATGTATACATATTTTTAAATTTACATGCAGTAAAATTCTCTGTATGTAGTTTATTGTTCTACAGATTTTGACAAATGTAGTCATCACCACAATCAAGATGCAGAATAGCTGCATCGCCCCCCAAAATTTCATATGCTGCCCCTTTGTGAGCTATCGTTCCCCCACTCTGAACCATTGGTAACCACCGTATCAATGGTTGGGACAGTGTTATAGTGTTAATTTTTCCAAAATAGTGTTATCTTTCCCAAAATGCCATATAAATGGAATTATACAACCCTTGGGGTCTGACTTCAATCATTTTACTGTGCTTATCAAAAGTCCATTCCTTTTTATTGCTCAGTAGTATTCCATTGTGTGGCTAGATTACAGTTTGTTCACCATTACCAGTTAAAGGACATTTGAGTTGTTTGCAGGTTTTGGCCATGATGAATAAAGCTGCTATAACCATCTGCATACAGGTCTTTGTGTGAGCATAGGTTTCCATCTCCCTTGGGTAAACTGCTAGAAGTGGGATTGCTTAGTCACATAGCAAGTACATTTTTAACTGAAAGAAACTGCCAAGCTGTTTGTTGTATCATTTTACGTGGCTGTACCATTCTTGGCTACAGTGAGTAATGCTGCAATGAACATCGGGGTGCATGCATTGTTCTCACCAACAATGCATGAGACTTACAGTTGCTTCACATTCTCACCAGCACTTGGTATTGTTAGATTTTGGGGTTTTGTTTTTTAATCTTAGCTATTCTAATAGATGTTTAATGGTATCACATTGTAGTTTTAATTTGCATTTCCTTAAGGACATTTAGCATTTTTTTATATCATATGCTTATTTGCCATCTATGAATCTTTTTTCTAGTGAAATATCCCAATATTTTGTCAAAAATTTTATTAGGTTTGGTTTTGGGGCTGGCCCCGTGGCCGAGTGGTTAAGTTCGCGCACTCTGCTGCAGGCGGCCCAGTGTTTCATTGGTTCCAATCCTGGGCGCCGACATGGCACTGCTTATCAAACCACACTGAGGCAGCGTCCCACATGCCACAACTAGAAGGACCCACAGTGAAGAATATACAACTATGTATTGGGGGGCTTTGGGGAGAAAAACGAAAAAAATAAAATCTTTAAAAAGAAATTTTATTAGGTTGGGTTTTTAAAATTATTATAGGGTCTTGAGAGATACAAGTCCTTTGCCAGATATATGAGTTACAAATATTTTCTCCCAGTCAATGGCTTGTCTTTTCGTCCTCTTTAAAGTGTTTTTCACAGAGCAAAAGTTTTTAATTTTGGTAAGTTCTAATTAATCAATTTTTTTCTTTTACAGACTGTGTTTACAGATCACATCTAAAACCACTTTACTAACCCAAGATTACACAGATTTTCTCCTAGAAGTTTTATAGTTTTAGATTTTAAATTTAGGTCCAAAAAATTTGAGTTAATTCTTGTGTAAAGTTTCAGGTTTTCTCACATGGACATCAAATTGTACCAACACCATTTGTTGAAGCATGTATTTTTTTTTACTTTTTTTTTTTTACTGAGGTCATAACAGTTAATAACATTGTGAAATTTCAGTTGTATATTACTGTTTGTCAGTCACCATATGAATGTATCCTTTCACCCTTTGTGCCCACCGCCCAACCCCCTTCCCCTCTGGTAACCACTAATCTGTTCTCTTTGTCCGTGTGTTTGTTTATCTTCCACATATGGGTGAAATCATATGGTGTTTGTCTTTCTCTGTCTGGCTTATTTTGCTTAACATAATACCCTCCAGGTCCATCCATGTTGCTGCAAATGGGACGATTTTGTCTTTTTTATGGCTGAGTAGTATTCCATTGTATCTATGTACCACATCTTCTTTATCCAATCATCAGTCAGTGGGCCCTTGGGTTGCTTTGACTTCTTGGCTATAGTGAGTAATGTTGCAATGAATACAGGGTGCATAAGTCTCTTTGAATTGTTGATTTCAAGTTCTTTGGATAAATACCCAGTAGTGAGATAGCTGGGTCATATGGTATTTCTACTTTTAATTTTTTGAGAGATCTCCATACTGTTTTCCATAGTGGATTTCCCAGTTTGCATTCCCACCAGCAGTGTATGAGGGTTCCCTTTTCTCCACATCCTCTCCAATACTTGTTATTTTTTGTCTTGGTGACCATAGCCATTCTAACAGGTATGAGGTGATATCTTAGTATAGTTTTGATTTGCATTTCCCTGATGGTTAGTGATGCTGAACATCTTTTCATGTGTCTATTGGCCATCTGTATATCTTCTTTGGAAAAATGTCTGTTTTTCCAAACAAAGAGGAAAAGTCCTCTGCCCATTTTTTGATGGGGTTGTTTGTTTTTTTATTGTTGAGTTGTGTGAGTTCTCTATATATTTTGGAGATTAACCCCTTGTCAGATATACGATTTGTAAATACTTTCTCCCAGTTTGTGGGTTGTCTTTTCATTTCATTCCTGGTTTCCTCTGCCTTGCAGAAGCTCTTTAGTCTGATGAAGTCCCACTTGTTTATTTTTTCTTTTGTTTCCCTTGTCCCAGTAGATATGGTATTCAAAAAGATCCTTCTAAGACCAATGTCAAAGAGTATATTACTTATATTTTCTTCTAGGAGTTTTAGGGTTTCAGGTAATCCCATCAAGTCTTTGATCCATTTTGAGTTCATTTTTGTGTATAGCAAAAGATAAAGGTCTACTTTTGTTCCTTTGGATGTGTCCAGTTTTCCCAATACCATTTATTCAAGAGACTTTCTTTTCTCCATTGTATGTTCTTAGCTCTTTCGCCAAAGATAAGCTGTCCATAGATGTGTTTTATTTCTGGGCTTTTAATTCTGTTCCATTGATCACTGTGTCTGTTTTTGTACCAGTACCATGCTGTTTTGGTAACTGTAGCTTTGTAGTATATTTTGAAGTCAGGGATTGTGATGCCTGCAGCTTTGTTCTTTTTTCTCAGGATTACTTTAGCTATTCAGGGTCTTTTGTTGCCCCATATGAATTTTAGGATTCTTTGTTCTATTTCTGTGAAGAATGTTATTGGGATTCTGATTGGGATTGCATTGAATCTGTAGATTGCTTTAGGTAGTATGGACATTTTAAGTATATTTATTCTTCCAATCCATATGCATGAAATATCTTTCCACTTCTTTGTGTCATCATCAATTTCTTTCAATACTGTCTTATAGTTTTCATTGTATAGGTCTTTCACCTCTTTGTTTAAATTTATTCCTAGATATTTTATTCTTTTTGTTTTGATTGTATTCTTGAGTTCTCTTTCTGCTAGTTTGTTATTAGAGTATAGAAATGCAACTGATTTTTGTAAGTTGATTTTGTACCTTGCAACTTTGCTGTAGTTGTTGATTATTTCTAATAGTTTTCTGATGGATTCTTTAGGGTTTTCTATATATAAAATCATGTCATCTGAAAATAGTGAGAGATTCCCTTCATCATTGCCTATTTGGACTCCTTTTATTTCTGTTTCTTGCCTAATTGTTCTGACCGAAACATCCAGTACTATGTTGAATAAGAGTGGCGAAAATGGGTACCCTTGTCTTGTTCCTGTTCTTGGAGGGATGGCTTTCAGTTTTTCCCCACTGAGTATGATGTTGGCTGTGGGCTTGTCATATATGGCCTTTATTATGTTGAGGTACTTTCTTCTATACCCATTTTATTAAGAGTTTTTATCATAAATGGATGTTGGATCCTGTCAAATGCTTTCTCTGAATCTATTGAGATGACCATGTGGTTTTTATTCCTCATTTTGTCAATGTTGTGTATCACATTTATTGATTTGTGGATGTTGAACCGTCCCTGTGTCTCTGGTATACATCTCACTTGATCATGGTGTATGATCTTTTTAATGTATTGCTGTAATCAATTTGCCAACATTTTGTTGAGGATTTTTGTATCTATATTCATCAGCAGTATTGGCCTGTAATTTTCCTTCTTTATCTGGCTTTGGCATCAGGGTGATGTTGGCCTCATAGAATGTGTTAGGAAGTGTTCCATCGTCCTCAACTTTTGGGGATAATTTGAGAAGGATAGGTATTAAATCTTCTTTGAATGTTTGGTAGAATTCTCCAGAGAAGCTGTCTGGTCCTGGACTTTTATTTTTGGGAGGTTTTCGATTACTGTTTCAATCTCTTTACTTGTCATGGTCTATTCAGATTCTCTGTATCTTCTTGGTTCAGTTTTGGGAGGTTGTATGAGTCTAAGGATTATCCATTTCTTCTAGATTGTCCAATTTGTTGGCATATAGGTTTTCATAGTATTCTCTTATAATCCTATGTATTTCTGTGGTATCTGGTGTAATTTTTCATGTTTCATTTATAATTTTATTTATTTGAGCCTTCTTTCTTTTTTTCTTAGTGAGTCTGGCTAAGTGTTTGTCAATTTTGTTTATCTTCTCAAAGAACCAGCTCTTTGTTTCATTTATCCTTTCAACTGTTTTTTTGTTGTTGTTTCAATTTCACTTCTTTCTTCTCTAATTTTTATTATTTCTCTCCTTCTGCTGACTTTGGACTTTGCTTGTTCTTCTTTTTCTAATTCTCTTAGATGGTATTTAAGATTGCTTATTTGAGATTTTTCTTATTTGTTAAGGTGGGCCTGTATTACTGTGAATTTCCCTCTTAGGACTGCTTTTGCTGCACCCCATATGAGTTGATATGGTGTATTTTCATTCTCATTTGCCTCAAGATATTTTTTGATTTCTCCTTTAATTTCTTCAATTATCTACTGGTTGTTCAGTGGCATGGTGTTTGGTCTCTACATGTTTGTCACTTTCCCAGCTTTTTTCTTGTTGTTGATTTCTAGTTTCTAAGCATTATGGTTGGAAAGGATGCTTGATGTGATTTCAATCTCCTTAAGTTTATTGAGACTTTCCTTGTTTCCCAACATATGGTCTCTCCTTGAGAATGTTCCACATGCACTTGAGAAGAATGTGTATTCTGCTCTTTTTTAATGGAGTGTTCAATGTATATCTATTAAGTCCATCTGGTCTAGTTTTTCATTTAAATCCACTATTTCCTTGTTGACTTTCTGTCTGGATGATCTATCCATTTATGCAAGTGGGGTGTTAATGTCCCCTACTATTATTGTATTGTCATTAATATCTCCTTTTAGGTTTTTTAGTACTTGCTTTATGTACTGTGGTGCACCTGTGTTGGTGCATATATATTTTTCAGTGTTATGTCTTCTTGGTGGAGTGTCCCTTTTATACACTGCTCTTCTTTGTCTCTCATTAACTGTTTTGTTTTGAAGTCTACTTTGTGTAACTATGGAAATACCTGCTTTCTTTTGTTTGCCATTAGCTTGGAGTATCATCTTTCATTCCTTCACTCTGAGCTTGTGTTTGTCTTTAGAGATGAGATGTTTTTCCTGGAGCCAGCGTATTGTTGGGTCCTGGCTTTTAATTCATCCCACCACTCTGTGTCTTTTGGTTGGAGAATTCAATCCATTTACCTGTAGAATGATTATTGATATATAAAGGCTTAATGCTGCCATTTTATTGCTCGTTTTCTGGTTCTTCTGCATTTCTCTTGTTTCTCGTCCCATGTATTTCAGACTACCAATTCAGTTTGATAGCTCTCTATGATGGTTTTCTTAGTTTTCTCTTTATTTATCATTTGTGTCTCTGTTCTGATGATTTGTTTAGTGGTCACCATGAGGTTTGTATAAAAACAATCTTGTAGATGAGATAGTCCATGTTCTGTTAGCCTCTTGTTTCTAAGACTAAGCTGATTCTATCCCTTTCCCCTTCCCCTTCTAAGTTATTATTGTCACAACTTATTCCATCTTGTATTGTGAGTTTGTGGTTAAAATGATGAGATTATAGTTATTTTTGATGTTTTCCTTCCTTTGATCTTTAATGTTTTAATTAAGTGTTTGCTAACCTGTTTTGATAGAGACCTGCAATTTTCTGATTTTTTTCTACCTATTTATCTCCTCACTCAAGGCTTTGTAAACGCTTTCTTTCTTTCTTTTTTTTCCAGTATGAGGGCCTTCTTCAGCATTTCGTGTGGGGGTGGGGAGTGTCTTGTGGTGATGAACTCCCTTAGCTTTTGTTTTTCTTGGGAAGTTTTTATTTCTCCATCACATCTGAAGGATATTTTTGCTGGATAGAGTATTTGTGGCTGAAAGTTTTTGTCTTTCAGAATTTTGAATATCTCATTCCACTCTCCTAGCCTGTAATATTTCTGCTGAGAAACCCACTGAAAGCCTGATAAGGTTTCCTTTGTAAGTTATTTTCTTCTGCCTTGCTGCCCCTAAAATTTTTTCTTTGTCATTGACTTTTGCCAGCTTTACCACTATATGCCTTGGAGAAGGTCTTTTTACATTGATATAATTAGGAGATCTATTAGGTTCTTTCACTTGTATTTCCAGCTCCTTCTCCAGGTTTGGCAAGTTCTCACCTACTATTTCTTTGAACAAGCTTTCTGCTCCATTCTCTTTCTCTTCTCCCTCTGTAATACCTATAATCCTTATGTTGCATTTCCTAATTGAGTCAGATATTCCTTGGAGACTTTCTTCATGTCTTAGTTCTCTCTCCTCCATCTGAAGCATTTCTGTATTTCTGTCCTCTAGACTGATGACTCACTTCTCCATAATATCAGTTCTGTTGTTCAGGGAGTCCAGATGTTTCTTTATCTCATCCATTGTCTTTTACATCTCCAACATTTCTGATTCATTTCTCTTTAGTTTCAATCTCTTTTGTGAAGAAGTTCCCAATTTCATTGAACTAACTGCATTTTCTTGTAACTTGTTGAGTTTTTGTATGATAGCTATTTTGAATTCTCTGTCATTTAGATTATATATTTCTGTGACTTCAGTATTGATTTCTGGGTGCTTGTCATTTTCCTTCTGATCTGGATTGCTAAGATATTTTTCATACTATTTGATAGTATGGATTTGAGCCTCTGCATAGTAATAGTATTCGGTTGCAGCTTCCGCCTGCCACCACTTGGGGGGAGGGAGTCAAGAGTGGTGCATTCTGAGCCCTCCATGACCCTGGCTTACTTGCTCACAGCTGCTGCTTTTCTGATGTATGTGGGGGCACTCTGGCTGACTGGCTGAGCTGGAGAGTCAGGTGGGGAGAGAAACACTTTCTTTCACCTGTGCAATCCCAGGGGGCTGTTCTCACTCTGCCCTCATTATCTACTCTCCTAGGGTGCTGGCTTGATGAAGACACTCCTGCAATGGCTTAGTCACCTCTGTGAGGGAACTTGGAGAGCAACGGTGTTCCTGTGGAGGGCTGCCCCTCCTCCCCTCTCAGAACCATGCGTAGCCCTGCACCCTGGGTTGCTGCCTTTGGGGGACGGAGAGGAGATCCCCTTATTTCCTTCCACTTCCTCCAGGGGGTCTAGCAACTCCACCTTCAGACGTATGGCTGCGTAGTTCTCTCAGAAGTCTTTTGTGTTGTGTGAATGTCCTCTGTTGGTATACGACTATCCTTTTTTTGTATCTTAGGGGGAGAGTCTAAGGGAAGAGCTCATTCCACTATGATGCTGACATCACTAATCTGTGACTTTTTGAAACATGTACTTTTTAAAAGGAATGACAGTGAGTATCAATCACTAGTATTTAAATTTTATTGGATACATTTTAAAGAGTAATAATGAGTAATTAAATGCTTTTTTTTTCAAATGCCAGTATTCATAATATGTTGCATTAGATTCTTTGCAAATATTTGAAATTATGATGAAACATTTTAGAGGGAAGCTTAATAATATATAGGAGTTACATAGTTTTTCAAAATTATTTTGGGTGGTATTTAGGTAAAAAAAAGTCTGAAGGCCACTCTTAAGTATCAGCAGAGGAAATAAACAGAAAGAAAAAGATTTACTGAAGAGTATTCCAACTCTGAGGGCTAATAGTTTGGCACTAAAGGAGAGGAGGGTTAGAGAGAAAGAAGTAAAAAATGACAACTTGGTTTCTAATTTGAGGGGACATGGTTTGGGTGGTATTGCCACCAACCAAGTTCAGAAACACAGGAGGAAGAGCAGATTGGGGTGGGAGAAAGGACATGAGCTCAGTGTGGGACATGTTGTATTTGGGGTGCCTGTGGATAAAGCATGGAAGGAAGCAGTTATTATTTTATGGGGTTTGAGTTTGTTTTGTTTTGTTTGGAATTGAGTGCAGATTTTCCTTTCTACTCTTTCTTTTCTTTTCTCTGTGTTTGTATGTGTGTGCTGAAAGGTTATTCAATGTTGAATTATTTCTCCATATACAACTTGATGTTTGACTTAGGCTAGTAGTAGGGAGTTTGTGTGATGTGACGGAAAAGCAGAGTCTTGGGAAACTTGCAGAGTGCAAATCCCATCTCTGCTACCATTAGCTGTGCGGGCTTGGGCAATGTACTTTACTTCTCTGAACCACACTTTATTCATGTGTAAAATGGTAAAAATAATACCTACTTGACATAGGATATTAAGTGAGATGTTTCCACTCTTGGAATTGCAACCAAGTACGAAGGGCAACAAGTACCCACACACACATTCTAATAAGCGGGGCTAGATAGAGCCAGCTTAGTTTGTTTGCTTATTTATGCCAAGTGAGTTATTAGGTCTAGAGAGGGACTCTAAGGATGCTAAAGTATAATTTTCAAAAAATTGTAAGCAAACAAAATACAAGATGACACACATACAAATACAAGATTACCCACACAGACTCACGGCCAAAACCCTGGACTGAGAGAGAGAAGAGCTGAGGGGTGTACCTGAGGGTGTGGCATGCAGAGGAGAACAGTCCACCTGATTCCCATGATGCCTACAGTCCTCCCATCATGGCCCTTGGCTGCCGCCAGCTCTCCACACAGCCCCATGGGCATTTCCTGACATGTCCAAGGACTTCTGGTCTCCATCTTTCAGGTCCACGCAGCTTACTCTGTGCCCGCCCTACCTGACAGCCATGGCTCCCAGGGGTTGTAGGCTCTCTCTTTCTGCTCTCTTCCGTGCCCTACTCAGTGGGCCACTGAAACCTTTGGGTGTTCTCCCACACCCCTTTGAGGGGTGAGGCTGGGCCTGATGGAGCCTCCATGAGTTTCCCTCAGGTCTATTGGCCTCAAAGATACACACCGGACGTGGAGCTTCTTCCCAAGGCTGCACTCTGGGAATCAAGTAACAGAATCACTTTGCTCTGGGACCACCAAACCTTTTGGGGATATTATTATCTCCTCCCCAGGTCTGGCCCAGGAAATAAGACAGGCTCTGGTTCAGAGTCCTCCCTCCCTTCAACCACCACCACATACACAGTCAATTCAAACTCTTATTTCCTTTCTCTCCTCAACAACCCTTTCCCCCAGCCTAGGGCACCTTTATTTAGTGGAGATGGAGGTGGGATGGGTACTAGTTTATCTGATTATCTCAAGCTCCTGAAAATACCTGAATCCAAGTCTTTGAAATTAAAAGCTCAGAATCTGCTGTCTTTGTTCTTCAGTTCCCTCTTGACACTCCTCTCCAGCCTGAGGGACAATGCCAGGCTCTGGTCTCAGTCCAACTGGCAAGACATAGCAGTGGAAAGAGGTGGGGAACCCCAGTTAATTCTTCATGTCCTCCCACTACATTCATTTTATATGACGTACGCTTTAGGTGTGATCTGCAATATTCCAGTTTTCATAAGACCAGTCTGGCCCAGGGTCTGATTGCAGCTGGCCCTGAGTCATCTTCCAGCCATGGGTCTGTGGGCACAAGCTCAGCTGAGCACATTAAGGCTGGCTTTGGAGGCCGTGGGCACAGGCCACAAACCCCTGGCCTGAGGCAAGCTGCCTGGCTCCCACTGGGAGTCTCAGAAACCCAGGCCTTACTGCCCAGCAGGGGAGCAGGGTCAGGGAGTGGGAGCCAGGGAGGCTGGTCTCCCAGGCCCTGTCCACATCAGGGCAGAAACTCTGCCAGGATCAACAGTGTGGCTCCTGGCAAAGCCTCTGCCAGGCTCCCTCAACACTGTGGTCACCAAAGGCCTATGTTTTTTCTGAGATGTGGATTTTGAAAATGACCTCCTGAGGTCTGGCACACAACAGAGTTCCTGGAGGAAAGAGGACAGGGAGGTGACACCTCTCTCCAAGGGGGTTACGAAAGCAGAGCAGGCCGTTACCGTGTGAGAATGGTGCTACACCGGCATCAGGGAACACTCAGTGTTCGCCTCCGTAAGACGATGCTGCAGCCCAGGACATGAAGTCAAATCATAGAAACGGATGCCCCCAACAGACCTGGAGACCATTTAATCCAAACCTTTCATTTCACAGAGCAGGAAGCCAAAGCAGAACACTAGAAAATGTTCAGCCAACCTGATGTCTCCCCTTCCGTTCAATCGTTTCCTTTGTATGTTTTGCCTTTCTCTGAGCTTTAAAAGACACCACAGGCAAGATTTGCCTGGTTTTAGAAAATCAATACACCACTGACCTTCACACTTACTGGCCTCAGGTTTGGACTAGCCTAGGTTGCCTCGTGCAGCCCACTGTATCAGGCTCATGAATCAGGTCAGGCGTGAGTCTGAGGCCCACCACAGCCACAGGTCAAGTGGACAGTCACCGAGGTCAGGGTGGATTCGAAGTGCTCAGTACCTCAGCTAATAGTCACCGCCTAGACCAGGGTGCTGAGAGGAGCCTGACAGGATTTTATGTCCTGACAGTGGGTTTCATAGTAGATAAGGACAATCCAATCAGAGTCTCTCTTGAAAAGGTTTGCAGATGGACCACACTAAGGAGTAGAAGTAGAAAGTGGTGGGAGAGAGAGGCTGAGTCGTAAGAGTGGGGGAGTGTGTGCAATGGCCCCCTGATGACAAGTAGAATCAAGACCAGACGCACCTTGGGTCCAGCTGAGCGGCTGCAGCCTGGGCGAATGTCAACGGTGCAGCTCCCCAGGAAGGCTCACTGTGAGGTTGCCCGGGTCATTCTAGACGTTCTTCCCACCATATGAGACTGAGGGACCCCGAGTGGCTCTGACCCTCCTAACTGGAAATACAAGCATGATTGTAAGCATGTTATGTTTCCAATAACCAAAATATTATCTCCTGTAACATTGAGATTTCCTTTTATTTTAATGACAATGCTGAAAGATGCATATACTTTTCTAATTTCTAAAATGCTGGTCCCACAGTTCAGGGGGCAATACTTTTCTTCAGGCCACTGGCTCATCTCTGGTCTCCTCTGCCTGAGCTGTGCAATGTGGTTAATTTACCTCCCTCCTGCCTCTGCTGAGAGATGTTCTCTTGACTCTTCTTCCTGCCTTCCTTTTCTGTTTTGGAACTTCTATCTCTTCTCGTGATCTCCTTTTCTACCGAGAAAGCTGACCTCTACAGATACCTTTGACTAACTACGGAGCATCTTATACTTGGTGCATTTAGACCTCACAAGAGGGCCCAGCTAGGCTCTGTATTTTGCCTGCCTTACCATCCTCTGTTGTGCCCCTCTTCATGGAGTGGAAAATCTGCAGGGTCAAGGAAACATGGTGACCCAGAACCCTCGCTGAACCTCCGACTCAAACATGGTCCCCAGAACGTCCCACTGCAATGGCCCCCAATCAGCTTCTAGAACCAACACCAGCTTCTTCTCTGAGTCCTTCCTCCAAAGGGCAGTTCACAAGGCCCAAGGGGCTGCTGTTTGTGAGGAGAATGGATGGAACACGCACATGTGGATTGGGGTGTCCACACACATGCACACAAGGTGTCTTGAGCAGCTAGGAGTCAGCTCTCCCTGCGTGTCCACGTTCTGGACAGAACCTTGGGGGCTCTGAGATCCCAGACTCTTTCTAGGCTATTAGGAAGGTAGATTTGTCAGCTTAGTACAATCAAACATATTTTATTCAACAGGTTTTACCTTGATTTATAGCATTACGATGAGAAAATATGGTACAGGGCTTCCATTTGTACTTTTGCCCTGACCTTGTGAACTTGAGGGGTAGGCCTGGGCTCTTGTATCAGGTTTGAGGTTGGTAGTTACCCAGATTTGTACCCTTTCCCATAAAGACTCATGAACCATCCGGAAGTAAATTAAGGGAGATGTGGAGTGGTTTGGTTGCCCTTGACTTCACATTAAAAGCCATGAGCAAACCCCCACTGGGAACTAGATTGGCAGATTTTTTCTGCCTTTCCAATTCTTCCAACCTAAGTTCTCCAAGTCCAGATATTTCAAAGGCAACTTTGGAAGGGCTTTTTTATGCTTTTCTCATTGTGCATATCTGAAGTGTAACTAACTTCACAAGTACATACTCAGGGAATTCTTTCCCATGGTGTTGACATTTCAGAAGGATTTGATTGGTTCTAATGAGTTTCCTTGAATTCACAAGGGAGGTACATATGTTCGGTACTACGGAGACTCTGGTGAGCTTCCTTGTCCCGGCTGTGGGTTTATCTGTTGTCACCCTCAACCTCCCCGTGGAAAGGAGGCATGCTAGGATCTAAGGACATGCATCACTATGGATGCACCATAAATAGCAGTTGGCCAATAAGAAAAAGTTATGGCCTAGTGCCCCTGCGGAAAAAGTATTTCCTTGACATGAACTTACACCTAAAGGTAGAATGGTTAAGAAAGATTTTTATTGATTCATGAGATGGCAGTTTGTGAAAACTTATTTTTGCACCACATGGCTCTTTTGAATTGGCAATAATGTCATTAAAATATAAGCAGGCAGACCTTTTGGTACATAACGCCATTTGCCGTATTATATATATATATGATACACACTCATACACACACACAAACTTGATCTGATTATTTTGGGTAGGATATAGGAGGGTCTAAGAATTAAAAAAAAAAAAAAAAAAAGAAGTCCTCTAACCCCACAGACTTCTTTATTCCCCATTTCTGAAATTTATATATCTCATATCTAAATTTTTAAGATTCATTCTGAAAACAGTAAAACTTCCCTTTATCTTGACTGGCTTCAGAAAAGTGAGAGAAATTCTTTTTACAGTTTGGAGAAGCCAGTAAAAAGTCAGACCGGCTTCAAATGGAATTCTGGCCAAGCAAGTGACTAACCGTAACATCTCAGGAAAAATCTTGAAACTTTCTAAAAGTCAGCGACCTCATCTGTAAAATGGGAGAAGTGATACCTACCTTACAGGTTTTTCTGAGAATTACGTAATAGCCAATTTGGGAAATACTTAGCACAGCACTTGGCTCATAGCAAACACTCAATAAATGGTAGACGTATGTGTGATATTATTATTGGCATTACTTTTTGTATTATTACTTCCTGAAATTTGCTATTGTGGAAGTATATCAACTCTCCAATTTGTCTACCATTTCTTCCAAACAAATATCCGGAGTACTTTTTCAAAACTGGCAATTTGATAGATTTTTGTCAGCTCCCGTCTGCGCCTTTGAGGCGTTTGCCTGGGCTTAGCTTAAATTCCTTCCCTACACCTGCGACTCTGGTCACAATTTTCAACATAAAAGCACAGCCTCAACACTGCAGAAAGGTATAAAAAGCTCATGAAGATCTGAGGAGAATGTTTTAGTTTCCAGTGGGATGCAATATGAACATTTCTAACACAACTGAAACAACATTTTAACCCCAGATTTTAAATGTCCTTGCCTCAGTCCACCGGCTTCTAACAGCTATTTACCCCCCAAGACAAGGCAACATCGCCACCTACTGTTCCCATTTCACAAACACCGAAGAGAAACTGCTTGCTCTTAACAAAGAAAAGCTTCAAAAACTTTTCACTTCTACCGTATAAAACTAATAACTCAGGTTCTATTTCAGCCTCCAGAATAAACTGTGTTTTACAGAGGTTCACTGTTTGAAAATCTCTTGTTGGGGCCTGAAGGTGGCTCAAGACTGAGTATGGGTCTTGGCTGAATTTGGTCAAATTTCTTCTTTTCCCAAAATTTCTTCAGCGTGTACCTGTTTTCAAGCTTTCACCTTCAACTTAGTTATACTTAAAACTGTCTAATGAGTGGCAATTTGTGTGGTTTGGTATCTCTGCCTTACAAATTGGACAGGTGGGGCCACAGGGAGGTGGGGAAGAGAGAGGAATACTGAGAAGCCAGTCTTCGCAGTTACTGCTCAAAAAGTGGTTCTCCTTGCTTGACAGAGCCACATCAGACCCAGCAAGAGGAGAGCTGACGACCTAGATCCGCCCTGCTGGGCCCCAGCGCCCATCTTCAACCTGTCCCCACCGCACGGACAGCTGACAGCAGTGTCATCCCTGAATGTAGTTTTTTCCGCTCCCTCTACCATGATTTATTACTGACACCAACAAATGACTAATACAGAGCTTTTTATGAACCGTAAAGTGGTTTTGGAAGCAGTTTGTATGAAAGGCACTTTACAAAAGCAAGCCCTAAGTACTGCGTGAAGGTGGAGAGGAGGTACGCTTTCTACATTTCTGTACATACTTGTCTGGCTTTTGATTTTCCATCACCTCACTCGGCACTGGGAAACATCTTCCATCTTGGAATGGCTCTCCTCCACACTTCAGTGGTAGTTCAGTCTCTGGTGAACTGTTCCCGCCCCTGGGTTCGTTCCTCAGATAACTAAGTAAGACTGAGACTCCTGTGTAAGAATCTGGGAGGTGACAGTTCATTTTACACAGACAATAAAATAATATAAAGTGCCTTTACCTCATACCAGAGTGGACTGCACACCCCCTCAAAGAGAACAAGGCCCCCTTTTCATGTCGGAGGCAGGAAGCAAAATGACTTAGAACAGGGAGGATTTTTCACATCTTTGGAAGTGTGTGTCTCCACCACAGGAACAAACGCCAGCCCTTAGATTCCAGCTCCTTTCGGGGTCATTTCCCTCGTGGAGTCAGGACCAAAGTGGACAGAGCCCACGGCCAGGCCACGGCACATTCCTGGGGGAGGCACCTTGGTTTACTTTAGAGTAGCACAAGGGACTTTCCAAAACCAGCGTGGAAAAGCAGGAAGGAGAACATTTAGGAAAAATGCTCACACCTGATCCACACGTTTTTTCCTCCCCTCTGCTGCTCGTAATCACTCACAGATGCTGAGATGTTTGGGGACAGCCAGGCAACCTCAGCACGAAGCCTCGGATGCCTCACCTGAGCTCCTGTTTCTTCTCCAGCTGTAATTGTAAGTTTAAATTGGGGGGGAAATTGTCAAAAGAAAAACAAAAGCATAACCCCACCAGTGTTTTCTTCTTTGCAAGCTTCTTAGTGTTCTGCTCTTTCTACCAGTTACAGAGAGAGGTGTGTCAAAATCCACTACATGATTTTGGGTCATTATTAGATCTCCCTTGTGAATTGAACATTTTATCATTCAAGAGCAACCTGCTTTATTTTTCAGTAATGCTTTATGCCTGAAAATTTCTTTTGTCTGAAATTAATACAGCCACATCTGTCTTGTCTTCTTTCGGCTTTACCAGGTATAGTCTCTTCCACCCTTTGACTTTCAGCCCTGGGTTATTCTTATGATTTAGATATGTCTTTCATGAAACAGTCTGTGGTTGGGGTTTGTGTGCATGCAAGAAGGCATTCTTTTTTCTCTTAATTGGAGGATACGATTTTTATATGTTAAGTGTGATTACATCTTTGTATTTTCTCTTTGTTCCTGCTAGCCTAAGAAGAGTTTCTTTTTCTCTCTACTCTTGTCTTTTCGAGGATTGCTTGAGTATTTTTTCACATTTTTTTTAGCTCTTATAATTTGGAAGCTACCCAAATTTTTATTTTAGTTATTTATTTAAGCTCTGTCTTGCTTTTCTAAAAAACCCACACAAGGGCCCACCCAGTGGCACAGAAGTGAAGTTCAGGTACTCTGCTTCAGTGGCCCAGGGTTCACTGATTCAGATTCAGGGAGCGGACCTATGCACTGTTTATCCAGACATGCTGTGGCAGGCATCCAACATATAAAATAGAAGGAGATGGTCAAAGACCATGGCTCAGGGACCATCTTCCTCAGCAAAAAGAGGAGGATTGGAAGCAGATGTTAGCTCAGGGCTAATCTTCCTCAGGAAAAAAAAATCCACACAAGATAGCATTGCTTTATAGGGTCAACACTTACCAAGATTTACCCATATATTAACTATTTTCTTTTCTCTTTATTTATTCTTATATCTAAGCCATTCTTTCCAGATTCACTTTATTTCTACCTCAAGTACAACTGTTGGAAGTTTCTTTTGTGAGGATTGCTGATAGAGAAGTCAATTTTTGTTCATCTGAAAATGTCTTTATTTCACCCTCATCCTTAAAAGATATTTTGCTACATATAGAATTCTAGGTTAGCACTTATTTTTTTCTGAACATGTTAATAATATCATTCCATTATCTTCTGACTTTTACTGCTATTGTTGCAAAGCTGGCCTTCAAGCTATCATTCCTTTCAAGATAATCTTTTTGTTTTCCTCTTGCTGTTCTCATTTTTAAAATTTTTTTCCAGCTTTATTGAGATATAATTGACATACCTTATGTAAACTTAAGGTCTACAACGCGATGATTTGATACATGTATATATTGTGAAATGGTTACCACAATAAGGTTAGTTAACACATCCTCACCTCATACACTTACCATTTTTTGTTGTTGTTACTGGAGTGAGAACATTTACGATCTACTCTTTGAGCAACTTTCAAGTACATAGTACAGTATTGCTAACTATAGTCACACTGCAGTACATTAGATCCCCAGAACTTATTCATCTTACAATTGGAAGTCTGTACTTTTTGATCATCAAGATCTCCTCATTTTCACCCCCTTCCACCAGCCCCTAGTAACTGCCATTCTAGTCTCTGTTTCTATGAGTTTGGCTTTTTTAGATTCCACATGTAAGTGATACTACATAATATTTGTCTTTTGCTGTCTGACTTATTTCACTTAGCATAACACCCTCAAGTTTCATCCATGTCATCACAAATTCTTGCCACTTTTTCTTTCTCTTCCCCAAAGCCCCCCAGTACATAGTTGTATATTCCAGTTGTAGGTCCTTCTGGCTCTGCTATGTGGGACACCGCCTCAGCGTGGCCTGACTAGTGGTGCTGGGTCTGCGCCCAGGATCTGAACCAGTGAAACCCTGTGCCACCGAAGCAAAGCATGCAAACTTAACCACTCGGTCACAGGGCTGGCCCCTCTTGCCACTTTTAAAATCTTCTTTTTGTCTTTGATTTTCCACAGTTTCACTGTTAAAGACCCATGAATGAATTTCTTTTTATTTATCCTGCTTCTCATTTTTGAGCACCTAGAATCTGTGATCTACTCTGAGCCATTGCCTTTGTCTCATGCCATTCTTTCTCTAATTTCCAACCCTTAACAAGTGTACTTTGACCTTCTTGCTCTGTCCTCCATGTCTCATATCCTCTCAGATTTTCCACCTCTTCATCTCTCTGTTCCACCTTCTGAATAACTTTTTTGACTTACCCTCTAGTCTGCTAATCCTCTCTCCAGCTGTGTTGAATTTGCTATTAAATCTGTCCATCCAACGTTTAAAATGCTAAGTATTTTTTAAGTCAAGATGTTCTGTTTGGTTCATTTGTTTAAAAAATCTTATAGTTTCCTGTTCCCTACAGATATTTTCTAGATTGTCTTTTCTTTTGTTTGATACAGTAAGCAAATGGTTTCATATTCTGCATCTGAAAGTTCCAGTATGAGGCTTGTGGGTCTGTTCCTCTTTTGTTTCTGCAAGTTCTTGCTTATGGTGAGTGTATTAGTCAGGGTTCTCCAAAAAAATAAAACCAACAGGATATATATATATATATATATACATATATATATATATATATGAAAATATTTATCACAGTAATTGGGTCATGCAGTCATGGAGGCCACAAAGTCCCACAGTCTGCTTTCTGCAAGGCAGAGAACCCAAAAAGCTAGTGCATAATTCAGTCTGAGTCCAAATGCCAAGAACCAGGAGCTTCAAAGTCTGAGGGCAGGAGAAGACAGACCTCCCAATGCAAAATAAGAGAAAACTGCCTTTCCTTCCCCTTTTTTGTTTTATTTGAGCCCTCAGTGGGTTGGATCATGCTTGCCCCCATCCGTGAGGGCAGATCTCCTTACTCAGTCTACTGATTCAAAAGCTGATCTCTTCCAGAGACATCCTCACAGACACACCCAGAAATAATGTTTTCTCAGCTCTCTGGGCATCCCTTAGTCCAGTCAAGCTGACACATGAAAGAAACCATTATAGTGAGTCTAGTTACTTTTTTACTTTTCTTGGGAAAACCATTTATGAACACACAGTGAGGCACAGGATAAAGTGTATACCTTCCGAGAAGATCAGGATTGCTTCTTCCTGGTACCTCAGGGCATTACTATTCTGGGATTATTATAAATTAAGCCATAGATAGTTTTTGGACCACATAGATAACGTAAATTTGGGTTGCAAATCCTTGTAGAGATGAGTGTCTGGTTAATAGGTTGCTTTTTGTTTGTTTGTTTTCCTTTACTCTGCTCAAGCGATTGTCATAGTATTCCTCTAGAGTCAAGAGTTTGGACAGATTAAAATCCAGAGCAAGCTTACTTGAGAGTGGGAACCTCTGATGCCTCAGTATTGTCTGAGAGCATTGGCTGCTGGACTCCCACCAGCGTGTGCCGTGAACACTGTCTGCTCTTCCACGTGCCTTTTGAGTCCTGAAAACTGAAGCTCATGTGGGGCAGATGTGGAAAATGCCTCTCAGGCACTGTGGCTTCCACTTTTTCAGTTACTACCTGTACTTAGATATTGGCCCAATAATTCCTTACTATTTAGCCTTTTAATGTTTTTTAAAAAATACACTTTTCTTGTATTTTATCTTCCATTTTAATTTTTTTTCCACTGGGAAACTGGATCCATATACCTAGCCGCCTCATTACTTGAAATGGGGACAAATTGCACTTTGAATCTATAGTTAAGTTGTAGTACACATGAATTTTATAGTGTAACTTTCTTTGCTTACCAATAGACCGTAAACGTTTCACTTGTTCTCATTAGCAGGACAAATAAGTTATTAATACTATGTGTTCACGGCCACTCTCCCTCCTCCACGGGTTAAGAATTCTTTCTTTGCCAGTTTAGTTCTCGGACCTTTAATTTGCGGAATTGAGACAATGGATGAGTAGGAAGAATGAAAGGCTTTGGAACATGCTTGAGTGGTTTATGTTGGAAAGGGCTCAGAGTTACTGGCAACAGAAAAAATACTTCAGAACCTGAGAAAGGAGCAATGAAAAGATAGTCTGTGGGACTGGTCTTGGAGTGATGTTAAAAATGTGGAGGAAGTGGGTAGTGAGGGTTCCCAGTCAGCCAACCTGCCTGTGAAAGAGAAAGGATACGAGATACAGAAAGATAATCTTAAAAGCTTTTACTGTGCTTTAAGAATGGAGGAGCTCTTAATAACAGTTTGAGAGCTATTAGAAGAGACTTAAATTGGTGTTCTAATAATTTGTCAGATTTCAGAGTGACATTTCTTTGTGTGAGTCTGCCTAAGGACACTGTGTTTACAAAACTGCCTAGCTCTATCGTGATTACACCATATGCCTTCTAAACACTCCTTTTTTTTTTTTTTTTTTTGGTGAGGAAGATTGGCCCTGAGCTAATATCTCTTGCCAATCTTCCTCATTTTGCTTGAGGAAGATTGTCGCTGAGCTAACATCTGTGCCAATCTCCCTCTGTTTTGTATGTGGGACGTAGTTGCAGCATGGTTTGATGAGAAACGCTCATTTTTTTTTTAAAGATTGGCACCTGAGCTAACAACTGTTGCCAATCTTTTTTTTTTTTCTTCTCCCCAAAGTCCCCTGGTACATAGATGTATATTCTAGTTGTGAGTGCCTCTGGTTGTGCTATGTGGGACGCCATCTCAACACAGCCTGATGAGCAGTGCCATGTCTGCATCCAGGATGCGAACCAGCAAAACCTTGGGCCACCAAAGCAGAGCATGCAAACTTAACCAATCGGCCACAGGGCTGGCCCCAAATGCTCATTTTTAATGACTGAATAATGTATAAAATTTAAATGCCATGATTTATCTAATCATTCCAAAATTTATTGAATATTTAGGCTCTTTCTAATTGTTTGTTGTTAAAACACTACAGTGAATACATTTTTTTATTATAAAATAGTTCTAGCATGTACCTACTTTTGTGAAATCTTCACTTTTTTTGTCATATTGCTTCAGATCTTTTGTTTTTAAGAGAAATAAAATTTAAAGATATGGTAGAAAACCCATTCTTTCTTTTTTTTAAAGATTGGCACCTGAGCTAACAACTGTGGCCAATCTTTTTTTTTTTTTTCCTGCTTTATCTCCCCAAATCCCCCCGGTACATAGTTGTATATCTTAGTTGCAGGTCCTTCTAGTTGTGGCATATGTGACACCGCCTCAACGTGGCCTGATGAGCGGTGCCATGTCTGCGCCCAGGATCCGAACCAGTGAAACCCTGCGCAGCCGTAGCAGAGTGCACGAACTTAACCACTCGGCCACGGGGCTGGCCCCGAAAACCCATTCTTGACAAAATACTCCCAGCTCCCTCCAAGAGGTAATCAGTAATGTGAGTTTGGTATTATTCCTGCGCTGGCTTTACACTTTTTCTATAGGTGTATGTATCAAAAAATGATATGTAATATTATTTAGCATTTAATTTTTTTCCTAAATATTATCATAGTGTTTGCACCTTTTCTTTTTTTGCTAATATTATATTTTTGAAGTTTAGACATGTTGATACATGTAACTGATTCATTTATTTGAAGTGATATTTATTATATTTTACCCATCATTTCAAGATGTTTGTCGTGGGATGGTGTTCAGGTAACCAAGTCTGTAATATTTACCAGCACTGGAAGTCCTTGACATCTTCACATACAGTTTTTAACTTCTTTTGCATTATGTCCTTCAGGAAAAAAACCCAAGAGCAAAGCTTAGAGGATGAACACTTTTACATGCAAGGTTGCTATTTACACCGTGGAGTTGTGCTCACTAAGACTCTCTTGGTAGATACTGATTAAAAATTGTCATATTGCTTCCCAGGACAGCTGTGAAAATAAATCGGATTCACTACAAACACATTAGCATATTTGATTATCATGTTAAGATGTTTCCTAATTTAGTAGTTGTAAATGGCACATCAAATTTGCTTTAGTTACTATTTCTTTGAATTTGCGCGCAAGAGAACATTTTTTTCTGAATAAATATTTGCATTTGCTTTCTTGTATAAACTGGCATTTAAAATTTTTTGAAGGATCTTTATATTGGCTCAGGCTTTCACGATCTCTCAGGAAAATGGCCATTCCTACTTGAGATGAATGTTTCTCAATGGCTAAATAAACACTTAATGAGGACTCAGGGCCTCAGCTAGAGCAGGCAAGAAATAACTTCTTCCAGATCTTCAAAAGCAAAAACAGAGAGCTGGACACTTGAGTGGAAAACACCGCAAAACTACCCTGCGCTGTCAGTATTACTGAGGTAAAGAAAACAGAACCGTGAGTGCAGTAAGATTGACTGCAGATTCGATTTGTTTTAACAAAATTCATTGAGAATCAGTTATGCGCAAGGAACCATCCTAAGGCAATGAGGACTTAGGGAGCTACACTCTTCAGCATGTGGCAGGAACAAGAGAAGGATTACCTAAGTTAAATAAAAAAAGAAGCTTCTTTCTGGTTCTTTTCCCAGCCCGATAGGATAGAAGGAAGATAGAAAGGCAAAGAGAGAACGGCTTAGCACAAAACCTACTATTTCCTCTCAGGAGGCTGGCTGCCTCCCCCAGCTCTGGTCAAGGAGGGAGTTCCCCACTGGTGACAACTGGGGTCTGAGTTGTTCTGGGCCTTTGGACCCATACTCAGAAGTAGAGCTGTCCTCCCCAGAACCTTCAGATGAGAGTAGGCTGTGAAAGAACTCCAGCTTGGTGGCCTTCCTGGAAGCTTTTTACCTGCTCGCTCCATTGGGTGTCACTGTGACATGGGATAGTGACAGTAAGGCATACATACTATAGTTACAAGCTTGTGGACTGAGCGTGGGTATCTTTTCTACCTCACCCTTCTGCTCTGAACTCTGGACCTCCTCACTCAGTAGATGGTCCCTCTGAATGCCTGCGTGGTCTTCAAGTTGGGTTTAACATTTTTATCTATGTCTTCTCTGCCATCAGCATAGATGGTTTATAGAGATGCATATATATGTGCACATATTTCTAAATAATACGAAAAGCTTCCTTCTTAATAATCTTCATGTGGAATAATCCATAATAATAAACGGGATTTTTAGTTCTCAAACAGACATAGGGTCATTAGAAAATGTCATTAGATGTAAGAGGGGAGGACTAATGAATGAGGAATTTCCTAATCCCTCCCTACTACATATTATTATAAAATAGCTTAGAACCCTCCACCTCCACCACTACCACTCCTCCTTTCAGTGAACCACAAAGAGACTTGCATTCCGGTTGTGAACCATGCCCTTAACAGGAGATTTGATGACCAAAGCAGAGGTACTATTGGCCCTGCCTACTCGTTCTCCATCACTATCCACCATGGCTGTGTGGATAAGAATTAAAAGAAAATACATTTACCTTTTCAATGGAGCTGACTATTTGAGTTTGACCCAACTAAGAATAAGGTGGAGAATTTTGTAACTATTCTTCCTTTTATGCTAACAGACACTATTAATGCATAGAATTATATTTGTCATAGTTCTACTGAAGTGTGAAAACATGGTTGAAACAATTTTTAAATTAAAAAATGATGACCTACAGTGGAGAACAATTACAAAGAAATTTCTCGACACTCAAGCCAAGTAACGGACCTTCCTCACTGGCCTTAACTCCAGTGTTGAGACACATGCCAAGTACAGCACACACTCTACTGAATTTCCTTTGCTTCAACTTTCATTATAACTATGTTTATTTAAAAAATGCAATGCCAATTTGGACTCTTTAGCTGTTGGCCTTGCAGTTTATAGAGTGTGTATAGTTCCTAAGATAGTGTAAATTATCTGCCACGAATACTCCAAACCAATTTTTTTGGTGGAGGGGATGAGGTTTCATTTTCCATACTCTTTAGAATTAAGACTTTTCTTTAAAAAAAGTTTCTGCAGTTGATAAGTAATCATCTTTCCTTAGACTGGACACTAGAATTTAATCCCTCGAGTTTCAACTCAGCCGTGACTCATTCTCTGAGACCCTGCTTCTATGTCATTATTTGGGGTAACGTTTCTCTCCTCTGCACTTGCTTCCCGGCAGGCACATCAGGACAGCACATCTGTCAGGCCCAGTGAACTTCTCAGGACGACGCTACACGAAGGGCTATGGACTAGAGGGCCGGATGACCTTGGTTCTAGTTCCAGATATGTCACTTACTAAGCTGAGGCCTGGGTTAGTCATTTAGCCTCTCAAGCCTCAGTTTCCTCATCTTTAAAATGCAGATAAAAATACCCACTTTGCACACCTTCCAAGGTGAGTGGGGATCAAATAAGATCATATGAAAGCTCTTTGTAAACACTGTTAAACATATTTCTACATCCCAAACCTTGGGGAAGCCAGTTATGGCATAGTCCAGAGAAAAATACTGGTTAGCATTCTTTTGGTTCCAAGTACCAAAAATACAACTCAAGTTGGATTTATGGTTAACAAAAATATATCGGCTCGATATACAAAAATGAATTGTATTCTATACACTTGCAACGAAATATCTGAAAATAAAATGAAGAAAATAATTCCATTCACAATAGCATCAATAAGAATAAAATACTTAGGAATAAATTTAACAAAAGAAGTGCAAAACTTATACTCTGAAAACTACAATACATTGTTAATATAAATAAAAGAGGATCTAAATAAATGCAAAAACATCCTATGTTCATGGATCGAAATTTTAACATTGTTAAGACGGCAATACTCCCCAAATTGATCTAGAGAGTCAGTGCAAACCCTATCAGAATCCCAGCTTATTTCTTTGTAGAAAATGACAAGCTGAGACCAAAGTTTATGAGAAATTGCAAGTGACCCAGAATAGCCAAAATGATCTTGAAAAAGACCAAAGTAGGAACACTTGCACTTCCCAATTTCAAAACCTACTACAAAGCAACAGCAATCAAGACAGTGTGGTACTAGTATAAGGATAGACACATGGACCAATGGATTAGAATTAAGAGTCCAGAAGTAAACCTGTGTGGTTGCGGTCAACTGATTTTCAACAAGGCTGCCAAGACCATTCAATGGGAAAACGATAGTTTTTTCAACAAATGGTGCTGGGACAACTGGATGGCTACATGCGAAAGAGTGAAGTTGGACTCTTACCTCACACCGCATATAAAAATTCACTCAAAATTGATCAAAGATCTAAATATAAAAGCTAAAACTAGGGGCCGGCCCAGTGGCATAGTGGTTAAGTTCTTGTGCTCCACTTCAGCAGCCCAGGGTTTGCCAGTTTAGATCCCAGGCACAGACCTATGCACTGTTCATCAAGCCATGCTGTGGTAGGCATCCCACATATAAAATAGAGGAAGATGGGTACAGATGTTACCTCAGGGCCAATCTTCCTCAGCAAAAAGGGGTGGATTGGTGGTGGATGTTAGCTCCTGGCTAATCATCCTCACACACACACACACAAAGCTAAAACTATTAGAAGAACTCATAGGGGTAAATCTTCATGACCTTGGATTTGGCAATGGATTCTTAGATTTGACATCAAAAGCACAAGCAACAAAATAAAAAATAGATAAATTGGGCATGGTTAAAATTAAAGACTTTTGTGCATCAAAGGACACTATCTAGAAAGTGAAAAGACAATCCATGGAATGGGGGAAAATAATTTTAAATCATATATCTGAGAAGGGACTTGTATCTACGATATATAACTACTTTTATAACTCAATAATAAAAAGACAAATACCCCAATTAAAAGATGGGCAAAGGATCCGAATAGATGTTTCTCCAAGAAATAGAGAGAGAGACCAATAAGTACATGAAAAGATGCTTGACATCATTATTCATCAGAGAAGAGTAAATCAAAACCACAAGGAGATACTACTTCACACCCACTACAGTGGCTAGAATAAAAAGTCAGATAATAATAAGCGCTAAAGGAGAAATCGGAACCCTCACGCACTGACGGTGGAAATGTAGAACAGTACAGCCACTTCGGAAAACAGCCTGCACTTCCTCAATTAAACGCAGAGTTATCCACGACCCAGCAGTTCCACTCCTAGGTATAGACAGGCATGCCTAATTTTATTGCGCTTTGCTTTATTGCACTTCGCAGATAATTGCTTTTTTCACAAGACCCTCCACCAGAAAAAAAATTATGGCATGCTCACTGAAGGCTCAGATGATGGTTAGCACTTTTCAGCAATAAAATATTTTTAAGGTAAGGTATGCACATTGCTTTTTTAGACATAATGCTATTGCACACTTAATAGACTACAGTATAGTATAAATATAACTTTGATATGCACTAGGAAACCAAAAAAGTCATGTAACTTGCCTTATTGTGCTATTTGCTTTATTGTAGTGGTCTGGAACCGAACTTGCAACATCTCCAAGGTGTGTCTGTACTCAAGAGAAATAAATACATCCGTCTACCCCAAAACTTGTACACAAACGTTTGTAGTTGCATTATTCATAATAGCCAAAAGGTGGGAGCAACCCAAATGTCCATCAGCTGATGAGTGGGTTAGCAAAATGTGGTATATCCTTTCAATGGAATAATATTTGTCCACAGAAAGGAGTGATGTACTGATACATGCCACAACATGGATGCACCTCGAAATGTTATGCTAAGTGAAAGAAGTCAGACAAAATACCATGTATTATATGATTCCATTTATATGAAATATCCAGAATAGGCAATTCTACAGAGACAGAAAGAGAATTCATGGTTGCTTAGGACAATGGGGAAGGGGAGACAGGAGAGTGATAGCTAACGTGGATGGGGTTGTTTCTGAGGTGATGGTGGCACATATCTGTGAGTATACTAAAATCCATTGAACTATACACTTTAAATGGGTGAATTGTATGGTATATGAATTTTACCTCAACAAAGCTGTCTAAACAATGATATTGGCTTACATACTGAACAGTCCAGGGTCCAGACTCGCTGTCTCTTTCCCTTTCACAGCTCTTCCTCTCTCTGTTGGCTTTCTCCCTTGGTGACAGAGATGATGGCCAGTAGCTCCCAGCTGGTCTTTTACTACTATCTTAGTCAATTCATGCTGCCATAACAAGAGACTGGCTTAAACAAAAGAAATTTATTTCTCATAGTTCTGGAGGCTTGGAAGTCTAAGAGAAAAGCTCTGGAAGGGTTTGGTTCCTGGTAAGAACTGCTAAAGAGAAAGATGGCCATTTTCTCTCTGTGTCTTCCTATGGCCTTTCCTCGGCGGGTGCACGTCCGGGTCGGGGAGAGTATGCTTCTGGTATCTCATCCTCTTCTTACAAGAACACTAATCCTATAGGATTTGGGCCTTACCCTTAATGACCTCATTTAACTTTAATTATTTCCCTGAGGGCCCTATTTCCAAACACTGTCACATTGGGAGTCAGGGCTTCAATATATGAATTTTAAGGGAGACATAGACATTCAGTCCATAACAACCACTTGAGCAAACTCAAGCGGAAAGCACACTTCTCTCTGGAAAGGGCTGGCAAAACTTGCAGCTGCCCACCATTGGCCCGCTTTGGACCCTGAGCTTGTTTTTGTTCCAATCACTTTGACTAGGCAGGCCAGAGTCATGTGATGATCCCCAAAGCTAGGGGTCAGTCAGCCCCACCAAACCAAGAGAGGAAGGGGGGAAACTATAGGCTCTCATCAAAGAAAAGGGGCCAGGTGAGGCCAACAGCAAACACCTACCCCACAGTGCCGGGCTGTAAATCAGGGAACCTGCGTGCCAGGCTTGCGCGGGGCAGAGACCTTCTGTGTCACCAAGGGCAAGTCAACAAATGTCTCTATGCCCCTGGCATCCCCAGGCCAGAGCACTGGGAAGACAAGGGGAGACAGAGAGGTGAAAGCCCTTAAGAATCAGAACTCACAGAACGAAGGCCTAGGAGGGATGGACTGTAGGAATCACCTGGCCCCTCATTTAACAATTTTTAAAAAAAAACGGACCATAAAGGCAGATGTGAGACAACTTGAAATGAGACTCAAAATGGATTTCGCATCACTAGACTTGGGAGAGGAAGCCATTTACTAGCTGTCATAATTTTAAGCGTAACACTTCCTCTCCCTCAGCCTCACTTTATTTTATAAATTAACTATAATATACATAATACATAATATAATAATAATGATGATAGATGTATTCATTAACTAGTGGGGGAGAGTCCCTTCACAATATATATCAAATCATCACGATGTACACTTTAAATATAATTTTGGTTGTCAATTGTACCTCAATAAAGCTGAAATTAAAAAAATAATCTCATAGAGCTATTCTCAAGATGAAATGTGAAAATGCAGCATACTTGACAGATGCAGAGAGCAGAAGTGACCTACTCTCACAGCTCACGGGAGCCATACAGAAGGGAGGTTACTGCAACATCACCTCACTCGAAACACAAGGAAGTCTCTCTGCAGTGTGACATCTCTAAGGAGAGGGAACTGAGCAGGAAACTCCCCTCTCTTGTGTGAGGTCTCACTAGTGCAAAGTTCTGGAGTCAGTCAGGGCAGACTGAACCCTAGCTACATCATTTTGAGACCTTGGGCCTCTGGGAACCTCAGTTTCCTCTTCTCTAAAATGGGGACAGTTCCTACTTAGGTTGGGATATTCTAAGATTAAATAATGATGTTAACATGCCTGGGGGCACCTAGTGTGTATTCAATTCACCTTCCGTCTTTCCCCTCGCCTTAGCAGGGCAAGAGTAGCCTCAGGCATCTTGCAATAATTCTACCCCAAATTGTTTCCCAGACAAGTTCGGTTACTCGAAATTGGACGTCACTAAATTCTTCCGCCAGAGTCCACGTGAGCCTAAGAAAAGAGGGAAACTTTTTCTACTCTGAGGGAGACAAACATATGCTAAAAAGAAAACTAGAGCGTCTCTCCTGTCTGCTCCTAAGGGCAAGACCCTGGCCTTCCATCCGCCAAAGAGAACAGAAGTGAAATTCAAGGCATGGACGTTACTCTCCTCTGGAGCCACGCGGGGGAGCCCGTGCCAGGGCGAACGCCGACACGGCGGCCCGGGACCGGCGACTTTCCTTGCGAGGAGACCCGCCCCGACCCCCTGCAGCCCCGAGAGCGTGCGAGAGCCCCGCCAGCGAGCCCTCACTCCGCGGGGTGGCGTTTAATAAAACCGAAGTCAAAATAAGGAAGAAAGATGTGTTTTTAAAAGTAGAAAATATCTTCAAATGAAATTCTTTTCTTAAAAGCACTCCCCCTCCAAAAAACTAAGTAAATAAAGTGGTGAAACTTGAGGAATGTCAAACAGAAGATAGAAGGGAATGAACTAAGTCAGACCTACAGTTAGACCAACTGGAAGCGAGCGGACAAGAAGGAAAGGGAGGGAGCAGGGACGGAGGGATGGAGGGAGGAAATTAGCAAGCTTTCGTCTGTGGGTCTGCGCCTGGGTTGGGAATGACCCGGGGTGAGCAGGAAGCCTGCACTCCGTTTAGGACCCTGTGATTATGTCAACCCTCAGAGTGACCTGTCTGGGGACAGACCTCTCAAAAGACTGGAGGTTTAACAATAAATAAGGATTTGCTTCCATTCGTATACTTTTCGGCGCAAAGTTGTTTCAAAACACCGGACACCTGTGGGACCGAATTGTTCAATAATCCTCAAAGAACAAAAGCCACCGAGAAGCGTTTCAAGGGCAATTATGATAACAGCCAGCACCTCGACTAGGCCGAGCAGGTGACTAATTCCTTAAGCAAATACTTAGACACCTATCTAAACACTGGCTCCCTTTCCTCCACCGCAGCCCACTGCCTCCCCGCAAGGGTGGGCTGGAGCCCCAAGGCTGACCCCCGCCCCCCACCACCCGACTTCTCGCACCGGCTGTGGTCGCTCACGTCGCCCGCGAGCGGCCTTCATTGAAGGATGTCTTAAAGGAGGGTTCCCCTAGCCCAGCTCCCTTCCTTCCTCCCCATCCCTCCGCTGCCCTCCTCCCCCCCCCCCCCCATCCCCGGAGCCCCTCACCCAGCATCCCTCTCCCTGATCCCGGCCCCCCAGCTCTTCTCCCCTGTACTTCTCTGGTTCTTCCTGGCCTGCAGCCCCCGACTCCCACTCCACTGCTGATCTCCACCCCAGACCCTCCCCTCTCCCAGGCGCCCTCCACCAGCTCTGCTCCCCTAGATCTCGTCTCCTTGCTCCCATCCCCTCAGCTCTTGTCCGGGATCTTTTCCTGTTCTCCCCCATCCCCAGCCCTGAGTCGCTGGGCACCGAAAGGGACTGAAGGCCACGCCCATCTCCCCTGACGTTCAGCCTCCTAAATACTTGGCCTTCAGTTGGGCTTCAGTGTTGGGACAATGAAGGCCCCTCTGGAAGCGTGGGTTCTCTGCCAGGCCGGCCATGTGCATTCTCCAGGCGGTGGCTTCCCAACCTCGGGGCTTCCTGGTGTTACGTCACATGGCAGCACACCACACCTAATTTTTCTCTGAGGTCAAAGTAAGGGTCCTTGCCAAAGTCATTTAAACCCTGGAAGCTCCCTTTTCTCTTATGTAAAATGGGCATAATAATAATAGAAACTGCCTTATTGGAGATTTGGGGATTAAATGAGATACATGGAAATAGTTGCTAGCTGTTACTGTGTCCCTCATGTCAGGCACCCATAACCCCCGCATTTCTTTGCATCCTCAGCTCTTGGACTTTGTAGATGGAAAAGGGATCTCAAGTCCCACAGTAGCAAATAGTTCTGACCTTTTTCTCCAGCAAGTGTTTTTCTAAAGCATTTTAAAAAATCTGCTTCACTCTTCTTGGATTTTGGCCATTACTTTGCAATTACTTATTTACAACAGGAGTCTGTGAACTCCTCAAGAACAGGGACACAGGGACTGTGTCTTATTCCTTTTTATGTCTCTGGCACCTGGCATAGTGCTTGGGATGTGGTAGTTCAATAAATGTTTGTAATATTAATTAAATTATTTGTTTTTATAGGTCACATTAACAAAAATGGTCAAATAGCCTAGGAGCAGAAGAAGGAGATGCAAATGGAAGATGAAAGGACCTAATAATGCCATCATAGTGCCAGTGACCCAGGCCAATCGCTTCACCTCTTTGTGCTTATTTTCTTAACTGGAACAAGTGAGGGGGATGATACTTCATTACCTTTTATACAAGTGATTGACATACAGAGTGGAAAATCAGGCCCTATTTTAAATAAATTGATTTTATTCATTTACTCCATAAATATTTACTGAGAACCTACTATGTGCCAAGCACTGGGCTAAATATGAGGGATATGACCACCAATAAGTATTTATTGAATCAATAACTACTTGTTAAATGACCCCTTCTTTAAATAATGGTATCCCACTGATTAGCTTGAAGGAAACAAAATAAATTAATGAATTGAGATGTAGTTATTTTAAGTTAGGCCTGAAGAATTCAAGCACATGTGAAACATCTTACAATGTGCAGATCATATTAGTGTGTAGTTACAACCAAAGTCTGAACCAAGTCCCCATTTCAGAGGCTCCAATCCCAGTAAGGCCCCATGCCTTAAATCCACTCAGCCTTTCCCCTGTCATCATCCACCTTTCTCTTTATATTAATTTTTTTCATTCATTTAAAAATCCTATATTAAAATCTCCTAGCTGCTCACAACTAAGATAAGTCACAGGAGATATTAAAGTAATTAAGTTGGTTACTTAATCTAATTGGGAAACCAAATAACCATGGGACAGCCCCGTGAGAACAGTGGGGTGGGCTGCAGAAGGTGTTTGGCAACCGGATGTCAGAGAAGGTTCACAGAGAAGTTGACTTTTGAGCTGTGTCATAAACAGCAGGATTTTGCCAGTTGGGGAAAGTCATGAGTAATATTTACATAGCATTTTCTCATTCATAAAGTATGTGTACAGAGCGTCCGTTGGGGAAGCACTTGGTCCTCAGGCACTTGACAAGATAAGGAATTGATGGCAGATGCTCAATTGGCTTTTTCACAATAATAAAACAAACATTTAATTTTTAAATATTTCAATGTACTGATACAATAGTATCAGTGAAAAAGAAGCAGCAGTGGGAGTGGCGTAGGAGAGAGAAAGGTTGTGAAAAGTCAGGGGTGGACCTAATACTTTGAATGCCTACCATAAACTCTCGATAGTCCTTTACCTATTAGCCAAGGTTAAGTGGGAAAGAAAATATATTACATGGTCCATAGTGTTCATGAGATAAAAAATAAACCAGTTCTTTTGTTCGATCGCTCACTTCATTCATTTAACACATTCATTCACTTCATTCATGCAGTCAACAACATTAAGTGCCAACTATGTTGTAAGCCCTAAGGTCGCTGCTCCCCAGGAAGCTCCCAGACAGGTGTAAAACACAGAACAAAGCAAATAACTCAGTGCAGGTGAGGCTACGAGAAGGGCCAGTGGGTGAGCACAGAGGGGCAGACCAGAGAGGAGGGGGCCCCAAAAGCAGCCTGGTGGCATCAGAGAAAACTTCCCAGGCAAGAGATTCTGAGCTTCCTTTTGAGGAGGAAAGTCAAGGACAGACCAGCGAGAGGAAACGGCATGTTCAACTGCCCCGAAGCAAAAGAGAGCCCTGTGCAGATGCTTAGTGTGGCTGGAGTAGAGAGTGGAAGGCATGGGGCGGTGGTGGCTGAAAATGAACCTAGAGAGAGGCATGAAGCACTCAGATGACGCTGAGCGCTGGGGACACATCCAGGTGAAATGGGGAGCCACGGAGCAGCTGTAAGCAGAAGAGTGATACAATCAAAGCTTTGTCTTAAAAACTTCACTCTGGCTTCAGTGTGGAGACAGGTCAGAATGATATAATATGGGTGGCAAAGAGACAAATGAGAACCCTTTTGTAATAATGTGAGAGAAAAATATGATTGATCTTGGCCAAGCCACCAAGTCCAGGTCTGAGTTAGAGAACTAGAGAGAGTGAAGATCTAGACTCAGCTTAAGTGACCTTTGCTTGGGTTTGCAGAAGAACTAGCAAAGAAACAGTGCCAAGGAGGGACAGTATAAGGATACAAATTGGTGGAGTAGCTCTGAGGTGGCCCCCTACTTCCTCAGTGGAGCATCCACCATGTTCAGGGGACGTGAAGGGAGAGAGCCTTTGGGAAGGAGGAGCCCAGACTCATGGCTTGCATCAGCATCCAAGGGTCCACCTCTGCCAGGTGCGGAAATTCTTCCTTTGCTTTGGCTTTATAATCCTGGTCGCTTCCTACCATCACATTAGGCTTAGAGCAGGCCTGACATGGCCAGTCTCACAATGTTGGAAACTGGAACTGACATCATAGCTAATCTATTGTAGAGATTTGAGATGTTTAGGAGAAAAACATCAATAGGATTGGGTGATGGGTTGTGTGGGGTGGTGAGCAAGAAGATGGAGTCACTCACCGTGCCTGATTGGTAGCATATTGTCTTTTTCCTCCTTCTAATTCAGGAGAGGTGGGGGAGAAAAGACAGCTCACATCAACTGACACTGCCCATATGCCACCTGTTTACGGATTTTACCATATTTAAGTCTCACAACACCCCTCTGAAGTAGTAGTATTATGCTCATCGTAGAGTTGAGGCACAAGGCTTAGGGGGGCGGTTATCACAGTAAGCAGCAGTCAGGACGGAACCGGGTCAGCTCTCTGGAAAACCACGTCTACTTCTGTTTCCTCTCACAGGAGGCCCTTATACTCAACTTCTTAACCTCTCTGAAGAAACATGGTCTCCTGTAGTAGCAGAAAATAATATTCCTTTCACTGAACTATACTGGTGACTTTCTTCCTCATCACTTTTTTAAAAGTTCACGAGATAGCTCTTGTTTCCCAGCTATTCCAGTACACCAAGTTCATCCAACAGAAAATGTCAGCTCTGTGCAACCTGAGCTCAACATGCAGCTTTCTGCCAAGGAGCTAATTTTGTGCCACAGTTTTAGAAATAGAAAAGTTACTTTGTTGTTTTCAAATAGTTAAGCCTGTTGAAGATACAAGCATGAATTTTCCTTTATCTACAGACTGCTATTTGCAACATAGTGGTATCTTTTGGAAACCAATGAATATCTCCATAGATTGATATCTTACAGTGTACTGTTAATGAGGGGGAGAATTAAAACATAGGGCATGGTTTCTCTGCATTTGTTTCTTCAGCCATGATACCCGAGAAAATTAACGGACATGATAAATAAATCCAAGTGTGTCTCTTCTAGGGAATAGAAACAAATCCAATCAAGAAATCGGAAGACATGTAAAAAAGGAAAGAAGTATATTAAGTATATAAATTTTGAAATTATAAAAGCATGCTCTAATTGCTAAAAAAATTTCAATGCAAAGCAATTAACATTCAACAAAAGATTATTAAAACTGCCACAGCAAGAAAAAGAAAACCTAAGTGAACAGGAACCACGGAATGAAGTGAACATAATTTAAGTCCTGCCTCCAAAGAAGGCTCTGGTCCTGGTGATTTTATTGGTAATTACTTCAGTGGTCCAATAGCCAATTGTCATGATGGACTCCAGACCCTGTATCTTACCTTTTACTCATCTTCTAAACAGCTCCTTTTATCCTCCTCCCACACGCACAGCTTTCCCCAAACCTGCTCAACTTCTCACTTTGTCAATTTCAGCATCCTCCTTTGGCTCAAGCTGGAAAGCTTGATGTCATCCTCATCTCATCACCCTCAGCTCTTCTCCTATCCACTACATTTTATCGCCTTTTTTATTCTTTCTCGATATGTTTTCTAATCTAAACTTTCCTTTCCATTCTTTTGCTACTCACTTGGTTCAATCTCTCCTTCTCGTCCTCTCATTTGAACTGTTGTAATGACCTCCTGTTTGGTACTGATGCCACCAGTGCCCGCAGGGTCCCTCCCACTTTAGTCTGCAGACTAATGAATGTCTTCCCAAAGAGAAGTTAATCCTGCACTATGCTCCTTAAAGCTTTGGTTGGGTTACCATTTCCTGGGCAGGATATTCAAGGGTAACAGGTGAGCTGCTGAGAATTTAATGTAACATAAGAAAAATCAACCAGATGGTTTTCAACTGCTTTAGAAAAAGTATACTCTGCCTATTTTGGTGAGGGAAGACTCTGTTACTGCATTTCTAGAGCTGTAGGAAAAGCAGACATTTCTGTCTTCTAGAGCTGAGCTTGTCTACATTTTCCCATGGGCTATGAAGATGCATTGTCAAGGAAAGAGGAAGGGAAAGAAAGCCTGGCTCTTGTTCCAGGGTTGGGGAGAGGCTGCCCCCTGGTGTGGGAGGGAGTTCTGGAGAGAAACTACCTTAAAGAAAAAGGACAAGAGGGGTGCTGAAAATGGAGTTGCTGCAGATGAGAGAGTCAGGAATCCTCTGCCAAAGCCCTTCTGAACACACTTTGAATTGAGGATGGCTGTGCGACTGCTGGGCTGGGGTGGAAGGCGGGGAGGAGAGTGGATATTAAGCATTTAGCTGCAGAGCTTTGGGGACCTGGTAAAGGGGTCAATAGCCCAGGTGTGGCCTGCAGAGCTGTTCACCTTTGAATCAACTGCTGGAACCTGGGTAATCCAGCACATGGAGCAGCAGGCATCGGTGGTGGACCGAAGATCTGAGGCCCTTCCCTAATTTCCTGGGCTACATAACCCGACTACAAGGGCAAACCCAAAGGAGAGGGTGTGGCTCCTGACAAATAATGAGGTTATTCTTGCTGCCAAGATACCAACCCTTTTACTACAGTTGTTGCTGAACTCCTGAGATTGAGTATGGCTTTTTCAGAAGCCATCAGCACACTGCGTGGTGACAGTCTAACTGAAGAGTCAAGGCTAGAGAGCGCCTAATGACATTGTTTTGAGTCCCCGTGTACACTAACTTGAGTCCCTGAACTCAGTGGTCTTCCTGGACTTCCTTTTTCTGTTAGCCTACTTTAGGTTCTATTCCTGCCACAGATGAAGATCTAACGAAGAAAAAGAAAATACGGAGGAATTTGGAAGGGAGGTTGTTATTTCAATTCACAGCTGGTGTGAGAGGAGATGGAAATACTCGTACCCTGTGGAAGAAGCTTGACAAATAAGGCATGGGCGGGCAGGGGACAAAGGCAACCATAAGGCAGGCAGGGGTATAGTGAGAAGCAGCGTCTGAGAAGGGGAGGAATTTCACTCAACAGAGCTTGTTTGGCAGGTGGAAAGGCTGGCTTAACAAACCCTCCAGGTGATTCTGATGCACACTAAAGTTTGAGAACCACTGTTCTAGTCCTTCAATACATAACACACCTGTGCTTCCTTTTCATCAATTTTCTAAAAAAACTCGTGTGAAATTTATAACAATGCTAAACTCACAGGTGGATTGACAGTAAACAAAGGATTATCTTTACTGATGGAAAAGCCATAGAGAAATAGACTACCTGAAAGATGTAGGTTATACTTCTGAGATTACTACCATGTAGCTAATGAGAGATGCTGATTATGATCAACAGATTTCAACATTCAGGAAAAAACCTGACTTCCATTCTTCACAATTAACTGTTTCCCAGAGGAAAGTATGACTGCAAGACTTTTAGCCATGAAGAGACAAATCTTTCTTTCCACGAACCTCTTTTCTTGGAGCATAACTTTCCATCCTACTGCCAACCCCCCATTCTCAAATTGTCGTTGTCATTTTCTAGATTTCTTAACTAGTAACATTTCTTAGGAACTCAAAGGAGAATTTTCATGGCTTAAGCAGAAATACCGTCATTTTAAAATAATAACCTGTGGCTTATTGGTTATGCAGACAAACTCCTATAGCTTGCTCGTTTTCAAATTGCAACTACATCTTTCAAAAATGGCTTAATTGGGACAATTTTATTTAGAAGGTAGAAGAGCAGATATAATCATATCTTATAGTAGTAGTTGTTATATGCCTTTATGTCTACCATACGTAAATCGAAAACACTGCCTGCTTACTTTGACATATTTGTTATTAGAGATAGATGAGCTGCCTGTAAACTGCCTCCCTTCTTTAGACTGGAGATGTTAACATTTCCAAGACAAAATCGCCTCAATTCTCCAGCTCAAAGGCTTCAGCAGTGTTCTAATGAAATTTTGACAAGTACTGAGTCTGCCCTCTGTTTTTGCATGCAATATCTGTGGATCACTGATCCTACTCTGTGGATCAGAAAGTAAATTTATTTTCATTTGTAGCTGTGGGCAGACTATCTTGGTAATTTGCCTTCATATCACAGAAGAGTGGAACAAAGGATATATGTTGACAAGACACTCTCATTTTGGGGAATGAATTCCTGATCTAAGGACAGCAGCCACAAGTAAGGTCGAACAACAGGTGACAAATTCAGATGCCTTCATATTTTCCCTAAAACAACAGTTTCTAACTCTTACCTAGTCTAACACAAAATTCAATGATAGAATCAAGGGGAAAAAATGGGCTGGAGTTCTTAATGCTACCATTTAATGGCCTATCCGAAATGCCTATCACACATGTAAAACAGGTCTATGACCATTGCCGCCAGATTCTGTAAAGAGCAACAGACTTGGATCTTTAGGTATTTTAGTAATCTACAAAAAAAAATTATGTCAAAGTGATTAACCCACACACATTTTATGTGTATCTACTACCTGGATTAGGTAAACTAACCATTACTTTCAGATGAGTGTATCCTAGGATTTGTGCTATCTTTCCTTAGTTAAACATTAAACTACCATCTATTTGCTCTGACCATACAAACATCCCGTTGATAGATACAGACAGAAGCATATAAATGCATTTATCTTTTCTTCCTGGTGAATGAACAAAAAACCCTGCTGGTTCAAAGATGAACCATTCCTGTTTTGAAAATTGTTGGATGCTATATTAGGAAATGCCACATTCATAGTTGCCTTTGAATTCTCTCTTAACTCCCCCAAGAAGTGAGTAAACTGGCCTGAATAGTAGCTTATGGAGAATAAGCAGGAAGCAAAGATGATACAATGGACACTCACATTTGGTTTCAGATCTATTAAGGCAGCCTGTAGCCAATCTATATTTCTAACTGTAATTTGCATTACCTGAACACAGACTTGCTGGGCAGAGAGGGATGAGTGGTTTGGAAATGACGAATCTATCCCAGCCCTCTGTGTTATGGATTAGGCAGCAGTGATGTGTAATGGAAATATCCCTGGAGATGAAAGATCTGGGCTCTAGGCCAACATCCTTGCTGATTACAACATGACCTTGGGAAACTCCCCAAATTGCTCCAAGCTGCTTTCTCAAGAGCAAGAGAGAGATAAATAGCTATCCTGCATATATAGCACCCCTACAATAATGGTCAAATGAGAAAGTGAAAATGCTTTGTAAAACTGTAAATCAGCTTAGCCAAAAACCTTAGGAAGCGAAGAATCAGATTATATTCAGGGACTATGACTCCATTTTAATCCTCTAGTTTCCTGATTCATAATGTGTGATTTCGCCCAAACATAAATAAAGCAGAATTAGAAAAGCTAAATCATTTAAAAAATAAATCAAAATGAGCTGCATTTTGTATGGCTCAATCACACTGTCCATATCAATAGTGATTATTCCAAAGGCATAGGGATAGAGAACAATTTCATGCAACTTTGCCAAGGCATGAATATTACAGTGAAAGCCGTTTTAAAAGCTCAGACATCAATGAAACAGTTATATAACTGAGGTTAAATCACAAAATTGACACAGATTTATAAAGCAGATAAAATGAGTAGTCATTAAATAGTTGTAATGAATCCGCTTCCTTTATTGCAGTAACTTCTATACAAAGCAGCAACTGCAATACTCAACGTTAAAACATTAGAAAAGCATTTGTATGACAGTTATAATACAGTATTATCAAAATATTACATTTTCAAACTTAGTAAACATCCACCAGAGCTCAAATCTTTAAATTATTTCCATAGTCTTTAAAAATATGTAATGTCAGAAAGCATATAAAAAGAATGTAAAAGGAAACCTAAAATACAAATGAAATAATGTAACAAATAAATATCTGATTTAATTAACCATTAATAATCAGCTTAACACCACCATTCTCTCTAAACCCAATGAATTTTTACCTATAGGAATAACGAACTGTCAAATGCCATTGCATAATTATTTATTTCCAAGTTATTACCAATGATTAGAATTAAAAAAAAATTTGGCATTAAAATAATCAAATTCAGGATAAATAAAATAGAGTAGAAGAGCATCAACACTAGCTAGCATCTCTAAGAATTGTTGAAACTTATTAGAGCACTACAACAACCTTGAAAATTTTGAACTGGTGTCTAGTCTTAAGTGAAAGTAATGTATTTTTTTTTAAAGTGAAAAGCTTCTTACATTATTTCACAGACAATATTACCCTCCCCCGAATTATGCATATTTAGATATATTTTATGTACTTTATACACATATGTATGATGTATGACATTTGGTTCCTGCAGTACAGATCACAATGATGTTTTCCTGAATGGGAAAAACTTAAAAAAAAAACAACAAGTGTACCTGTGCATGTTTCAAGATAGCAGCACTCAGTTCACGCCCTATTATCCATTTAAAAAGTTCAAATATGATTATTATTTACTAAATAATATGACATTTTACTGTATTTTCCCCCCAAACACTACAAACCCTGCAATAAACGGAACAATGCTGTGAGTTATAATGTGTAGGGAAAAAATTTTGGAAAAACAATTACTTCATTTTCTTAACATTCTGAATTCAAAATTATTATCAGATCTCCATTTTTATATTTAGTTCATTCTCACGCAGCAAAAATACTGCACTACTGACAACTGCAGTAATCTTCTAGATTTCTATCCAGATTCATGAAAACTGGCAGAAATTCTTCACCCCTGACACTTACACCAATGAGCCCAGTGAACAGTACTTTAGATGACATGGTCTCCATTTTCTAACTAAATGATAACTGTGTGAAGTTACATGCCCTTCAAATGATCACCTTTGTTCTCTATGAAACCTGTATCTTTCAATCGAATTTTGAACTTATGCTTACTAAAATAAAAAAATTTTAATCCGATGAATCTTGATCATTTTAAAAATGCAAAAAACCAGCAACATAAACATCATTATACATACACATATGCATCTGTGTATGCATATACATATACACACACACATACAGATATGTAGACATATATCCCTTGAAATGCTTAGGAAATCCTTCCTTGGATAAAAAAATGAAAAATTTCACATTAATAATTGTATATAAAGCTTTTAGTAACAGTACATATGCACTGTCAAAATTGTTCTAGTAGACTATGATGTCAAAACAGACATTTGAAAAGCACAAACTGGCAGTTTTTCTTAACATAAAAGTTTTAAAGTATTAAGAATGGATTAAATTTCAATGTTCAGAACAATCTGTTCAAACCTGAGTATATTAATTAAGACTAAGTGTACTTGACAATTGAATGAATTAAGCCTAAAAACATTTCACTAAGAAACCAGTGGTCCATTTAACCATTTGATGAAATGTTAAATATTTCACTGATTTATAAAGGAGGGTATAGTGAAATTCCACATAGTGTTTATTGAAATATTCTATTAAATGACATTGCTTTGTCTAATTTTCCTCCAGAAAAATCTTTTTAGCATTTCTTAAAAGTCCCTCAGATTTGAGGAAAACCCTAAATTAGGACAAATCTCTCTTCTAATAAATACAAATGATCGTGAGGATGTTTGTCTAAAGAATGGCAATATGTGATTTTTCAGCATGGTATATAGAAGTACTGGATAAATCATCAACCTTCCTTAAGGTTTGAAGAAATAATAATCAAGATATAAATTAGAGCCAATTAGAAATTTAAAAAAAAAAGGTTTATTGGGCCTTGTTTCCCCTAGATCTACATTTACACATATTCGTACAAACCTAACCTTGGGGTCACCTTTTGGTTCCCATTTTTTTTTTTTTTCATTTTTCATTAACTTGCCCTAATTCTCACCTTTAATATCTAACAGATACCTTTACAAAAGTAATAGAAAACATACAGTACTCAACACTAATTGGTCAATGGAAGAAGAAAAGCAGTGTCCATTTTATTTTAAGGTGTAAGAGACTAGGAATAGAAATAAAAATCATAGCTGAAGGCAAAGTTTGACATTCTATAAATTTATAAAAGAGGATATATGGATGAAATTTGGTTAATTTCAGAAGGCACCTCAAGGCTAAAGGCTTTTTGTACTCCTTTCATCAATCAAAAAATAACACACTTTTATTGCTATTCAAGTAGCAAAGGAAAACATTACTCCCAACAGCTTCAGTCCAATAAGGAATCATCATCCATTAAGACTGAGATTCAGAATTGACTAAAACTGAAGTCTCCATACACATATCAACGGAGCGACTTCCCTGTGTGCTTTCAAATTAATGAAATAGTGAAAGAAAAGTCACAGTTCGCCATTGTGATGTTAACGTATCATTGAAGATTTCAGTTACTTCACTAGGCACTGAAGTACCGTCTGGAGGGCTGTCCACTGTGTAGAACATTTAAGAATAGAAGGTGAGGACACTCTGATGATTCCCACGGACTAGAAGAATTGGTGGTAGGTCCTTAGATAGAGCTTCCAACCAAGCCATGTAGAGAGCACTAGACACAGCACCTTTTCGTGCAACTGGGAGACTCCTGGTATCAAAAAGAGAAAGGAAATCAAGCAATGCGTTTAAGCTGGGAAGAATAAAATGCAATAAAAATTATAAATTAAGTCACAAAAATAGTAACTAAAAATTACTATAGTTATTGAGTATTTTTAAGTGCAGGGAAAATTCTGCATATGGTATTACAACTACTATACTCACAGATCAGTATTTCCGTTTTGTCTTCAGTTTTAACAAAAGATTTTAAAATATTTCTTCATAAGAATAGCAAATAAATATTTCTATAAAACCATTAACACATTTGGTCTCTAACATTAAACCTCCAAATTTACCCTTCTTCAATAAGGATAGAATTCTTTTAGAAGAAAGGAATGTTTCTATCTGAATTTAGAACATGGAAACTATACATGGATAAATCAAATTCAAACATAATGAATTCTACATATTAATTTTCATCTTCTCTTACCTCTCTGGGCTTTCATTTCTATTTGTAAATAGCGGCAGTAGTGACCAGTTGCTCTCTAGATTTCTACATTTCAGCATCTTCCATTACAGATATGTGACCATGATGAGCAAAATTGGAAATTTTCTAGTGTACTAAGTGTCTGTTATTAATCAAAATAACAATCCTTTGGTATTACTTTATTTCATCAGTTGGCATGGTTACCTATTTAAGGACCAGGGCAGGCTCCAGGCCCAAGAAAATTTGGGTTCAAGTAATATCTAGTTAACCTGGTTTAGTGGAGGAAAAGCCAGAGTGAGCATTAGCATCTATATTTGACGAACAGGGGGCAGTGTGTATGTACGTAAAGTTTGTGTGTGGGAACCTGGCGGTGGGGATACAGATAGGAAGCATTTTTTAAATTTAATCTCCCAAGTGACCTTATGGGGTTTATTTCTATGAGGAAGCTGCATGTGGTCCAAATTTTAACTTGGGGCTTTCATATCCCACACATGCTTGGTGGCAGAATAAACTACTACGATAAAGAATTACTTAGGGAGCCGGCCCCGTGGCTGAGTGGTTAAGTTTGCGTGCTCCACTTCGGTGGTCCAGGGTTTTTGCCGGTTCGCATCCTGGGCGCAGACATGGCACCGCTCATGAGGCCACGGTGAGACAGCGTCCCACACAGCACAACCAGAGGCACTCACAACTAGAATATACAACTATGTACTGGGGGGCCTTTGGGAAGAAGGAAAAAAAAAAAACCAGATTGGCAACATTTGTTAGCTCAGGTGCCAATCTTTAAAAAAAAAAAAGCAATTACTTAAATTCATATAAGCTTAAGGATAAAAATTTTTGTTTTTCTTTACTCCTACGTTCAATAATTTCTCCAAATGCTTAAAGCAAAGTGTATTTAAAAAGTTTATTTTTCCCTCTTTATAACCACTAAGTCATTATGGGTGTTATATAGATATGTGCTTCGTATAGAAATTAATCCTAATTGTATTACCATAAAATGAATACTCAAGAAAACCTTAGTACATGTATTACTTACATGACAATGATATTAGCTGTGTTTGAATGCTCCTTTAATAATTCATTTAACCTGATCTGCCGGTATGTCTGAAATGAAACAGAACAAAGTCATTCCTAGATCATTTGAAAAATGGAATCTAGTGTGGTTCATGCAAAGAAACCAAAATCAATCTGGTGTTATAAAACTATCTGTTCCCTAGTTTTAAAAGAATTAATGCTTTACACTGTCCACATATAAATCTAACTTAAGGGAGATTTAATTTACATAACTGGTTCCTCCCATAACAAATTGTAGTTCTTGATATTTACTTATGTCTTGAGTATTTTAAAGAACTCACATGGAAGATTCATGAAAAGGAAGGAGAAAGAATACCTTGGTCTTATAAAGTTCAAGCTCATTATCTGTTATTCGCCATGGTTCATCTTCTTTCATTTTATCTGCAATATCTTGTTCTTTATCATCTTCATGAAGTCTGTACGGCTCAATCATTTCATCAAAAGCTATAATACTGAAAAAAATAGAATACTAACATTAACCGTATTTTGAATTACATAACAGTAAGATCTTAAATGCTAAATTATAACGAACAGTTAGTTTTCCATCTCCTGTGCTCCCCTCCATACCCTAACTATAATAATCACTTTGACAATTTGTTTTGGAAATAGCAATCACTAGTTTCTCCATTGATTAGAAATTTAGAACCATATTCACAATAACAGAATTGCAATTTTAACTGCTAATGCTGCTATCTCTGTATTTACCCCTGTTCCTATGTTCGCCCCCTTCAACCTAAATAAATTTTCATCATAGTAGTCAAAATGATCATTTTGAGCAATAAGCCAAATTGTGTTACTCTTTTACTCAAAGTCTTTCCCAGTTCAAGTACCACTGAATAAAAGTAGTGTAAGAAAAGGTACTAAAACATTCTGAAGGGGGGAAAGGGCAGATACTCAACATTTAAGAATATGCAGAATTAATCTCTAGATCCAAAGATACTTAACAGGACAAAAGACAGTAAAAGAAAATGAACAACATTCTAATCCTCTATAAATGTGAAGAAAAACATACTTTTCAGTATCAAGTCTCAGACAAAGCTTCTGGTATATATTGTTTTATAAGAGGAAACAATTATAACCTTACAAGGTATACCTTACTATTTTCTATTTAAAATGAATTCTTTATACCAGCTTCATCATTTATTCAACACTTATCTGAGAATAATTAAAATTATGTCCAGTAATATACATATAACAACCTCTATATGCCACTTTCAGGTAGAATATTCCAAGAATCTAGTTTTCTTTGACTTTTGAGAATTGTGAATACAACTATTATAGGCAAATTCTTAGATTCTCCTATTTCAGTAATAAAACAAAATAGTGGAAAGTCATATGTACGTGAAGTAGGGATCGAGTGGTCGTAATGAATGTGGGCATAAACAATCGAAATTTAAAGAACCATGTGGAATTTCTGTGGCATTTCAGAAATTACTTGTAAAGCAGTAATTGAATTCTTCTCTGATAACTGAAAACCCTTTAGACTTACTTTTATATCTGCTACAGGAATGCCAACTGTCAGTGCTAGATTAAAAGAAATTGACTTCACGTGTAACTAAAAACAGACAAAATACTCCAGGTAATTAGTTAAGTTAAATGATTTATTACTGGAGTGTCTGAGTAGGTCATCCATAAAAGGATCAGAAATTTGTGCCAAGTAATTTATCCAATAACTTACTTTTCTTTCTTTGGTTTAGTATTAATATCTCCTAGGACCATGATATCGGAGAAGTCTATCCGGAACTTGCTAAGTAAAGTAGCCATCCTAGAACAAAAATGAACTGCAATCAGACACATGAAGGCTATATATAAGTATTCTTATTCTATTTAGAGCTGAATCTGTATATGTGAAAAGCATGATTTATAGGAGAAGTCTATTAGGTGCTAAACAAAGTCTATACGAATTAATTCACACTGTCCATCCACACTTAGCCGACGTCTAAATTCCCTGAGTAGAGACTTCTGTTATCTTCTTTTACATTCTCTGAATCTCTCCTTAGCATCCACTGATGAATGGACAGAGCAAGATTAATAAAATTTGAATGGCAACTATTATTAAAAGTTAATTTTAGTCAAATTATCTCGGTAAGTGTATGGATTTCAGTAGAAAATAGTAAACAGTTATTTGTTTAATTATTTTTGTTTTAGTCTTTCATCCATGAAGAATGCATTTCTCAGAACCCAAATATGACTGCTTGGGCCAAAGAGAAGCTATAACTGATAGCAGATTAAGTTCATAAGTTCACAGTATTTTTTTTTGAACTGGGACAGGCATGGAAAAGGAGCTCCAACAAGCCTCTGATTTTTCAGTAAATAAGTACCTTTCTGGAGGCATAGCTGGCAATGAAACCTTGGCAGCAAAAATAGAGACGTTGAAACATACATATGAGAAAAGCAATCAAGAAAATAGCATTTTATTTTTAATAAAATGAGTTTTCTAAATTAAGATATTAGAAAATAGATGAGCTAAAGGTCTAATTTTTAAATTATTACTAGTACTTCTTACATAAGTCACTATTTGAAATAAACACCTCAATGAATTCCAGTGATAATCTGCCAAGTGCCTGCTATGTGTTGTAAGGCCCAGAAAACTCAAAAATAAGGAAATAAATATAATACAAGCCCCAGAATGTGATGAGTAATATCAAGCATATCACAATTCAGGAAGGAAATATACCAACTAGTTGGGGGACAAAGGTAAAAAAATTATGGAAGGCGTTATAAAGAAGGTGAAAATAGTACTGGACTTTAAAGAATGGAGTATTTTAACAGAGAAGGAAGGCAGGTGAGGAGCTATTTCCAGTGGAGAGATGAGAGTAAGCAAAAGTGGAAAAGTCAGAAATCACCTACATGTTTAGAGTAGGGCAGGTGTGGAAACATAAACTGAAGTATAAGGCACATTTGGGGGAACAGAAGATAAGAATAGAAAAGGAACAGGAGAACAGATTGTAAAGGGCCTTGACTGTCACATTTTAGCATAGACTTTCTATGCTATGTAACAGAGAACTTAAAAATATTTTGGGCAGAGGAATCATGTGATCAAAGTTCTGCTTTCCAAACATGAAAACAGGAGCAAAGTGTACAATATATGCTGAAAAGGTCAGAGACAAGACACAGGGTACTTAGAAGTACTGAAACCAGAACTAGAATTGTGACAGTACAGACAGAAATAAGAGAATGGATGACAATGGTATCCTGCATTTCTGTAGTCTAGAAGTCTACCAAATGTATCTGATATATGAATACATAATTTTTGAGCACTGTCTCCTCTGATTTAAAAAAAAGAAAGCTGCTTAACACTTTAATGCCACAAGTATTTAATAAAGACCTTCTAAGATGTCAACATATTAAAAAATACTACATAAGTAAAACTAAGTATCTATAACTTAAATATGAAGACTAAATTAAAGAGAAGGTTTATTTTTTTTAACTAGAATTTTCAGCTTCAGTATAGAACAAAACAACATGACTGACATTTTCTGGATTGTCTAGTTTTTATCCTATCAAATATATACTGTAATAATGAAGTACTACTGGATAAATGCCCTTCAATTCAAAATAGACTTACGCTCTCCGGTCATGGTCTATTCTGTTTATTTTTCCACCAATGAATACTCTGATCTTACAGTCTTTCCACTTTTTCTTGGTAGTCAGAAGATAAGGTATCAATAAGGTCAAACCTGAATCATAAAAATTTAACAAATCATTTATTAAATACTAATTTCTTAATTAAGAACTTTTAATTCAATTTAGTCTCTAGAAATACATTTACTACAACTCAACACAACAAAACTTTCCTTTCTGCCTTTCCTTAATAATGTAGTAAAAAAAACATTAGGCAGGTCTGCACAAGGAGGGAGCCCCAATGGAGTCAGGACCCACACAAGACAGGCCGCGAAATGGGACAGTGGCCTAGCACAGTCGGGAGACGGGTCACATACAGGAGGACGGAGGAAATGAGAATATTCACTGAAGCTAATGGGAGCCAGGTTTCTTACTGAAATGACAAACATAAAAAGGGAGAGGCTACATTGAACCTTGCAGTGTTGGACTGGAATTGGTTTTCAATTTCTATCTACACATACAAACATACATATTTATTTCCTAGATCTGTCCAGTGAGAGTGCCTGAGAGCAGTCACACCCTAGTAGCAACGAGCATATCTAATGCCCTGATCTTTGTTTCTAAATACCATTCTCCATTAAGAGGAATCAGGGCTCCTTGGGTAAAGGGTGATTTACCAGCTGGGGTAGGGAAAGTGCAAAACTGAGCCTGGAACATCATATTTTACCAGAAAATAAAGAATGATTGGGACATGACAAATGGACATAGAAGTCAGCCTAAAGAGGATCCTGCTGGCCAAATTTGGGACAATCTGAACATCAAAACAAATAATGAGAATGATAAGTCATATCCCATTGAATAAATAGGAATCCATGAGTCCACACAGATAGAAATCAAGAGAAAGCTCTCACTTACAGTAAAATGCCAAGTAATAAATGAGGAAGAAATTATGAGATTGGAAAATCATCATTTGGCAACCACAAAACAACCACAACAATAATATATTTAAGCAGAAATATCAATGGATGCTAAAGATGGTGGTAAAAGGTACAGTAACAATGGTATATTTACATAGCCTCAAAGTAACTCCCCATTTCTGAAATACTTGTAATTATAAAAGGGGGAACCAGTAACTTTTCAGTGTAAAAACCTAGTGAAAACCACCTGCCCCAATGGTCAAAGCTAACCTTCCTAGCGATGAGACAAATCAACATCACGTGCCACCTGATGCGATCCAGACAGAAGAGCATAGCATCACTTCTGTGATAGTTCAGGTCATGAAGCTGAAGGAAGGACTGAGCAACTTCCAAACTGAAGAACACTAAGTACAACACCTGATTCTAAAATTAATCTTGTATCTTTTGGGTAAGTTGGCAAAACTGGAATGCGGTCTATGGGTGAAAGGCACACGCCATGTCTTAGTATCATTCCCACAACTTCAGTAAATTTAAAATTGTTAAAAAAAAAAATATTAACAACCTTACCTCCATCATCAAAAAGCCACCAGACATCAATAGTATTCTTTCCTTGTTTTTTCTGAAACTGTGTACTAGCTTCAAGAAGCTTTTGATCAGCTACATTTAAAGGCATAGCAGGGCCTTTGGATTCTAAAGGATTAAGCAGAAAAATAAGATGTAAGGGAGGTAAATATTGAAGTCCCTTTTGCTGAATTCCTATAGTTCCCTAACTTCCGTATATTTAAATGTTTATAAGCAGACAGTTGTGTATGGCATTCATCATAATGTTTGTAATTTAAACTTTTAAAATGGTTACAGATTAATCTATCTCTACAATAACTAAACTCATCCAAATTATACCCATACTTTCTAATATTCTGAAGCACTCTGAATGAAAGAGAATCATAAACACCAATCAGGAAAATTATAATTGACTCCTAGATTTTGATTTTTGAAAAGCTATTTTAGGCTAAATGGACAAATTAAGTTTATGCCTGTTTCACGAACATATTTCTTTTGTAATCTAGTTTCTCAATAATTTAAACCTCAAAAAAAATTTTTATTAACATGTTATCTGTAATATCGAAGACAGAAGGACGTGGAAGAAACAATACAATCTTGCAATTATCACAGTGAAACCTCTTAGTCTAAGAAGAAACTCCCTAATCTTTACCTCACTTTTGTCCCCTCAATACGTGAGGCCCAATTCTAAAGCCATATAAGCACCACATCTTTCTCTGAGCCACAGAAAGATGGTGGGAACTCCTTGGAAGGACACTCATCTGCTGCAGGTCTAAAGAACAATATACCAAGGGAGTTCCCATTTACATTGCCAGGAATTAAAAAAAAAAACAACAGCACTGGCTCTGTGAGCAAGCAAATGACTATTATGAAATTCCTACACCAAATTTTTAAAAGCAGAAATCCATACGAGGAAAGCTGATTGCTTTCACAGAATGTCTATCATTCACTTTTCATGCTGCCATGATGTATGCAAACATGACGAATGATTTTGCATGATGAAATAATATGGCTACCAAACCACACTGCTCCATAACTCTCACCTCTATCTCCTTCTCATAAAATTCATGTACGTTGACATGACTGTGTATCTCCCAAACGCAGCAGGACTGTGAGAAATATTATAATTTTTGAAATGAAAAATATATTAGTATCAAAATTAAGGACTTCATTGGGTACAACTGATGGTAAAGAATGCAAGTGACACTGTAAATAAACCTATTTCAGTGTCTCTACTTATCATCTAAACCATGCAGTTAAAATTAAAAAATGAAGATTGACTTTCAGGGTTTGAATATTTCAGAAATGCTATGATGAGTTAAAAGAATTTGTCTTTGATATATCACCTTTTCCTGGGAAGATTTAACTCTTTAGTTGGACTAATGATCATTTTCTAATCTGCATTTAATAAATAACTGTAACATCACCTCACCATGGAAATAAAAACTAAAGAAAAGAAAATAATAAGGTTGGAGTTAAAGAGTTAACAGTATGAAAAAAGGGATTGAAATAAAATGATGAAAAATGCCTGCCTTTTTTCAACAGTGGTTGAGTTGGAGTCTTGCCATCCTCTTCCTCATCTAGATTATGTTTAAAAAACACAAAATATAAGTTAATTGCCTTTATATTAATAAAATAATGAAAACGTAAATAAAGCACATTTATAAACAAAACATAGTATGAAGAAACAGTCTGTGAAAAATAATCAAGACTGAAGATTGATATTTTCTACACTGAGAGCTCAGGATTTTAAAAGGCAAACGTAGTTCAGACCCCTCCAACAGGCTACTGCTTAACACTCACTCCTACATTTTATTCCTGTGAAGCTGACAAAAACTTTACCAGAATATTTAAACTTTTAAATTTTCATACTTGAAATCAGTTGAAAAGATGTTGAACTATGGTTTACATAGTAGAAATACGGCATTAAAAAACTGACGTTGCAGATGATACATAAATTTTAAACACGCCACTGCATCACTGTGCAAATGACTGAAAAGTTATTTTAGAAACATTTAATGAATATTTGGTATTTGTAAAAATTAATCACCACTTAAAATATTAAGGAATTTTATCAGATAGTCATTTGGTTTACATAAAATGCCAGGTTATACAGGAGTGATTTTTTTCAAATAAATAAATTTATATATGTGTATATATATATATATATATGTATATGCATGTATGTATGCATACATTGGCCCATTTGTATTTAAATATGTATCAATATTTTTCTCCGGTTATCAGTTTACCTAATCTCCATTTTTTTTCTTAATAGAGGCTTGTATTATTTGTTTAAGGCATATAAAACTGTCAACCTGGATAGGAAAGAGTACACTGCAGTGAGCGCTTGAGTCAAACTCCCAGCACTCTAATATTAGCTCTAACTCATCTTCTGGCTGTGCGACCTTGAGCTAGTTACTTAATTCCTCGTGTTCCTCATTTTTAAAATGAGTGAACAATACCCACCTCCTAAGGTTGTTATATTGCAAGCATCAATGTACTTAGCCCAGGGCCTAGCAGAAAATCAGTACTCAAATGGTGTTCTTTTTGTTCCCCTTCCACACTGTATGCTTCAGTAACCAAAATAGACATATCAAATATCTAGGACTACATAATGACTACACCAGAATGCTTACAATTCTAAAGACTTTCTAAATTGTATAATCTTTTCTATAGTTTCTATGCTAATTTTGAAAACAATTGGCTAAATAGAAAATAAACACAAAATAAAATTAATGCTTCTTTTGAATGCTATTTTCTTATGCCTGTTATGGAATAAGAACCATTTCAATTATGACATTTAATTTCATAATATTAAATATTATTGTTCTTATAAAGTAGCTATTTGATAGTATCTGTCTTTGATGACAAAAATTTATAAATCTAACTACGGACATTCTATATTCATTTCAAAGAGCTCAGAAATGTCAACGAAATCTTGACACTTAAAAAAGATTTAAACTAAGTTAAAGGCATTTACTCTTTTACAACAAAAAGATGAGTGGAAATGTACTGACCCCAGTTTCCTACTCTATAAAAATAATGACTTCATAAGATTGTGATACACGTTAATGAGCTAACGCATGGACAACACCTACTATGATGTGGGAAGCACATCATACACAGAGTAGATGCTTGATAAATATTATTTCTTCCCCTCCTGTCATAGCGTTACCTATTAATTCCTAACAGATTCTGTAAAGAAAGGATCTGTTTTAGTAAAGAGAAAAGAAAAAAAAAAGTAAGAGAAAATCAAAGAATGTATATGATAAACTAAAAATAAATGCAGGAACATAAGAACAGTTTTAATTTAATTTAATTTAATTAATTTATTTATTTTTGAGGAAGATTAGCCCTGAGCTAACATCTGTGGCCAAGCCTCCTCTTTCTGCTGAGGAAGACTGGCCCTGAGCTAGCATCCGTGCCCATCTTCCTCTACTTTATATGTGGGACGCCTGCCACAACATGGCTTGCTGAGCTGTGCCATGTCCGCACCTGGGATCCGAACTGGCGAATCCCAGGCCCCCTGAAGCGGAACGTGCGAACTTCATTGCTGTGCCACCAGGCCAGCCCAAGAACAGTTTTAGAGTCAGTTTACAGAGTTTTGAGACGAAATTGAAAACAATTATAATCAAGCCAGCAAAGAACTGAAAGGGAAAAATGGGTCTCAACTAAACTCTCAACTACTACTATTCTAAGCAAATGAGGTAAATAAGGAGGAAACAAATGAAAAAACATTAATGCTAAGTAATCTAAAAGAGATCAATTTCCCAGAGAGAGGATTTGTCCAAGGTTATCAATTTCAGAAAAAGAATGATAATCATTTTACAGGAATCAAAAGTATGATGTGGTTTGATGATTTGCAGTGCAGATTTTATATTGTGTACGTCAGCTGGGAATAGGACAGACGGAGATACTCGACTGAACAGAGGTAGGAGAGTGAGGGTGGGAGAGTAAGATTTGGAAGTCATCTCTCTTAACATACAGATTTGTGGATGAAATTATCTAAAGTCTCATGAGATCTGAAAATCTTCTTGTGGCTTAAACCACACGAGCCACCAGGGGTATTATGTCTGTAATTATGGCCGAACAGTTCACCAACCAAATACAAATAGCTCCTTTCCTCAGAGAAACTAAAGTGAGGAACAATATTGCACTTGATTCTTTATTACGTTGTTTTACCTAAACAACTCCAGGTATAAGAAATGTAAAAATATTCTGAATATCTCAGCACGTAAACAAATGCCCCCAGTATTTAAATATCTTGATTTACCAAAAAATTATGTAAATTAATTTTATAAACGTCATTCCTTTGAGTGTCATATGCTATATGCACATTACCCTAAAATTACCATTTTCTTTTCATGTTCAGATTTAACCTATGCTTCAAATTAAAACGTCTTATTTAAAGCAAGCATAAATAAAAACACAAGAGTATATTAGTGTATAATTAATTGGCATAGTTTCTGTCCTATAAATCTACTTTAATACCTTAAAAACAGCTAGTCATTTTGTAGCCATTTTTGAAAGCCATAAATTTTACCTGAGCAACTAGAAAAGAACAGTCCAAGTTTGAGAATGGGTTACTTTATAAGAGATGTTAGATAATAAAAACCATTTCTCTCAAAACTAAAACATTACTATTCATAAAATGTCTTGTTTGAATAAAAATTACCTTTATGTGTAACAGTTTTTTCACCAGATGGTATGGAAGTATCTAACTCCGATTTTTTACTATACTCCACACTCAGTACCACATCCTTGACACCAGGAGATTTCTCTTGTGATGACAATAATTCTTCTGTAAACATGAAAGTATTCAAAATATTATCTAAATCTTAACCATTAAAGAAAGGATCATGGTATAATATCAATTAAATGGCAATTTTAAGCAAAGTTTACTGTGAAATAATAACTTTATAATAAATGATTTGTTATGTAAACAAATGTGATACTCTCTTTTGAAATGACTATTCACTTAAGCATCTTGAGCCACAACTAAGCATCAGACATTGGAATTAGGTGCTGGGCAACAGTAATGAATGAGATTCATGGAACACAAGAATCTGGTAGACAAAAGGATGACATATAAAATGTGAATCAACTCTGTTCTCAAAGTCATTTACACATGGAAAAACGTAAATGTGACAAATATTCATATACATGTAAGATGACACACAACGCTGAAAAATTATAACCAAGACTATAGAGCCAAAACTAGAGAAGAGAGTCCTTTCCTAAGCTCATGGTGAAAGTACTGCTTCCACATTTTTAAAGCACTTCCTTAATTTTCTGTCGTTTAAGAACGAGTGAGTAAACATTTAACTTCCACTATAAAAACATTTATCATAAAGACAAACATAATATGAAATTGATCTATCCATAATCCTCATCACTGATTTGTGTGTATTAAGAGAAATAACAGAAACTATGTGAGCCTAGGTGCCAGCACTATGCTCAGAGCTTCACAGCCCATCTCTCCTTTTTAATCTTCACAACAACCCTATGAAGTAATTGTTTTAACAGATGAGGAAACTGAGGACAGAAGTCAGCAAATTTGCCCAGGGTACAAAACTACTAAGAGAAAAAGCTGTGACTTCTAAAGCAAATTTGACTCCAAAACTTGTGCTTTGTTTTTCTTTAAAGATTTTATTTTTCCATTTTCTCCCCAAAACCCCTGGTACACAGTTGTATATATTCTAGTTGTGGCATGTGAGATGTCACCTCAGCATGGCTTGAGGAGCGTTGCCATGTCCACACCCAGGATTCGAACCGGCAAAACCCTGGGCCACCAAAGGGGAGTGTGCGAACTTAACCACTCGGCCATGGGGCCAGCCCCATAAAGCCTGCACTCTTAATCCCTATGCTAAACCAAATTCCTGTCTCCAAATCCTAACGATGAGTAATGAGGCTTTCAAAACAATTTCAATTTTTTTAAAGAATTGTTATTAAAACGATTATAACATGAAAATATCTTCTTAAAGTTCCAATCACATTAAAGCTCAGTAAATTACAGAACTATATAATTTATTAGCCAAACTGTGATATTTTTGAGAGTGAAAAGGGACCCTACTAATAATTATGCAGAATTAACAGGTACCCTAAACCTCAATAACTGTTAGAGCATGACTTTCACAAACATGAAAATGTCTAACAATTCAGTAGTGATAAAATTTTTCCTCCAACTATTTTATTTATCATGTATTTTTACAAATTTGTCCAATCTACAATCATAACTAACGCCTGTTCCTCTTAAACTTATGACTTGAATTGAATTTTATTCTCTCCATTAGTAATCACTAGTGATCATCCAGGTTGGTACAAAAAGAAAACACAAACTTTGGTGAAGCCAAATAGATCTGATCTTAAAACGTCATATAACAAAGCATATGACACAGAATAGACAGTAAATATTAAAATTACAGAAGGATTTGTGAGAATTACTTATAATTTATTAACAAAATAATTTATATTTTTAAAATATAAAAACTTATTTCAAACAAGATTTACCTTGTCCTTGAAGATGAGATATATCCAGACCCTCCCGTAGGCGGATAACCACTACTCCATATTGTATGTCAAAGGCATCGCTATAATAGGAAAAAAAAACCAAACACAAAAAATTTCTTTCTGTGTCCTCCTCTATAAAATGAAGGCAATACTAGATGATTTCTAAAATTACTTTCAGTTTTAAATGTCTGATTTTTTTTAATATGCTTTAAAATTGCTGTGAGATCCATATAATGTTAGTTTCAAATCCTTCACCATTGGGAAATCTTATTCTTCATATACTTTATTAATCAATAGAAAGAGATTTTTTAAAAGGTAAAGTATGAGATCTGGTTACTTCCTCAAAGATGTTTCAAGGTAACTATGAAAACAAAACCATCATCTGTGCTAACAGGCAAATAATTATGTGGTTATATCTATAGTATATACAATAGGAGCTCCAGGAAGAGAAATAACTCTAGTGAGTTAAGGGTAATTGGATCAAAATTCAGACACATAGGATTTGAATCTGGTCTTAGGGTTACTTTGCCAAATACAATTTTTTTTAAAAAAAAGGACAACTGTTTGTATATGAAGAAAATCTTTATAAGAAGGAGTGAATAGGTCTATTCTATCAGCAGCTATGGCAAGAAAAAGACTATTCTTCAATCAAGTATGGTATAGTGAGAGGGAACCCTGATCCTTTATAAAACAGTGTGAACAAGATAAAGACACTTGTAAGCAAATCCCAGAATACTAGGAAAAAGAAATATTTTTCAAGATTAAGAAGAAAATCTGGCAAAAAAAATGAAGTTTTATTCTCTTTATTAAATAACTCAGTTCCAAGAAGCATTTGTTGTAGATTAAACAGATAGACATGCAAAAATCAATAACAACATGAGCAGAGTAAAATCAGAAAGACAAAGTAACAAACGAAGAAAAAGAATCTACCAGACAACCCTAAGAGGAAAGCTAAAGATACCTAAGTCAAAACTAAGATGTCTGATAAAGATCAGTGGAAATACCACTGAAAAGTAAATAGTAAACTCAGAACTTACACTTCAAGGAGCAAAACATATAAGTACAGTTTTTAAAAAGAAATGTAAATAGCTTAATGGATAAACCAAATGATTAACTGCAAAATTAGTGTGAGAGGGGAACAAACCTAAACCTGTGAGGTTGATATCAGTGATGAAATGTCTTCCTTAGCATCAGATATTACAATGACATAACTTAGAAGGTGAAGGATCTGACAACGTGGGGGAACTCTGCTCAGAAACAGCTGTAGGGTTTTGAAAAAGCTTACTAACTTAAATGGAAAGCCAGAGTATACACACCTGCGTGTACACACGTGTACCTGTGAGTGAATCTTTGAGTGTATAAAGAGACATAGAAAGATCAACCAAAATTTTTTGTTAATAAGATCATAAATTTCAAACCCAGATAACCCTGTGTGATTCTTTTCATTCTTATTCTTCTACTAGAAGACAGTACATGAGAAACAGGCTTCAAAAATCAGTGCAAGCTTTCAAAATTAACATTTTCTGAACCAACTAAATTACTAAATTAAAAAGGTACTCACTGAAATAAGTTTATATACAAATCCACATCCCTCATATCTGCTTGCAACCAATCTTTCTTAAATCCAAGGACAAGTGTGTTTGGTTTCATACGCCCAAGACCAGCAGCCTAAAATACAGGAAAAATGCAACCTTAAAGATATACTATTCAACAAAATGCTTTTTAAATGATGAAATCCTCCAAATAGACAGCCTCTAAACATTTTTAAATTATACATCCTAGTCAGCAAAAATTCTTGAGCACCCAATACATGCATATTTATAAATTATATATACATTAATCACATATTACTTAGAATTAAACATACACAAAAATAGAAGATAAAATCAATCACTTGACAAGTTCTAAATTCACATTTGTACTTTTACGATTCGTCAAAATTTTCATATTTTTAGTGAGAGAAAGATGATGGAATATACTTCATTTTTTATAAAAATCACAACACAGAAGTGGTATTCTCAGTTACATATTTTGATAACAGCCACTAAACTCTGGAAGCAAAAGTCCAAATGGAAGACACGCATTATTAGCTGCAGTTCTGAATCACACCAAGACTAAATTTTGGGTTCTTTCTACCAATCATGCAAAAGTTTCTGCTAAAATTTGGCTGATTTCCTTCTTCAATTGTTCCAGCAATCAATTTGTTTTGCAACCTTATCAAGAGTTACAATTCAACATGCTTAGCAATTATGCCCCCCAAATCCAATGAACATCCTTTCATTAGATTCTACAACACACTGATTTTTAAACCCCACTATCTATTTTCATAACTTTCTCATCACCCCAAAAAGAAATTCTGTAATCATTAAGTATTGGCTACCCATTCTCTTCTCCCTCCAGGCCCTGGTAACATCTAATCTACCTCTGTCTCTTGAATTTACTTATCCTAGATATTTCATATAAGTGTAATCATACAGTATTCGTCCTTTGTGTCTGGCTTATTTCATTCAGTATGTCTTCCAGGTTCATTCATGTTACAGCATATATCAGAATTTCATTCGTTTTTAAGGCTGAATAATATTCCATCCTATGTATACACCGCATTTTGTTTATCCATTCATCTGTTGATGGACACTTAGGTTGTTCCTACCTTTTGGGTACTGTGAGTAATCCTGCAATGAACAAGAGCATACAAGTATCTGTTTGACTCCCTGCTTTTAATTTCTTTGAGTATATGCCTAGGAGTAGAATGCTGGTCATATAGTAATTCCATGTTTAGTTTTTTGAGGAACCACCAAACTGTGTCCCACAGCAGCCGCAGCATTTTACATTCCCACCAGCAATGCACAGGTTCCAATTTCTACACATTCTTGGCAAAACTTGTTACTTCCTGAGGTTTTAGGTTTTCGCTTTTTTTTTTTTAATTATAGGCAGCCTAGTAGTGTGAAGTGGTATCTCACTGTGGTTTTGATTTGCATTTCTCTAATGACTAATGATATTGAGCATCTTCTCATGTGTTTATTTTTAGAGAAATGTTTATTCAACTGATTTGTCCATTTTTAAATTGAGTTGTTTGTCTTCTTGTTGCTGTTTTAGGAGTCCCATACAGGCATACCTTGAACATATTGAGAGTTCGGTTCCAGATGCCACAATAAGGTGAGTATCACAATAAAGCGAATCATACAAATTTTTTGATTTCCCAGTACATATAAAAGTTATGTTTACACTATACGATAGTCTGTTAAATGTGCAACAATAGCATTATGTCTAAAAAACCAATGTACATACCTTAATTAAAAAATACTTTATTGCTAAAAAATGCTAACCACCATCTGAGCCTTCAGTGAGTCGTCATCTTTTTGCTGGTGGAGGGTCTTGCCTTGACGTTGATGGCTGTTGACTGATCCTAGTGGTGGCTCCTCAAGGTTGGGACGGCTGTGGCCATTTCTTAAAATAAGACAACAATGAAGTCTGCCACATCGCCACATCGATTGACTCTTCTCACAAACGATTTCTCTGTAGCATGCAATGGTGTTTGACAGCATTTTACCCATGGTAGAAATTCTTTCAAAATTGGAGTCAATCCCCTCAAGGCCTGTCACTGCTCTATCAGCTTTATCACTGCTTTCTCAACTGTTGTCTCTCAGTTTATGTAGTATTCTAAGTCCTTTGTTGTAATTTCAATAGTCTTCACAGCATCTTCATCAGGAGTACCTTCCACTCAAAAAACCACTTTCTTTGCTTATCCATAAGAAGCAATCCTCACCCATGAAAGTTTTATCATGAGATTGCAGCAATTCCATCACACTTCAGGCTCCACTTCTAATTCTAGTTCTCTTGCTATTTCCACCCCATCTGCTGTTACTTCCTCCACTGAAGTCTTGAACCCCTCAAAGTCATCCGAGAGGGTTGCAATCAACTTCTTCCAAACGCCTATTAATGTTGATATTTAGACCTCTTCCCGTGAATCACAGATGTTCTTTATGGCATCCAGAATGGTGAATCTTTTTCAGAAGGTTTTCAACTGACTTTGCCAGATCCATCACGGGAATCGCCATCTATGGCAGCTATAGACTTATGAAATGTAGTTCTTAAATATTAAGACATGAAAGTTGAAATTACTCCTGGATCCATGGGCTCCAGAAAGGATGTTGTGTTAGCAGGCATGAAAACAACATTCATCTCGTACATCTCCATCAGAGATCTTGGGTGACCAGGTGCATTGTCAACGAGCAGCAATATTTTGAAAGGAATCTTTATTTCTGAGCAGTAGGTCTCAACAGTGGGCTTAAAATATTCAGTAAACCATGTTGTAAACAGATGTGCTGTCATCTAGGCTTTGCTGTTCTATTTACTGAGCACAGGCAGAGTAGATTTAGCATAATTCTTAAGGGCCCCAGAATTTTCAGAATGGTAAATGAGCACTGGCTTCAACTTAACGTCACCAGCTGCCATTAGCCCCTAACAAGAGAGTCAACCTGCCCCTTGAAGCTCTGAAGCCAGGCATTGATTTCTCTTCTCTAGCTATGAAAGTCCTAGATGGCATCTTCTTCCAATGGAAAGTTTTCTTCACCTACACTGAAAATCTGTTGTGTAGTGTAGCCGCCTTCCTTGATGATCTTAGCTAGATCTGCTGGATAACTTACTGGAGCTTCTACATCAGCACTTGCTGCTTCACGTCGCACTTTTATGTTACGGAGATGGTTTCTTTCCTTAAACCTCATGAACCAACCTCTGCTAGCTTCACTTTTCTTCTCAGCCTGTTAGGGCCTTGCTGTGGATTAGGCTTTGGCTTAAGGAAATGTTGTGGCTGGTTTGATCTTCTATCCAAACTTTAAACTTTCCAAATTTTAAACTTCTCTTCAAACTATAGAACTTTCTCCATATCAGTCATAAGGCTGTTTTGCTCTCATCATTCGCATGTTCACTGGAGTGAAGTAATTTCACTGAGTGGAGTACTTTCCTTCAAGAACTTTTCCTGTGAATTCAAAACTGGGCTAACTGGCGTATGAGGCCTACCTTTTGACATGCCTTCCTCACTAAGCTTAATCATTTCCAGCTTTTGATTTAAAGTGAGAGACATGCGACTCTTCCTTTCACTTGAACACTTAGAAGCCACTGCAGGGTTAGTAATTGGCCTAACTTCAATATTGTTGTATCTCAGGGAATAGGAAGGCCTGAGGAGATGGAGGGAGAGAGGGAATGGCAGGTGGGTGGAGAAGTCAGAACACACACACATTTACTGATTAAGTTCACTGTCTCATATAGTTGTGGTTTGCGGCGCTCCAAAACAATTACAATAGTAACATCAAAGATCACTGCTCACAGATCCCCATAACAAATACAATAATGAAAAAGTTTGATATATTGTGAGAACTACCAAAATGTGACACACAGATACAAAGTCAGTAAATGCTGTGGGGAAAAATGGGGCTGATAGGCTTGCTCAAGGCAGGATTACCACAAAGCTTCAATTTATAAAAAGCTGCATTATCTGAAAAGTGCAATAAAGCAAAGAACAATAAAATGAGGTATGCCTGTATATATTTTGGATATTAAACCTTACCAGACATTTGATTAGCAAATATTTTCTTCCATTCATGGGTTGTCTTTTTTCTTGATGACATCCTTTGATGCACAAAAGTTTTTGACAAAATCCAATTTAGTTTTTTTCTTTTGGTGTCATATCTAAGAATCCACTGCCAAATTCAAAGTTATGAAAATTTACCTGTGTGTTTTCTTCTAAGAGTTTTATGGTTTTGGCTCTTATATTTAGGTTGCTGATCCATTGAGTTAATTTTTGCATGTGGTGTAAGGTCACACAAGTTTTTACAGGTGATAAATCATTTTTTGCAAAAGATTAAATTAATTCAAGTGTTTATCAGCACTGATCATGTGCCAGACACTGTCCTAAGGACCTGGAATAACTGGGAAACAAAAGAAATATTCCTAACCATTGAAAGCTTACATTCATTTTCAAAATGTTCTATCCATGCACAAGTTTCTTTCAAAAAGTAAGATTTTTTTTCACTATTAAAAAAATAACGCTGGGGCCGGCCCCGTGGCCGAGTGGTTAAGTTTGGGCGCTCTGCTTCGGCAGCCTAGGGTTTCCCCAGTTCGAATCCTGGGCGCGGACATGGCACCACTCATCAGGCCATGCTGAGGTGGCATCCCACACGCCATAACTAGAAGGACTCACAACTAAAAATACACAAACTATGTACCAGGGGGCTTTGGGAGAAAAAGGAAAAATAAAATTAAATTAAAAAATAACCGTTTTCCTTCATGGGGCAGACAAGGAATATTCATTTGAAGATTATCTGCAGGGTAGCCACTAACCACACAATGTGTTTTGTTTTGTTTTGGTTTTTTTTTTTGGTTAAAGAAAACTAAGAAATATCTTTAAGTTTTTTAGCTTTTTAAAGAGCTAAGTCACAAGACAATCAGTAACTTCTTGATGGTACAAAATACTGTCAGGGTTACTCTTTTTCTCATCACAAACTTTACCATAATCTTATTATAATTAAAAGGGTTCATTTTTATAAAATTAATAATAACATCCTGTGGCATTCTGTACATTTCTGCTTTCAACTTCATTATTTCAATAACTTTCTCTTCAATGACTGAGCAAAGAAATTTCACATGTATCACTCATCCCTAATCTTTGTAAATTCCAATCAAAGTAATTATTCAGTTAGAAGAAATGTTTTCAGTTTCCATAAAACATCACGAGTTTTAAAAAAAACAATTTATTACTGAAAATACATCTTTTCTGGAGCATATTTCTTTAATGGTTCATAGAAAATCAGTTTTCCATGGAATTCCATAACTGAAACTGATTTGGCAAAATGTAGTCTTATTATGCTTATTACAAACATCTCTAGTTTCCATCAAACATTCGCACTGTGCTGTTTCTTTGGATCTTCAGCAATGTGTTTTCTGTGCGTCTTCCATGAGAATTTGCTGACGAGAAATGTACTCAGTTTGTTTTCATATTTTTCTGCATATCACCGTGACTATTTTTACTGCAGCAGGAAGAAGAACTGTTTCCCCAGTGGTATGTGGCTTTTTATTTTTGTCTTTCGTTATTAAGTAAAAACAATTCTAAACATTATGGTTATTTAAATTTAGTTAAGCACTGCCATGAGATTTGCATTACTTTAAAGATCACTGAAAGACTGTAGAGTTTTGGCTGCATGTTCTGGATGATCAGCCGTGATATGCTCAGCTGACAGTGATGGCCTTAAGGCATCATTAGTATCTCACGGCACAATATATAGTGAGGACGAGGCTACAGGACATGGATATAACTTATTTCAAATACTCTTATTGGCAATGTTAAATTATTTTGGTGTACTTATTTTAGAACAATTTTAAAATATCACTGTTTACCTCAAAACGTGGCTGATAAAGAAGAGGAAAGGTGTCAGAAACATCCAGCATATCCAACAGTGTAATTCTAGGCTATTTTTGCCCAGGAAAAAAGAAAGAGTTATGTCTATACTGAGACTGAATGAGATCCACTGGATTTAACGGGCCATCATGATGCAATCTGATTTTTCAGTAAGAATAGTGAGTTTTTGCTCTTTAAAATGAAGGTTTAAAATTGGATTGATAATCAAGTGGCTCCTGACATTAAAATAAAAAGAAAAGAAAAGAAAAATCCAAATACCCAAGTTAGCAGTGCTAATGTCTCACTGCTAAAGGGCTCCTTAAGCAAGCTATTGATAAGATTGCCTCTTTTTAAAATAGTGAATCTCAAGTTTCGTTGTGGAGCCTGGATACCTAAATGCTAGTCTAATGATAAATAAATACTTACAAATATTATTAGTAACCAGGCAAATGAGGAGACAAAGAATGAAAAGTCAGAATGTAAGGTATAGTAAAACGTATAACAAAACCTAAAGATAGCATCTCTAGAACTATAAAATAAGTCACTGTAGAAACAAATCAATGTACAAAAAACTATTCTGACAAAGATTATACACCTCTAACAGACAAACAGGCCTTTGCCACTTTATGTAACAGGTTTACAGAAGGTACAAAGGAAAGAAAAATACTCTCAGTGACAACTTACACTCCAATTTCAGTGGTTAGTTCTACAGAGGTAGTTCATCATTTGTAAGGATATTTTATACAGTTCCTCAGACAGCTCTGCCACTAGAATAAAGTCAATCTCCTGGGCATCTTTGCAAGGCAGGTGCATTTGCCAAGTTTACAGGGCAGTCTCAAAATGATCCTGTTCTACCCATCCTAATTTTGCCCCACACTGGTGAAAATGCATGGCCCACGGGGGTGAGTACGTTAGGTGAAGGAGAGTGATGAGGAGGCTGGATCCGAACTCTCATCAACTTTATGATACTGTCATTTATCTCACAGAAATCCTCGAGGGGAGAGGTTCTTAAAAGTATAGTGCCTGGACTGGACCAGGGTAGCAGCATCACCTGCAAACCTGCTAGAAATGCAAATTCTCAGGCCTCAGCCCAGACATACTGACTGAATCATTCCAAAGCGGGGCCCAGCAGCCTACTTTAACAAGTCCAATAGGTGATTCTGATGCATGCTGAAGTTTAGGAACCATTGCTCTAAGAAAATATTTTCCTTCATAACATTTATTAAATACCTAAAGTCGTCATCAAAATGTTCCCATAAATTATACAAAAGCAAGATTTAGCCACTGGAAACAACTTTATGGGTAGCAACTTACTTGAAGTATTTAAATATTTCACATACAAAAGTGAATAAAGAGTAAAGTAACAAATAATCATGTACCCATTACCCAGCTTAAGAAAATAAACGTTACAAACACACATCAAGCACCCTATATATCCTTCTCACGCCCTCTTTGTATTCTTCCTATGCATTCCATTACTTAGGTGTAATACATATAAATTTTTAATTTACATATTTAAAAAAATTTATAACATCTTCACATTATTCATATCCTTTTTTTAACTTGCTATTTTTCCTTAATGCTTTTTGTGTTTGTGGTTTATGTATAGGAACTTTTTAAAGGAACTACGTATCATTTTTTTTCACCACTGTATAAAATTCCACTGCATGATTATGCTATAATTTTCAATTCTGTGATGGATGGCTGTTGAAGTTACTTACATTTCTTTTTCACTATTACAAATGATGTTGCTATGAAGTTTCATGCAGTCTTCTTCACATGTGTGAAAGTTTCTCTGAGGTACACACTTAAGAACGGAATGTCCTAGGATATCCACACTTTCAAATTTGCAGGACATTGCCCGGTGCTGTCCAAAGTGGTTTAATCAACATTACTACAGCAGTTCAAAGATTTCCAATTGCTTTACACCATTTTTAATACTTGAAATTGCAGGCTTAATTTTGGTCAATCTGATGGGTACAGAATAAAATTGTATTGTGCTTTTTTTTCCTTTTGTTGTTTAGGTTTCCTTTTCTTTTATATTAAATTTACATTTGCTCCCTTTTCTGTTTCTCTTATTGATTTATAGTATTTTTTTATATATTCTAAACCATATTCTTTTGCTGGTAAGATGTTATCTTCTTTTGGTCTGTGGCTTGCTTTTTCATTTTCACGTTTTCTTTAGAAGCAAAAGGTTTTAAATTTTAACTAAAAAAGACCTTATCTCCTCCTTCATATTTCAACTTTTTGTGTCTTATTTAAAAAATTCTTCCCTAGCCCAAGGTCATAAAATTATTCTCTATTTTCTTCTAAAACTTAAAAAAAAGTTCTTTCAAATTTAGGTGTTTAATTCCTCTGGAAATGGTGGTTGTATCACGTCTTTATAAGAACCTGTTATATTATTTTTTCACATGGATAATCAATTGTCCCAGCCCATCCTTTCAATGCCACCTCTGTCACATATAATAGTAAATTTTCCATATGAGTGACTCTATTTCTTCTGTTTTGTTCCACTATCTAATTATCTATCGCTACTTTAATACCACAACATCTTAATTACTATGGTTTTATAGCAAGGCTTTCTATTTGCCAAAGCAAGCCCACTCCCCGTCCTTATCATTCTTGAGGATTGCCTAGGCCATTCTTAAGTCTGTGCTTGTCAAGTTTTAAGAAATACAAAACAGAAAGGGCTCAGCCGAGAGCACCGGGAGCCTCCACCTCTGCTTAACAAAGCAGCTCCATATTTAACACAGTGAATGGGCTTCTGGGTAAGCTTTCATTTGAAGAAAGGGGTTTCTATAAAAATAAGTTGGCAAACACCGTCTCAACCCATTTACTTCTCCCCACAACCTTTAGGGCTGGCTGAGGAAACTGAGTTTCAGAGAAGTTAAGTAACTTGCTCAGTCCAAAATCCATAATAAGGAAGTTGCAGGGCTAGCATTTAAACTTTGGACTAATTCCAAATCCCATATTCTGACTACTCTGCCATATGCAAAGCTGAAAGAGAAGTCTAAGTTGAGTACTAGTAAATAAATAGTGAGAAATACAATAAGGAACTAGAATTTTTCAAAAATTACCTAAGGACTACCATTATTTAACACTCTTAACAAAAACCCCAGTGAGATGCAGCAGGGAGTGAACGGGAAATATCTTAGAGAAGGAGAGAAATAGGCTACGATAACTGACAAGTAAGTTCTTCACTGTCAGCCAACAGCACATTATTTCTACAGTCCCTGAAGCTCTCAATTATGCAAATCTTAGTAGTCTACTTTAATAAAGATATTTAAAAAGATTTACCATTTGTTTTAATATAAAGAATGAAAAAGTTTTTAAAAGCTTGTGCAAAACTAAAATGTAGTCACGTGAAAGGAATAATAAATTTACCTGCATCAAATACTGAGCACCTTCTCTCAAGTCATCTGCATGTACTGGAGCATAAAAAGCCTTCATTTTGTTTTTAATAAGCCATCGCTGATATTTGGTTTGATCAATAGACATTTCTTTCATGGCTTGTCTTCGAGGGCCCTTTAAGGTGAAAATATTAATACTATCTTTAATTGAAAGGTAATCTATTCCACATTTATAAAAATCATCCTGTTATACGGGCTTAAACAAAGTGCCTAAACATTGGGGTGGGGGACAGAAGTGTAATAACAACATTTCGTTTTCATGTCAGTGAATTCTTTCTAATACTTAAGATTATGAAAAGATAGGGTTGATGGAACAGTTAAGGCATAGGGGGTGCCTGTAGAAGGGAGAAGAGAAGAAGAAGAAACAGACTGAAAAATGAGTAAGAAGCTTTTGATACTAAGTAAATGAAAGAAATTAGAAATTATTGAAAACGGAAAAGAGATTATGCAGAGAAAAATAAGAGCCTTCAGTTTTTCTACAGAAAGTTTCCCAGTTTATTTTTCGTTTGTCCCAAATGTCTGAGTTATTAATTCTCAGTAACTTAGAAATAGCATTGAAAAGCACAGAGCTATATAATATAAACGTACTTTTTCTTCATACTTCTGTTAAATGATGAAATAACAGAAGAAAGGAAATGAGCTTTTTTAACTTACAATTCTATTTTGATCCTTGCAAGCAACACATAAAATATGTTATACACAAATGTATAAAGCAAAAATGTAAAAATAAGTTTAAGAGTACATCCTAATTAAGCACGAATAAGCAAAGGAAAAACACAATTTATCTTTCCCAGTAGGGAAATTGGCCCATTTGTAATTTCTTGTGCCCAAGACTCCAACTTGAATTGATGAACTTTAAGCTAAACTAGAAAACCCCACAGGTCCTAAGTGGGGTCAGTGTCTCAATGTGTCCCTCTACACCACCCCCCCCCCCACACACAGACACACATACACAGCTTTGACTTTGCTGTACAAGTAGGGTAGCAGGAGCTGGGACATGAGGCACACAACATACACTTCTAGCACCAAAATAAGATGAACGATAGAGCTTGGGAGAAGAGCTAATCTGACAAATAAATATTCTCATGTCTTATGCAGAACAGATGATCCATCATCTAGTGACTGTTTCCAATAGGCAAGATGCCAAAAACAGAAAACTACTTTTGGATAAAAGTTTACCACTATTTTTAATAATGTTCATACTCATGGTTAAAACAAAAATGAATGGGCAATTAAAAGCATGTGAACTTGAAAATTCAGCATTCATTCTGCTCTTTTTGTATAACAGATACTACATATTTACCACGATTTGTCTACCTCCTCCAAACTCTTTTTTTCTGGTAAGTAAATGTTCCCAGGACTTTATGAGAACTATTAATAAGAAAAAAAAAGCTGAATTTCATTTGGGCTCCTAGTTACCAAGAAGCTATTTTTCTTAGCTAAACTGTTCTATAAGGGCAATGTGGTTTGCTAAAATCCTACTCATAATAAGAAAAATGATGAAGATGCAAAATTCTTATCTTTTTACAAATGAGGTTTTGAGACAGTTTGGAGGCAAAAATATTTCAAAGAAAATAACTACCATAGAAAAAAACCCAACATGGGCCAGCCCCACAGTTAAGTTTGGCACACCCTGCTTTGGCAACATGGGTTCAGTTCCCAGACGTGGACCTACACCACTTGTTGGCAGTCACGCTGTGGTGGCAACCCACAAACAAAATAGAAGAAGGCTGGCACAGATGTTAACTCAGGGCGAACCTTTCTCAAGCAAAAAGAGGAAGATTGGCAACAGATGTTAGCTCAGGGCAAATCTTCCTCAGAAAAAAACCCAACAAAACCTCAATAGATTTATCTTGTCAAATCATTTCAGATCTAGAAAGTCCTACAAATTATAAAGTATACACCCAAAGTGAAAAATATTTTAATATAAAAAACTAACACTTACCATATGTACATGACCACAGATCATCAAACCAACATTTTTTGTGAAATCATGAACAAGATGAAGTAAAGCTGGCCGTGAGTTTGGAGCACCCGTCATAACAAGACACTGTGGCCTAATTTAAGATCAAAAAGAAAAACAAAATTTGAGAAGTTTAGGTTTTTGGTAACATGGACATGATTTTAAGCTAGAATATATTATTAAACTAGAATCTCCTTTATACAAATGTCCTCAAGACACAGGCCACAGGATTCTCAGAGAAGATGACTTTTAACCAGGGTTTCTTGGTACATGAAAAGTACAGAAACAAAACCTTCTTGGAACAAACATCATGCCAACTGTCCTTCTAAAATAGGCAAAACTATACATCAAGATTCTGGTAGTGACTCCAGAAAGAAATGACCGTGATGGGTAGAAAACAGGTAACAACTGTCCTTCTTCTAAAGGTCATAATTCCAGTTCTTTCAGAGTTCACAAAACTGCCTGGGAGCATAGCCTTGCCCTTATGTACAAAACAGGTCACTTTCTTTCTTAGCTTGATCACATCATAATTACTTCTACTTTGTAATATCAGCCGTCTCTAAACCAGCTTAATGACTGTTGTCATATGAGTAAAACCACCTATGGTGAAGAAAAGATTTCTACCTGAACTAAAAGTTTTCTAATTAATTATGGTGAAAGCCAAAATTGAATTTAATTGCCTCTGCAAACACAAGACAGTGGCATGACTTTCATATATTCTTAACTCTTGATTTTTGCTGACTAGAAATGTAAATCAATCTTACTTGATGAAAAAATATTCAGGTATCCATTTTATAAGTTCAAACAGACTAGCAAAAATCCTTTAAAACAAGAATTTACATAATTAGAACAAACTTTATCAAAAAGCAAATAGACTAAAAATTCTGACTTAACCACTAAATTTTAGGGTAGTTCCTAAGCTATACTCATAAAATAAGCATGAAAACTGAATAAGGACTTTAAAAAAACTAACTTATTCAGAATGTTAGCAAGCTATCTGAAAAACCAATTTATGTCTGGGAGAACTGCTTTGGCAATCGAACATGAAATTAAACTCTATGGCCCTGACTCCTAATAGTCCAGTCTCCTGTCTGAGCTTTAGTAAGTTACATGGCTCCGCAGCTAGAGATTATATTTCCTAGCCTTCCCATCAGCTAAAAGTGGCCCCCTGACTGATTTACAGCCCATACGATGTTCCTATTGCCAGGTAATGTCCTTTAAAAAGGAAGCTGGCCAACCTCCATACTCTCCTTCTGTTTCCTGTAAGCTAGACCAACGATGTGGCGACTGATGATTTCAACCACATGGACAAAAACACCTCCTAGGGAATGGCAGACTGACAAGATTCAAGCAATGTGAGACATGAATGACCAAGTGCAACAAATCTGCCTACTTGCCATGAACTATCCATTTACCTCTGGAATATCACACAACACTGATGGCCTGTCTTGTTTAGCCACCATATTTTTTCAGCTTTTTTGTTATGGTAGTCTAACCTACACTTGAACTAATATAACCTAGTACTCTGGGAAATTAACTATAGCCCCTATTTTTACTAAATAGTGAATATACTGGAAAGGCATAATTTGGTATAGTTTTATCATACCAAAAAAGGTATATACAAAATATATTAGGGATGACTGAGTAATAATGACAGGAAGTGAATATTTGCCTTCTACGATATTGTGATTTAAAAAAACTATATATATTTGGTCATCCAGATGATGGAAATATATTTCTCAGATATACTTGGTCATCATCCACAGTTCCTGGCTCCTGTCCTCAGTTTGTGAAAATGCTTCAGGGCCATGTGAAATGGGTGTCTTGTTTATGCTAAAGAAGGTTGTCAGGAGAACCAGCCATGTGATCAGAGGACTGGAACTTTCAGCCCCACTCCCTGATTTCCAGGGAAGGGGGAGGCGGGGGCTTGAGGTTGAATCAATTGCCAATGGCCAGTGACTTAGTCAATCATGACTACATAATGAAGCCTCCATAAAAACCCAAAGGACAGCCTGTTAGTCCCTTTTTTCAGAGAGCTTCCACGTTGGGGAACCAGAACGTCTCCAGGTGCCATGGTGCCCGGCTCCAAGCTCTACAAGGACAGAAGCTCCTTTGTTTGAGACCTCGCCTTAGGTAGCTCTTCATCTCTGTTGATTTGTATCCTTTGTAATAAATTGGTAATCTAGTTAGTAAACATGTTTTCTTGAGTTCTAGCAAATTAATCCAACTCAACGAGGGAGTTGTGAGAACTTTGATTTATAGCCGGTGGGTCAGAAGCACAGGTAGCAACCTGGGGTTGTGATTGGTGTTTGCAGTGGAGGGCAGTCTTGTGAGCTTGAGCCCTTTACCTGTGGAGTCCGATTCTGTCTTTGGGTAGATAGTGTCAGAATTGAGTTGAATTCTCAGACACCTTGCTGATGTCCATGCACTGCTTGCTAGTGTGGGGAAGCTCGTGCGTACATGCACGCGCACAAACACGTTGGGAAATGGGCCAAAGAAACTACAAGATCTTCGTTTTAACTCCTTCCTCAAAAATCTTTATGGTATAACTGGATTTTTCAAGGCACAAAACCACGATAATACGGGGAACAAGAGAGGTCACGATAGCAATGAAACACTGAAAGCCAGAAAGCAGATGGAAAAACAAGAAAGGAATGACAAATCAGGAAAAGGCTAAATCCTAAATGAACACAAGAGAAAGTTGTAAAGGTACCTGATTTTACACCCAAAAATCACCAAAATGGCTAGGAGTTAGAGGCAGTAGGTGCCTCTGAGAGTGGAAGGGGCAATGTGTTAAACTAAAATAAGAAGGACTGACTTAAAGTGTGCAAAACAAGCAACCAGACAAAACAAATCATTTTGATCACCATGACGGGGAAACTGTCCCGTTTCCTCCCCAATCCTGTTAGGCTAGGGCTTATTACTGCCCAGAGAGGGCCTCTGGTCTGGGAAACTCCAGCAACAGCTGAGGGCAGGAGTAGCTCCTTAAACAGGGTAGTTAAAAGAACATTCATATGCTGAATCCTGAGATCTCTGAGCTCCTTTCCCACCTGACTCTTAGAACTCTGGTAGCCAGGATGTTATCAACAAGCAAAAGATTAAAAGATTCTTTTCTCAGAAAATCTAATCAAATCAAAAGAGCAAGCCTTTAAGACAACTTAAACTTCTGAAAGAACCAGCAAAGCCACATTAATCTACATTAAGGGCTTCAGGGAAAAGCCCCACCTACCAGCGCAGCACTTCCATCACAGATGCTTCAGACCAGGCTAAATCTAAGAACCCAAACTAAAGAAACAGGAAATGATGAAAAAGACACTTCAAGGAAATAGAAATTACAAAGTGAAGTCTTTCAGCAAGCTTGGTGAAGGCCAAGATAGTGATAAATAGAAAGTTAAACATTAAAAAAAAAGAAAGAAAGAAAATTATTGGCTCCAGAGATAACAAAAAAGCTGTACAGGAAAGAAAAAGCAATCATAATTTATTACATGGCTCAGGTCTGAATCATGTTTAAAAAGTCCTAAAAACATAAATACCAAAACAGATTTAATCAAAATGACGACATAAAGCTATACTTGGAGGATGGGGTGAAGGGAAAGGTGCATGTGTGTTGTGGGTGCATGTAAATGAAAGACTCCAATGGATAACGCCTAAAATTAAAAATCAAAAAGTACAGCAAGGCAAGCATGTTGTTTGGGAATATGAACTACTAAACGAATCAGGTAAGAGTTGAAAGTGGTTGCCTGTGGTGTGAGAGAAATAGGGACATGAGGAGTGGAGCAACTACTGATTTTCATGATAAACCTAAGTTTTCCCTTTTTAAACTATGTTCATGTATAATTCTGATAAAAATTTAAAAAACCACATTGGAATACTTTTTTAAATGTTCCCATCATTACAATAAGCCAAAGCAACACGTTTTTATTGATGGCCAATTAACTTTGACTCAGGGTCATACTCTCAGTTCTGGGATACAACTTTTCACATTAAGGAGTGATTTCTATTTTCTGCCATACTTGGCATCAACTATCCAAAATGTGCTGAAATTAAAGGTTTCCTCCCCAGCTCTCATTCCTTTCTCCTTTTTAAAGATTGGCACCTGAGCATCTATCGCCAATCTTCTTTTTTTCTTCTTCTTCATCTTCCCAAAGCCCTGCAGTACACAGTTGGATATTCTAGCTGTGACTGCCTCTGGTTGTGCTATGTGGGACACCACCTGAGCATGGCCTGATGAGCGGTGCCATGTCCACGCCCAGGGTCCAAACCAGGGAAACCCTGGGCCCCTGAAGCCGAGCACACAAACTTAACCACTCAGCCACGGGGCCGGCCCCTTATTCCTTTTTCTTTTCTCAATTTCTCTCTATTCCAAAGCTGAAGATCTGTGGGCTCTGGGAACCTTTCATTCTAGAAAAAGAAAGCAGGGGGAGGAGGATCCAAAAGACTAACAAAAAGAATACACAGAGACTTTTCTTCCTAGGAGAAATTTGGTAGATCAATTCTTTTCTGGTGCTTACTCACTCTTTAGGAATTCTTTAAAAAACATTTTCCCTTTTGGTTTACTGACAAATATGGAAAATATTTCCATGTTTATTGTGCAGAAGCCAATGAGAGATGATTATTTATGACTACAGAAAAATCACCTGCTCACAGCCAGGATTAAGTGAACAACATGAGAACGACTATTTAATGACCTAGTTTTAAAAAATGAGCAGCTTACTTTCAACCACGTATAAATAATAATTTATAATTTCTAAGACTCTATATAAGTAAGTAATATTTCTGGATTTAGACAAATATATATCAGTAGAGCTTTAATAACTGAATCTCAATTATTAGCATATTAAATTAAGGAATAGTTTAAATTGATGACTGATTATTATAAGAAAAGATATTAAGTCATTTATTGAGGAAAATAGTAATAAATGCTCTTTACTCTAAAGTATTGATTCTGGGGCCAGCCCTGTGGCGGAGTGGAGTTTGAGCACTCCACTTTCCCTTGTTTGGATTCCAGACGTGGACCTGGCATCACTCATCAGGCCATGCTGAGGCAGCATCCCACATAGCAAAACCAGAGGCACTCACGAGAACATACAACTATATACTGGGGGACTTTGGGGAGAAGAAAAAAAAAGAGAGTGGCAACAGATGTTAGCTCAGGTGCCAATCTTTTAAAAAACACATAAATGAATAAAGCATTGACACTTTATCGCTAAAACTGGTTTCCAGTTAGTCAATGATGAGAAAAGAAGCAACTAACGTGAAAATATTCAGTGCCTTAGCAAAACTACAAAATAAGGTATGTCAAAAATCTTTATGAATTTCATACTTTGTGGTTATACAGTAGTTATATAACTTCAATGGCAACACAGAGAAAGAACTGTTCCCTTTAGGATACTTACCATTTAAAGTCTTCAAATTAGAGACCTCTAAAACTTTCACAACATTTTTGTAAGGTAGATGATAATTTATCTTTGTAAAATTTTGATAACTAATAAACCTCAACTTTGCTTTTGAATAAACTGCCAAGTCCAAACAAAACACAAAACAGTGTTTTATGCTTTTAGAGAACCTTTCATGAAATATTAGCATATGAAAATTTTACAGAACAGTAAGTGAAGAATTGTCACCTAGGACAAAATGTTTCTATGTTACCTAATAGCTCACCTGAAGTTTTTCACATGGTCTTCCACTCCAGAAAGACGAATCGAATGCTGCAGGGCATTCAAGTAAGTCAGGGCTTGTGTAGAGGATCCCCAGTTCACATCTGCAGGAAGATAGCGTTCACGAAGCAGAACATCAATATTAATAAACAATCATTAACCAATTTTGAGACACATAGAGAAGTAAAAAGGGCTTTCATATTTAAAAAAGCCAATTGCTAAAACAAACTATTCTACTCCGAACTTACAATACTTCAAGTCCATAGCATGACATTAAGACAATGCTAATCTGCACTACAGTAATTACATTTAAAGCAGAAAGTATGATTTAGAAAAGACTGAGATGACAGGGCTGCACCCATGCTGTACATGCAACTCCAGAGTCTTTCACAAAGAAAACATTTTAAAATTATTGTTTATATAGCCAAAGGTCTAAAGGGAAAGAGAGAGATCTCTGATTGTTAAGAAGTACTATTTATAGTATTTAACAGTTTAAGCTATTTGAACAGGCAAATTTATTCCTTATTGAATAAACAGCCTGGACAATAAATGATGGTTTTAGACATTTGTTAATTTGGAGACTTAACAGGCATATTAGAGAAATAATTACTTCTAAGATGGTTAAAACAATACCTTCTTTGTCAATTTCACTTCTAAAGCTACCACTCTAACCCAAAACAACCTCATTGTTTTATATCTGCATTACAAAATCTTTCCTCATTGTGTAAAATGACTACACTGCAAACTACTCTTGTAATCTCTTCCTAATCTATTCTATTGGGCCAAAATTTTTCAAACCTTTCTCACTGAATCTTTCTTCTGTGTTATAGGTCACCATACTGAATACTGGATCAATCATCATATACTCTACCCAACAGTTATCAATACAACACATCCTAGGTAATCTTTAACAATTTCCCAGTTAACACCTGTTTGTCCAATTTTTCCTGTTACACAGTAAGCTATCAGGAAGATACTATGCTGTCTAGTATTTTGTGAATTGCTCAGTACTTACTACAGTAGGTACTAAGACCACAGTAGGTATTACATATGCTTATTAGGCTGGCAACTACTGTACGGCAAGTACAATCAAAGAATAATTTTAAAATATATTGAGTGCAACAGGATGTTAATTAAATAAATCTGTTACGTTTCTACACACAGGATTAGTTAAATTTATGGGTAAGAATGGAATTCCATAGAATAAAAAGCCTTAAAGTAACTGCTTCATTAAAACTACATGTATTTGGAAATAAACTATTTTAGGTTTTACACAAAGTTCCTTTCAAATATACAAAATATGATGCTTAGATATGAAAAGTAACAAAGAACTTCTACAAGTTTTCTAGCTTGAAATACTAAATAGAAAAGGCCACTGACCTGGTTTTTTGTAGGTAACATAAATATACAGCCCAAGGACTATCACATATGTTAGCAGTGCAGCCCACCAGTTAATGACAAACATCACTATGCAACAAAGAATTGCTCCAATAAGTGATATCCACATGTTGTAGTACTTGAATGCAGGACGCCATCCTAACAATAACAAGTAAAATACATAAATCAGTCACTCAGAAACCTCATCTGCTTTAGACAACGGTACATATGTATGCACAAAATATCTTTCTTTGTGGCTGCTACACTGAGAGGGCTTTAAACATTAAATATAAGGCTAATATATAACAGTAAAGTCACAGACCATTATTGATCACAATTTAATTTCACGATTCTTGATGATAGTGAAGAGGGAGGGTACATATATTTACTTCCACATTATTTTATCTTTAGTTCTATATTCAATAAACTCTCTTTAATGTATAAGTGTAAATCAACCAACCTTAGTGAACGCTGAAAACCAGACAAGATTTAAAAAGGGAACTTTCAAATTGAGTCCTCAACAGTGTGGCTTTACTTTCTTGTTTTTACCATGAGACATATCCATAGTCTAATGAACATACAAAACACTTCAAACAAAATGTTCTTGAGAATCATTAAAAATTCATGTACTTGCTAGCAAAACTAAAAATTGACTATAGAAACATATTTTCCCATTTGGGGAAGTAGTTATGAACTAAGCTCACTTTAAAAAATGTTGAAGACCATGTTTTAAAATTATCATTCATAGGTAGTTCTATAGACGAAAATATTATTTTTAAATTATTTCAATAAAATTTATATTCTTTTTTAAAAATTAAACTTTTAATTTTGAGACAACTGAGATTTACACAAAGTTGTAAGAAATAATATAGAGAGTCCAAGTCCACTTTAGCTAGTTTCCCCCAATAATATCTTGCAAAACAATACTACAACATCACAACTAAGTTGATATTAATACAGTCAAGATAAAAAGGAGTCTAACATAAGGATCCCTGGTGTTGCCCTTCTATAGCCATATTCACATCCACCTCTATAATTTATATTCTTAAAATAAAAATTGAAACTAAGATTAATGCTATTTTAAACGCTTTGAAGAAATGGAGTTATTACCAGTAAATTTCATGATAAAGAGCCCTTTGAAAATTCACTTAATTTCACTCAACCATACAGACAGATTGAGCATTAATGAGCTAATCCCACATATACTATCTTTTAAAATACGTTAAAGTTTTATTTTCTCTAAAATCAAAGACATTACCACATTTACGAAACTATTAAAAAATGTGAAATCACCTGGAGATTTTGCAAGTGATGCATGGAATACTGAAAAGTTGATCAATGCATATGATGCAAGGAAGAAGTTAGAGATAATTGGAGCAATAACATTCAGTTCAGCTGCAAAAGAAACATGAGGCATATTGAGTGACATACTAGACATTTCTTAGCTTCACAAAATTATGAATTATTTCAAACCTTTCGATAATAGTATAATGAATACCCCTATATCCACCATCCAGATTTAATGAATACTTACATTTTGCCATATATACTTCATATACTTTAATTTTCAGAAATCAACCCTTATGGACACAGTTGAAACTCCCTTTATATCTCACTCTTTCAAAGTTGGTCAATTCTTTCCAATAATATTATATAGTTTTACTACACATATATATAGTCCATAAACATTACGTAGTACTATTTTGGAAGTTTTAAAAATTACATCAATAACATTGTATATGTATCATTCTGCAATTTGATTTTTTCCATTTGCTATATTTGAGATTCACCCATATTGACATATGAAAACCAAGTTTACTCATTTTTTTACTGCTAAATATTATTCTGCAGTTTCATTCTTCTGTTGATAGGTATTCAGGTTGCTTCCACTTTTCACTACTAGATTTAATGCCACTAAAACATTCCTGTATACGGCTCTTTGAGTATATATGCACGTTTCTCTAGGGTATATAGCTCTAAAGAGAACTGCTGGATGAGAAACTTGACTAAATGTTGCCAACTTGTTCTCCAAAAGTAGTAATACCAAATATATACCTAGCACCATTACATGAGAGTTAGGGTCCACATTTGGTAGTACAATCAGACTTTTAAAAAAAGTCCAATGTCTTCCTCAGCATAGTGGAAGACCCATTAGCTCACCTGTAATCAGAAGCAAAAGTGCCAAAATGTGGATCAGCAAAGGCTCTACCTTGACGGGGATACTGGAATCCTTTCCCTCATGCTATTAGGATATTCGCCTTAGTGACAAGAACCTAGAGAGTTCCCTCCAGTCCGAATGGAGACTTAACGATGGTAATAATTCTAGCAAATATGTACTGAGTGCTATTATTTGCAATATTTTCTAAACACTCTTTCATTTAATCAGAAAGAAATTAACTTAGTATACAAGGCAAAGTAAGATTCTGTTTATAATTTAATAATTCAATGTTTAGCACTAATAGTATAAATGCACCAAAATCTACATTAGCACACCATTTATATGACTAACCAATTAAGATGAATCCAAGTGCTATTAAGAATGTTAAGATATAGCCACGAAGAGGTTCATTATTTTTCCCATAACCTTTAGCAAACATCTGGAAAGCTGGGTAGATGTTGTCTTTACATAGAGCCTAAAGAAGAAAAGTAAACATGAAAATGAAAGATGTTGAAACTAGACATACAGATTTGCTTACAGTTACAATTGGTTAATCAGGAATGGAACCCAAGTGTCTAATTCTTGGTCCTCTTTTTTTCCCCTGTCTCACACTGCTTCGCTTACAGACTGTATAGGAGATTCAAATATTTCAAGCATCAGAAAGGTAGTTGGTTTAGAATACCACTGAAGTTTTCATCCACCTCACCTCACCACCGTGCTGAAATTCTTTTATGAAGAAGGAATCAGAGAAGCAGGAATAAAAATAAATTTGGAAGCTTGATCAGTATAACAGAGGTGTGACCAAGTCCAAATCCTAGACTTAAACCAGATAAAAATCCTAATTATAGAACTTAATCTCTTTTCTTAAAACATTACTGAGAAATGTTTTGAGAAATATATTCTATACCTTTACTGTACTAACTGGCTAAAACTACAACATTAAGAACAAAACTGCAGAATCAACATTTCATTTGTTTGATTTAGTAATAAGTATTTCCTACTCAGAATCAGCTATTTGTTTAATGCTCATTAAAGGGACATAATGTCTATCCTACTTATCATTATACCCTGAGTACCTAACACAATGTGTGGCACATATTAGGCATTCAAATATTTGTAACATAAAACATTTAGGTTGGCATTAAGCTAACAGGGACAAGATACTTTAACTCTTCTGATTTATGGTCGTGGATTGTACTCCTTATCTCTGATAAGACGTTATGAAAATTCATGCTAACAGAGTATGCAAAAGAAGCAAAAATCCATCACCACTTCCAGAAACAAAATTCAAAGACTATACCCTGACAGTAAGTAAATATACAAACGTTTATGTAAATATACACATTCACATTTATATGCATAAAATTAAATATAACAGTCTTGATATGTGTGTACATATCATATACATATTAGGCTGACAGAAGTAAACAAATAATTTGAAAATATTAATAATACTAAATTGAAATATATTACCTTACCCTCCCCTTTAATAAAGCTTGTACTGTGAAAATACTTACCTGAAATATTTTGGGAGCACTCACAAGGGATGCTAATGCAGAAGAAAGAGTGGCTGAAAAAATACCTGCAGAAATTAAAGGTGCAAATCCTGACACCATGCTCATTACCTTAAAAAAAAAATGAAAAAATAAGTCTTACATGCAATTCAAAAAAGAACACAGTACTATATATCTTTATTATTCTAATAAAGGAGACTAACACTGGGGGAAATTTGATAATAATAATAATGGTTATGTGCATTACAAATGTCTGAATCAGATTTACCACTAACCCTTATCTTAAAAAAATCTTTTTATTTTGTAAAATTTCAGATACACAATGGCAGAGAGAAGAGCATACTGAATCACAAGTACCCATCACCCAGTTTCAGCAATGATGAACTCAGGGCCAATCCCCACATTTTTATGAATCAAACTCCATATATTTCTTGCATAAATGTTTCAGTATGTTACCTCTACTGGGTAAGAACTTTCAAAAAATTTAACTACACAGACACTGTCACAGCTTAAAAACTGCATAATTCCTTGACAGCACCAAATATCCAATCAGCATTCAAATTCCCCAAATTGTCCCTCTTTTCTTGCTTTGGTTTGTTCAAATCAGGACCCACAAAACAGTTACACTTTACATTTGGTTGATGTGTCTTTTTCAAGGAAAGGTTCATCCTTTCCTTTATGTTTTACTATTTTCATGTCATTTCTCCTATAGAAACTTCACATTCTGGACTTTGCTGACTGCATCTCCACTGTGTTGTCTAACCTGTTCCTCCCACCTCTGTATTTCTAGTCAGCTGTTAGGCAGATCTAGATCTAGCTGGTAGTTAATCAGACTGAGGTACAAGTTTTCTGGCAAGAATATTTCCAGGAGGTATCACCTTCTTCTGTCAGGAAGGTTGTTTCTTTTTTTTTGATTTAAGATAGGCTGGTATTGTGGTTAAGTGTTTTTGTTTTTTTTTTTTAAAGAGTCATTTTTTAGAGCCAAATGCAGAAATATTTCCAGCTGAAAGAATCTAAGTCTAGGATTTGCCTCTAAATAATCTGGGAAGTGGGGAGTTATAAATAAAAAAAAAAAATTAGCCATGCACTGATAACTGAAGAAGCTGCAAAATGCATACGTTAGGTACATTATATTGCTTTGTCTATCTCTGTACATGTTCGGACATTCCCCTATGATAAAGTTTAAAAAAAAAAATGGATTGATCACTTAGAGCAGGAGAAGACAATCAGATAAATCCAAATTGAGGGGCACAATACAAAATAATTTGCCTGGCCTCTTCAAAATGTCAACATTCTGAAAGATTAAAACAGGCAGGCTGGGGACTCCTCCAGATTAAAGGATTTTCAAATAACATGATAGCTAAATGCCACATGTGACTCCAGATTGGATCCTGGATCTGGGAAAAACAGCTATAGAGGACATTACTACTGGAAGCAGTGGGGGAATATGAACATGGGATATATATTTAGATAACTATTTCATTAACATTAAATTGTTTGAGATTATTATACTGTGCTTATGCAGAATGTTTTAAATGCTTCAAACTGATTGTCACCTTGTGATGTCTATAATTTATTCTCTTATGTTTAAGGAGAAAAAGAATATACATATATTCAAAGATAAAGCAAATGGGGCAAAATGTAAACAACTAATAAATATTAGTAAAGGGTAGCTACACAGGTGTTCCTTCTGCATCTTTGAAATTTGTCAAAATATAAAATTGAAGTGGAAGAGTTGTCTGATGGATTCAGGCACTTCCAGCTTGATCTATCCCCTATAAATTTCACCAGTAGTGAATGATGATCATCACCTAGATTCACTGCTTCATTAGTGGAGATTTACCTTTCATTTATATTGACCAAAAACAGGCCAAGTGAGACCAAGGAGGAAATCAGGTTTTAAGCTGTTTATGACTATTACACATTTGACTGTAATTTAATACTTTAAACCAGATATAAAGTTAGCTGTGGGCACAATGTCTGGCTAACATACATCAGCCTGGCTTTGTGTGTACATAAACCACCTTGTTTGACTGACTTGTTTCTCCCTGTATCTTTCATAAGACTTAGGGTTAAAAACGAAGAATATATTTAAGTGTTTTAACAAACATGAGCACTGACTTCTCTGAGAATCTTGGGGAGAAAAAAACTTGAAAAGATTTTTTTATTCAGCCTCTTAATAACAATTCAGTACTTACATATATGCCATACGCTTTTCATCATCACTATTTTTCACAGTTATTAATGCTAGACTATCTAGCATTGACAACTCGGTCTTTAGGGAAGGAAATTGTAAAGGACAGATAAGGTGGGCCAAGATAAAAATGAGCAGACTGAATTTCAGCTATATATACTTATCAGGTAATACAAAATCGCATGCCTGTCTGTAGTGACCTCAAAGTTAAGTAAGCAAATACAGGAGATAAATGAAGAAAAAAATGGATAACAAAGAATATGATATATTGCTGTATTAAGACAAAACTGACACCAGCAGCATTACATATAACCTTTCACCTTTCATATTTTGAAGAAAAAATTACATTTTCTCTTCTTCCATCACCTCTGAATTGAGGTAAGTAATGCTCCATGCTTAGCATCTGTAAACATTATGCTTCTAGGATCTGCCAAGTTTCCTGTTTTCTAGTTATGTATCTATCCAATAATCTATACATTTCCCACCATTTTAGTGTAAAATATGAGTAGCAAGGATAATGATAATGAATGTAAATAACTGTAACATCAGTGTTGTCCACAATATAGAGTGAAAACAAGAAGGATAAAAAAAAAAGGTGGTCTTCTCTCTACTAAGGGAGAAAAAAGACAAAAGTCTAATTAAAGGTAAAAAAAAACGTTGCAAGTAATATGAACAGCGAGATTTTGTGTGGGAGATGTGTATGTATGCTGATGATTTAAGGTTCAAAAAGATCTTCATGGAACTGAGTCTCCTGGAAAAGCAGGCAGATTTGGACACATAAAAAGAAAAAGCAGGTACATTCCAAGCAGAGTGAAGCACCAAATAAAGGAATCACGTAGGGTAAGCATGTGTGCATTTATACGAACACACACAATGATGGGAATTCAGTCTGAATGGAAGGCAGCGGGACCTGAGTTTGAGTATGAAAGGCTTTGACCGACAGAGCAAAGTAGTTCACATTTTGTTTATTAAGCAACAGTGAGTCAAAGGTTGCAAAGGACATTAAAAGGTAGAAATATAATAAGAAACATAAGACTATATATATAATATTAAAAATTTAAGACAAATAAGGTGATTCAAATCACTTTTCCTCCTCAAATATGAAAAGCCAATTGAATGCAAAACAGCATCACAAAGTGTGGCATTGTACAGATTTCATGATGGAGACTCTGACTTTCATGTTTCTCAGTTATGTTCTATCCACCATTCTTCATTCTCCAAATGACAAGCAATTTACATTTTTGCAGGATTTTTTTCCATTTTGTATCACTTTACAAAGCATTTTTAGAAATTTATTTACTTAAATTAGAAACACAGCTTTATGTATACCAAACTCCTCTTTGCTTGAACTGAGTCCATACTAGATTTGATAAAGATGAACACTTTTGTATTTTGAGGCAACACCACAGAACTCTGATTGGCATTTTCAGTCACTGGGCAGAGATAAGCATTTGTGTCTTTCATACACAATATCAGTGTCAGAATTGGCCTGCATCATTAGCTGGACATGAATACTTTCTTTCATTTCTATGATTTTGCCTAGTCTTGTGACAAGAAAAAACAAACTTCTATTACATAATTGGGCTCAATATTTATAACCATTGAAAGTGCTGTCAATTGTTTGAAACAACAGAAAATACAAATAATGTCATTAAAAATTTAAGTTATAAAATTTTATTGTAAAATTTAGATATTCTACATAAAATTTATATGGCTCTGAAATAAATTAAGTCCTCAATATATTCTGTTTATTATGTTTACACAACACTGGCAAAATACTAGGAAGCAAAAGTTTTCTTTTTCATTTTGAATTAGTAGAACCATCTACTCTACAAATTTCCCACAGAAAGTTTTAATCTCCTGAATGGACACCTTTGTGTTCTTTTCTTTCTAGCATCCTGGGAGTTATCAAGCAAGTCTCAAGATTATCTTCCAAATTTTAGTAATTCCTTCTCCCCTTATATAACCTTCTCTCAGTTTCTAAAAACCCATAAACTTTTTAAATATTTCATTTTTCTTTCAATATCTTATAGAGGTTATAATAAAACGCAGGACTGATATTCTCCAAATACTTGAAAAGTAATACTAATCTTTACACAGTTCTTATGTTTTAAAAGTTCACAAACTTTCAAGTATCCATTAAGAATTTAATTCTGTTGTTAACTAGTGGCTTAGCAGAGCATGACTATATGGGCCATATCTAATTAAATAACACCATTGATCCTGATCAATACTTTTTAAAAAGGGTATTTTTCTACAAAGCAATTACGGAGACACCTCTAATTAGAAAACTGAATTCACTTCAGTTGTGGATTTAAATTGTTCAGAATAAAAATGAAATACTTAGGTGTAAATCTAACAAAATATGTACTGGACTTGTATTCTCAAAACTGCACAATGCTGATAAAAGAAATCAAAGAAGATCTAAATAAATGGAGACATGTATTGTGTTCACGGATTGGAACATTCAACATAGTTAAACATGTCAATTCTTCCCAAATTGATATATAAGTTTATGCAATTCCTATCAAAATCCCAGCAAGACTTTTTGTAGATAAACATAAGATTATTCTGAAATTCATATGAAAAAGTAAAGGAACTAAAATGGCTAAAACAATTTTGAAAAAGATTAAGTGGGAGGAATCAATCCACCTGACATCAAGACTTACTAAATAACAATAGTAATCAAGATGGAGGTAGAGGTATAGACACAAAGATCAATGGGACAGAATAGAGAATCCAGAAACAGACCCATCAAACATGACCAGTGAGATGCTTCTGATGCTTCCCTGCTTTCTGAAACAGTATACTACATATATGTACTATATATTATACTGTATCATGAAAGTGTTACCCTAGGGGGCCCTTTTGCTCTTGACCGGCTTCCGATTTTACCCTTTCATATTTTTCTGTTTGCCCAATTCGTTATCTATAGGCTTTATTAACAGATACCTGGGTATAAAGTAACAACAGTCCTCCCTTCTAAGTTACTGCTATACTCTGAATGGTTAGATTTGATAGCAGTTTGACCTCTAGATAAATATAGAATGTATAATATAAATTTGATGCTCACCTGGAAGTTGTTCATTAGGCCATAGGAACAAGGATTGCTTTCACAAGATGAAAAGTCAAAGTTTAATTTGCAGGCTGCAGAAGTACAGTTTGTAAGCTCTGTTACAATAGTGTCATTAACGTTCCCAGTGGCATCCCGAACAACACAAGAACCTGAAGCACAAGTGACAACGAGAACAAATAATATAGCTAACATTTATATTCATTTCAAACTTATATATACTCATGAAGAAATTATGATACTGACTGTATCTATGCTTGCTTATAACAGCATACACTGCATTTACAGTTAAGATAGTTTTACTTGGAACAGAATTTGGAAAGCATCATGGTTCCTAATATTTAAGTAGTGAAAATGAACCTTATGAAGAGTAGTGTTTACACATAAATACTTAAAAGCCTTGTAAATATAGTCGTGGAAATGGTATTTTAGAAAAACTATTTCCTGGCCTATTTGGATAAGATGGCCTTAGCAAATATAAAAACACTGTGTTGAAACAGTTCCAAATGGCAGAAATGTTTTCCTACACTCATGTATTTTATATTTGAAACATACCAAAGATCAGACTTCAGGTAATATCAATCTTCTGTGAAGGCGAACAATTTGAATATTAATAAATTATAATTCTATTTAAAACTTTGTCTCAAATTAAGTCTACCTTGATAAGAAAATACACAATATTGAGATTTGCTTAAAAATAACACATTGGGCAAGGTGAATGGGTATAGATGAAATAAGATTAACCATGTAGTGATAATTCTTGATAACTTTTTTGAAGCTGGGTGATGGTTATATTGAGCTCATTAGAACATGCTCTCCACTTTTGTGCAAAGTTGAAAACTTCCATAATAAAACATTTAAAAAGTTTTCTTGGAAAAAGAACTTCATTATTTGGAATAATATATGATGCATAACTAACAGTAATTACCGTTTCCTGGATTTCACAGATTTTTACTTTTGAAGCACTTTAATGCTACTGTCTCATCATAAATGACGTAAAAATTATAGGCATTACAGCAAAAACTGAACAATAAACAGAAAATAAACATTTGAAAGGGAAAATATTTTAATGACTAAACAGACTAGCTAAAGTTCTTCATTTTTAAACTTCTTCATCTAACTTTCAGAGCTATATTTGCAAAACCATGTTTCCTTTCAGGTACTTCTGAAACCACTGAGCGGGGAGGGGATAGCAGAGCCCTGTCTAGCCCTAGAGCAGGCACGCTTGTGTGTGTTTTGTATTCCGATGTTCTACATCAGAATTGTTACGGGCAAAGAGGGTTCCATTGCTTTAAACTAGTTACACAACTGCTGGCGCAGAGGTGATCTTTCTTGGCCCAGATACTGAATATCAGGAAGAACAGGCTACTCCCATTGCTCTAAGGGCTAGCGTAGACAGAATGAAATGAGCATAAGGGTCAGCAGTTGTCAGAGGTCAGAAAAAAAGAAAATGTTTATCTTCAGTAATCAATTGTTTTCCAATTTGAAACATAATCAGTTTCATCATTTGTTAAATTAAAACGAAATTTTCCTTATTTAGCCTATGTACAAGGAATACAAGCATGCTAAGAACTTTTGGGGAAACAAAAATATGCTATGCTTATATATATAATTCATTTGTTTTTTCAAAATGAGTTTCAGGGATTTATGTACGGATTATAACGATAAATGAAATCCAAATCATTTGTAAAATGTTAATTTAGCCCACCTTGATAATATTAACTATTAGCATTTCTAACTCTTGTTGAGTGAAATTTCAAAATTACATTTACGCAAATTAGCAGGAGAATTAGTAAAAACAGTTCTGTCATTACCTCCTATACGGCAAAAATGAAATTTTCTTACTGAAATACTATGAAAACCTTATACTCTGTAGTCTATGAATTTGGAGTTTGTGATTCTTTAGATTGGGATTAAACTAAGATTTACTCTTGTAGTATGCTTAAGACATTTAACTGTGAAATGACTTTTAGAGTTTAGACGTTAAAAACAATGCTTACACTCCAAGAACGCATGTTTTCTGGGTAAAGTATATAGTTTCATGAAAGTATGATAAACCCAAGACAACTGATCTACAGTGTATGCAAATTATATGTAAATCAACAGTTAAATTTTTTTCTAAACTAGAATGTTTCAGTTAAAGAACCTACTATTATAAATAGCCTTTAAAGACTTTATTTAAAAAAAAAAAAAAGCTTCTCTCTGCCATGAAAACAATTCTTTTTTTTTTTTTTCCTGCTTTATCTCCCCAAACCCCCCCCAGATACAGTTGTATATCTTAGTTGCACGTCCTTCTAGTTGTGGGACATGAAAACAATTCTTTAGAGCAAGCGCCAGTCATCCTTGGTAGCGAAATCTCTAAGCTTTGATTCCCTCATCTATAAAACAGATTTAGAGACTGGTTGACCACTTAAGTCCTTTCAGGTTCTAAAATGCTATGATTCCATGAATGTAATAAAACAGTTTAAAACCATTTTCATTCAATTTAGTAAGACTTTTAATTCAATGTAGTATGCCCTATTCATTGAAATCAGTTTTTGAGAAAAAATGCCACGCATTGCTTAATGGCCTTGAAACAATCTTCATATAGTAAGATTACATGAAAATATGAAATTATCACCATAAATGAAAACATTCAAAAATTTGTAAAAATAAGAGTGAAATGCATTTACTTCTACATATGAATTACATTTTCTATAAAGACATCTCAGTAAAATTTAAGAGTTTGCAGATAAGATTTGACATAATTTTCTAATTTACTATAATTAATAAAAATCCTGGAGAAAAAATAATAGAGCATTTGGTGGCTTAGACAATGTCTAAAATCAATACTAGTTTACTCAAATCTATTTTTGAATTAAAATATGCAACTCTGTATCTTTTTCTTGAAATATTTCTGAATTTAAAAGTTAGAAATATCATGTCACCAAAGTAAGTATTTATAGTATGTACATCACGAAATTTCTGAAACATATAAAGAAATGTAAGGCATTTACCTACAGATACGGCAATTCCTATGTAAACCATCGTAGTAATTAAAATGGCTAAAAGTGTTCCTTTGGGTATGGCTGACTGAGGATCCTAGAAGACAAGAAGACTTTTTTAAGCCTATTTTAAAAAATAACTATATGTATAACATGTTTTATATACAATTGATACAGTACTTTATAATACTTACTGCAAGATCACCTGAGATATTTGCTCCCGCCAGAATACCAGTTGCAGCAGGAAAGAAGATGGCAAATACAGAAAAGAAAGTCTCTTCCTCTCGAAAATCTGGTCCAAAGTTCTCATTAAATATTTCAGCTGTAGGAATAAAATATTTTTGACAATTAATTGATAGCAAATTAGATCATAATAATTTTAGATCAAGAGTAAGTGGTATGTATGATTCCTGGCTTTTCTTCAGTTCAAGTAACTGGTAAATCCTTGAGTATGTCCTAATGCAAGTATTGGTGTTCCTCTTTTCTTACATGAGGGAACAGCTTCAAACCAAAATGATGATTTGACCTGGGTCATGCCCTAACTATCTTGTATACCTTACTAATTATGTTTCACACACCTCTAACTTGATTGTTATCACCAGTCCAAAGGTAAATTAAAGCAAGGATAAACCCCTCAATCATAGGTCAAAGAAACAAGAAAGGAGGTAGGAAGGCAAAAGGAACATCATACTGATCTGAAACCATTTTATTTCCTCACATCCAACTGTATGTCTGTACAGCTTTCTCTGTTTCCTAGTGGTGACTGTTTTGAGGCTATTCATCAGGCTTCCAGATAACTGTAGCTAAGGCAAACTAGGTAAAGGTCCTTTCCATTTAAACAATAACAAAAGCTTCAATTAGTCCTACTGTTTCCATCCATTTTGACAGGCTCTGACACTGAACCAACCAATTAACTGTCATTTATCCACCCATCCATCCATCCATCCATCCGTCCGTCCGTCCATTCAATATTTGAGTATCTACAATGTGCCAGGTCCTATACTGGAGCCATCTAGTATCTCAAGATGCTTAGAGATACAATAGCAACTAGATAGACATGGTTCCTACCTTCATGGAACTTAAGAGACTCAACGGGGAGCTACAAACCAAGTAAATAAAAGAGGTCATTACAAATAGCAATAAATGTACTGATGGAAACAAGGTATGTGATAAAGAATGAAAGAATCTAGAGAGAATATAATCCAATGTGGTTAGAGAAAGCTAAAGAGATGTAATTAAGGAGATAATACTTAAGTTGAGACTTTACTGAGCAAGAATCAGCCGTGTGATGATCAGGGAAAACAGTACATCTGAAAAAGAATATGTGTAAAGGCCCTGAGGTAGGAAAAAGGTTTAGCTCTTTTGAGGAACTAAAAGAATATAAAGCTCTCCAGTAAGCGGGAAAATGAAATGAAATTGGAGAGATCAGCAAGGATGAGATTATGCAAAATTTTATAGATTATGCAAGATTTTATCCTAAATATAATAGAAAGCCAAGGTAGGTTTAGAAACATGCAAATGACATGATGTAATTAATGCTTATGTGGATGCTGTGTGGGTAATGGACCAAAGACAAGAATATAGTTAGAAGGCCCAGGACCATACTCTGAGCAACTCTGACATTTAGAGGATAGAAGAAGACAAGGGGTATCAGGAGTAATAGACATAGTGACCAGTGAGTTGGGTAGAACAGAACTCACCAGAGCATGGTGTCTGACATCCAATCAAACAAGAAAAGCATTTTAAGGAGAATGGAACAACTAAGTATAATGTTGCTGAGGGCAGAGGACTGAAAAGTGCATGCTGAATCTAGCACCATGTGACTGTGACCTTGACAGACAGAATCCAGGTGAGGGAGATTAAGAATGAATGACAGAAAACCATCTGGTGAAAGTATGATGGGGAATAGCCTACGCACCATCTCAAAGCATCCCTCCAGATTACTTATTAATTACAGAGAAGAAAATCGCAACCTCACAACAGAGAAACCTCTCAGCTACTACTTTGACCAAGTTATCAAAGTTAAAACCATCAGTGATGGGAAAAACTGACAACACGTGAGTCTCCTGATGCAAGGCACTGAGGAAGACACATTGTTCATACAGCATTCCTAGCAAAATGAGTAACCTGAATCTATGGAAATAAATCAGACAAACCCAAGAGGAGGGCCTTTGAAGAATGTCAATGTCATGAAAGACAAAAAAGTCATTATAAATATCTTTATAGGAACAATTAAAAAAATTTTTATGTGAACCACATGTTAGATACTAGCATTGCGCCAAAGTTAAACTTCCTGAATTGTCCTTTTCCTTAGTAGATACATGCTTAAGTATTTAGAATTAAGAAGTCATGATTTCTGCAACTTCTCTCAAAAGGTTTAACAATCATTTTAATAATAATTGGATATATAAAGATTGATAAAACAAATGTGGCAAAAAATAGAATACGAAAAGTATTCATTACTGGTGAATCCAGGTAAAGGGTGTAAAGAATATGCTGTATTAATTTTTCAAGTTCTCCGTAAGTTCGAAATTATTTCGAAATAACAAGGAATAAGAGGGAGGTAAGGATTTGAGAAATCTGTTTATGAAAGGGAACTGGAAAATGAGGTGGTAACTGGAGGAGAATAAGAGAGCATTTTCAAGATGGGAATTACTAGAGCAAGTTTATAAGTTTACATGGAGGTGAGAGTTTTGAATCAGGGAAGCAAATAGATTACCAAAGGACAAATACCTTTGAGAAAGTGAAAGAAGTGGGATCCAGAACACAGAAGAGGCACTGGTCTTTGACCAAAGAGAGATACTTCTCATATCAGAAAGGAAAAAGAGGAGGAGAAAATGAATACCCCTATTAGGTAGTCATTTGAACTGACAAGATTATCAACATAACCTGTTTACTGCTGACACTACCTTAGTATAATGAATGAAGTCAATATAATGAATGAATGAGTCAAGCAGTATCAACCATCCAAAAAGAGAAGTCATATTCCAAAATTTAAGTTTATTTATCTCAGATTGAGATAAGCCCAGACGTGCTACTTGAATACAATATAAATTGTTACTATACGATATGTCTATGTAATACTTGAACAAGTAGTCAAGGATCTGAAAAAAAGGAAATGAAAAATGTGGCCTAGCAGATATTTTTAAATTAAAGTCATAAACAGAAAATATATAATTATTAGGAATATTTTTAGAAGTAATCACCCAGTATAATTTTAACACTTCTTTCAAAAATAAGTGTCAAAAACAAGTGTTTAAAAATATGTATAATGTAATAACTATTGAAGTGAAAAAACCATTCATAATTAGAAGAAATGTCACAAATATAACTTATATGAGAACACAAAATACAGAAAGTTATTTACCTAACTGATGCTACTGTCACTTGTAGCATGCCTAGTAGACACCTCTTTCCCCATTCAGGAAATCAGGAATTTAAAGCCCAGTTTAGAAGTAGGCATAAGCACTAGTAATCAGAACAGACATCACACTGTCAACCCAGGACCAGCAGACACAAGTAATAGGCGGGTGTCCTTGGTAAAGGTAAGAAAGAACCTTGAAACAGTTCATACCAGAAAGTTGCCCAGCCAACTAAGTCAGTGTTGGACACAGGTCAAACCAGTGCTACTCGCATATGATCCAAAGGACTGTGTGTTGGTACCAGTCAGCAACAAGATTAAGGAGCTTACACCAGGATGTAAATCAACTAGGTCTCTAGGCTCCAAAGTTTAGTTCAGCTGATTTTTTTCTCCCAGTAAAACCTTCTGAAGGAAGAAGTGCATTGATTACATTCTGCACCTTTTCAGATCTGTATGAATAGCTCTGGGCTAAACATCTCAGGAGAACTGAAGCCAGGCCTTTTCTTCTAGGGCTTCAAAACAAAGAGCTTTTGACAACTGAAGACAGACAGACCTATTACCCTAAGTGGTAAGCCTCTCTGATGCTACCAACTACTCCTTCCCACTTCCATTTTACCTTGCAGAGATGGATTCAGAGCTGCTGCTCAATTAAGTGGGGAGGGGGTGGGAAGAGATACAGATAGACACTTCAGGAAGTAATAAATGACAAGTAAATTTCACCTGTAGTGAAAATTAGACGCAGATGAAAAAGGTTACAGAAAATGAAAACTGTGGAAAATTCTCACACAATTAATAATGTAAACTGTAGAAAAACTTAAGTTGCAATTACACCAAGAAACTAGTATTTCTATTTGCTTTCAGTCTTAGGGACTCACAGACTGTTGTGGTTAAATACAACTGAAGAGCAAAAAGCCATGTTAGAACAAAAATTATAATTTCAGTTACAAATTTCCAAAATTAGTAGAGAATAAAAGCACTTTTCCTCAGTAGCACAGATTTTTCTACATTATCATTTTTGTTGCTAATTATGAAAAATGAAAGACAAATAAAAGTGATTTTTTTCACTCCAATTATACAACATACACAAAGAGAACAAAACTAAATTGAATTCTCAACCAGTGTTAGTCACTATACCAACCGATTACATTACAAAATATTTAAAATGTACTAAATTTATTTAATACTAGAATGTTATAATAAGCAACTTTAAAAAAAATATCTTTTTTACTCACATTTATAACCAAAGAAACCTTTAGGCTTCTTGTTCTCCAATGGGATAAATGTTCCTATGACGAAATCAGCAATAGCAAGTAGTAGAATCACCAAAAGAACAATCTGAGCCTGGAATTTTAAACATTAAAAATCAAATCAAATATCTCATGTCAATACATTAACTCAGTTCCACTAGCACATAATTTCCATGAGGAAAAGGATTTCTGTCTTATTTCCCCGGTGCTTCAAGCAGTGCCACAAAGTAGGTGCTAATAAATTTTTATTAAATGAACAAAAAATCTTTAAAGAACTCTCCTAGAATGTTCAACACATTGGGGAAAAATGGATGGCAAAAGTAGGATCATGCCATATATTTCTGAAACTAATTAAAGATGTGCACACCCTCCCACAAATCATAGAGAACCACAAATTATAAAACCTGTATCATTCTTTCCTGTCCCCTCCACTGTACCAGTACAACCTTGACACGGAGAACGTATTTATTACAAACAAGTTTTACACCAAATCCAAACACAATGTTTAATGTGTGAGTGTTACAGGAAAAGAATAAGAAAAAGTACAGAAAGACGACAACACCCAGGACGGGAATTCAAAGAGTAATAGGACTAGAAGAAAGGAACAAGTCATGAGAAGCATCATCTCTCCTCCATTCTTAACCTCCCAATAAAACTGACAAGACACTCAGGAAAAACTCTGTCTTCTACAGGAATACAAATGAGTTATATACTAATCATGTCCCAGGTAATAGGAAACTCTATTCTTTTCAGTAAAGTGAATTTGTTAAATGTATAAGTAAGTGATTTAATTTTATACTAATGACTTAAATAACAACTTTGGGAAAAATTATTCTTTCAGACTTACCTAATTTTTGACCTGGTAAATATTATCATAGTTGATATATAGCACAAATAGGTGATTTTTATACCATCTTATAAAAGTAAACATTAAAACACCTGGAAGAGGCTTTGAGTTCTTCAGCAGCATCTTTGTGGCTATCAATTACTTAGGACACCAGAGCCGTGCCACAGCATATTCTCTCAAAGACACAGAAACATTTTTGGGTACTCTGCCTACATGTTAACATGTGACTTTGGCAATTTTCCCCAGAAACAGTGTTACTGGCTTTGGTAGGCATTATTTCTGAGATTTCAAAGCAAGGAGCAAGACTAGCTTCTCTAACTGCATATGGACACTAACTTGAAGTTTATTGCCATTGTGCTTATTTTTAAATTGAACTTTTAAATAAATTACAAACCAAGAGTCTAATTTGTGCTATCTAATATATTGACATTTCTACATAATGCAAATCAAGACTAGGGGATGGGAGGGGATGTGGGAAGTTAAAATGTATAAAGTACTGTGTTTCACTGGCTCCTAGACTGACTTAATCTCCAAATATTCCCCCCTTATCAAATAGAAAATAACATTATACATAAACTTCCCTGAAAACGGCCACTTAAGAAGCTTCAAAATCTAAAAGTATTAAAACATTTTAGAGCACTCCCAAAACATAAGCTCTAAAAGTTTCTAATAGTAAATATTTACAGGTGTTACAATGATATCATTACTCACTTTTGCTTCCCACTCCATTCCAGCTACTGAGATACCTAAAAGGATCACAACTGTAATGGCTCCAATAATTCGGATATCATTGATTTCATCTATCATAAGTATGGAGTGTTCCTAGAAAAGGAGAATTATGAATATAATGAGCAATATTAGTTATTTTAGATAAATTCTTTAATTCTTTTTGAAACATTTTAGAGATATCACAGTGCCTTACATGTAGAAGTCGAATGAATGCCTTTTTAATGAATGAATGGGAAGATGTAAGGAAAAGGAATAAATTACTATTTACTACTGAGGTGTCATCCAAGCATCTCATGACATCAAAAATATGATCTCAGGGCCAGCCCTGTGGCCAAGTGGTTAAGTTCGTGCACTCTGCTTCGGTGGCCCAGGGTTTTGCCAGTTTGAATCCAGGACGCCGCGGACATGGCACCACTCATCAGGCCATGCTGAGGCGGCATCCCACATGCCACAACTAGAAGGACTCACAACTAAAAATACACAACTATGTACCAGGGGGTTTTGGGGAGAAAAAGGAAAAATAAAATCTTTTAAAAAAAATCAAATTATTAATACTATATTTAACGCAGACAATAAATCAACAAGAGAACTGCTAACAAGCAAATAAAAAAATCATACTATGACTAAGTAGTACTAATAGTTAGGATTCTTTAAAGTTCCAAAGTAGAAATATATTTTGTATTCATTGTGATTAATGATTCATGCTTTTAATGGTCATTTATGTTACTAAGGAAAAGAGATGAAGACACTTTCACGAAGTTGTCTAAAAACACACACTATTCCGTTCCATGGGCACAAATATTTGTGGCTTAGTATCAATGACACTAAAAACATAAAAGAACATGAGCTCTTGATTACATTGCTTGCTTACTTCCTTTTCTCCATCTCTTTGGCCTACACAGGTAAGGTCAATGCCAATGTAAGTGCCAGTCCTTTTCAGATTTTACACTTCCTAATGTACCACATACCATTGTAGAAAAACAGTTACAGCCTAATATGAACGACTATGGGTGTCACTCAAGGTTCCTCTCATTTAATAATACTGAATCCTATTTCACGTCTACTGCTTTTACTACACACATACTAAAGTCTCCCTTCAAAAAAGTTCTCCTTTGAACTCCAGAGCAGTATCATCAACCACCTCCTGGCCAGCTCTACTTAGATATACCTCTGGTTCCTCAAATTAGACATCCAAAACTAAACTGTCCTGTGTTTTCTATCTCACAGTGGATAGCATTTACCTTCCATCTAAATCCTTTGTCTTTCTCTAACTTTCCACATCCCATTAATCATCAAGTCTGCTTATTCAACTTTTTAAAAAATCAACATTTAAAAAAAAGTCTCTCGGAGCCGGCCCCGTGGCCGAGTGGTTAGGTTCACGTGCTCCACTTCAGTGGCCCAGGGTTTTGCCAGTTTGGATCCTGGGCATGGACATGGCACCACTTGTCAGGCCACACTGAGGTGGCATCCCACATGCCACAACTAGAAGGACCCACAACTAGAATATACAACTATGTACTGGGGGGATTTGGGGAAAAAAAGCAGAAAGAAAAAAAAAAATCTCTCAAATTCACCCACGTTTCTCCAGCCCAATGGTCACTGTTTCAATATAATAAGCCACCATCTTCTCTCCTAGGATAGATAGAACCACCTTTTAAATGGTCTCTATCTCCAGTTGTGATCCCTCAGATCCATTCTCTAAACTGTGGTTAGATATTTCTTTAGGCTCCAAATCTGATCATGGCCCTCAATTCCAATCAAGATCCAAATTTAAGAGCAAACAAGACCCTTCTTGATTTGATCCTTTTTTTTTCTTTCTCATCTTAAATTTCTTGCCACTATGTGCTTCAGCCATATGGAAATATTTCCAGTTTTTGTAACACACCATACTCTACCCAGTCCAGGTCTTTATTTCCTTTTCTTCCCTATTTCTCTCATACTGCACCCAACCTCTCCTATCTGCCTGCTAACGTCTAGCCTCCCTTCCCTGGATAACTCTTCTTTGACACTCCTCTGCCATCCCATTCCTGGAGAGTAAATTAAGTGATCCCCTGACATGTTGCCAAGGCCTCCTACAGTTACCCACTTCTGACATTCTATGATAATTTTTTCCTTTGTCTATCTCCCATGCTAAACTTCTTGAAAGACAAGGTTCGTGTTAATCATTGCTTTCTTAGCATCTCATATGGAGAGTGGCACATAAGCCCTCATTAAAGATTTGGGAAACAAATGACTAGAAGAAAGGTTAATTACCTTAAGCAACTCCACCACAGTTTCTGCAAATCCAACCACATACATAGCAACTGCGACAGCATTGGCAAAAGCGAAGATCAGGCCAATTGCACCACCAAATTCTGGGCCTAGGCTTCTAGATATTAAATAATATGCTCCTCCTAAAGGAAAGGAAAACAACAACAAAAGTACTAAAGTTAGGATTTTAAATGTCAAAGAATCCTTTTAATTGCACAAAAGAGTTCACAAAGCACATGCCTCCAGTGAGCACAGCAGTTAAATTAAGAGGCAAGTGGGTGAGCATATTTTTAGGAAGAAACACCCAGAAAGAATTCTTCACAACCCACTTCATTCATCAACAGTTCTCAACATTCAGAGAATTCTCCCCATATCAAATATAAAATAATCCTATTTAAATCCCCAATTTCTCTTCTAAAGCTTAAAGAGGCAACAGCCTCCTCCTCATAGTCATAGATATCAAGATCATTTCCTAATGATTTTCCAAGTAATAATTTTAATCTTAATGTAACTTTTAAAATCACAGTTGACATGATTTCAGTTACTTAAATTAGTATAGTAATTTGCTGGTAATCTGAATACTAAGAAAAAAAAGTATCTCGAGAAACATCAAGAACAGCATATACTGGCATTGTAAAGAGATATGGTTTGTGTTCTAATAAATCCTGCCTAAATGGCAGAGTAAACTAAGACATTAAATGAGCTATCATGAAGCACGTATCCTAACTTAAAAAATTAATCAGTGGTATGATTTTGAGTCAATCTAATACTTGGCTAAAGTCTTTAAGAGCCTTCTAAAATTCTGATTTATTTTTGGCCTCTAGGTCATAATCAAAACTTAGTTTTAATAATCCTGAAGTTATATTGTTATATACATTTTTCTAGATACTGATGAAATATTTCATACTTAAGACTACACAATGAAATGGCACTTAACATCTGAATATTTATTTCTACTGTTCTCCCAGTATAAGGAAGACAAATGCAACAAACAATTCTATAGTTTGAGAAAGTACTAAATATATAAACCTCATTTTGGAAATACCTGTAATAGGTTTTGTAGTTAATTCTATCAAGGCTCTCAAAATAGTCTACACTTTAAACCCATCCACCTAAAACTTCCTTAGTTACTCATTTTACCAATTAATAATTTTTATCATCTTGGAAATTGTGAAGGAAAAAAAAATGTAGTCTGAAGATTTAGTATTCATTTTATATTATGAGATGAAATGATTTAAAATTTTCCCAGAAATATGTTTCCACACTAAAAATCCTAATGGATTTCTATAATGACAATTTTTTACATCAAATAAATATCGTAGAGTAAGTTCTGAAGACATTAAATCACATTAGAGTTAATCACAAGGAAAATCCCTGGAATATTATAATTATCACAGCCTATATTTAACACGTTTTCAAAATTGATAAAAACTATTTCATTTAATCCCAATATGAACAATGAATTAAGACAAGTAGTAGTATCTACCCTGATTTTATAGACGAGAAAATTAAGTCACAATGAAAAGTTAACTGCTATCAGTCAACCACTTATGTGTCAATAGTTGAGAATATAAACTTTAGAATGAGAAACATCACCAAAAGGACCTATAAAAGCAAAGAATTCATTTGTTGTGTGCTTTAAAGTTTTGATTTTCATGAAATTTCAAGTGTTCCTATTAGTAACAAGAAAAGAAAACTATACCTTAAGATGCATTTAACATGGAGAAAGATAACGGGAAGAAGAAATTCACCTTGGGAATGATGAATATAAGTAGGCAAATTCTGCCATTTCAGCATTATTTTAAAATCTTCTACAAACTGGGATACCTAAAATTTAAAACCTAAAACCCAGTTGCGTTGCTTTTTAAAAGATCTGTACTTTTTTTTAAGAAAATAAAAAGTGACACGTGGCTAATAATGAATATAAAAGCACCTGTTCATCTTCCTATACTTTTACTCCTGATGAAAAAGTAAAAGTGCTCTGCTCTATTTCTTCCCACTTCCACTCCTACTTACTAGAGGCAATCAGTTTTTTTGTGTGAGTTCCCACCACAGCATGGCCACTAACAGACAAGTGGTGTAGGTCCACACCCTTTTCCGGGCCACTGCCAAAGCAGAGCACACCAAACTTAACCACTAAGGCCACCTGGGCTGGCCCTAGAGGCAACCAGTTTTAACAGCAACCTTCTTCCTTTCTTTTCCCCTTAGCATCCAAATGGATAGTATTAAAGATCTAAAACTCTGAAACACTGGTATTTTTACTAATCAGCATGGAGTAGATATATCTTAAATTAAAATTTTTATTTTGTCAAAAATTACACATTTTACTTAATTCTAGCAAAGTACTATTATCATTTTCATACATGAAAATTAAAATTAAGGCTTAGAGAGGTTAAGTACCTTGACCAAAGTCACACAAGTAGTAGGGAAAGAACTGGGCTTAAACTCAGGTCTCTCTGACCTAAGTGCTTACCCAGTACAACATGTATGATGAAATTAGGCTTTTTGTTACCACTGAAAATGCTGAAGAGTATGATAAAGAATTACGATCGATTAAAAGGCATCAATAGGAACAAAAAATAACTAATTTCTTAAAAAAAAAAGCCCACTGTGCAAGCAAACACTGAAGTCAATATGGAAAAAAGATCCTCATGGGATCTCATAATTTTGCCATAAAAATCTCCTAACTCCTTAGTGTCAAGGACAAAAATGAGTCAGATAACAGAGCTGCGAAGTACGACATTATATATACTGAGTTCCACTATAACAACACTGATTTGAGGATGCATGTCCCTATAGCTTCACTAAATCCCAAATCAACAGCCAAAACTCTGATTAGGTTAATCAAGACCCTAAGATTAAAAACTGATTACTGTCCATAGAATAAGTCTCAAGAAATTTCAAAGAGCTGAAATGAGACAGTAAATATTACTGACCTTAACAGAATTTTAAATTAAATGTATAGATGATTCCTAAATATTTGTAAATTATGCAACACACTTTAAAATAACTCATTTGTTAAAGAATAAAGCACAAGAGAAATTAAAAAGTATTTTAAGTTGAATGAGAATGAAAATATAACATATCAAAATTAATGGGATATACCCAAAGCAAGAATTACAGGAAAAGTTATAGTTTTATAAACTTATATTAAAAAAAAAGATAAAATCAATGATCTAAGCTTCTACCTTAAAAAGGTAGGAAAAAGAATAAACAAAATCTAAAGTAGAAAAAAAAAATAAGTAATAACAAGTAAAAACCACTGATACAGAAAGTTCAATATGGCCAAAAGTTGTTCTTAAAACATTAATATAATTGATAAACAATGAGCTAAAAAAGAAAAAGAAAGAAAACCCAAATTAACTGAATCAGGAATGAAAGCAGGGACATCACTATGTCATAGTCATTAAAAGGTTAAAAAGATAATATATTAAATAAGTTTATTGCAATGAATACGCAACTTAGATGAAACGTACAATTTCCCTGAAAAACAAAACTTGCCAGAATTGTGACAAGAATAGGAAATTGAAATAATCCTGTAGCTATCAAAGAAATTAAATTTGTAATACACACCTCCACACATACACACAAACTACAAGCCCAGATAGCTTCACTAGTGAGGAAGAAATAAGATCAATTTTACACAAACTCTTTCAGAAAATAGAGGAAGAAGAAATGCTGGCCAACACCTCTTACGAGAGGAACACAATCCTGATGCCAAAACCTGACAAAAGTTACTACCAAAAAAGAAAATTTCAGACGAATACTCCTCATGATCATACACTCAAAAATCCTTAACAAAATGTTAGCAAGTAAAATGGAGCAGAAAGTACAATATCTTTGACCAAGTGGAGTTTATTCCACAAATGCTAGGCTGTTTTAAGATTCAAAAAACCATATATATGTTGTGGCAATAACAGAATAAGGGAGGAAAACCACACAACCATTTCAACAGATATAGAAAAAGCATAACAAAATTCAACATCCATTCACGATAAATATTCCCAGCAATTTAGAAACAAAACTGTCTCAATCTGACAAACGACATCCTCAGAAACCCCACAGTTAATATCTTACTTAAGAGAGATACTGAACTCATTCCCCCTAAGACTGGAAAAAAGGCAATGACGTTTACTCTTACCACTTTTGTTCACCATTTTATTGGAGGCCCCAGCTAATTCAAGAGATTAAAAAAAAAGAAAGAAAAAAGAGAAAATCCCAAAGATTAGAAAGAAAAAGTATAAACCATCTCTATTCACAGATAACCTGACTATTTACGTTTAGTAAGGTCACAAAACAGAAGGCTAAGATACAAAAGTCCATTGTATTTCTCTAAACAGGCAACCAAAAATTGAAGAATAAAATGTACAAATACCATTTACAGCATGAAAAATATGAACTACTTAGGGATAAATTCAACAAAATATATGTAAGACCTCTATACTGAAAAATATAAAATATTGCTGAGAGAAACAAAAGAAGATCTAAATAAATGGAGATATACACCATGTTCACAGACTGGAAGATTCAATATTGTTAACATGACCATCTTTCCCAAACAGATTTTTTAAGATTGAAATCCCAAAGCCACAGCAAGGTTTTTTGTTTTAGTTTTGTTTTGTTTTTTGGCAGAAATTGGTATAGCTAATTCAAAAATTCATATGGAAATGCAAAGGACTGAGAAGAGCTAAAACAATTTTGGAAAAGAACAAAATTGGAAGAATGAGGAATTATAAACTAAGCAATCAAGACAGGGTAGTATTGACATAACTGGCCTAAGAGAATAAAGCAAAAGATAATGGAACAGCACACAGTCCAGACAATTCTATTTCAACAACAGTACCAAAAATAATTCAATAGGGAATAGACAGTCGTTTCAATAAATGGTGTTGGAACAAGTGCATATCTGTAAGGGGGATGAGGCGTAGGGAGGAGAGAGAAGCACAACCTGTCTCACACAATAAGCAAAAATTAACGAGATTGTTCATAATTAAAAAGTCTAAAAACTGAAACTATAAAGAGTCTAGATGAAAACACAGGAGAATATATTCATGACCTTGGTACAAGCAAAGATTTCAAGACAGAACAATAAAAGCACTGGCCATAGAAGAAAACATGAGAATCCGGACTTCATAAAAATGGTACACCTCTGCTCTTCAGAAGACACAATTTAGAAAATGATAAAAATGATGAGGCAAGTCACAAACCATGAAAAAACACATACAATACATGTTAGACATATGATTTGTATCCAGAATATAGGAAAGAAAAACTACCAAATAATAACACAAAGATAGCGCAATTTAAAAATCTGCCAAAGATTTGAATACATTACAAAAGAAGATAATACAAGTGGTCATAAACACATAAAAAGATGTTCATTATCATTAATCATCAGGGAAATGCAGTGGCAGTAAGACATTTTTAAATAGCCACAAGAAAAGCTATAATTAAAGAGATACAAGTTTTGGCAAGAATGTGGAAAAACTGAAAGCCTCGTATATTGCTGATGAAAGAATAAAATGGTACGACCACTTCAGAAAACCATTTGCTAATTTCTTATAAATGAACGACATACCTACCCCATGAATCAACAAGTCCATTCCTGGGTATTTTCCCAAAATGAGTAAAAACATGCAAAACCACAAAGACTTGTAAAAGAATGTTCCTATCAACTTATTCTTAACAGCCACATACTAAAAATAACCCCAATTTCCATCAATAGATACTAAATAAACAAACTTTGTTATTACAGGTTGTATAGTCAGAAAATGGAATACTACACAGTAATAAAAATGAACAAACTACTAACATATGGAACAACATGAATGAATTCCAAAAACAAATACTGAGTGAAACAGATAAGACACAAAAAGCACAGCTTCTGTATAATCCCAGCCTGGGCCAGAGGTGAGGGACTGATTAAGTTTCCAATGTGATGGAAATATTTGGTATTTTGACTGAGGTAGTCTTTACAGAGGTTTATATGTTTATCAAAACTCATAGAACTGTAAACTTAAAATCTGTGCTTTTCTCTACATGCACATTTTACTTCAGTAATATTAATTTAATAAGCTATAAACCTATTGTCAACAATTAGCATTTTAAAAATTCTATCCTAGTCAAAATGAGGTAGCAAAAAATACTCGTGTATTAAGACTTCAAGAGATTTGCGGAAACGGGTATTATCAGATACAGCTATTATGAACACTCAGAACAACTGACTTGAACTCATAGTAAATAGAATCTTCAAAATAATATAAACAAAGACAAAAAAAAAACACCCTATATGCAGGAGGGGAGGAGCAGTATTTATTACCTTTTGACCAGGCACTCTGGATGTCTAACAACTATGCCACAAAACAGACATTTCTTAAACTACACATGGCTCTTCAAAGTTGTCACATGGAAAAAAAACATTTTTCTCCTTTTTTTGATATCCATATGATGGATGTTAACTAAACTTATTGTGGTAATCATTTCATAACATATGTAAGACAAGTCATTATGCTATATACCTTAAACTTATACAGTGCTGCATGTCAATTATCTTAATAAAAGGGAAAGGAAAAAAACCCACACCTGGCTCAATTTAGCACCATACAGCTCCATTTATCTACTAACATGAATTAAATGTTTTACGTTAATATGAAAAATATTTGAAATTTTAGAATCATGAACAAACTTGTTCAAGTCCAAGTTAATTTCTTTTGGACTGTTTCATCTTCCTTTATTGTAAGCATTGTTCACTCTTAGACAAAAATTGGACAAGAAATCATACTGTCCAATATGATGTTGAAAAATCACAGCAAACTTGGCCCAGGACATCTTCAGTGCCTCAGGTATGGGTAAGAAACTGAACAAAATCAAGTTTTGCCACACATTTCCTATCAAAGTGAATTTCCTTCAAAGAGTAGCTTGAAGGTAGTTCAATTTAAAATACTAACTATGAGGTAGAAAAATGAACACAAATTAAAATCAACTAAAATCTGTGGGGCAATGGACTCCAGTTTTAAAGTTAGTTTAGCAAAGTTACAGTGTGATGGTTAATTTTATGTGTCAACTTGGCTGGGCTCCAGCACCGAGATATGCGGTCAAACATTATTCTGGATGTTTCTGTAAAGGTTTTTCTGGATGAGATTTACAGTTAAATTGGTGGACTTTGGGTAAAGCAGATTGCCCAACTTAATGTGAGTGGGCCTCATCCAATCAGCTGAAGGCCCAAGCAGAACAAAGACAGACCTCCCCTGGCAAGAGAGAATTCTGTAGCAGACGCGGCCTTCAGACTTGAGCCGCAGCATCAGCTCTTCTCTGCAGCTTCAGACTGCTGGTCCACCCTGCAGATTTTGGAACTTTCCAGCCTCCAAAATCGTTACCAGTCAACTGGTTTCAATAAATCTTTACACACACACACACACACACACACACTACCCCCTACTGGTTCTGTTTCTCTGGAGAACCCTGACTAATATACACATTACAATGTAAATATACAAAAATCCATCATATTTCCAGATACTAGCAATGAACAATTAAAAACTGATATTTTACAAAGTAACCTTACAATAGCATCAAAAAAAGAAAATACTTAAATATAAATCTAAAAAATACCTGCAAGATCTGTGTACTGACAACTTAAAACAAAGAACTAAATAGAGAGATATACCATGTTTATGAAATAGAGGACTTAATATAGTTAAGATGTTAATTCTCCCTAAATTGATCTCTACATTCAACACAATTCCAATCAAAATCCCAGAATATTTCATAGAAATTGACAAGGTAATTCTAAAATTTACATGGAAAGGCAAAAAAACTAGAATGGCCAAAAGAATTTTGAAAGAGAACAAAGTTAGAGGACTCACACTATCCAATTTCAAGAATTACTATAAAGCTATAGTACCAAGATACTATGGTATTGGATTAAGGAGTGCTATATAGATAATGGACCAGCAGAATACAGAAATAGACCCACAAATGTAGGGTTAGCTAATTTTTTTTTCCAGCTTTATTGAGATATTGACCTATAACTGTGTACGATTAAGAAGTACAATGTGATGATTTGATACATGTATATATTATGAAATGTTTACCAAAATAAGGTCAGTTAACATATCCTTCACCTCACATAATTTCCATTTTGTTGTTGTTGATCTTGTCACGGTAAGAACATTTAAGATCCACTCTCAGCAACTTTCAAGTATAAGATATAGTATTGTTAACTATAGTCTGTATGCTGTACATTAGATCCCCAGAACTTATTCCTCTTATAACTGGAAATTTGTACTCTTTGATCAACATCTCATTTCCCCCACCCCCCAGTCCCTGGTAACCACTTTTTTACTCTCTGTTTCTACAAGTTTGGCTTTTTTTAGATTCCAAATATAAGTGAGGTCATATAGTATTTGTCCTTCTCTGAATTATTTCACTTAGCATAATGCCCTCAAGGTTCATCCACGTTATCACAAATGGCAGGATGTCCTTTTTTATGGCTGAATAATATTCCACTGTGTGTATATATAATATGTATATACCATATATATATATATATATGTGAATGATATACATCTAAGACATTTTCTTTATCCATTCATTCATCAACAGATACTTAGTTATTTCCATGTCTTGGCCATTGTGAATAATTCTGCAATGAACATGAGGGCACAAGCATTTCTACATAATAGCTATTTCATTTCCTTTGGATAAATATCCAGAAGTGGGATTGCTGGATCATATAGCAGTTCTATTTTTAATTTTTTGAGGAATTTTCATACTGTTTCCCATAGTGACTGTACCAATTCCCAACAGTGCACAGCAGTTCCCTGTTTTCCACATCCTCATCAGCAGTTACCATCTCTTGTCTTTTTAATAATAGCCATTCTAACAGGTGTGAAGTAATAACTCACTGTGGATTTCATTTGCATTTCCCTGATAATCAGTGATATTGAGCATCTTTTCATGAACTTGTCTTCTTTAGAAAAACGTCTACTCATTTTCAGGTTCTTTACCTATTTTTAAATGAGACTTGTGGTTTTTTTGCTATTGAGTTGTATGAGTTTCTTACCTATTTTGAATATTAAACCCTTATCAGATACACGATTTGCAAATGTTTTCTTCCATTCTGTAGGTTATCTTTTCATTTTGTTGATTGTTTCTTTTGCTGTGCAGAAGCTTTTTAGTTTAACATAGTCCCATTTGTTGATTTTGCTTTTGTTCTTGTGATTCTGGTGTCATATCCAAAAAATCACTGCCAATACCAATGTCAAGGGGATTTTTCTCTATGTTTTCTTCTAGGAGTTTTACAATTTCAGGTCTTACATTTAAGTCCTTATACATTTTGAGTTAATTTTGATGAGTGGAATAAAACAGGGGTCCAGTTTCATTCTTTTGCACATGAATATCCAGTTTTCCCAACACTGTTTACTGAAGAGACTATCCTTACCCCATTGAATATTCTTTGCTCCCTTGTCAAATACTAGTTGACTGCATATGCATGGGTTTATTTCTGGGCTCTTGATTCCATTCCACTGATCTACGTATCTGTTTTTGTGCCAGTACCATACTGTCTTGATTATTATAGCTTCATAACATAGTTTGAAATCAGGAAGCGTGATGCCTCCAGCTTTGTTTCTTCTCAAGGTTGCTTTGACTAGTTGGAGTCTTTTGTGGTACCATATGAATTTTAGGATAAGTTTTCTCCTATTTCTGTGAAAAATGCCATGGAATTTTGATAGAGATTGCAGTGAATCTATAGATGGCTTTGGGTAGTTAGGATTAATTAATTTTTGACAAAAATGCAGAGGCAATTAAATGGAGAAGGAATAATCTTTTCAACAAATGGTGCTGGAATAACTCATCCATATGAGTCTTGATTCCTATTTTGTAACATATATAAAAGTTAACTAAAAATGGATGATAGATCTAACTGAAAACCTAGTTAAAATACTTCTAGAAGAAAATACAGAAGAAAATCTTTGAGACCTTTGGTTAGGCAAAGATTTCTTAGCATGATCAAAAGAAAAAAAAGATAAATTGGACATAATCAAAACTAAAAACTGCTCTTCAAATGACACCATTAAGGAAATAAAAATACAAACCATATATTAGGAGAAAATAACTACAAATTATATACTGATAAAGAATTAGTATCCAAAACACATAAAGAACTCTCAAAACTCAACAGTAGCAAACCACAATAAACTCAGTAAATAACCCTCCAAAAACACGGGCAAAAGATTTGAGTACACACTTATAGCAGATGAGAGGATAGCCAATATTTTTAGCCATTATTATAAAAGTACAAGTGAAAACTACAATGAGATACCACTACAACATATTAAAATAGAAAAAAAAAAAAAGACAATACCAAGTGCCAGTGAGGATGCAGATGTGCAAAAGTGAAACAACTGGAACTCTCATTAATTGCTGGTTGAAATGCAAAAACGATACAGCCATTAGAAAACAGTTTGGCACTTTCTTATAAAGGTAAGCATGCACTTATCATTTGCTCCAGCAATTCCACACCTCGGTATTTATCCAATTAATATGAAAACCTAACGTTCACACACAAACCTCTATGCTAACACTTAACAGCAACTTTATTTGTAATAGCCAAGAAACAATCCAAATACCCTTCAATTAGGAAATGAAGAAACAAACTGTGGTTATGTCTACACAATGGAATAATTCTCAGCAACAAAAAGGAATGATCAAGTGATATACACAACATGGGTGGCTCTCAAAAGCATCCTGCTAAGTGAAAGAAGCCAGACTCAGAAGAGCACACACCATATCATTTTAACTGTACAGCATACTAAAAGAGGCAAAACTACAGGGACAGACAACAGACCAGTGGTTGACAGGAGCTGAGGGTGAGGAGAGCAGTTGACTACAAGGGGCACAGGGGAGTTTTCTGATGTGATGGAACTGTTCTGTCTTAATTGTGGTGCTGGTGGTGGCTACACGACTATATGTATTTGTCAAAACTTGCAGAACTGTACACTTAAAACACTTGAATTTTATTTTACCTAAATTATATCTTAATAAAAAATGATAAAATCTGGAGAAATATACAATTAGATTAATCAGTGTTTTCTATTTCTGGGGGTAGAAGTGAGAGGGTTTTCAAGTATTTAATATTTTAAAATCAGAAAAAATAAGAAAAAGGAACAAACAGTAGAAACTTAAAAATCACAGGTCTTGTTGGTTCATATAGAATAGTGATAATATTACTGACAATTTTGTCTTTATTTACTTAAGAAGTTTCAATAGTATTAAACCATCAAAAGATTCAAGATTTCTACTAACAAAAAGCTTCAAAGAGTTGTTACCCACCAAACAAAAGGAAAATGCAAATTTTGAGTCCAGACATCCTTTATTTCCCTTGAATGAAATGATGAATATACATAATATGAATAATCTGTGCTATCTGCAGAAATTTTGTAAAATAAAGCTTTTGTTGATGTATTGAGTAAGAAAGGAATTAAAAGGAGAAAATTAAAAAATGTAATAAGGGGCCGGCCCAGAGGCACAGCAGTTGGGTTCACATGCTCTGCTTTGGCAGCCCAGGGTGCACCAGTTCGGATCCCAGCTGCAGACCTACACACAGCTTATCAGGGCAGGCGTCCCACATATACAACAGAGGAAGACAGGCACAGATGTTAGGTCAGGGCCAGTCTTCCTCAACAAAAAGAGGAGGATTGGTGGCAGATGTTAGCTCAAGGCTAATCTTCCTCAAAAAAAAAAAATAATAATAAACTTATTAATGAGAAAAAAAACTATTTTGCAATTACTATTCAGAGTTCATCTGGTATTCTTAGCAAATACACCAGAATTCTTTACTGGTCAGAGCAGTAAACCATCTACTTCTGTACATTCACTAAACAGTTTATCCAATGCCACCTTGTGTAAAATTCTGAGGAATAACTTTGTGATACAGCTATAATGGATCCAAATGGATCCAACATCCATTGTGGGTATTGTTCTAGGAAATACATTCTAATACCTTGGTTTACAAATACACAATAAGTGGTCTGCCTGTTAACATTTGGCAAATTTCTTCTATTCCATTGCCATTATTAAGTCAAATAGGGAAAAGTAAAGAGACAAACAGAATCTTCAGACCAGGATTGGGCACTATGTTATCATTGTGACTGATCACCTGAATAAAGGAAACTCTATGAGCAGAGACATACAGCCCTAATTGTGCTTTTGGGACACTTTTGGGAACCAAATTAAAGTATTTTTAATTATTACAGACTGGCAAAATTGAAAGGTCACTAAATGAGTCAAAGAGAAAACTCAAGTAAAAAATTACTTACAATTACTTGCCAGACTCACATCTGAGTTATGTGTCGTATATAAACAGTATTTTACTGAACTGAAAACACAATGTTATGTTTAAGTCTGACAAAACTTCATAATACAACTGTTATAGAACTGCTTTTTACAGCTTTTACAAACATTTCACTGATCTGAAAAGCTACAATTTGAAAGAAATTAGCAATAAAAGGCAAGAACTATGAAGCTGAATTCTAAATTACAATTCCTTGCTTGGTGATGATAGAAATCAATAAAACTATATAATGAGCTAAACAAAAAATTTAACAATCAGTGAAAATCTGATTTTACCAATACAGAAAGCATTTTCCATCACTTACAACCTCCAAAAATATTAGTTTTTTCCTCACCTCCAATGTTTGGCTTTACCTATATACAAAAGTGAGGACGCCAATTATTTGAGAGAAAAGAAAAAGATATGAGTTTATAAAGGTAATTCTGACTCATTGCAGACATTTAAAGAAGATTCAGCAGTAGAATCTGCATAAAATTTCGCTGGAAAAAAATGAGTATAATTGTTTTATTTTTGCTCTTATCATGCATACAAATTATAAATGTGACTATCAGGGATGTTGCATTAAATCAGATAACATATGTCAAGACCATGGTATCATGCTTAGCAGTTAGATCTCAAAAGATAACTGCCACTATTATCTGAACATAGTAGGATCTTGTTTGACTGTCGTTACAAACCTGGTGCCTGTCACAAGCACTTAACAATGATCTGTTAACTGACTGAAACAAAAGTAACATAAAACTTCATTTTAGTCATGGAATAGGCAGGTTTATATTGATTTTAGATTTTCATAACTACCTGTCTGAAATTTGATATAACCTGGGTTTTTTATTTGAAAGTGTACTGACCCCTGCTTTTAACTTAATGCTCCAAAACAAAAAGGAACTGAGAAATTTTTCCCTTCTATTGCTCAGTTTATATAATACAATATGAATCAAAAACCAGAATTTACACTTTCATCTTAGAAAACGCTACCTGTGGCCGAGTCCATGCTCACACCTCACAGATTAGTTATTTGTGATTAATTATTTGAAGACAGAAGCACTCTGTTCTGTGAAATCTAGGAAATGAGGATCTAAGTGCAACTGGCTGCTGGTCAGCACCATCTAAATTGCAGAACCTGTTGCACAGGGTCCAAATAAATTCCAGAAAATCCAAGCTCTCAGGAACACTGATCGGATTCGCAGAACAGGAAGGCGCTGTTCTGTTAGGGCAAGGATGATGCCCGAGAGGAGAGTAAAGGGCTAACTCCATCAGGCACTTGGTATTGCTGTTCGTACTCTGTGGAGGCAGAGAACTGAGAGGATGATTCTCTAACCCGCTCCTAGGAGCTTTAAACAGTACCTAAAAATCATCACCAAAATGTAAGCAAGCTGAAACTAAGCATCTTTTATTTTCTAAGTTTTGACTCCTTTTTTTTCCAGAAATCCTAAATGCTTCCATATTATTTTTATCCTAGACTTCACAATTGGACATTATATTACATTTGTTTACAAGTTGGCAGTTAATTCATATTAAAAAATAACTATACTTTTCTAGATTGGTATCTGTTTAATCTCTAAAAAGTATTGTTAAAGCCAATGTTATGGTTACTCAGTTATATTAAATCTCTCCTATGGCAGAAAGCACATAGCACGAGGAAAAGTACACATTTCACATGCTTCCGAAGAGCTGGAAACATATACCTTACAAATGAGAATAAAATATCAATCAATACTAATAAAATATAAGTAAACGTTAGAATTCACTCAAGAATCAAGATAAACAAAACAAACCGTCAAGCACTACCTCAAAACAGTGCTTTATATTAATAAGACAACTACTCAAGTTTAAAAGGGGGCTCTTCAAATTGAAATTAATGAACAGAGCAACCACAACCTTTAAGCAATACTTCAGGTAAAAAATTTTCTTACTAATTCCTGTAATAATCAACTTTTAGTCCGTAGGAAATTAAGACGGGTCTCCAGACATCACTATTGCCATAGTATCCCTCCATTTCTCCCATCTAAGCCTTTGGCACCCTGACCCCCTGGACAGTTCTAGCTCTATTACTTTCCTCTCTATGTAGCCCTTTCAAGGGAGGCAGTCAAAAATCAAGTCCTCAGTGGTTGGGCTAGAGGAGATCCAATCCAGGCACTCTGGGCCCACCGTACTAAAAGATAAAGCAGTTTACTGTTAAGAATGACAGGCTCAGACGCTACACATTAAGTCTCTTAAAGTTTGTTTTAAACCATAACTCCCTAACTTTTTGGCTCCTTGGAACATTTTGTTGAATAAGAAAGATTCCTTGTTCCAGAGAGATTCCGAGTCTGGCATTTGCTGTCAACATCCTACAGTATCATTTAAAGTTCCTCTCTCCCCTGCATATTCAAGAAAATGCTTCCTGGAGCTATAGGCATGATGTGATTCAGATTCAATTTGTTGGGAAACACTACTTCAAAGGTATTCTTTATTTTTATTTTATGTTTTTGTGAGGAAGATTGGCCCTGAGATAACATCTGTGCCAATCTTCCTCGGTTTTACGTGGGATGCTGCCACAGTGTGCATGACGAGCAGTACTAGGTCCACGCCTGGGATTCAAACCTGCGAACCCTGGACGGCCAAAGTGGAGCACGCAAACTTAACCATTATGCCACCGGGCCAGCCCCCTCAAAGGTGTTGAGGTATACAGAGTTGGAATATTCTAATTCTCTTTCCTCCTTCACTTATTTTGAAGAATAATTATCTAACGAAAAAATCTCATCAATTTCTTGGTTATGTTGAGTTCAGATAAGGAAACTTTCAGTCAGGAAAGCTTGATTCAAAACTAGATTCTCTCCCTTTACTTATCAATTTTCATAAGTTAGTTTTCTAGCATTCTTTGAAGATGAAAAATGAGATTTTCTTTGCGGTGTCTGTGAACTTATGAATTTTATCATATATTGTTTTCACTCAAATCCGTTAGTAGTAGTAGAAATGCTGTTCAAACTATCCAAACTTAAGTCAGTCTTAGCTTCTTCAAGTTGGCTCCTGGGTCCTTTCGACATGAAACCAAGTAGCCTTTGTTATCTTCTTTACTTTCGTATGTGAAAAGATATCTAGGCTCATTTAGTACATTTCCTGCCCAGATCTAAAATCCATCATTTCTCTAAGATTCCCCAGTTCCTCTGAATGGAAAAACACAATGTGGGTAGTAGGGGTGCTTGCTGCTACTGGGTTGGTAATTTGTTACAGGTGATTTTTGTGGATAGAGCTAAGAAATACGTACTTTCGGGATAAAATGTATGAATCCCACTGATACTTTCAATTTAGAATCATGAATACAGGGTGCAATGTACTCTCATCAGTTTTATACCTGTATCTCCCATGCAGAAAATACTGTTTTTTAGGAAACCAAAATAAACCCTATTAGGGGTCTCTAAGTCCACAAAGTAGACACAGAGGAGACAGAAGGGGCTAACATTTATTCAAAGAATCTCCAGGAAACCTTTACTGTAATGGAGATGATGCAGCTCGTTTATAAAGGATCAGCGAGGTTTCCAAAGTCACCAAGTGAAAAGTGAAAAATGCCTTCTAGCAAAGCCTCAAACTATTTGGTCAATTCTTTGTATTAATGACTTTCTCCTTTTTCATTTCAGGTTTCATTATTTCATTGAATGTATTTACCTTCTCATTTATGAATATGTGATAACAGAAGAATTCCAAATTGCATAATCCAATGGTTTTTTTCCCTATAGTTTCTTCTTTTGTGAACTAGCACTTTGAGGGAACTCAGGCAAAACTGCAACATATGGTAATTTGTTGGGACACATCTTCAGGCATTCCATATCGTTATACTTCTTTAGTATCCCAGCACAGAAGACTAGACACCAAGTCTCTGAGGTAGATGTATTTGTGAATATATAAGAAAACTGCTGGTAATACTGAAAGACGAAACGGCTTTTTAATCACAATGCAGGAAAATCTATGCTTCCCATAAGTTTGAATTCACATGGAGAACAGTCCGGGCTTCGTGCTGCCACGGGCTGCATGCCCCACTCCCCTCGAGGCTCACAACCTAGACTTGAAGGGCTGAACATACAGAGAAACTTTTTGATGATTTGCTGATCCCCTCAAATACCGAAAACCCCATCCCATTTCTCCTTCCACTTCCATTCCCCAATACTAGCAGAAAGAAATGAAGCATGGGGCACCCAGTCCACAAGAAGCCAAAAAGAATCTCTCAGTGTTGTTTGATTAACTACTCTATTGGACATATCCACATCTTATACCACAACACAGCTCAATTCAATTCACGTACACATAAAACTTCAGCAGTGATGCACGCTCAGCACAGTCATAACCACGTTGATGTGAGCTACCAGCTTCTCCCAGGGCCATAGTGATCTGGCTCCTCTACTATATAAGAAATATGAAGACGATGGGGGGAAATGAAGTTCAATCTGGTTCTCTCTCTCTCTCCCTCTCTCCAAATACCTGATGCAGATAAAGCAGAAATTGTGTGTATATAACGTTAAACACCGGTCTGCAGAATAGTTGAGGCAGATAGAACAGGCTGATTCTCTTCTCAGTTGATCTGCTCTGATGGCTTTACAAGAGCTGAGATACACTTTCTCTCCTTTTCTCTAGGAATCTTCTCAATCCAGCTGAATGATGAGTTTCGGTTTGGAGAATGAAATTCTCTTCTTCTTCTCAGGGGTTCAAAGGCCATTCTCTTGGCCTCCTGGGTGCTCCTCCCAGGGAGGGTAAAATCTCACAAGGCAGAGCTTGTGGACTCCAATAAAAAGGCCTCAGAGCACCCAGAGAAGAGTGCTAGAGTTGAGAATACGGATTCAGAGTCCCAGCTGTACTCCCCACAAGCTGTTACGTCATGGGGAAAGAACTCTGAGCTTCCCTCAGTGGGGAGGAATGAGCTTACACCTAAACAATAGTGACCAAACACAGAACACATGCTAAGAGTTCACAAGCTGAAGGCTGCGGGGAGGTAATAAAGGGCAGCCTGGTGGAGAAGAAACCCAGTTAGAAACTCCATTCTTGCTACCAAATACACCAAACACCCGAAGTAGTTTAAAGCGTATGTTTGTGTATGGATCAATATAAAATTGTATAATATTCAAACGTACTAGTTTGAAAGTGCTCAGCAGCAACTTTCTTGCCTATATAGACCTGATATGTTACTTTTTTAAGGTAAAAAATAATTATAAGATTTAAATCTCAATTTACTTAGTTAACAGTAATCCGATGACAACGATGTGAAAAGACTGAATTTACCTCCTCGTACAAATCCATTAGTGGCTATTGCTGAAGTAGATAATCCTGTGATAGTTGTCACAACAGTGGCCATTGTTATTACAAGGACCGACAGACCTTTAGGGAAAAAGAAAAAGAGATAGAGAATACTTATACTCTTATTTAAACCAGCTATGTCTATGTCTAGAACCGGTTAGTCTGAGTATAATGAATTTACATAATAACTTATAAATTACCTTATTTTTATCCTATTTTAGAAAAATCAAATCAGAATTACGAAAAAACATTAAAACAACAATCTGATACAAAAGAGAACACAGCTTAAAATGATTCCAATTGCTTGAATTTTATGAGACTCAGAGCCTAAATATGCACACAGCACTTTGCTTATTCATTCTCAAATGAATCAAGCAGTACATAACTTGACTCACCTATTCCAGCTTGACCCACAATCCATGACAATCTAATGAAGAGCATCACACCCCAAATGTTTAACATACAACGTACCTAGGAAAGAAAGAGGTCAAGTCACAGTTGAAGAAAAGTGATCAAATATGACAGTAAATGCTAAACTAGCCAATCATAGGACAACATACATTTAAAACTATAGAAAGTTATATTAAATCTAACTCTTATCCTAACCTTTTAAGTTTTTTTAAAGAGCTCCACGAGAGCCTAAATGTGAGCTAATAGCTGATTATATGTATATATCTACATACATACACACCCCCCCATTATAATTATCTGAAGCAGCAGAAGCAACTGAAGAAAGGTGGAAGAAATATTTTAAGACTTCAGCCTTAAAAAAAGTAGTTCATGTTCCCCTTTACCAATATATGTGTTTAATTTTTCCTTATTCTTTTATAACATCCTAATTTCATGATTTCTACAACAGCTTTAAGTATTACATACTTGTCGACACAAAATGCCGGTTGTTCACACATCTTTCAAAAATCTAAACTATTTGTGAGACAGTTTCCCCAATTTATTTTTATTTGTTATGCTCATATGTAGAACACAGTCTTCTAAAATACTAAAATCTAAGAACAGGCAAACAATGCTAGGGAGCTTCACATTCACTCTATTGCTTAGGCAATAAAATTACTACTAGAACTGGGATTTTCCCTCTACTTCTCCCCTAAATGTCAATACGACTTCAACTAAGTGCTTCCAAAGTCCCAAAGAGAGGTCACTTTAGCTCGTCTACTCTAGTCAGATGCTCTGTGCCTATTCAAACACAGAAAAACAGAAGTAAATCTGAACTTTAATAACTTCAACCTGTCTACTGAAGTGATGTCAACACTTAAGAAACAGATTTCTCCTTTATTCTGTTGCCTGTTAACTTCTATACATTTCTCTTCAAAAGGTAATGAGATAGCTGGAAAGGAAGCAGGCATATTTCAGCTCTATTGCCTCCCCAACTTTCTTGATTCTGATGCTCCCATCAATTTAATAGCTTCATACTTACTTGTGAAATATGTGAGATTCACAAGAGGTAATAAAGTATAATTTAGAGGTAATCCAGTATAATTTGAGTAAACTAATAAATATGTCCTGTTTCCTTTACTGAATTTAATATCCACAAGGAAAGGAGGTCTAAGTTATTTATTTGGTCTTCCATAACACTCAGATAAAACAGTTTAAAAAAAAGAAAGAAGAGTTCTTGAGAATTAATGAGAATATTAGGAAGATTTTATAATAAATATCAATGCTGTAACTCTAAAATTAAGTCTACAGGTACATACTAGTACACCCTTGATCCAGCCAAACTTCACAACTCCTTTGCTTTCCGCAGTATAAGTGACCACAGCATCTCTGGTTGGAGTACTTTCTTCCCCATTTGCAAAGCCATCCTCAAAAGGTTCCTGGTTATAAAAGGAAACGTGAGTTATGCTTAAGAATTATTTAAAATTTAAAATCACCTGATAGAAACAAACATCACTAAACATACTTAACCATGTTTAAGAGGACATAGTACAGATTTCCAAGAATCAAGGGTTTCTGAATATTTTACCTGAGGAAAATGTAAGCAATAAAGTAGAAGAAAACCTTAATTATTGAGAGTTTTAAAAATTTAAATCTTATCATGACAGTAAACCGATTTTAATCATTTCAAATTTTAATTACACTTTGGTGGTAGCTGGAGAACACAACGAATACTGTTTGCTAAGTATAGACTAGCTAGGTCAGTCAATTCAGACCTTGTCTCTCCAGCCACATCTTCACATTGCCTAGCTGGCATCCTTCCCACATAGGAAATTTCAGCATTAACAATTTAAAACTTATCACCAATGAACAGTTTTCCCTTTATAGTTCATGACAGCAGGATTCCTATGGATCCCAAGATCCACTCATAACTCCCTTTACTCACTCCTTATCTGCAGTCAGTCAGTCACTCAGGGCTCTTTATTCTTTCCTTTCATAACTTTTCTCAGATTCAGACATGAATTGATTGACACAACACATTTTCACAACTAGTATTCCTTTCTTAGGTTTTTATGTTTCACCTCTGATTCAATAATTCTTAGTTTTTTGTTTTTTACCTTCTCTTTCTCTCCACGGTTCTCAACTTTTGTTCAGTCCCAACATACCCAAGACATATGACAAATTTCCAAACCAGTAACAGTGCCTTCAAGGGTCATGAAGGGTGGATGGAGGTGTTCAGAGACAGAAAATGTTCTAGATCTAGAATCATGTCCTGGGGCCGGCCCCATGGCGAGTGGTTAAGTTCACACGCTCCGCTTCGGTGGCCCAGGGTTTCACAGGTTTGGATCCTGGGCGCAGACATGGCACCACTCATCAAGCCACGCTGAGGCGGCATCCCATATGCCACAACTAGAAGGACTCACAACTAAAAATACACAACTATGTACTGGGGGCTTTGGGGAGAAAAAGGAAAAATAAAATCTTTTTTTTTTTTTTTAGAATCATGTCCTTAACAGTACCCCGTCGTCCTTCTTCTACCCGTATCTCAACAGCAGGGAACAAAACACAGCTACATTTCAAACTCATTCTTTAAATACTGAAGAGTCAACTAAATTAATTATCTTTTAAGCCTGAAAACTGTGATCTAGATTTCCTACAGTACTTTTTTAAAAATCATTTTCAGTGGTTCTATACCTGGCTTCTAGTGAATTCTGAATATAACTATTTTTTCATAGAAATGAGCTACAGCAAGTTCTGTGTTACCACAGAGCAAAATCTATGTAATAATCCAAACTCCCTTTTTTCCTTGACTGGTATCTATTAACCAAGCAGACTCATTTAATTCGAATTAATGCATTATTTCTATATGGTTTTCCGAAGTGCTATCAACCTAGATTAGCTCTTAAGAATCCATATTTATGTAACTTAACTACTGCTAATTCTTACATTTTTAAGCAACAGAAGAAACACTATAATAAGTTAGATGCAATAAATAACAAGTATATTGCTTTGAAAATTATTTTACTTAGGCTTTTTTTTTTTGAGGAAGATTAGCCCTGAGCTAACATCCGTTGCCAACCCTCTTTTTGCTGAGGAAGACAGGCCCTGAGCTAACATCTGTGCCCATCTTCCTCTACTTTATATGTGGGATGCCTAACACAGCATGGCTGGGATCCGGGCTGGTGAACCCCAGGCCACCAAAGTGGAGCAGATGAACTTAACTGCCACATCACCGGGCTGGCCTCTACTTAGGCTTTTTAATGATGTTAAGAGAAAAATAATCAAATTTTAAACTAATCCTCATGTTTGCATTAACAGGCATAGCTATAACTTATGTGAAATACATGGAAAATAAGTCATTATAAGATTACTAAAAATTTAAAAGTGAACTCTAATGTTAACCACTTCTGATAGTACACAAATTCTTTAAAACAAATCCTAAGAGAAATAAATTACAAAATTTCCCCTACAACATACAGTTTCATAACTACTACCTACTGTATACCCCAGGCTCATTGTATACAGAACCCCTCCCATAAAAAAAGATTTTCAAATGACCCAATCTTCTATTCTTTAATAGCTTTATTGAGCTATAATTCACATACCACACAACTCACCCATTTAAAGTGCATAAGTCAATGATTTTTAGTATATTCTCAAAGTTGTACAGTTATCACCAAAATCAATTTTACATTTTTATCATCTCCCAAAAAACGCTCCATGCCCATTAGCAGTCACTCCCTATTTCCCCTTTCCTCCAGCTCCTGGCAATCACTTACTGACTCTGTCTCTATGGATTTGCTATTCTGACATTTTATATCACTGAAATAATGGAATCATACAACATGTGACCTGTGTGTGTGGGTTCTTTTACTTCGCATAACACTTTCAAGGTCCATCTATGTTAAAGTATGTATCAGTTCTTCACTACTTTTTATTGTCGGATAATATTCCATCGTCTGGATATACCACATTTTGTTTATCCAATCATCATTTGATGAATATTTGGGCTGATTCCGCATTTTGGCTATTATGAATAATGCTGTTGTGAACATTTGTGTACAAGTTTTTGTGTGGACATATGTTTTCCTTTATTTTGGGTATACCTCTATGAGTGGAACTGCTAGGTCATGAAATACTTTTGGAAATGACTACTTCTGGTCATTTTTCTCATCTCCTGTTTTACATCAGACTGTAGACTGTCACTCCTCATTTCAATGTATCTGCCTATTGTCATCCCTCTTCCTCACTTACATAGTGGTATAAACGTGTAAACCAGTAACCAATTAAACTTGTTAGAGATATATAAAAACAGGGGGGAAAAAAAGTGACCAAGGGTCTGTGTAGCTGAATAAGAAAAGCAACCCACTTTGGCTTTACTTCCTCTGTTGGATGTGTTCTAGATAGTAGAGCATCAACGACGAACCCAAATTTAAAAAATGACTCCTCATAGGGACTGACGACTCAACTGTTCAATTATTCAAATAAAACCAGAACAAAAATGCTTGCCAGTTAATTCAACTAAATTTAAGGTAGACAGAAGTTCCTTAGTTTTCACTCTAGGATATTTAGTGCTCTTCAGTTAATTTATGAAGATGATTTTAAAATATTATATAACCTCCAACTATCACAAGAAAATATAATGTCTATAATATATACAAAATATACCTCTCTTCCTATGTCTGTTAAAAGAAAACTAAAGATGTGTGTATTTAATAGGCTACTTTCTCCAAGGTTGAGTATTGATGTAGGTGTCTTTTTAACAACACAAAAGCATGCAGGCATCTTAAAATTTTTGCTCTGTGTGTGTATCAGAATTCCACCTCAAAGTTCAAGATGTAGCAATAATTATGCTAGTTTCCACTAAACTATGAACAATCATATTCAAAAAAACAAAGTAAGATTTTCCAGTGTGTATGAAGTGGTATTTTAAATTCAGATAGGTCCACACAAAACGAAAACTTACCTTCCTTATGATGCTCTAATAGCTGTATTTAAAAAAATGTTATTAATCTCTAAAATATAATTAAAAAATTAAAATAAGTATTTATAGTTCAATCAATATTTAAATATAATGAAATTTGGTTTATAATTCTAGTAATTTCCTGAAGTAAAAGAAAACCAAAGAATACATATATTTTGTTTCTTTAAATACAACAGTTTCAGAGAAATAAGGAAATTGTTAGATATGGCATTTTGTCTACATATAAAAAAACTGTATAAAAATCTTACAACCAGAAAACTTACACATATACAATTATGAATTATGCTAATACAAAGGCACATAAGTAAAATCTTCAGTCTACCTACCATTTTCACAGAAATGCTGGGTTTGTGTTTTTTACCGTTTTTCACATAATGGATAAAAAGTAAAAAATAACAGCATAAATGATTTTATGGATTACACCGTATTAAATGGGGAAGAGGAGACAAAGGAAACAATGGAAGACCAGGAGAGACAGACCCTCAGTAAATGCAAGGATTCCTTAATGAAAGAAATAGAGATACTAGTAAATTATGTCAGCCTGAAAAGGAAATGATTAATTCAGCTGGACATGTTGAATTTGAGGAGCCATGAGACCATTAGGCAGAGAGTTCTATCATACAGTTAAAAATTCATGACTGGATCTCAGGAGAGGGGCCAGGCATAAAGAGTTAGTGGGTAAAGCTATGGAAACAGTATGAAAAGAGAAACTTATGGAGAGAAGACATGAGGAGTTGAACACTTTTCTGGAAAAATACAAAATACAAGAACGAAAGGGAACTCTGGTCTCCGCAGTCATTATTTCTTTGCAGGGAGTAGAGAAAAGAGAAATTTTTACACTACAGATAATCTCTCCTCTCCCTTGTATATTCAAATTTGCACCTCGGCTTCATCATTCTTTCTCCTTTAATCATGGTTAACTTTTTACTGCACACCATGCTCTCGACCCCAAAATGACAAATACTACAATGAAATACTACAGCACGTTCCTCAATGCATGCCACCCTGGTTTCACCCCACCACCACCCCAAAACAGTTTTATTAAGACATCTGAAAACTACTCCGCTGCCAAATCTAGTGTACATTTTTCAGTCCCTGTCTCACTGGACTTTTGAAACAGCATGCGATACTGATGACCACTCCCTCTTTCTTGAAACATTTCTTGAAATACCACACTTTCTCTCAGCCTCTTCTACCTAGCAATTAAACAGTAAGAGTTCCTTCAACATTGGGTCCTATACCCATCTCCTTCTCTCACTCCGTATTTTCTTTCTATGGTCATCTCACCAGACCTGTAGCTTTAAACACCATCTATATGTGATAAGTAATGTGATGGCTTCTGTGTATTTCCAGATCAGACTTTCCCTTTTAATTTTAGCCCTGTGTAAATACTGATGTTCTCACTTGGATATTTCTTATCTTTACTATTCTAACTCTTACCAAATGAGAAAAAGAAATTGTCACTGTGCTATAAACAGCAACTTTCCTCTAAATGAAAAAGGAGAGGGAAATAGTTTCTTTTTTTTGGATTAGTTTTTAATTGCTAAAGGTTGCAGTGAATACTTTATCAAAAAAATTATTTGATGAGAAAGACAGTAAGTTCATAATAATTAAAATCCTTTATAATGTAAACATATTTTATTTATTCCTCACTGCATGTGTCTTAAAAATTTCCAAAGTTTTTTTCAGTTTCCAATATCCAAAAGTTAACTTGTCTTTTAAGTTACCAATTTAAATTATCTTTTACATATCAAAGGTCATATTACAATTCTGCTTTACCTAAAAGAAAACACTAGCTATAATACACTGACTGACTTAAGGTTTAATGGTGACTTTTCAGTAAAAAAATTCTTACAAAATCAAGCTATTGTTTCTTCCCTAACACTGGAATTTTCTTCAGTATTTTAGAGACAACCTAGGATGAAATCAGATTTCTTTTTAAAATAATGGACAAAAATAAAGCTTTAGGAAAAAATACTTATCCAAATTTTTTAAAAATTACAATTAAAAACCTTAACACTGCTTTAACTAGCTCTGTAACCTAGAGTACAGAATTATTTTCTATGTACAACCTCATCAAATGATTAGTGCACACCAATGCAGTTCTCCTTGTTAAACGCTTTAAGTACAAATTACATTAAAATGTCATAGTTATTTCTCTTTCTTCAGACATCTCAGTTACTAAGTTCATAAAATTTTCATCTCAAGTGTACAGTGCAGCACAGCTGGTCTTTGCCACGTCACTGGACAAGGATGTTAATATCCAGGAAAGATGATCCTGTAGTGATCAGAATGTTTTATGATCACATTTTTTTCCAGGGTAAGTAGATAAAGGTGTTTATCAGTGTGCAAGAAAAAAATGAAGATTGTATAAACAGTGCAACTTTTGAATACAGTTAAAATACTAATAAAACACATCTCTGTCAATGTTTATTACCAATCTATTCACTTTTTAGAACAAATTTACTCTGTTTTTACAGTTAAGCTGGTAAATGAGTGGTAAAAGTTATCTTTGCTCAGTAATTTTAGGCCATGGTAGGCAAAAGACAATAATCTACATGCTTTTTTTTTTTTTTACTTGGGAGGAGGGGGAAATGTTTGGGTTATTTTGTTTATTGGTGTTTTAAAGAACAATTGAGCAAAGCTGTACCAAAGAGTGTCATTAGGTCTAAGGCTGTCACAGTATCCTTTCCAGGTAGACTTAACGATGCTCAAATACGGACACCCTTTGAAGAAGGAAATGTTCCAATTGCTTAACTGCATTTACTATATTAAAAAGTCCAAAGTAACTTCTGATTTCCTTCTGTTAAGATTCTGCATTTGAAACAGAACAAAATCATTCCATTTGCAATAACATGGATGGACCTTGAGAGAATTATGTTAAGTGAAATAAGCCAGCAAGAGAAAGATAATCTGTGTATGACTCCACTCATATGAGGAATTTAAAATTATGGACCAAGAACAGTTTAGTGGATACCAGGGGAAAGGTGGGGTGGGGGGTGGGCACAAAGGGTGAAGTGGTGCACCTACAACATGACTGACAAACATTAATGTATAATTGAAATTTCACAAGATTGTAACCTATCAATAACTCAATTAAAAAAAAAAAAAAGCAGCAGCTCCTAGAATTGGTTGCATTGGAAATTTGATTAAATATTTTCCAAACAAACCAGGACCTACTCAATAGCAATGTTGAAAAGAACCCCAAAGATGCTGTACCGTCTCCTGCAGACAGTTCGTTTCAGTTCTAAATCTAGCAGCCAGCCTTCTGCCATTTGTTTGTTCACTAATAGAATGATGTTAAAAAAAACTTTCCCAAATGCAAAAATTAACACTTTTAATAGAGACCTGTGAAATTTGGCCAGATTTTTCTTCATGTATGCAGAATGTCTAGATGGGACACAGATTAGACTTCTCCATGTTTACTTGGCTAGTTAATTACCACAAAATATTCATTTGGAACATAATTAAGAGCTATAATTGGGCAAGTAAACCAATAAGCATCAATAACTCTGAAAACATTTCCAGTCAATAAATTATTTTCTTGCGTAAAAAAAAGATTCTGCATTTGCAAAAAGCAGTTTCTGGGTATGAACCACAGTCAAATCCTTCTATTCATTCATTAAACAAATATTTATTAATCAATTTTATCAAGCACCTACTAGGTACTTTCCAACCCTCCTAGAGATGATATTTTATAGTAGAGGCTAGAGATGAAAGATAGGTCTTCTACCTTAAATCTGGGGTATTTTCTACTCTACGAAGTAGTCTCTATTAAATTAAATGCTGAACCCAGTCAAAAAAAGGTCCAGCACCTTTTCAGTAGTAACTTTCTTTTCAAGTGACAACCTCTGACAATCAGTTTCCTAATCTGTAAAACGGAGATAAAAATCCTTGCCCGCCAGCACCATCTCCTTGGAGTCTTGAGGTTTTCTAAATAAAGATCAATTTATAGTAAGACAGCCACCTAAAGCAAATGAGGCTTCTAGCTCTTGGCTATAAAGCTAACTGATACAACGTGATTATAATATAGTAAATTTAAATGCCAGCACCATGTTAGAAATGTGAGAGTATGGCTCAATTGTAGTTATATATTTCAAAAGAATTAATAGGAAACGTATTCCTAGGTGTCCTGGCTTTTCAATGCCTGGCCACGTTTCAACAAAAAGACTACACACTCAGTTGACCCTATCAAAGCAAGGGCAGCAGGTCCCTGGGACTACACATGCTCTCGGGGCCCAGTCAATGATGCTCCTGAAGCACATGTTGAGAAGTCCAGACCCATCACAGTACGGGAGGACCAAAGTCCATGCCAGTGAGCATCCCTTGACAACTTCTGCAACTAAGGATCCTCTTCCTTTTGTCCCCTCCACTGCGTCTCTGAAGAATATATTGCATTAAATCTTGATCATGTTTTTTGGATGCACTTGAGTCTATACTTCTGTGTAAAGGTCCATTTACTTAAAGGAACAAAATTTGCTTTCAGCATCACCTCTGTTTAACTACAAAGTGATTCTTTAATATACTAACTTACAGAGTTAATGAGAGGTTCACATAAGATAAGGTATTTGTGTACCAAAAAATAAAAAACAAGGCTGATTATTTATTAAAGATGAAGACAATTACAAAGGAAGAAAGAAAAATAGGATATAAATATGTGATAGTTTAAGACAAAGTTATATTTATTGGCTAATCTTTTTTTCTTTTTTATGGCGAGTAAGAAGGGCCCTGAGCTAACATCTGTTGCCAATCTTCCTCTTTTGTTTTGCTTGAAGAAGACTGTCTCCAAGCTAACATCTGTGCCACTCTTCCTCTATTTTGTATCTGGGACGCCACCACAGCATGGCTTGATGAGCAGTGTGTAGGTCTGCACCCAGGATCCAAACCTGCAAACCCCAAGCCGCCAAAGCGGAACATGTGAACTTAACCACACCATGGGGCCGGCCCCACTAATCATTTTTTTGCAACCACAAAATATGGGTCAAACAAATTCACCTTGCTGAATGAAGATCAGAGAACTACTAAACTGCTTTCTAACACTTTGATCTATGAAATAAAATTTAGATCCCAATCCCAATTGATATTCCTTTCTACACAGTAAATCAATCTTACCAAATAATCTAAACTGCCAGAAAAAAAACAATATGAACAGGAAAAGAATGGGGAGTGGGGATACATAAAGTTTTAATGTATTTAACAATTACTTATTTAAAAGAAGGTGCTAGGTACAGGGTAGTAGCTACAGTAGAGAATACAAAAATTTTTAAACACATGAAAATGTTTACCCTTATTCAAGTTATCCAATTAAATTATGCTGGTAGAGCACATTATCTAATAATTCTGGCAACTACAACCACCAAAAAAGTCACAAGTCCAACATTAAGGGAGATCACAAAAAAATAAAACTGAAACACTCTCTTCCAGAAGTTAAGTTTTAAATTCTATCCCAAATTAACACTTGCACTAAATGAAAAGTAATATGAGAAAGCCTAGTTAGCAGTGTAACAAGCTGCCTTAGTAATTAAATACACTTTATTTCCATCTGTTTCTGAGCAATTCCCTTACTATTTCCTATAACTACACAAACACTTGGAAAATATAATGGATGATTTTTTTCCCCCATGACTCAAAGAGTTCAATTTTGGTAAGAATTGGTTGAAGGTTAGGAAATAATTTGTTTTTGCATATTTAGGGGTGAGGTGAACCCTGGCATAGAATACGACCCAATCTACATTTATTGTGATATACACTGGATTTTTTTGTACTAATATTGCAAGATACGAAATAGTAGCTTCTGCCTTCAAGAAGCAAGAGTTTCTTCTAAAATACAGTTGTACATAATCTAGATCTAGTTATCGATTACCAATGGGATAAACTAAGAATTCTCAGCATGTCAGACCTCCATAATCTGTCTGGCTCACTTTAATAACAGCCATCATTTACTAAAAGCCTACGATGTGTCAGACACTTCCCCAAATGCTTGCAGGTCCTACTTCCCTGAATTGACACATCTTTGAGAGGCAGGTATTATAATCCCCACTTAACAAATGAGGAAATAGTCTTTTGAGAAGTTAACTTACCCAAAATCATGCAACTATTAATGGAGCAGTACAGAGAATCTTCTAAATGGTAGAATTCCACATATTACAGTGAGCCAAGGTAAATTATTTTAGGTATCTATTTTGGGCAAGAGGACAAAAGATAGACAAATCACCCAACTCAGGAAACTGTCCTGCTTGAACTTCCCAATTCCCCAGCTATTTTCACTCTTCCCCTTGCTTCATCTTTCCATCCTTCCTCTACCTTCAAATCTACAGAACCTAAGGGCATCTGACATGGTCCTTATAAAAACAACAGTAGAGGTTCTGCACTGGATGTCACTAGAAAGGATTTTATAAATCTCTTGTGCTTTCAATAAATTCCCCCAGGGTCTACAATGTCTATGAAACTCTTTGCCCTATAGCATTGTTACAGACAGCTACACTGGACCACCTACGGAGGGGAAAAACTGCCAGTGTCCAGATATAATCCATCTGGGCAGGCATGTCAAATATTTAAATATGCAGTTGTGTAGCAGATAGACTTATGCATGTTACTTAACTTTAGAAGTTTATTTGGAGACTATTGTGGTAGAAAGGGTAGAGAAAATAGGCCAATCACTCAGTTTCTATGTTACCTAGGATTTATCCTTTTCCAATTAAAAACCCACATTAGCTGCTCAAGCTAGCAACTCCTATAATCAGATGTTCCAGGTTATACTAGGTTCTTTCCTCCCTCAGGCTTTACCACTGCAACCTCTTGACCCCTGGTCCCACCTACACATCCGTGCCCTGCAAGGAAGGCTTGAAAAGTAAAACTGTTCACCAGAATTCTTGAGATTTGTCATCAATGTTTTGTTACCACACATGATAAGACTTGACATGATTAAAGAAAAGATAAATATTAGTCTGACTGTTTTAGAAATGAAGTTTCTGTATTTTTCCAACCAAAGGCCACTTTCCTATTTCTATTAATTTTCCTTGAAGGTTTTTATACCCACTCAGACTTCTAGCTTCTAAGTTAGAAAATAACTGAAAGAATTGTAACTATCATATTTAATTTGATATAATATTGCTTTTATTGCTGAAACACTGGTTTTAAAGTATTTTCTCCAGAGGGACTTTTTGCTTGCTGTTCCCTCTGCGTGTAACGCACTTTGTCGATGGTTGCCTCTTTCTCATCCTTGGGGTCTTGGCCTAAATGTAGCCTCCTCCTTCCCAGACCACCCAACACGTAGTTTCTTCTCATCAATTCCTCTTTTATTTTCTTCATAGCATATATCACAGTCTGTAATTATCTTTTTATTTACTCAGTTTTATAATCTATGCACCCAACTCCACTTCCTCAATATGGATTAAAATGGAAGGTCCACAAGGGCACAGCCCTTTTCTGTCATCTTTATTGAAGACATAGTAAATGAATATTGAGCCTTTATGGGCAATCTCTCCTTTCAAATAATATCCTGAAATAGGAGAACTGAAATTTAAAGTGTCTGCTCCCAAGTTAGATCTGGGTTCAAATTCCAACTCTGCTACTCACAAGCTATGGAAACTCTAGCAACCTCCCTGGTCCTCAGTTACCACACCTGTTAAATGAAGATAATATTATCTACTCCACACTGAGAAGATGAAGTGAGAAAATATGATGATTGTATAGAACACAAAAACTCTCATACACTGCTAGTGGGAGTATAAGCAACTTTGGGAAAAAAGTTTGAACATTATCTTCTCAAGTTGAAAATACGCATACCCTTTAAGCCAGCAATTCTACTCCTAGGTATATCCCTATAGATGCAGAATATTTATATGAAGCAGAACACTCGTACAAAAATGTTCACATTGGAATTGTTAAAAATTGCCAAAAATTAGACACAATCCAAACATCCATAACTGTAGAATAAACTACAGCATTTCATACAATGGAAGATAAATAGGAATAAAAATGAATGAATTACAAATATAAACATAACAGGAAAAGATGATATATACTGTATGATTCCATTTATATAAAGTTTTAAAGCAGGCAAAACTAGACTAATAGTCTTCAGGAATACATAAAGGTGACAAAATCCATTAAAAAAAAAAGATCAAGACCAAGACCCAAGGAAATGCTCACCTTTAAGTCAGGACAGCTGCTGCTTCGGGCGAGGGGCGGGGGGTGGAATATGATTAGAAAGGAGTACACAGAGGGTTTCTGGGGTGCCAGCAATGGTCTATTTCTTGATCTGAGTGATGATCATTTGATTAAGTTATACATTTATGCTTTATGTCTTTTTTTTTCTGCTATATTCCATACACATACACACAAAAAGATTAAACCAGAAAATGCGTTAAGTGATTGATAACACTGCCTGACATTAACAGAGTAAGTGCTCAGTAAACTTTCACTATTATTATAAATAACAAATAAGTGAACTATTATTCCAACTGCCCATGTCATGAGCTTAAATAACTGGGTGTTGAACAAATACATAAAAATAAATACTGCAGAACATCATTAATCTAGATTCTACTACATAGCTTCTTGTAATTTGATATTTGGAGAGTTTAAGATTACCTCTGGAAAAATAAAACAAAAAATTCACCTTTACCTACAAATATGGCATCCCCACTCTACATGGTGATAAAGGATTCATCACCTACACCATCGCAAGTCCATAGAGTACAGTGTGAAGAATGCGGCTTTGATGACCAACATTCACACTGCTACAAATATTCTGCAACTTCTCTAACACTAGAAATGTGTTTAGGAAATGACAGCTTCCGCTCTTGGCTACTTCCTTTGGTGGCACCTGTAAGTACTTCACAGCAGGACTAGCTAGGGTACTTCACAGCAGGACTAGCTAGGGTTAATGTTAGATCGCATGGTCTGAGAATAGAAGCAAAACTTCTGGATTTAGCTTTTTCAAGCAAATTAAATCACTGTTAATGATAGCCAGTGGAATGGAGAATCTTTATTTTAGTGTACTCTTAATATACAGGAACTTATCACTTTGTTTACAAGTAGATTGTTGATTTAAATAAATCCAAAATTACATTTCAAAAATGATAACATTCACCAATAAATGCTATTTGTATCTTAAAAACAAACTTCTGAGCTAAAGAACTGATAAAGATACATTAAAGATAACAATTTCTCATATAGTTTAATAGCATCTGCTTAATACTAAGGTAAGCCAAAATGTTAAATTAATATCACAAAGCACAGCCAAATTAGTAACTAAAAATGGATGCACATATATGCAAATTGAGAAGCCAAAGTAGCTGGGTTTATTCTAACAATTTTTTCATTAAGTACTAGCCAATTATATCATCCCAAAGCTACCAACACTTCCTATCCGTGCTGTCGGTGATTGGTGTATTCAGTGTAATGCTCCCATACAGACTACTCACTCAAAACAAAGTATTGTTTTACAGGAATCCAATCTGCTCTGGTTAACAATGGTCTATTAATATCCAGTGGCATTAATGCAAAGCTCAAAACTCAAGTGCCACAGATAAAAGTGGATGGTGTGACCATGTGACTTTGCAATGAACCAAGTCAGAACTGCTGATTGCAGTCAAAAAATTCAGTCCCCTTCCTAGCCCATCATGTTGTTCTTTACTAATCATTCAAGACTGAGTTACAATAGAATATGTTAAGAATAGCATAACTTATGCATCATTTCAAATCCTACACAAGTTGCTAATGTCAACAAAATAAGAGCCTGAAGAGAAACAGCTTGAAAACATTTTAATTCAAATTACCAGAAAACTTAAACCTTCCAGTATCAAATAATATAATTATGTGATCTACATTTCAAATTGTTTTACTTTTAAAATAAGAAGAACCAAAAGTTGTCAAGGATTTACATACATGACTAGCGGCATCATAAATGGGTAAAATATTAAAAAAGCAATATACATGCTTTTTATTAAGTAGAAAACAAAAACTACATTTAGTGGATGAGATGCACTTGGTATTTCATGTACTTCTCACATGAATATATGATATTTCTCACTGTGAATTATCATCTATCCCATTTTCTCTAGAAGGAACCTGAGGATCAGAGGTAGCAAGTCCTTTTTCTGAAGGTCACACAAGTAGAAAGTGTAAAGACCAAGATTTAAATCCCTGACTGACAGCTAAACTATGTGTGCATGAAAAAGAACCTAGGGTGAATGGAAAAAAAGCAAAGACCAGAAAGGAAATACTCTTAATAGATACGAGTGCTCTGGGTGAAATCCGTGAGTTTGCTGCCTTTTTTAACTGCGAGCACTCCCCAACTGCGTATAAGGTGGATGGCTGAAAGTGAAGCCTTACTAGCTTGAAATATGAGAGAAGAGAGCCCAAAAGCCAGGAAAGGAATTGGAAATTAGGTGGGAATCTCTAGAAAAAAATGGAATGACGGTGAATGTAAGCCTCAAATCTCAGCTGACCACTAAATTACACAGGTAAAGGGGAACTCCCCCCATCCCCCATCACCCCACCCCCCAGTGAGCCAGGCTAAAAGAGCACCAGCTGGAAACAATAAAACAAAAGATAGCATCTTCTACATAGCAGGCAGAGAGGACCCAGTTTACAGTTCGAGCCAAGGCAAGTTAAGTACCTGTTGGAACAGTAAACAATAATCTTTAGAAGAATATAAAAATAAACCAAAAATAACCCAGAATTGCTACAATGTATTATCTACATATCCAATTGTCACCCAAAAATATTACAAAACAAGAAAAAATAATCCATCATGAGGAAAAAAACCATCATTAGAAAGTACCTCCAAGTGGGGCCAGATGTTAGATTTAGGAGACAAAGACTTCAAAATAGGGGCTGGCCCCATGGCCGAGTGGTTAAGTTCGCGCGCTCCGCTGCAGGCGGCCCAGTGTTTCGTTAGTTCGAATCCTGGGCGCAGACATGGCACTGCTCGTCAGACCACGCTGAGGCAGCGTCCCACATGCCACAACTAGAAGAACCCACAACGAAGAATACACAACTATGTACCGGGGGGCTTTGGGGAGAAAAAGGAAAAAATAAAATCTTAAAAAAAAAAAAAGACTTCAAAATAGCTATAATAAATACACTCAAAAATTAAAGGTAAATATGGTATCAGTGAATAATAGAGAGGGAATCTCAACAAAGAAATGGAAGCTGTATTTTAAAAATTAAAAATTCTAGATCTGAAAAATCACAATAATTGAAATGAAAAAATTCACTAGGACTCAACAGCAGAACGGAAATGGCATAAGGAGGAAGCAGTGAGGAGCATTAACTTACAGATACAAGAAACTGAACAAACCCAAAATGGATACACTCAGAGAAACACCCTTACCCATGGTCAAATTGCTGAAGGCCAAAGGTAAGGAGAAAATCTTGAAAATAACCAGAGAAAACCAATATATCATACAAAGGTATGCAATGATATGATTAATGGCTGTCTTCTTATCAGAAACAATGGTGGCCAGAAGCCATTGAAAGTGCATACTAAAAGGACTGAAAGAAGAAAACCCTGTCAACCAACAAGTCTACATCCAATAAAACTATCCGTCAAAAGTGAAGTGAAATAAAGACATCTTCAGATAAGCAAAAACAGAAAGAATTTTGTGGCCAGTTGACCTCCATTAGAAGAAGTACTCAATGAAGAGAAACTGTATCAGATGGCAACACAGATCTATAAGAAGAAATGAAAAAAAAAATGGAAATAAATGTGAGTATAAAATACCATATATTTTTCTTCTCTTCTCTTTTCTTTAAAGCCATATAACTGTTGAAAGCAAAAAGCACAACAGTATATTGTTGGGTTTATCAAGTATATGACAACCAGAGCACTAAGAAAAGCAAAGCATTCTGTTTTAAAATTCCTATATTTTAGCTGAAGAAATTCAATATTCTTTCTAAGAAGAGCAACTACTAAAATAACAATGCAAAGAGATACATAGCTAGAAAGTCAATAGAAGAATTAAAATGGAATCCTAAAAAATATCTGATTAGCACAAAAGATGGCAGGAAAAGAGGATTAGAGGAACAGAAAACAGATCTAAAAAACCTCAGAAAACAAACAGCAAAATTATCAGGCCTAATTGCAACCAAATCACAATAAAAGTAAATGGACTAAATAATGTACAAAGAGAAAATGAAAGTTACGGTACATGTATTCTATGATGTATGTATGTGTGTGTGTATATATACATCTCAAACATTCACTTAAATAGATTATTATGGGTGACATAAAACTGACTATTTATTTACTAATGATTATTTAATCCTAGGTGGAAAGAGTAGGATATAAAATTGTAGTTTTAAAATGTACATAAAAATGCAAAAAATGTTAAGGATTTGAAGTCTAACTTACTTTCTCTATTTCCCAAAACTTCTCTTTATAATGAAATAATAATAAACATTTTAAATAAATAAACACAATGAAACCCTTGGAGTAAATTTTCAAAGTCCTGCCCTGGAAAGGATTAATCTTCAGCCTCTTGAAATTTGATATTTTAGGATGACTTGAGACTGCAATTTTCCAAAAATGTGTAGCTCTTTGACTCTTATGTTAAGATTTAAAACACCATTGTTACTTTGTGCCAACACTAGCCTAGATGGAGATGCTGTGATAACCAAAACTCAGGTCCTATCTTTGCGTCTACTGTAAAGGGCTATTCTAACCTGTATTTTTCTGAGAACTCTATTTCTGCTTTTCAATATTTTCTTGTCTTCTGTCTCTACAACATGCTGGCTCTCTCTGGATCCACCTCTGCCAGTGTTCACTTTCCCTTCTAACTTGCCCTGGTTCTGGATATCAGGTAGCTGTATTTGTTATAGCTACACAGAAAGTGTAACTATACAGGCACCCCCACTTGTAGATGTGGTGAATCCCTTGCTTCGCTTAATTACTGGATTAGCTTTGTTTCTGATCAGCAAATCTGCCAAATAACTGGGGTTGAAATAGATGAGACAGTATCGTAATCTCTCCAAGCCTACAAACCAAATCTGTTATTTGTAAAAATTTATAGGTCAGCAGGACTCAAGAGTAATTTATCATAAAGCTTAATTTCTAAAATAGTAAAGCCTGATGGTTTATGTCTGAAACCATTAGGTTCTATAAAAGAGAGGTAATATCGAGGCCAACTTTTCATGTGAACTCATCAGGATTCAAATTTATCAGTTAGTATTTGTATGTCTGACTTCCCTGTAGGATTTTAATAGGGGACCTAATAAGCAACATACGTTTCTCCTAACACCTCACATGTGAGCTTAGGTTATGAGTTTAATGTGAGGTTAGTTTAATGTGCCTAGGTTTAAATCCAGCATCTACCACTTACTGGGTGTGAAACTTGGGCAAGTTGCTAGTAGCCTTTGACTTCATCTATCTGTAAACTACTTGGTTTGCAAGGTTATTGTGCCCAGACTAGAGAGCTCCTGAAATACGGCAGATGTGCACTAACTGGTAACAATGCAATTCAATATACAGTTATCTAAGGGTTAAAGCCAGATCTTTAAATAGTTAGCACTTATCTATATAAGGGTATTTCAAAGTTTGAGAATCAGCACATTAAAGAAAATAACTATATACTATTGTCACAGAGATAACCAAAGTGTAAGACTCTCAACATGGTCTAGGATACTGGTTTGCAAACCTGGCTCTATACAAATCACCAAGGAAAGCTTTTCGAAAACTACATATACAGTAGTCTAGTCCCCCCTTATCCACAGGGGATACGTTCCAAGACCTCAAATGGATGCCTGAAACCATGGATAACACTGAACTCTATATATACTACGTTTTCTTCTATGTATACATATTTGAGGAACAACAGCAAAACTAGCACAAATTTCTCTTTCATTCTTCACAATCTCACAAATAGAAGATTTGTTCTTACTGTAGATCTTACTGAGCAACCTCAGTATATGATTTTTTTTCTTATTAAGTCAAGAGCTTTCACCTTTTCACTCAAAGGAAACACTTTAAGGCTTCTCTTTGGCATATCCAAACTGCTAGCATCACTACTCTCGCACTTTGGGGCCATTATTAAGTGAAATAAGGGTTCCTTGAACATGAGCATGTGATACTGCAACAGTCGATCTGATAACTGAGAGATACTAAGCGACTAATGGGTGGGTGGCATATACAGCATGGATACGCTGTACAAAGAGATGATTCATGTCCAGAGCTGTACAGTCTGAGATTTCATCAAGCTACTCAGAACGGCGGGCAATTTAAAACTTGTGAATTATTTCTGGAATTTTCTATTTAATATTTTCAAACTGCAATTAACCACAGGTAACTGAAACCACAGAAAGCAAAACCACAGATAAGGGTGTATACTCTTTGGGAGAAAGGAGGCTGTAATTCTTCTCCAAGAGATTCTTTTAGAAATTTGGGAATCACTGTCCAAAGAAAAGGACAGGGAGACAGAGACCTAGTTTCAAAAAGATCCAACCTCACCAAGTATTAGTTATGTGACTTTAGGCAAACCACGACCTTGCAAAATGAGACTGCTACTCCAAAACCTTCACCCACCTCCTCCAAAGATAGATTTCAAGACCAAATACAGATATGAAAGCTACAGAGTGCTTTGGAAACTCCACCACTCTATACAATATTATGAAATTTTTCACAGCCTTTCTAATTAAAGACCCAGATCTCCATTCTCAGACTGAAAAGAGAGATATTTCACTGATTCAATAAATACTTCATTGAGGGCCTACTACGTTCTACACACTTTTCTCTGAGGAAAGATCCATGCAAAATTAGACAAAAATCTAAATTTAACGCTTTTAAACTAGTGGTGGCTATCTAATGTGGAAGGAAAGAAAGAAAGGAAGAATGAGGGAAAGAAAAAACTTTCTTTCACTTCCCTGGACAGTACTGTCTGATAGATCTGTGATGGTGGATGTGACGTTCTCTATCTCCACTGTCCAATATGGTAGTCACTAGCCACATGTGGGTACTGAGCACTTAAAATGTGACTCAAGTCACTAAAGAATGAATTTTTAACTTTAATTTTAATTTAAACTTGGCTTAACACCTTATGTAACTAGTGCTTACAGTACTAGAAAGCACCACCCTAGAACATTTAAGAATTTAGGTCACACTTTTGAGAGATACCGATACGTAAAGGCAGAGGAAATTTTAAAAAGAAAAAGTTTAGTAAGATTCCATTTATAAGAAACTTTCTTAAATTTTTTTTTTGAAGATTTTTGTACCAGGAAAAGATACAACCATACAGTGAAACCTGACCAGTCCAAATCTCTTCTAATTTATCTCCAATGAACTAAAAAACAACTATCATGGATATTTAAAAATAAAACAAAATCAAAATAACAAGAAATTATACAGTTCTAAACTGTAGGATATTGGAATTAACACCAACTGGGAGTCAGAATATTTGTTTCAAGTACCAACTGGCTCTGCCAGTTACATGTCCTACGATTTTGGATAGGTTACTCAGCTCCTTTCCATCCTAACCTCCAAATGTGCAACTTGTAGCAATTTGTCAAATGGCTTTGAGAGATTCTAGATAACAAATATAAGGTATGTAAAAGTGTTTAAGATTCTCTTGTACTACATTAATTTATAAAGAATTAGTTCTATTATTCAGCATGTATTGACTGAGGGTCTGCTATGTCAGGCCTATATACAAGGTACTAGGGACAGAATGATAAACAGCCACAGACATACTCTGCTTCTCACAGAGTTTGAAGTCAATTCAAGTTGACTCAAATAATCACATTAATAAATATATTATCACTAGGTGAAATAAGGGCTCTAAGGGAAAAGGGGTTTATCCTAGACTGGAGGATAACAGCTTTCTCTCTGACGAAATAAGGATTGAAGTGACATCTTAAAACTAAAAAGTTAACAGTGTGTGTATGGGGGAGAAAGGAGGAAGAGTTCATAGACACTATCATGTCAAAAGCCCTACGGCCAAAGGAAGTATTGTGCCATTGAATAAATGAAACACTGAAGAAGAGGTAGGCCAGAGATGCAGAGTGAGTTTTAAGCCAAGGGATGAGATGATCAATTTTGTTTTAAAAAGATCATTCTGGGGGCAATAATGACGGGAGGGCATAGTGAATACGGGGAACTCAGTTAGAAGGCTACTGCAGAGGGACATGCTACTGTTTGGTCTAGGATGGTAGCAGGGAAGATGAAAAGAATATTTAGGAATTAAAGCTGACAGAAGGAACTCAGTGATGAACAGGATGAGAGAAAGCATCAAGGATGACTCACAAGTTTCTCACTTGTGCAATATGATGAATAGTGCTACCATTCACAGAGACTCAGAACACACTGAAGAGGCCTGGGCTGTTTCGTTTTTGGAGGGGAAGGGAGAAAATCCTAAGTTTGTGAATCTGGGGGTGGTTTTGAGACATAAAGCAAAAACGTCCGCCAGGCATTAAATGCCCAGAACTCAGAAAAAGGTATAGGTAGGAGACAAAATATGGGGAGTCATTAGCCTACAGATGATATAGCATAAGGAAAGAAAAAAGAACACAGAGGAAGAAAAGCCAGAATCATACCTTGAGGACGGCCAGTTCAGGGATGAAGGAGACTGCTGAAAGAGCCAGACAGGGAGAAGAAAAATTAAGAGATTGGTGTTATGGAAGCCAAGGAAGTGACAAGAAGACGTTAAAAGAACATCAAATGTTGGAACGTTGAAAGCTGACGGGGAAGGAAAAAAAAAGTTTCCTGGAATTGGTGATAAGGATGGAGGTCACTGGTGACTTTAACAAGAACTATTTAGGTGAAACGATGAGGTGGAAGCCACACTAGAGCAGACGGCCGGGGTCCTCGCGGGTCCGCTAAGTCTTCCTCTGCTGGAGCAATCAGTAATGCCCCACCAAGCCACCCAGCTGCAATAAAGCTCCAAAATGACTCACACACCAAACTCTGTTAGAAGCTACACTGTTAGAGGAACTATTCCACACAACCCAACAAAGAACCATCCCAGTGGCTTCTAGAATTCTTAACCTAGACGGGTATCTAATTTGTGAATGTTCAGGAACAGCATAGTGAAAATTTAAAGCGGAGAAATTTCCGAGCCAAAGGGTACTACAAATATACCAGCCGTAATTAGCTTCTGCAAAGAGACAATATTCCACTAAGCTATTTTTGCTTTTCAGATTTTCCCCTTCTACTAATTAGAAATTGCCACGTTCTCTATCAGCTCCAAGTTTTTCATAATAGCTTTAAGACAGCACTGGTACAGATTCTAGTGAGAAACAGAAGAATAATAAAGCGCCTGGCAGATGATAGCTTTTACATTTTAAATGGGAAATCATCGATATGTTTCTAACTTCAGTATTTTAAGGAGTTCTGCTTCTTGTCCATCCCTTACTCTTACTTTGTGGAATCAACCCACCAGTTCCCCACTCCTCTGTATGGTATCTGAAAAACTACTGGTTTTCATGGTTCTACCTGCAATTTGTAACATAAAAGCACATTCATTTTTATGCTACAAATTAAAGCTCATTTTCTTAACTTCTATTACTTCACAAACCAGTGGCTGCAATTGTGTAAGTGTTTGCCCCACTATAGAGCGAATTTGTGGATTGAAATCCAACTCCTGAGTCTACCTCCCAAACTTGCTCTCCCCAGTCTTCCCCATATCCATAAACACTGATTATAAACAGGGGGGAAACTGGCACTAATCTTTCTATATACCCCTCATCCAACCTATCAGCAAATCCCAACAAGTCTACCTTTCAAACATATCCAGCAGATATCTGAACACTTCCCATTTTATCAAACATTATTATCTGGTAAAAATCACCATCATCTTAATTGAAAAACTGCAATAGGCCTTCTGACTAGTCTCCCAGCTTCCACCCTGAGCCCCTTACAGTGTATTATCACTCTGTTTGCTGTGTGGAGAACTTAAAAACACATGTCTGATCATATCTTGTCTGTGCTCAAAACGCTCCCTGGCTCCCTACATCACTCAGAGTAAAACCCTAAGTCTTTACTATGATCAACAAGGTTCTACATTATTTGTTCCTCACTGCTGCTCTGGCCTCTCCTATCACTCTCCCTTCTTGTCACTCCAGTCTTGCTGGCCTCCTTGTTTCTCAATCACACCAAGCACACTGCCATCTCAGGGTCTTGGTGTTTGCAGTTCCTCTGCCTAGAGTGTTCTTCCCCTAAGATACTTGCGTGGTGCAATCCCTCACTCCCTTCTGTGACTGCTCACCTCTCAGAGAGGTCCTTTCTAACTCCTCTAAAACAGCACCACCCAGTCTTTACCGTCCATCCACCTTTAATTTTCTTCACAGCAGTTACATCTGACCTACTTTTTTATTGTCTCCTGCCACTAGAATGAAAGTTTCACGACTTTGTTGTGTTCACTGCTGTACCCCCAGCACTTAGAACAGTGCTGTTGTTAGTACTCAGTAAGGATTTGTTAAATAACTACATTCATACTCATTTTGCTTCAGCATGGAACCAATTTGGCTAGTACTACAGACTATCCAAACACATATATGAAACATGTAATTAAAAATTATTGAAGGGCCAGCCCCGTGGCCTAGTGGTTAAGTTTGGCATGCTCCGCTTCAGCAGCCTGGGTTCAGGTCCTGGGTGCAGACCTACACCACTCAGCAGCAGCCATGTTGTGGCAGCGACACACGGGCAAAATAGAGGAAGACTGGCACAGATGTTAGCTCAGGGAGAATCTTCCTCAGCAAGAAAAAAACGAAATTTTGAAAACAAACACACTCAACACAGAGGAACCAAGAAACGCTATTTTGGTCCTTTCAATTCCAGTCTCACAGGATTGGAAATTGGAGCATGAACACAAACACTCACAGAGAAGACATCAACTATGATAGCAGTATATGGATTTTTTGCCACATTTTAAATCCTCAAATTTACCTTTCCTTCTACCTGGGCAGTCAGTTAGCATATACTTGGGGAATGCATACAGTATTATGGGTAAACCACACTTTAGCTCTGGTGGCATGGATTGATTTAGCAGAGTGGAGTCCCTGGCAAAATTGTGAAATAGTCCAAATGTGACTTTGCCACATGAATGTGTTTCTTATCAGAGTCCCAACTTTACTTAGACCTAGATCTAATCTACTCCCTACCCCCAGGGATGTGACCCATTCTTGTCCCTCCAGGATGATGTACAAGGACTCAAGCTATGTACTGTGTGATTCTTGTCCAAGAATCAACACAGCCCACTCAGAGAAGCAGCCATACCGAGTTGGAGAAGATAACACAGCTGTTTAGTGTTTTACCTAAAGTCCTTGTTAAGCGGGAAGAACTGCCCACCTTGATATATTCAATGAACAAATCTCCATTAAGGCCCATCTCTGTGTGGAGATAAATGAGACACAAGCTCAGGTCCTAGTGAAAGAGTCATATTAATCAATGATTACATCATCACAAGAATTCCTCATTTCTCTCAGTTATGTAATCATTCTGCTCTCAGGAGGTCAAGATAGATAGGTGATGTTGGTAATCCCCAACGTGTCCCCTTCAACATCCCTGCCTTCTCAGAGCAGGTCGGAGGGATAGGTAGGAAGAAGAGAGAACAAGAAAGAGGAGCTACTATGTCTTGGCATTGGAGTCAGAAAAAAACTGGGTGTGAATTCCAGCTGTACCACTTTCAATGAGATTGGCATTAAGCAATTTCTTCAGCTTCTACAAGCCCATTTCATGAGTAAAATGTGTATGAAACCTATTTCTTAGGAATTAAACGAAAAAGCCAACAAGCTCAGTGAGACGTAAAAGACACTCTGTATAGCTGCTCCTTTACTTTCCCCTTTTTTTAAATGAGAAAGGCTAAAATAGAGAGGCCATATACAGACTTGACAGAACAGCAGCAAAAAGTTCTCAAACCCTGGCCTAAGGACAACTATGCAAAGGTAATATTACCTTTTAAAACTGTTTCAATAATGCTTTAAATCCAGTAGGAGCTATTATGGATTGTCTACCACTATACTTTTCCACATTTGATAACCATGCTTTCCATCACACATTGAAGTTGTCCATCAAATACTTATTTTTTTGTTTACCCTTCACTTTTGAATTTCTTCTTGTAGGGGCAGGAATCATTACTTTGGTTTTATGTTTTGAAATACTGAAAAAAAAATCAATTCCTGGCATCAACTTTGAAGAGCTTCTGCCTTCTTTCAAACTCCTGTCTCTCACCTTCCCTAACACTGCTCTCCTGGCTATTTCTCACCAGCTTAGCAGCTCCTTCTTCCCTTTCTCTGCCAGTGTCTCCTCAATCTCTAACCTACCTTTAGACATTTTCTAGACCCAATCCCAGACCCTATTTCTGTTCTCTTATCTACCCATTCTCCTAAGTAATTACACCCATTATTCTGACTATTTATATACATATACTATATACATACACACACATTTCCATATATATACACATTTTCATACATGTATATATCTTACATACATATATAATGTATTCTGCCCCCTCTTCCTCAAAATGACTCTTGACTAAGAAGTCTTATAGGCTGCTCAAACAGAATTCTTTCCTTCACCCTGAAACCTATTTCTTCTCCACTCTTTCCCAACTCAGGCAACAGTACCACTATCTATTCAGTTGCTCAAGTCCAAAACCTGGGAATCAGCTTCTCTTTCCCTCTCACATCCATTCCACCTACATCCAATTCATTTTGCCACCAACCCTTATTACCTGTAACCCAAACCACCGTAATGTAACTGGTTCCATTCTTGCCCCTGCCAATGCATTCTCCAACCAGCAGGCAGAGATGTTAAAACAAAACAGATTATGTTGCTACCTCACACAAAACCCTTCAAAAATTTTCCACTACATTTATAATAAAATCTTTTACTAGCCTCCTTATAGTTCTTTAGACAAATCACTCTCTCACCTCACTACTTTCACATATGCTGTTCCTTTGACCTGGAAGGTTGTTCTGCCCTATTATCAACTTAGCCTTCAGGTCTCAGCTTCATTGTCACACTTCTTGAAAAAGGCCTCCCCAACACACCAATTAAAATTAGGTCCTATTATATCCTCACTAAGCATCTTACACTTTTCTTTCATAGCACTGGAAAAAAATATGTTACTTGTGCAAAGATTTGGTTAACATATGTCTAGACACTCAGTATCTGTTTTGTTAATCACTGCATCATTCCACAGTGCCACAGCCATGCTACCAACACCTAAGATACTCCTCTCCCTAATAAATATTTGACAAATGGAGAACGCATGAGTCCTGGCCCTAGAATGGCAGCAAGATGCACCATGGATACTTAACTATTCCTCTTCAGTTGGACTTACAGGCAAAATACTTTAAAAAGTCACAGTGCTGGGCAATGAAAGAAATTCAAGTAGAAGGAAGACAACATAGTCCTTTCCCCTAACAAGTTTCTGGTGCTTGTCTTTTACTAGTTTGGTTCTTCCCTAGTTTCTAGCACTGAGTTAGACCCAAGGTAGACACTTAAGCACTTAGTGACCAAGGTAGACTACATGACAATCAATCAAGTGATAGAATTAAATGCTACAGAATTCTAAATATTATGATTCAGGTACGGCTAGAAAAGGCTTTAAAGAAGCCAGAAGCCAATCTAGACAGGGTGAGGAACAGCTTCTGGCGATCTGGCCAACCTATGCTACCACCCCTCTCCCATCCTCCTTCAACAGTGTAGATCTCTTTAGCCAGATTTGTACTCCTTAATATAACACATTTCTTTAATCCCTTTGCTAAATTCTAATCAAAATTAATTTCCATCTGAGGTTCTATGCTTATTTAACCTAATATAACCTGTTGGCTATAAAAGACCAAGTGGTAGAAGGTAAAAAACTACAAAGAATTCATTACTTGTCGCATAAATGAAACACTGAACGTAACATTTTGCACAGTACATCCATCTAATAATGTAAAAATTAAGAGAATCTAAAATCGAAGAGTTTATGTACTTTCTGAAGGGCCAATTTAAGACCAAAATAAAAACTACATTAGGCATTATTTTTCAGGCACTGAACATGGGTCTTTATGTGCATTTTTTTCCTAATCTTCAAAATAACCCTCAAAGCTGAGGAAGCTGAGGCTGAGAGACTGGGTGACTTCTTCAGCTAACAACACAGGTATTCTTTTTTAGACACTGTAAACTGACCAAAAATGCAAAACAAACAATCCCTAAAGTTTTGGAGAACTTGAAGTGCTTTGTTGAGAGAATTTAACTTAAAATAACAAAAACTTTCCTAGGAAGCATACAAGTTCAAAGAATATAACATCCTTCAATTAAAAAAATCCTTCCCAAAACATAGAGGTAAATACAGACTGCTTTACTGCTAAACTAATCAGCTTTGGTGAAATAAATCCCAAATGTATCTGCATAATATTTTCCATAATAATAAAAATGCTCTAACGAACATTATCAGTTACATACCTACACTACAAAGGTTTTGAGTTTTGAAAGGAAAAAAATAATAGACTGGAGAGAAACTACAGGAGTATGAATAAAAGAAGTGTTTTAAAAATTGTTTTTCTTCTGATATGACAAAATACCACAATGGAATAACAGCAGTAGTTCAAAGCTAAATGATGTCAGGCTTTTAAACAATCAATAAGCTATAAGGGTTGGGACCTCTGTAACTATTTCAAATTGTATGAATGTTACATTTATCAAACATTGGGATAAGTATAGTCTTGTATGAAATGACTATATGAGATCAAATAACCAAATCCAAAAGAAATTACATACTTTCTGTATTTAAACTCTTCCACACTATGATTGATTCAACTTATATGGTACCAACTCTCTGCATTCACAAAATGCCATCAATGTAGTCATTATCTACTTGTAAAGTGTGACTTCAAGTAATCCCAGCTAATAAAAATGTTAAATATTAATCAAATCTCAAAAGCATGAACATATCTCAAAATAACGATTGTGTACCCTGAAGAAATAGTCACAAATGGTCATAAAAAATAGAATTACAGAAATCAATAGAGTTTATAGCGATGGTTTTCTGTTCACAAAGTATAATTACTTTGCAAGACCCCTGAACGTCTTTCTGGACATCCTCCACAGTAAAAAACATTTCTCCTGTTTCTTTTGCTCCTTTTTAGACTCTGCCCCTCCTCGCCAATTTTTTGTTTTTTATGTAGTCCTCTCCCAAAATGTTTACAGTATAAAAAAATGGATTTATGGCATTATCAGGGACAGCATGTCCCAAGACTTAATATTTCTATGATCCTTTGCATATTCAAGATTGCAAGAATTGAGCTTTTAATAATTTACAGACCACAAACACACCCTGTTAAGATTTTCCCTTCGAACACTAACGTTCCCACTCTTGGGACCCCTAATGGGTGCACATAAGCCATACAATACAACCTTTAAAAAGGCCACAGATGGTAGGTGTTCTCCACTCTCTCCCAAGAGACGTCCTCACCTCCTGCACATTCCCTTCTCGGGGCCCACAAGCACAACTGTCATTCAGAGAGATGGTAATTGTTAAGCGTGGGTGAGAAAGTGTACATGAGAGATATAACCGGATGGAGAAGGCTGTTAAGTGCAGCCTCTTCCATGTCATGTCACTAACCTAACCCGCTGCAAACTTTTAAGAGATTAAGTTACATTCCTCTGCAATTCTACCCTTGACAGCTGAAGCCAAAGATGCTAGCGAGTCGTGCACGTCCATTCCCGCCACATCACGGGTGGAGAGCCGGCGGCACATCCCGCGGTCAGCGGGACCAGTGGTTGGGGAAGGAAGGAGGGCTGGTGAGAAAGCTGCAGGGAGAGGGTCGGGAGAGCTCACCTTTTCCAGCTCATCGTGGAGCTCCGCCAGGCTGGGCCGGAGCAGCTTCTCGCCCAGCTGCGCGGCCGTGTGCCGGTAGTGGTCGATCCTGGGGACGGCGTCCATGGTGTTGTGGCCGAAGGTGCGCAGGTAGTAGGTGTTGGTGTGAGTGTCATAGTAGTAGTGCTGGTGGTGCCCACTGCCGCCGCCGCCCGAGTGCAGGCTGCTGCCCTCGCTCAGCACCGTGTCCCCGCCGTTCTGAAAGCTCACGTTGGGCCCATCGCCTCCAACCCCCGCAGCATCCGACAAGCTCTCGTCCGCCGACGAGGAGGCAGCCGGGTCTACGAAGTTCACGCGGAAGCGGCCCTTGGCTTCCTCGCTGCCCTTAGCCGGCCCGCTTTCACCGCTAGCTTTCCCCTCCGCGGGGGTCTCTTTGCCCCCTGCACCAGCACTGGCCGCCGCCGCCGCCGCAGCAGCAGCAGCACGCCCGGCGTTCTCGGAAACCAGGTCCACCTGGAAGCGGCTCTGGCTTGGGGTGGGCCCCAGGGGTCTGCCCAGCCCATCCCCGGCTGCCGCGGCGCCCTCACCGCGGACCCCGCCGCCGGCCCGGCTCGCGGCCGCAGCATCCTCAGGCACCGAGGGCACGGCCGTGCCGGGAAGATCCACCCCGGCGGCGGCCAGCGCGGCGGCTGGCGGCGCCTCACCGACCCCGGCCAGCCTCGGGGCGCCGGAGGAGGGCGCCGTGGGCCCTGGCTCCATCGCCGCCTGAACCCCTGGCGGACCCGGAGAGGCTGGCGGACGTTGCGGGCTGCAAGCCCTCCGCGCCCCCGGCCGGCGGTGGCGGCAGCCGCAACGCCAGACGAGGGAGCCGCTCTCCCCGCCGCCCGCTCGCCGCCGCTCGCCCGGGCCGGCACGAACGGCGCCGGGAGCCGACTTAGCGCGCGAGTGCAGCGGGCGCGGGGCGGGTCCCGCTGTTTAAAGCCTCGGCGGGGCCGCGGCGGCGCTGGCTGGGGATGCAGCACGCGGGAGGCGGGGCCGGCGGCTCCTCCGCCCCTCAGCCCGCCCACCCGAAGTCCCGCAGCGGCGCGCGGCCGGCGCTCCCACGGCGCCCCGGCCCTCCCAGGCTGCTGCGCGCCCCCACGCGAGAGCGGCGCGCGCGAGGGGCGCGGGCGGCCAGTCCGCACCCGGCCTCCGGCAGCGGGCCCCGCGAGCAGCTCTAGCCGCGCGATCGGGGAGCAGGCGCGGCCGCGCGTCGCCTCAGCGCCGCCGTCGCCGGGAAGATCTCCGCGCCGCTACCTCCTCTTCCGTCGCCCTCCTCCCACCCCTCCACCTCCTTCCCCCGCCCCGCTCTGCGGCGAAAAGGAGCTGGCCCCCCCGGCCGCCTCCCTCTCTCCCCGCCCCTGGGGCCGCGCGTCAGTGGGCCGGCAGCCCAGGCCACGGCAGCCCAGGCTGCGGACGGCGCCTGGGCCCTGCCTCGGCGCACGCGGACTCCTGATGCGCCCGCGGCAGCTGCCTCCACCGCGGCGGCTCCAGGGGCTCTCGTCTGCTCGCTTTTTTTCCCCCCAAGTTCTGAATTCGCAATACTTGGGGCTGAGCCGGCGAGATCTCGCGAGATGCTGCGGGGCGACTGGGCCGCTTCTTCTCAGGCGCGTGGTACCCGAGGCGGTGCCGTAGCCGCCGACCGCCCCTCGCTCCAGCGGGTGATGCCCGAGGCTTTCCCGTCGGGCCCGCAGGTGCTTCCGGAGCTGCGGGCGATGTGCGCCCCCGCCCCCGCGAGGTCAGCTGGGAGCTCCGAGCCGCCACGACTCTCCGCACACGCTCTGGGCCTGAGCCCAGGGGAAGGCAGGTTGCTCTGTGCTGCCTTTGAGGCGGTAAACTCACCCGCCTGGCGCGTTAGATTTGCATAACCAGAGACTAATTCCAGTCGCGATGCAGTGGGTGTGTCCACACTTCCGATGACACCTTTATTTTAAAAGCTGTGATGTTTGAAAATGAGAAGGGAGCTTAGTTGTGATACCTCATTCTTTCCAGGTGGTTTTTAACTTGGGGCATTTCCAGAAATGATGGGAAGCTCAGCTTAGAATGAATACACTGTGCAGTAACTAACCGTGGAGCCCTATTCGGGAAGTTTCATCACGATTTAGGTTGTGAAGAATTCCTCTGTTTTAGTTAAAACAGAAAGGTACTCCTCTCTTCTGCAGGCTTAGTGTCTCTTCTGTAAAATGTAGGGGAATATAATTATTTTGCAACTTTCTTAGCAGCAGAATCCATTTGTAACCTAAATTCTACCCACAGCCCTATAGAAAAACAGACAACAAGAAGGAATGGCTTCTTCGATCATATCACTTGTCTTTTATTTATGCACTCATTTATGTATTTTTAAGTTTTATTTTGGGGATAAACACCATCTTTGCTGAATCCTTGAAGCATGATCAAAGAGCCTCAGAGTTTGCAGAACTGTTTGGAAATACTGTGAAGAAAGCTGCAATCAGGCAGTTTTCAAAATATTGTCATGATCTTTTCATCACGGTTTATTATCTCTCTTGTAAAGATGGAAAGAGGAAGGAACAGGTCTTGGATCATATAGCCACAGTTTTTAAAGCCCCTTTTGAGCTTTAATAGTATTAGCAGAAGACCAGAAGAGGCCAGAAAACCAGGTGGTCCTTTAAGCAGTGCGGTTTCTGTTAGGGGATTGCTCCCATAGTGCCTGATCTATGCGGTAGCAAAGCTAATTCAGTGGCTGTTGAAATTCAACATTCATTGAACTGAACACATGGTAAGCACCTACTATAAGGTGCTCGGTGTTCTAGGGATATAGCAGTGAGCAAACCAGACAATCCTTTCTCTCATGGAGCTCAAAGCCTAGTGAGAGAGAGAGAGGCAATAAATACATAAAACATATAGCATGCTAGTAGGGACTGCTAAGGAAAGGGGAATAGGATATGTGTGTGAGATGAAAGTGGTAACATTTTTCATAGACTGCCCCCACTGAGAAGATGACATTTGAGTGAGGAAGTCAGTGATACAAATATTTGGGAAAACAATGTTCCAAGGAGAGGAAACACAAAACCCAAAAGTGAGAGCATGCCTGACACGTTCATGGAATTGTATACATGCCAGTGTGGCTGAAGCTGCTTAAGGAATGGGGAGAATCAAAGGTGATTACGTCAGAGAGTTTAGGGGTTGGGGGCCTAATGGACCAGAATGTGTAGGACCTTTTTGGCTATTGGGAGGACTTTGGCTTTTACTCTGAGGGAGATGGTAGATTAGCTGGGGCTGCCATAACAAAATACCATAGACTGGGTGGCTTTAAGAACAGAAATTTATTTTCTTACAGTTCTAGAGGCTGGAAAGTCTAAGGTCAGGGTTCCAATATAGTCAGATTCTGGTAAGGGCTCTCTTCCTGACTTGCAGACAGCCTTCTCACCATGTCCTCACGTGGTGGAGAGAGAATTCTGTTGTCTCTTCTTCTTATAAGGGCACTAGTTCTATTGGATGAGGGTACCACCCTTATGACCTCATTTAATCTTAATCACTTCCTTAAAGGCACTGTCTACAATACAGCCACATGGGTTAGGGCTTCAATATTTGGATTTTGGGGCGGCACAATTCAGTCCCTAGCAGATGGCAAGTTATTGGAGGCTCTGAGTAGAAAAATGATATGATTTGACATATTTAAAGAATCATTCTAGCTACCTTGTTGTAAATATACAAGGGGGTAAGTGGTGGAGACAAAGAAAGAAGCAAGGAGATGTGTTATGAGGTATCACAGCAATCCAGGAAGTGATGCTATGTCTTTGACCACAATGGGTAATGGGGAAATAGGGGGAAAGCAGATGAATTCTGGGGAGGCAACAGAATTTGCTAATGGACATGGAGTGTGAAAGAGAATCCAAAAGGTTTGGCCTCAGGAGCTGGAAGAATGGTGTTGCTATTTTCTGAGTTAGAGGAGATGGGGGATAGAGCAGGTCTGGGTGAGAGGAATATCAGGAGCTCAGTCTGAGATGTCTGTTGGAGGAAACAAATAAATGTATAGTAATAATAAATAGTAGTCACTTAGTCACTCGTAGAAACGTGTAATTGCAAACTGAGAAGCTCTAGGACAGAAAAGAACATGGTACAATGAGAATGCAAAGTAGTGGGACTGGACTTAGGAAGGAATTGACTTCAGCTGAGGTCTGAAGGCTGATTAGGATTAAACTATAACTTGCAGGGGGGTTTCAAAAAAGAAATATTGTGGGCAAAAGCCCTCATCAAGTGAACATGGCCTGACTAAGTAGCTGTAAGCCAGTTTAGTTAAAGCATAGGGATTAAGGGGCAGGAGTGATAAGAGGTAAGTCTGTCTATTCTAAAAGCCCTATAAAACCATTAATGGGTTTCTAGGGAAAAAGAGGGGCATGTGATCAAATTTACATTTATTAAGAGTCTCTCTGGTTAGTTATATTGTGGACAGAAGATTGGAAAGGAGCAAGAGTAAGCATGGAAAGACAGGATACATTTTCAGTAATCTAGGCAGGAGATGATAGTAGTAATAGTAGCTAACATTTATAGGGAGCTTATGTTTTGGATATTGTGCTAAACTCTACATTCATAATCTTAATTCTTTCAACACTGTGAAGAAAATCATAGTGTTAGCCCCATTTTACAGATGAAAAACTTGGTTAAGGAAAAAAGGTTAAGTAACTTGTCCAAAGTCACTCAGCCAAAACCAAGATTTGAATCCAGGAAGATTTCTCTACTAATCAAGCTATAGGAGTTTGGATTATGGGGCATGCAGGGGAGATGAGGAAGGGGAAAAATTTGAGAGGTGCTTAAAAGGTAACTCAAAGGACTTGGAAATGGATTAAAAGAATGGAGGAGAATAAGGCATAACTTGAGTTTTCTAACTTGTTCACCTGGCGTTAGATGATAGTAACATTCTAAAACCAGATTTGGAGACGAATGTGAGAAATTTAGTCGGGCATTCTGGGCTGGAGGTAACTTTGAGACATCCAAGAGGAAAAGTTAAGAAAGTATTTGACTACATGGGTCTTGTGCTCAACGGAGAAGTTTGTATGAGAGAGTACAAATGTGGGGGTCTTCTGCAAATAGATGATAAATGACACCATGGGCATGAATAAGATCACTCAGGGAGATGGTAGAGAGAGCAGCACGGTAAAATAGAACTTTCTGCAATGATGTTCTGTATCAGTGCTTGCCAATGCAATATCCATGAGCCACTTCTGGATATTGAGCACTTGAAATGCCTAGTGCAACCGAGGAACCAAACTTTTTAGTTTTTTGATTTAAGTGTATTAAATAGCCCCATGGGCTAGTGGCTATCATATTGAACAGCATAGGTATAGAGTTCAAAAGAAGGCCTAGCATCCAGCCTTGTGTAATTCCAACATTTAATGAGTAGATAAAAGGAGGAGTGGCCTGAGAGGTGAAAAGAACACCAGATGAAGGCATTTTTGCAGTAGGACAGGTTGTGTTAAATTGGGCCAAGAGGCGGAGAAAGATGAGAGGTGACTATATATTGAATTTAGTAACATGTATTAGCCAACATAATGGGAGGGGAGGAAGAGTTCCAGGAGATATAATCAAAATATGCATGTGAAACTTGTAGAAACATTGTCAGGAGAGGTCTCCTTTAGTTCACTATTAGAAAACGTTTAGTTATCAGATTCCCTGCTTGTCAATTTAGAAACCAACCTTGAGAAAAACAGATCTGTCAGTGTAATGAAGGAGGTCTCCGGTCATTTTTCTCATTTTCCCTTTTTGCCAGAAAGTCAGCCTTTGACAATGTACGTACCAATGTACTCAGTACTATGTATTGAATGTACTTAGAATTTTAGAACTAGAAGGGACTTAGCTTGTTATTCCAACCATCTCATTTCTCAAATGTTAAAATGTCCTAACAGGAGACAAATTATGTAAGACCTACAACTCTTCATATCTGCAGCATTAAACGTGTGAGTTACAAAACCACGTAGAGCCTTTAACATCAACTCCTTTTGTTGTTGTTTTATAGTGCGTTTTAGATAGATGTGTTGTGCTCACTTTCCACCTGGTCATAGTTTTCCTTTTTTTTACTAGGTGGCATTCAGCATAGATATTAGGTCAGTGGTATTTCCCTTAACAAAAAAGTGATTATCCTATCATGGGGAAAAAAAAACCCAAAAACCTACCTTAAAGAAGTTTGTTTATCCTGTAAATGTCATAATTTTGTTATTTTTACCTAAGTTTCAATCACATTCTTCTTTAATTAAAAATATTATAAAGATTTTAAAGTCAGCCATAGAATTAAACATTAATCAAAATCTGACTGCTTTTTCTCTAAACAATATTTAAGTTCATATTTGTAAATTTTGTCTTTCCAAAAAGACAGCCAAGGTTTTATTGAATTTAAGTCTTTTATGTTTTGCTATTTCAAGCAGTAATTTCATGACAAATGCATTTAAAATAAACATAATCTCTGTCTTTTCTCATTCCCCACTTCCACTTACTCATGTATTTGTCATACAGCTAGTCAAGGAAATCTTTTCCCCTCAAATTTTGTGTTGGAAAAGTTGTTTTCTGTATGCACTGATTTACTTTTTGCTTCTAACTCTGTAGGCTGTGAACATTTGCAAACTTTAACGCTCAAAATTATCAAATATTTATATAAAATATGAATACCTTTACAAAATAGCTTAGTGGTTACAGTCATGGTCTCCATAGCCAGACTACCTGGATTTGCATATCAGCTTCACTTGTTACTAGTCGTGTGACCTTGGGCTAGTAAGACCTCTGTGCCTCAGTTTCCTCATCTGTAAAATAGGGATAATAATGGGAGCTACCTCTTAGAGATACGAGGATTACGTGAATTACTATCTGTAAGGTGCTTAGAACAGTGCCTGATACATAGTAAGCCCTAATGTATATAAACATTAAGTAAATGTTTAAGATTTTTAATATTCAAAATAAACTGTGCTAAGCAAACCTTTTAAATTTTATCTTTTTTTGTGAATGTGTCCTCTTTAGTTTTTAAATTTTGCTTTTTGGTTTCTTTTTAAGAGGCATTTAAGTGATTTTTTGAGTAGCACGTAAGCTATTTTTTCTGTTACAGATTTTGGATTTTTAAAGCAATTGTTAGTATCGTTATTTTGCTGCCACTTGTTTGGAAGATGGAATAACACCCTATACTGAGGATTTCTTTCTTACTCACCTTAAATCCATTTTTCCTCCTACTAGGCCCTTTAAAACCAAGGGTTGTTACTAAAACCATTACCTACTAAATGTATGTTACATACTAAAGTATGCTATAGGAATGTTTTGTCTGCATTCACTGTATTGCACTATACTTTGCAAAAAAAATAGAGATTTAAAACACACACACCAACATTTACAAAACACACACACACATTAATAATTACTTTAATTGCTTCCCCCACTATGGAGTCAAATATTGTAATGTATCCCATAACTAAATTCTATATCTATGTTTTCTTCACTGTTAATGAAAAATATCTAATTTTTTTATCCTCTGTTATTCCTTAATGATTAATCCATTTTTTCACTTTCAAAAAGTCATAAGTATAATTGAGATATATTTTTATAATTTTTTAAGATGCCTGAAAGTCAAAAAACCATAAACATGGAAGGGATCTTAAAGGATTGTTTAGTAAGCCCCTACTTTGAAGAAAGAGTGATTATCTACCTTTGACACTTAAAAACAATTTTTTTTCCTTTAGTAACACATTCTAATGGTTGCAAGTCCTTACAGCCGTAGTATTAGACATGTAAAAAACACTCAAATACTTATTTAAGAACAGGACATTCTTCCTAATGGCTAAACTAAATTATTCTTAGAAGAATTCAATTTTTTTGCTTCTTGTCCTATTCTTTAGAGGTTATTTTAACTCATGAAATATAAGTTTATTTTTGGTTTTATTTTCTTAATGGTTTCCTCTTGCATGTCGTTACAGAGCCCAATTTCTAAATATATAATTATTATTATTATTATTATTTTTAGTGAGGAAGATTGGCCCTGAGCTACCATCTGTTGTCAGTCTTCCTCTTTTTCTTGAGGAAGACTGTTGCTGAGCTAACATCTGTAGCAATCTTCCTCTATTTTGTACATAGGACACCACCACTGCATGGCTTGATGAGCGGTGTGCAGGTCTGCACCCAGGATCTGAACCTGAGAACCCCAGGCCACTGAAGCAGAGAGTGCGAGCTTAACCACTATGCTACTGGGCCAGCCCTAGTACATAATTTTATTTTTATTACTTTCCTATGAACCCTTTCCAAGTAATTTAATCTTCCTTTAAATGTGGGCAAAAACTATTAAGTTCAACATCCCAGTTAAAAAAAGCAACTAATGATTATAAAAATAAAGACAGACTTTTACAGTTCAAGTAATTGTTTTTACTTAAAACTGGGCTACTGCACCTGACTTCAAATATGGCCCTGGGTGTCAACTCTTCTGATTAGTCAAGAAATGCTTTTTGTTTTTCAAGAAATTGGAACTAAAAGTCCACTTCTATTTCAACTAATTTCTAAAGATGTGAAATTCTACAATACAAATTAAAAATTTCACATTTATAAGAGGTCAACTAATTAGATATAATATTTTTTAATTATAAAAGTAATACATGTTTAATGCAAAAGTCATAGGAAAAATCAAAGGGAAACTGTACTTAAAGTGCCATCACCCTAAAATAACATTTACCTTTTGGTTTGTGATACTACAAAATGACTTATTGTATGTTTTGTAATTTTTAAAACTTACCAATAACATGAACATCTTTCTGTATATATAAATATCTTGCAACTGCATGATTTCTAATGGCTTTGTAATATTGCATTATTTAGATTTATCATAGTTTACTGAGTCTATCATCTATGTTTGAATGTTTACTTTATTTTCTTCCTTTATAAATATAGCAAGCAATGCTGCATTGAATATCTTTATACATATATCTGTCTTCATAGTTGATTATTTCTTTAGGATACATTTCTACAAGTGAAATTGCAGGGTATGTGTTTTTTTAAAACGTTTGGCATACATTACAAAATTGATTTTTCAGAAAGATTATATTAGTCTATTCTTCTGTCGGCATTGTATTTGGATGCCTATCTTCTACCAGCCTTACAAATTCTGAGAGAGATCCTTCTTCTTAATCTTTGTCAATCTGATTAGCAAAAGATGGTATAATTTTCCGATCATTGACTGCTAGTAAGGACAAACTTTTTAAAGTTTATTAATCATTTATGTATCATTATTTCTGAATTGCCTGTTTGTATCTGTAATAGACATTTGCTATATTCTGGAAGTCTGGCCTCCATTCTGCCTTGTTTTGGTCATAGCATGCAAATTTTTTTTGGTGGGCTGTGGGAATGGCCTCTCTGTGCAGTTTTGGAAGAACGTAATATTAGAGGACCATGCCTACCCCAGCCTAATTGTGAGCACATAACCAAATGTGCCAATCTGGCTCTCCTAAGAGTTTTGAATTTTGAGTGGTGTCATGCAAAGTCAGAAAATACGTCCAGTTGCTGGGATTATTAGCTACTCATGCCTCACTGCCACCCTCACTGGAGAACTGCCTTGCATGGGGGCAGCCCAAGGCAGGACTGGCTAAAGGGACAATACAAAGGCTTTTGCCTCTATTTGGGACTACTCTAAAGAGCACCCTGTAGGATTGGCTGAGGTTTCAGTTGCATCCTCACTGTGGATCTGCTTTTCCCTCTGCCCAGTCCTGCCTTCATGTCCTTGTAGGTGGATCTCCTGAGAGCACTCCCCTGCCAGCCTTCTCTATGCAATCCTCCACCTTCAGTCTGTTTCCAGGGAACCACCGTCCATTTATTCCAGTGGCAGCACTCAGGGAAGACTGGATAGTAGTTCCTGCTACCAACACCCTCTGGAACTACTTCTCATCCTTTCTGCATCCACTTCTTCTTCCTTTTAGCTTTACCATATTCTCCACTAATTCACTCTAAGTTAACAGAGTTGGTTCCTATGGCTGGCAGGCAAGAATCAGTGTTAATGCAATGTTCTTTGCCATTTTTCTGATGTCTTTTACTTACCAACTTTAAGAACTTTTTATGTATCACAGATGTGAACCTTAAACTAAATTGGTTCTTTTCAGTTTGTCAGTTACATTGTAATTTTGTTTCTGTTTTTGGTTTTTTGCTGAGGAAGATTTGCCCTAAGCTAACATCCGTGCCTCGCTTCCTCTATTTTTTAGCATGAGGGCTACCAGCACAGCATGGCTGCTAACAGAGTGGTTTAGGTCCGTGCCTAGGAACCGAACCTAGGCCACTGAAGCAGAGAGTGCTGAACTTAACCACTAGGGCACCAGGGCTGGCCCTGCAATGTAATTTTGTTCATCATAGTATTGATGTGTAATTATTTTAAAGAGGTATTGCCATCAGGTATCTCAATCTTTTTTCTTTGTGCTTTTTATCTTTGATATAATGCTTAGAAAGGTCTTTGCTATCTCAAGATCTTGTACGTAAAATTAATATGTATATATATTTCAGTATAAACTTTTCTTTTTAATCCCTTAATTCTTATAACATTTGTTTTTGTTTTGATATGAGGCAATGATTTAGCAATTTTCTACAAATAATTTAACTGAGTGTGTATTTAGGCTTTTGTTAAAATCTGCTTTAATAGTATCCTCAAATTTCAAGGCTTAAATGAGATAGACATTTATCTTTTACTCAGACAAGAGTTCAGAAATGATGTGTCTCAGGCTAGCCAGGTAGCTCTGCCACTCTCATCACGAGGCTCTCAGCTCTGGGTCAGAGACCATTGCTTCATTTCTTGCTATTTTGCATCTTTTGGGCCAAAATTTAGGCTCTTGGCTGTGCATAGCAGGTTGGGAAATACAGTCTCTTACTGGGAAGACATGTGGCCAGCCAAAACCCATGGATTTCTGGAATTCTCTATGATGATGGGTCCTGCCAGTGGGTAGAAACCTTCATTTTAAAGGGTTATAAAACATTGTAATACTAGTATTAAAATGATAATTATATTGAACATGAACTGAAAATGTACCTACAAATATTAAGTGAAAATAGCACATAGCTAACATTTTAAAGAGCTTTTCCCCCTGCAAAATGGTGTGTGTATGTACCATAGCAATTCAAAGCTTCTTTTCCTCCTCCTTCTCCACCATCACCACCACTATATATTTGGATGTGGAGCATGAGTTGAGAATAGGTTTTTTTTTAACTGGATAATTTTAAGCCCCTTGACATGCTTCATATACTTCTTTTATTCAGCTCTCAGATGCTTTCTGTGCAGGCGAGGTGAATATGAGCAATGACGGTTGGAAGATATATTAGTATGGTTGTTTAAGAGGATTTGCAATTTATGAAGTAAATTCACCAGGAAATATAATATTCTTGAAAAGGAATGACTTATATCTAATTTAGGAATGAATATTAAAAATCTAATAATGAGGAAAGAATTGGATGTTCCATCTTCTCATCTAAATATAGAATCTCTTCTCAGTACTGGTACTGACTTTTGTTGGGATAGTTTGGACACAGTTCCACATTCAGTCTCTCTGTACTTTATTTTGGGATTATTAATGCCCAAACCTTAGAATTCATCCTGCAAGTCTAAGGATGACTCCTTGGAAACTAGCATATGATACCCTTTGGAATCATAGACAGAATATTGGTCTGTGTAAACAGTGGTTTTGATGCAGAATGGTATGGGGTGCTTTGTTTTATTTTTGTAGTTTTTATTATGATACATAACATACATTACAGGGAAGTGTTTAAAACATATACATACATTTTGATGAAAATTACAAAGCAAATATCTATGTAAATCAACATCTAGGTCATGAAACATAACATGGCCAGGCCCCCAGAAGCTCCCCAAGTATGCCCCTTCCAGCTCATAACCCTTTTGTTCTATCCCCAGAGAGTTTGTGATAGTCGTTTCCTTGGTTTTACTATCTATGTATACATCCCTAAACATACTATAAATAGATTCATACTGCATGTTCCCTCTGTGTCTTGCTGCTTTTCAGCATATATTTGTGCAGTTGATCCATGTTGTTATGTGTGTTGCAGTGCATTTATTTTCACAACATTATAGTATTACCTTGTATGGATATACCACGATTGATGTAGCCATTCTACTTTTAATGAATATTTTGGTGGTTTCCAGATCAGTTTTGTTTTTGTTATAGTGAACGTTGCTGCTGTGAGCATTTTACTACACATCCCATGGTGAATATGTGTGTAAGTTTCTGTAGGGTCTATGTTTAGGAGAGTGTTGCTGGTTCATAGGGTGTGTTCTTTACCTTGGATAAAGGGTGACAAACCATACATGAAAAACTGTTTTCCAAGTGGTTTTACGAAGAATGGTTATTATTTCTAAGGTTCTTAACCATGTCTTCAAATATTTGCTTACAGTTTCTTGAGAGAGGAAAACAAACTTGTTATACTATGGTATTGTATTTTACTATAAAATAAAATTTAAAATACCATCTAGAAAGTATGGAAACCCATTCTTTTCCAGTCATTGGTTTTAAAAGGTATTTCAGTGTGGATGATATATGTTAACATATTATTCTTGTTTCTAATACGTTTTAAAGCTATGTAAAAATCACTGAGTAAAATTAGCTAGTGTAACATCAAATCTTATCCTCAACTTTTGTTCAGTAGACTAAGAACTGAGAGCCACCAGATAGTGCCTAATGGAAACATGAGAGTCCATATTATCCCCAAACTAATATTGCTTTCTCCAGAGTTCTTCAGCTCAGGCCTATGTGATAAGCATTAGGCCAGTTAAGACTTGACCTCATATTTTTGCTTTTGAGGGTTAAGAAATTTTCATATTGGACCCAGGGAATTCTACTAATTTTCCTATATCTGACGTTTAAAAATGATCCAGATTTTCTAAAAGATTCCCAATTTTACTAAACTTATTGTTTTAAATAAAAGCAGTTTTTTAAATATTTAACTAAATATTATTTAGTTTATAGCCTTGTAAAACTTTAACTTATGAAAGAGTTTTTTTTTTTAATTGCATCTTAATTTTTTTTTTTTTTTTGAGGAAGATCAGCCCTGAGCTAACTACTGCCAATCTTCCTCTTTTTGCTGACGAAGACTGGCCCTGAGCTAACATCCATGACCATCTTCCTCCATTTTATACATGGGACGCCTACCACAGCATGGCTTTTGCTAAGCGGTGCCATGGCCACACCCAGGATCTGAACCGGCGAACCCCGGGCCGCCAAGAAGCGGAACGTGCGAACTTAACCACTGTGCCACCAGGCCGGCCCCTGCATCTTAATTTTTAAAATTAAAATGTTTTTTAATTTTTAAAAATAATATGTTCCATTAATAATGCTGCAAGAAATCTGCTTAGCTGGCTCTACTTCTAGAAATTAAATAAAACTATAATACTGGTTAGATCATACAATTAAAATATGTTCCTAAAATGTTTAAACTTCTTCTCTGAAATGTGTGTTTCTCATTAAATTCTAGGATAACTTAAAAAAAATTTTTGAACCATAATATTAAAAGTTGAATCAAACATGGTATAGTTGTGCCTCCACTAAAGAAAACATAGAAGTCACTTAAGAAGTTAGTTCAAAGGTGAATATAGAATAAGTTGTCAGTAACCTGGGTGCTATCAGAAATAAACCGTTCTGAATATCAGAAATTTCAAAATAGCTGAAAAATAGTTTTTTAAATGTTAGGATTTTAAACTACTTTTAGAAATATGTATGAGGTACTATATTATTTCCTCTACCCTTTAACAGAATACTGAAAATACTTTAACAGTTTCTTGGCTCAGATCAACTTTTTGAATGATATAGCTATCATAACATGCTGAAAGTAGTAGCTACAGCTACAAATTTAGATTTATTGGAGACAATTCTCCGCGGGTCTCTTGTGTTTCTGCATGTCTTGCAAGCAGAGACATTGACTGCCCTTGTTCCAGGCTGTCTTTTCTTCATTGTTTGTGCAGCAAACAGCCTTGGAAGATTGAGATAAATTTTCCATGGGAGCAAAGAGCAAGTACCCTCACTGCCCATTATAGAAGGTTCAGGTTCCCTAAGCTCAGGTTCCCTAAACTCCAGTCTTGTAACATAACTATTGTGTGTGCAGGTATTACCTGGCTCTCTTCACATTGCCCTGTGGGAATTGAGTCTTAGGGAGCTGGTGCAAATGCTGCTATTTTGGTGACTGCTATTGCTGTGAGTAATAAAGTCCTTTGTTTCTGACCCTGGAATCTCATGTCTTCTGCCAGTATCCATGAAACTAATAAGCTAACTTATTAGCTTACAAATAGGATAAAATTCTCAAAACTTTCATAGGTCTTGAGAAGATGATATAGAACAGAGATCAGCAATTTTTTTCTGTAAAGGGCTAGATAGATAATATATAATCTCTGTCACATATGCCTCTTTGATTGCTTTTTGCAACCTTTAAACATATAAAAACCATTCTATTTGCAGGCCATACCAAAACATTTTTTGGGCTGGATCTGGCCCATGGGCCCTAGGTTGCTGATGTAGAGCCCTGATAGGCCCCTGATGTAGAGCATGGGATCAAATGGCTGTTCTGCTTTCTCAGCAAGTTCCCCAGAACTATTCTCAAAATTATTACAGCTTGCTTTTCACACCTGCTTTTTTTTTTCCCACTGAGGAAGATTCGTCCTGAGCTAACATCCGCTGCCAATCTTCCTCTTTTTTTTGTATGTGAGCCACCACCACAGCATGGCCACTGACAGACAAGTGGTGTAGGTTTGCACCCAGGAACCAAACCCGGGTTGCCAAAGCAGAGTGCAGCAAACTTAACCACTAAGCCACCAGGCCTGGCCCTCACATCTGCCTTTCTGAATACAGAGAATAAAATGAAGCACATGCTACTGCACATCTGCTTGGAAATAAAATATGACTATCTGCAAAATTAACTTGATAATAAAAAGAAAAGGCAGTGTCTTCCTAAGTGGTTTTGCTAGAAAATTTTCATCCTCACTCTCACTCTTGGATATCAGTTGATCTGTGAGCCATTTGATACTAAAAGTAGGTGATAAGCAACTTATCCCTTTTATAACACACTCCTCACAATAAAAATTTACATGGAGTTTTCTTGGGGGGGAAGGGTGATTCTAAAAATCTATGGTACATTCCTCTGAAAACAGTCATACTTTTACCCATAAGGTTCTTCTTAATTTTTATATAAACAGAATTTCTCAAAGAATTTTAAACTTTGAGTCTAAACTGATCATCTAGTATTGATATGTTAGACAATTTTAATCAACCTTTCTTCTAGAACTGTTTTGAATTGAAAATTCAAATTGAATTCCCTCTAGAAATGAATTGAAAAAGCTATGCAAAAAAAAAAAAAAAAAAAAAAAAGCAAGAGGGCATCTCAAAGTTAGTAAAATCAGAAAGAATCACCAGACCAGGCTATGGGGGAGCGTGGAGACCTAGGGAAAGAGCTAGGCAGGTAGGGCTGCTTTCCCTGGGCACAGAAATGGAGAGGCTGGCCCGTGGTTTTGTGGCCTAGAATATGCAGTTAGAATCTCAGAGATGAGAGTCCAGGGCCCATCAAGCAGGGATAGTGGTGAACTACCTGTCCAGCATTAGGTTGGGACTCCAAGAATTACAGCTTAGAAGAGAGAACTGGAAGGAGACAAGCATTTTCACGGACTACTGCCACCTGTAAATCATCTGCCTCTGATTGTTTTGAGGTGATCCTGGATTGCTAGTACTCCTAGGAACTTGAAATAATTCACTGTAAATCCTCTCTTGAGGAAGATGGCATCCTAGGCCTCAATTTATTTCTACAAACAATTTTGCGTGATGAGGCAAGACAACATTGACAAAAAAATATACATGTATTATAAAAAAGCAATGGAAACAGTAAAAACAGGCACATGGAAATTTTACATATTGGAGTTATCTGATACATACTCTATTAGATTATGCTTACTATTCAGGAAGATGAAAGATTGACAATTTATAAATGAAAATTTAATGAGAAACAAATGGAAATTCTAAAATTGAAAATATGAGTGGACAGATACATCAGGGAGAGAATTTGTCAAGTGGACTATAGGTCACAAGAAAATATGCAGAATGAAGCATGGAAAACTTAGATACAGTTGAAGAGAAATTCAGTAAAATTAAAGAACGTAACCAGAATAAAGCTTAAAGAGACAAAAGGATGGGAAATAGATCCCTTATACTTTCTTAGAAAGTCTCTGCAGTATAAAAGAGATTTTACAAGGGACTTAGAAACTTTAGTGAGAAGATCTAAGATCCTTGGATAGTCCCAGAAAACAGGGAATGGAAGAGTGGGACAAAAGCAATATTTAAAGAGATAATGACCAAGAACTTTCCACAGCTAATAAAGACCTAAAGCCTCAATTTCAAGGTACCTAAGAACTATAGGCAAGATAAACAAAAACAGTACTACATCAAAGCAAAAAAACATATCAATGTTGAAAACCAAAAACAAGGAGAAAATTTTAGAGCAGCCAGAGCAAAAAACCAAGTAATGCACAAAAGTGCAACAATTGGTCTGAGAGCTGACTTCTCTTTTTTTTCCATTGTGGTAGAATATACATAATATGCAATTTACCATTTTAACCTTTTTTTTTGCCTGAGAAAGATTCAACCTGTGCTACCATCTGTGCCAAACTTCTGTTTTGTATGTGGATTGCTAACACAGCATGGCCGCTGCTGAATGGTGTAAGTCCACGCTTGGGAACCGAACCTGGGCCTCTGAAGCAGAGCACGCCAAGCTAACCACTAGGCCATGGGGCCAGCCCCCCATTTTAAGCATTTTTAAGTGTACAATTCAGTGGCATTAATTACCTTCACAATGTTGTGAAACTATCACCACTATATTTCCAGAACTTTTCACCATCCCAAACCAAAATTCTGTACCCATTACATAATAACTCTCAATTCCCTCTTCACCTCATCCCTGGTAATCACTTTTCTACTTTCTGTCTTTATGAATTTGCCTATTATAGATATTACATATACATGGAATCATACTATATTTGTCCTTTTGTGACTGGCTTATAATATTTCCAAGATTCATCTATGTTGTAGCATGTATCAGAATTTCACTTATTTTTATGACTGAATAGTATTTCATTGCTTGTATGTACCACATTTTGTTTATCCATTCATTTTTTGATGGACACTTAGGTTGTTTGCATCTTTTGGCTATTATGAATAATGCTGCTCTGAACATTGGTGTGCAAGTAACTATTTAAATCCCTATTTTCAGTTCCGTTGGGTAAATACCTAGGAGTGGAATTGCTGGGTCATATGGTAATTTTATGTTTATCTTTTTGAAGAACCACCCAGCTGTTTTCCAAGAGCTGATTTCCTGATAAACATAAATAAGCCAGAAAACAATGGAATGCCACATTCAAAATGCTGATGGAAAATAACTGCCAAACTAGAATTATATATCCAATGAAAATATCCTTTAAAAGTGACATTTTCAGACAAGTAAAAACTAAGAGAATTCATCACTCACTATCAGACTTGAACTAAAGGAAATACCAAAAGGAGTTCTTCAGACAGATGTAAAATCTCAAAAGGTTGAAGAGGTAAGAAGGAAAGAAAAACAATGAAAGTGGTAAATATGGGGGGATATAAAAGAATATTGACAGTATAAAGCAATAATAATAATGTGTTGGGTTTAAGTATAGAGAGAATTAAAATACTTGACAAGAACGGCATATAAGTCAGAAAGGTGTTAAGGAAGTTAAGGTTTTCTAAGGACTTTGCCTTGTCCAGTAAGAGGATGAATCTATCAAATAATATTAGACTTTGATAAGTCAATGATATGTGTTCTAATCTTTAGGAAAATTATTAAAAGAATAGCAAAAGAGTATATAACCTCCAAGTTAATAAAGAGGGCAAAATGCAATAAAAAATCCAAATGGAAAGAAGTTTGAAAGGACAGGTTAAATAGAAAGCATTTCATTAAATGGTAGATTTAAACACAAATATATCAGTAATTAAAATAAATGTAAAAGAGCTAAATGCTTCATTAAAGGACCAACTCAGGGCCGGCCCAGTGGCACAGCGGTTAAGTGTTTATGTTCCACTTCGGCGGCCCGGGTTCACTGGTTCAGATCCCGGGTGCGGACATGGCACCGCTTGGCAAGCCATGCTGTGGTAGGCGTCCCACGTATAAAGTAGAGGAAGATAGGCACGAATGTTAGCTCAGGGCCAGTCTTCCTCAGACAGGAGAAGATTGGCAGATGTTAGCTCAGGGCTAATCTTCCTCGAAAAAAAAAAAGACCAACTCAATGTTGCACTGTTTACAAGCATGATATTTAAAATGTGAGAGGCCAGCCTGGTGGCACAGCAGTTAAGTGCTCATGTTCTGTTTCCGTGGCCCAAGGTTCGCCAGTTCGGATCCCAGGTGTGGACATGGTACCGCTTGGCAAGCCATGCTGTGGTAGGCATCCCACATATAAGGTAGAGGAAGATGGGCACAGATGTTAGCTCAGGGCCAGTCTTCCTCAGCAAAAAGAGGAGGATTGGCAGCAGATGTTAGCTCAGGGCTAATCTTCTTTAAAAAAAAAATGGGGGCTGCTCCTGTGGCCGAGTGGTTAATTTTACGCTCTTCATTTCGGCAGCCCACTGTTTCACTGGTTTGGATCCTGGGTGCGGACATGGCACCACTCATCAGGCCATGCTGAGGCCGTGTCCCACATGCCACAACTAGAAGGACCCACAACAAAAAATACACAACTATATACTGGGGGGCTTTGGGGAGAAAAATGAAAAATTAAAAAACATTTTTTTAAGTCTTAAAAAAATAAAAAATAAAATGTGAGAAGCAGAAAGATTAAAAGTAAAAGAATAGAAAAAATGCAAACACCAGAAGGATGCTAAGGTAGTGATATTAATATCAGAGAAAGCAAACTTTAAGATGAAAAGCATTATTGGAAATAAAATGTATGCTTCATAATAATAAATGTTTTAATCCACCATGAAGATATAACATTTTTATTTATGTCTAATTATATAGCATCGAAATATATAAAACATAAATTGATGTAACTAAAGAACTAAAAAATCATAGTAGAAGATTTTAACACCCCTCTCTCACTCACAGAACGAGCAAGTTTAAAAATGTGTGTGTAATCAGCAAGAGTACAGAAGATGTGAACAAGATTAGCAAAGTTGACTTAATGATCATATATAGATCACTACACCCATCAACGAGAAAACTCTAGGGCCAGGCTTCTATCAAACATTTATGGATGTAATATGCCAATGTTACACAAACTCTTTCAGAGAAGAGGAAAAAGAAGGAACATCAACTTGTTTTCTGAGGCTAGAATAATCTTAATACTCACAACTGACAAGGAGATAATGAGAAAGGAAATTAAAAGCCAATCTCACACATGGATGATATGTCAATATTAATGCAAAAGATTATGCATGATGACCAAATCGGGTTTACTTCATGAATTAAACATTGAGTTAATATTAGAAACACAATCAGTATAACTCACCATGTTAACAGAATAAAGAAGGATAATTGTATAGTAAACTCAAGGGATGCAGAAAAGGTGTTTGATAAAGTTCAACATCCATTTGTGAATAAAACACTTTGTAAACTAGAAATGGAAGGAACTTCTTTCACATAATAAAACACTTGTAGAAAACCTACATTAAACATTATACTTAAACATTACACTATGTTCATTCTTAAAATATTGAAATCTTTCTTTTTGAGAGAGGAAACAAAATAAGAATGTCACTACTTTTATTCAACATTGAATTGGAAGTTCTAGCCAGTGCAGTAAAACAAAAAATAAATTAAATAAATAAATGAATGATAATTATTTGAAAGGAAGAATTAAAACTGTCATTGTTCATAGTCAATATGAATGTGATTGTAGAAAACCCAAGAGGATGTACAGATACATTGTTAGAATTAAAAGGTGACGGAGCTGGCCCTGTGGCCGAGTGGTTAAGTTTGCGCGCTCCGCTGCAGGCGGCCCAGTGTTTCGTTGGTTCGAATCCTGGGCAGGGACATGGCACTGCTCAACAGACCACGCTGAGGCAGCGTCCCACATGCTACAACTAGAAGGTCCCACAACGAAGAATACACAACTATGTACCGGGGGGCTTTGAGGAGAAAAAGGAAAAAAATAAAATCTTAAAAAAAAAAAATTGAAGAAAAAAAAGAATTAAAAGGTGCGTTTAGCAAGTTTGCTAGATAAACACTCAATATGCAAAAATCAATTGCATTTCTATATACTGGCAAAATCAAGAAAATATTTTTTTAATGATACCACTTAAAACAGCATTAAAAAGTACCATGGAGCAGATCTCACTGAAGATCTGCAAGCCCCCCATGCAGAAAACTGTAACATTTTATTGAGACATTAAAGAAGACTGATAGAAAGAGAAAGGTATACCATGTCCATATATTGAAAGATTACTGTGTTATAAAGAAGATAATTCTTCTTGAATTGGTCTGTTGATTCAATATAATTCCTGTAAGAATCCTAACCAGCTTTGTTTTAGGGTAGGCTTAACTTGGGAGCAACACAAATAACAAGCTGATTTCTAAAATATGGAAATGCAAAAGGTTAAGAATAACCAAAAGACACATGAAGAACAACGGATGGGAGGACTTGTGTGAATTGATATTTTGACTTATTAGAAAGCCATTGTAATTAAGACTATAATGTATTGGCACAAAATAGACCTATGAAATAGAATAGAGATCCCAGAAACCCACCCACACATATGCACTTGATTTACAAAAAACATGCCACTGCAATATAGCAGAGAAAGAAGTGTCCTCCCCTTATATGGTACTTCACAATTGGATTTCCACATGGAAAAGAAAATAAGTGATCCTTTCCTTACATTTTACACAAAAATCAACTAAGTTGGATATTAGGGCTAAATGTGAGAACTGTAAAAATTCCTCCAGAAGATAATAAAGGAGATTATTTTTACAGACACATGGTAGGGAGTGCCTTCTTAAACAAGACACAAAAAACACTAGAACACTAGTTCTGAAGGCAAAGATTGGTAAGACTACATTAAAATTAAGAACTTCTGTTTGTCAAAATACACCATTAAGAGAATGAAAAGTCAAGACAAAGTGGGAGAATATATTTGCAACAAATATAATAGGAAAGGGCTTATATTCAGATACACAGAGAATTTCCTTACTAATCCATGTGAAAATGACAAAGTAACACAGTAGAAGAATGGGCAAAAGTCTTGAAAAGACACTTTACAAAAGAGATATCCAAATTGCCAGTTAACATAACAAAAGGTAATTAATTTCATTAGTAATCATGTTAATTTTGATTAAAACTGGAATGAAATTCCTACACACTCATCTGGATAGACACACTTACGAAAGTAGCTAAGGTCAAGTCTTGATGAGGATATAGGGCAAAGGAAATCTTTTCCATTGCTGGAAAGAATGTATATTGTTATACCCACTTTGGAAACCAGTTTGACAGTATTTATTAAAGTTGAGCATAATTATATTCTATAATCTGTGATTCTCCTTCTCGGTATGTACCCAACACAAATGCTTGTGTATAAAGAGATGTACAAGCATGTCCATAGCAGCATTATTCATAATAGCCAAAAAGTGGAAACAAATCATGTGTCTATCAACAGTAGAATGAATAAACAACTTGTCACATATTCGTACAATAAGATTTTATACAACAATGAAAGTGAATGAACTAGAGCTACAAGCAAGAACGTGGATGAATCTCACAAATGTAATGTTGAGAGGAGCCAAACATAATCCATACATAGTATGTGATTCCCATTATGTAAGATTAAAAAGAAGGCAACATTTTATATTTTAGGCATGCATGCTTAAGTGATAAACCTATAAGGAAATGTAAGGAACTGGTTACTGTTGTCAACCTACAAAAATCAGAAACCAGTTTAAGAGGCAAAGCATTGATTTGGGACAAAGAATTGCAATTCAGGGAGAACAGATTCAGGTAGAAACCCAAATAGTGTCCCAATTACAGGAGAGGGGCTTAGGGTTTTTCTGGGAAAAAGGAGGAAGATGAGGTAAGATGTTTTTAAGAAGAGTTTATTGGTGCTGACAAGTTAAGCTACTCTTGGCTAACCGTGATTGGTTATTGAGTCTATCTTCAGAAAGTACATAATCATCTGTCTTGTGATCAGGATGTCCATTCTCCTGCTGACTTCTCAAACAGTTGCTTGTAAGACAATTACCATTTTGGCCCAGTTGAAAGGTTTGGCAAGGAAGTTTTGGTTTGCCAAAGGTTTGGCAGTCTAAGTTTCAAGGAACAAGATGAGTAAGGCAGTTCCTCTGGAATGGCTGCTCTGGCTGTATTTTAAAATGGCTCCACTTATGTCAATTTTTTACACCAGGAAGTCAGAACAGTGGTTACCTTCAGAGGGTACATAGGAATTAGTGATTGGAAGACAACACAAGTGAGCCTCTAGGTTGCTAATAAAGTTCTGTTTCTTGAGTTAGCGGTGGTTACATATATTGTTTCGTGCACTTTTCGGTATATGGCATATTTCACAAACAAAAAAAGATTTGAAAACTGTGACTGGAAGACAGGAGCCGGGGATGAGCTATTCCATGACTTCAAAAATTAGTTCAGATGTTACAAAAATATTAAATGCTTATTGTATTTTTCAAGACACTTTTTATTGCAAACAATACAAACCTGACTCAAACTGTCATGAAATAGCTTAAGCTAGTTCTATAGAACATAATAGGAACTCTAGTGATGGATCCAGGGGTTTGATATCAGTCATCTATCACCAGCCAACACACATTATAAATAAGTATTTATTGTATGAAAATCAAGGACTCTTTCTCCAACTCTAGATTCTGTTTGTCTGCTGGCATCTTTTCTCTTCTGTTGGTGAAAGATTCCTCTATGCAATAATAAACGTGCTGTAAGCCGTAACTATTTTCCTTACAGTCAGAGAAGAGGACTTCTGAAACGGTTGAGAGTATGCCACCCTAAAAATATGCCACCCTAGCATGGATTACCTTGAGCTGAAGGCAACTGAGAAAAAGTAGACACAAGACAAACTCTCTGGCTTCCCCCTCCTTACTGGGAAGGGCAGAACAATTCTTAATCATTGGAGATAACCCCAGTCTCTTACCAGCCCAGAGATGGCACCAGAGGGATCTACATAACAAACCTTGCTAACTATCCCTTATCTTCCATTAGCTTCCTCCGTGTTTACCTTCCCACAGCTTACCACCCTTGGAAGCCTAAAATCCTTTTCCTTTGTCTTGTCACTTCTCTACAAATTTATTTTTCTTTTGTTAAGATGCCATGTAAGTCCAACTTCTAATCACCTCTTTGAGTTATTCATCACTGAGTTCATGTGTACATGCAATGCATGCTTTAATAAACTTCTGTTTTTTTTCTCTTGTTAATCTGTCTTTTGTCAGTCTAATTTGCAGAACCCCAGCCATTGAACCTAAAATGGGGGAGAGGAAAAACATTTTTTCATCCCCTACACTTTCCATTAAAACAGCAGAAACTTCTCAGGGAGGTCTCCATCATGCTCTGGATTACTCTGAACTGGATCATGTGCACACCACTGGTACTGGCTAAGGGTAGGTAGGGGTAGAGTCAGTCTCGTCAGGGCCTCATAGCAGAGGAGACAATGATTCCCCAAAGGGATGAATGCTGAGAAACAAACTGAACAACTTTGTCATGTAATCCTTTCCATTTTAGCCATCTTTATCTATAGCAGTGCTTTTCAACTCAGGCTGCTGGTTATAATCACCCAGTGAGTTCTTTAAAAATATGGATGCAGAGCTCTACTCTAGACCAATTAAATCAGAATTTCTTGAGGACGTGAGGGCTAGGAGGGAAGGCGCTGATATTATTTTTTAAGCTCTCCAGATGATTTTAATGTGCTATTTCAGTGTTGAGAATCACTGGATTATTGTATAAATCATTAAGGTAATATTCAGAGCACAAACATAGCAAAAATATTTATAGATATTAATCTGTTGTCTCATGTGACTGCTATAGTTACCAAATATTAAAATTACATTTTTTAAAAATTCACAGATCATCACAACCTGTGATTCCAATTAAAGATTTTAAAAAAGAGAAGTGTTCAGCCCTTGAAATATTGGTTTGTACGCCTTAAGCTAGAGGTAAATACACCTTTATAAACTCTTTTTCAACAAGATAATCAAAGTTAGTTTAGCTGCATTAGTGCATGAAAAAGAGTCAACTGGTTCACTTCCTACTTTAAACCCACAGGAAATGGATTCATTAGCATCTCCTAGAAGAGAAATTGGCACATCCCATTTCATTAGTAATAAAGATGATATATTGTGCTCTGAAAGGAATTCCCTAAAAGATACATAAAGGTTCCACACTATGGTATTTTCTCATTAGTTAAAACTGCATTTTAAATGCTATCTCTTTTTCAAACCCAAAGCTACCCTTCTGGAAATATAAAGGGTCAGACTTGTAATAATTCATCCAGGACTGCGTTGACACAAATAATCCATAATCAATCTATAAATCAAAATTAGGATGAGTTTATTAGGAGCCAGGTCTGAGGATTATAGCCTGGGGCCTTCCTTCCCCAAGGAAGGAAGGGCACCAAAGAAGTGGGGTGTACGGAATGATTATAGACTGTCTTAGAGCAAGGAGCACACATCACATATGAAAGGAATGTCCCTTTTACAATAGTCATGAGATTGCTTTGCTGGCACAGCAAGTTAGTGGTCACAAGGTGAGCAGAGCATGTCTGTAATTAATCCTCGGTTTCTAGGAAGAGATGCTTATCCTTAAGGCAATGCCGCTATGGGAGAATATACAGCCCTATATTTAAGGGTATCATTCTTTTGTTTGAGACATTGTAAATGTTTAAAGCAAATGTACAATACTTGCTCAACAGGCCACGTCAGGAAAAACAAGGTCAGGTCAAACTAGTTTTAAATGAAATGGCTTCCTCATATACTCCAATATATTCCATTGCTTTTCCTTTATTCATCAACTATTATATGATAGTTTCATAAACTCAGTTTGAGACAGGCAGGAATCATTTCTGAGTTCTAGTATCATATTGATAGATACATTCTAATGTTGTACTAGTAGATGCTAATAGATGCTGATATTGTGCTAATCCAACATGTTTATACTTATCCTTTGTAAGTGTGCAAATGCCCATGTATCTTTTAATGTTAGAATAACTATACTTTTGTAAGCAGCAACATGAAAAGCATAGTGAAAAGTAACTTTTAGGATCAGATTTACCTGGAATTAAATTCTCTCTGCTATTTATCAACTATGTGGCCTTGGGCAGGTTAATTTCTTAGTGCTTCAGTTTTCTCGACTGCAAAATGAGAATAGAACCCATCTTACAGTGTTATAAGGATTAGGAATGACAGCTACCATCCTTCTGCCATTTTGCTCCATAATTTTAAAAAATTATACAAGTAAAAAGTGAGTAAATGTATTCTCCTTAAGAAAAAATAAAACTTTACAGATGAAGAATTTAGCCTTTGATGACCATAACCCTTTCCCACCTTACCAATGGTAACCACTGGTATCAATTTGGTGCATACTGAGAGACCGAATATACAAATGAACAAGGGCCAGACCATATATGTCAGTAGAACTCTGATACACAACCTCTGCAGCAACCAGCCTGGTAAGCCGAACCACAAGCTCTGCAGCAATTGGTCAGTGACTGTCAGCTTCCAACTCAGGAGCCAAATATGCCCGCCCCGTTCCCCCCCCCCCCCCCCCCCGCCCCCGGCCGCCAAAACAGTCACATAAGATGCCCTGCTTCTAGTTAGTCTGCCTCTAGCTTCCCATGCCAACAATTTCCAATCCCAGCACAACTGAAACCTTCCATTTTTTATATTATAACTTCTTTTCCCCACTCCCATGTCTTTGAATCTCTGCCAAACATCAATGATGATGGCTGACTCCCCTGCTATTGCAAGTCCTGAATAAATAGCCCTGAATAAATAAAATGATTGTTCTCATTTGGTGGTTTTTGTTTATTTCCACAATAACCTTCCCATCTTTTTACTATGCATGTATAGATGGACATTCAAATGTACCCTTGGGAAATATATACTACTTTATGGATTTTTAAAAACAAAAATTCTCTCATATTATTCTTTAACATGATTTTTTTTTCTTAAAAATGTCCTGGAAATCTATCCATGTTAGTTCATCACAACTGTTGTCACTGGAGGGACACAGTAATATTTATCCTGGCTTCTCGAAGCACAGTCAGTCAGCTCTGTAGTGCTAACCACTCCAGTGCTTTGTGGGCTGCTTGCTTTTCTGCCATCACAGTGACTTTTTTCCTGCCTTTGCACCCCCACTCTACTTTCCATGAACCCCCATTCTCAGATTACTCCTTTAACGCTCATCCTCTGAGCTGCAGTTGATTCTCCATGACCCTGGTTGGCTGCCTTCTGTCATGGCTGCTAGTAATGCCTGTTCTAGGACCGTTTCTTCAGCTGTGAAAAGTTGGGGCATGTCTGGGTGTTTAGAGACATTGGTCTCTGGCTGGTCTAGGTCCTATGTATAGTCTGCTTGACTTTCTCGTTACTGACATGTGACAAATACAAGTCTTACTTGTGCTGGATTCTTTCACCTTGAGTCTGTTTTCCAGTTGTATGTAAGGAAACTCTTCCAATGAATTAAACATACCAACCTTGAAAACCAGTCTGTGAAGAAAGTAAAATAGAATTAATTGCTTTTACCAAATAATTTGTGTAAACCTTGCAGTCACCCAAATAATGTCTCTCCTAGTCAGTACCAAAACATTCAAAATTAAGACATCAATGGTCGGGTCTTGGAAGAATTGCTTTTAAGTTTTGACAGTTCACATGGGCTGGTAGAGCCTCTAGACCCAATATAAACGATTTAATAAATTGATAACAGTGTATTTACTCTGGAACAATATAGCCTTGTATTTTAATCTTACTCCTCTGGTTCAGTGAACTTGGGCAAGTATTCTAATTTCTATGAGTCTACGTTTTCTCATATCTACAATAAAGATGAGATTTACTTACATCATACGATTTGTCAAAGGAAAACTTTTCCTCTACCCTCTTGGGTTCAATCAATGGGGAATTAAAGTGACAAAAGACAGATTAGCAAGAGAATAAGACATCTTTTATTCACCTGTGTAGTAGGGGCACACAGAACAATGTGACTCTCCAAAGAGCTGAAGGCAGGGGTGTATATACCTAACTTAATAAGGTAGAAGAAGAGGGGAGAAAAGCTTCTACAGTAAGGACAAATGTGTTTCTAGGGGAACGAAAGGGAGATAAGAAAGTTTGTGATAATGTGTGTTTATGCAGGTGCAAGTAGTCTTCTTTCTGGCCAGTAAAACTCCCCTGAGAAGGAATTTATGGCAGCCTCGCTCTCAGAAGTTTCCGCCTTTAGTTAGATAAGAGAAGCACCAAAAAGGCTTCTTTGCTCATCTGTTAAATTGTAAATGTCTTTAGTTCAAAACAATCTTCATCCCAACTCTGGGGTTCAGAGTGGGTCCCCACAGGTTGCTGTGAGAATAGAGGTAAATCTGGTGAAACTCTTAGCATAGCACTCCAGAAATATTTGCTGTTATTATTGATATTTGAAAATTAGTCTTTCTGCCTTGACACCAGTAGCAGGTGGGAAATTACAGTGGTTTTTAGTTCTACCATCAACCCATTTAATAGATCTCAGCCAGTCTGCTTAATTCCTGGATCAGCATTTCTTATATTGTTATTCAATTGCTCATTCATCACTTTTTGCTCATATTTAGTTTAACTCTCAACTTAATTTTTCCAAGTCGATTTCTTTCTGATTGCTAAACTTGCCTGAGAAGTCATTGCAATTATCCTAAGTAATTTAGGTCACTCAAGAAGATTAACATCTGCTAAGGGCTGTTCTTACTTTCCTAACTTCTTCCTGGCTTTCCATGGATGCTCTGGAATGTTACTCAAAGTGGGTTTTTTGTTTTTGTTTTTGACCTACGTCCTCTTCATAGTATTTGGCTTCTCACTCCCTCAGAGGAGAAAGAGAAAAGTGATATCTTTGTTTTTGTGATCCTTTCATGTCATCAGTTGTTTATAGATGCTTACCATTTATAGGGCTACTATGAGTTAGTGGGAAAACTGCATCTTATCAATGGATATCATCTTTTTTGCCATTTGATAATGTCATGGAGTTTTACACAAGGTCTCTGTAGCTGAAGTGAGTAAAATCTTAATACGTTCAGTATGGGTCAGAAGATGTGGATATTAGATTATACTGCTTGCAGGAGATATATAACTTCTCTTCATATTGGGTTGAAATATATGGATACTGATGCCTAAATTCACCAGATAAATATTTGGTTTACTTTGCTTAGGAAAGCATCACTCCTAATAAAAATCTCTTAGGTGTTCTCCATACAAATGTAGTTAAGTATAAACTTGCTCATCAATTCACTGCTTTAAATTGGTAATTGTTATTTTATTTTTCAATAAATGTTTTATTTATTATGACGATATTAAACAATTGGTATAAATATATTAATAGAATTATTTACTAGTTTCTAAAAATATATCCTGTGTCTTGCTTATGAAAATGCATTTAAAAAACACTTGAGTTGGTCATTTGACATGGAAGCATTATTCCATTTTGTATTCAAAGTTGCCAGGAGGAAAATATTTAATGCCCTTTCCTCAAGGTTAGTAAGTGTACAGTTTGTTGGACCACCAGGGGGAGTGAATTCTAGAGCTAAGAGCCTCTCGCTGATTCTACAGTTGACTTCAATAAAATAAGGTCAACATCCATTTAGTTTACAAAACAACCTGGCAAATGAATAAGAAAGAACCAATTTGGCAGCCTTGAGAAATATGATTATTAAAAATAATCTCAATATTTTCAATTAAATAAACCTTTTTATAAAATAAAATAAAACTTTATAAAATAAAATAAAACTTCTTTTAAAACTAAGTACATTTTTTAAAATTTTTTTATTGAGTTATTGATAGGTTACAATCTTGTGAAATTTCAATTGTACATTAATGTTTGTCAGTCATGTTGTAGGTGCACCACTTCACCCTTTGTGCCCACCCCCCACCCCACCTTTCCTCTGGTATCCACTAAACTGTTCTTGGTCCATAGTTTTAAATTCCTCATATGAGTGGAGTCATACACAGATTATCTTTCTCTTGCTGGCTTATTTCACTTAACATAATTCTCTCAAGGTCCATCCATGTTATTGCAAATGGAATGATTTTGTTCTGTTTTGCAGCTGAGTAGTATTCCATTGTATATATGTACCACATCTTCTTTATCCATTCGTCTGTTGATGGGCACTTAGGTTGCTTCCACGTCTTGGCTATTGTAAACAGTGCTGCAATAAACATTGGGGTGCACAGGACTTTTGGGATTGCTGACTTCAGGCTCTTTGGATAAATACCCAGTAGTGGGATGGCTGGATCGTATGGTAGTTCTATTTTTAGTTTATTGAGGAATCTCCATACTGTTTTCCATAGTGGCTGCACCAGTTTGCATTCCCACCAGCAGTGTATGAGGGTTCCTTTTTCTCCACAACCTCTCCAACATTTGTTGCTATTAGTTTTAGATATTTTTGTCATTCTAACGGGTGTAAGGTGATGTCTTAGTGTAGTTTTGATTTGCATTTCCCTGATGATCAGCGATGATGAGCATCTTTTCATGTGCCTATTGGCCATCAGTATATCTTCTTTGGAGAAATGTCTGTTCATGTCTCCAGCCCATTTTTTGATTGGGTTGTTTGATGTTTTGTGGTTGAGTTGCGAGAGTTCTTTATATGTTAAGGATATTAAGCCTTTGTCAGATATATGACTTGCAAATATTTTTTCCCAGTTAGTGGGTTGTTTTTTTGTTTCAATCCTGTTTTCATTTGCCTTGAAGAAGCTCTTTAATCTGATGAAGTCCCATTTGTTTATTCTTTCTATTGTTTCCCTTCTCTGAGAAGGCATGGTGTCTGAAAAGATCCTTTTAATACTGATGTCAAAGAGTGTACTGCCTACGTTTTCTTCCAGAAGCCTTATGGTTTCAGGTCTCACCTTTAGGTCTTTGATCCATTTTGAGTTTATTATGGTGAATGGTGAAAAAGAATGGTCAATTTTCCTTCTTTTACATGTGGCTTTCCAGTTTTCCCAGCACCATTTGTTGAAAAGACTTTCTTTTCTCCATTGTATGCCCTCAGCTCCTTTGTCAAAGATAAGCTGTCCATAGATGTGTGGTTTTATTTCTGGGCTTTCAATTCTGTTCCATTGATCTGTGCACCTGTTTTTGTACCAGTACCATGCTGTTTTGATTACTGTAGCTTTGTAGTATGTTTTGAAGTCAGGGATTGTGATGCCTCCCGTTTTGTTCTTTTTTCTCAGGATTGCTTTAGCAATTCGGGGTCTTTTGTTGCCCCATATGAATTTTAGGATTCTTTGTTCTAATTCTGTAAAGAATGTCATTGGGATTCTGATTGGGATGGCGTTGAATCTGTAGATTTCTTTAGGTAGAATGGACATTTTAACTATGTTTATTCTTCCAATCCACGTACATGGAATGTCTTTCCATCTCCTTATGTTGTCATCCAATTCTCTCAGAAAGGCCTTGTAATTTTCATTATATAGGTCCTTCACTTCCTTAGTTAAATTTATCCCAAGGTATTTTATTCTTTTTGTTGCAATTGTGAATGGTATTGTATTCTTGAGTTCTTTTTCTGTTGGTTCATTGCTGGAGTATAGAAATGCTACTGATTTATGCAAATTGATTTTATACCCTGCAACTTTGCTGTAGTTGTTGATTACTTCTAACAGTTTTCCAATGGATTCTTTGGGGTTTTCTATATATAAGATCATGTCGTCTGCAAACAGCGAGAGTTTCACTTCTTCCCTCCCTATTTGGATTCCTTATATTCCTTTTTCTTGCCTGATTGCTCTGGCCAGGACCTCCAGTACTATGTTAAATAAGAGTGGTGATAGAGGGCATCCTTGTCTTGTTCCTGTTTTCAGGGGGATGGGGTTCAGTTTTTGCCCATTGAGTATGATGTTGGCTATGGGTTTGTCGTATATGGTCTTTATTATGTTGAGGTAGTTTCCTTCTATGCCCATTTTGTTCAGAGTTTTTATCATAAATGGCTGTTGGATCTTGTCAAATGCCTTCTCTGCATCTATTGAGATGATCATGTGGTTTTTATTCCTCAGTTTGTTGATGTGGTGTATCATGTTGATTGATTTGCGGATGTTGAACCATCCCTGTGTCTCTGGTATGAATCCTACCTGATCCTGATGTATGATTCTTTTGATGAATTGCTGAATTCTGGTTGCCAAAATTTTGTTTAGAATTTTTGCATCTATGTTCATCAGTGATATTGGCCTGTAGTTCTCTTTTTTCGTGGTGTCCTTGTCAGGTTTTGGTATCAGCGTGATGTTGGCCTCATAGAATGTGTTAGGAAGTGTTCCATCTTCCCTAATTTTTTGGAATAGCTTGAAAAGGATAGGTATTAAATCCTCGCTGAAAGTTTGGTAGAATTCCCCAGGAAAGCCATCTGGTCCTGGGGTTTTATTCTTTGGGATGTTTTTGATTGCTGTTTCAATCTCTTTCCTTGTGATTGGTCTGTTCAAATTGTCTGCCTCTTCTTGAGTGAGCTTTGGGAGATTGTAGGAGTCCAGGAATTTATCCATTTCCTCTAGGTTATCCATTCTGTTGGCATATAGTTTTTTGTAGTATTCTCTTATAATCTGTTGTATTTCTGCAGAGTCTGTTGTTATTTCTCCTCGCTCATTTCTGATTTTGTTTATTTGAGCTTTCTCCCTTTTTTTCTTTGTAAGTCTGGCTAGTGGTTTGTCAATTTTATTTATCTTCTCAAAAAACCAGCTCTTTGTCTCATTGATCCTTTCTACTGCCTTTTTCATTTCAATAGTATTTATTTCTGCTCTGATTTTTATTATTTCTCTCCTTCTGCTGACTTTGGGCTCCATTTGTTCTTTTTTCTCTAGTTCAGTTAGGTGTACTTTAAGGTTGCTTATTTGGGATTTTTCTTGTTTGTTAAGATGTGCCTGTATTGCGATGAATTTTCCTCTTAATACAGCTTTTGCTGTATCCCGTATGAGTTGGTATGGCATGCTATCATTTTCATTTGTTTCCAGGTATTTTTTTATTTCTTTTTTAATTTCTTCAGTGATCCATTGCTTGTTCAGTAGTGTGTTGTTTAGTCTCCACATCTTTGTGCCTTTCTCAGCTTTTTTCTTGTAATTAATTTCTAGCCTTATAGCACTATGATCTGAGAAGATGCTTGTTATTATTTCAATTTTTTTAAATTTGTAGAGGCTTGCCTTGTTTCCCAACATATGGTCTATCCTAGAGAATGTTCCATGTGCACTTGAGAAGAATGTGTATTCAGCTCCTTCAGGGTGGAGTGATCTATATATGTCTATTAAGTCCAATTGTTTTAGTTTTTCATTCAGCTCCACTATTTCCTTGTTGATTTTCTGTCTGGATGATCTGTCCATTGATGTGAGTGGGGTGTTGAGGTCCCCTACTATTATTGTGTTGTTTTTAACATCTTCCTTTAGGTCTGTTAATAGTTGCTTTATGAATCTTGGTGCTCCTGTGTTGGGTGCATAGATATTTATAAGCGTTATTTCTTCCTGATGAAGTGTCCCTTTGATCATTATATATTGTCCCTCTGTGTCTCTCTTTACCTGTCTTATTTTGAAATCCACTTGGTCTGATATGAGAATTGCAACACCTGCCTTTTTTTCCTTGCTATTTGCTTGAAGTATTGTCCTCCACCCCTTCACCCTGAGTCTGTGTTTGTCCTTGGGGCTGAGGTGTGTTTCCTGGAGGCAACAAATTGTTGGATCTTGTTCTTTAATCCATTTTGCCACTCTGTGTCTTTTTATTGGAGAGTTCAATCCGTTCACATTGAGAGTGATTATTGATGCATGTGGACTTAATGCTGTCAATCTGTTGCTCATTATCTTGTTTTCCTGTGTTTCTTTTCCTGTGTGCTTTAGACTACCCATTTAATACTGCAATTTCTTATGCTGGGTTTCTTAGATTTTTCCTTATCTATGATTTGTGACTCTGTTCTGTACTTTATTTTAGTGTCTACCTTGAAGTTTGTATTTAGAATCTCGTGTATAATATAGTCTATTCTCTGGTGGTCTCTTACTTACTCGACCAATACTGATTTAGACCTTTTGCTCTTCCCCTCCTAAATAATTATTTTCATTTTTTATTCCAACTCGTCTTATTAATTTGTAGTTAGAGTGCTAAGATCGTCCTTGTTTTGGTAGTTTCCTTATTTTTACCCTAATGCTATAGTTGCATATTTGCTATCCTGTTCTGGTTCTATCCATCGGTCACCCTAGTCTGTGGATTGTGTCCCCTTTCTCCCTTTTTTCTTTTTTCAAGTATGAGAGCCTTCTTGAGGATTTCTTGTAATGGAGGGCTTTTAGTTACAAATTCCCTTAACTTTTGTTTGTCTGGAAAAGATTTAATTTCTCCCTCATATCTGAAGGAAATTCTTGCTGGATAGACTATTCTTGGCTGAAGGTTTCTATCCTTTAAAGCTTTGAATATATCACTCCATTCTCTCCTAGCTTGTAGGGTCTCTGTAGAGAAATCCGCTGACAGTCTGATAGGGGCTCCTTTATAGGTTATTCTCTTTTTTTTTCTTACTTCCCTGAGTATTCTTTCCTTATCTTTCCTATTTGCCAACTTTACTATTATGTGCCTTGCGGTGGGTCTTTTTACATTGACAAATCTAGGAGATCTAAAACCCTCCTCTACACACATTTCTCCATTGATCCCTAGATTTGGGAAGTTCTCTTCAATAATTTCGTTAAGCACACTTTCTGCTCCATTTTCCTTTTCCATATTCTCGGGAATTCCTATGATCCTTATTAAAACTAAGTACATTCTTATTTGACTAATTCTTTTCATACAGAAAATTAGAATTGTGGTATGAAATGTCAGACTATACATCAACTTTAGACTTGGGCTTGTGGATGTGGAATTTGCTCCTGGTTTACTGGCATCTATGACTATACAAGGGGTTCTAGAAGACCTCTGTCTTACGTTTTCTCTATCTCCTAAGATAGAGGATGTCTTAATGTCACTCAAAAGATTACCAACCCAAATCAGAACATCGTTTACAATAACAAAACAATAGCTCAGGTCTACAACTGTAATTACTTGAGTAATTCAGGATAGGAAGTACTAATTTTTCTAAATTTCCAAGATAATTGAGGGGTTATGGAGTCAATTAGCCTGAATTATCCCAGTGGTTAACTGTGCAATTCAAATAACTTGGTAACTCTAACTCCATACTTCATAATTTTAAGGCTTATTTTAAAAAGTGGCCTCTGTCCAGTTTTGAGATACATTATTTAAAACAGAGGTGACTCTTATTGAAACTACTACTAATTAATGATTGAAGCTAATTAGCATATATTTTTCCTGCCTGATGGAATCATAAACATTCTGATGATTATCCTTAATTTCTCTTATTATACTATTGCCCATTTATCTCATAGCATCTTATTTCTCTAGTTAAGGATGAATAGTCTGAAAACTTGTCCTCTTACCTCAACAACTGGCCCTCTCAGGACTCACTGGGACAAAGCTGATTGTTTACAAGACAGAGAAGTCAGGAAGGAGCCTGACTTCTGAAAGACTGATGATCCATCATTTTGGTACAAACGGTTCCATATAAAAGCTGTTCAACATAGATTCTGGGTAGAGCAGCTACCTGCCCTGGGAAGACAGACCAGAAGTAACACCTAGATGGCCTGTCCCTAAAGAATGATCCTCCCTACTGACCTGCCATTCAAGGGGAGAGCTGATGACAAGCCCCAGTAAGGGAGCCTGACCCAGGCTAGGCATGGGATATTGGAACAGAATAAGAACCAGGACCAAGGCAGAAGTTCAGCTAAACAAACCAGTGCCAGGGACTCAGGACGAAAGTTGAATTCTTCATCACAGGCATCAAATAGCCACACAGAGTTCTTGATTCTCCAGCTCCTCCAACCTGCTTCTCTCCGGCTTCCATTTCAATAAATGGGACTATCCATTCCTCCCCTGGGCCTCCTAGGTCAGGCCTATGACTTCTTTATTTCTCAACTCAAAAGATCTGCTCTTGGAGCTGGCTTGGTGGCTCAGCAGTTAAGTGCGCACGTTCTGCTTCTCAGCGGCCCAGGGTTCACCATTTCGGACCTGGGGTGCAGACATGGCACCGCTTGGCAAAAGCCAAACTTTAGTAGGCGTCCCGCGGAAAAAGTAGAGGAAGATGGGCATGGATGTTAGCTCAGGGCCAGTCTTCCTCAGCAAGAAGAGGAGGATTGGCAGTAGTTAGCTCAGGGCTAATCTTCCTCAAAAGAAAAAAGAAAATTTAAAAAAAAGATCTGCTCTCTTCTTTCATAATAAAATTTTGATTGCATGTTAAAACTATAGAAAACATAATTTGGCAACATAAACACTGGTTTTATTTCCTTAAGGGCAAAAAAATCCCTTAGTTTTACAAATGTGGGACCCATCTCCACACTTTGAAGGAGGCTGGAAGTATTTGTTTTATGTCCTGAGGATACAAAGATAGGGAGCAGGAAAGGTACTCTTTCTCACAGATTTATTAGAATCTCCCTTTTAATACTAAGAATAAAAGGGAAAATATTCTATATTAAAACATATCTAGCATACAAATAACTGCTGGAAAACATATTTTTCTGAAGGACAATGCTATGTAATTACCAAACAAAATAAAAATAAAGGACTTTGTCCCCTCTTTTTTTTCTGATTAGTTTGTCTGATTACTTGAGCTTTCAGACAGAAATATGAAAATGATAATTTTACCAGTACAGTCACCTTTTATCACATGTGAAAAGTGAGTCACTGACATGATAAATAAATCTTTACCTCACTCTTCTGGTGGAGGTGAGATGAAGGAGCGTTGAGAATTTGACACCATCACCATATGTGCTCCAAATGATACCACACTCCTGATTTTCAATAACCAAGCGAATACAGACTTTTCTTACCTGTGCCACCAAATGCCATTCCTAATTAAATACCAAATCTTATCATCTTGTGGTGAATACAGAGAAACTCTATTCAAGGTCGGTGAACATCCTTTAGGATTAGAAAGAGTTAATGTGACTAAGCATTCTAAATGTCTCATTTAATAGCAGGCACTCTGGGGAATGGAGCTTATTAATATATTTTGTTTTGGTTTGTTTTTTAATGAGTCTCAGGAACTGCTCCCCTAAACACTTTTATTAGCACATAATATGTGTCAGCCCTTGGGGTAGATACCATGAGGAGCAAGACACAATCCCCATACCTGAAAAATGTGGAGTTTACTTGAATAGAGTCTTTTGAATTTTTTTAACTTATAATTTGTTTCCATGAAGACATTTTTGAGAGGATTTTTTTAACTTATAATTTGTTTCCATGAAGACATTTTTGAGAGGATTCCACCAAAGAAGCAATAAAGACATCTATCAGAGGTTAATAGTGTTTATCTTTGACTGGTGTGATCACAGGTGCTTTTATGTTTCTACGTTTTTTGTTTATTTGTTTTGCAGAGAGTATATTTAATTTTTTATAAGTAGAAGAATAAACACTAGTTTTTAGATGAACAAGGTCTTGTGTGGCTTGTCACGATAGTGTGCTCAATGAATATTTGTTAAGTGAAGGAGTACATTTTTAAAATTCTCAAACTTTTCTCCTTTAAAAATGTTAAGGACATTTATTTCAGGTCAAAAGAACTCCCCAAATTTCTGCAAAGGGAGGTATTCTGTTAACTTTATCTTCAACATTTGAAAACCACTGACAAGTAAGTAAAGTGCTTGATAAATTTTGTAGATGTCATATTGTATGCAAAGGATAAAGAAGGTAAATTTGTCTTCTCTCTTCTTACTTTTTGTTTTCTGTCTCTCATCCTCATTTATAGAATATTCTATAAATAAACACTATTTGTGTGTAGGACATAAACACAGTTTGAGTCCTACTTGGACTTAATACACAACTGCTAAAGTCTTTCAACCCATCTTGATGGACTATATTAGAGAAGGGAATGCAAAAAATGTCCGTCCACACTATAGGATGTAAAGATAAGTAAACGTAATGGAAAACAACTTTGAATTACTAGAACAATTTATCTTGATCCAGGGGTAAAAGATTTCAAAACATAGTCTGTAAGTTTAGCTTAGTTGTACTGTAAGGGCTAATGAGTACAGTGTTCAACTTTAGATATTTCAGTCACTTTATTTCTTTGGCTAGTGACTATGTTGCTAAACTGGTCAGATTTACTGTATAGCTATGCCATGATCTTAAGGAAACCAGATAATACGAGCACAGTAGCATCATGAGAAAACAATTCCAAATACAAGCTTTAAAAACAGAGCAGGGGGAGCTGGCCCAATGGCACAGCAGTTGTTTGCACATTCCACTTCAGCGGCCCAGGGTTCCTGGTTTGGATCCCGGGTGCGGACATATGCACCGTTTGTCAAGCCATGCTGTAGTAGGCCTCCCACATATAAAGTAGAGAAAGATGGGTACGGATGTTAGCTCAGGACCAGTCTTCCTCAGCAAAAAAAAAAAAAAAAAAAAAGAGGATTGGTTGTAGATGTTAGCTCAGGGCTAATCTTCCTCAAAAAAAAAAAAACAACAGAGCAGGGGACAGTCAGCTCCATGGTGTAGTGGTTAAGTTTGGCACACTCTGCTTTGGTGGCCCAGGTTCACAGGCTTGAATCTTGGTTGTGGACCTACACCACTTGTCAAGCTGTGCTGTGGTGGCAACCCACATACAAAATGGAGGAAGATTGGCACAGATGTTAGCTTAGGGCTTATCTTCCTCAAGCAAAAAAGAGGAAGATGGGCAATAGGTGTTAGCTCAGAGCAAATCTTCCTCACCAAAAACAACAGCAACAAAAAAACAACCAAAAAACAAAACAACAAAACAGAGGGTGGGGAATTCTTTGACATCAATATTGGGGGCGAGCCAGGAAAGGATGGTAGTAATTATTGGTAAAGTTCTCTACTGAATCAGTATGTGCAAGTGAAACATTTAGAGTCCCACTGAAGAGACAAGAGACACATGCAGCAAATTAAATAATAAGGTATATCATATGCCTTTTATAAGCCACCCAGTCCTCTTTGTGCCATGTCTTATAGCCACAACCGGACAAAACTCACCTAAGATCAAAACATTTACCTACCACTTCCTGCCCGGGGCTTCTCTAATGCTATGGTGAAGGCCAGCAGAACTGCACAGATTCATCTATGTGCAATCAGGAAGTAAGAGGGAGTTATTGCCAGTAGAACCACCTTTAATCAGTGTGGGACAGGAATTATAAGTAAATATTTCTTCCTTTCATCTCCCAAGTGGATTTTCAGAGATGTACTTCATAAGGCTCATTAGAAGATCCTGGGGAGACCTGGCATCAGTTACTCATACTGGTGGCCAATTCACTAAGTTATCTTTGAACTGGCTCTCCCTCCTTCTCTGTCCCGCTCCCTTAGGATCTCAATAACGCTTTTTGAGATCACTGCCCACCAATATGCAAGCCTATGTCTTAGCTTTTCTTTTGAGACACCCAATGTAAGACATGAGGCCAGGAGAAATCAATGTGGCAATAGGGCCGTAGCCTAAGAAAGGTAATTGTAAAGAGAAATCAAGAGATGGATTTCAGAGACTCTATGAGAGGATTGATAGAACTTAGTAATAAAACAATGGAGAATGAGAACATAGTGGTAATGCCCAGCAGGCAGTTTAGACTGTTTTAGGAATCAAGCAAGAGTTGAAATCTTGAGAGTGAATGAGTTCTCTAAAAGAAGACTTTATGAAGGGATGACCAATGGGCCATAAACTGAACTTCAGATAATGATCAGATTTCAGGGGTCAAGAAGAAAAAGAAAGGGCAGCTATTGGGCACTCAGGAAAAAAGAAGACTTTAGGGCTATGCGTAACGGTGGGTAAGTAGAGAGAACATGCAGTTCAATCCCGCCATCAGGTCAGAGACCAAACTGAAGAGGCTTAAGATGGAAATAGATAATATATAGTGAAGAGACAGAGACATTAACGTAGATGACCTTCTGTCCAGGCAGCGGAGGTGGAGATGGTTCCCTTCTGACGTGCAACAAGCTTGCTATGAGTGAACTGAAGGAGAGAAATTAGAAGCCTATAGATACAAATAAAGTAATTTTTCCCCCAGGATTTAAAAAATGGGAAAAAGATAGTGAAGAGAACCTCCATATAAAAAATCTTGAGCTTATTTTATTTCTGAATAAACTTCATTGAAATTAGTTATTAATTATATAGAAAATCTGAGAGCTATCTTACTCTCACACTTTTATGCCTTTTTATTCTTAAGAACACTCATTTTTAAAAAAAGATGAATACTCATAAGCACTTTCTCTAAGATGTTGGTCGACCAAATGGCATTATTGAAAAGTGCCTCTCTTCCAGAAAATATTGGAAGAATTCCACTTGAATAAATATTGCATAACTCAGTGCCTACTTTTACATACCCATATTTGTGTTAAGCTAATCCTAGTTTCCAAAAAAAGGTTTTGTACTGTTGAAAAGCATTTCTGAAATACTGCCAACCTCATCTTGTGATTGAAGTTATTTGGTATAAAACAGGTTAGAAAGAGTGAGGTGCCAAGCAGGTATTTAGAGAAAGAGTTGGATTTTGATGTTTTATATTTGAATGAGTCTTGGTTTAGATAATCTGTTTCTGCAAAAATGTTTTCAATATGTAATCTAATCATTTTCTTCTTTTGCACTGAAAATTTTCTTTTTGGTCCTTCTCAACCATCTGCTTTAAATATAAATGACAGTTTATCACAGTGTGCTTAAATTTTAGCATACATCATTCCTCTGGGGTATGTTTCTTATCTGTCAGACATACTTTCGGTTAAACAGTTTACTCTATGACTGAGATTTGAGACAGTAGCTAGTTGCTGACCGAGAATGAGTGAGCCTTACAAACCACATATTGTTTATCCAATTAGTTATTATAAGCCTGTTGTTTATCTCCAGAATATAACTGTGATGATCAAACTGTAATTCATTTGCAGGAGATTTTTTCTTGTTTCACATTCTCACAACCATCATATTATCTGGTTTCAGTTGATATTAAGCTACTGCTGAGTTCTCTCTCTTTTATTAACTTTTACAACGTTTAGTTTTACTCACTCAACTTGTAGACTGATAAATATTTCACATCTTATTTTAATTTTACTTTTGGTGTGAAACTTTCTTTGTTCTTAATGGACAAGTAGTGCAAGTTCTTTACTGATAAAGAGATTAAAAAAGAAGGAACATAAAAATTTTTGCAATCCCACCATTCAGAGAAAACTACTATTGATATTTGCATTTATATGATACCATAATATTTTTGTACACCTATATATGAATAATTAAAACAAAAATGTGATCATATAGGGCATAATCTTCCCAAATTTGCTGTTTTCATTACTTGCTGTATCATAGACATATAATCCTACCCTAATATCACCCTACAGCATAATTTCTCTCAGGTACATTATAGATGTACTAATCCCTTTCTGCTAAATGTTTAGTGTTTTCAGTGCTGTGATCAATAGCTGCTTAGTTAAATCTTTCCTGATTTCCTTAATTAATCCCTAGAATGTATTACTGCATTATTTCTGTATTACCTCTATTTTTTTCAAGTAACAGAAACTCATTGAATTTAACAAAAAAGGGAATATATTCGAAGAACACAGGAGTATCTTGAGGAACCTAAGGACAGGGATGTTGCTGGAAGCATTCTCTTGACTCCTTTGTATACTGGTCTCTGCACTTCTGATCCATTACCTCCCTCTCACCCAAAAGTCTTCTCTGCTTCATACAACATGGATGAAAATGTGGCCACAGACAACAACAAGTTTATATGTCACAGGTCCAGCCATTCTGAGAAAAACAAAATCAATCTGAATCCTTTCACATCTCCCCACCCCATTCACCATTCCAGATTTCCCGGATCAGCAGATGTTCACTTCACCTTGGCACAGTCAACAGGGCCCAGGGGTGATGTTTGATGAATGTGGTTGCCAGGAGTCACCCTATAGCCATGTAAATGATGGGAAGGAAAAGAAGAACTAGGGAGACAATCTATAAATACCATCAAATTCTCATCACACTCATTTTTATGTGGTGACATTTATTGTAATAAATTGGCACTGTTAAACCAGTAAAATGAAGGAAATTCTTTTGTCTTTAATAAGAATAGCTTTTTCTGAGACTGAGTTTGTTTTACTGATAGTGGGCTGCAAAACCTTCACGTTTTTGAGCTATGCATCTACAAAGGAGGTACGATCGTCTATAAACACTCTCTTTTGACTCAACTGGAAAATTATCTGTTGTCAAAATCATAATAAGAGTAAGAAAATTCCATGATGGAAAAAAATCTTAAAATTTGTTGACTGGGGAGCCTGCCCTGTGGCCAAGTAGTTAAGATCACGGGTTGCGCTTCGGTGGCCCGGGGTTTCTCCGGTTTGGATCCTGGGCACAGACCTAGCACTGCTTGTCAGGCCATGTGGAGGCAGTGTCCCACATAGCAGAGCCAGAAAGACCTACAGCTAGAATAGACAACAACTATGTACTGGGGGGCTGTGGGGAGAAGAAGAAGAAAAAAAAGAAGATTGGCAACAGATGTTAGCTCAGGTGCCAATCTTTAAAAAAAAAAAAATTTTCTACTGTTCTCTTCTAGACTTAACGTGTAAAATCATGTTACACACATAGTGAATTTTATGGTTATTATAAGAAAAGTACATCTAGTATTTAAGAATAGTACATAATATTTATAGAGAAAAATCATGACTGACAAAGTAAATCTAAATTTTCTTTTTTTAAATTTTTAAAATTTATTTTTTTTTTTGAGGAAGATTAGCCCTGAGCTAACATCTGCTGCCAATCCTCCTCTTTTTGCTGAGGAAGACTGGCCCTAAGCTAACATCTGTGCCCATCTTCCTCTACTTTATATGTGGGACACCTGCCATAGATTGGCTTGACAAGTGGTGCATAGGTCTGCACCCGAGATCCGAACCAGCGAACCCCGGGCCGCCAAAGCAGAATGTGTGAACTTAACCTCTGTGCCACCAGGCTAGCCCCAAATCTAAATTTTCTATGGGCTTTCACTATGCAATTAGAAATATGTTTCCACAGGAGAGTGAAATTTTCTGGTCAAGCATATTGAAAACTTTTGGAGAGGAAGGAATTAATAGAATGGAAAGCCCAAGGCAAACCACTTTTTATAGACTTTCATTAGTATTATGTTTTCTAGAAAAGCCTATAATGTTACATAATCTGAGATCTCTACATTTTCTTCAGTTCTTATTCTCTGCGACATTAGTTATCTATTGCTGTGTAAAAAATTACCCCAAAATTTAGTAGCTGAAAACAACAAAGGTTTATTATCGCACGCAGTTTCTGACAGTCAGGAATCCAGGAGCTTAGCTGGATGTTTCTGGCCCAGGGTGTCTCATGAAGTGGCAGTTAAGCTGTCTGCTGGGTCTGCAGTCCCCTGAAGGCTTGACTTAACTGGGGGGTCTGTTTGTAAGTTCACTCGTGTGGCTAATAGCAGGAGCCTCATTTCCTCACTACATGGGCCTCTCCATAGGGCTGCTCATGACATGGCAGTTTATTTACCCCGGAGCAAATTATCAGAGAGAGAAACAGTTGGTGGGGAGGCAGGCATAGAAGCTTTTATGACAGCTTCGGAACTGACAAACCATCACTTCCGCCATAGTCTTCTGGTCGTGCAGATCAGCCCTAACATAATGGCTGGGGTATTACATAAGCATAAATATCAGGAGGTGGGAATCATTTGGGGCTGTCTTGGAGGCTGGCTACCACATGTTCCATTCTCACATCTTAAAAATTGCCCTCACAGCTTGATTTATATTTACATCTCTAGAACTCTAAGTCCCTTCTATTTTTTTTTTCTTGGCACTCACAATAATACCACAATCAATTGTAATTTTACAGTTTGCATGTAGATATTTTCTTCAAATATTCTTAAAGTTTAGAGCTTGGCGTTCAGCAGATTTCTTACATTTTTACCAATGATCTAAATCCTAAATTATACATATTATGCATATTTTTTAAAAAACAGATTGACCTAGACTTTCCAGACCTGTTTAGGCTATCATTCATTCATTCCTTCATTCACAAATAATTATTGAGTTCAAGGCAATGTGTATTCTTTATTTTTCCAATATGTCACCCTGTGTTTTAGCCCCTTCTTTTTTTAAAACAGCTTTATTGAGATATATTTCATGTATATATTTCATGTATCATATAATTCACTCACTTAAAGTGTAAAGTCCCCAATGTTTAAACTGTATTTTTCAAGACAAACAGCCTGACAATATCTAAAATTGGGCAATCAAAGATATTTGGACACCCTCTATGTACTTAAGTAAGAAGGTCGGATTTTAAGACTCCATAGATACATATTCTTCTACCAGAGCACACAGGAAGGCACAGATGTCTTATTTATTCTTCCTGCAACTGTTCTGTGGAACTCTGGAAACCTTCAAGGGTTGTTAACAGTGTAGCAAACAGGACCAAACAAGTAACTTCAGTGGCCTGAAGACCTGTTTACCAGGAGAGGTTCTCCAATCACAGTCCTATCATTTTCCCCTAAGAACAGATAAACAAACCAAGCCCCAAGAGACTCTAAAAGAGTCTGTTTACCAAATTATCAGTATACCTCCAAATGCTGCTGCTCCAGATAATCTGGTCACTAAAGAATGGAAGTTATATTTTAATTAATGATATTCCAGAAAGTAAAAGATGTTTTTACATGCTCTTCAAAAACTATCACATAAGCATAAAACAAAGCAGGTGTTGATCTGAATGGAAATGTAGTATAGTCTTTTGCTTCCTCCTTTAGGATAATTTTTGGCAATTAAAAAAATTATATAATTAGTATATCTATATTGCAGGGAAAAAAATAGAAAATACACAAAGGCAAAAGTACAAAAAGAATTTGTAAACACCTTTAATCTTGTTATCCAGAAATAGCCTCTGTTAAGTTTTGATGTAGTGTATCTTTCTAAAAAACAAATTTGGGGCCGGGGAGTATATATTTATATAAATTGTAACTGGTATATTGCAAGCTTTAACAGTCTGTGATTAAAAACTAGACTTGTATTAATAGATAATAGCCAGATTATTTCTAATTGTTGTGCAGTCGGCCTGCTCTGATCTCCAGGAGGTATCCACCACCCTCTTTCTTCCCTCCCCTGGCTCTCCTGGGTCCATGTTCCCTGACTATAATGGCCCCTGAAGGAGCCTAACCAACACCATTGCTAATGGTGCCCCTTGCCTGTGTGAAGGGACTTTCCATCTCACAGTGCTTAGAACTTTATCTCACGGGCTTCAAAGCAGCATTGACATGTGCCATGACTTTAAGGAAAACATCTTCAGCTTCTCAGAGTTCAGCTCTCGATTTCCTGTCAGCAAGCCTGCAAACAAATACACATGCTTATCCATAAGACATTTTTAAAACAGTGAGATCTCAAGCCAAACGTATGAAACAAAACATTTCTCTCAAACAGAACAATACCTGTCCCACAGCAAGCACCATATGCATGTTAGCTAAAAACACTTAGCTTACCCATATAGGCAGCCTCCTGTGTGAACCTCTTTGTACTGAAACATTCAACTTTTGCTTGCTTACATCTCAAATGCCTTCTATTCAGATGAGGAATCAGCTTAATACGTACATAATAAAATGGCCTATTCAGGATTTTCGGATCAGAGAAGCAATCTACCCTACCAATACCGCAAGACAAACAAACAATAAAAACCAGTTCACTCCTTTGACGGTTTTGTACGCTTTTATCTTGTCCATCCAAGTTTCAGTTGGCCAAGTTTCAATAAAGGTACAAGTTCAAGGTTCTTGTTCCTTGCTTAGCGGTCTCAACTCCTATACCAATTCATCTGAGGAGGGTCTAACTATGGGTGTGGGTGGCAAAGGGGACTCCACTTTCATGCTTTAGGCATATGAATGCTTTTAAGTTGTTGCAATAAGAATATAGTAATATATCATATATCATAAATTATTCATACATAATTTTCTTAAACTGTCAAAATCACCACCAACAAAACAACAGTAGAAATCTGACCACAAACACATTGAAGCCTTCAGAGTGGAACTCATGGTATATCTGCTTCTAACATGCTGTTGCATAACTTCTGGTGGCAGCATGGTCCAGTGGGAAGACTAGTTCAAAAGTCACTGCACCTAGCTCCGTAAAAACTGTGCAGTGCTTGGGCATGCCATTAAATCCTCCAGTTTCTTTATATGTCCCATGCTGAGGCCTCTTGGAGCACCACCATTCTATAGAGTGTATGACTCTGGTTGTAAGAAATGTCACTTTTTTTATTTCTTCAAATAAAATTTAACTTCTTGATTCTCTTTTACTGGGTTGAGGGAAAATTCAATCTGAATCTTTTCTCAGATTTCTCTTCCTCTGCTAGAAGTTTCTGTCAGAATACCAGGGACAATGTGCAGTCCACACATCTAGGAGTAGATCCACAAGTCTTTGACACTAGGCACTGTTAAGATGCTCCTTGTCCAACTCTGCAAGGTCTTGAATGGAGAGAGCTCAGCTTCTTTTTCCTTATTTTGACCATAAGGATCCTTTAACAACCCTCCAAGATACTTCTCTGGAAGTTTGTTGCTACCTTCCCTGTACCAGCCATTTGTCTGTTTGCTTTCAGGTCCGATCTTCCTGTTCTCCTTTGCTCTTTTAATTTTCTAGAGAGCTGAAATTTGGCAAGTTACATTTCCCCAGGTCTTGCCAGCAGGCTTCTGGTTAGGGCCACTAATGGGAAGCACTGACAGGATACTGGAAGGCAGGAAGTGAGGAAAAGGGATTCACCTATGGCTTCCAGTTTCTGACAGTGTCTCAGGCAGCAATGATGGTATTTACAGCAGTGACAGTGTTGCCAAAGTTTCATCCCTTGTTGGGGCGGCACCTCATCACCAGGTTCAGAGCTGTCTGCAGTAGCGTCTCTGTCAGCAGGGGCAGGTCCAGGCTTGTGAGCCCAGCCCAGGTGCACTGGCTGTTTCTATTCTTTGGGTATCATCCTTCTTGCTTTTCATCCTCCAGCCCCCTCTTCCATTACTTTTATAGCCAATTCCTTTAACTAAATTTCCTCTAATTGGAATATTTATCTTGGTTTTGTTTTCTTGACTAGATGCTGATGAACAGGCCTCTTCTTTCCCCTACTCAGTATCCTTGAGCCGCCCTATCACAGATCTGATTACCTCTGACAGGACTCTGTGTAAGAGTAAGATGTTGTCCCTGCTGGTCTCAGATCCCACAAAACCCTAGTTAGTTAGGGTCCTTTTGGTGGCAAATACAGAAACTCAACTAAGGAAATTTGAGACAAGTTTGAAAATTTATTATTGTAAGACTACAAGTGTGAGTCATGAAAGCTTAGTGCTGAAATGTTTCCAGGCCTCCAGAACCATGGATGGAACCACCGCAGGTAACTGTATAATCAGAGGCTGCATAACAAACCAAGACTTAGTGGTGTGTGATAACAACTCAAGACTTAGTGGCTTATAACAACAGTATTTATGATTTTCTATAAGTCTGTGGGTTGGTTGGGTAGCTCTGTTCATTTAGACTGGGCTTGAATGATCTCAGCTGGATGTCTTCATGTCTCTTTGGTCAGCTGATGTGTCAGTTTGGGGCTGGCTTGTTAGACGTCCTAGATAGGGCACTATAGCTATGCTCCTTATCCTTCCAGCAAGCTGGCCAAGCATGTTCTCAGAGAGTGGATGGGTCAAAGAGAAAAAGTGTGAATGTGCAAGGCTTCTCGTGATGTAGACTTGAAACTGCTGCTCTGTCACTTTAACCAAGTCACAAGTCCAGCCCAGATTCAAGAGTGGGATACGAGGCTCTGCCTCTTGATGGGAAAAGCGGCAAAGTCAAATTGAGAAGGGAGTGGCAAACAGGAAGGGGAGTGAAGAATTGGCACTGGTTTTGCAATCTGTCTGCTACAGTAAACCCAGGAAGTCATCTCTGCTTTTCCATGAAGGTTTGCTTTATTTTCTTCTCTGCACATGAGTTTTCTCTCTTATCTGGTTCATGTAGTAGGAAAGACCCCCTGCTACTAGCTTCAAAGTTACATGTTCACTATTCGAGAAGATAGCTGGGCTAAAACTGGAACCTCATCCAAATCTATGTATCTTAGGAAAGGTCTCAGTGGCTTATCTTGAGGCAGGCGCCCACCTGTGGATTAATAAACTGTGATCTAGAAGACAGTGTCAAAGTGCTGCTCCTGTTATAGCCAGAATGGATGGAAGGAGAGTAGAGAGAGGTTATCAGGGAAGGAAACAGCAACACAAATGTTATGCAAATAGAGTCACAAAATCTATGAATGGTTCCAAGATGTCTTCAATTTTGCTCTTAAGAGAAATATCTTTTTGCAACTATAGCTTAGGTCATGAACAAAGGAGGAAGACGGATTAGTGTGAGCAGCCAGAACGTAAGTTCTGGAGTAAGACTGCCTGTGTTGGTTTCTCCCATCTGCCACATCCTAGCTGTGTGATCTTGGGCAAATTCTTGACCTCCTTGTGGTCCAGTTACCTTAATAGTAAAACTGGAAAGAAAATGACTCCTATCTTATAGATTGTTGTGAGGATTTAATTAGAGAATGCATACTGTACATACAACAGTGTGCATACATAGTAAATGCTCGATAAATGTAAGTTATTGATAGTGCTATTACTGCTAAAGAAAAAGTGTTGAACACTGAGTATAAAAGTTCAGCAGCATAGGGGGCTGGCCCCGTGGCCGAGTGGTTAAGTTCGCGCGCTCCGCTGCAGGCGGCCCAGTGTTTCGTTAGTTCGAATCCTGGGCGCAGACATGGCACTGCTCATCAGACCACGCTGAGGCGGCGTCCCACATGCCACAACTAGAAGAACCCACAATGAAGAATACACAACTATGTACCGGGGGGCTTTGGGGAGAAAAAGGAAAAAAATAAAATAAAATCTTTAAAAAAAAAAAAAAAAAAAAAAAAAAAAGTTCAGCAGCATAGCACTTGTGATTTCTATTAACCCTCATTGTCAGATTTATTTGCTGGTGCTGCTAGAGATGCCTAGTTTGAAATTAAATTAAACTTATTGTAAGATACCCTCTCTGCAATCCCAAATTCGTATTTACCATTCTGACTTTTAGCCATCTTTTCGAGGCATTCCTTCAGGTTTTTGTGTATGCTTACCAAAGACACAAAGAGTTAAGTCATAAGTGTACAAAGGCCAGGAAGGCCAAGACGTCAGTGATGAAGCCGTGAACCCAGTGGAAGGATGAGGATCAGATATAGCTTGAGGCTATAGTAAATCAGAAAAGTATATCATCTTGAAAAAATACTATCTTCATCTAATTTTCCCCCAACTCCTACATAAGCCCAGAAACCTAAAAGTGTTAGTCACAGTATAGCCAATAGTTCTGGCCAAAAAGGAAAAGAAAAACATTTACATATTGAAAGTTTCAACAGAGATCATTTAAATCTTACTAAATAGAACGCAAGTAGATAGGAATTTAGAGGACACCAAATCAGGATCTTATTTTAGCAAAAACAGGGAGAGCTGTCTTTTTTTTGAGGATCAGATTGGATTCAATGAACTCATTTTAAAAGTACGTGCAAGATGTTAGTATTAAAATAGCTTCTTCTGTTTTATTTACCACACCTACATTCTTTGTGCATATTCACATAGGAAGCAGCTAAGACTGAAGCGGGCAATTCCTTTATAATCTTATTAAAAATAGAAGCCAATAGTTGTAATGACTCACTTGTTTGCTTCTGCTTTCAATCCTTATCTTGGCACCACAGATTGCATTACATTTGGTAAGTAATTGTACATCTTTTGTGAAGCACCTTGAAATGTTCTGGCATGGTAATAAACAGGCCATGTTTTAGAATTCCCAAACAAGACTAAGTTTTGTGACTGAGTCCTGTCCCTTTAATGTAACACTTCATATTATTTTGAAAAGCTGCAGCGTCACTAAAAAAAATCAAAGCCAAGCACTTAATAAACAAAATAAATTTATTTACATGAGATTTCTCTATAATGAAATATATTTAGGTAGTTATTTTCTTTACTTCTAAAATATACAATGAGCATGTCTTATTGTAAATTGTAGGTAACCAGATGCTTAGAGATTTTATTTTTTTCTTCTATACTATCCTTGATTCCAATTTATTTTTTCTCCCCAAAAAGTACAGTTAAATAGTTTGAAAACTATAAATAATGTTATTTTGGCTGAGAGTCCAACTGAGACTAAAGAAATTCCTATGACAGATCCTAGGCACAACTGATTTGATTATTAATACAACGTTAAAATGTGTGGAGTGGAGTGCGGAGGAGATTGCTAGGTGTTCCCCCAAATCCATTTTCCACTTATTCTCTATTAATAAAGCCCTGGTTTTCATCAGGGTACGTGACATGGCTGCCCCAAATCAAGGCTGCACTTCTTACCCTTCCTTGCAGCTGTGCATGCCCAAGTAATTCAGTTCTGGACAATGGGATCTAAGTGGCAATTATGTATGACTACCTTTGGACTTTCATGGGAGAGAGAAATAAACCACTATTACCCCCACATCCCACTACAGACCTCCCTCTCATTGGATAAAGGGATAGTGGGAGGTGACAAGAAAGTTGTTATTAGGTTCAGAATAAAGGACCCTGAGAAGGGGCTATACCTCAGTCTGTAATCAGAGTGACAGTCCTGAGCCTTCACCAGCATACCCAATTTCAAGAGAAACAACATATTTATAAGCCGTCCTTAATAGTACAAAACTTTAGGGGCCAGCTCCGTGGCCGAGTGATTAAGTTCATGTGCTCCGCTTTGGCGGCCCAGGGTTTTGCCAGTGCGGATCCTGGGCACAGACATGTCACCACTCATTACACCACTCATTAGGCCATGTTGAGGCGGCGTGCCACATGCCACAACTAGAAGGACCCACAACTAAAATATACAACTATATGCTGGGGGATTTGGGGAGAAAAAGCAGAAAAAAAAAAAAGATTGGCAACATTTGTTAGCTCAGGTGCCAATCTTTAAAACAAAAATAAAACTTTAGCTTTAGCTTGTAAACTGTTAATTTCTTGTCTATTGGAGGTTATGACATATTATAGGTGCCACCCAATGGTTCTACTTCTGTTGAAGGTGGAAAATGAGGATTCAACTCAAATCATGGAAGAGAGATTTATGCTATAAGGAAAAATTTAGAGATACTAAAGATGATAAAAAGTGAAAAAATCTAAGTAAAAGAGCTTAATTCTGGCTATATTTGAAAAAGGATAAACAGCTGCATGTTGTATTCTAGTTTCTCCATGTCTCTTTCTATTATAGACTTATATGAGTCCCCTAAATATTGCATATATTTAAAATTATACAAACCCTCTTCGAGAAAAAGTACAGTATCTTTTATTCTTATTTTCTCTAATAGACATTACTTGAAAAAAATTGTATTTGATTTCAAATATAAGTAATTCTAAGTGAAACTAAAAAGAAAAAAACCACTGGCTTACGTTTTTATTTTTGTCATGCCAACTTTAGGTAGTCAGCTAAATATATATTTAATCATATCTAAGCATCTGGTTAAACTATAATTTCTAAGCCATTTTACAGGTCATAAATAGGACAAAGATGTCCCTCATTGCATACTGAAAGTATTTTGTTTAGAGCATCAGGTAAGAATAGCTGTAATTATAGTTTTCTTTATCAAATTTAGAAGGCTATCAACCACAACACACATTTAATCCACCAGTCACTTTAATCAAGTCTAAAAACCATAGGGCAAACATCACTGCATTTAATTGTCATCTATGCCCTGGGGACAAATATGCCTAAGCAATTCTAATTCTCTTGGACGTGAGAAAAGAAACAAATGTGAGAAAATCTTTACTTCCTTATAGTGGTCGATGCAAATTCTTGAACGTTGACCTTCTGCTTTCCCTTCCCCCCCCCCAAAATGAAGCAATATGATGAATTTCTTACTACTCCTACGATAACAGCAAAACTGATTCTAATTTTTCTCTTGTTGCTTGAAAAAGTCTCCCAGAATGGCCATATTTCTTTAAATACATCTTATATCTGGGTTGCTGAATCCCAATTCTTTTCTTGAGTTTGACAAACACGTTATCAAGATTTCATAACTATACCAGCATCTGTTTCTTCTTTTCTATCTTCTCTCTAATTTTGATTATAGTCTACTCATACTGAACATGGACCAAGATAAAACATAACATTGTCAATGGGGCATTTCTGCCAGTATCCTAGTATTACAGTACTTATTTATTTTTTAAACTCATCTTTCTGGTAAAGTGTGATAGAATGGAAAGGAAAGTGGACCAAGAATTAGGAGATCTGGATTCACTTTCTGCCTTTGCCCTGAATTCGCAGTGTGAACTTGGGTACCTGGGTGTTAGTGGGCATCACTGCCTCACCTATACCATGAAGGGAATCAGACTAAAAGATCTCTAAATTTTTTCTCTAACTTACAACAGGCTGAAGTTACAATTTAAATGAACACTTAAAAATATCTATTTATTTACTTAGTATACTAAACTTATTTAAATTTCCCTGTATTTTGCTTTAACAACTATAAACCTTAGAAATAGTAGCACTTGTGGGGCAATTGTTTTATTTTTGTTCTTGTTTTTGTTCTGCAAATACTGCTAGTATATCCTCTGAATTTACCAATGTTTAAACTTTTGGAGAAGAAATTTGGAATTATAGGAATCCTTACTTTATTCAGATTATCAGAAATTGTAGAAATAAAACCATTCCAAGGATGAGCCTGATTTCACCATAATTCAAAGTTCGGACATTAGCCACTCCCATAGTCCCCAGTGTTATTTTTCTCCTTTAGAACCTATTAATTCGTCTTCTCAGAGTTCACTCCTCTTCTTACTCCCACTATTAAGTTGCCCCCACCGGCTAGCCACCCTGCCTCTGTGGTATTGATTAACGGTGCAGCTTGCTCTGACCTTTCCTCCACCAGCTGCTGACCAGGCACTGAGACATCTCAAGGGAAGGCAAAATCCCGGGGGCCCGAGGAATCATTGCAGTCTGTCTGCTCTCCACAAGGTTTCTCTCTTGGTTGGTTTTAGCTGCAGAGCATTCATCCCTTGTCTTTGGAAGCAGTTAATGTTTATGCTATATGATAAATGTAGTTAACATGTGCAGATTCAAATTATTACAGATTTCACCTAAATGAAAGCATCAGTTCACATGAATTCTTCTTTGACTTTCAGATAAGAGCAGTTACCCAAAAGCTGACCTAAATCAGAATCATACATCAGAAACCTTATAATTCATTGAATTTGCCTCAGGACTCTTATTGCCGCTTTTAAAACTTTTCAGCTGATTTATATTGACTTTACAATTCTGCAGAGAAAATGCCAAATAATTTAGAAGATATAGTTTCATCAGCTATTGAATGAATACAGATAAGGAAAGAAAGAACTGAAATTTAAGAAGCACCTGATTTATATTCAAAAGGCTGGTGCTGCAGACTGACTACCCAACAGCTGTCTTCATTTTTCTGAGGAAAATCATTGGAATGTAGGATCTTAGTTTCCTGACTTTAGCTGACTGATGCAGACATCACAGATAGGTAACCTTTAGGTAACAAAAGGCTGTGGAGGACTAAAAATGGAGAGCATTCTGAGTCATGCTTAGGTTGAAATTATAAGTTGAGTAATGATGAATACTCTGGAATAAACTAAAAATCTTTGTGATGGTGAGAAATGAAGACAAGAAAGGAAAATTAGGTAAGCAGAAAACTCAACTGTGTAGCCAAAACATTGATCAAAATCATGCCTTCCTGAACAGACAGTGACTAGCTAGTTTTTGTTTACATAATTTCTTTATGTGCTAAAGACTTTCAACTGGTAAATATTATATTTTAAAGATTGGCACCTGAGCTAACAACTGTGGCCAATCTTTTTTTTTTTTCTGCTTTATCTCCCCAAATCTGCCCCCCTCCCCGGTTCATAGTTATATATTTTAGTTGCAGGTCCTTCTAGTTGTGGCATGTGGGACGCCTCCTCAATGTGGCCTGACCGGCGGTGCCATGTCGGCGCCCAGGATCCAAACCAGCGAAACTCTGGGCCACTGCAGCGGAATGCGCGAGCTTAACCACTCGGCCATGTGGCCGGCCCCCTAAATATTATATTTTTTGTGGGACATTCATTTGTAATTAAAAACATCATCATGATTTAATCACATATTCTTGGAAAAGAAGCTGGAGAGAAGTCAAGTTTTGGGGGCTTTTCGTAAAGACTATGCTAAATCCAGCCGTAAAAAAGAGAATTTAAAATGTTGAAAAAGTTGTAGTCTTAACCTGCTAATTTTTAGACCTGCTTTTAAATTACATGATCACTCTTTGTTAGCAAATGCATCACATTTAAAGTCAGATAGATTTTTGCCATAGTACTGCTGTAGTCTCCTAGTGACTGCAAATTATTTAATAACTTGCCTCCAGATTCTTTAACCAATTCATTATCTGAGATTAAAATGCTAAATATTCATTCTGTGCTGAGTAGAATCTTTCCAATCTAACCTGAGAAATTTTACAGACAACAGACAAGGTTTTTCTAGCTTTGTAAATGTGCCAATGTGTTGGTACTAAAATTCCTTGCTACTATTGAATTATTCATACGACTGTCATCCAATTAAGAATTCTGTCTTCATTTTGTTAGAGCTATTAATTTTATGTCACATGAAGAATGAGGAAAAAGGCATTTATGTAATAAATGAATGATGTTGGATTATTTTATCTGTAAGGTCCTTTGTAACACATAAGTTCTACAATAAAACAGTATTTTTTAAATAATAAGAAAGTAAGACTTTTGCTTGATAACTCGCATATTAAATCACATTAACTATTCACACCCACACCCAAATTTTTTTTTTTAGCTCAACTTTTATTTCAATTTTGGAATTTTTTTTTTCTTATTGCAGTAACATTGGATTATGACATCACATAGCTTTCAGATGTACATCGTAATATATATATATTTTTAAAGATTTTATTTTTTTCCTTTTTCTCCCAAAAGCTCCCCAGTACATAGTTGTATATTCTTCGTTGTGGGTCCTTCTAGTTGTGGCATGTGGGACGCTGCCTCAGCGTGGTTTGATGAGCAGTGCCACGTCCGCGCCCAGGATTTGAACCAAAAAAACACTGGGCCGCCTGCAGCGGAGTGTGCGAACTTAACCACTCGGCCATGGGGCCAGCCCCCGTAATATATTTTGAATTCTGTGTAGATTACATCATGTTCACCACCCAAAAACTAATTATAGTCCATCACCACACATGTGAGCCTAATCACCCCTTTTGCCCTCCTCCCTCCCCCCTTCCCCTATGGCAACCACCAATCCAAACTCTGTTGCTATGTGTTGTTTGTTGTTGTCTACTTGTGAGTGAACTCATAAGGTATTTGACTTTCTCCCTCTGACTTATTTCACTTAGCATAATACCCTTAAGGTCCATCCATGTTGTCACAAATGGCCAGATTTCATCATTTCTTATGGCTGAGTAGTATTCCATTGTGTATAAATACGACATCTTCTTTATCCATTTGTCCCTTGATGGGCACCTAGGTTGCTTCCAATTCTTGGCTGTTGTGAATAATGCTGCAATGATCATAGGGGTGCATGTATCTTAATGCATTTGTGCTTTCAAGTTCTTTGGATAAATAACCAGCAGTGGAATAGCTGGATCATATGGTAGATTTATTCTTAATTTTCTGAGGATACTCCATACTGCTTTTCGTAGTGGTTGCACAGTTTGCACTCCCACCAGCAGTGTACGAGGGTTCCCTTCTGTCCATATCCTCTCCAACACTTGTTGTTTCCTGTCGTGTTAATTATAGCCATTCTGACCGGAGTGAGGTGATACTTCCTTGTAGTTTTGATTTGCATTTCCCTGATAGCTAATGATGTTGAGCATCTTTTCATATGCCTGTTGGCCATCTGTATATCTTCTTTGGAGAAATCTCTGTTCAGATCTTTTGCCCATTTTTTAATTGGACTGTTGGTTTTTTTGTTGTCGAGATGTATGAATTCTTTGTATATTTTGTATATTAACCCCTTATCTGATATATGGTTTGCAAATATCTTCTCCCAGTTGTTAGGTTGTCTTTTTGTTTTGTTGATGGTTTCCTTTGCTGTGCAGAAGCTTTTTAGTTTGATGTAGTCCCATTTGTTCATTTTTTCTTTTGTCTCCTTTGCCGGGTCAGACATGGTACTTGAAAACATACTGCTAAGACCAATGTCAAAGAGCGTACTGCCTATGTTTTCTTCTAGAAGTTTCATGGTTTCGGTTCTTGTATTTGAGTCTTTAATCCATTTTGAGTTGATTTTTGTGCATGGTGTAAGATAATGACCTACTTTCATTCTTTTGCATGTGGCTGTCCAGTTTTCCCCAAAACCATTTATTGAAGAGACTTTCCTTTCTGCATTGTATGCTCTTGGCTCCCTTGTTGAATACTAGTTGTCTATATATGTGTGGGTTTATTTCTGGGCTCTTGATTCTGTTCCATTGATCTGTTTGTCTGTTTTTGTGCCAGAACCATGCTGTTTTGGTTACTATGGCTTTGTAGTGTATTTTGAAATGAGGAGTGTGATACCTCTAGCTTTGTCCTTTTTTCTCAGGAATCCTTTGGCTATTCAGGGTCTTTTGTTGTCCAAATCTTTTCTTTCAAACATCTTTATAGTGTGAGTTCCTGGTATATGCTTAACAGAGTACAAGGCTTCCTTGGGGGTAACAAAATTTTGAACTGTTTTCTGCTTTCACAGCTTAAATATTTGTTGGATTCTCCCTCTCTTTTTCATTTTATTTTGTAATTTAAAAATATTATCTACGTCACCATAGCCACATGGGTAGATTCTAATGCAAAAAGGTGGGTTAGCCGGCATTTTGGCAATCCCTAAGAATTCTGTGTAAATTGGGGGAGGAGGTGTGGCCATGGGCAGGCGATAGCATGCAAATTTACATCTAGCTATCAAAAGAAAATTCTTTTCTTTTTACTCTTTTTTTTCTTTTTGAGGAACATTAGCCCTGAGCTAACTACTACCAATCCTCCTCTTTTTGCTGAGGAAGACTGGCCCTTAGCTAACATCCATGCCCATCTTCCTCTACTTTATATGTGGGACGCCTACCACAGCATGGCTTTTGCCAAGCAGTGCCATGTCTGCACCCGGGATCTGAACCAGCGCACGCCAGGCCACCGAGAAGCGGAACGTGTACACTTAACCACTGCGCCACTGGGCAGGCCCTTCTTTTCTTTTCTTATAGTGGTTTCTGTTCTGAGATCTTCCCCATGAGGCTGCCTACTCTCAAATTCTGTAAGTGCTTTAATTGAAAATAGTTAAGCCTTATGTGTTAGTCTTCTGTTACTATCCTAACAAATTATCACAAAGGTAGTCATTTAAAACAACACAAACTCATTATCTTATAGTTCTGCAGGTCAGAAGCCAGACACGGGTCTCATTCAGCTAAAACAGAGTCATTGGCAGTGCTGAGTTTCTCTCTGGAAGCTCTAAGGGAGAATCCATCTTCTTGCTTATTCTAGTTTCTAAAGACTGTCCACATTCCTTGGCTCATTGCCCCTTCCACCATCTTCAGAGCCAGCAACGGTGAGTTGAATCCTTCTCATGTTCTTTGGTTCTGTGCAGAAAGGAAAAGTTTTCTAATTTTAAAGATTCATGTAATTAATTTGGGTCTAACTAGATAATCCAGGATAATTTCTCCATTTTGATAAATTTAATCACACATGCAAATCCCTTTTGCCATGTAAGGTAACATAGTCACAGGTTCTGGAGATTAGGGCATGGGCATTTGAGTGGGGGGCGGGGGGAGGTTGTTATTCTGCCTGCCATACCTTGGCAGACATTCGCTTGCTAACCTTTTTTCTTCCTCTCCTCTCCCTGTCTGTACTGCTGTCATGAACATTCTATCTTCTCTTCACTCCCTTCTCCAGGAATTTCATTTATTCTCATGCATTTGACACCTATTTAATGGGGATAATTTTTTATTATTGACACACAATGAATTGAGCATTTTGGGTTTTAATTTCAACTAACAATGTAAGTCAATAATCCACTGTTACTTATTTCCATTTATGTGACATGTAAATCAGTTATTAAACAGGTAACATTTCAGCTGATGTAGTAAGTTGTGACAACTATATACAAACTATGCTTATTTTCTTATTAGCTAAAAATGTTAACATAAATAAATGAGGAGTTTTAATCAAGAATGCCTTCTTCTGACTGATAAAACGATTGATTTTCTGTTAGAGCCAAGCTACTTTTCAAAGTTACTGCTTACTCGCCTCTCTCATTGACGGTGTAAGAATGTGGACTAACTTTTAAAATATATTACAGGTTTGGGAGTGAAGGATAGGGAGTGGAAGGAGATTAGTGGTTTGGATTAGGTTATTACCCTTATTAGTGGTATTTGTCAAATACTCCTGGTTCATGGCCCTTTGATTTCAAGTCACAAGAGTCTACTCACTTTAGAACTTGTGTTGTCAGAGAAAATTCAGCACCTTCAATTAAATTTGCATTTCAAATAAATGATGAATAATTTTTTAGTATAAGTATGTCACATGCAATATTTGTGTCATACTTCTACCAAAAAAAGTTGTTTATTTGTAACTCAAATTTAATTGAGTATTCTGTAGTTTATTTGGTAAGTCTGGCAACTCTATTTGGAACTAAAATTTTTACCAAAAACATAGTTGATATCTCTGACAAAGATCAGGTTAAATTTGTCTTCACTTGTTTCCACTAAGTTTCTAACAAGTAACTGAATTAAAGAAGGGATGATGAAGCCATACAGTGATTGGGGAAACAAACTGGGTGTCAATAGTTTTTCCCTTCTTTCATGCTAGGAATTTCATGGGAAATGAGAGGTTTCCTAGCATCTTGCATTTCAGTTTTTCTGTTTGAAACATGTACCTATTAATTCAGAAACTTTTGCCAGTATAGAGAAGACAATGCAGACCAACGTTGGAATATAACTTCAAATATGGATGAGATTAGTACAATGTGGTAAAAGAACATGGATGTCATTTTTATCACTTGTCCACAACTTTATTTTCAATAAAACTATTTTTAAAGTTGCCACAGATCAAATTCTATTATCACCACTAGCTCCAGAGCGACTGTATTTTCTAAGTTCTTGTTATTAGTTGGAATTTTTGAAACATCAGAAATTGAAAATCAAAAAGATGTCTCAACAGTCCATGTTGCTTGAAATGAAGGGGCAGCTGGCTTATTGCTTAGACATCCTTGTATGGTCCAGAATGTTAGTAGAATAAGGATTGTTTTTGCTATCGGACTCTCTCTACTAGATGGCTGGAGCTCTGAGATCAAATTTCTTTCTTTATCTTTGCCATCAACTCTAATGCTTTCTATAGCTTCATTAGTAAAATTTAGGCTCCTTCTAAATCTTTCAATCTCTGTAATGTCGAGTGCACACCTTCACCGCATAGTTTCCACATGTGGGCATGGTGATTACCCTGGATTTTACCGTCATGAATCTATCAGAGACTTTGAACAGAGCCATTTGTCCTTTAGCACCACATTTTCATAGCTGCTGTCTTCTCTACTCCTCCTCTAGTAGGTAACTATTATCACGTCACCCAGTGAGGTCTTCCTTGACCCCCTTGAATTGACTCCATGCCTGACTTCCATTCTGACCATTCCAACACTGTAAATTATCTTCCATCTTAAACTTTCCATGACCTGGGTGTCAGTTTCATGACCTTACAGACCTTCTTTGTCACCTGTTCCTTGGCAAGAGATCCCTGTTAAAAGACATAGGACACTGTGGGCCAGATCCTCTGCAAAACCAATTGTGTCATTAAAAAGATTACAGGTTATGTCTAGAGCCAGACCAAAGTATGAGAGGCACGCAAGATTCAATCAGGACTAAAAGAATAGGAAAGTTTGCAGAATTCCCAGGAGGCAGTGAAGAGATTAATGACATCAAATCAAAGCATGAAGGGAGTTAATTGCAACCAGAGTGAGGGTACAGAATTCTAGCTATCCCAGTCAGGTGATTAAAATTGATTTGATGAGTGGCATGGGCTTGTTGACACAGTGGATATAAAAAAGGCACAGTTCATTTGTGATTCCAGCAAGATCATGGAGAAGTAGATCTCAAGTCCCACTTCTTGGTCTTAAATTTCTGAATAATAAATAATTGCATCAAGGCCCTAGAACTTTGATTTAATAACTTCATTCTACCTGAGATGATAAATCTCTACTAATGAAGTAAATCCCTTGATATTCAGGAAGGTTTAGAATTAAATATGAATACAATGAAGTAAATCAAGACCATGGTACTTGTGCTTTTATATAAGAACATTTTACACAATCATTAGGAAAATGTGTAATTTGTTATTTAATCTAAAAGATTACACATGTGATTTCCATTTGAAATATGTATTTGGTTTAGACATGTGACTTAAGTAGAAAAATATAATAGAATTTGAATAATCCTAAAAATCAGTTTTGCATTATTTGAGAACAATTGTGATTCTCATTTTTATAGATATAATTTATTCGATCTATAAGAGTTATGTAGGAGCTGAAGAAGATCTTACTTCTTAGGGTTGTAAGTGTGTCTGCTCAGGCATTTGAAATGCTTACCAAAAATCAAATCTATTAAATGTATAATTTAAAACATGGGATAAAATGTAATTAACTAAATATTTAGACAAAACTACTTGAGTTTAATCTGTCCAAGGTGAGTTAATTGAACATTAATAAAACAATATATGAAAACAATTTTTCTTATTTATATAACAATTAGATTTTTAAGTAGAAGGTTTAAATGTTGATCTCAAAGGGTTAAGAAAACATTAAAAAATTTTTGAATATTAATTTAAACTTAAATAACTGTAAATAGCTCTTACTGAACACAAGCTGAAACACCGGTCTAACACTTGACACTATGAATTTTCCCTTTCCTAGTTTGTTTTTCCACTGCCAGAATATGCTAAACGGTTTTCTATTCTGCCCCAGATACTTTCTTTTCTTCCAAACCTGGTTGAAGGTCTGCCTCTTCAGAGTATCTTCCTTAAAATCCAGCTCGCAATGACTGCTTCTTGCTGTGAGCTTTTAGCACTCTTCATTCATTAGTTCTGCTTCATTCACTTTGGACTGAACTGTTAAAATTTTTCAACTAAAACAGTGTCTCTTAACCCACCCGAAGGCAACATCTTTGCATCTTTATGCCTTCTGGTGCAATATTAGGTAGTATTAGTTGTCTGCATCAAATCCTCAACTGGGTGATTTTATGTATTCCATTAACAATAAATTTTTGTTATATTTCATAAACTCAATAAATTTTTATATTTCAATAACTAGACACATTTTTATTTTTAACAGCTTTATTGAGGTATAATTTATATGTCATAAATTTTTCCCACTGAAAGTGCACAATTCAATGATTTTTAGTAAGTTTATAGAGTTGTGTAATCCTTGCTACAATCCGGATTTAAAACATTTCAATCCCCTTCCCCTCCCCAAACTCCTTTGTGCCTAGTTGCAGTCAATCCCTGTTCCTGCTTCCAGCCCCAGGTAATCAACTGGGTAATCACTGATCTTTTTTTATCTCTATACATTTGCTTATTCTGAACACTTTATATAAATGCAATCATATGATATGTAGTCTTTTGTGTCTGACTTCTTTCACTTAGCAAATATTTTTGAGGTTCATCTATATTGCAGCATATATCAGTATTTTATTCCTTTTCCTTGCTGAGTACTATTCCATTTTATGGACATACCATTTTGTTTAACCATTCCCAGCTGAAAAACATTTAGGTTGTTCCCAGTTTGGGCTGTTATGAATAACTCTGCTATGAATATTTGTGTACAGGTCTTTGTGTGAATATATGTTTTCACTTTCTTGGATGGATTCTTAGGAGTGAAAATGCTGGGTCATATGGTAAACTTATGCTTAACTTTATAAGAAACCATCAAACTATTTTCCAAAGTGGCTATGTCATTTCTAATCCCACAACAACCAACATTCTGAGCCCTGTTTTTTTGTAGACTGTGCTGGTTTCTGTGGTTTCAAAAACAAACAAGCCATAGTCCCCACTTTCTAGGGGCTCATAGTCTAGTAAATTATCACAGACTTGGGTTTTTTGGCCCTGTGGAAGATAGGAATGCATTTGACTGTCAGTCACATAATATTTGACTATCAAATTATCATATTTCAGGGGCCAGCCCAGTGGCACAGTGGTTAAGTTCACACGTTCTGCTTTGGTGGCCTGGGGTTGCCGGTTTAGATCCCGGGTACAGACCTATGCACTGCTCATCAAGCCATGCTGTGGCAGGCGTCCCACACATAAAGTAGTAGAAGATGGGCAAGGATGTTAGCTCAGGGCCAGTCTTCCTCTGCAAAAAGAGGAGGATTGGCAACAGATGTTAGCTCAGGGCTAATCTTCCTCACAAAAAAGTTATCATATTTCAATATTAAAGATATTGAATTATCTCAGATAATGAGAAATCTAAAGATAATTATCTCTAGTTGGGTGCAGCAGTTCAACAATACTATCAGTGACCACCACTCTGCATCTTTCCTCTCCACGGGTTGACTTTTTATTCTAATGCTTGTCATAGCAGGGTTTCAATATGGCCGCTGTAGCTCCAGGAATTGCATCCTCGAATTACTGCATTCATGGCCAGAAGATGTAATTCTCCTTACTGTTTCTCTTTTTATTAGCAATCAAAATCCCTTCCAGAAATCATCCCCTACGGAAAATTTCTCTTAAATCAGTTTGACTGATACTGAGTTACATACCTACTAGTAACCCAGTCTCTACCCGATGAGGACTGGTTACCATGGTCATTATGATTAGACCAATTATGTTTCATACCCTGGGGCTGGGTGAGAAATAAAAGTTATATTATGTTGAATCTCACTATTACCACGATTCCTTGGACAATCTTTAGAATCTATGTTCGGCCGTCACTTTAACTCTCTGAGCCTCGGTTTCCTGCTCTGTAAAACAAGGAGATTGGAGTTAGGGTAGGTCAGAGAAATCTCTGAAGATTCCTTCCAGTTCAAAAGACACCTCAGCAGATTGGAGTTTTTCAAAATTACCCTTCTCCATTACAATGGGGATTTTATGGGGCCCAGGTCCATTCTTACTTGATTCCAGGAACTGCAATCAAGGTATAGAGGTCAAGAGGTGGGGAAGAAATTTTTTGTTTCATTTGTCTTCAGGCAAATCTACTTTTTTCTCCATCTGACTTTGCTTAGAGTCACAGCCTTGTATGATCTTGGATCTTAATATGTTTCTATTAAGATAGCATTGAAAGAATTCAAATCATGATCTTCAGTGCTAAAACTCCCTTGTTTAAAATATGTCTTTGTGGTTGGCTTGTCTGCTATTTTAAAAGCACTCTCGTGCTTAAATATTCCAGCTGCTAAATAGGACAGGTGTCTGATGATCCTCAGAGCAGCTGTCTAAAAATAGAACTTAAGCCTGGAATACATTCTCTGGCATAGCCATAGGCAATCACAACTCTAATTAATGTAAATGAACACCAGATAACTTTTTTGTGAATTTTAATGCAGCACGAGATTTTCATTTTTTACAAAAGAAATGGGTTAACTCTTTGAGATTACAACCTAGAGTTTTATGATTTAGGAGAAATTTTTTAGGTTACTGCAAAAAAGCTAAGGCACAAAATAGTGTATGCTAGAAGATGTCCATTTGGTATTTTTCCCATGAACTTCTTAAAGTAAGTGGTAGGATGAGATTAATTTTCTTGGTCTCCAAGAAGATGATGAGTGTTGAGGCTGAAAGTTTTTGGAATGGGGATTGAGGAAGAGAAGGATGTGTTTTGCAAGGTTATGGAGAGCCTATGGAGATATGAGGACAAAAGGAGGGGCATTTATTTGGCACTTACGTTGAACTCACTAATATTTCAAGCACTTTACTTGCATTATCTCAGACAATCACCACAGAAGAACTATGAAGTAAGTACTATTATCTTCATTTTACAAATGGGGAAATAGATATGATTAAGAAAATTTCTCAAGCTCACATAGTTATTGATTGACAAAACTAGAATTCAAATGCAGATTTAACTAATTTCAAAGCCATGCTTCTAACCACTGCGTTATACTGCCAACCACGGGGTTGTGGTTGTTAGTTTAAAAAAAAGTATTCTTGAGGTATGTTATCTATCATTTTAACGTCAGAGAAGTGCAGTTTAGTTGCTATTAAAGAATGCGGTAAAATCATAAAATAGATTGTGTACAAAAATATCAAAATATTTGTGTCGGGGTAAAAGGTATCAAAACAGCCAAGCTCAGTGGATGATAAGGAGCTCTTAGCGGAGATCTATATTTTGGGGATTTGAGAGGGGGCTGGAGGATGGAAGTTGTACAAAATAAGGGGAAATAATGTAGTATTTAGAAGAAAGAACTGGAAATAAGTAGAAGTTAGATATCTATGAAATAAGAGAGAATGAAAGATAGTGGGGAGGAATGATGAATGTAGCGTGAGAGATCCAAGATGGCAGATCAGGAGTTCAGGTTCTTGTTATAGCTGGAGAGTAAAAGGAATGTATCAGCTGGAAATAAGAATTGGCACAAAGACGTACTCCCCTATTGTTAAAGCCAGAGATAAGAGCCAGGTAAAGGAAGGGCTTGGACCCCATAAGGAAAGAATTAAAAAGGCTAGAAGGAGGAGAAAGTTTGTTGAAAATATTATGTAGCACTTTTGAGCTTGACCTGCCATCTGTAGCAAAGCAACATGCTTGAACACAGAATTAAACTGACTGAACAATGTTAGGATGTATTATGGGGTTTTTTGTTTGTGTTTTTTTAAGACTGGCACCTGAACTAACATCTGTTGCCAATCTTTTTTGTTTTTCTTCTTCTTCTCCCCAAAGCCCCCCAGCACATAGTTGTGTATTCTACTTGTAAGTCCTTCTGGCTCTGCCATGTGGAACACCGCCTCAGCATGGCTTGATGAGTGGTGCTAGGTCTGCACTCAGGATCTGAACCAGCAAAACCCTGGGCCGCCGAAGTGGAGCATGCAAACTTAACCACTTGGCCACGGGGCCGGCCCCTTAGATGTGTGATGGTTTTATATCCACAGAGGAGTTGTGAAAAAAGCATCAGTGGGCAAAGAGCCCAAGGATTTGGGTCAAGTTCTGGATAGGCTGTTTACTGTCAGCTGTGTGACATTGTGCAAGTCACTTATGGCTTCAGTTTCTTCATCCATAAGATGAGTTGTTGTTTACGTTAAATGTGATAAGGTATGTGAAAGAGCTGAATACATGGTGATACTGAATTTCCTGTGATATTATTTTTTAAAGATTTTAAATGAAAAATTAATGAATTTGTAAATTAAAAGATCCAAAAAGGATAAAAAGATATACAGCAAAAAGCAATTCTCTATCCACCTATACTACTCAATTCTGCCTCCTAGAGGAATCCACCACAAATAGACTCCTCTATGCTTCCAGAAATATGTTATATATAAAATCCCCCTATTTATTTTTTACTTTATTCTGCACATTGCCTTTTTCACTTAATAGTATATGCTGGAGATCATTTTATAGCAGCACACATAAACATTCTTCATTATTGTAATAGTTTGAAAGTATCAATTTATTTAATCAGCCCCCTCTTGATGGACACTTAGGTTACATCCAGTCCTTTGTTTGCTGCCAACCACAGTGCAGCATAAACTCACGTTGTAATTTAATAAACATTAAATACTTACAATGTATAAAGCCCTATTTTTAGCATTATTAGATAAACTAGATATGTTTCTTGCCATCAAGGAACTCTTCACCTAGTCAGTGTAGTTGGCTAACAGTTGAAGGCCTATACACAAGAATCCAACCCAACCTCTTGCATAAACATCACTCTTACCCAAAAATGCCTTTTCCTGTCTCCATATTGCCACTTCACTTACAAATTCCCAGTCTATCTTTCTCTTTACATGAGTTATACAGAATCCCCTCCTCCCTTTTTTTGGTCCCTTTATATCTCTTGACTCTCGTTTATCTTTGGTACGATAGGGGAGGCAAAACTTTACCTCTATCTATCTTAGGTTTTCAGCTGGGACTCTTTAACAAAAAGACAGATTAACAAGAGAAAAACAGTTTCTTAATGTGTGCAGTGCACATCTTGGGGGGAGAAACCTAAGCCAAAAGGAATCCAAATGGCAGCTTAGAATTCCAGCTTATATAGCATCTTCACAAAGAACAAGAAATTTGTAGAGTAATGACAGGACAAAGGAAAGTAGTCATAGGCTTCCAAGGGTGACAAACTGTGGGAAGGTAAATATATGAGAGGAAACTAACGAAGTAAGGTTTGTTTGCAGATTCCTCTGGTGCTGTCTCTGGGCTGATAAGAATGTCGTCTTTCCTCTAGTTCAGGAGGGTATCTTTCCCATGGGAATGTTATCTCCTGCTTTCAGGAAGAAAATGGAGAGTCACTGTCTTTCTTGTACCTACTATTTCTTAAGCGCCTTTAATTCAAAATAATCAATATGCTGAAGTGGCATATTTTAGGGTGACGTATTCTGGTTTCTTCAGTCCCAGAGAATTTGCACACTAGTGAAAGGATTGTGGAGGATCTGTGAGTTCTCCCACCCTTGCAATTATGGATCGCCAATAGGAAAAAGAAATTGGAGGAACAAATACCACTGCAATATGCAATTGGCATATGAATTACAGATGCAGCTGTGATTTAAAGCTCTGTGGATATAGACCAAATGCAGGTAAATGTAATAAAATATATCAAATACAGTCAAAAGATAATGCTATTAATAATACTTCAAGTTTGTGCAATAATTTACTTTCAAAAGTATTTTAATATGTATAATCCAATTCATCCAGCTTATTGGATAAACAGACTCTTACAAATGCTTTGGAGGCAAAACTTTATCATCGTAATTGAGGAAATAAAGTTAAACTGTAAGGTTTGAGAATCATAGAATTTTAGTGCCAGAAGGAAACTGACAGTTTGATTAACTGGTTCTAAAAGTTCTATGAGTCTTGGATCCCTTTGAGAATCTGGTAAAAGCTATATTTCCTCTCCTTAGAAAAATAAAATTTATGATATAATTTTGGAGTGTCCATAGATGTCCTGAGACAAATCCATAGCCCTCTAAAAGCAGTGTTTTGTTTTATTTTCAAATAACTTTATTGAGATATAATTTAAGTATCATAAAATTCACCCATTTCAGAGTATAATTTAATGAATTTTATTATATTTACAAAGTTATACAACCATCACCACAGTCTGATTTTAGAACCTTTCCATCACCCTAAAAAGAAATCTTAAGTCCATTTACAGTTGTAGGGGGAGGAAGACAAATCCTCTACTCTCTGGGCCCTTCTCATTGGGCTACGAATTAAATTGACATGAGACAGAATAACAAGAGAAAATCAAACAAAGCTTTATAACCTGTATACATGAGAGAGACTCAGGAAAACTGAGCAACTCACCAAAATGGCAGAGGCTGTTACCTTACATACTATCTTCAGCTAAAGACAAAGGAGGATGTTGGGGGCTGTTGGGGTGGAGGGAGTCAGTTACGGGAGATTACCGGAAAAGGACAGTAAACAAGAATAAGATTATTATGCAGATTTAAGTCCTTGGCTTTCTGCACTGATAAGACTTTCTAGAGATCATGCCCTGCCTCCTGGTAGGGAGTGGGCGATACCTTTACAGAAGGAGATTTCCCTTACAAATGTAAATGTCTCTTACAAAGGGTAACTTCTACTTTTCAGAGCTCCACTCTCCCTACCCTGCCCACCCACCATCTGCAGTTTCTTAAAAGTAACCAGCCCAAAATAATCCTCATGCCAAAGAGACACATTTTTGGGTGGCCAATTCTGATTCCCCACACGGTCACTCCTCATTCTTACTCCCAGCCCCAGGTAACAACTAATCTACTTTCTGTCTGTCTATGTTTGTAGGGTAGAGTTAAATTTTTTTTTTACTTCTGCCCACAACAAGGAATATGTTTCACATCCAACTCATAGATACACACATAGACACAACATATTTGTTCTACTTCAGTTTCCATGACCTAAGAACAAGCATCAAACAGGTTTGTAAGAAGTCACAAAAAATGGCTAAATGGTCAGGAGAAAAATTGCTTAATGTGGTATAGTTTGAAGGCAGGAGAAAAGAAACTTGATTCTTCCTGGTGGAGGGAAGTGGTGTGGGGTTGCTCTGAACCACATGAGGAAGGCATGCCTGTTGCAAGGAGACTAAAATCATGCCTTGGAGGTCACAGTCTGGAGCTAATTGCCCTGCAACATGCTCAGGTTATTATAGTCGAAACCATGCAGGCTTTTCCACTGAGATGTCTCCTGTGGCTCTGTTGCCCAGGAGGTTCTGGCATGAGCAAGGATGTTTATAATCTGCAGTGACTCTGCAGCCCGAGCAGAAGCTCCTTCGTTTGCTTTCTGCGGCGCCTGAGGACGGGCACCACATCTGCATTCAGAGCACGTGCCTACAAGCCCATCGTCATCCTTGTTTGCCTTTGCCTCAAGTTGAAATGTTAGCTCTCCCTAGACTGCTGAATATTCAGTGTGGTGATTGTGAAACCTATTGCCTGTGATCCATATTTTAGGTAACAAGTAGCAAACTGGAGGGTGATGGTAGGTGTCAATGTTAAGAATTCATATGTTCAGCGGATAATCGTTCAAATAATTGATAGTAACTGTGAAGAGGTCTATGAAGGAAATGTACAGAGCCCCCTGAGATCACATAACAGGGGTTAACTGGCTAGGCCTGATGACTGATAAAATCCAAGCTCTTAATCATTCTAGTTTACAAGATGGGAGAGAGGAGTGTTTTACATTTCTGAAGGAGTCCAAGACACCCACTCCTGAGCTTTGAATGTGGCTGAGTAGGTGAATGAAGTAAATGGGTAATTTCCAGAGCAGTTATCAGCTTTTTTGGCAGGGAAATGCATGATTAATCATTTAGTCAACCAAGGCAATTATGGAGAGGACTCACAAAGAATGAGGATTCAATTTCAGGTTCTAATCCTAGAACTTCTTAGAACTCCTGAGCTCCTAGAAATGGAGCTAAGGGTAAATTAGAGAATGTGCTCTGTTTATCTTCTTGTCACAGGGAAGAACCAGATATAAGGAACTAAATGCAATCTGGCTTAAGCAAAGTGTGAAGGGATTTGACGTATAACAAAAAAAAAGTCAGATGCAAAGTTCTTGAAGAGAATTGATGAAATAAGAGAACCAGAAAACACAGGGTTCCAATAAGATGGAAGAGAAATGAAACCTGAGTCAGGAGAATAAAAGATAGAGAAATGTGACAAGAGGAAGTGGAGATGAAAATCTACCATAAGGAGAGGTAGACACAATGAGAGCCTCCTCTAAGTGAGAAGTATATGACAATATGGACTATGTGGAGAAGGAGCATGTACACTGCTGAGAATAATGGTGAATCAACAGCTGGCTCTTGAGAAAGGAGAGTGCACGAATGTGTTTTGGAGGAGAGAAAAGAGGAAATGAACACAGGACAAAAAGTGGAATGTTAACCTGGGAAGAATCATGATTCATCAATGAGGGGCTTAAGTTTTGCGTGAAAATCAACCTTTTGAATGAAAAATGGAAGTTGTGATTTCCTGTAAGTGGCTATATGCAGATTTGATGTAGCCAATTGTTTGTCTTTCCCCAGTACAACAATTGGTATGGACAGTCTAAAAAAGACTTGTTGAGCCCATTTTGTTGGAAAAAGGAATGGGTTTGGAAGCACATTTGGACAATGAGTTTCTAGAAAAAAAATTAGACTTTAGGCATAGGAAAACTATCATTCCTTTTTTCCAATTAAATTCTGTGACTTTAGGTGAGTGATAAGAATTTAAAAAGTAAGGACTGGTTACTAAGATGGGATCTGAGAATGGAATTTAGGTCTCTAAATCATGGTTGCAAATAAATAAGATAGACTTTTGGCTAGAGGTAGAACACATCTTATTAGAATAGAAAAGAATGCATTTGCCTGATCTAGAGTTCTTTGAACTAAATACGGAGGGGATGAAGAGAACATGAAGAGAAACACCCGGCCCTCTGGGGAAGAGCTGGTTGACATGGAAAGAAGATTGTGGGAACTTCTCAGATTTTGAGGTGGCAATTGGCAGGGGACCAAAAATAACACTTGAAGCCTTAGACGTCCATCCCTTGTGTAATATGGATGTACATAGCAAAAAGGTGAACAAAATGAGCCTAAGACCATAATCAGCAAATGTGAATTCAGATGCATCACTCAGTCTTCTATGCCAGAGCCCCTATCAGAAAAGTGCAGAAGCAGAGCAGGAAGAGAATAGAGGTGATATGTGTCAAAAAGCTACATACCTGGGAGAGATTCCTTTTACCTGCTGGTGCAAGCGTACTGCAGAACAGGAGAGAGGATGAAGGAAAAGATAAATGTTTCAGTGTTCTACCAGTAGAGTTGAGGCCGTCTGGTGAGATAGATAAAATGCATAATGCATTCTTCATGCAGATCCTAAAATTGTCACAGAGAAGATATAAGGTGGTGATGGAGGGTTTCAGTTAGCCAGTCATCTGCCTGGATGTCTCACTTGGCTAAAGTTAACCAAGTTCTTGTCCGGCCTTGTTGACAACTACAGTCACCAAAAAAGCCATTTCTATAAGTCAGTGGTACTATTTCTCATCCACTGTGGATAATCTGATAGCTGCAGCCCATTCAAACAGCATTTTCTACCTGGAGAACCACAAGACTAACACCAGGTTGCAGCTCTGCCAGAATCTAAATAAAATTTATGTCCAATAGTCAATTAACTAAAATAATCAAAATAATCTAAAATGTTATTTTCCTAATTTAGTAAATTCTCTTCTGTTTGTCATTCAGATAGCTTCTGGAGTCTGCCCTACCTCTTCTCCTTGAATGGAGGGGGGATTATAATTTTCCATTCCACGTTATATGAAATGCAGAGAAGAGAGTAAGGGCGCTGCAAGGAGGGAAAATTATGTACAAAACCTGGGTTCTTAAAAGTAGTGTGTTAAGCAGAAGATGAAGGAAAAAGGACAGTTTGGCTGTAGTTGGCCCTAGTGTTGATTCAAGGAGGGAAGTAGTGGGAAATAATCTTGGATTGATAGTTGGCAGTCAGCTTGAGTGCCAAGCTAAGTAGTTTGAATTTTATAGTCAAAGTATTAGAAGTCTGGAAATTCTTGAGTGGGAGGTGTCAAGTTGAGAATGATTTTCAGGAATATTAGTTGGGTTGCCATAGCTGGGTAAATTTGAGGGCTAAGCAGGTTGGGGAGATACTGAAAGCAGGGAAACCAGATAGAAGAATAATACAATAGTACAAACATGAGCTGAAAAAGGCCTGAACTAGACTGATAAGAGCAAAAGATGGCAAAGAGAGATGATGCAAAAGAATTGTCAGGGCTGGGTAAGGGAGAAAGAGGAAGGCAGGTTATGCTGAAATTTTGAGTTCAGGTGACCAGGATAATGAAAAAGAAGACGGAAAACGAAATTGCTAATATTTGACTTCTTGGTGATGGCAGGAAATACAAGTGTAGAAGTCCAGGAAACAATGTGAGATAAGGGAAGGCAGAAACGTTCAGAAATTGGAGGTAGAAATACAGATTTTGAATGCATTTTCACAGAGCCAATAGCTGAAGCTACAAGAATATGAACTTTAAAACATTTGTGCTGTTAGAACTATTTTTGCTAAATAGTTTTCTTCAGCAAATAAGGTAGATTTTTTTCTTGCCTTTCTCAGACAGAGTTCAACTGTAGACGGCAGAGTCTAACTTGTTTAAGTAGAAAGATATTTGACTATTAAGAAGTTTGTGAAATCAATGAGGAGGACGGAGCTGAAGAAACAGACTCTAGGCTGAGTTTCTAGGAATGACTCCCCAGACCTCATTACAGAACTGGGCATCGGGGTGAGCTGCTGCTCCCTCCACTGGGGCAGAAAGTCCCTGGATCAGGAAGCCACTGTCACTGCTACTGACCATGGGACAATGCTGTGTCTGTCACAGACCTTGCCAGGAAAATGTACACAGAACCCTGCCTTTCTCTCAGAGAGAGTCTCTCTTAATCAAAATCTGAAATGCTACGTTTAAAGGGACCTGGAGATGTAGTTTCTCAGCTTTCCTGCTTCTGCATGCTAGAAGAGAGTTGGCATAAGTGTTGAGTAAGCCAATCCACAATATCCAACACAGTGTCTTAGCCCCTTTTTACGCTAAATACCCAGAGTTAAGTTGAACTTTGGGTTTGTTTGTAAGACTCTCTTAATGAGACCAGTGAGTCTGCAATCCTGATCTTTCTGTAGGCACAATATAACATTCTTCATTATCTTTTGTTTTTAGCATATTCTCCATAGAGCTACTAGTTCAGGCATGATAGTAGGGGCCAAGATTCTGAAGTTGTATCCAGGCTTAATGGGAAAGCATGTCAAGATTGATTATTAATCCCTGCCCAGCGATGAGGAGGGGACGATGGTACCTTCTATTTGCCATCTCCTTACTAGGTCATTGCGTCATTAGTGATAAACTTACTGCTTTGTGACCAGAGATTACTGTTCTCACATGTCAGAAGAAATAGCTCCTCTACATTTTGGTGACAGAAAATGCATTTTACTAGCAGAATACACACCAAAACCTAAGTACCCTGAGTGTATTATGTTACTTTAACTATTTTGTTTTTTAACTCTTGGTTTATTCAATAGTTCCCCCTCCCCCCACCTCGTTTCCTCTATGACTCATCTCCTGACTTCACCCTATCTTTTTCCCAAACTGCTGCCTCGGGAGGGTGAGGCCGCTCAGTGTGTGCTTGTGGGAGTAGGAAGAAATGGCATCAAGACCAGGCGGTGTGGGGGTGAAGCTGGAAACGGCCTACACCTGAGCATGTCCAGCTTCCAAGAAGGGGATGATCTTTTCTGGGAGAGTTTCTCACTTTCCAGGGACCTGGTGGATCTGGTTCACTTTTTTGAATGTCTCTCCCTGCCCCTCTACACTCATACTTCAACGTCATCTGCTCTTTGATGCTTCATTGATGACGCTTCCCATCCCATTCCAGACATAATCAGCCAGTCTTTTCTCTATATTCTCATATTACTTAGTACATACACTCTCTGATGTGGTAAATATCATATTACATTGTAGTGATTTATATACTTGTTATATTTTCAAATTGAGCTACTCAAAGGCAGAGGCTGTCATTTTAAAACCACTATGGATTGAGTATTTTACATATATTATCTAATTCAGTTTTTGCACTAAACCTAACAGGAAATGGAGGCTGAGAGGGGTTAAATATCATGACCCATCGTAAGCTAAATATTGGCAGAAACAGGGCTGGAAACTAGGTCATGTTTTATATGTATACCTAGCACAGTGCTTGGCATCGGGTGTGTGTGTGGGGATGTCAATAAATGCACACAAATGAGTAAGGAATTAAATGAATAAGCTGTGTGCTTAAAACTACAAGGAACTTTTTGACAACTACCTTTTGACAACTACCTGAAAACAAGTCCTTTCAGTTACTGCCACCGCTCTGAGCGTGCTGCAGACTTTAATTACCACACCTTAATGCATCGGAGGAGGAGGATATGGCACAAAACGAAATTACTGGAAACAACACAGCTGACCACCTCACTTAAGATCATCTACCGAGCCTGGCCTTCCCAATAATGTGGTTCTCGTCACAATGATTACTTAAAGGTTCAATGTTAATGCTGAAGTGTCAGAAACATACAAACACGAAGAAAAGATGGAATTAAAGAAGGCGTCATTCCACCGTATGAAATGAGTCTTGTCATGAGCTGTGTTCAGACGAGAGGTTTCCTTTTGCTAAATAAGACGACAGAACGACTCACTCCTCTGTTTGTATAGTCTTCACTGATTATCAGTTTTTGTTACCACTATCTTCCAACGTCCTAAAGTAGTTTCTCCCTATGGTTTTATTTTATTTTATTTACTTATTTTTGAAGAAGATTAGCCCTGAGCTAACATCTGCTGCCAATCCTCCTCTTTTTGCTGAGGAAGACTGGCCCTGAGCTAACATCTGTGCCCATCTTCTTCTGCTTTATACGTGGGATGCCTACCCTACCACAGCATGGCTTGCCAAGTGGTGCGTAGGCCCGCACCCGGGATCTGAACCTGCAAACCCCAGGCCGCTGAAGTGGAACGTGTGAACTTAACTGCTGCACCACTGGGCTGGCTCTTGCTATGGTTTTAATGAATAAAGACATTGTCCAACTAGACTGGTTTTAGATCTAATGATTTTGTCTGCTGGCATAATTAATAAATGGCAAGCAGGTGTCTGAGTTATTTTTTGGCTTTCCTTTTTTGCTGTGAAGTGGGTTTTTCCATCACTAGGTCTTCTTCCACATTTACCATCCAGAGGGGTGGAGGTTGGGAGGGGCCATGTGCTTCCAGGGTGCTGCACTGGGAATGCTGGACTCTCTATTCCCCTGGGTTCATTAGCTCACCCTGTTTCCATGTGTCACTGCACATTTGTTGAATCCTGGTGGAAAAATAGTTGGGTTTAAGTGGAAATAGCAGGGAGTTGGGCAGCTGCATTGCAAAGCTTTTCATTTCCTTTTCCTCTGCATCCAGCATATGGCTTAAATAGGGTTGCTGAGTATAAGATTCTGTGTAGCTTCCCCCTTCATTTAGTTTTCTTTCACCTCAGTGCTAACACTATCTCTAACCTTAAAAGCCAAATAGCATTCCCATTGTCTGTCTCTTGGGAATATGAGTTTCATTTTTATCAAAAACAATTAAAAATCTATTTAGGCTCTTAAGAATTCTGCTCATATAACCTAGGACTATTTTTCAATGTGATCATACACTAAGATTTTTTCTTTATTGTTTTGGGGGAAATAGGTAGAGGTTTGGGAAGAGGCAGTGTGACATGTGATGGTTCTGTAGTAGGAGGAGTGGAGATTTGTTTTCTAGTCTTAGCTCTTCCTCTAGCTAAAGGACTATTTCAGAGAAGTCAGTTAAATTTTTGAGTCTGTAGAATAGAAAAGTTGAAGTCTAACTGGATGATCTCTAAAATAAAATCCCTTCCAGATATTAAAAAAAAGATTCTGGGATTTTATTCATCTAGTTTTAGAATTTTATTTTTGTTGGTTCCCTAGAATTTGGAGGAAGTATAAAGTATGAACTGGACTTTTTTTTTTTTTTATTTTGGTGTGGAAGATTGGCCCTGAGCTAACATGTTGCCAATCTTCCTCTTTTTGCTTGAGGAAAGTTGTCCCTAAGCTAACATCTGTGGCAATCTTTTTTTATTTTGTATGTGGGATGCTGCCACAGCATGGCTTGATGAGTAATGTGTAGGTCCATGCCTGGGATGCAAACTCAGGAACCCTGGGCCACCAAAGTGGAGTGCACGAACTTAACCAGTATGCCACAGGGATGGCCCCTGAACAGGACTATTTTTATACAATAAGGATTTTCTACCATAAACATATTCTCCAACATAAACAATTTCTACAACAACACAATTTGTTATTCTGGACATTTTCTGTGAAACATATTCTTCAAAATTATCTGTAGTTCACCATATGTTTAGAACTGTTGGAATATAATTAGATCCACTGGAATGACTCTCAGATTGACCATTAAATTGTCTTTGGAACTATATTAGTTTATTGAAAACAAGGCCTTAGTGTCTTCTGAATAAGAAACAGAATCATTTACCTTTGGAAGGAACTTTCCGGAATGGATTAGTCCAAGAATTGGTGCTCAGGATTCTAGTTTCTATTCCCCTCCTTCCCACCTTTATTTTTGCATTTGATTCACTGCTTAACCTTCAGCAGTTGCTTCATTTCTCTAGGCCACAGACTGCCCAGCTAACGAACAGTGGCACTATTTCAGAATTACCTAGAACTTAAGGGTTACCGTGTTCATTTCTGTAACATGTTTTGAGATATTCCAATAAAAAGTGATAAGAACAATGTCTTATCTTCGTCTCATTTTCCTCTTCATGCTATTAAAAACATTCAACGTGAGAAATGCTATTTTTGTTTTCCATACAGAACTTTTGAAAATGTTGATGGTAACAGCAACACTTTAAAGAAAAATCTATCAGATATTAAGCATAAACATTCATGTTATTTATTAAGCTTTAAATCATTACTGTAAAGTTCTCCCTTTTTTGGGGGGGAACTATCCAATTTCTTTGAGTATCTTGGTGATTAAAGGTAACATATATCCACTAACAAGAGGGCGACTTTACCTTGTGCCAGATAGGAACTCTAATTCTCCCTAGAGAGTTTAAATGGTTTCATTTTGTGTAGAGTGGATCAGAAGGACGTCTTTCTTAGTTCTGTGAAGGCCACTTTTATCCAAGGATCTTTATTCCTTGGCCTAATTTAGCCATAGGCGTCCTTTCAAGTTGAATAGTACCGATGATTGATAAATATAATCTGCATGGAGATATAACTAGTAACAATCTAGAGCCTCTGTTCTTTATCTTTAGCAGCGGAATTTCAAATCCACATGTCTTTGCAGATTAAATATTTGCCTCCCAGGATGAATAATTTAAAACATCAAAAACTTATTTTGCTTTGAAATGGCTGGCATGTCAACCAACCACATTATTATCATCTAGATCCTTTAGTATTTTATTTTTTTATGGTTTTCAAATGTTATGCTAATTGAAGTTCTGCTGGATCAGTAAGATGGGCATTTTACCTGCTGATGTGTGTCAGTGCAACGGTGGATCCATGTTTTAGGGGGCCTGTCTTAGTTCATTTGTACTGCTGTCACAGAATACCATAGACTGCGTAGCTTATAAACGACAGAAATTTATTTCTTACAGTTCTGGAGGCAGAGAAGTCCAAGATCAAGGCTCCAGCAGAGGGCCTGCTTCCTGGTTCGTAGATGGCTGTCTTGTCACTGTGTCCTCACATGGTGAAAGGGGCAAGGGAACTCCCTGGGGTCTCTTTTATAAGGGCACGAATCCCATTCATGACCTAATCACCTCCCAAAGGCCTTGCTTCTTAATACCATCACGTTGGGGACTAAGTTTCAACATGTGAATTTGGGGAGGACACAAATATTCAGTCTATAGCAGGGCCTAAAGCTTACATAACTGGAGGACTCTTTAAGAAAAAGAACACAAAGTAAGTACACTGGTGAATATATATTTAGAAAAAGAAATCACACAAAAAATAAATTTAAAAGAGCTGAGAAATACCACAAATTAAATTAAATGCCTGAAATTAAACTGTCCTTCCCTCCCAATTTTTTTAAAGATTGGCACCTGAGCTAACTATTGTCGATTTTTTTTCTTTTTTCTCCCCCAATCCCCCCAGTACATAGTTGTATATTGTTAGCTGTGGGTCCTTCTAGTTGTGGTATGTGGGATGCCGCCTTGACGTGGCCTCATGAGTGGTGCCATGTCCGCGCCCAGGATCCAAACTGGCAAAATCCTGGGCCACTGAAGCAGAGTGAGAAAACTTAACCACTTGGCCATGGGGCCGGCCTCTTCCCTCCCAATTTTTAAATGTATGCTCTTTGATTACCTCTTCATATATGAATAAAATTTTTATGTCATTTCCTATAGAGAAAATAGAATAAATTAATCTTTTCACTAGCATGGTTGATTGAAATTTGTTTTTTTTATTGATAGCTTACAAAAGCTTTTTTTATTTCCACAACCCATTATTCGTCATGAAAATTATAGATTGCTGTCAAATTTGGGAAACTTCTAAAAGTTTCATTCGTATATGTACTCTCTGTAGTATTCTTCCAAACACAGCAATTGTAATAAATTTTATTTCATGTAATTGTCATCAAAAGGAAAAAAATTATGGTGTGTTTATAATTGTATACGCTGCATTATTGAGTATATTTCTGACAGAAAGAGAACTTCTACTTTGACTGGGCATTTATGGGAACTGCATCCTCCACTCAAAATTTTACAAATCTGAGGATTGGGAGAATTTTCCAAAGATTAGTTTTGAGACTCCCTACATTTCCTCCTCACTCACATACTTTCATTGCTGGGTGCATAGGCCACGTTCATGCCACAATACAACCTCTGTCTCTGCACATTTGTGCTGTGATGCCGGGTGAGTCAGCATAGTAGGCATTCCTGAAAGCTGTTCGTTACACCAGGATGGCTTACAATAACTTATGTATATATGGAAGTGAGGGTGAATCATGCGAGCATATCTCATTCAAGCCAAAATAAATGTATACTCTATTCGAGAACGGTTCTGGGGGCCCTCCCAGGGCTTTGGAAGTTGCCTATGAAAAGTGAGGATTCTGAACCTCACATGCTCTTAACTTGACAGAAAACCTGACTTTGACCAAGTACCTGGGCTTCTTGCCTTTGAAAATACTGTTCTTTATATCTCCAGTTCAGGTGTAAATACCCTCTTAAGGCATCAAAGCGTGGTGCTGATGGTGGTATCTGCTGTCATTGTAGTAGAAATAGACCTCTCTCTTTCCTCTTCCTCGTGTTTCCTTTTGTTTCTAGTGTTCCCAGACCCTAACATTGTACCTGGCACACAGCATGTTGAAAAGCAAGAAGATGGGCCCATTCCAGGGTTCAAATCCCAATTTTGCCCTTTGACTTTTGGAAAATTCATTTTTGTTTATGAGCCTCAATTGTAAGTCGGAGTTAATACATACATATTAGAATCTGAGATAATACATGTAAAGTAGTTAATTTTTGTGGGCCTTGGTTTATTCATTTATAAGTGAAATTAATAACATATCGTGAAAAGTTGTTTTGAGGATCTGAGATAATGCATGTAAATTAACCAGCACAGTGCTTGAAATAGAGATAGCACTGATCAGTACATCATCACTACCTGTGAGAAAGGCTCACCAAATATTCTTGTGCTCTTCTATACTTTCCAGTCTACCTTGCAGTTAGGTTGGAGTCATGTGACTAGCTCCAGCCAAAGAAATGTGAGGGGAAAGTGGCATTTATAGGCCAAGACATTAAAAGCCAGTGTATTTCCTGCATCTTCTTCTACCTCTGCACCAGCAATCTTGGTGATGGTGAAGTTATAATATGCGAGGAGCTGGCTCCTTCAGTCACTATCAAAGGAAAACTTCACAGGGGAGCTTCTGGATTGTATTGGACTTAGTGTGAACATGAAACAAAAGTTGACTGTGTTAAGCCGTTATAATTTGAGTTTTTCTGTTCCTGCAGCTTAGCCTAGCATTATGTTGTCATTATTGTTGCTGTTTTTATTATTACTTCTATTGAATTGAACAGAACTACTTACAAACACTGGTACTTTTAGCAGTACATGGAGCTAGAGTATAGGCTCCTGCCCTCAGTAATGGGGACATAAAAATATTGCTGTTGCACATAAAACCTCTAGTTCTTCCACAAATATGAATTCCAAGGGAGTCAAACTAAAATAAAATAGGAAGGAGAAAAAAGTGCGTTAAATTTTCCATTTGGCTCACCAGCTAATTCTCTTTATTCAGGCAACCTTATTTCCTTGAAACCCTGACTCTATGAGTCAATGCAAATTTTCGTGACTTAAAAATTATGTCCTTTTCTATCAAAGTTTTAGAAATTATGTTTCCTCCCTTCTAAATTTCATTGGCTCGGCAACCCTCCACACCTTAATAAAAGGTGTAATTAAAGTGTTGTGCACTACCTTTGCCATTAGGAATAAATTCCATAATCATAGATTCTCAGATGGCAGCTGGGCGTTCACCAGCAGGCACCTGCATAGAGTGAATATCTGTGTTTTTCTTTTTGGAGGAACCATCACTTAAACTACATGGTAAACCTCCATTTAGCCACTTTTTTTTTATGGTGTGACTCTAAAAAGGGTTCCAGATGCCCAGCTCTCTTTGGGACAACTGGTAGAAATGCTAGTTTGATGGGCTGTTTCCTAGATCCTATGCAGTTGTTACCAAGAGCTTCCAGAAGTAGACATAATTCAAGGGGCCAGTGCAAAGGATGGCAAGAGGTTAGTACTTGAAGGAGTCCAGGACATACCACCCCAAAATATGCCACTTCGGCATATTGATTAGTTTGAACTAAAGGCACTCAAGAAACAGCAGATGCAGGAAAGCCTCTCTGACTTACCCTTTTTCCACCTAAAAACAGGCCATAAAATTTCCCATGAAAAAGGTGCCCTCCCTGTACCAGGAGGAGAAGAACATCATTATCACCAGAGCCTTGGAACGGATGCTGAAATAGATCTGTACAAACTTACTCAAATAACCTTATGTACCACTAGTTTTGTCCCTCCACGTATCTCCTAGTCGCTTTCCATGATTTACTTCTTGCCCAAAACTCTCTGTCTTGTTATTTCTTCACAATTTATTGTTTCTCTGTCTAAAAGATATAAAAGCTGTCTGCTCTGGTCACTCCTTCAGGTTTTCCTTCTCTGGTGACGGTCCCCATGTAACGTAAAATTCTAATAAAACTTGCGTGCTTTTCTCCTGCTAATCTGTCTTACGTCAGCTTGATTCTTAAGCCCAGCCAGAGACCCTAAGAGGGTAGAGGAGGATTTTTCCTTCCCTGTGTACTAAAGAAGTAATACCGATGTCAGGTTGGAAATTGGAGTAAAGCTCTATAGACGAGACAAGACCACAGGTCAGGAGGTTGGAAAGTAAGGTGGGACACAAGATGGTTTGGCAAGTAGACACCAAACCAAGAAAAAGCATCGGATCTTGTTCTTTCTGAATGCAGTAAACCTGGGATGGGGGCAGGCAGGCAGCAGAGGTGAGGGGCAGATCATAGGCTTAAGGATACGCAATTAAGTTAGACTCTCAGTCTAGTCTGAGAAAAGTGAGAATGCCTTTGACACAAAGGAAAATGCTAATATTCATTAAACTCAAAGATGTTATAAAGGAAATATATGGATTTTAAAAAAAATAGGAATACTTGACAGCATATTGAGGTTAAAGGAGTTCCATAACCATAGTCTAAATATGGACAGAGGTCTTTACTACCAGCTAATACATGGTCCTTATTTCCAAGTATTCCATGACAGAAAAAAAAGAAAAGATAAAGCAAAAACGAACAACACAACTATGAAACTCCTTAAATCTCCAGCTGAACCATTGTGTTGGAGAAATACTGGGATAGTCATAACAGGTGGGCCTAACTTGAAAAGTCTTCTTGGCAATGGTGAGATATGAACACACATTCTGAAAGATTTGAAGAAATCTACATAACAAATTGCAGATATATTCCCAATAAAGAGAAATGCAGAGGAAAAGGAGAGCGAGGAGGTATTCTGAAAGCAGGGAGTGCTTGGGCTGTGTCATCAGCAGAATCATTATGCAGGGAGTGCTTGGGCTGTGTCATCAGCAGAATCATTATCCATGTTTCTCTCAGCTTTGGTTTACTAACACTAGCAACAGACAAGCCGTTCCCCTGAGTCAACTAAGAAAACCTCCTGGAAAAGGAGAAGAAAATCCTCACCTGTGGCCTTCAGTGTTTTTCCCACTTTCCAGAGCAGGTGCCTCCAGCAAGAAGCCTGCCTGTGGTCCTCCCTGGAGCCAGCTCAGTCTGGTTAACCACCTGTTAACAAACGCTAACTACCTCTTTTCCAATTCTTTCCTAAAGCAGTGGTTCTCAAACTTTGGCATCAGAATCACCTGAAGGGTTTGTTAAAGCACAGTTTGCCAGCCCCACTTCCAGGATTTGTGATTCCGTAGGTCTGGGGTGGAGTCCAGGAACTGGCCTTTCTAGCAAGTTCCCTGGAATGCTGGTCTGGAGACCACCCTCAAAGAGACACTTTAATATATTCCGTACAGGTATTTTTTATAGTAAACAATTTATTAATAAAAGTGAATCCTTTCCAGTAATCCTGGAGTACGCTTACCAATCACTTTTTACTGCTAGATGCTGCGTATTTAAAATGTTTCTAAAGATCTTCTCTGAATCACCAAATCATTGAATCTCAACTGTTGAACAAAACTTACAAGGCCAGATTTTCTAATTTTGTCTTATTTTTTCTTTCTTTACAGAGCTTTAAATACGTTGTCACCCTTTGCGCTCCAACCCAGTCTCCCTGGATTTTGTGCTTAAGGCTCTGTCTTCCTCTCCAGCTGTTCGTCAGTCACACGTTCTTCCTTCCTAGTTTTCTCTCTTCATGGCTAAGGACGACAGTCTAAGGAACACACTGACTTTAATGAAAGCACTGTAAATAGACGAGACGTTATTACAATCAGTCCTACTTAGAGTCACCTCCCTTCTCAGAAATAGCGCTACTCAGTCCTAGATGACTTTCTATTATTTGATCTTCTATTGTTTTTCCCCTCTATGGAAAACATGATATCATTCTTACAAATGAGAATCCAGTTTAATTCCTTTGTTTTTTCTAATTCTGAAAATTGTTTTTTCTCTTCTCCAGGTTCATGACATTTTAGCCTTAGTCACTTTCTGTTATAGGGTCTCCCTGCTTGCCTGTTTTCATTATGTATTTTCTTGTTGTGGTAAAATATATACAACAAAGTTTACCCTTTTAATCAATTTAAAGTGTACAATTAAGTGGAATTAAGTACATTTACAGTGTTGCGATACCATCACCACCACCCGTTTTCAGAACTTTTTCATTGTTCCAAACAAACTCTGTGACCATTAAACAGTAACTTCCCATTCTCCCCTCCCCCGAGTCCCTGGAAACATCTATTCTACTTTCTGTCTCCAGGAATTTGCCCATTCTAGGTACCTCCTCTAAGTGGAATCCTACAATATTTGCTCCCTCCTGTCTGGCTTATTTCACTTACCATAATGTTTTCAAGGTCCAGCCCTGCTTGCTGTAGGGCTGTATTATAATCAGTATTTGTAATTTGTATTTTATAATCTGTATTTGTTCTTAAATTTCTGCAATAGGCTGCATTTTTCTCTAGTGCCCTTTTCCAAAAGAAAGCTCTTCTTATTTCATGACCACTTCCCCCCAACACGCTTTTTTTTTTTTTTTTTTAGGAAAACAGTCTATCTATCATGAAGGTAAGGATTCTAGAATCATTTCTGTTGGGCTTTGACCAGCAGGTGAATAGAGTTTTGTGAGCTGATTATTCATTCTGTGACTCATGTGCAGGGCGTCACTGAAATCTCTGCTATCATCTTTTTCCATAACCAGCCACAGCAAGTAGAGTTTTCCCAAAACATTTTCAGTGTCCCTTAGAATTTTGCCAAGAGCTCTCTTTCTAGATCCTTTTGGAAGTGATCTTTACAGCTGAGGGCGTCAGAAATAGGAAACAAAAAAAGTACCTGTTAGAAGTTATATTACTTGGACTTTATCTGCTAGGCAACTGCCTCTTTAGTATTCTGTCATTAACACAGCGACTGTTTTTTTCCTCAAATAATGAGTGAAGAAAGATGTTAGGGTTATGAAAAAGTTTAAGTCCTTTAATCACCTTTGCCTGTATTTTGTTTCATAGGCTGGTGCCTTATGTGTGATAGGGCAGCAGCACATGAATCTTTGCCAAAGGAGAAAAAAACACAACAATCTAATAGATATGGTTAGAAGAGGGTGATACCACGGCTTTTGATTACGTATGAGCTCAGGCTGTGTATCAATTTATTAAAGCTGTGGAGAAGTTAAAGGTGCCTCCAAGGAAAGTAAATAGTACAGCCAAAGCACTAGATCAAAAGAAATCAAGTTTTTACCAATAGCAATCGATTCCTTTTCCATCATTTGAAAGTCACACTAATTTATGAACTGCTTGAAAATTAGGTCTGTGCTCAACTACTGCCCAGCTATCAGTTGGATGATATCAAGTATACAATCAATCAAAAAGTGTTTTTGTTTGTAATGATCTCATTAATATATAGATCCCTGAGCACACATGATTTGAAAAGTCTAGGTAGCTACTAATGCCTTTTTTCCTTCTTTTTAAAAATTGTTTATTGGTACTAATTAGAGCATGATGTTTTAACAAAAAGTACTTTTTCTTTCCTTTTGTATATGACAAACTCCATGCACTCAGAAAGAATAGAGACCATGTATTGTTTTTACTGGATTTGCAATTTAATAGGCCAACCTTGGCTTCATTTCCAAGTTCAAAGTTATTTAAACAAAATGAGAAACAAAAATAACATCGTATGCCTTTTGTAGGCGGATAAAGTAGAAAGGACTTTTATAGAAACGACAGCTTTGCACATTGATTTAGCCTCAACCCTCACTATTACATTCCTCCACCCATCATCATGCATTTAGAAAATTATGTTTAAAAAATAGCTCACACTACAGAATCAAGGAATGGAGAGGTGATTGTAAGGACGGAACTTTAACCTCTCTGCCTATCTGAAAACTCCGCTTCCAATTAAGAACTCAATCCAGGTTGCCGCTGTATTTTCCATCATGGAACTTCTTAATAGGTATTGAAAAGAAAGCTTTCCCTTTCTTTCTAATTCTCTATTCAGTCTTTAATACCTTGAATACTAAGATAATTTGACATAATTCTGTCAAACAAATATTTGAAAGAAACTTTGTTAAGGCTTGCTTTCTATTTGAAGATTAGTAAGCAAAGTTCCTTCTTGCAAAAAGTTCACAATTTGGCAAGGTGAAGGGGGGAAATAAGGTGAATACACACATATGGTTAAGGCAATGCAAAGGAGATAAATGCTAAGGGAGGGTACAAAGTGCTCTGAGGGTGTGGACGGGGAAGAGATCAGGGATGTTGGGAGGGATAAGGAAAAAACTTAAGTGGTAGTATCTCAGAGAGCTCTTGATTCTAAAAGTTTAGCATGTGTTGGGATTACCTGGCAGACTTGCTACAATACAGATTTCTAGGCCCCACACTCAACAGTTTTGATTCACTAGGTCTGGGGCGGGGCTTGAAAATTTGCATTGCTAGCAAGTTCCCAGGTGAATCTGATAGTGCCTTTTCAGAGACAGCACTTGGAGAACCATTGCTCTACAGAGATTGAGAAAGAAGGGAGAGTGCTTAACTCAGAAAGAGAATGAGCAAATTTGAGGCAAGAAACTGAAGGGCACTTTGAATAATGATACCTAACATTTTTGAGTTATCTCAATTGTGCCAATGAGGAGATTAAGTTTCAGAGAGGTTAAAGAACTTGCTTAAAGTCACAAAGCTAATAAGCAGCAGAGTCAGGATTTGAACCCATGGAATCAGCAACTGAGAACTTGATGTCTAACTGGTGTGATTAATAATGGAAAGCAGTACATATTGATTGACAGGCATTTCGTTTAGGCAGCAAGGGGAGTTAAGGCTTAGAATTCAGATTGCAGGTATATTTCAGAATGCTTAAATGCTGGGGTAAGGAATTTTGTACTTAAGATGTTAATAGAGATGGGCTGAAAATTTTTTTTTTAGATTTTAATTTTTTCCTTTTTCGCCCCAAAGGCCCCCCGTACATAGTTGTATATTCTTATTTGTGGGTCCTTTTCGTTGTGGCATGTGGGACGCTGCCTCAGCGTGGTTTGATAAGCAGTGCCATGTCCGCGCCAGGATTCGAACCAACGAAACGCTGGGCCGCCTGCAGCGGAGCGCGCGAACTTAACCACTCGGCCACGGGGCCAGCCCCGTGTGGAAAATTTTTGATCATGATTAATTGAATAGCAATATGTATGATCAAGTCAGGCACAAGGATGGAAGGCTAGTTAGACGTCTTTTATAACAGCTTAAGGGAAAGGAAAGGGAGGAAACTAGGGCAATTGCAGTTGGAGTGGGGTGAAGAGGATGGACCTAAGAGCTGTTCTGCAGGTAGGCTATACTGGTGATTCCCAATCTTTCTACCAATGTGATTCCATGATTTGAAAGATTTGGTATAAAAAACAAACTGAATTTAACTAAACAAAGAGAAACGTGTTCCATCTGAGATCATTATTTTTCCTATTATAACACATCCAGATTGCAACTAACAGCTCATAACCAAGGGCTCAAAATCACAGCACTGTCCTGGTTGTGATAAGAGGCACCAAACTTGAACAGGCGAGCAGACATTTGAAAATATTCTACTGCTTCCAGTCGCAGGTCTTTGCCGCTGTGCCCATATCGAAGTCCAATCACATGATGAACATTTTAGATTTAAGCCTGATCTCCACTCGTGTTTCAGGAATTCTTCTGATGCCATCAAAAGCCAGTGGAATGTTTTAATAATCCTCAGATAATGTTACCATACTGCTGTAAAATAATTCCAGCCAAAACAAAGAAATCCATGTCATTTTAGGGTAAATATATAATTTCCACTAGGTATTTGAAAGATTGAGTATATCTTTCCTGTCTTTATGGTTCTGAAAATGCAGGCTTTTGCTACCTGATAATGTGTGTGGGGACCCATGAGTAGGAGTCAAGGAAGACTCTCTAGCTTTAGGTCTCGGTGTTTTGGAGAGGAGGGAGGTAATACTGACCAATACAGGAAGTTCTGAGAACGGCCCCACTGGGAAGAGTTGGTGCTAGAGGTGATGTGGATCAGGACAGGCAGGGTGGAATCTCTCTCTAACTCAGGGTCCCAAGGCAGGATGTTGTTACCCGTCAGCCCTTATGAAATCAAGCAATGTCGAAACTTTTTGGAGTCCAGAAAAAAGCACATTGGTATTTCTCTTCAATGTGAAATATTTTAACCTGACAAACTTTTAAAATGCAATCTTCAGATAAAATAAACCTTTTGTAATGTTGATCTAAAAGTTCCGCTTACACTTTCTGTCACTCCTCATTACCCCCAAGCCCCATGAAAAAAATTTAAAAGATCAAGTATTCTTTTGGACGTAATAGTGGCAGCCCACGTGTGTGTGATCATGAAATAGTTGAGCTGCAGGCCTCCAGTGGCTGTAGCAAGCACTCAGTGAGGTGCTCCATTTCCACACAATAGGATCTCGTTTCTCCTCCACTGCAGTGTCCAGCCTGAGAGTGAGTCACTGTCACACTATCAAAAGCCAGGGAGCCTGAGGAGGGAGTCGAACACAAGCAGGCATTTTACGGAGGACTCAGGAAAGGAGAGTATCTTTCTCTAAGTTTCAGTATCTGTTCCAAAGCAAATTAGGAAGAGCAACAGCTAGAGCTATAAATACAATTCATTATGTGTATTTGTAAATTGAATTTTGAGCAATTACCATCAAAGATACTGACTGTGCACCGAAAATTAGCATGTCAACCTTGTAAAGGAAACAACAGCTCTGACACATACTAAGGTAGGAAGTGGAACAGCACAGAAACAGAGGAATATCAGCAGATAGCATGTAACCAAGATGATGAAAAAAAGAAGACAATTAAGACCATAGCCGGTATATTATTCTTAGCCACACACAGCTAAATGCAGCAATATGTTATTTTTAGCCAGCTCTGGTGGTCTAGTGGTTAAGATTTGGCACTCTCACTGCTGGAGTCTAGGTTTGTTTCCTAGTCAGGGAACCACACCACCCATCTGTTGGTTGTCATCCTGTGGCAGCTGTGTGTTGCTGTGATGCTGAAAGCTATGCCACTGGTATTTCAAATACCAGCAGGGTCACCCGCGGTGAACAGGTTTCACTGGAACTTCCTGACTAAAACAGACTAGAAAAAGGAGCTGGCCACTCACTTCTGAAAAATGGGCCATGAAAACCCTATGAATAGCAGCAGAGCATTGTCTGATATAGCACAAGAAGGTGAGAGGATTGTGCAAAAAAACCAAGCAGGGTTACACTCTGCTGTACAGTCACTAGGATTCAGAATTGACTGGATAGCACGAACAACAAAAATCTTATTTTTATGTACACATAGCTAAGTGAGTCACCATCATCTAATGAGGAAAAATTAGAATACTAAAATTCCAAACTGTGTATTACTTATAGTGAATATATGTATGCATGTATTTGCTTAAATTAGCTGTTAAGGAAGCTCTGTTTAGTTTATTCCTCAGTGGGAGTTGAGTCATCAACAATTATATTTCCGCTTTTCTCGTAGAGTCCTTGACAGCAGAATCTTTTGGGTGTTGCTAACCAGAACCAGGTGGATCCAAGTAGCAATTGCAGCCAAGCCCTTGGTACCTGGCACAGAGAGATGAGGGAGCATCCCTGTGAACCTTAAGCTGCAGGAGCACTCAACCAGAGTTAGTGCAGCCCTGGCAGCTGGCAGAGCACAGCCTGGGACAAATGGGAGCTTTAGAAATGAACCTTTAGTTCAAGGTTAACCAGAGAGACTGCAGCTGGGTAGTACAAGCTGTTATATCTTGTAATTAAAAGGCCTTCTTGTGTAGTCACCTGACATCGCTACTAAATGGCTTGCGTGAAATAACATGCAGCATTCTACAGTTACTGTGTAATTATCTTATATCATCTCCAGGCAGTCAAAAGACAGACGAAATGCAGGGAGAAGCTTTTAACAGCAATTTGTAGCAAAGATGTTTGGAATAAGAACACAATGCTTGTTACCACTGGCTCTTATGTTAATCACTTGATTGCAAATTGACTTTCATTAATGTCTGGATACCACTGAAATAATCTTATACTGTCTCTGCTCTGATATTCTGCTATTTACATTTATATAGAACATGCCTATGCATACAGATTGTTTTTCTTTCCACAGGCATTTTACGGCTCTATTTTTTCCTTTCTGTTTGGAGGCAGGGGAACAAGACTAGTGAACCATGGGACTGTATTCTGACCCATAGCTCATAGATGGAATATAATATAAAAATGGCAGTGGTCCGAAAAGCAATATATATATCTTTATTCACAGAAAATCCTACCACAAATAGTTCTATAGTTCTATAGTTCTGGAGAAGATGTTTGCTTTCTTTGAACACTGCTCTCCACTTACCATGGTCTGTCCCGGCATTGCGACCCTCTCTCCTTAAAGAGAGTCAGGCTTAAAGCCACACTTTGCTTGCGACATTCTAAAGGTGATTGTCATCTTCTGTTAATGAAAATGGACACCCATTTGCTTGGGGCACTTGTTCATACACAAAACCAAGAGAAGAGTCTGCATAGTCATCCTTGACTCCTAGGCGTGTACCATTCCAGATACTCCCGTGGGACATAGAGTATCAACACCGGAATAAGGGGGACTTAAGTGAATGAGTTTTGAGCAAGCTGGTTACTGCGGCATTCTACCAAAGGAAAGGGACAAACGCACTAGTGGGGTTGGGCAAGTATTTCTTTCTCCTTTTCTTCCTCCTCCTTCTTTTGAAACTTCCCTCGATTGCAAAATCTGTTCACTATAGAAAAACATATAGCAATAAAAAAAGTGTGAAGAAGAAAACAAAATTACCCTTTCCTTTACCCTGAAATAATCAATAGAAATGCTTTGCCATTTTTCAATCCATTCTTTTTCAAATTTTTTTATTTCTATTTTTTGATACTCTGTATATATTTATTATTTCATTATCTAAAATGAATGTATATGTTCATCAGCCAGGAAATGTTCCAAGTCTATAAGGACTGGACTAGTTTTTAAAAAGCCAAACTTTAGGGCAAAATAGCATACAGATTACAGACAGTCCTTTCATGAACTACTCTGGGAAAAAAGGCAGAATTGTCCATCTATTCCATTTGTTGCATAGTATAGTACCACTATATATCTCTGATTTTTGTTTTTATTTTGGGTTAGTTGAAATACCATGTTCACCTTCATTTTGAATCTATTTCCATAATTTTCTTCTTCATAGCCCTGAGTTATACACTTTATCTTAATAAATTTATCCTATCTTCAAGTATATTTAATTCAAAATTTCTCTTTTATGAAAAACAAATTTGTCTTGTAAAATGTAACCTTAAGGAAGTAAATAGAACAAACCCAAGTAATGAATAAGCAGGATGAAAGAAAAAGCTGTGAATGCAGCTTGAGCTCACAATCTTAACTGCTTAGTTAAAACTCCCTTTACTCTCTGAACCACAGAAAAGGAACTGCTTTTTGTTGTTTTAAAATTACAGCTAAACATAACACTAGCTAAATGGTTTCATTCCTAGCAACTAAAAAATTCAGTCTCTCTAAACCAAAGGTTTTCCTCTTTATAATGTGCTGAACTTGTCATCACGTAAATTAATCTGCTGACAAGGTGATGAACTTCTTTGGCTCTGACTGAAAATTTAACGACTGAAACGAAAAGGTTGAAGGCAAGAAATAGGTTTTTGTGGATAAATTCAAGCAGGATGAATGAATGAATGTGATTTTTGGTCTATATGCTTTTTCCAATTTAGGCTTTCGAGGCTTTCTGGTGGCTTTCACAAATAACTGTTATTCTAGAGGTACACAGGTTAATCTGGCTCCCAGACTAGTTTTCCTAGGATGCCTTTAATTCAGGGGTCTCAGCTTAAGCCTAGACCAAGTTCACCCAGCATTTGGGCACATGTGAACAAGTCTGAAAAATTTGCAAAGAGGAGGTAGGGAATATGCTATGTTCAAGGGTCTCTTGAGCAAAACTTCATTCCCAGAAAGAAAGGGTGACCGATTCTAGCATAAAGGGATGACATTGTGGCTGCCCCCTCAAATTAATCCCTAATATCCAGACTAGTCCCTGGATCCTGTGTGACAGTTTCAGCAGCTGTGCAAGCAAGGGGCCTTGCAGCTTCAGGAGATGTGGCCTTGGCTCAGAGTTCTGCACTCTCAGTATGGAGCATTGTGCCTTCAGTGGACATTGGTGGTGGCTGCTGCTTTTGGGGTCCACAATAGGGGTAAATATCACCCTATATCTATGACAGGAGAAGAGGAGCACCAGCCGGGGGCCACCAAGAAGACTGGGTAGTGCAACACAGAGGAAGCAGTTCTTGAGAATTTTCACTTCTTAGGAGGAACCAAGGCTGACTGGGGCAGTCAGGAAATACCGTTTTGTGATAATTGTTTTGACAACATATTTATCTTCTGATTGCAGTGACTGAGGAAACATGAGTTTTCCTTCAATTTATAGTTTGTGCTAGAATAAAGATGAGCCAAGGTGGGTGGAAAAAGCAACTCAGGCTGGAGAGGAACCAACTTAAAGCAAACTAGATGAGCACAGCTCAGCTTCAACTGAACTTAGAAGTGATCAGAATAGAAAAGGACCATGTAATTTCCCCAAGGAGGCAAGGAAGACAGTTTTGGTCCAGGGGTAACTAGACAGAAACATTTAGATCAAAGACCACTGAGAAAAATTTCTAACCCAGTTGGACTCATCATCAGCAATTTATGTTCCCAGTTGCCTCCCTCATGCCTATAGTCAGGAGAGTTTCGTAGAATACATACTCTGAGAAGAGGTACAGTGTCTGTAGCTTTAATAGTCATCTTTTGCTGAGTAGCAAAGTTACCCTAAAATGTAGCAACTTATTTTGGAATCCAGGTGCAGCTTAACTGGGTGGTTCTGGCTCCGTCTTCTAGGAGGATGCTGCCAAGCAGTTGGCTGGGGCTCCAGTCATGTCAAGGCTCGACTAGGGTTAGTGAGTTAGCTTCTAAGCTCACTCGTGTGGTTGTTGTAGGACCTTGGTAACTCACTAGCTGTTGGTAGCTGGGCAGGTTCGGGTCATATGAACCTCTCTACAAGGCTGTTCAAACATGGCTCACTGCTTTCTCCCAGAATGAGTGATGAGAGAGATAGAGAGAGACCCAAAAGGAAGCCACAGTCTTTTATAACCTAATCTCAGAAGTGACATCCTGTTACTTCTGCCATCGTCTGCTGTTCACACAAACCAGCTTGGGAACAATGTGGGAGAGACCTATTCCTGCGTGTGAACACCAGGAGGCAGGGATCTTCAGGAGCATCTGCGTGGCCGGCTACAGTAGTAGCTATGGGCACTATTCCAAAAGAGTGTGTGGCCCCACAACCGACAGAGTGGCCTAATCTCAATCCTCAAGGAGTTTATAATCTATACTGGGCTATAGAAATATTGGAATAATGATTTTTTTAAAAAGTAAGCTATCTACAAGTTCAAAATAAAATCCAAAGGTCTCTCCCATAGGTTTCTGCTACGGTATTTGAAATGGAATGCTTCTGAAGCCATCTAATTTTGGGCCCAAGGTCAGAAATTTATTTCTAGTCTAGCATCTCTGGATCAATCTTAGCTGTGCAAACTCTCAGAAGGGGCAGAAAGGAGTCACCTTTTCAATTCAGCTTTTTTTTTTTTTTTCCTAAAGATTGGCACCTGAGCTAACAACTGTTGCCAATCTTCTTTTGTTTTCTGCTTTTTCTCCCCAAATCCCTCCAATATATAGTTATATATATATATTTTTTACTTGTAGGTCCTTCTATTTGTGGCATGTGGGATGCTGCCTCAACACAGGCTGATGAACAGTGCCATGTCCATGCCCAGGATCCAAACTGATGAAACCTTGGGCTGCCAAAGCAGAGTGTGCGAAATTAACCACTTGGCCATGGAGCCCACCCCTCAGTTCAGCTTTTATTAGTTAATTTTCTGTGCAGGAGTAAGGGTAAATTCTTTTTTTCTTTTTCTTTCTTTCTTTTTTTTTTTTTTTTGGTGAGGAAGATTGGCCCTCAGCTAACATCTGTTGCCAATCTCACTCTTTTTGCTTGAGGAAGATTGTTGCTGAGCTAACATTTGTGCCAATCTTCCTCTATTTTGTATGTGGGATGCCACCACAGCATGGCTTAACAAGTGGTGTGTAGGTCCTCTCCCAGAATCCAAACCTGAAAACCTCGGATTGCTGAAGCAGAGTGTGTGAACTTAACCACTATGCCACAGGACTGGCTCCAAAGGTAAATTCTTTTAATCATTCCAAGCCCTCATTTTCTGGCTTTAACAACCTCTTTTTGACATTAGGATTATCTTCGCAGTACAGGCTCCCTCAAACCTCTAGTACAGTCTGTATAAAAAGTTGTGTTGGGCTGGCCTGGTGGTGCAGTGGTTCAGTGCTCACGTTCTGCTTCGGCAGCCCAGGGTTCACCAGTTTGGATCCCAGGTGTGGACGTGGCACCACTTGGCAAGCCATGCTGTGGTAGGTGTCCCACATATAAAGTAGAGGACGATGGGTACAGATGTGAGCTCAGGGCCAGTCTTCCTCAGCAAAAAGAGGAGGATTGGCGGCAGATGTTAGCTCAGGGCTTTCTTCCTAAAAAAAAAAAAGCTATGTTTTGGGGCTGGCCCTGTGGCCTAGCAGTTAAGTATGCTGCACTCCACTTTAGCAGCCCGGGTTTGGTTTTGGGCACGGACCTAAACCACTGGTCTGTGGCTATGCTGTGGCGACAACCCACACACAAAATAGAGGAAGATTGGCATAGATGTTAGCTCAGGGCGAATCTTCCTCAGCAAAAACAAACAAACAAGCAGAAAAGCTGTGTTTCCATCTGGAGAGCATTACATCCACTACAGTCTCACAGTTTATGCAAATAATTCAAAAGTCATGTGACAAGTGAGGACAGGCACCTGTGTCCTAGTGCAACTGGAGAGACATCTGATCTCAGATAGGCAGGGCTTTTCTGTGGGCTGAACTCAGCAGACTGTCCCTTGTGTGGAATGTTTCTGTCTCCTCGGGGCTGGACCAGGTGTTGCTCCTGTGGCTACATTTGCACAAGGGGAAAAGATCTGCAAAATAAGAGTCCCAGGATGTCCTGTTTAAGAGCCACGTTTGAGTCCAGGACTCGGCTTGGGCATGTCCCCCCATATGGCTGATGTGGACAAGCTGAATGGGCAGCGATCCATCTTTCCTGACAGCCCACCTGGCTACACCACAAGGAGTTAAAGCCGTCCCTCTGCACGCGATGAAGCAACACTGGAGCGAGGGAGACTCTAATTGCTTCTCTAGAACTGGCAGGGGGATCAGTAGAAGCAGTGAGCTAATAGTTTTTTTCCACAGCTATTGTTCCGATCACATGAGAGCTATTGGTAGTCCTTACAACCCAAATTTTCCAAACCCTGGCAATTGTCATGATTTGAGTTTGAATTAACCTTTAAGCCATTTTGTTCCTTAGATCCTTGAAGCCATTGGCCAATAAAAGGACAAGTTGCTAAACTTCGGCTGTTTTGTAAAACCACATAGTAGATAATAATTACCGTGGTCTTCTGCATTGCTGAGACAAGCTCTGCTGGTACGGATTAATGAACTTGATCTCAGCATTCCAAAGAGGGAGTGATTTTATGAAACCACTGAGTTTGACTCTAGCAATATAATTCTTTACAGTGAAGTTAATGTAGGAAAATCTGATCCTTGTTTAAAGAGATAGTGAGGTTACTTAATCAAAATTTTACTGTGATCTAAATTCCAATTTACTTTATACACATTCTTCAATAAATCTTATTATAAGGACATTGTCCAAATTATCGACTCTAGTTACAGAAGCCATTTCTGCCAACTTTCTGGGTGCTAAGAAAGCCGTGCTAAGAAAGGACTGTTTTTATGCAGGTCTCTGCTGAGAGAAGAAATAGTACCTTCATTTAACAAATGTGAAAGAAAACAAAAGAGTATTTTTGATGCCCATGTTCTTCGTCTCTGCTCCTTTATCTCCAACAGTTCATATCCTATGCTTTTACCCACCAGCATGCTATAGGACTGCTTGTAAAAATCCAGTTTCCAAGGAAATTACACAAAGATTGTCCTACCTTTAATAAAACTTACTAAGCCCTTGCACACAAGGCCCAAGAACTCTAGCTGAAGCATGATAAAAAGGAGTGTGCATTTGGAAATATGGCTGCAAAATATCTTGTCCCATGGACAGGTGCCTCCACTACTGCCACCATGACTTTGAAAAAATGTATCATTTGGTTGTTATCAATGCCTTCACAAAGGTCACTTGACTCATCTGGTAACATTTAATAAGCACTTGTTGAATTCTACTTTGTGCAGAGAAGTCGTTGCACTTAACAATAGATGTGTTGCATGGTTAAGAGCTTGGGTTTTGGACACTAACTGCATGAGTTAGGTTCCTATTTCTGACACGCTAATTGTGTTGCCGTGGGCAAGTTACTCAACTTCTCTGAATGCCTTGGTTTCTTCAACTATAAAATGGGAATAGTGATGTATCTATTTTATAGAGTTGATGTGAGGATTAAATGAGTTAATGTATGTAATTCCTTTAGAACAGTGCCTGTTGTATAGCAATGCCAAAAGTTTTTATTGTTGTTGTTATAAATATTATTAAAAGCAAGCATAGTCTCAGTCAACTATTTTCATCTAAATCCCTACCTACTTTAGCAGAACGTTTCTCATAGTTACTTTTTCATTAAGTTTAAAGTAAATTTTCATGAGAGCTTCAAGAATTACAGCATTTTGCAATGTGAGACCTTATTTTATAGATGAAAACCAGCCCTGGGCAGGCTATATGAATGGCTCAAAGTCAACAACTTATTTGGTTGCAATGCCAGGATTAATATCCGATTTATGCCTCTAATAGCTTAACTGTGGCTTAAAGCTCAGGGTGGCGTAGCTTTGGAGGCCTGAGTTCAGACCTAGGCCAGAGGACTCCGAGCTCCTTCCCTTCCTGCCACAAATGCCTTGTCAAGAAATCAGCATCCATCCCTTCTCCACCAAAGCCGGAGACTGTAGCTTTGAATCTCTCTTAGAAAAGAGTTCTGGCCACTCTCCCAGCTCCAAGCCTTTTTATAACTAGCATTAATCCAAGAGTGAAGAAAATGTGAGTGAGTCTCTGCCTTTTTCTGTGGATCAGCCTTTGCATTGGTGACAGAAACCAATCCAAATTAGCTTACACAAAATAGAAGATTTATTAGAAACAAAAGAAGATGTGAGAAATAAGACTTGAGAAGTCTCCAGAAGACTAGAACTGGTTCACCTTCTGTCAGAATTCTTTGTCTCTCATCTCTGCTAGAGGAGAAGAGTGTTGGCTTAATTCTCCCAGACCTGCCTTCCCCCAGAGGGTAGGGACGTGGCTATCACAGCTCTAGACTCACGATCTTATAGCTTTCTGAATATGTGACACAATAGGCCTGGCTTGCACTGTGTGCCCATCACTGTCAAAGGGAGAAGGAGGTATTTATAAATGTCCATTTTGTGGGCAGCAGAGCAAAGAGGAGGATGGAATCACCAACCACCCCTTTCTGTAACAAGACTTTCTCTGACATCTGTCAGTCTGGGATTTAAGAACACAACACACCCTTCTAGACAAAAAACATAGCAACTTGCCTAATATTTATCATCACTTATAATTTTATAAGAGCTTACATTTGGTCATACATGGAGCAGTTGTTTACAAGCCATTTTACAAATGAGAAAACCAAGGATCTGGCTTGCTCATGGTCACTTATTTAATAAGTAATCTAACATGAAATAGAACTGGGTCATTTTGTCTCATTGAAGACCCTTTGGACATATTTTGGTAAATTGAGGCAACATAGAGTATTTATTGTTTTCAGTTATAGGCAAAAAAGACATTGAAAACAGTGTGCTAGGAACCTGGTTTAGTCTATGCATCGATACATATTTGTTGAATGGATGAGTTTCTTGCCCATGTTACAGAGCAAAGCCTTAACAAGGTGGAAAAGAGAAATGAAGATCTGTGCAACAATGAGGGCCCACTAGCTTCCCTTGAGATGCATCCACCAGGGCTCGCAATCTTCTTGAGTACTGGCTAAGAGAAACTTTCCTTGTTTTCTTTCCTGATCCAGATTGCCAGATCCTTGTTTGACTTTAAATTGATTATGACAGCATGTCCTGTTTACTTGGATTAGTTCACAATTATTCTTTTTGTCTTCTGTTCTATAACACAAGGGTTACTTTTTCATACCTGACCGAATGCTTAACATGTCCTTTATGTGTTGGAGTTTGTTTAGTTCTTGCAAATACGTTTCGCAACGGTATTTAACAACCCAATCAGTTCATAGGATTGGGGGGTGGTGGTGAGCAAAGTGAAATTCTACAAGCTCTTTTGCCTGGCTATTAATGAAAGGATTCATTCTATGTTAAGTATTACTTAAAACAATTTTTAAAGAGATCCAATTCTCTAATTAGATCCATCATGATGTCCTCACCAAGAGTTTTTGATTTCCAAAATCAGAACTTGATGTAATGAGTAAGGACTTGAGAATATAGTTTTGCAAAGAACCTACTGCTGTTTCAAAACTGGGAGACCGCTGACCAAATCCCTGAGAAGTTAAAACATAAACCTTAAGCTGCGTGATTATCAGTGAAACCAGTTTTTAAAAATGACACCTCACCAGCAGATAGCCAACAATAGAAGTGTTTCATAATTGGCAGCAACTAACCCTTTTCAACTTTCCTTGAGATGAGAGATGAGACCCAATCCATAGTTTTCCCTTTCAAGCCCCAAGCTCTTTGAAAAGCAATGAATTTACTTTTCATGGAGGTGAGGGGCTGGCCCAGTCTATAAGCAGTGGAAAATTCCCATTTGCCATCTTGTGGAGGTATTCAATTAGTGATCAGAGAAGTCAATGTATATATACCGAGCAGATCCATGACTGTCTATACGAGTGACTCAGTGTGCCACCTCACGTGTTACATAGCTATAAATGTAAACATTGGGCTATATAAATGCTGGCCTTGTACCTAAAAAAAATTAGCTCTCATTTAGGATCTTATTCTTAGATTCTCACTCGTTATTTTCTTCCAGTGTAAACACATTCAGGTCTCTTGCCTATCCTTTTGTTTTGAGTTTTCCCCTAAAATCGTAGTATAATAGCAGTAGTTTTCCCAAAGGATATGCTATGTTTGGGGCACCTTTTAGATTCTTTCTATCTCTTTCTCCTCCTATATAATTTTGCCTTGCATTTATTTCTGTGTTCTTACCCATCTTCTTTACCTGTATATTTTCTGTAAGTTCTCTAGTGCTCTTGGTTTTTGTCCCTTTATTCTCTTCTTCATTGAGTCTCATGGTGTCTCTAAGCAGATCTCTTTAGAATGACAAGTGAAACAGAGAGACTCTTATTCATACTAGCACTTTTAGGTCTGGCTTTGGTTTTCAAAGTCTTAGTTTTTCTGGCAGCCATTCTGGTAATACCTCTTTGCAGACAGAAAACGTCCCAGTTTCAGATGGTCCTCAAAACAATTCTAAGCTCTACAAACCATGTCATTGTCCTGAAACTTCTAAGAATCAGTATTTTTTCATCAGCCTAGATTTCTTTCTGGACAAAGAGAAGACCGCCCTCTGGTCTTTGTTATCAAGCCCAGAGCTAACTTATAGTGAATAGTTTAGAAGTGGAAGATCTTAGTTGTTGCCTGACTTTGGGATCCAAGTAGATCATGTGCCTATTTGACTGTAAGCCATTCTGGGTCTCAAGCAACTCTAGGTGTCTGTTCAAGATATTCTTCTCAAAATATTGCCTAAAATCACTTGTCTTTTAGGCCTTATTCTTTTTGTCTGTCTTGGGCGAACTCCTCTGCAAACTTGGTATTAAATTAAAGTCATCTTTCTTTTATACTTTTCAAACAATCTCTTGAGACCCCACCTACTTTATTTGCCTCTTGGGTCTCCAAAAACACAGGAGAGCAAGGGAGAGGTAAAAGCCTGGGTTTTGTATGCAAGCAAGGCAAGAAAATGAGTCTGATCAGCTCCCATTGCCTCTGTCACATGAAGTCATGTTGAAGACTACTCCCAAGAGAGAATAGCTGTGGTGGTTCTATTATTCTAGACTGATCTAGACTCTGCTTAGGTCACAGGGGTCCTTAGAGGGAGTCTAATACCACTCTTTCAACATTAAGGGTGGCTCTTTCCCTCACAGCCACCTCTCAGGGCAAACCTAGTAGGCCCCAGGTTTCCTGAGCTGGTCTGGTCTGACATCGGTGTATTTACAGACCCAGAACTTCATCTCCCCTCTCTTCTTTGGGATCACTCAGAGAGTTTGATTTGCCTCATACTGAGAAAACTTGCTCAAGCTCTCTTCTGAGGGAGGATACCTCAGAAACTCAAAGGTGTTTTATTTTCTAAGACAGTTTCAGAGTGATTCCAAGGTATTCATAGCTACTTTTCTTCTAGCTGGGGGAGGACCACTGTTCCCAGGGCACAATCTCCAATGTTATAAAGGTGATTTTGTGGCACTTTTCTAGATGACTATATAGTTTGTTTAATTTGTGTCCTAAACTGGGACAGTTTTGAAAAGGCACTACTGATAGTTACGTCAGGATTCCAGTCATCAACAAGGCAAACTAGGATGTTTGGTCACTATAAACTTCTTTCACTAGAGAAGAAAGGAAACATATTTAATCTATTGTGGGCATTCTACTACAATGGACAAGAGTCTACTAATTTTTAAACCTCAACAGAAAAATCAAAGTTTGTCTCCAAACAAGAGTGGATACTACACTAATAGCACGAAGTCCCATGACTAAGTCTTCTTTATTTATATAATCAACATTTACTGAGCATCAGCTACATGCCAGGTCATACTAGCCACAGGGGATACACGTAAGAATAGACACAGTTCCAGTCCGCTTTTCCAAATAAAAAATTATGTCAACTTCTACTTCTATTGTTTCTCCTGTGAAATTGTTGGTGTTCCTTATTTTAGATGATATTAAAATTGAAATTATGTTTGATGCCTTAGTGAATTCCTGTTTGTTATTTTAAATTTCCTTTTATACAAACAGCAGTTGAAGTGGTTTGGATTGGGGATACGCCAATATATTATTCTACTTAAAATTAGAGAATATAATGACTCAGAAAAATGTGCATCCTGGCTTAACATAAGCATCGGTCATTGGTTATTGTGGCAGCATTCACTGTAAATCTTGCCTACCCTTCCAGCCCAGAAGACAAAGTGCTCCCAGTTATTTTTGACAGGACCTAGAGGCTTATGTTGTACTTAAGGCTGCTTCTTAGTAACTCTGGGCAGATATCCTGTTCACGTGACATAAATAGCTTCAACAGAGTATGAAAATATCTGGATTTATAATAATAACTCTTGTGAACATTAATAAATGGTGGCCATTTTGTTTGCATTCCACAAGGGATGATCATTTTGTAAAGCTTGCTGTGCAGGGGATATTCTCTTCCAAAATGACTCCGCTCTTGTCTGGCTCTTCTATGAATCAGTTGCCTGGAAAAGAATGTAAATTATAACTACACTGGTAAATTACAAGTAGGGACAACTAGTATGCAGGTCATCTAGCATACAGAAAAGCCCTGTCTATTAAGGTGGGCATTTAGGTCAATTGGTGATGCTATGGAGGCACTTGTTATGGGATCATTATGGTGTGCATGTGTGTGAGCATTTCATGCTCTACAGTGCTGGATGCTCATCTCAATGCCTTGTCCATAGGTCCTGACAACACTAGCTCTGCCAGGTATCTGGAGAGAGTGGAAAAAGAGTAACATGAATTTATCATCACTCCTGAAAAATAACTCAGAGTTCCCCCAATTCTAGAATATACCATGGGATTGAGCAGCTAATTACATGCAGGCTTTTGTCTTTCTTAACCTGTTTCACATATGATAGCCTTAGCTCCCCAAAGAGATTGTTAGAAGGCATAATTCCAGGCAGAAGTTGGAAGTGAGAGGGCCTGGTGTTGGAAGTCTACTCATCTCCTCTCTCCTGATATCCTCTACCACCTCCTGAAGTTCCTAACATTACTATCTTTAGTTGTGTCTTCGTTCCTCCAGTACGACACTATGCTCTGAGCCTACCCAGTGTGAGGTTTCTAATTAGGCAAATCTGGTTGGAATTCCAGCTCAGTACTTACTGTGTGACCTGTGGCAAGTTCCTTGTCTCCTGGTTCCCTCATCTGTGGAAGGCTGAAAATACAGAGTGGTTGTATGGGTTAAACAAAATAAGTTATTGAAATGCCTTACACAATGCCAAGCACATATTAACAGTATAATAAATGCTGCTTCTGTTCATTTCTCCCTCCTCATATCCCTCAGTCATGTTCTACCTACACGACACACTATACTCACTGGGGCTCTCACTTGGCTGGCTCTCATAAATTACACCTAGGAAACGAAAATTATGTATTTTTAGAGATGACAAGGCTTTAGAAATGATTTGGACTAGCGGTTTTCCAGGAGTGTTCTGTGGGACCTCAGGTGCCCCCGGGGAGGGCTGCAGTGTTGCCCAAGGAGCGGACAGGGTGGGACTCTGGCCCTTGACCTTCTTTGACTAGAGAAATGCTGCTTTTATCAGTTTTAAACAGTAAGATTTTCATAAGATTTCATTTTGGGGAGACAAAAGTGTTCTGTTCCAAAAAAAAAAAAGGAGTTTGCAAGCTGCTTTAGCCAATGCTTCATTTTACAGATAAGGAAAATGAGACCCAGAGAGGCTGGAGATCATGGCCTTGCTCTTCCGTGCCAAGTTGCTGGACTCATCTCCTCAGAGTGCTTCCTTTGAACTTCTTTAATGCCACTTGACCAGACTTCACGTTGGGCTATACTCATGTGAGCCTTGTTCAGTAACGATTTACTAAATTTAAATTCCCCCAAAAGTTTCACAACTGTTTAGCATTAAAGTCCCTTCTGTGAGAGCTGACATAATTCTTTTTTGGCATTGATGATTGCCAAGACTCTAAGTCTCATTACCCAATGTATTTAGATTTCAAAAAGTGAACACATCTTTAAAAATATTTTAGGAGAATTACTCAAGCAATATATAAATATATACTACTGAACATTCAAACAATGTAGAAATGTATGGAGTAAAAAGCAAAGTGCTTCTTTACCCATCAGCTTTTCCCAAAGCAAGACCGACTCCCTAGCCCTCTGTTGAACCACTGTTAAGCATTTAACATGTAGCTTACCAGATACTATTCTATGTACATACAATCACATATAATTTTAGTTTTCTCCATATAAATAAAACCAGACTCCTATCATTTTATAACTTGATTTTTTCCCTCCTAACAACAGCATAGAGACATTTCCAAGAAAGTACACATATATCAGTCACTCTTTTAAATCTCTTCACAGCATTTCCATTATATTTCATGATGTGTGTGTCACTAAAAATGGGCAAGTAGATAGTTTCCTTTTTGTTTTCCATTACAAATACACTTCAGTGAATATTCTTTTACGTACCGCCATGTACACATTTGAAAATATATCTCTAGAATAAATACCTGGAAAATTCCACAGTCAATTAAAAAACTTGATAAATGTAGACATACTGCCCTCCAAATTTCTATATTCATTTATATCCCCACTAGTACAGTATAAGAGTAGACATTTCCTCACATTCAATCAATACAGAATATTTAAATTTGCATATTTTTCTCTTTTATATCTTTTTAATTTTTCCAATCAGAAAGACTAAAATGATATCTTATTATTTTATTTTTTAAGTCTTTGTTTATTGGTGGGGTTGAATGTTTTTGCTTATGCTATTTCCCTCTGTAGTTTTTCTGTAAATTATCTGTTTGTAAAGTTGCACATTTTTCCATTGGGTTGTTTGTCCTTTTCTTACTGATTTATAGATTTCTTTATATATTTTGGATATGAATCCCTTTTTATGTATGCTAAATATATTTTATTTTAATCCTTTGTTGTATGTGTTACACATACTTTCTCTTGATTTGTTGTTTAACTTTTAATTTTGTTTATGGTCCTTTTGATATACAAGATTTACATTTCCATACAGTCACATCTGTCCATCTTTTGCAAGTCCTGTCAACTCTTCCTCCCAAATCCAAACACTTCTCTCTACCTTTCTTTCTACCATTCTTGCCTAAGACACTATCCCCTCTTTCCAGGACCAAGCAATAGCCTTCTAACTGATCAGCCAGCTTCCACTCTTGCCTCTCCACACTCATTCTCCACACCTCCTCCATTTAAAAATTTCTATCAGATATTACTCCTTTCCTTAAAATTCTTTAATTGCTTCACATTACATTTAGGATGAAATCCAAACTTCTTATTCTGTCTTACAAAACTCTAAATGGTCTGGCCTACCTCTCAGATTTCATCTTATATGGGTACAATGCTTCAGCTACCTAAGCATTTAAGTTTCTCAAATAGCTAAGTTTAGTCTTAGCTTTTGCACTAGTTATTCTCCATAAATAGAAAGTGTCCCTTCTAGCTCTTTGAATGACTTGCTCCTTGCCATTCAAATCACAGTTTAAATTTAATCTCTTCACAGGAGATTTCCCTCCAGAAATAGCCAAGGTAAGTTTTGATCATCACAGCCAACTTTAATTCTCACCATAACCTACATATCACTATTTACTCTTCTTTTTACTGGTTGGTTGTTGGTTGAATGATCAATCTACTTATTATCTATATATTCACTCAACTACCTGTCCTTCCATCTGCTTACGTATCTATCTACCTACCTATGTACCTATCCACTTATCCATCCCTCTATCCATCCATCCATCCATCCATCCATTCATCTGTCTCTTCTCTTCGACCTTGTGACTAATATTTTAAAAATGTATTTATTGGCGTTTAAGTGGGGTTAGGGAGGGAGTAGAGATAAATATATGTGATTAATTATAGGATTACCATATAATTCATCATTCACACTGGGACACTTTTGAGAGTAAAAGGAATTGTAATTACACTGGGCCAAGAGGGTAACCTGGTACTGTCTCAGGCATATGGTTACCCAATTACCTATAAGAAGTTCTTTTAGTTAAGTTATTAAAGCTTCACAGCATTTTAATATCTGGTATGCTTTTTATTCCTTTATTCTTTGTTTTATATTTTGAGGAAGATTAGCCCTGAGCTAACACCTGCTGCCAATCCTCCTCTTTTCGCTGAGGAAGACTGGCCCTGAGCTAACATCCGTGCCCATCTTCCTCTACTTTATATGTGGGATGCCTACCATAGCATGGCTTGCCAAGCGATGCCATGTCCGCACCTGGGACCCGAACCAGTGAACCCTGGGCCGCCAAAGCAGAATGTGCAAACTTAACCACTGCGCCATCAGGCCGGCCCATCTTTTTTTTTTTTTTAAAGATTGGCACCTGAGCTAACATCTGTCGCCAATCTTTCTTTTTTTTTTTCCCCTTCTTCTCCCCAAAGCCCCCCTCCACCCTGAATAGTTGAATATTCACTAGTTGTATATTCAATAGTTGTATGTTCTAGTTGTGAGTGCCTCTGGTTGTGGTATGTGGGACACTGCCTCAGCATGGCCTGATGAGCAGTGCTATGTCTGTGCCCAGGATCCGAACCCACGAAACTCTGGGTCGCCAAAGTGGAGCATGTGAACTTAACCACTAGGCCACGGAGCTGACCCTCATTTATTTATTCTTTATTTAATAAGGCTATTGCCTATTCTAAAGCTTTTGTTCTTCATGATGGGCTTTACTTTAACACTATCAGTTTCACATATCTCTATGTTGGGCTTTTTCTTGGAATTAAGTTACATTTGTAGCAGAACTAATATAGTTCACAAGCATTTAGTCAGAAATGACACTATTAAGAGACATAATGTATCTCTCCATTTATTTTGGTTTTAAAATATATTTCAGAATATTTAATGTTTTTTCATATGAGCCTTATAAAATTTTTTGTTAACTTTTTTTTCTATATTTTGTTGTGCTGATGTAAATGGGACATGTTTTTTTCCACTTTATTTCCTTACCTATTACTGTTGGTATGTAGGAAAGCTCTTAATATTTGCTTATTTATTTCATAATCATTTAGAGTTATAAGAAGTTCATAAGCTACTTCAGATATTTTTTCTTTGATCTCATGTTATCTCATGTGTAGGAAATATATTTGTGCTTACTGTAAAAGATTGTATTTTTGAAAGATGGCTACAATAGCGTCTCCCATCCCACGTGCTCTTCTGAATGTGACCTTGCCACTCCTCCCCCTTCCATTGAATCTGGGCTTAGTGACTCACTTATAACCAAAGGAATGCAACAGAAGGGACACTGTGTGACATCTGAGCCTTTCAGCTTCTGCCTAGTCCTCTTGAAGCACTCCCGCTCTGGACGCTCGCTGTTGGGATGCTCCTCAGTATGCAGACGCCATGCTGTGAGGAGTCAAAGCCACATGGAGGGGCCATGGCCTATAGGTATTCTGGTTTACAGTCTCAGATGAGTGTTTTTGTTATCCTTGCCCAGGTACCAGCCGTGCGAGTACAGAAACTTGCAGATGATTCCAACCCCAGTCATTTTAATCACCCCCAGACATTGTTCCTAGCTGAGGCCCCAGATATTGAGGAGCAGAGACAGGCCATCCCCACTGTACCCTGTCCAATTCTTGATGCTCTGAATCTGTGAGCACTAAGTTTGGGGTTGTTTGTTACACAGCAATAGGTAAATGGAACACTCATCCATCAGTTCATAGAAGAAGGAGTCATGATGTCTCTGCCATTTGTTAACCTTAAGACTTTCATCATATAGTTAAGCTTTCTTGAACTCAAGCTCCTTCTCTTTAAAGTGGGGACAGTGTTATCTGCCTTTCCAAAACCACAGAGAATTGGTGAGAATCAAGTGAAAAAATGATGTGAAAGCACTTTGTGAAAATAGATGTGAAAGTGTAAAGCACTCTCCATAAATATAAGGGAATACATAAACAGAAATATAAAGACTAACTTTTGAGTCAATTATACATATTTTTTTCTGAGATCAAATAGGCTTAATGATTTCCCTGGGCAGAGCTGGCCCAACAATGAGGGAAGGGAGATCCTGACCCTATGGAACTGCATGCTGTATCTCGGAAACATGAAAAGAACTCTACTCTTCAACGATAAGTGACTGAAATTTCTTCTGGGAAAGGCAAACTTTGTGTGGTTCCGTTCACGATGGAAGAAATCCAGATAGCTCAAATGTGACCCGAGATAAAACTAAAACTGCTACAGAGTAGCTAATCTTTGTTAAGGTTTTTCTTTACAAACTAAGGTCACTACATTAAAAACAATTGAAACCACTTGTCGAGAGAGCTGCTTACTGTGTTACTTCAAGGCAAATCAAGGCATCCGCCAAAATGGCTTTAATCTCCAACATGAAGTGCCAGAGCCATCGGTGATAAGTCAAGCTCACCAATTTCTATGCAACTCAAGAAAGGCAGAGTTAGATAAAGGAAGTGTTTAACCTTTAGAAGAGCAGCGAGGGAGGGATGTCACTCTTCCTGTTTCCACTCTGTTTTCTTGAGACTCTAAGAAAGGAAAGTATTTATGCAGAAAGTATAAAGATCTGAGCTTCCTGATTTTTATACCTGGGATGTTCTCAAATCCAATTGCTGCTCTCCTTCTTTTGAACTCCATTAATTCTGCTGTATCTAAAACAATCGAGCATCCCTTTTAGTTGTCTGTTTTAAGAATTTGACAGCTGTGAATAGGCAAATGAATAGGATTTAAGGCTTAAAGGCAGTGTGATCTACTTGACGGACGCTGGCTTTTTAGTAAGACCTTGGTTCAAATCTTATTACACACATATTAACAGCATTAGCTTCAGCTATCTACCTAAACTTTTTGAAGCTCCGAAATGGGGTAAACAGGGATAATAATATTTACCTCCTCACGCTATTGTGAGGATTAAATGACCTCATGTTTGGGAAAGCAAAGTCATGTTGACATTTTTACCCCAACTGCCCTGGATCAGTTCCTCTACAAACTCTACTGCTGAACATTCCAACAATCTCCTTCCCCTTTCCCAATTTCCTCCAGGTATTTCTGGAACTTCCCAGGTGTTGCTACACATGCTCATGCATGGGACTCAGGCCTCATAAAGTTTAGAATAAAACAGTCCCTCAACCTCAGCCTCCAGCCCCTCACCCCACAGCCTTCAGGCTGGAGATTACACATAATTTCCTCTCTGTAATCCTATTTTCCTTCTCCTTCCAGATTTACCCTCCTGTTCAAGTTCATTACTTAACTACCTCTTACATGTGTAAAACTCAATTCAAGAAATAGACTCAGGAATCACCAGACAACCCAGTTCCTAGGCACAACCAGACCTTGAATTCTGATTTGGGCTTACTGCAACACCTGGCACACAGAGTCTCTCACATACATTATCTAATTTTACCCTAAGAGAGGCTAAGTGACATATCCAAGATCACACAGTCAGGATTCAAACTCGGGTCTTGTGACTCCATGGAGCCTCTTCTATATTCAACAATTGGAGGGGGCTCTGGAGCTAGATTGCCTGGCCTCAAAGCTGGGAGCCGCTCCTTTCTCATCAATGACTTTGGAAAAGCCCCCTCTGGGACAGTAGGCTCAAAGGTTATTTTGTGACTAAGCCTGGTAGCTGTCCTCCATAATATTGACCTTTAAAGGTCACCCTGAAAAACCTGTGACGCCTTCTTACTCAGTAGGAAAAAAATCACATCTTTTTTTTTCACCCTTGGCAAATATGTGAGTGTACTTTTCCTGAGTAAATAATTGTTCTTTGTATTTAATTTCTATTGTGTATTCACAGTTTCCGTTTATGGGCAGTCATGGCTTAAATTAAGCCGATCTCTTAGGATTTCACATTCAATACTTTCCCTTTCCTTTTACATGTTATTAAAGTACTGGGATATTTCTTAGGAGTATTGACAGAGAATCTGGGTGGTGCTGTCACACACATCTGAACAGAGCAATCTGGTGATTTTTGATCCCCTACCAAAAGAGCAGACCAGCTGGCATCCAGATTCAGGTACAAATGACACACAGTTAGTGCTCATGGGAGTGAGTTTAGGCAGCTCAGCCAGCTGACTCCCATGAACAACCCCTGTAACTCAGAAAACTGATAGTTGAAAATCAATATAGAGGGGATTTCTAGTCAAGAAACTAATAACTGCAGTAGCATAATCAAAGAGATGCATAGTCAGTTAAAAGAACCCTTCAGAGTCCCTTTTATGAGGGAGTCTGCAGGCCTCCCCAAGTCTCTGCTAAATATTTTCTATCTCTTTGGAGGGGCTGGACTCAGAAAAATATATGAAGCTCTTGGCTCTAGCCTGGAGACTCCTGAGGAGAAGGAAAATCATAGTTGCATTATTTTGTATAGGGAGAAAGAGGATTCCTGTGAAGGGAAGTGTCATATAACTGTTATGGCATAGCCAGGACTTTTGTTATTAGGGATGTCTGGTAGAAAATGTCTCCTGAAGAATTCCTTTGTGTCCTTCCTCATTGTCCATATTCAGATTTCACTTCATTTCTGTGTCTTTTTAGGAATTTAAACCATATACAAACTTTATCAAAAACCATAACCATCAGACTAACTTGCTAACCCTGAACCAAAGATAGATCAATCAATATTTATTTAAGACACAGGCTAAATGAAAGGGGTTGCTTTAATTTTTTTCTTTCTTTTTGAAATTCCAATGAATAGGTTTGAAATGAAACAAACCGTTTTTCAAGATCATCAAAATATTCTCAGAAATAAACTGAATGAAATATATGGATTTTTAATTCCAAGGTCTGCACTCGAAGGGAGAGGCTGGCTTTCCATGCAAATAGTGCTCTCACAAACATGGTGAACGTTCCTAAAACCCGCTGAAACTTGCCGCACTTTCTGTAAGAAGTGTGGCACATACCGACCCCACAAAGTGACACAGTACAAGCCGGGCAAGCATTCTCTGTGAGCTCAGGGAAAGCAGTGTTGACAGGAAGCAGAGTGGCTATGGTGGGCAGACTAAGCCGATTTTCCAGAAAAAGGCTAAAACTACAAAGAAGATTGTGCTGAGGCTTGAATGCATTGAGCCCAACTGCAGATCTCAGAGAATGTGCTGGCTATTAAGAGATGCAAGCGTTTTGAACTGAGAGGAGATAAGAAGAGAAAGGGCCAAGGGATCCAGTTCTGAGCTTCATCTTTTGTTTTATTATGCAGACAATGGAATCTTGAGGTTATGGTCACTCCAAAAAAAAAAAAAAAAGGAAAAAGGGGAGAGATTGGGATCACTGCTTGGGCTGTTGGGAAGTTTATCTTATTGCCTGAAAGGTTGGGAAGATCAACAAGCTTTTGTAGCCAGGGCTCATGTCTTGCCAGTGCTCCCCTTTGGCTTGAGGAAGTTGATTATCTGAAACTTGAATTGCTCCCGCACTCTCCTGGGGCCGTACTAGCTAGAAAGTCCTTGGAATGGCTAGGAAAGTGGTAACCAATCAAATCATTGTCCCGTGTACTCCTTATTAGCTCCTGAGGCTTATAAAGCAGATTAGGTACAGCTCCAGCTTTCTGAAAAAAAGACAGGAGAAAAAAATGTCTAATTTTCGAAAGGTGTTGTAGAAAATCTCTCCCTCTTACGCTTGCATTATTTAAAATAATTACTGTAACGCCTGCACTTTGCTGTCTCTGAGGAGACGTCAATTTTTTGTACTAGGCAAAAATAAACCCCAGGACCACTTTGTGTGCTGAACTTTGCAGCGAAAGAAGACTCTCGGTTCGGTCTGACATTTCCATTAGTGTTCAAATGAATGATAGCCAAGCAGTTCACATTGGAGCCCTCCAGTCTCAATTAAATGTGACAGGAAATTACTCCTGACACTTCAGGGGACAAGTGTTCTCCACCCCCCACCCCAGCTCTGTATACCAAAATTCCCACTATTCTCATCTATATTGATTTGAGCTCAATTTTTGCCAGAGATAAGAATTTCCATTTTAAAATAACAATAATAACTGACATTTATTAAGTGACTATGTGCCTGGTACTGTGGCAAGCACTGTATGTATTAACTTATTTAATCTTTAGCACAGCCCCATGAGGGGATACTGTTATTTCCATTTCACAAGGAAGAAAGTAGAGGCATAGTGTTTTATGTTCCCTGAGTATGTAGGCTCTATGAAAGCCTCACTTGTTTTACTCACTGCTGGGTTCTCAGCATCTAGAAGAATGCCTAGCATATAGTAGGTGTTCAAGAAATACTTGTAGAATGAATGGATGAGTGAATGAATGCACAAACAACCCCAAGATCACATAGCAAAATGGGACCCAGACTCACCCCAAGGTCACATAGCCACTGGGGACCCAGACTCAGCCGTCTGGCAGGACACCTGTGCCCTTTGCAGCCTCAGCACATGGTTTCAGGCGGTGTGGCTGCCTTGTCACCTCGCTCAGCTCAGAAGAGGAAAATGTGGCTACCTTCTCATTGTCATAGCCTTTGTGAAGTCTCCAGCCAAAGCAGGACCAGATTTAAGTCCTTAGGGCTGTCGTTGGGACTTGTTTGGGTTTAATATAAAGTCTGGTGAACTGAAGAAGTAATATGTAGTGGAATTAGATAGAACTCTTAACCTCTCAATGTTCCAGTTCCATCATCAGTAAAATAGAAGTAAGTATATTTACCTCATATAGATATCCTGAAGATTAAATGGAAAAAATGTAGATAAAACACCTAGCACCAAAGTCTTGCATATAGCAGGCATTCAGTAATAGTTTACTGTTTCCTTCTCCCATGGAATCTGAGCCTGTGTCACCCATTTTTGGACAGGTAACAGAATTCTCTGCCCTCTTCCTTTTAAGCAAAATGTGGAGGGGAAAAGCCTGAACAAGGACATTGGCCTTAGGATATAGAGGACGCAAACGTCCTCAATTTGTACTCACTGTTCCCCTGCTGGTAAAAACCTTCCCTTGCGGATATTTCAGCACGTGTATAAAACACTTTGAGATAATTTTGGCATTCACAGGCATGGAAAAAAAGCCAAACTGACTGAGGGGTTGTGGATGCTAGAATAGAGCCTAATTAAATAGGTTATGAGACGCTGTAGATAATGTGCTAAGGCCCTGGCTGTTTTGAGATTAAGGAAGGCAGCCTTTTCAGAATTTTTATTGAGGGAATGAGGGATTGTAATTAAACATTACAAAGGATTCAAATTTTAAGAAAACCCAAATGTACTTATGGAACTAAAAATACTTATCCAAAAATATCCCTTACAGGAAAAAAAAGGAGTGGCTTCCTAAATTTAATTGAAATGCCTTTGAACTTTTTCCTTGAATACAGCATGGGATCCTGTGTGGAAATGAAGAGGAAGGGAGAGCATTGGGGGAAAAAGATAAAGTGAAGGGCTCGTTTGGCGAATGGGGTCACCTGTGTTGCCTGGCCTTGGGTCTGATGCTCACTTCAGTTGAGCCCTGCAGCAGGAGCTAGTTTTGGAAATAAGCTATAATTTTGAAGAGGAAAAGAAAAAGGATGTGTGTGGAAGGGCAAGTGGTAGAGGCCTCGCTTAGACAGGAGTCCTGGGAGCCCCAGCTCAAGAGCTGCTGCTACAGCTCACAGTATGTTGCTCTGAGCTTGTGTGTGTTGCAGTCTAAATTCGGAAGAAAATGTTGTATCCCAAACAGAACGCTCAGCCAGAACCGAAGAGAAGTTCCCTAACTGGGAAATGAGCTGTCCCCTACCTTCCTGTTTCCTCCACTTCTGTTACCCGAAGGCTTAGTACCATTGCTTGATCTCTGTAAATCATCTTGGAGATTCCACAACTGAAAGAAGGTCTTTAGTAGAATGTTTCCCCCTTAAGATAATGGGTAATAAAGCCAGATTTAGGAACGGGATTTTGGAAGGGGAATAATAAAGTAAATATGAAGTCCCACTTGTCTTCTTTCTTTCTGCCTCCTGCAGGCCTACGTGAAACAGCAGTGTGAGAAGGGACGTTAGCCGTGTTTGTACGATCTCATTTCCACTACTACTTCGCATGTCTTCCTTTTGCCTGCCATCTTCTTTTATTCTTGTCTTTATCTCTTTTCTTCCTATTCCTGCTATTTAAACTTCTAGTCTTCTCTCCTTCCTTTTTTCTTTCTCACTAATATATTCATGCAAGACTTTCTGAGCTTGATAGGTTTAGTGATATTCCTTTTTCACCTCTCCTAAAGGGTTAAATGCAAGAGATTTTTATTTTATAGTTAGTTTAAAAGAATATTTCTCTGAAAACTTTTAAAAAAACTGAATACCTTTTGAGATAATGTGATACAGATTGGAGTGAAGCAGAAGGGCTGCGTGTCCCAGCACTAGAGATATTAGTAGATCCCAAGGAAAGGAAAATGTTTGCCTTCAGTTAGTACCACGATGGCCCTAGAGAAGACCGAAGTACAATTTAAGGGTGACCTAACATGTTTTCTGTGAGAACGATAGCTGAATAAATTGTCAACCCTGTACCTTCATAATATGATTATTCAAGTTTAATAAGAATTCTAAAGATCTTATTATTCATGTCTCATAAATGTTTCATGTCTCACTCATGTCTCATGTCACTCTATTCTGAGTAACTAAAATCAACTTTAAATTATTCATTCCTGATTAAACCAAAGCATTTGGCATTCTCCCATTATTTAGCACTCTTCTCCTTCCATAACATATTTAGGAAAGTGATATTCATGCCAAATCCTTAACATAGTTTACATAATAGAACTACATGTCTCACATTAATTATTTTATGGGCCAAGTGATTGTCTTTAGGGATTATACTGTTTTTTCCTTCCCAGTAACTCTGTTCACTTCTTTTTTCTACCTATCCTGGCTTGTTCATTTATTCCACAGATGATGAACGCCTACATGCACATAATGCTAAATGCTGGACATTGGAAATACAGTAGTGAACAGACAGATGTGGCTAGGTCATCCTGGAGCTTAACATCTACTTGTTTCCTTAAGTGCTTGTTTCTTATCAGACTCTCAATGACTTCAAAGAAGAAAGCTCATTCCTTGACTTGGATATCAATATTTTCTAAAGCAATGCTAGTCTCCCAAATATGGTGAATCCTACTTGACGGCTGACACAGTTTGGCTGGTAAGAGTATACTTTGAAATCAATAATTTATCAAGCTTTGTAAAGCACCTACAGGGCGTAAATCATTGGATATGATGAGATATACCACAAGTAACACCCAGACACAATCTTTGAGGAATTATGGCATATACACAAACATTTTTTCTACTTTTGAGTTAGCTTTATTTTTAAAGTTTTTTTATAGCGCCATAATTTACACATAATAAAATGGATAGGTCTTAAGTTTTCAGTTTAATGAGTTTTGATAAATGCATAGGGTTTTACAGTACACACTTCTATTAAGATAGAGGACATTTCCATCATCCTAGAAAGTTCCTTCCCCCCATTCAGTCAATTTCCTTCTTTTTCCAGTCCCAGAGACCACTACTGTTCTAAATTCTCTCACCATAGATTAGAATTGTCTGTTCTTGGACTACATATAAATGGAATCAGATGGTATATCCTTTTAGTTTTTTGTTTTTTCTTCCCCTAAAGATTATGTTTTTGAGATTTATCCATATTATTGAGTATATCAATAACTGATTTCTTTTTAGGTCTGAGCAGCATTCCATTGTATAGATATACTACAATTTGTGTATCCATTCAGTTCTTGCTGGACATGTGGGTTATTTTTAGTTGTTGTAGTAATTCTTCTTATACAAGTCTCTTTGTGGACATTTTCTTTTCATTTCTCTTGGGTAAAGATGTAGAATGGAATTTCTGTGTCATAGAATAGGTTTATGTTTAACTTTATAAGAAATTGCCAAACAATTCTTCAAAATAGTTGTACTATTTTATACTTCCATCAGCAATGTATAAGAATTCCAGGTCCTCCACATCTTCAAGAATAATTTGTATGCTAGTCTTTTTATTGTCGATTTTATTAATACTTTACATATTATGGACATAAATCCTAAGTTAGAACTATTTATGTGAATATTTTCTCCCAGTCTGTGGTTTTTTCTTATCAGTGTTCTCCCAAATCTATTGCTGTATCCTATTTATTTCCATGTTTTATATCTAATTAATTTAGACTTTTGAAATAGAAAAGCTAAGAATTCAATATTCCTTTCTTTTTTAAATTGTTGTAGCATCACTTCTCTGAAGAAAGAAACACCGAACACCTATCCAAATTGAATGGGAGAAAGGCCAGAGAGTATAAGCAAATCAGGAATAAAATTAAAAATGTTTTCCTATCACACAGGTTGAAAAACATTTTTTGGAAAATGAAAATGGAAAGACGTATACACAATTGCAGGCAGAGAACAAGGAGAGAATGATGAGAAAGACTCTCAAGAGAGAGGTGCAAGAGAGGGGAATGATAAATGGAGCCAAGCTGATGAAGAGGTGGGAGGAGATAAATTGAGGAGACGAGAGATAGGATTCACTTAGGAAAGACACTTGGCACTTCACCTGAGAGAGAGGTAGGGAAGGGAAGGAGAAATATGTTGAGAGAAAGGGGAATTTGTAGTGTCCTTTCAAATGGCTTTGATCTAAGTAAAGTACAGGAGAAGATGCTCCAGAGACTAAGAAAAGCAGGAGTTGGGCTGGGAGCTTGAAGATCATGTATTGCAGTGAGCAGTCTAAAAAAGATGCGGGAACGGACTGTCAATCAGAAATTAAGGGCAATGGTTTATAAAGTGGGACTCTCAGTTCACTGGCCACACCATCCACTCCTTTCAGATAAGGAAGGGAAAAGGGGTTAACGTAGAGTTGGGCATTTACAAGGTAGACAAAGTAATAGGACATGGTGGTGAGGAATATCAGATGTTGAAAAGACCATCACTGAAATGGCAGACAAAAAGTCTGCCTCTATCCTCAGCAGGGAGAAGTTCAAGGTCAGAGGAAAGCTGATGGCATGGAAGAATATGGAGCTCCTGAAAGCAAATGTGTTAAATGATGTTAGAATTAGTCTGATTGTCGGCAACCATATGACTTGAAGCCCTATTTCTTTTTCTATAGTAGTTTTTATGTAGGTATGGCTGACTCAGCCTTTAGTATGACATTGTGGACATTCTCTTTTCATGAGAGAAATAAAAAAATCTATTACTGGAAACATAAGAGAGAAGTTTATCTAGAGTCCTATGGACCCCAAGTTTCTCTACACTCTGTCATATATAGGTCCAATAATTTTATAAAAATTGAATCAAGTGAATCCAAAAAAGTATAAAAAGAATTATACACCATAACCAAGTGGGACTTATCTCAGGTTTACAAGGCTAGTTCAACATTTGAAAATCAATTAATATAATCCATCACATCAACAGACTAAAAAAGAAAGTTCACATGATCATATCAATAGATGCAGAAAAAGCGTTTGATAAAATCCAACACCCATTCATGATAAAAGCTCTCAGTAAACTAGAAATAGGAACTCTTTCAGCTTAATAAAGACTTTCTACAAAACACCTACAGCTAACATCATACTTAATGAGAAACTCAAAGCTTTGCCACTAAGATCAGGTACAAGGCAAGGATGTTCCCTCTCATCACTCCTTTTCAACACTGTGTTGGAAGTTATAGCTAATGCAATAAAACAAGAAAAAGAAATAAAAGGAATACAGATCAGAAAGGAAGACATAAAACTGTCTTTGTAGATGACGTGATCACCTATGTAGAAAATCCAAAAGAATTGACAAAAAAAAAATAAACAAACAAATCCTGGGACTAATAAGCAATTATAGCAAGGTTGCAGGATATAAGGTTAATATATGAAAGTCAATTACTTTCCTATATACCAACAATGAACAGGTGGAATTTGGAATTAAAAACACAATACTATTTATATTAACACCCCCAAAAATGAAATACTTAGATATAAACCTAAAAAAATATGTACAAGATCTATATGAGGAAAGGTACAAAACTCTGATAAACAAAGTCAAAGAAGAACTAAATAAATGAAGAGATATCCCATGTTTACAGATAGGAAGATTCAACGTTGTCAAGATGTCAGTTCTTCCCAACTTGATCTATAGATTCAATGCAATTCCAATCAAAATTCCAGCAAGTTATTTTATGGATATCAACAAACTGGTTCTAAAGTTTGTGTGGAGAGGAACAGACCCAGAACAGCCAACACAATACTGAAGTTGGAGGTCTAATGTTACCTGACTTCAAGACTTACTATAAAGCTACAGTAATCAAGACAGCATGGTATCAGTGAAAGAATAGACAAACAAATCAGTCACCTAGAATCGAGAGCCCAGAAATAGACCCCTAAAATATAATCAACTGACCTTTGACAAAAAAGCAAAGGCAATATAATGGAGCAAAGATAGTCTCTTCAACAAATGGTGCTGGAACAAATGGACAGCCACATGCAAAGAAATAAATCTAGAACAGACTTTACACCCTTCACAAAAATTAACTCAAAATGAATCATAGACATAAATATAAAACACAAAACTATAAAACTCCTAGAAGATAACATAGCAAAAAGCTTAGATGACCTTGGGTATGGAGATGCCTTCTTAGATACAATGCTAAAGACACTACTCATGAAAGAAATAATTGATAAGCTGGACTCCATTAAAATAAAAAATTTCTGCTCTCTGGAAGACAATATCAAGAGAATTAAAAGACAAGCCACAGACTGGGAGAACATATTTGTGAAAGATACATCTGATAAATGACTGTTATCCAAAATATACAAAGAATTCTTAAAACTCAACAATAAGAAAACAAACAACTTGATTTAAAACTGCGCCACAGACCTTAACAGATACCTCTTCAAAGAAGATATACAGATAGCAATAAACATATGAAAAGACGTTCCACATCATATATCATCAGGGAAATGCAAATCAAAACAATGACGAGATAAAACTACATACCTATTAGAGTAGCCAAAATCCAGAACACTGACAACACCAAATGCTAGTGAGGGTGTGGAGCAACAGGAAATCTCATACATTGCTAGTAGGAGTGCAAAATAGCACAGCCACTTTGGAAATTTATGTCCACATATAACCTGCACATAGATGTTTATAGCAGCTTTATTTATAATTGCCAAAACTTGCAAGCAACTAAGATGTCCTTCAGTGGGTGAATGGAAAAATAAACTGTGGTACATCCAGACAATGGATATGCTTCAGCACTAAGAGGAAATTATCTATCAAGACATGAAAAGACATAGAGGAACCTTAAGCACATATTACTAAGTGAAAGAAGCCCATATGAAAAGGCTATATACTGTATGATTCCAACTATATGACATTCTGGAAAAGGTCAAACTATGGAGACAGTAAAAAGATCAGTGGTTGCTGGTGTGGGGACGGGGTGGGAAGAGATGAATAGGTGGATCACAGAGCATTTTAGGGCAGTAAAAATTTGCTGTATGATATTATAATGGTGGACACATGTCATTATACATATGTTCAAACCCACAGAATGTACACCACCAAACATCAAGACTGACCCCGAAAGTAAACTATGGACTTTGGGTCATTATGATGTGTCAACGTAGGTTCATCTTTGGTAAAAAAAAAAAAAAAAACAGCAAAAAACCATATGATTCTGGTGAATGATGTTGGTCATGGGAGAGGGTATCCATGTATGGGGCTGGGGGCTATATGGGAAATCTCTGTACCTCTCTATCAATATTGTTGTCAACCGAAAACTGCTCTAAATCAAGTCTTTAAAAAAATTCAATCAAGTATGCCTTCTTGAAAGTGATTCCTTCTTGCTGGACATCTGGTTCCTCTCTTTTTGAAAAATTTTTCTCACTGGTAATCCTGTTTTACATTTGTTGCTGCTGAGCTTGAATATTAAATTTACTTTTCTTCACAGCACAGCTCTATATGTCTTGTAGAAAATGACATACTAAAAATAGAAGGAGAAAAAGAGAGAGAGAAAACAGGACATATGGGATCTTTATGAGGCTCTAGGTGGAACAACATATCTCATAATGAGCCTCTACTGAAAGACCAAGAAGGCTCATTTATAAACTTGCGGTCTCTTACATTCCGCGTGTCTTCACATCTTAACTAAAATTTCCTAATAGTCATTGAGCAAATTTCATCATCGGCTTGCAGATTCTAATTTTCCCTCAATCTTGCAATAAATATACTCAATTATTCTGCCAAAACACTGTCTCTTGTGAAGATAAATTTAATAAGAAGGAAAGTGAAAGGAGGAAATTGAACTTACTGTAGCTTTGGCTGGGTTTGCCGTACAGCCCTCAATCTGATTTTCCTTTAATGACAGTTGACTATGCCGCTTCACTGCAAAAAATTAATAATACCACTGAATCAGAGTTTGACATAATAACTACAACCCCATAGAAGCCTTGGCTAAATACTCTCATTCCTCAGTCAATGGTTTTTGTTATATAGGCCCGGATTTTCCATCCTGTTTTCTGTTTGGCCTAGGACAAGTAGCTTGTCAGTTGTATCTAATTTTAGAATCCTTCAGGAATCTAGTATGATTATCTATTATTACCCTTTTGGAGTCTATTATTATCCCTTCAGCTTCAATTTTTCTTCCCTTAAATTGTTTCAGACCAATGGGCAAGTCTCCTAATCTCCAGAGAAGGACGTGCTCTTGTGACCTAAGCCACGACTCAGTAAACTGCATTATTTTAGTTTAATAATAGTGATGGGAAATGCAAGGTATAAAAGTCCCTGCCCTCAAGGATATAAGCATCTAGTTGGGGAGACAAGACACATGTGTGTGAAAAAACAGGTAACACGCTAGTTATTAAGTACCTAATGTAGGCCTTTGAATAGGTGCTGTAGGAATTCAGAAGCCAGAAAAATCACTGTGGGCTGGGGAACTCAGGAAAGATTTTGTGAAGGGCCGGAGATTGGAGCATAAATAGGATTCCAAGGAGAAGACAGAAGTGGGGAGGGTAGTCCAGGTGGAAGGCATTATACAAGTGAGGCACAGAGAGGGAAAGATGTAGGAGTACTCAGGAAATGATGGTTAGAACAGAATAGTTAGAGATCAAGATTTGAACTCAGAAATGGGAGATGAGGTTGGAAATCTAGGGTGGAATAAACAGTGGTAGATCTTGAATATTACCAGTTTAGGGAATTTGGAGTTCGTTGTATGGGATGTAGGAAGCTATGTTTAAGCAGGAGAGAAACATGATAAATTTAAACCCATTTTCTATATGGTTCTCAGTAGACAAAAGATTGCTGTTAGCTTTTGTCTTCTGTGTAATAAAATTTTAATTTACTGGATGCTAATTGCGATGTCCACCTCTTCCTGGAACTGGACGCATCTCTGAACCCATCTGCCATTCCTTTTAGGATACAGTCACCAGAATTCAGAGCCTCGAGAAGACGCTGCAGTCTTTGTTTTGCTGCTAGAGATGTTCAGGTAAGAACATCTGATTCAACTGACAGTTATTAAGCTGACAACAAGTCAGTGGCTGTGAGGCGTGAACCACAGGATCCTAATGTCTGGTATTTAGTTTTTCTTTATTTTTATCCTATAGAAATCTTTTCAGATTTGATGAACTCTTTATTCAAAAGGAACAGTTCAGTTGGCTTTTGGTGCTGCAAAATGCCTCCCAGAGAGATGACACTAGTAAAACTCAGATGGTCCCACTGAGACCTGCTTGTGTCTCAGAAGAATGGAAGTGTCTGAAGGTAGCTGTTCATGGGAAGTGGGGCAGGAAAACAACCCCATACACTCTTTTGGACCTGCTATCTTTCCAAGTGACTCAATAATGGGAGTCGCAGAGATAAGCAACCTCTTGGTCTCAGCTAGAGAAAGCTTCCCTTTTATTTTGACCAGCCCTATACTAACCAGCTCACTGCATCCTGTATTCATGGCTTCACAAAGCCCTGTTTCATTCTAATTGGAGGCTGATCTCTATTCAGGACTTTTGTTGCTGATGACCACTGAACAAAAGAAAAGGGATCTGATGCTGGCGGGGCGGGATGGGCAGAACTGTGAAGTGCAAGCCTCACCGTCTCAAAATGGGGCACTCCCCAGGCCCAAGCATTGCCCTTTGCTTCTGCATCTCCTATTTTCTCCTAGCTTTAGGTCTCTATAAAATGTAAATCCTGCTCTGTTTGTTAGTGAGGTTGCGACCCATCGATATAATCTTGTTGAATTGAATCTTGGCGATTTAAAATACTGTGTTATATAGCAGAGGCAGTATATTTGAATAGGTCACCTGTTGGTACAAGGAAAATTGTATCATGCAAGCAGCTACCTTTTTCGTGTATATAATTTATCTGTCTTTAGAATTTTAGAACTAACTGAGATTTAACAGGTGATTCATTCTGGTCATGCCATTTTACAAGTGAGGAAATTAAGATTCAGAGATAGCAACCAATATCATGACCAACTAACTATTCTGATTTCTATCTATTCTGGGCAGCTGGTTGCCTAGGCTGCAACGCTTTCACTGTAAAACTGGGAAAGTCTGAAGCAAATGGGGACAAGTTGGTCACCCCAACAACTAATTAGCTAACTCGAGCTTTCACAGCAGCTGTTGATATATTGATATATCATGCTTTCTGCCTTCTAGTATTAGGTCTTTTCCCATGACAACAGAATGCAATAAAAATATTTCCTCGCTCATGAGCAACATATTAAGATTCTAGAATCCTATAATGATGAGTTTGCCTTTATGTTCCAGGACGTTTATGGACGTTTTCTCCCAGTTCTGATCTAGGCCATCCTATCTCTAAGAACTCAGCATATGTACATAAATTTTTAACCTAATTTAAATTTAATAAGGATCGTAGGCTATTTCTGTATTGCATGGAGGAAAAGAAGAAATCAATGAAGTGTTTTGAGGATAGCCAAAGAAAGCATTTGTTCCAGAAATTCATTTACGCGTTAACTATGGGATCTAAAATATATGAGGCTTGGAAAAAAGGCATAAGGCAATGGATAGGAGTTCTGTATTGGGACAATTAACATAAGTACTGTGATTAACAATTCTTTCAGCTCAAATTCTTGTGGATGTAGCTATAAAGTAGTGAAGTCAATTGATGAGTGTAGCTTTCAAATCTCCTCATTAATTTATAGGCACAACACCTGCAACTCCTTGTGGCTCCTAGTGATAAGGATGAAATGCTTAAAAAACTGGGTTGATAAACTTGCTGAACCTGTATGAAGACAGACTTCTTTCCTCCACTCCTTAAATATTGGTGATCCATTGGATTTCTCTTAATCACTATTTTCTTCTCAGGCTACATGCTGTCTAGGGGCAAACTCATCCTCCTCGTGACTTCGACTACTCTTTATAACAGGGTGAATGAATGTACTGCCTGCCCGCCACCACACCTCTCACCCGTGCCCATGGCACACATTGCTGATTTGTCCTTATACTCATTACTGCTCAACCTTGACTTGGCCTCAAAGTCCTTCCAAACACGTCTTCACTCTAACACAACAGACTGATCAGAATTGGCGCCAAATCTATTCTTGGACTCACAATTAACCAGTCTTGGACCCAGATTAGACCCAAATTTATATGTCTAATCCAGACCTCCTACAGGCTGTGTATCTGAATATTAGACAGCTCATCTCTACCTGGATGACTTAGTACCTCAATTTCAACACGTCCAAACCTGAGATCCTCATTTTCACCCCAAACCTGCTTCTCCTCTGTCTTCTTTACACCTACCATCCAGTTAGTCACCAATTCTGTGCTTTATTTTTCTTGAATCCTTCTTGACTTCTTCCACTGCGTTCTATCCCTACTGTCACTGCTTTATTCAGGTTCTTGCAAAGCCTGTTTGCTGGTTTCTCTGACTCTGTTCTCCTTAATCCTTCCACATTGCTATAAGAGGGATTTCTCTCAAAACCACAAATCTGACCAACTCATTCCTCTCCTTACAAATCCCTATAGGGACCCTTCCATGGCCTTCAGAAGACATTTCTAACCTCTTATCTCAGTTTATATGATCTTTGTCATTCACCTGTGCCTATCTTTCCAGAGGTGCTGACGTCTTCCCAATTTTTGTATTAACTAAAGCTTTCACTAATTTGTCTTTCAGAAAGACAACTTTGTTTTATTAATCAAATCTGTATTTACTAATTTTTTTCTATTTTATATCTTTTATTCCTCATTTCTTTGTACTTAGTTTCCTTTATTAAGTTTCTTAATTTGATACTTAGAGAATTTATTTTCAATTTTAATGTTCTCTTATAAATGTTTCTAAGGCTCTGCATTTTCTTCTGCATACTGCTTTGGCCACATCCGGTAGCTCGTGTCTCCTTGTCATTCAGCTCTCACTTGTTTATACTTTTAGTTTTACTCAGGATTTATTATAGAAAGATGCTTAACAATTTTCAACTGAATGGATTATTTTTTGCTTTTGTTAATTTATTGTGCATTAGAGTTAGAAAAATCTGGCTGAAATAAATTCTCCATTTTGAAATTTATTAAGCATTTGTATATGTATATATATATCAACTAATACATAGCCAATTTTTGTAACTATTCCATGGAGCTTTAAAATAATGTAATTCTCTTACTGTCATGTATACTGTTCTCTCCACATGTGCTAAATGGAACATATTCATTGTGACATTCAGATATTCTTCTAGAAAGTGTTTTTTCAATGGTACCTTTTCGCAGTGAGGGTATAAGTGCATGCTCCCCAAATATTTACCTTGTTTTTATCTTTCAGTGAGAAGCTGAGCTAGGTATAGAATTCTAGGTTCAGCATGGCTTTCAGAATTATGATGATATTGTTCCTTTGTTTTCTAGAAACCCAATTTGCAGTTAAGAGTTCGGTGTCAATCTCTTTCTGTTTCCTTATGGATACATTCTTTGTCTCTCTGAAATGTTTTAGGATGATCTCTTTATTGTTTAGGTTCTGAAATTTCACCAAGGTGAGCCTAGTTTTCTTTATTTTTTAAATTTGGGGTTTTTCATCTGAAGATCTGATAAGAACGTTTTACTGTGTGGTTTTTTATTTTCTTCCCCTCCATTCTCTCTCTTCTGTTTTTTTTTGAAGATTTCTATTAAATGGATGATGATTCTTCCAGATCTCTTCCTCACGTCCCTTAAGTTTCCCCCCACATTTGTCACTACTTTCTTCTGCACCACATGGTAGGAGAATCACTCGTCTCTGTCTTTCAGCTGACTGTTTGACTCTTCACCTATGTGCATTTTGCTTTTTGGTTCATCATATTTTGATCATATTTTTAACTTCAGAGATCTCCCTTGTTGCTTTTTCATTGCAATCTGTTCTTTTCTTTTGAACACAATATCCCTTCCAACCAATTTCAGGAAAGTAATTATGTTTATTTTGCAGTTTTATTTCATTTCCTATGTTTATATTATTTTGTAGCGTTCTTTCATTTGCTGTGATTCCATCATTTCCCCAAGGGTTAATTCCTCTACTTGTTGAGTTTAGAACTTTGTTATTTCTATTTTTAAAAATTATATTTGATGTCTTTTCTGTTGTTTTTTCTCAAATATTTGGACATTCTTGTTGTCTCTTCCCAGTTGTGTATGTGAGTCCTAACTGAAATGAAAATCACTGCTCATGTAACACTGAAACAGTTTCTGATTATGGGAGGCCGGCTCCAGCAGTTTGTGTGGGGAAGTGGGCAAGTGTGGGTGGGACCACAGTACCAGGAGTCCCAGTCTCTCCAGTAACCACAGGCTGTACTCTGCTTCTCCAGCCTCAGCCACTCTGTGCTTTCTTATGCCTCAACTCCCACTTGAGAGAGCTGCCCTCATTGCAGACCAATCAAGAGTCTGTGGCTCTAAGAAGTAACCACTCACTTCACGACAACAGGGGTGGGTGGATACCGATGTAAAGGTTTTATCATCTTTAATGAATCACCTCACCAACTGCCTTCATCCTGCTCTTTCCCCTAGTTCCCACTGATCCTGCTGTTTGGATTATTTTGGGGCATAGATGGGAAAACGCATTGTTTGACCTTCTGTTTTTTCAGTATGAGATTATGACCTTTTTAGTTCTTTTAGGTTTTACTTTCAATCTGGCGTGAATTGCTATATATACTTCAGAAATTCGTTGGTGGCATCTCTTTCAAATTTACCACTGTGCTAAGATTTTTTTAAAAATATATCTATATGATTTTGTTATTTTAATGGTTTTTTTTTTTTCTTTTTTTTTGAGAGGGAGTAAACCTTGTTTTCAGTTAGCCACCTTGAACTGGAAAGCCAACTCTTTGTTTAGGCCTTCAATGTGTAACCAGGACTTTTCCATTTCATTGTTCCCTCTGCTGAGGAATTTAGAACAAACGTCTTAAGGTCAGGTGAGAAGTACTCTGGGCTATGCTGCCAAGCCTCTTCCCTGCTCATGATCAGTCAGAATCCCTTGTGAGGCCCATCTTAGATGTCTTCTTCCTCAGGGTGAGAATTTCAAGACCATGTTGTCTTGTCTCACGTTTTAGGAAATATCACAAAGGCTCCAACTTTGAACATGTGTTTCAAAATCGACTTCACATTCATCTCAGGAAGTTTTCAAGACGGTTATACAATGAGGACTCCTGGTTGTTTATCTTATCATCCCAGAGTTTCCAAGGAGATTACACAGATTAGGTCTCCTTGAATTCACTTATGTTTGTGGATACTCTTCACTTTACCTAGATTTTCACATTGGTATTTCATTTGGGCCTCTTGACAAGTTTTCTCAGTAAATATGGAATATTCATTTAGCACATGAGGAAATTGATTCAGACAGGTTATTTGCCAAATTATGCAAATAACAAATAGGGGAGCCAGTCCTCAACCCTGAAATTCTTTCTCTGAGTACACCTCAAGTGGATTTCTTTAATGACTGAGGTAAGACCAATGCACTTAGACAAAAGCTGATTTTAAGTCTAGATATGTATCCCTGAGGCTAGACAGGAATTAAACTAGCCTGTAGGAGTTGGATTCAATATTTACTGAGAAGAATGTGCCTGATTATGACAGATTAGGCTTTTATTTATTTATTTTTTTAAAAAGTCATAGAACCAATTGCTCCTTTAAAAAGCTCCTCTGAGAAAAACAATTTCAAGCGTGGTTATAGGAATTATTGCTTGAAGATGCTTGATCAGCTGCATTAACTCCACGTTTCTGTCCAGGTTCCCTTTATTGATTGTATCAGTTGCCTATTGTTTTAAAAAGCAGCCTCTCCCCAAGCTCAGTGGCTTAAAACAATCACCATTTATCATTGCTCACAAGTCTACCAGTCAGCTGGGCAGTTCTGCTAATCTGTCCAGGCTCCGCTGAGCACAACTGGGCTCGCTCAGGTGTCTGTGTTAGGCATGAGTGTTGATTGGGAGCTGCTTACTCTACTCACGTTTTTTGTGGTTGGCTGACTGTTGGCTGGAGCAATGTCTTTTATCATCCAGCAGGCCAATCCAGGCTTGTGCGTGTGGTGGCGTCTGAGTTCAAAGAGAGTGAGTGAAAGCTCACCAGGACTTTTGAGCCCTAGCTCCCTCTGCTTTTTTTTTTTACTGTTTTAAAATATATTAGATTTGGTTTTTATTGTAGAGCACACATATCAGGGCAAAGTGCTGCACACACAACTACAAATCGTTTTTGGGAAAAAAGCTGTAAAAAAATAAAACTGCAACTGCTTTAGTTATGCAGTCCCGATGTGAGGAGTCCACACTGGCAAAGGAGTTCTGGCCCTGAGAGGGGCTCCTTGATGGTGACTGCCCCAGATTTCTGCAGCCTCAGGCCTGGGCCTCTATAAGACAAGGCCCTCTGGGGTGGTGGCAGCCTGGTGACTGGGAGGGTCTCTACTCTCAGCAGGCTGGGGTCTTGGCCCTGGCTGGCAAGGAGACATTTCTAATGAATCTAGATCAGCAAAACCTTGCAGCCTTTGAGGATCTGAGTAGACAGAAACTGCCAAAGACTTTACTATTTTTTTTCCTTTTATTACTATTTTTTAAAAGCCCCTTCCTCAGCTCCCACGCCCCTGAGGCTGAGGAGGCACCAACCCAGGCTGCAGGCCTGAGCTCTGGCCTTGGATGCATGCTGCAGACGGACAGAGGGGGCAGGGCTAGCGTAATGTCACTTCCACATATTTTGTTGGTCAAAACAAGTCCTAAAGCCAGTCCAGATACAGAGGGTAGGGAACCACAAAGTCATATGGAAAGGGGCGTGGATACAGAGAGGAGAGTAATTGGCCTCATTTTTGCACACAATCGACCACACCTGTTTGTTGTACCCATGCCTCAGCTGCCACGTTAGCTGCTAAAGGCTCACAGGTGCCTCCCCTGTTTTGGAGAATTGCCCTCAGCTGAAGGGGGCTGCCTTATCCTAGAGGTTATGCCCTATCTTTCATGTGAAGTGAAGGAGGTACAGCCCACAGCAAATTACTGATGGCTATGGGGCTACGAAAGGTCAGCCCCCTTGCCTCCAGGGGCAACAACTTTGTAGTGTGATTTAAGCTCCAGAGCCTCCCTTTGGCTCAAGGAAAGACTAGACTTAATCTGAGACCACATCTTGGCTCTGCTTTTACTCCTCCCTTCTCTTCCTCACCCCTTTACAGCTTTTTCCTGAAGGGCACACCCTCAGTAATTCACAGGTGCCCAAATGCATGACTCAGGCCCTACATCTAGCCATCTGTACCAAGACAGATGTTTTATGATGATACGGTATTAAAAGACAGCAGACACTTGTCATTAATATATATTCATAAGCATAGTTGCATATTTTTAGCTTAGTTGCAGTCTCTGTGAGATTTCAAAAGGCTAATTTACACTTTTGTAAAAAGAACAATGGCTAACATTTACTGAGTGCATACCATGCACTAGGCTCTGTGCTCAGTATGTAACATATGATTTCATTTAATCCTCACTATGACCATATGAGATAGCTATTGTTATCACTTTTTACACTTTTAGTGTTTTCTAAATAATTTCATATCTGGGATTTTGTTCTCCTGTTATTTACTCTAGCAACAAAAGACTTCTGCATCTGCGTAAAAATAGTCTTTGACATATGGCATAAGGAAACACTTGATAAGTGTCACAGACAAGACAACTTGACCTCCCTTCAACTCAGAAAATCAGGCCTCTCTGGGTTCATCATTGAACAATACTGACAGGAAAACCTAATGGTCAAGGGAACATTCCTCTTCAAAACACTAACTCTTTTCAACGAAGCCAGTTGGTCATCATGGTGAGCAATTTTGGTGTTGCAAAGTGTTTTGCTAAATAATACATTTGTGGGTCTAGTCATGTCCATCTTAGTTTTTAAAAAGTTGTATCCTCTCAGGTTTCCATTAAGTAGGGTTCATTCATTAATACAACAAGCATTATTAAATTTTCATCTCCACATGTTAGATACTTTCTTCTCTTCATATATATATACAAAATAAGTGTTGTGGATGTCACAGGAAGATGAGAAATGAGTCAATAGCAACAGTTCAAGTCGGTGAATCCCTAACTTCAGCAGCTGCAGCAGGAAATAGGAAATCTTATAAAGGGAGGGTCAAGGAACAGGCACTAATTCTTTGTTAGTTGCGTGGCAATGCTTTGTCTTTTTCAGTTGAGGTGGAAATGGCCTCTGACTCCAAGGGAAAATCCAGAGAGGAAGACCAGATAAGACTGTTTGGCATGGTGCTAAGCCAGAAACCAAGGCTTAGAGAGGTAAAACGAACTATCCCTGAGGTTACACAGCTAGGAAGGGGCGCAATCAAAATTTAAACTTGGGTGTTTTGCTGCCCCCAAAATAGCAGGAAATGAAGGAGTGGGCAACGTGATGATGTGTAGAGGGTGCTTTCTGGAGAACAGCTCATACAGTGCAGATTTCTTCCATGGTAAAAGCAAAGAAAACTCCAACGGGGCATTCCGTGAAGTTGTCATGATTCCCCTTACCTAAACAAGGTAAGTGGAGCCCTTGCAAGTTTTATTTCTAGGGATTTTATCTGGATTTATAAAATTAAATGCACTAGTTACCCAGGAGCAGAACAGACATTGGAAGAAAAGGAACTTGAGAGACAGAATGAGTAATGAATGTGTTTCTGAGTTTGGCTGGTTTGAAACCTTTGCTAAAACTGACAGAAAACTGCCAAGAGACTTAAACTTTGGAGGTTTTGTAAAGAAAGTTCCTCTGGAAAGTGAATAATTAAGACATAATTCTTTCAGTGAAAGAGCCCAATTTACAAGGAGATTGGGTACCTTGTGCTGTAAGGGACCAGAGACTGAAAGCAGCCACTGGGCACTCTATGAATTGCCCTGGGTCAGGGGCCAGGGGGACTCACTGGCATCGAGCCCATGAGTGACCCACTTGTTTGGACACCACTCAGGAAGGATCCACAGGAATAACTCAAGTTCCCAAAGACCGTTTGTTTCATCTGAGAGAACCACAATTACCCCAGGGCCCCATGAATACCCAGTCTAGTCTCAACTTTTAGTGCATTTTTATGTGTCCCTGTGTCTCGAAGACAAAGCCAACTACCTCTTTATACTTCTGCCCAAGGTGATCTTTACCCACTCTAAGCAGGCAGCCAGGGGAATGCAGGTCACTTCTATTACACAACATGCAGGAGGTACATTAAAGAGAGAAGTGAGAGCCTAAAGCGAAAGGATTGGATGAGATCAAAAAAGGACAACAGGGACCTGCTGAGCAATCCTTGGCAGGGTACCCAGAGCAGCTTCAGGAGAGGGACAGAGCCCAGAAAGAGCATTTCCTGCCCTGGGTTAAAAAAATAAATTCAATTATCCTTTGAGAGGTGGTCTATTCAGCCTGTGCAGCATTAGGTCATTAATTTGAAAAATGCAGGTAGAAGTAATAACAGCAGTCATTTTCTTAACACCTAGATGAATGGGCCTCTCCCTTTGTCACCCACTGCAACCTGGGTTATCTTAATATTATCTTGGGTGTGGATGGTTTCCCAGAAAGTTTCAACCTTGGTGACAGCTTGAACAGTCTGTTGCTTCTCTAAAACTTCTCCCATGCTTCCTAGTTACTTCTATTTCTCTCTTCACTTACTTTGATAGAAAAGAATTGGTAATCACAACATAGGCTAGGAAGCAGAATTTCTTCATAACCATAATTATTGCTGGAATTAGCAAAATCCTTCTGTCATAGAATCCAAAAGTGGCTTCATGTTTTCCCTGCTTTTTAGAGCTCATCAGTTCCTTGCATCAACAGTACTTTGGAAGTTTCCAAAGCATTCCACACTAACAGTCTAGCTGGCTTTTTTTCAGAAAGCTGATAAGTCTGGCTTTCTCTTTTCAATTTGCCAGCCCAAGAAACCTTGGACTTGGGGGAGATTTGCCTTAGATATCCAGGTTTGTTACTATGAACTATTTATTTACCGTGTAAAATTTTCCTGATGCTTATAGAACCTGTAATAAGACGACAGTCCTTTGAACTCTGAGCAGGTGTATGGTTTTACGGCACAGTATCTTAAGATAGAATTTGTTTTAATCTTCCAGTTAAGCCTCTTTGTACAAACAGAGCTGCCAAGAGAACAAATGCGATTCATTTACAAGTTGTTTGTCTAGTTAACAGTAAGTACGCAAATCAGTTTCCTGTTCAAACAAAGGATTTTCTTGTGTTTGAAATCTTTGACCAAGGGGACATTGGCTTGGATTTTTATAGAGAATTCACAACGTTAATTATCTATAGTGCTGTGTGCACCAGGATGTGAGGTGACTTAGCAAGCAGCTGGTTAGTAACACACAAGTATATTGCCGGAGTTTCTAAAGGACTTTTGTGTGTGCAGCGCAAAGGCATCGCGAAAGGTCCACATGGAAACAGAGGTTGTAGCACGCAGTGAAAAGCATCAGGAAGTTGGAGGACAGCACGGAAGAAAGGAAAAGGAAAGCCTTATTGTCAAGATAAAATTAAGACAAGGGTTTGCAAATGGTCCATTTCCCTCAGGTGTTGTGTTCAAGGTTGTCCTCTTTTTTTTTTTTCTTCCATGTATTTCTTCCTTTTTCTTTTAAATACATTCACACTAATAAGTATTTCCAAAGAGCTTCTTGACTCTTAAGGTCCATGGCAGGACTGGATTATCTTTGAAGGACAAATTGTATGCAGCATTTAGCTGAAGCCCGCAGCCAAAGCCCTGTGTGCTATTGGAGAAGTGGTATCTTGGGAGCGTTGCTGATGTGTGCCCTTCCTTCACACACTACAGAGATACTTTTCTGTAGTGGTGTAACCCCCACCCCTCAGTGTATTAATTGATGTACTTTGTCCTTTTTGTCAGCCTCTTCAGATCTCTTCTCTTCACTTGTTTACCCAAAGATATTTCCCTTCAGCCCAGTTAAGTTAGACATAAGTCGCACGTCGCCTTGTGGAAAGGAAGTTATGGAACCTGAATAAGAAAGGAAGCATGTTAGTTCTTAAGTTTAAAACTGTTGGTTTAGATGGAAGACAAAATTCACAAGCATCCTTGCAGAACCAGTTTCTCCTGTGGTCAAGTCTAGGGGAATGTGGACATGTGGGAACCCCTTATAGGTGTGCAGTTTGGAAAATAGAAACATATAACCAGGTTTTGGACCAAGGGACAATTCTCAGGGAAATGACCCCTCCCTCCGTGCCACTCTGATGTGACAGCTGGCAGGTATTGTTGAGAACTGGTGGCACAGTATACTGGGGTGGGGGGAGGCAGAGACAGTTTCCTCAGTTTTAGGTGCACTTGAAGTTGTGGTTGAAGGCACTCCAGAGCAGTCACTGACATAGCTGTGGGGTGCCACCAGGTTCTATATGTCTTGTGGCAGGAATGAGGGTTTACATCACTACTAGGGGATCAAGGCCACATGTTAGCAGATGGACACCAAGATACTATGTGGTAGCCAGCTCAAGGTCTGCAGCCCCTCCAGGCACTACAGGAATAAGATAGGATGAATCACACCTGGAACAGGAGGCCAGCATGGTGCTGACACAGAAATAGATACCTGCTGCCCGCTGCTGCAAGGATGCCATCTGCTTATATCCTCTCAGAGCTTATTAGCAACAACCCCAGGATGAGGATAAAGAAGAAACAATCATGAAGAGACTGAGTTTTTTTTCCCCTATTAAATTTTTTATTTGAGGTAATTATAGATTCACATGCTGTTGTAAGAAATAATACAGAGAGATCCTGTATATCCTTTACCCAGTCTCGGCGATGGTAATAGCTTGCAATACTGCAGTATAATATCCCAACCAGGATACTGACATCAATACACTCAAGGTACAGAATACTTCCATCACCATAAGGATCTTCATGTTGCCTGATTATAACTACGTGGACTTTCCTCCCCAACCCTTAATATCTGGCAATCACCAATCTGTTCTCCACTTTTATAATTTTGCTTTTCTGAGAAAGTCTTTATTTCTCCTTCGGCTTTGAAGAATAATGTTGCAGATATAAAAGCTAGGTTGGTGGCTTTTTACTTTCAACACTTTAAATATTTCACTCTACTCTCTTCTTGCTTGCATAGTTTCTGAGGAGAAGACCAGTGTGATTCTTATCCTTGTTCCTCTGTAGGTCAGGTGTTTTTTTCCTGTAGCTTCATTCAAGATTTTGTCTTCATTTGCTTTTTGAAGTTTTAATGTGACAGGCACAAGTGTGTGTGTTGGTTTGTTTGTTTTGCATTCATCCTGCTTGGCATACTCTGAGCTTCCCGGATCTGTGATTTGATGTCTATCGTTAATTTTGGAAAGTTCTCAGCCGTTGTTACTTCAAATACTTTCAAATTGTTTAGCTATTCTAGTTCCTTTGACTGTATGTATTAATTTTAGAATAATATTTTCTACATATCAAAAAAATCTTGCTGAGATTTGATAGGAATTGTGTTAAAACTGTACATTAATTTGGGGAGAGTTGATGTCTTTACTAATCTGAGTCTTCCAATCCATGAACACAATATCTCTCTCCATTTATTTAGATCTTCTATGATTTCTTTTATTAGCATCTTACAGTTTTCAGTAAAAACTTGTACAGTATACAAGTCCTGTACATGTTTTGTGAGATTTATACCTGGGAATTTTTTAAAAATTAAAAAATAAAATGATCGTACATGGTAATGCATTTTTTATTTCAGTGTCTTTGTTACATGTTCATTGCCACTACACAGAAATACAATTAATGTTTGAATTTTTATCTTGTATCCTGAGACTTGCTGAACTCACTTACTAGTCTTAGAAGTTATTTTGTAGATCCTTGAGATTGTCTACAAATCTGTGAAGAGGGACAGTTTTATTTTTTTCCTTTCCAATCTTATACCTTTTTTCCTTTTCTTGCCTTAACACACTAGCTGTAACTCCTGGCACTATGTTGAATAAGAGTGGTGAGAAGGGACATCCTTGCCTTGTTTCCAGTCTTAGGGGGAAAGTATTCAGTTTTTCATCATTAAGTATGTTACCTGTGAGTTTTTTATAGATGCTCTTCATCAAAAGAAGAAGTTTTTTATAAGAGAATAAGTTGAATAAGTTTTCCTCTATCATTATTTCCCTGAGAGTTTTTAAATTATGAATAGGTATTAAATTTTATCAAATGCTTTTTTTGCATCAGTTGGTATGGTTTTATGATTTTTTTCTTTAGCTTGTTAATATGGTAGATTGCACTGATTGAGTTTTGAATATTGCAGTAGTCTTGCATCCCAGGAATAAACCTCACTGGGTCATGATGTATGATTATTCTTCATTATTGCTGAATACTCTATTCTTCATTATTGCTGAATACTATATTGCTAATATTTTGTTAAGGATTTTTGAGTCTATGTTTATGAGGGATACTGGTCTTAATTTTCTTCAGTTTTGACATCAGGGTAATACTAACTTTTCAAAATGAGTTGGAAAGTATTCTCTTCTTATGGTGGTTAATTTCGTGTGTCAAATTGGCTAGACCACGGTACCCAGATATTTGGTTAAACATTATTCTAGATATGTCTGTGAAAGTATTTTTGAAGTGAGGTTAACATTTAAATCAGCAGACTTTGAGTAAAGCAAATTACCCTCCATAATATGGGTGGGCCACATCCAAGCAATTGAAGGCCTCGATAGAAAAAGACTATCCTCCCTTGGAGGAAGGGGAGTTCTGTCAACAGATCACTTTTGGACTAAAACCAGAACATTGAATCTTGCCTGGGTCTCCAGCCTGTCAGCCTACCCTACAGATTTTGGTCTTGCCAGGCCCCATGATCACACGAGCCAATTCCCTAAAATAAATCTCTCTCTCTCTCTCCACACACACACACACACACACACACACACACACACATCCTATTGGTTCTGTCTCTTGGAGAACTTTGACGAATAGATTCCTTTACATTCTGGAAAAGATTACATAGAATTGGTGTTAATACTTCTTTAAATATTGGAAGGATTTGCTGGTGAAATCATTGGGCCTGGAAATTTCTTTTTTGGAGTTTTAAAATTATTAATTCACTTTCCTTAATATTTATAGTGCTATTTAAATCATCTATTTCACATTGAATGAGTTGTAGTGGTTTGTGTTTTTCAAGGAATTTGTTCCTTTCATCTACATTGTCAAGTTTGGGTGTGCAGGGTTGTTAGCAGTATTCTCTTATTAACCTTGATGTCCATATGGATAGCCCCTGTTTTGTTCCTGATATGACATTCTTTCTTTTTTCTTTGTCAGTCTTATGGAACTTGTCATTTATATTGATCTATTCAAAAAAGCAGTTCTTTGTTTTATTGATTTTCTCTGTTTTTCTGTTTTCAATTTTACTGATTTCTGCTCTTACCTTTATTATTCTATTCCTTCTGCTTACTTTGGGTTTATTTTACTCTTTCCAAATTCTTCATATGAGAACTTAATTTTTGATTTCGGATTTTTTCTCTTTTATAAATATGCACTTGATGTGATAACTTTCTCTCTCAGCACTGCTTAAGTAATGTCCCACAGATTATGGTATGTTGTATTTTCATTTTCCTTTAGTTCAATGTATTTCAAAATTTCTTTTGGGACTTCTTCTTTATCCCATGGATTATTTAGAAGTGCATTGTTTAGTTTCCAAGTTGGAGATTTTCGTATTATCATTTCATTACTGACTTCTAGTTTGATTCTGTAGTGATCAGGGAATGCTCTTTGTATGATTTCAATTCTTTTAAATTTGTTGAGATTTGTTTTATGGCCCAGGATATGGTCTATCTTGATATATATTCCATGAGCACTTGAGAAGAATGTTTCTCTTCTCTTATTGGATGAAGTGTTCTATAAATATTGATTGGATCCTGTTAGTTAATGGTATTCTTGAGTTCTTCTATAGAGAGAGCTTGCTGATTTTCTGTCAAGTTATTCTGTCAATCGTTGAGAGAGAGGTGTTGAAATCTTTAGCTACAATTGTAGATTTATTTCTCCTTTCACTTCTATTGGGTTTTGTTTCACATATTTTGCAGCTCTGTTGTTTGGTGTATATATGTACATTCAACATTGCTATATCTTCTTAGTGGTTTGACTATTTTATCATAATATAATATCCCTCTTCAACTCTGGTAATTTTCTTTGCTCTGAAGTCTACTTTATCTGATATTAATATAGACACTACTGCTTTTCCTTGACTAGTGCTTGCATAATATATCTTTTTACAATTCTAATTTTCAACCTGACTGTATCATTATATTTGAAATGAGTTTCACAAAGGCAGAATATAGTTGTCATGTTGTAAATCCTCTCTAGTATTCTCTGTGTTTTAATGGTATATTTAGGCCATTTACATTTATATGGAAGTGTTGCTATGTTAGGGTTTAACTTTTCAATTTTATTTTTTTATTTTCTGTTTGTTCTTTGTTTGCTTGAGTGTTTCTCTGTTTTCTTTTTCCTGCTTCCCTTTGGATTATTTGAACATTTTTTAGAATTCCATCTTGATTAATCTATACTATTTTTAAGTATGTCTCTTGTATAGATTTTTTAGAGATTACTCTAGATATTATATTATATATATCTTACTTATCAGAGTCTATTGTTGGAGATGGGAAAGTATTGCACATTTTCAAATGTATTTTATTTATTTATCAATCTTTTTTTTTAAATTGAGGTATAACTGACATACATTATATTAGTTTCAAATGTACAACATAATGATTCTATATTTGTATATATTGCAAAATGATCGCCACAATAAGTCTAATGTCTGTCCTCATACATCATTACAAAATTTTTTTTCTCGTGATGAGAACTTTTAAGATCTATTCTCTTAGCAACTATCAAATATGCAATGCAGTATTAACTATAGTCACCATGCTGTATATTACGTCCCCATGACTTATTTATTTTATAACTGAAAATTTGTACCTTTGACTCCCTTTGCCCACTTTGCCCAACCGCCACCTCCACCTCTGGCAACCACGAATCTGTTCTCTGTATCTATTAGCTTGGTTTTTGAAAGATTCCACATTTAAGTGATATCATATGGTATTTGTCTTTCTCTGTCTGACTAATTTCACTTAGCATAATGCCTTCAAGATCCATCCATATTGCCACAAATGGCAAGATTTCATTCTTTTTTATGGCCGAATAATATTCCATTATATGTAAGTCTATATGTCTCTCTCTCTATATATATGTATATATTTATGTACACCACATTTTCTTTATCCATTCATCCATTGATGAACATTTTGGTTATTTCCAAATCTTGACGATTGTAAATAATGCTGCAATGAACATGGGGGTGTATATATCTTTTTGAGTTAGTGTTTTTGTTTTCTTTGGATATATACCCAGAAGCAGAATTTCAGGATCATATGATAGTTCTATTTTTATCTTTTGGAGGAACCTCCATACTGTTTTTCATTGTGGCTGCACCAATTTACATTCCCAACAGTGCACAAGGGTTCCTTTTTCTCCACATCCATCAACACTTGTTATTTCTTCTCTTTTTGATCATGGCCATTCAAACAGATGTGAGGTGATATCTCATTGTGGTTTTAATTTGCATTTCCTTGATAATTAGTGATGTTGAGCATCTTTTCATACCTGTTGGTTATTTGTATGTCTTCTTTGGAAAAATGTCTATTCAGATCCTCTGCCTATTTTTTAATCAGATTGTTTGGTTTTTTGTTGTTGAGTTGTATGAATTCTTTATATATGTTGGATATTGACCCCTTTTCAGATATATGATTTGCAAATATTTTCTCCCATTCTATAGGTTACCTTTTCATTTTGTTGATGGTTTCCTTTGCTGTGCAAAAGATTTTAAGTTTGATGTAGTCTCATTTATTTGTCAAATACATTTTAAATGATAGTTCTCTTAATTGTGTGTGGATTATTTTCAAGGTGAAAGGCATGTCAGTGCCATTTCATTATCCAACCCACTGTGATTCTGTAAAATTCTTTCAAAAAAAATGTAACAGAATAAAGAGTCTCATAAAGTGCTCTGTAACTGGGAGGAAAATTAAGTTGATTATTTTATAAAGTTGCCATAATATTCCCTTTAGCCCAACATGACTTAGGTCACCAGGAAGAATGAAGAAGCGTCTATGAGCATCTAATATATGTAAGACATGTGCTTTCCCAAGTTGTCTCACTTTAGGGAAAATTCTAATCAACTTCACTCTAGGGAAAATTCCACCAAACTCATAACAAACCTCACTATCACTAGTGCTGGCTGGAAATAATACAAAACATTAAACTCTCTCTTTTCCTGTATGTGGAGAAGTACTGAGAAGTTTACATTGGCGGTTCCCTGTTTGGTCTTCAGCCATCATAGTTAATTGCGCCTACTCAAGACACATCTGGTACAAATGTAATTTAATCAAACATATAGAAGGCTAACTATAGTAGTACAAAGAAAAAAAATAATTTGCGTCTCTATTTTTCATTTAGTAACTGAGAATTTTTCATGTCATTTGAGGATTGATTACTCCTCTAGAGAGTTCATTAAAGCAATAGAATGTTTGTGTGTTGGGACAACATTTACAGATCACCACACATTTTTCTGGGGGAAAAATATCGTCAATATTCCAGCCTATCAAAGTTTAACACTAGTACTCAAGAGAACAGATGTTTCTTGGGTTTCATCCTCCAGAAGAGTTTTCTATGTCTTTGGTTGGTAATGCAAGTATTTTGTTTTCTGATTTTAACTACTAAAAAGAGAAATTTCATTATAGACACAGGTTCTCTTTTTAAGTCTAATTCTGTTTTCTCAACATGCATTGAGTTCTGCAGTTCTTACTGAAAAAGTAGCAGGTGGGAATATGTTCCCCGAAATTACACATCACTCCAGGGGCCTATTCAATTTCAATACTTGAGTAGGTCTCAGGGATCTGTCAGTATGTTCTGATGCTTGAAACAACTCCCACCAATACAGATAGCCCTTTCACAGCCTAAGCTTCTGATTCACAGGCACTCTAACATCTTAGGAGATCACCGCTGTGTTTCAAAATTGTGGAGCAAACAAGATGGAAAAACATTTTTTTCTCTCTCTTTAGGATCTCAGTTTTTTAAAGTTCTTAGCAAGAAGCAATGTAGAGAACAGCCTCATGGAATGGGTCTAACTTTCTATGGTAAAATAGTAGGATTGAGTAACTCCCGGAGGATAATTAGATTAATTGAAATTCCTGGCATCTTTGCTAGGCTGGAGCTAAAATGAAGAATAACGGCAGCCACTGCCCCTCTCCATCCCTAGACCGCCTCCCAGGCATTTGAATCTACAGTCAGCTACAGAGGGTACATGACCTGAGTCTCTGAAGATTGTTCACCCCTATGAAGTAGCATTCATCCACTCAAAGTCCATAGAGGGTTTAAAAAAAAAATCTCTCTAACCAATTTCAAATGTATCTGTAAGAGGAATTGTGGGGTAAAAACCTCTCCCTCTCCTGATTTCTTTTTACCATCAATTTCTTGAACTTATTGTTTAACAAACTTAAAAGATATAGTAAACATCCCTGAGGCATTAATAAACTCTCCCTTATTCTATATATAAATTTGGGCTAAATATAAACATCTGACAAGATTGATAGAGCACAAGTACAAGCTCATAAGTACTCAGTAAATATTCATTGAGTGAATGAGGGAACATATATAGACTATTGTCTATAACAGACCATTAATGTATTTAAAAAATGGGAACTTTTACCAAAAATGACAGCGGGGTGAGAAGATTGCTACTTTGATTATAGAGGTGCTGTTTCATTTAGTCTTTGGAATGGTAGAGGATGATATGGCAGAGAAAGAGACTTTATTTGTTTTAGCACAAGAACTCCAAAAAAGTTATCAGCAGCTGGATTTCTAGAGTTACGATTCATCTTTGGGGAAGCCTTCTTTATATCAGAAAAATCACAACAAATGATCGTTTAATTACAGGAACATAAAGCAAATACCTACTTCTGCTTCTTGAGGATGAAGTTGCCATATAGGTGAATGCAGATGTGCAGGCTGGTGGTTACATTCTGTAAAATTAAGCATAGATAGTTGTAGGGCTGTCGGTATCCCACAGAGGGTGTTATTTTAAGTTTGAATAAGCCAGGTTCTAGGACATATGGCTGGAGTCCGTGAAGTCAAACCACACCCTGTAGTTGGGGTAGAGTTTTCTCCAGAAGAAGAATATTGTCACCATTAATCATCCTGGGACTCAAAATGAACAGCTTTGGACTAGGGGAAGTGGCGAGCTGCTCCTCTCTCTGGGGGAAGGAATAGGGTGTCTGTAGTGAAATGCCAAGGGTAATTGCTGAGCTGGTGTATGCCACATGGAAATCTGCTGAGAAAAAAGCAAGAACTTGTGATCTTAAGTTTAGGCCTATGAGTAACTTGAACTATCCATGATTTTTGTGCACCCTATCTTGATTATTCCCAAGCGTTTAATAAAGTCTTGTTAATAACCACAGCATAGTTTGGCTGTGCTTCAGGGAGTTAAGGGAGATGCTTCTGATCATGGCCTGAGCCCCCGTCAAGGTACCAGAGCAAAGGTGTGGGAGGAAGAGTTGGGCAGTCACAATGTGGCAGGAGGTGACAGCCATTCCCTGAAGCTATAGTGGTTCAGCGTGAGAATGGTGGGCTGAGACGTTGAGTTACCAACATGGTGAGATTTCCATGAATTTCTTGGGGAGCAGAATTCAGTGGAAGGTCGGACCTAGCAAGAATTTCTGGATGGAGGTGTGGAGTCTTTGTGATTTGCATTTTAATGGGGACTTTTAATAGTATTGCTCATGTGAAACTCAATCTGCGAACTCAGGTCTGCATGAATTCCTTTTAAAATTTTCTATAAATTATCTGAATATTGACTCTGAGCCCCTATCCCACCAGGGAGGCAGGAACTTTGACTTCAGTCATTTTGAGTCTTCCCTTTCCCCAGCCTCAGGCCAGGGTTCTTGGTTCTGAGACCCGTCTCTGTGATCTGATGATGCAGAGAGCTCTATCTTCCCAGTCACCCTGATGCCTTCAGATCTGCTGCTTGGTCACATCCAAACTACAAGTGGGTATGGGACTCTTGGCAGGGCCTGGACTCCTGGGCCTCAGAATCCAACCTGCTTGGTGTTTCATGTGACCGATCTCTCTGAGATCCTGCTACATCTTGAAAGCAATGTCAGGGAGCAGGGAGAGGCTGCTACTGCTGATGGGACACACATATCTCTCTTGATCTCCCGTTAGAGGTGGAGGAAATCTCCATCTCTTCCTGTTCCCCTCAGAGGCACTTTCTCAACACTTCTTTCCTCAATGGACTTTTGTTTCCAAAGCCTAGAAAGGAAGTATCTCATGATCAGCTTCTCCTTTGACTCTCCTCCTTTTCCACAAAGCTCCTGTGTCCTGGGCAAGGGAGCACAGAGCAAGCTACCTTTTAATGTGGGAATGGAATGGGATAAATACAGGGAGAAAATGTATTAACAATCTAAAAAAGCATTCTGTTACAGGACAATAAAAGACATATGAGCTTATGTTTTAGCCAGAACATAGCGAGATTTGGGGAGCCCTGGGGAACATAATTTTCCTTATGATAAGTTGAGAATGAATCTGTGTAAAAGTGTTTGTACTCTGATTACAAGAAGTAGTCAAATTGGAATAAGAACATCACACTCAAGCCTACTTCTGAAACTTACTAGGTATATGACTTCAAGCAATTCATTTAATTTACACTAGACAAGGGATCAGCGAAGTTTTTTCTGGAAAGGGCCAGATATTTAGGCTTGCTAGCTGGAGGCGTCTGTCACAACTGCTCAACTCTGCCACTGTAGCAAGAAAACAGCCCAGAGACAATACCTAACTGAATGAGCAAAGCTGTGTCCCAATGAAACTTACCTTACAGACAACGAAATTTGAATTTCATGTAATTTTTGTGTCATGAATATTCTTTGCTTTTTTTGTTCAGCCATTTAAAAATGTAAAAACCATTCTAAGCTCACTGGCCACGTAAAAACAGGTGGCCAGCCGAATTTGGCCTGCAGCTGTAGTTTGCGGACTCCTGTTCTGGACTCTGAGTCTAGAACTCAGTTTTCCCACTTGTAAATGGGAAACATATAACTCACAAGGTTGTCAGGACAAGTGGAGGCATAATTTCTTACTTTGTTTTATAAATTTAAGGCATTCTATATTGAGAAATATGCTAACTGTACTAAGGAGACCTAATGTCTACATTTTCATCTAAATAGACAACAAAAACAACTAGAGCTAGAACCAACAATCTTTGCAAATGTCACTTAACTGTCTCTGTTTCTCCATCTGTGTAAAATAGAATTGATGCCACTGACCTCAAAGGGGAATTTTGTAGATTGTCAGTAGAACATCTCTGGGTGAGATTTCTTTCTTTAGAAAATGCCAGTTCTGGTAGTTGTCATTTACCTCCTTACTTGTGCTTGTGGCATGGATAAATGACTTTTTACTGTCGGAATTCCCTTCTATACAGCACACACATTAAAAAAGAAAGATTTAGAAACTGCCTTGAACTGACGAGGAAGACGCAGGGAACTCTTGGTTAGTTACTTTCTTTAGGTCTTGGTTGTGCTATCTCTGTCATACATATGGGAATATGCATTAACACTGAATGTAGGATGTAATGTAGGATGTAATGGACTCATTTGGAATGTGTATAATAGGTTATCAATCAAAAGCTCAAGACATTGAAATTTATGATGACAACCACAACATTCCAAATCTGACCTGGTGTATACATTTGTGAGTATTTCAGGCAGGGATTTCAAACCCATTTACCTACGGGGCCAGGCAGATAAGATAAATGTCTTAAGCAGCCAGGTTTAAGACAGTAGGAGATGGTGGGGTCTGGGTCAAACCCCACTCTTCTTAAAAGCATTTCCTTTAAAACAAAACAAAATAAAACACAATGAGCAAACAGAATACAAAAAACTGCTCTGGCCAAACCAAATATATTGGTCAGTTGAATCTGGACAGCTTTTTGACTCCTTTGGTAGCATAAGCTTGAGAAAGAAGGTACCTGTGGAAAATTGTTTTTCCTATAAATGGAAAAGAAGGCTGACCTGAAAAAGAGGTATAGACAAGGAACGTCTTTGCTACATAACTGCACAGAAGTAGTAGGTGTTGTGAAAGTTATACTAGCCTGGGGGCCGCAGGCCCTGGTTTTGGCATTTCCTAGCTTGGGATTGGTTATCTAGCTAAAACCTACCTCATAAAATAATCTGCAAATTTCTTTTTAATCTTTTTTTTTCTCCTTCTTCTCCCCAAAGCCTCCCAGTACAGTGTTGTATATTCTACTTGTAGGTCCTTTTGGTTGTGCTATGTAGGACGCTGCCTCAGTGCGGCTTGATGAGCAGTGCCATGTCTGTGCCCAAGATCTGAGCCAGCGAAACCCTGGGCCACCGAAGCGGAGCATGCGAACTTAACCACTCGGCCACGGGGTTAATTAAAATGTTTTAAATAATGTTAAGTTTAATAAATTAATGTTAATTTATTACAAGTCCAAGGATCATATTATCAGCTTTTTTTCTTTCAACTAGAAGTTGCTGTTATCATTGTTTGGATTCCATGTGACAAAGAGCTGGTGCTGGGCTAGTTCTTTCTCTCCCTTTCTGCTGTCATCCTTTGCCTGTGATATTACCATTCTATGAAAAAGATGACTTCGGGTAATAAATTGGTGTAACTTACTTGTGACATTTAGGAAAATGGATTCAAGAGTTGTTAGACCATATGTTATGTAATTTTTCCCACTCAAGAACAAAGGATTGGGTATTATTGAACTTGATCACTAAGGGTTATTTGTTAACAAAAAACAAATGTAAACCTTGTAGATGGAAATGGTCAAACAATTAAATGTCATCTTGCCACAGGATTATGCTATTGGAAATGTATTGAGTATCTGACACCAGATGCTCAATTTCTCTGGGAAGCTGGGAATAAGAACTCTTATTGGTTTTGCTTTGTTTTACCATAAAAGTCTTACTTTCATCACGTATGGGAAATCTCATGGCGAACCGTGTCTTTTGCTGTGAACTTTGTCTCAGTGCACTAGTATTTTTATTTTTAAAAAGTTATTTCCCACTTGAACTTGATTCTCCTGTATTAGCAAAAAAGGTCTCTTGAGTCTGGGAAATGTTAACAAAAGATTTTGATGTAATAACAGAGGAAAGTTATAATAATGATTTACTCTTTATAATTTACTTTTTCCTTTTTTCCCCCTGGTTTTTGTCTAATTTTTTCAAATTATGAGAGTCAGACTTTATGAATCTCAAGCGTTTGATTTTCCAAGTCCTTTAAAAATATCTTCTGTCTTTGGAAGCGTTTTGTCTCTGCATATCCTCTACTTGATAATTGCCAAATAAATATTATTTTGACTTAGGCCTACAACATTCATCAATATTTCTCTGTTTGTTGCATTAACACAAAAAGTCTTTACTTCAGTGTGATGTAGAAGCAAATGACCGGTTTTTGGGATAAACAGAGAGGAGTGTAGGAAATAATTAAAACTCACTTCATTTTACTCTTTTCCAGAAATGCATTTAAGCGGAAAGTATTACAGTATGTCTGCTTTTGCTGAACTTCATTGAAGCCTAAGGAATGCCCTTCCCATTTCTGGGTGGTTACTCCATTGACTTGCTTTCCTGCTAGTCTTTAATAATTATGTTGCTATGATTTCAACTTGACACAGACATAACAATGAAACTAAATTGTTAAGCCCAACATTTATATAAATTGGTTAGACATATCGCCCGTTCAATTAAACTTTCTGAGAAAAGTTAATAACTGGTGCGAAAGAAGAATTAAAACTATGCATATATTTTTGTAAATGTTTATAGAATAATAGAAAATGGCTTGTGCTACTTGTTAAATGTTTTAATTTTCTGCATTTCCAGTTATTTTTGAACCAGATCTATTAATTACCTGGCGATTTGCTAAATTTTCATTAAGAAACAGAGTCATCAGCATGCTAATTGCCTTGAGATATTTACACCAGCTATTTTAAAGATCAGTAGAGTACTTCAGCAACCCAACTTGCTCCTAAGGAAATGAGGCTGGTTTACAGTGTAGGCTGTGATCTGGTTTTCAGTTTATCTGAACCAGGTGTTTAGCCCAATTGAAGCTTTCTATTCAATTCTCTGGAGGAATGGCTGAAAATGGAAATGAACTTGGGGGGCACACAATGGCCTAAATGTTCAGCTGGGAATGTGAAACTTTCCACTCAGAAATGCCTCAGAGTCCAGTAACACCTCTTCTCACCACCCCCTCAACGCCCAGCCCATAAAACCTGGATGTTTAAAGAATTCTTGTTACTAAGGTGTCACTAACAGAGATTAGTCTATTCACCTTCAGGCCAAATCTCCTCCCCACCTCTGATTTGGAGATAACCTAGACCAGAGTCAAGATCATCTTCTTGTAAAGATGGTTTATTAGGGTAATGTGACTCTTGATGCTTTCTTCTTCAGTGGCTAGTCCTGGGATGTTAAGAGGTGACAGGCTCAATCAATTATCAACAGCAGCTCCAGCTCTGTCTGTTGTTTTCTCTCCACTGTAAAGCTGCTTTCATGCTGAGGGCTAGTCAGGGCATTAGCCAGGGGAGATTGATCTAGAAGGTAACATCCCCCTATCTGGGTTGTGCTAGGATTTTCTTTTCTCTCCTTTCCTGCTTTCCATCTATCTCACCTTCAATATCCCATGGGATTAAGATAATCTTTGGAAAATAAGGAGATGGAGACTTGATTATCATAGTAACACATCAAAAATTGCAGAGCTGATAGTTTGTCTGGGAGAGAGTCCACTCTTAACAAACTGAAAGATTTAAAGCTTTCTCACAGAAACACACAGTAAGGGCATGCTAACTTTTGGCTTCACTGTGGTGTCGGAAGTGATGGGCAGAACTACAAGAGTGGAACACGGAGACCTAGTCGGGTCCAGAAAAATAAAGGGGGATCGTAGTATTTGAGGAGATGAGAAGGAGGGACCAGAGAGAAGGGATTTCTGAAGTGGATTCTGCAGGGGCTGAAGTCGACTCCATGGAAAATGTTCTTTTGGAACCATGGAAAAGTGCTTTGAGTCCCTTTCTGGGGTAGCTGTGTATTCATGATCAGTTGCAAGTTGGTTTCATTCTGAAAACAGACTGCACCTGTACATACCTGCAGACATCTCAGGTGAAACGCTGAGGTTATATACAAGTATGGCAAGATTCTAGCTTTGGATGAAAACAGAACCTACTCGTAGACCCCATGTTTTTTTGTAATGAACTTCTAGACTCAACATCACAAAGCTATTGTGAGTCTAAAACTCAATTACTTCCTTAAAAAAAAGTCAGATTTAGAAATTTTGTTTTGTATATAGTCAGCATCCATAATACGATTATGCACTAGTTACATAGTGTAGAAGACTCTTCACCCTGGTTTGCAAGAAGCAATTCTTTCTAGGGATAGTCTTTTAATTTGGGAACAAAAGGGTGACAGCTCTACTTGAAGCCAGCCCTAAACCAATAAGTCTTAAAATGTAGTGTCTAGAATATGTTCTTCAGGAATACCACATGTGTTTGTGAAAATGCATATTCCCGGGCTGTACACCCAAGACCAGGAATGTGCATTCTTACTGATCACACATGCTTAGTAAATTTGAGAACTTCTACTGAAGCAGTGCTAAACAGGTTTAGCCTATGTTCACCCATTTCCCATCTCTCATTACACTCGCCCTTACATATAAGGAGACTCTTATGTGTCTATGAACTCCTGGATGATGTGATTCTCATGTTTGCTATAACTAATATCTATTACTGTGCCTGGCAGACAGAAGAATTTTGATGAATATTCGTTGAATTAAATGGAGAAGTAACAATACAATCAGACTCATGGGAGAGCTAGAGCTGTTTGCCTGAGTAATGCTGTTTCAGGACAGTAAAAATTAAGTACCAAAGTCTTCCTTAAAGTTAATGCCTACCTGTGCCCTTTGGGTAGGAAATAGTTCGCTTGAGGGGGATGCATGGGAGAAGAATATGATATGATTCTTCTATTCTGTTAGTTCCTGGGTAGCTTTCTTTTGCCCATCCTCCATTTTTCCTGATATTATTTTGTGCTGTCGATAGCTCCTTGGTACAGTCATTAACAGAAGAGTATATTTTGCTTTGGTCTTAGTCTTGCTCCTAAGGGAAAAGTCCGTGTTTTGTGTTTTCCCAGGGAGATGCTGTCTCCGGATACTTTTCCCAAAGGACTGGAGCTCTGATTTATCCATTCTTTATTTCTTTTGATTATTTTGGTTTTATTTCATTTCTACCCTTGCTAAATGTTAACAAAATACATGCCACAAAGAAACACATTCTAGAAGATACGAAAGGACAGACCTCATGGCTATTTACTCTACTGGCCATGATTCTGCTCTTCAGTACCTTCATATTCGCCAGTTTGAAGCCTGCCCTCCAGGACAGCATTCTGTTCACAAGTGAGCTGCATACTAAAATGGGATTGGTGCCACCCCCCACCCCCCTGCAGTGTGACAAACCTCTAGTAAGAGGATAATGCTAAGTTCTTTGACCATCTGTCTAGTTTTGTGTTTTTCCTCCTTCCACTGTTAACCAGGAATGTCTAAAAACAGTATTCTACAGCTGGGTGGATTACGTGACTACTGATGTCTAAAGGGGAAACACTCAGTGTTTGTTTCTTAACACTTCCTTTTGCTTTTTCCTTCCAATATCAACATTATAGGATATATTCAAACCCATGAACTTGAACTTGAGTTTGCCAGTGAGGAGACTACTTGAGTTCTGGACTTTACCTTGATGACACAATAAACTTTTATTGTTTTCTTACTGAGAATCTTTACATATCCTCATTAGAGACCACAGGAATGATGCTATTATTATAGAAAATTGAGGTTTCTTGTAAACATTCTGGAGAGTCCTCGACCTTTTGGAAAGGATGGGGTCCCTGCTGAGCTTCCAGCTGCTGAATCTTCCTTTCCTTTTCCTCTAAAACTTCTTCCAGCTGAGTGATCTTCTCAGTCTGAAAGGAAAGCTGTGTTGACAACTCCATAATCAGGCTAATTTTTCGATCACCTTCTTCCACAGGAGGCAGACTGCCACAGGACTCTTCTAGTGTGTTGCCTTCTAAAGCAAACAAGAAAAGGAAAGACTGAGCAGCTTTAATTTGATTTCCCAGAACACAAAGAGAGAGAAGAGGAAAAGCTTCATTTCTCACGTCCTTAAAAGAGAACACAGATGTTGCATCATCTGGTTAGATATACTGAGAATGGAATCTGGATCCAGTGAGGGGAAAGATTCTGGGTGCTCATGAAAAAAGAACTTGGAAGCCTCCAGAAAGGGAGGAGAATCAGTCTTTGCCAACTCTTTTTTATATGCATCGAACTTTCAATTAACGGGAATGAGCAGTCCTTGAAAATCCAATCTACAAAAACAGCCATCCCAAATTTCATGTTATCCTTTTCCCTAAGAATCTTTCACAAGAGCTACAATCAAGCAGAAGTATGCTTCAATTTGAATTTTAATTTCACTAGGGGGAAGAAAAGGTCATTGCCCCTTCTGGGAGAAGTGATAATGAGAAAAGACTAGTTTCTTGACCCAAGTCAGCTTTAGAGTTGGCAGAGGTGTATAAGGTGATCCAGGGAAAACTCTGTTCGCTTGACATCTCCCATAGAGATTCATTTCTTTTAGGTCTGAAGGCTTTTCAGCATTTCTTAATAGAATCACGAATACCTCCTGAACAGAAGAGCTTATCCTTTGTCAATTTCTATCAGCTAACCCTCAGATAAGCATACAGGCCTGAGTAAGGAAGGAGAGAGAGGCTCCAACAAAGAGATAAAAGATTAGTGGCTGCCAGCAGGGAATTCTTCAAAATAAATCTCACTGGATCATCAAAAACTTTAGCTACTGAATTAAACCTCATCCTATTAGACTTTAGTAGTACCACCCTCCTTACTGCTCTCATCCTGAAATTTCCACCATTAAAATAATTTCTCTGAGTTATATAAAAGGCAGACTTCAGCTATAAGAAGTTAGGGATGTCAAGGGCATGGGTATCATTGTAGGAATAATTGAGCCAAGAGCATATGAATGAACCTGACACTTAGTATCGACAGTTGATTGCTATAACTGAAGGTCCAGCATTTACTTAATCCCCAGTGAAAACAAACCCTGCAGCTGCACCTGAGAGAAACATAACTGTCTGTCCAGGATACAAAAGCCTGCTACTATTGTGTACCTACACACCTGCTAAAGATAGGGCAGCTTTGCTGTGGTAGTGCACGCAGGCAGAGAATCACCTATTTCTTAGCAAACAAAACGAATTTGCAGTCATCCCTTTCCCGAGGGATCACGGGGTGAAAGCTTGAGCACCGCGTTGTGTGGCAGGCAGGATGCTTTTGGCTTCATGAAAGTGGTGAGAGGAGAGATCAGGCTGTTCTCTGCTCGTAGAAATTATTATTAGCAACATACTACATTTCAAGAATCCATGGAAAAATTTTTGTTCTCAACATTTTAAATTCTAACAATAACATTTAAGGAGATGGTGATTTGAGTACCTTTCTTAAAAAGCAGTGAAAAAATCTCAAATCTCAAAGGAGAATTTATTTTGTTGCCTCTGCAACACGCCTGTGCTTTCAGGAGAGGGAGGCCATATGGTGAGAGAACTTCCTCATCTGCTCGTACGCCAGGGCCTCACTTTTACCTCTATCTGGCCAGAGCTGCACTGTCCAATATGATAGCCACTAGCCACATGTGGCCATTAAGCAATTGAATGTGTCTAGTCTGAATCGGGATATGCTGTAAGTATAAAATACACATTTGATTTGGAAGACTTAGTTTGAAAACAATGTGAAATAGCTCATTAAATTTTAAAAATTGATTACACATTAAAATAATATTTTGGATATATTGTGTTAAGATCTATTTTAAAAATTAATAAATTAATTGTTTTTACTTTTTAAAAACGTGGCTACTAGAAAACTTAAAAATATCACTTGTGGCTTGCATTTGTGGCTCTCCTTATATTTCTACTGGATAGTGCTAGGCTAGAGTTTCCTTTTGGATGAGCACTCTCCGAAACGCAGGCGGATGTCTTCCTTATAGATGGCTCTAGTTAATGTGTACAACTGTTATTTGGGAGGGAGGATTGCTGACCCTCAACCTTTAGCACTAGATCATGTTTTTGTTACCCCAGAAGGTGGAGGCATGGAAATCTGGGCTCGGGAGAATGGGTTCTTGTGGTTTGAAGTGAGTTTTAACAGGAGAGGACAGAGAAGATAGGAAGTGGCAGCCTTAGGCAGTTGGAAGAGGCTAAGGATAGGAATGGTGGGCAGAATGGGGAAGGCTGGGCTTCTGTGAGGCTTAGGGGTGGAGGTGCGCATGAGGAGCCTCTCTCTTTGTACATGTCTGTCTGTCATGTTCTCCTTTCTCTTTGACCCCTCCGTCAATCTTTTCTTTCCCCAGTTTTTCCTTTCCTTTCAGGAAAAGCTATTGTTTACCCATTTGTACATTGAAGAAAGGAGTTTAGTGCTATTCTAGAAGGCAAACTGTTGAAAAGTGTTTTTTGAATTGTTTTTTAAAAAATAATACAGTATAGGTAGAGGCCCGTGGCCGAGTGGTTAAGTTGGTGTGCTCTGCTTTGGAGGCCCAGAGTTTCGCCAGTTCGGATCCTGGGCGCGGACATGGCACTGATCATCAGGCCATGTTGAGGCAGCGTCCCACAAGCCACAACTAGTAGAAGGACCCACAACTAAAAGTATACAACTATCTACTGGGGGGGATTTGGGGAGAAGGGCAAAAATGCAGCAGAGTGACATTACATAGGCGACTATAGTCACTAGGTCCACATCCTCTGTCTCTGCCCTCTCAGAAGAGAGTAGTAGGTAGAGAAAGTGACGCAGGTGTCTTTGTCAGATCAGGCTGCCATAACAAAGTACTAGAGACTGGGTGCTTACACAACAGGTATTTATTTTGTCACAGCTCTGGAGGCTGGAAGTCCAAGATCGGGGAGCCAGCGTGGTTGGGTTCCCGTGAGAGCTCTCTTCCTGGTTTGCAGATAGCCACCTTCTGTGTCCTCACATGATGGAGAGAGACACCACAAACTCTGTGATGTTTCTTCTTATAAGGGCACTAATCTCATTAAGAGGGCCCCATTGGCATGATGTCATCTAAACCTAATTATTTCTCAAAGGCACCATCTCCAAATACTATGTCATTGGGGGTTAGGGCTTCAACACATGAATGGGGGCAGGGGACACAATTCAGTCCATAGCACAGGGAGAAGACCATTGGAAAAGGAATGGAGAAGGTACAAGAAGCTGAAAAAAGGAGAGATGGCATGAGGCCTTTGATTACTACTGTATTGTTTTCATATATTAAATGAAAATGCTGATAAAGAGACAAGATAAAAGCACGTACACCAAAAAAAAAAAATCTCATACAAGTGTATTTTACTATTAAATGACCTTTTTACGTATATAACAAAAATATTTTTGTTCCGTTTCTAAACACATTATAAATAACAAAAGTGATATAAGCTCTTCAACAAAGTGGGGAACTCCAGGAATCTCACATCCTATTTGTCTTGGAAATAGCCCAAGGCTACCCTAGTGAGTTTTCCAGACTCCACTACTAACCTGCGTATGATCTGGCCTGCAATCCTCTCCCCTGGTCCAGCTTCCCTCATCTGGAAGGGATGTGTGTCGCAAAGGTCCTGACTGCTCTCCATGTTCCCAAATCTCAAACACTGGTTTTTCCTATGTCTTTCCTAGGCTTTCACTAGCAGCTCAGACAGTCTTGCCAAGGCCACGACTGCCTGAAGCATGGAGAATTCTGTCATCTGACCAGATAATCTCAGTGTAACCCCTTACCCAGAGGTTCTAGGAGACCCAGAGATAAGAGGGATTCTTCTATCTGTCAGAGACAGGGGGACAAACCCGACTAGCCACAGTCAGGCTATGAACTCATCACGACTGCTACTGGTGCGGAGGTTTTCACAAGCAGACGCCATTTTTCATGATTTCCTCTCTTTCAGCCTCCATTTAAAATAGGTGTGCAGCAGGAGTGAGAAGGAAGTTTCAGGGTCATGACAAAGAAGAGACAGGAGAAGCCGTGGGGATAGTTGTGCAGGTTTAGAAAGAGGACAGACGACAGGAGCCTTCTGTCTGCAGCTGGGCCAGGCTGTGCTCAGTTTTCGATGTGGGCCCTGAAAGACGAAAGGCCCAGAAGAAATTGTGACATTTGCCTTTGGCCATTTCCAGCTTCTCATTCTTCATACCCTCAAAAGCTTCAGGCTCTCAGCAAAGTGTCAGATGAGAGTTATGTCTGTCAAAAATGACTAAATAGATAACAGCAGAGGTAATTGTAGTTTAAGGAGTAGCTTAGAGACTTAGAGTTGGAATATGCATTTTGGGGTGATCTGGTCTCACCTGTACAGGAATTATTTCTGCAATATCCCTAACTGGTAATTTTCTAAGCAAGTGGCTTTCAGACGTTGGGGTCCCTCAAGGTCTTCCTAGGTCAGCTGCTAATTGTAATCAATGAGTAAAATTTGCATTTGCCATCAGTGCAGCTACATGTTCTCATAGAGATATCTGACAGGTGGGAGGCTGTGATAGACAGACTGGGAAGAGAGCTGGGTACACTTGTTGCTAATCAGAGAAAGGTGTGTTGTAACACTAGGTCAAAAGACCTACAACACGTGAAAACATTGCCTCGTGAATCCGGGAAGTTAATAGTTTTGTGTAAACAGTGATACAGAGCTGAAGGGTGGTCCAGTGAATGGCTGGGAGGCTTTTTTTTAGATCTTCTAAGTACTTCTTTCTAAAAAGGGTGTTCTCTTTTGATCCCTTCACTTATGCCACCACCCAAAAGTGTTTACTAAACAGAGAAATTCTGAGAAGCACAGACCTAGTTTCTGATTCAAATACCTCTAACAATGGGAAGCACACTTGTCCCCAACCAGGTCTCAATATCCACCATGGTTATCTTTTCGTTCATTCGTTCATTCATTAGTTGTTGGGAGCCAGCACATAGAGAATGAATCAGACGCGCTGCTGGCTCCTACAGTTGCAGCTGCAGGGTTGAGCAGGGAGAGGCAACCCTGGGTTAAACCCTAAAGGACCTTCAGGATTTTGCCTCAACAAACACCTCCGCTGGATACTCACTCAGGAATATTTACTTTTCTCTCCGCCTTTCAAGCTAATGACCAAGGTTTCCAAGTATTTACTCAATGAGACTCTTACCGGTGAGGTGATTAAATACCTCATTCCAACAAAGCCACCCAGGATTACCGTTTGGCCTAAAAGACTATGTCAGCTTCCTCTTCTGCATGAATGCCCATCACTCTGACTCACCTTCAAGCTGGTTTTGAAAGCTGTGTATATTTCTCAGTAACCACAAGGGAGTCCGGTTTCATCTATTGCCATAGTTGGACTTGAAAATTGGCACATCCTTGTAAACATATCCCTCTCCCTACTTGAACAAAAAACAAAACGACAACAAAAACCTTCCTAGTTTTCTATCCTCTAGACTTTTACAACGAACATTTGAGAATAGTAATTCTCTGAAATAAATGATTCACTTATTTTTTGCATTCTTGTAGCACAAATATTTTACCTCTTGAAAATCAGATTAGTCTTACTTCTCAAAGATTTCTCTATCTGCCCCTTCAATGTTTTTATTTGTACAGAGACCAATCTTTAGAGTGCCAAATGACCGACTTCGAAGGGTTTTCCATTTCTTTCCGCCAATGCTGTGAACGCTTAAAATACATCTGAAGTTGGCGTGTGTTTGTTGATTTGGAAAAAACAAGCAGCATTATAAGAACAGATTGAATTGACAAATGTTTGGTCAATTAAAAGAATTAAAATGCAGTGTGATATTTGCTAGAAATTTTTGATATGTATCACAAAACTTCCCACATCATAATGATGACCAGTCTTATAATAAGATTATATCTTAAACAGAAAACTTGAGGTGAAGTAGCAGACTGGAGCAAATTTATATTTTCACCTAGCAATAGCCCAACAGTCCCATATCCAGTGCTTAAAAATATCTGTCTGATTTAATAAGTGCTTTGGTGGGAATAAGATACTTAGTTGAAAGCATGATGGAAAGGCTGCAGCCTTGATGTCAGGGGAAAGTACTCAGGAGAGCAGTGGGATCAGAGAGCCCATAGAAAATACAACAAAAAAAAAGACCTAGAAAAAACAAGGAGCAAGAGAGACTGTGTAGGAAGCACTTGTTGCTTCAAGTTCATTGGGCTTCAAGCAGATGCTGTGCCTGCACCTGTCCTCAGAACCAGCGTGAGGGGTCTGGCTGATGTGGATGCTTCGGGAACTTGTTCAGTGTTTGGAGACGAGGTGGGATGAAAAGCACTCATCTCTAACCACTCTGCCGTGGTGGGATGCTCTCACCGCGAGCCATGTGTGGGAGATAAGCAGATCAAGGGAACTGCAGGTTCCTAGCCTCCGTCCTGTGTTCACTCCGAGGCATAAAACACTGTGAGCCTATGTTTAGTATTTATTGAAATGGCTAATTCTCGTGCCCAGCGCATGCAGTCGAAGTACTGCAATTGCTTTATATCTGGCCACCATGCTTCTGCTGCCCTTTCAATCTGGTTTCAACTCTGCACAGAGAGGTCCCATTAAAAAATAAGTTTGGTCTTGACACTCTTTTGTTCAGAATCCACCAATGATTTTTCGTCTCATGAACACTAAAAACCAAGTGCTACAATGCAAGATCCTACGTGATCTGGCCCCCCTTTACCTTGCTGACCCATCTATTCTTTCTCTCCTCATTCACTCTGCTATATTCCCACTATCCTCATTCCTAAAAGACCAGGCATATTCCCACCCCAGGGCCTTTGCATTTGCTGTTTCCTCTGCCTGAAAAATTGTACCCCTGATGCATACATGGTTAGCTCCCTCAATTCTTTCAGGTCTTTCCTCTCCAAAGTCACTTTCACACAATGGCCCCTTCCCTGACCATCCTGCCTACAGTTTCAACCCGGCCCCCACTGCTGAACTCATCAAATCCCTGTTCCCTGCTTTGGTTTACTGATATGCTCTACCTGACTGCTCTATTTTATTTTTCTCGTGTTGGTACTCTTTCCCCCTACACTAGAATGAAAGATCCATGAAGACGGAGCTTTCGATTGTTTTGTTTACTACTGTATCCTCTGTGCCTAAAGCACTGCTTGGCACATTTGTTAAGTCACTTGTTAAGTGAATAAATGAAAGAAAGTTAAGTGCATATATGATACAAAATCACCGTAGCAACGGCCAGTTCAAGGCTTTCAGTTGGTGTATCATTAGAATAGTTCCTAGATTTCCTCCCAAGACACATATTTTCTTTACACGAAGCTTTTCACTACTGCATCTTTTCCCCAGATAATAAACTGTTGGGATTGTACGACATTGCACCTAACATCTCTGAGTTTCACGGTTTTCTTTTTTAAGTAGAAAAACAGAAACATTAGAACAGGTCTCTTCCAGAGCTGTGACTTAGAGATTCTCAGGAGCTATAAAAATGGTTCTCCAAGCTGGTGCCCGGGAAGCTTCATCAATACAGAGGATCCAGGCCTCATTGCTGAAATTCCGCTTGAGTGAAGCTAGGAGGGTGTTGGGAATCTATATTTCTACAAAGCTCTCCAGGTAATTCTGATGATCAGCCAGGTTTTTGCAATTGAATTTCTGCTCAGCTACAATAGTGAATTAAGCTTTTGGCTAAATCCTAAAAGGTAGGCCAGAAATCTCCCAGGCAAGCCTCTTCTTGACCAGGCAGCAATACACACAGTGGGGGAAGAGAGATCACATCTAATATACTCTGTACGCCCCTCCCTTGTTATCTGACGTGGCTCTGCCTGTAAACATTATTAGCTTACTGCATGCATCCACGGTCCTCAAGGCTCCCGCTCCTCCTCTAATTAGCTTAAATCTCAGCAGCATCTTGCCAGTTCTAACTTGGCTGAATTATCTCCAGAATATCCAGAGACAATGATGACTGTTTAGAGGTTTGTTTTTGCTTTTGCTTCTGTTTCTGCTTCCAAATGAATGGATGGATCTATTTCCTCATAGGCAAGTCTGAATAGGAGTCTCTCTTCCATCCCATGAGGAGGGGGTGGGAGAGGGAAGGAACCAGAGGAAGGGGAAGAGAGAGAGAGCATGCTTTGGGGTGGATGCATAGTGACTCTCCAGCTTCCGTAAGAGTTTAATAGCTACCACCACCACGCAGGGCACAAGTGAATCCCCTTCTGCAGATCTGAATCCAGAAGTTTCTTCTTGGAGCTTGCTGGAGTCAGCTGATATGTGCAAGAAGATTGATAAGAACATTATCACAGAAAGATGTGTAAATACCTTCGCAGTAGCTCAGGAGGGAGGGAAGGGCTGTTTGTGTGGAAAAGCAAGTGAGGACATCACAAAGATGGTGCCACAAAATGAATATAGGCTGGCACATGGCGGGAGGTGGGGAAACTCCCAGTGGCCAGACATTGCTGGGTGAGCAGAGTGCGGTGCTGTTTTCCACCTTCTATGTACACGGGTAGGGCAGTGTTTTACTAGGCAAGGGTGGGACAGCGTAGGTTAACTTACCCCATAGCTCTCTTTCTGGGGCAGGGTTCCTTCCCACCTACTTCAGGGTCTCAGATCACATCGGATTGTTCTGCAGAAGGAATTCTTAGACGAGGTTGAAAAATGACACAAACAGTGTTAGCATAACCATGCACCTGAGTTATGCCAAGAGGAGATCAATCTAAGCAGCAGGAAGGGTTTTTGGAACCTCTCTTACCTCTTCCTACGAGCAGGACCTGAAGTCCCCTCCTATAAGTCTGGCTGCTTTGAAGAGAATAATGGATGAACGCAATGGCTGACAGCCTGGCCAGGGGCCAAAGGGTAAAAATGGATCCTGGTAGAACAGGAAATTCAAGAGAGGGAGAGACCTAGAAGATTATGAGAAAGAAAGAAAAAAAAAAGAGACAATAGATGAAGGACTGTTTCTATGCTTGTCTGAAATGGAATCAGTATGGATTCAAAGTCAGTTGGAGGAATACAAGTCAGGATGATTGTACATCCTTTGGACTGCATGTTGCACTAGAGTGCCTCACAGTGAGTCTTCTCCCTGTTTTTCTTCCTGATGCCCAGGGCTTATATGAGGGTAAGTCCTTATGAAATGAGGAACACCAATTTAGTTTATCTGCATTAATTTTCAAAAGGTGTTACAGCTTCTAGTGTTGTATGGCATTGAGAGATAAAATGATGCCACAGTAATAATAGTATTGGCAGAGTTATTCTTTGATAATGATAATGAAATTTAGTTGTTTTTTTGTGTGTGTGTGGAAAGACGGGATAAAGGATTATCTTTTTCGTTGATTAGCATTTTGCGTGTTGAATCTATGTGGAGGAATAAAGTTTGTGGAGAGGGGGTACAAGTCATTTTGCAGACTTGACACTGCTATTAAGTCTCTCTGACAATAGGATCCCCCCCAAAGATGTCCCCAAAACCTGTGAATATGTTATGACAAAAGGAGCTTTGCAGTTAGGATTAAATTAAGGATCTTGAGATGGGAAAATTATCCTACATTATCTGAGAGGGCCAAATGTAATCACAAGGGTCCTCATAAAAGGGAATTGGAGGTCAGTGTCAGAGAGAAATTTCTGAAGATGCTACACTGTTGGCTTTGAAGAAGCCAAAGAATGCAAGTGACCTATAGAAGCTGGAAAAGGCAAAGAAATGGATTCTCCTCTAGGTCTGCTGCAAGGAACACAGCCCTGTTAACATCTGGATTTCAGCCCAGTGACACCTGTTTTGGACTTCCAATCTCCAGAACTATACGATAATAAATTTGTATTGTTATAAGCCACTAAACTTGTGGTAATTTATTACAACAGTAATTGGAAACAATTACAGAAGGGAAAACTAAGGAATGTCAGAGTACAATAACGAGAAAAATCTATCCATTATAGGACATTTGGGTGCAGTGTCACCAATGGACTTGAATTTCAATTTAAGGGCAACTGAGGGTTTCCAATATCCAGAGAGGACTAGATCCAGACCCTCCTGCATCCTCTGGAATTTTTTGCCATTGTTATTCCCTCTTCCTTATAAATGTTAACTTTTCTGCTGGCTCCAAGCCATTAGTATTTAAACACACTCAACTGCTCCATCTTAAAAAGGAAATAAAACACTTTCACTACTTAATGCCTGTTTCAGCTCCTGCTCTACCACTCTTCTAACCTTTACAGTCAAGTCTCTTGGAAGAGTCATCTATACTCTGATTCTCTTTCCTCCTACTTTTCTTGTGTCAGCCCACTGCACTCTAGCTTTTATTTTCAATTACAGTCCTAACTTGGCCTCGCTGAGGTTTCTGGTGTCACTAAATCCAATGGACTGGCTTCAGTGATCATCTTGAATGACCTCAACATTTGCCACTGTTGACAGGCCCCATTAAAACACCCTTCCTTTGACTTCTGCAATATGACACTCTCTTTTCCGCCAAACTTTCTGGCTACTTCTTTGGTCTCATTTTGTGGGCTCTTCCTCAGGTCAATTACTGCACGGAGATCCTTACATTCCTGGTTTTAAACTTCCTTCTTTCTCTCTATGGGTATTTTCATTCGTTCCTCTGGCCTTGGTTGCAATCTATTTGTGTGAATGATGCCCACATTTACAACTCTACCTCAGACCTGAGCTCTGGACCCTGATCCCTCCATTGATAGATCTCATAAGCATCTCAGATACACTATGTGCAAAACTGAACTCATTGTATATCCTCCAAAATTGGTATCCTTCCAGTGTTCACCAGCTGAGTGAAATAGCATCACCATGCATCTATTTGCTAAAGTCAGAAATCTGAGAGTTACTTTAGATTCCTCCTTTGATCTTCCATCCAGCTTATCACAAAGTCCTATTGATTCAAACTCTTAATTTTGTCTAATTGTCTCCATACCCACTAGGTCAAGCAATACACTCCTACAGCATCCTTCACCTCTGTGCCCTTGTAATTCTCATTAAAAAATTATGTTCTTAATCTCTACGGGTACTATTTTATTAAGGACTTTTCTAAACTCCATTATTTCTTCCTCAGCTTTAGTCACTTTACAGAAATGTAATAGATGGCCATAAAAAACTAACAAGCTGGTAGGGACCACTTATCAGATGATACAAATGGGCTTTACAGTGGTACACCTGAGCACTTAGACATTTATTTTTGGAATCTACAGGGTTCAGTTTAGAAGAGAACAAGAGAAAAGTAGTTTTTAGGGAAGGACATAAAAGTGGTTTGAGTGCATGAGAAGCAATAGCAGAGTTGAAGTGGGTAGGAAAATATGAAAGTGGGAGGGCCCTTGCACACTTGAGAGGAATAGCTCACAGAAACAAACACTGCTTATCAATCTTACCTCCTATATAAGTAAGGACAATTCCTCTACCCTCTAGGTCCTTCTGGCTGGTCTACGAAATGAATTGACATGAGACAGAATAACAGGAGAAAATCAAACAAAGCTTTATGACACATATACATGGGAGAGACCCAGGAAAACTGAACAACTTGCCAGAATGGCTGAGGTTGTCACCTTAAATAACATCTTCAGCTAAAGATAAAGGAGGATGTTGGGGGCGGGAGGAGTCAGTTATGGGAGATTACCAGAGAAAGCACAGTAAATAAGAGTAAAGTTTTCATGCAGATTTAAGTCCTTGCCTTCTGCATTGGTAAGTTTCTAGAGATAAGGTCACCTCCCCCTCTTCTTGGTACTGAGTGGGGGACACCTTTACAAATGAAGATTTCCCTTACAAATGTAAATGTCTCTTACAAAAGGTAACTTCTGCTTTGTTTTCAGAGCTTCTCCCCTGTCTGCAGTTCCTTAAAGGTAACAAGCCCAAAATAATCCTCACACCTAAGAGATAGTCTTAAGGTGGCAAATTCTGCTCTTCTACATAATTACATCTAACTTCATTTTTATTAACTCTTTCTTTCATTTCTATTCATGAAACTTGCTGTTAGTTTAAATTTTACAGTAATAAGACAACAGGAAGAAATTGCCCCAGGGATGGGTGAAGGCCAGGAATGTCTCTGCTAAGTTAAATTGGCAGCATAAAAATGCCCTGTTCTTAAGGACAGCTTGTGAAACATGGTTCTTTCAATTCTTCCTCCCAGTGGATGCTGTTCCAATTTTAACAGCTTGATTTTATTTTTTGAAATTTCAAGATATAATTTCATTACAGTCAAAAGTAATGGAGAAATTCCCCAAGAGGGAACTCAAACAAGCTTTTCCTTATTTAGGAAATCTTCTGATATTTGGTACATGTGTTAATTTTGATAGATGTTTTTCCCATTAGTTACCTACTTTATCATGTAAATTACATACCTTGAGAACATCATCAAAGCTAATGGTGAAAGGGTTATTTTTAGGTTGGGCTTAAATCCAAGGCACTTTAGAGAAGCGCAAAAAGCTGTCAAGGAAACTGGTGAAATACTCAGCAAAATGCTTCCATTCTGATACGGGGAAGTTTTGTTGTATATATTTTGAATGTATTGTACATAAATATTAGAAAATAATATTTATAATTTTTAGACACGTCAAAATACTTCCATAATTATGATTTCACTTTTTTCCTTTTTCCATAGCTCCTTCCTCCATACTTGTAAGACAGAAGGAAAAGAGAGGAAGAAAAAGGAAGTGGGGAAAGAAATGAACACTAACAGAGCACTTACTTTATGTCATTTTACGAAGAACTTGTTTAGCAATCATGCAAAGTAAATGTTTATATCTTGTTTCTATTTTTATGACTGATACCAACGGAATCCTTGCGTAGAAGCAGACTTGGAATATGCAGGCCATTTTTCAACCTCATCACCACTCCCCCCTCCTTCTCCCCTATCTCTACCATCAGGTATTTCATATAAGTACATGTGAGCCTTGTCCCACCAGCATATTCTCCTGATCTGAGGTCACAACATATCCCTGGGTGTCATATTCTGAGTACTTCTCAAGTATTTATGGAATATTCCTGACTTTAAAAGAATAAAACATACCAGGTGTCTCATTCTTTTTTGTTTCCATCTATTATTAACTTCTGATCTGGGAAATGCTAAGATAATAGGAATCTTAGGAATTGGCAAAAGAATGACCATTAAGTCTTGTGGCCATTTGTTCTGGCTATTTTCCAGGATGGCCCTCTCTGTGTCTTCTGGTTCTAACCACCTGGATAAACAAAGGCTTAGGACATATTAATTTTCAGCAGGCCAAGTTCTCATTTTGTCTCTGGTTGAAGATATAGGAATTACTTAAATTTAATCTGTATTATGTACTAATTGGTCACTTCTATTCTTTAAACCACTTAGATTGAAACTTCAAATGAGAAAGAGTGCCTAAAATTGTAAAAATATCTTTATTTTTTAAGACTCAGATGGAGTTCAATCAATCAAGAGAGGTAATTCCAATTTTTAGTTGGAATTAACCTCAAAGAATCAATACCATCTGTGAATATATCAGTCAGGGTGATTTCAGCTCCAGATAACAGTACACATGACTATCAGCAACGTAGACAATGGGGAATTTGTTACCGCACATAAGGTGAAGTCTGGGGAATTCCAGGGTTAGCTCATTCTGTGGCTCAAGGAAGCCAGGTTGGCTTCTCTTAGTTTCTGTGGTCTTTCCCTCCTATTTGTAAAGTGGCTATATCCTTTGCAGGGCATTGTCTAAACGTTGAAAGACAAAGGAGAGTCTTGTCTTGTCTCACCTTTTTAAGGGTTAGGAAAACTTCCATGATTCTTGCAGCACAATTTACCTTATACATTTTTTGTCTGTGGTTATATCATATTCCCAAAGCAGCCCTTGACAAGAAAGTAGAATCATCATTATTGGTTAACACTAATAAACAGGAGCATTCTGGTGTGGATGAGGAGGACCCTTGAAATACATTGTCTGCCTAAATTATGAATAAAATTGGGCTTTGTTAAGAAGGAAGAAGAATGGAGTCTTTTGTGTAGGTGACTAATAGAGTCTGCCATAGTGAACAAACAAAACTGTTTTTATACATAATGGCAATAATAGTGTATCGTTCAGTACTATTGTGGGTGCAAAAAACCCAAAACCCCAACTCTAACTGGCTTAAGTAATAAAGAGAATGTATTGAAATAAGGCTAGTTTCGGGCAAGACTTGAACTAGTAGTCACAATAACGTAGCCGAAGATCTTTTGGTCTCTCTTTTCTGTCTTTACAATGTCAGCTTCTTCCTAGCCTGGTACTATTTTGGTAGACAGATGACTGCCACTGTCTGTCAAGGATAACCCTCCTTCTTTCTATCTAGTGTCAAAGAGGGTCTTTACCTTTATCTACTACAGAAAAATAGGAGGCTTTTCTCTCCCATAAGTTTCAACAAGTATCCCTCACATTCCATTGGCTCATATTAGATTACAAGCTCATCTCTGAACCAATGGATGGGCTGTGCAATTGATGTTAAGCTTATAACATTGTAATGTATTTAAAGTAACGCAATTTATGACAGTAATTTTCTGACAGAAGTGAAAGGAAGTCAGAAAGACAAGTGAATGGATGAATGAATGAATGATGAATAAAGAAAGACCTCTCTCAATTATTATAAAGTTCATATTTTAGTAGCCATTTTCCTAGAAAGAGTTTCAATAAATTGAACAATTATGTCTGGAAGATAGCATAAAGTAAAGCCAATCAGCAAAAATCAAATTTATAGGAAACATCTAGTAAAAGCCACATCAGTATCAAAATTCTAGCAGCATAAGATGCTGGTTGTTTTAGATGCAACTTATTGGTTTTGAAAAATATTAAGAAGTTATTCATTGTGACATTTTGATATTGGGGAAATTGAATTATTTTTTGGCCAAAGAACTCAAACAAAATTCAATTAGTTTAGGTTCAAATTTAGCTTTGATGTTTGTTTATAATTTGAAGAGAATTTTTAAATCTAAATATAAGAAGAAATATTTTTAGTAGCATATACTTTTTAGTGCACAATGATGTTCAATGCCAAGAATGTCAACATTTCTAAAATGCCTACTATATTCATCGCAAAATTTTTAAAACGTATATTTATACACTCTAAAATACACTCTTTGACAAATTAATAGTGTCTAAGAGCCAGCAAGTGAATTATATAATTCAGTATGGGAAGAAAGGGCAGAGCCCAAAAGATGCAAGGAGAGGGTTCAGGGCCTATACTCACGTAAATGGCCACTACCATAATTTCCTAAAATCTTGGACAAATCAGCCCCTCTGTGTGCCAGCCTCTTCATTTAGTAAACAAAAAATGTTAATTTATATAATCAATGAAAAATTTTTCTGATTCTAGAATTCTGTAATTGTATTAGGGACTTTGGGCTTCAGGGCATATATTCTAAACTATTTTGATACTTAAAATAACGTGTTTTTAGTTTAAATGTTGGCATTTAAGCTTCTTATGTCTAGTATAATCTCCCATACTACATCCACATTGTCCACTAGTGGGTACATGATAAGCACCAGATTCTCGTTGAGTTAATTTGAAGGCAATGATGGTGATTGTGACTCTGTCTTCAATAGATGGATGGAAAGGAGTAAATAGCTTATTTAGTATCCCTCTAGTGTCACTATGACCCCAAAACTACTTCTCAGTCTTTTCTTGGAAAAACAGCCCAAAAGACCAAAGGTGAGCAAAAACAACTTGGTTACTATGTCTTTAGCTTTTTCAGCTTCCTGGAGATTATGAGTCCTATTGATGATAAACCACAAAGTTACATATTTGCATATGAGCATGAGTCTCCCAAATGGGGAAAATAAGAATGTTGCCAAGTAAGAATTTCAATTAAAATTGAAAAAAAAGATTTTTAAAGTTGATTCTATATTAATAACTAGTATAATAAATATTTGAAAAACCAGTAGGACAACTTAAATCTTCAAATTATCATCTCTCTGCAAGGATGGCATAGGAGTGTAGGTGTATATATTTCTCCATGTGTCAACATATGTCTGTGTAATCTAAGAAAAGCCAAAGAGGTATCCAGAGACAATGTGACACAGGAAGTAATAGAGGGTAAGTGGCTACTATTCAATGGGGAATCCTTTATCTGGAATTACCCTACCTGAAAGTGCCACTCTCTGTCAAAATGGCCCATGCTGCCCCTGCAGTGCAAAACAGATAAAAGTACAGAGGGTTAGGGAGAGTGAGAGAGAGAGAGAAAGAAAGAGGGAGGGAGAGTGAGATCTAGTGAGGCAGCATAGTAGAGGAAAAAGCTAGAGGGATGAATAGTCCTTGGGCAATTTTGCAGAGGATGGTTTGAAAAATAGTGCCTCTCTAAGGTCCCAGCACTGTCCTGTGCAGTATCAAGGTAAGATCTGCTACAGAACTTCAGAGAGAAAGACTTTGTGCTTTGAGGGAGAACTCTGAACAACTGCCGATGAAGAGACTGAGAATTCTCAATTGATTGAAAAGCCCTAATACAAGAGAGTGACTCTGCCATATACAGCCTGAAACTGGGACAGTGCAAACCATAGGGGAGAACCATGGCAACGATGCAAAATATGGACAGGACCAGGAAGGAGTTGGTTTTTTATCCACAAATTCCTTAAGGAATAGGATTAGCAATTAATACAAGAACTACATGGTTTGCTCAAGGTAAATTTAGAAAACTGTTGATAGTATGTCTTATAGTATGGTTTCAGGCCTTCCCAATCCTTTCATCTTTACAAAGTTCTGAGTCAAAGAACCCTTCAGATATTGTTAGAGATAAGCATGGGAACCAAGTGGAAGCACCTGACTCCAGCAACCAAGAATCTGGAGTGGTAAAACCTGATAAGCAGCATCATTTTCCAAGTGCTGTTTGAATAAGGCCTGATCCTATCAGAATGTGTCACACGTTCCGCGTGCATATATACATTATAAATACACATTTACATAAGCATGGCCAGGAGTCAGCAGAGACCAGCTAAAACAATAACATTTGGCTAAAAGCAAACTTAACCTCCCCTCCATCGATGCTATACTTTTATGTAAAAACAAATCAACATAAAATTTGATTTCATAAAAATTCTTCTGGACTAACATCAACTAAGAGAAAAATGTAAATAAGTAGAATAATATAAGTTAGCATTTCTGAATGGGACTCATTTATTTTGAGGGGTTTTGGAGATTTGGGTTTATTCTTTCACTCTACAAAGCGCCTGTTATACACAGAGGACGCTTTGGAAAATAATCATACACTAGCCTCAAAATTAGGCCTTGGAGATAAAACAGTGACTAGAAACCAGCGTCTATCCTCAAGGAATAATCTAAATGCTTGATTCTTCTATTATTCATAATAAGCTTGTTTGCATCAATAATCTGTTAATCGGCTCAGGTTTAAGATAAAGAATTGCAGATGTTCTCTTCTACAAAAGACGTTCCACATGAAAGCAAGCTTCTTGAGAGGTATTATAGGACTTCAAATGTAAAATATACCCCTTAGTTTCCTATAGTTAAGAGGAATGTGTGTAGAATGATATATAAGAACTGTTTTCTTTGTGTAGAACATAAAACTATAGTATTAATATTCAGGGAAGGGAGCAATCTGTGTTTAAACTCCAATCACTTGCTGTGTGAGTTTGGCAGAGTTACTTAAACTTTCTGTGCTTCAGTCTCTTCATTTGTAAATAGACCTATCAATACATCAACACAGTACCTCATAGAATTGTAAGAGATTTACGCGAGTTAATTCATGTTAAGCTCTTACAGTAATGCCTGGCACATAAAAATTGCACAAGAAATGTTAACTGCATCGTTATTGTTGCCTGCTTAATATTTCTAAGCACATTCCCCAAATCAAAGCTCCCCTTCTTCTTGTAAATCAACTGATGTTTCTATTTAGTAGAATGGTCAAGAAGAAGTTTCCATTTGTACAAGTTCACAATCCCATAGCTCTATTTCCAAAATCTGAAAAGCTCTGGAAACTGGAAGTTCTTCATAGCTCATCTGGTGGCAAAATCTGACCTGACCCAATCTGAATTCATCTGGCAGCAAAATCTGATCTGAACTGATAGGAAACTATTTATACATCCCATTCAGTGCAAATGTTAATATATTCAGTTATGGAATATTATCCCAGACACTATTCGGATTACCTTTCAAATCTGAGAAATTCTGCATTCTGAAACATATTTGGCCCCCAAGTTTCAGACAATAAATTGTAAAGCTGTACTAGTCAAGGTAGAGAGTATAGAAGAAATTTCCATCTGTGGCTCTGCAAGGCAAGATTTATTAATCAAGGATGTGAATTTCTCCAATTATAAACATCCTAAACCACTCAGCTCTCCAGATCCAAAAATGTGAAACTTGTTTCCTCCAGGACATTCATTATCACTAAATCTATCTTCCCTCCTACTTGTTCCCTCCACTACAATTCCAAGGAGCAGTTATCTTGGTTTTGGAATATTTATCAAGTTATAATAATTCTACCCCTTCTCCAATTATCTTAATCTCTCACTCCCCTTCCCCAATCTCTATCCACATTCATACAAATACAAATAAATACAAATAAAGTACAGGTCAAAGCAAACTCAAATTTTTGCGTGTAGATATATATCCCCCCAACCCTGCTCTTGAATCCTTCTTCTAGTTCCGTCCACCTGGGATAAGGCAAGGTGTCAAGAAAGATGGGTCTTGCCAAACATATAAACTGCATTTTGCCCTCCAGCCCATCTCCTGTTATGCATGAGCCTCTGGTTGGAAGAACTGTCTAGTCTTCAGGCAGTTCATCTGGTTTTATCTCAGGAAGTCGACAGTAGATTCCAATCTAAAAGGCCTATTCTTGTTAATGACTCCTGAGATCTCCAGAGACGTCTAGAAGAAAATTCTTCTAAGGCTCCTTCCTCTCTATCTGCAGGGAGTCTAAAGGCATGTGTTTTAAAATTTTCCAAATAGACCTAATCTCCACATCAGATTTAACCACAGTAACTACAGCTGGGTTTAAAAATCTAATCTCACTCACATTACTAATAGAAAGCAGCAGTCTGCGTGGAACTGAACCTGAAAATTTCTTTTCCACTGCACTTAGGATGCTTTCTTTCTCTTTTGTGGTCAGAGAAGCTTCAAGATGTAGAACTACTTAGTTACTAAGGTGGCCAACAGTGAAGAGGTACACGTAGGTTTATAAGAGATATTAATCTGAACAAGTGAAGCATTCAAGCCCCAGGGACGTGAAGACCCAGTTTTGAAGGAAATATGGTAAAATGGTGTCTGCATTTGAATTCTCTCTGGGCCGTTTACTCATTGTGTGTCCTAGAGCAAAACTATTTAACTTCTTTGGGCTCCGTTTGGTCAGTACCATAGGTATCATAATACCTGCTTTTGCAGAATTACCCCAGATCACAGCAGAAAATTACGGAGATGGGATTCAAATTTTCATCTGTTTGACTCCTGAAACACTGGTCTTGTCCTTGCGTCATGCTGTCTCTAGAAAGGTCACAGGGTAAACAGAACATTCCTTCTGCTGCTAAACAACCATGGCTAGCTATTAATATAATGTGGAAGAGTTTTTGAACAGTTTAACATGGTTGCAGTGTTAAATTTAAAAGACTACCTTGTCCTAAGAAACAAGGTGACAACAGAGGCCAATCTGGAGCTGGCTGTGGTTCTTCTACGGTTAGATGTAAATCTGGTTATGTGGTACCACATACAAAGCTTAGCAAGTCTTACTGGAAGCATCGTGGAGCTCATTGAGAGCTGAACAGAAGAGGAAAACCTATAGTAGAAATTTCAGTTGCTTAAAAAAATCTCAACAGAGAGTGAAAGGTCCCTCCTGAGCAATCCTGGATGTCTCCGATGTGATCGCTCCAACGACCATCTCATCATCAAAAGGAATCCGTTCAAGAGAAGAAGCTGCATCCCCTGCTAGAAGCCTTGCGTTATCTAGGAGCTAGTTTTCTCCTGTGATTTCTGTAAATGCAGAAACCCTTGGCTTCCTGGAATACTTGAGTTCCAAAATTTCTTCGGTATAACCTTTAAACACCACACTTAAAAAAAAGTACAACTTCTTCTTTTTTTCCTAAACCCAGGAACTTGTTCTCATTGGAGATAACAGGAAACCAGCTTTGTCACCCATTATTACGCGCTGTTAAGGAGGACACACAATTTATGCTTTAAAGGGAGATTACTGGAAGAAGAGCCTGAAGACACTGTGTCAGGTCAGTGGCATTTCCTTGCTTGATGTTTCCTGATAAAAACATTTTTTGGTGAGAGGTGAGGGAGAATAAGTGGGTATAGGGCTTAAAATAAATGGGTAAAGAGCTCCAAATAAGGCAAAAAATAGGGAATTGTGTTACTAATTTTCTCCCTGTTTCTCAGTTTTACTGTGTGTTGTCATCCCCTCATGGGTCTGGAAGAAGAATTTCTCTCTCTCTCTGTATTTATCAATAAATACATGTAAATTATGGTGCACACCAACTTGTGGTGCTGAGAGGAGTACAATATATGATTTTTCAGCTTCTCATGATCAGTTTATGGGAGAGGTTGTAGAGTTAGGGTCCATTTAGATTATAAGTAAGTGATAACATCTCCAGAATCATGAGAACTTCCCGAGTTCATACAGCAGCCGCTGGTTTATCTTCCAGCTTTTCTTCAGCCATCAGAACACCACAGGTTATTGTTAGTATTTGCTTGTCCACAGCTCTGTCCTCTCCTCTGGCTTGTAAACTCCTTGGGGATAGAGACAGGGTGTCACCTGGCTTCTTAGCTCCAGGGCTTGCATGGTTACGTGGCCCACAATAGTGTTCCACAAATGTTTGTTGACATCTTAGCAATTTTGTCAGACTCAATGTGTGCCTTGTGAAGCTTAAAATAGTGATCTCCGTTCTGGGATCTGATGATTGCACTGGCTGTGAAGGGGCATGGTTGGGAGCTATTTCGTGTTCTTATTGGATGATATGCTGTATATAGTTTGAAGGTCACATTTTACATAAAAGGAAATATCTCAGTTGGCTAATATAAGTCATTCAGAGCAAGTTTGCTTATGTCTAATAAAATTATACAATGCATGAAGCTACAGGAAACTCACATTCTGCCTATCCTCCTTTTCCAGCTAAACTGGGCTCCAAGAAAGGAAACAGCCTTCTCTCTCACAGCCTGCCACTTTTAAACAATCTCAGAGGCCTATTCCCCATGGGCTAGACTTTGGCAGGACACTGCTGTTAGCTTGTGTACGGGGTCATGTGAAATACTGTGATCTGGACAGTCAGTGGTCTATTGTTTACTACTGGATACCACCTTTCTAATGGCTCCTGCATGGGAAAAGAAACCCCCATGTTTATTGCAACGGGGAAACAATGGAAATGGTCGGGGAAATTGTGCTACATACAACTATTTAAACTCCTGTATATTTATTCAGTTCTGAACAATTACTAGTTCAATACTGGGAGTTTATTGTGGTCTGGATTTCCCTATTACACACCCAACCATTTAGAAGCACAGCTGGAAATTTCCTTTTATATTGCATCATTCTACTCTCTAATAATGATGGATATACTAACCGACAAATCTGAGAAAGGCAGAGCATTGGTTTCACTTGAACATGAATTCTTTGTAATTACTTAGGAAGACAGTATAAAGTGCTGCCACCCATTGTTGTCTGTTGAGATTTTGCATTCTCTTTTTTGTCTTTCTTTCTTTCTTTTTTTTTTTTTAGGAAGATTGGCCCTGAGCTAACATCCGTGCCCATCTTCCTCTGCTTTATATATGGGACACCTGACACAGCATGGCTTGATAAGCGGTGCATAAGTCTGCTCCCAGGATCTGAACTAGTGAACCCTGGGCTGCCAAAGCAGAGCATGTGAACTTAAGCACTACAACACCAGGCCAGGCCCTGTGTTTTCTATTTAGCAAGAATGCCAAAGACTTTCTAGGGACCCACTACATAGTGATCCGGTTTAAAGGTAAATAGAAGATTTTACAGTACGTCACCTTGAAAGCCATAAATGCATATATCATCTTGCAGATGTACAAACAGTACAGGAAGGGTCGAGCCTCTAGCTTCAGGCAGAAGATGCAGATCTGAGATGACTTCTAGGCTTCAGAGACTCGGGAAGGTCAAATTTTCTTTGTAACACATTCTGATTATTTCCATCTTCTTATAGGCACTTCCTCTGCTTTGTCTAAGTTTGACATAAGTCTCTTTCACACAGGTGCTTGTCTTGGCAGACACAGAGGAAGTTAGGAAACTGGGCCAATGAGCACATTTTGAAAGTACTGAAATTTGATCATTGTATTTATTCTTTTTCATAGGAGAGGCAATAAAAACCATCTTAGAGATGAATTGAGATTCTGGTCTTCTCTAAGATGAGAATATATATATATATATATATATATATATATATATATATATATATATATATATAAACTAGTCTATCAAGTCTTGACATTTTCTATTTCTCTATCTTGACCAGAAAAATAGTAAAACAAAAGAAGTCATTTATCATCAGTTCAATAAACTTCAGTACATCATTGTCTTGGTACTTTGTAACTAAAACTTAAAAAAGAAACCAAAACTCTCTTTATAAGACAGTGTCCTGGACCAGGTGTCAAAAAATATGTGTTGCTTCTAGTTCTTTCATTAACTAGCCAGTATAGTGGACATATTGTTTAATTTTACAGCTTTTATAGCTGTTGAGATTGGGAACATTCTATACTAAGGGCACAAAAGACTTGAAAATTAGGCAGCAAATTTAAAAGTTGCAAGCATATTAAAAACAGAAAACAATTAAGGGGTAGCCCAGTGGCATAGTGGTAAAGCTTGCGTGCTCTGCTTTGGCAGCCCTGGGTTTCCAGGTTCGGATCCCAGGCGCAGACGTAGTACTGCTCGTCAAGCTACACTGTGGCAGCATCCCACATAAAATAGAGGAAGATTGGCACAGGTGTTATCTCTGGGCCATCTTCCTCACACACAAGAAAAAATGAAAAAACAGGAAAAAATTGTTTCCTAAATGAAACCCATTTCAAAGAACATGTTTATCCAAATCTAGCACAGTATACCTCAAAGTTTAATTGATTTCTTCTTTTTCCTGATCTCCTATTCTCACTCAGTAGCAGGAGAAAAAAATAAACTTAAATTGCCCACTCAGGGTAACTATGTCTTTGTGGTTTAAAACAATCACTTCTCAGTCCCTACAGGATTTAGGTCTGTCAGTTCTGGGGTCTTCTCACCCACCTTGTCCTATACTTTCCACGATGAAGTCTTTAAGAAGTTCGTATGCCATACTGCTATGGTTTGACAGAAAGATGTCTGATACATGTGTAGTCCTACTGTGGTCACTACTGTCTCGATGTCACTGGATTGATTGGCATCTGTTGAGCTGTGGCTGGTTTCACCTATTTTTCAGATGTTGTGCTGGAACTGAACACTGACGGCCCGCATTTCTGACGTAGCCCATCTTCTCTAGGTCTCATGCTAGCTCCTTGTCCCAGCCCTAGATCTCTTTGGGCCTCAGGTCTTTTGCCCCTCACTCCCAACCCCAACTGAGGCACACGAGAACTTCTGTATTTCCTCGACGGTATGTATGAGACATGGGGAGCCAGAAGTGCTCCTACTTCCAGCCATTCAGCATGGAGTATCTCCAAGGGCAGACTCCTCAGGCTCTGTGCCGTAAAGCAGGGAATTAACCCCACTATAACTGGGTGCTTATACCACTGCCCATTGCTTTCTCCCACATCTCCCTGTCTTCACAGATCTTTTCTCTCTCTTTTCTCTTTGCCTCCTTCTCCTAGCAACAGTAAGGTAAGAATTTCCTTTACATCACATCATATGATCTCCCTTCCTTTTCTATGGGATAATCTAGGGTCAATTCTTTAAACTTGGGTTCTTGATATATATTACAGGTTGAATAATAATAAATTTCCATTTTTGTAGGTCGAAAATGAGTGAATATTTCATGGGATTCAATCTAGGAGAATATGACTTTGAGAGTGTGAGAAAATTATTCTTCCTCCTCAGAGCCCAATTTTCAAAACTATTATCTTCCTATGAAGCTTAAAAATCTCAGTTTGAATGCCAAAGCCAAATAATTATTCTTTCTAATAAACACTCGCTAGTCTGCTCTACTCTGGGGAGTAAGCCTCAGTCTCAAGGTCTGGACTTAATGGCAAAAGGAAATTCGAGGGAGAAATAAAAATAAAACTAAATTACTGAGATGAGAAATTATATCAGAAGATATTTCAAAACTATTTTTCTACCGCTACAAAAATTCAAATCAGAAATCAGTGTAATAGTTCTAAGTTTTCCTTAAGAAAGTGATATGATAGCACTAAATTGTTCACATTTTATCAGGAAGAAGCAGTGTTAAAATTAACTTCCGATCTAATTTATTTAAAGTTTTTATTCTGTTTTGAGAAAGTGAAAGATGAGACAAGAATGACTGGTAATGTTATCTTATGAATGATATTCCTCTATACTTCTCTAATATTTTAAATTAAAAAAAAAAGCTTTTTCATTTAGTTCTTAGTAAAAATCTGTAGACCTCTAAGGTCTTAAGTGTGAAACTGATTTGGCCCAAGTCAAAGAGCTGTTAAACTACGTGACCAAGGAAATGACTGGGCTTAGACTATCTATGTGTTGTAAGTATTTCCCTACTCAAGCTCATCATCTGTCCTGGGAAAGAAACATAAAGTTAGCTGTCCCAGAGGTGAACAAGCTGTGAGATGCGTATAGTCAGTGTGTGTGTAAGATGAGGCATTGGATGGTGTGACTCTTCTATAGGAGAGCAAAACGATGGCATTAAGCCACACTGAGTTGTGATTATATTCTCAGAAAGCACGAACCCTAAATTGACAATAATCTCCTGCGTTTCTTCACAAATATACTTCCTATTTATTGCCACCAGGTTACCCTATCTGCAGAGTTTATACGTCATTCCTATTGTGTCTAGAAAGATAGAATGCTACAGGTTATTGAATCAAACATCTGGATTGTCACTGCATATTAATTCAACTGGTTATAAAGGGACTAAGGATTCTCATAGGTTTCCTTAGCTGTGCCATTTAGAGAAGAGTCACCATCATATCAAAGATTTTTGGTGACACATTTTCAGCTTTAGCTGCTGGTGGTATACTTAGAAGCTTAAAACCTTTTGAAGTAAAATTGAGGTAAAATTTTCAATTACTTGAAATAGCTGATTAAGATACAGCCAATTTAAAGAAAAAATTTTAACATCTGGCTATATCAGTCTCTCAAGAAAGAAAATAATTGAAAGATTTTATCACATATCTAAAAATACTGTGATACTGTATTTTTATAATAGTTAAAAATTATATATTTTTATAATTATATTATTAAAGAGTCTCTAAAGTTTTTCTAAAAGAGAAAATTTGAAAAAAAAAATTGCCGCTATATAAAGTATTTGTTTGTGTTGCTCTAAAAGGACGACAATGACTGCTAACTTGTATGTTAGAGGGACTTTACTTATTGATGTGATTCCTCTCGTAAGTGGCAAGTCAGATGCATATTTCCAAATTCAAAAGGAGTGGCACATTAGAAAAATAAAGGCACTGATAGAAGTTCTCAGTGGTAAAATGATGGGATTTTTTTCAAAATCACAATGAGAAAACACTTCACACCCTTTAGGATGACTATTATCAAAACAAACAAAGGAAAAACACCCTCCAAAATCACAAAAAGTACCAAATGTTGGCAAGAACATGGAGAAATTAGAACCCTTGCACATTGCTGGTGGGAATTCAAGATGGTGCAGCTTCTGTGGAAAACAGTATGGCAATTCCTCAATGAAGCATCAAATTACCATATGATCCAGCAATTCCACTCCTAGGTATATACTCAAAAGAATTGAAAGAAGGGACTCAAACAGATATTAGTATACCAGTGGTCATAGCAGTACTATTCACAATAGCCAAAATGTGGAAACAACCCCTAATGTCCATTGACAGGTGAATGGCTAAACGAAATTCGGTATATACATACGATGGAATATTATTCAGCCTTAAAAAGAAAGGAAATACTGACACATGCTACAACAGGATGAACCTTCAAGACATTATGCTTAGTGAAATGAGCCAGACACAAAAGGACAAATATTATATGATTTGACTTATAGGAGGTACCTACAATAGTCAAATTTATAAAGACAGAAAATAGAACAGTGGTTACTGAAGGCCAGGGGAGAGGAGTTATTGTTGACGGATATAGTGTTTCAGTTTGGGATGAGGGGAAAGTTCTGGAGATGATGGTGGTGATGATGGTTGCTTAACAATGTGAATGTATGTAATGCCACCAAATTGGACACATGAAAATGATTAAAACGGTGAATTTTATGTTATGTATATTTTACCACAATAAAAAAAAGATATGATTTTTTGATCATGTAAATCTAGCCTGCCCTTAACAAAATAGCTGCTTTCTACCTGCCTGTAGATTTGCCCTCAGGTATTATCTCTTTCCCTATTGGCTACTTGGAATACATTACTCACTTTCTGAAGTCCTCAATTTTCTCTCCCATCAAATGAAGGAGAGGAATTGGGTAATCCTTGGCTTTTCTTGAGTTATTATTACCTTGGATGATTAAATGGAGAATATTAAGACATTACTCTATTTAAAATAGATGATACTTTTGGTTTACTTTTTTTGAATTCCAATCCTCTTAGGAAAGCATTACAGACTGTGAATTTACTTTTCCTTGTCACTTTTACCTTTTGATGGGCATAAGCATGCTGTTTTGCTAAAGTTCATTAAGATCTTGGCAAATACCTTAAACGTAAAATATTGATAGAGAAAAGCAATTTTTATCATGTAAATATAAATTTTCATCATATGAACTTGACATGAAAGCATAGTATCTGCATTATCATTACCAGTCAATGACAGAAAAACAAAAATATTATTTCTTAAGAAAATGTAAAACTTTTTATTTTCTAACTTAAAATCCATTATTGTTTGATGTAACCAACACAAATAAAAGGAATAGTCATTTATATGATATTCAATATTTTCCCAAGTGCTATATAAAATTCTATATCTCCCAATTGAATGTACACGGAAATTGAAGCATAAAAGGTGCCGCCTAACGGTTTGAGAAGAGAGAGAGAATTTGAAAGTAGTTTCCATGTTAAACTTGACAGGTTGGATCCTTTGTCTCCCGGGATAGCCTTATTCTAAATAAGTATACTAGTCAGGATAGACTTGGTTTGTCCACAGTAACAAATAAACCTGGAAAGTTCAGTGGCTTAAAACACAAAAACTTATTTTTGACTCATGCAAAAATCTTTTAACAAATGTAGTGGTTCTCCAGGCAGCTCCTTTTCAGCAGAATCAGGGATCCAGGATGCTTGTATCTTGTGGCACCACTGTCTCAACATGAGCCTTCTAATTTACCCAGGCGGAGAATGAAAGAGCTGGGGGCGGGGGTGTGTGTGTGTGTGTGTGTGCAGGGGCATTTCATTGTGTCAGCCTGAAACAGGGCATATGTTACTTAAACTCATCATCCATTGGCCAGAGAAAATCATATGACCCTACCTAACTGCACAGAGGCTGGGAAAGGTGAGGGACATCGGTGTAATTCAGTGAGCATTAAATGTCTCTGCCAAAATAAAGTTCTTCAGTCTGAGCCATTCCAAATGGTGTGAACTGACCATTTCCTGAGAATCTAGGCCACAGGATGCATTACAGTGCCAAAATGGCTGCTGTATTAGTTTTCTATTGCTGCCTACTAATAAATTACCACCAACAGCAGCTTAAACAACACAAATTTACTATATAACAGTCCTATAGGTCAGATGTTCACCATAGGTCTTACTAGGCTAAAATCAAGTGACGGCAGGGCTGTGTTCCTTCTAAAGGCTTTAGGAGAGAATCTGTTTCTTGCTTTTTCCATTTTCCAAAGGCTGTCTACATTCCTTGGCTCCTGGTTCCCTTTCTCTATCTTCAAAGCCAGTAATGTTGCAACTCTCTGACCTTTCTTCATGATTACGTCTTCCTCTGACCACAGCCAGGCAAGGTTCCCTGCTTTTAAGGACTCTTGTGATCACATTGGGCCCACCCGGATAATCCAGGATGATCTCCCATCTCAAGGTCCTTGACGTGAATCACATCTGCACAGTCCCTTTTGCCGTGTAAAGTACCATATCACAGCTTCTACAGTTTAGGATGAGGACGTCTTGAGGGTGGTCATTATTCTACCTATCACAGCCACTTTTTATCTTGATGAAATTCATTCACTTAAATTTAATGTTAATAACTGGCTGCTACCTTAGAACAAAAGAGTTTTCAGTAGACATTTGCCTTTCTTGATTTTTTTGTGTGTGTGTGAGGAAGATTCACCCTGAGCTAACATCCGTTGGTGATCTTCCTCTTTTTTCGCTTGAGGAAGATTAGCCCTGAGCTAACAACTGTGCCAGTCTTCCTCTATTTTGTACGTGGGTGCCACCTCGGGATGGCTGATGAGTGGTGTAGATCCACACCTGGGATTCGAACCCATGAACCCGAGCCCCTGAAGCAGAGCACATGGAACTTTAACCACTTGGCCAAAGGGCCAGCCCCACTTTGAATTTTATTTCTCTTAAAAACTATTGGTTTAGATTTGGTCATGTAAGATAGGACTTGAAACTAAGTTTTTAGCATTCCTATTTGCAGTGAACAGCTACTTTTTGTTTGTCTGTTTCTGTCAGGTAATATTATTATTAGTAATACCAGCGCAACTTTGTTTGGGTAAATCTCCCCTTTTCTGCTCTCAGGCTATATGACTTGGGTGCAGCTGAACTTACTTAGGGCTCCACTGGTGCCCCCATAAGCCAAGTGTGCCAATCCCAAACTTTAAATCATCCAATCACAATGATTCATTCAAAAAATTCCCCCAAGAGAGTGAATTGCAGGACTTAGATGAGATTGCTCTGAAAGAGGAGTTCTCATCCCACTGGGTTGCTAAGCATGTACAGTGCAAGTGTGGAGCTGCTGGTGTACACCATGATCCAGCAAGCGAAAGAGCGTGCCTGAGAATGAACCCACTGTAGAGGAAAGCAGGCTTGGAAGACAGAGACAGAGTCTGGACATCCACGCATCAGGATCTAGCCATGTCTGAGATTTTTGTTACAAAGGTCTATACATTCTCTATTTTGTTTAAGCAAGTTTAATTTGGGTTTCTGACACTTGGCCACCACATGAGCCTTGGCTAGTAGAGGCAATAAAGTTCAATAGAAGTAATAAAGTGAAACTTACATGCTCCCAAACAACTCCAGGTAAGTAAAAATTTTGACGACAACGCTCAAATTAATTGCTGAAGCGCTAGGGTACTTCACAGGCTCTACCTGTCCAGAATAACTGATGTCATCAGTTATAAAAATAACACTGCTAATTGCCCGGTAGATTATTCTCTCTGCGATGCCATATATGCCCAGAAAATTGTCTCCAGCTGCGGCAGGCAGCAATCCTTGTGGGTATTTGCTTACTTACTGCAGGCTGTTGAATGCTCTCCTGAAGACCAATCCAACAGCAGATATATCACCTGACTTTCACTGCCAAGGATGATATATGTTCCACGAATGCACACGGATGGAAGGCATGTGAAAACCGGGGGTGATGATGAAGTAAGGAACATTTATGAAAGTAAATGAAACATTTATGAAAGAGCATTTAATCAACAGTTTGAATGAGGACAGGAAGTTTTTTTTTAACAAGCATGTTGTGAATGTCAGGACCCAGATCCAAGAATGGAAAAAACTGTTTTATAGCTTCCTGCTGTTATGTTCTTTTTAGACTATTTGGTTATTATCGTAAAAAGAAAGATTTGTATTTCTCAATAGTTATTCTCTTATATATACAATTTATTCATCATATGTGGGATCCCCATAGTACTGAAATTTAAAGGATCTTATTAAAATAGCAGGACACAAAATATAGTATTTTCACTATAAAAATATGTATGCATATAAATGTATTTACGTAGAAAGAGCTAATATGAAAAATATTTTGTTGGGGCAGTAGATTATGGGTAACTTTTGCTTAAAATTTGATTAATATTATTGATGAAATATTTAAGTACTATATTTTTAGTACAGATAAAAATAATCATCTTATGTGTAAAAATGTTTATCAAAATATCCTCTGAGTATGTGGATGTGTGTAGCAGCTTCATTGTGGGTCATTGATTTAAAGTGGGCCATCATTAATTTTCAAGCAGTGTTGCCTTTCTGTTATTCCGATGACGATTTTTCCCTGACCTTTGGTTCCCAAGGGTCAGAATTAACATGTTCTTGGGAAACTGTTCTAGTTTTTCCTCTTAAATTCCCTAATGACTTCTCAGCAGCTGTAGAAGAGGTGACATAAAGACGAAATAAAGTTATTTTGTCTCGATCCCCTTGTTCCAGCCATCAAAGAAGGATAAGGTTCTGGGAATCACTTCTTGGACTGCTTGCCGACAGCTCTTTGGTGTACTTAGAGGGAAGGACCATAAGCTTTCCCCAAGTCCCAAGAGACTAAAAGTAGCCATTTGCCATATTAGAGTTGCTGCATTTCTAACTTGAATTTTTTTCTGAATTGAAGTAAATTGGGCAGAAGAAGTTTCCAGAAACATCTGGTGGCAAGTCTGATTTTTCAGAGGATGCTGGTCCCCCTCATCACAAAACACAGAAGTCTCTCAACCAGGGGTTGAAAATGAAAATTCCTGCATTGGCCAGTCAGCTGAATGTAAGTGAGTAAAGGGGGCCAGTGAAGATGGTCGTGAACTCTGGTACACACACCCCATTGGAAGGAGGCTGCCACATGGCTCTAGCCATTCCTCCCTGTGCGTGAAAAAAATAAAAATTTGAATTGCTAAAATGCAAAATCTCTGGATATTTCAACTTTGAGGAACAATTCTAGGCAAACTTTTGACTAGTTTTATTAAAACAACAATTTAAAAGCCTTACCAAGATGGAATCAAACATTGAAAGCCCAAACGGATGCAAAACATTGGTTCTAACACTTTAAGTGTGCACAAGAACTGTGTGGAAGCTTACTAAACATGTGGATTCTAGACCCTCCCCAGAGATTCCGAGTCAGTGCATCTGGGATGGGCCCAGCATTCTGAGTTTGTCTCTCTCCTTCAAAGTAATTTTGATGCAGATTGACCTCAGGCTCATTCTTTGAAACCCTCTGTCTTAAAAGATATAGAATGAAGGATTGGACAGAACTTTTTAGGTGTTAACTGGTAGCTAGTAAAGGGGATCAGAACATGCCACCCCAAAATATGCTGCTTTGGCATATTGATTATTTTGAGAAACGGCAGATGCAGTAACAGCTCTCTGCCTTCTCCGTTTCCTGCTAAAAGCGGAACATAAATTTCCAGTAAGAAAGATGCCCTCCCTGTACCAGAAAGAGAACATTCTTTTCACTGGTCACAGGCCGTGGATGCCAAGATGAATCTATGCAAACAAAGCTTACTAAATAACCTTTCTCTTCCGTTCGTTTCTCCCAAATATTTACCTTCCTACAATTTGCTACTCCTAGAAACCCACACTCCTTTTCCTTTGTCTCCAATTTATTGCCCTTTGTTAAAATGGTGTTTAAGCTCTTGGGCTTAACCACTTTGTTGGGGTGTTCATTTCATTCCTATGGAGCCCCCTATGTTACATAAAAATAGTAACATCAAATAAATTTGTATGCTTTTCTCCTGTCAGTCTGGCTTTTGGCAGTTTAATTCACAGGCTCCAGTCTCTATGCCTAAGAGAGCAGAGGGCTGTCTTCCTCCCCTGCGCTAGCATTCACCTAGTTGAGGAGTACACTATCTGCCAGCTCCCTGACCGCCTTGCCTAAACCGTTGAAGACCATCATGTATCTGGGGCGCAGGACTGAGCCTCCAGCTCCCTGGGCAAGATGCACGTGCTCAGGGAGGTCGGGGAAAGCTGCTCTTTGTTTGTTTTTGCAGGACTAAGGCTGGGGATGGTTCCTGGTTAGTATTGTCCACTTGAGACTTTGGCCTCAGCACAGGAAGGTGCTCCAAGGACTTTTATAAAAAAGAATACTTTGAAGGTTTCATCCTGCTCACTCCAATGTCCTCGTTTATACGTCATTTCACTTGACATGTTTCCATGTTGAGAAAATAAGGTTACTCATCTCTCCTCTGATTCTCTGTGGTCGACCAACTACACCCAAATGTACACTGGTTACTTCAGGTACTTGGAGAGTTGGTTTGTCAGAGCTTACAAATATGACAATTAGGAAATGATAAAAAATAGAACATAACCAAGGGCCAAAAGAGGAAGCACGTGATCTGGGCTACAGTAGGTCAGTCAGGGACCAAATTAAAAGAGGACTGGAATCTTGCAATAGCTTCAGGGTGGTGGGGTTTGAGAGGAACCATCAGAAATGTGTGGCATGGGGATAGATAAAAGGTAAAGAAGGCCTGACCGACTGATTTGGAGCATGGACAAAGATTCTTCGATGCCATGCCCTTCCCCTAAGCTTTCTCTGAAGCTGGCACAGAAACAAACTTCTTCTCTTCTCTCAATCCTTCAATAATCACTTACTTGTTTTTGGTTTAATTTTAATTGTGTTTGCTTTTCGTGTCTAAACTAATGACTCTCCAATTTTCTCTATTAATTTTCAGACTATTTATGTTTGTTTACTTTTCTAATCAGTCAAATTCAGTAGGGACCTAAATATGGTTTATAAGGTGCTCATCACTTCGCATATGTATTTTTTTATCAGCAAGAACTCTTACTAATCATTAATAAAAATACAAATGAGAGCTAGTTTTGGTAATATCTTCCTAAGCATTCTTTCTTTGGCCTAGGTCTATCCAGAATACTAACCACGAATCACTGATGACTCTTCATGCCACCCCAATTTTCAGAATGATTGATTTTTCCCATTTGCAATGGAATGATTTTTCATGCCATTACCTAGAAATGTTATTATTTAGCAAGACAGTTTAATGTCTTGAGGAACATTTCAGGGAAACAACACGCAATGAGTTTTATTACATAAACTTCATGAAAGCAAGGAACACATCTTTTTTGTTTACTGCAAGTAGATGCTCAATTTTATTGTGTGGAATAAAATGAATTATAATTTAAGTCATGTCTTATTGTTTAGACTGATTTATCTTTCTGCTTAAAAAATTACTTATACAGACTAAAACATTTTTTTTAACCAAATTAAGTGTTCTCTGGGAAGAAACAAGTTTATTCTGAACCTGGAAGTTAAAGTTTTTTCTCAAATCAGTCATTTTTCAGAAGAGAGATCAACTATTTAGTAAGACTTGAGCCACACAGCAATGTCAACTTTTATACAGCACTGGTTAATAAAGATTTTTAAGAAAACCTAAATAATTATTAAATAGACTGGTTGGATATACCCCTTTCACTTGTGAGCTAAGCCGGGAGGAAGCCAAGCAATTCTGGCCATGAGGTTGTGGCTCAGGAACTTTGTCAATTTATCTGAGTCATAGGTGCATTTATGAGAAGACAATATTTAATGTGCCTTCCTCTTTTGTCTTCCTGAATCCAGAATCATCTGTACTAGTTCATTCTAAGCATTTGTCTGCCTGAGGAGAAATTGGAATTTGTTACAAAGAAAATACCAAAAGGCTATACTCAGCTTTTGACCTTCAAAAGTGAGTTATGCAGCAAGCCATGTGTGGCTGATCATGTTTTCCAAAGATGGCCACAGCAATATGTCCCATCCCACATGCTCTTCTGAAATGTGAACTAGCCGCATGCCATCAAAAGGTGGAATCTAATTCTCCCCTTGAATCTGGACTGGCCTTAGTGACTCTCTTAAAACTAATAGAATAAACATAATTCTGTTTTTCTTGTACACCTGAGTTTAGGATGAGTTGAAATATGCAACCCTGCTTTCTATGTGTAGCATGTCTTAGAGGAAGAGACTCCTCCAGGGAAAGGAAGGAACACTTGAGGCATGGGAGTTTCCATATGCTTTCTCCAACAAAATCTTACGACACTAATCCAGTTTTAGAGCAATGGAGAAACTGAGGCACAGCCAAGTATTAGGATTAGCAGAGCTAGGATTGAGATCCCTGTTTTTCTGTTTCTCTCCACTCTCCATTCTTTCTCCTGAGAATTAGATATTCCAGGCAATGTTAAAAAGTCTCTGACAAATAATGGATAAACTGCATGTTATGCTAAACACCTGTGAACGCAGGTGCCTTTTGGAACTGGCTCGGCAGCTTTCTCTGGGGATCTGAAGCCACTACTTAAGTGTCAATGGAAACCTGAATTTGAAGGTGACCACCGAGGAGACCTGCCATCCCACACAGAGCTCAGAGCCCAGGCCCCCTTGCTATGCCCATTGCCATTCCCACTGAACAGCCACAGATCCAGGGTATTTGGGTAAATATTCAAAGATAGATGTGCAGGTTCTTTTGAGAACTTACTGTAGTTTTGAAAACACTACAAATAGTGAATCTGGTGCTGCAAGCTCTAGATCAGGGCTGAGTCTTTAAGCTGAGCTTCCACAACACACAGCTGAGCTTTGAATTAGCAGATTCTCTGCTGAGTGATTGGGTCTGAACGGATAGCCGTTTAAGGCTCCTTTTTCTCATTGATCATTTTTATCATTCTTTTTTTTTTTTGTTTATATGACGATCTTTTACACTTATGGCTGGCAGTGGAGAGGCTGTGTTTATGCCCTGTGAGTTCAGAAGTAGGCCTTCAGCTTGTTGACACTGCAGCTTTAAGACTAAGCCAGTCCTCCTGTTATCCCAGAAATTGTCTCTCCACAAGCTTCCTCTCCTGGAAACACTGTGTGCATTAATGGGGGCTCAGTGAGCAGCCTCGGAGCAGGGCCTCTGTTTCTGCTTCTGAAGGTGCCTTACCCTTTTTACCACTTGTCTTGAACACCCTTCTCTCCTCAGGCAAATGTCTGTTTAGAATGGTTGCTTTCGGTCCTCTTTTCACCTCTGACTTCAAGCATTTTTGTTTTATTGGAAAAAATTCCCTCCTACATTCCCGCTCCCTCAAAATGCAGAACACAGAAATAAAAGCATAATTCTAATTTTTGGTCTGGAGTCTAAAATTATTAGCATTCTATAACATTTGTAACTAAATTTCAAAAGACGTCTGTGACTCATTCCCCAGTCATCATATTTTTATTTTCTTCCTAAAAAGCATCTTGACTCTAAGAAACCCACTCTCTGGCTGTTATCACTGCCCTGGAATCCAGGCACCACAGAGAAAGTAAAACTGAGGTCAGGGACCCGTGCTCACAGTGCAAGTCTGTCTTCATTAGATATGACCCATGTGCCCCAGAGCCACAGGCCTTGTTTAGAAAACTGTAATTTTGCCCTAAGTACTAAATTACTACAGACTTACCCTGGAACCATTTTGGCCAGAGTGACCTCCATCTTTCTACCCTCCCTCCCGCAACCCTGTGACCCAGTGAGACACTGCTGAGGAGGGAGACCTGGGAACGAGCTTCCCAGAAGGCTGGTCCTTCCACATCCTGGGTATTTTATGGGGTTGAACAACTTTTGTGCCTTCTGTGCTGTGTTAACGCCCATGTCCTCCCTCTCCCGCGTGCTCCTTCTCCCCCCCCCCCCATTCCTGCAAAACAGCACGACTTCTTGGTGCCTAAAGTAAGGCAGGATCTCAGGGGTTTTTTCTTTTCTTAAATTACTGCACCTGTAAACAAGCCCTCTCTTATATAGGGAGCTCTGAATCAAGTCACTATCCCAGCTCTCCTCCTCTATTAACCAATATTTGGACCATATTAGGAACTCTTTCAGCCCATTAAAATATTCTCTAGCATGTTCTTAAGCTATCCAGTTCCTAAGTTCCTATGTTAACGATAAAGCTGGATTAACTCTTTTAACCTGTTACTGTTATACGACCCAGTACTTAAGCTTCTCATCTGATATCAGGGAGGGTCTAAATTACTTGATAGAATCATGTCAATTAATTACTTCTGCAGCACATTAGCTTATGTTCAAGTATTATAAAAGTTACTTTTGAAGTAAAATACATACAAAGCTGGAAGATTCTTAAATATTTTCACGTTCTCAACTGATTTTTTAAAAGTGCTCTCATAAAGTAGAACATCCATTCTAATGCAAAATTTTGAAAGATAAAAACGAGTAAGAAAAATTCTCTAAAGGCTACTTCCTAGGAGGAAAACAAAAAAGAAAACACTATATATGCAACGGTGTTATTCCACATATACACAAGGTTGGTTTCCATTAAATAATGTCAAAAATCCGCCAAGGCCTTACCTCTCCTTTTAAGAGTGGCCTGATTAGATATGCGGGCTTTCACATGAGAATTGCTCTATTATAAGCACTTATCAACTGAAAGTCTAAACTTTCACATTCAGAACCATCCTACTGGGAATTCAACTCATTGCTTTAATGGAGTTTTTCTTCTTCTCTATCTTCTGTAATGTGGTGTTACTTCTGTAGAGTTTCAGTATGGATTAATTGTGGGCAGACAACATATCCCTTTTTGATAACCTCTTCCTCCTAGGAAACTAATTTTTTGTTTGTTCTTTTACCTCTTTTTGGACTGAATATAGATTTTTTTCTCTTTAAAATCACTTTAAATAAGATAAACAAATGGATTCTGATATTATATAGCATTTAAGATCTAGTTCAATTAGGGGAATCAAATAATGGTCACATGTGAGGGAACTACTGTGTAACAGTGTTTATCTTACTTTTTTAGTCATATTAAAAGTCTATTTAAAAAGTACTAGAGGATATACTTTTAAAGAACACAAATTTTATGGAAGAATCATAAAACAACTTGATCTGAAGTTTCAAACTAAAGTTATAAAAACTTCTAGTACACTTGGTTCATAAAGGAAAAGTTCATTTTACAATTTTAATTGAATTTTTTTCAATTCAAAGGAAACATTCTTTAGAAAAAGGAGCTAAGTCAGTAGAGTGGGTAGGAGATATTGTATATTAGTAACCTAGTCACCATGGTAAAAAACATTCGTATTGAACAATTACATTTAGCTAATTAAATTTAGATCCTTTGTACTGTACCAGTCATGATATCTTGTTTGGATTTTTCTTTCATAAATCACAAAGCAGAGAACACAGAAAAGGAAGGAAAAGAATCAGGGACCACAGGAAACTTGCATTCTCTGAATGAAGGGGACAGAGTACCATGATTAAGTTCTGGAACTTAAGACCAGAACTGAAAAAGTGAATGTGACTTTTTCCCTGATGAGTAAGTGTAATAAATCATCGTGATACTTGTCAAAAATGCAAATTCCTGAACCTCAACATAGACTACTAAATCAAGACCTCTTTGAGAAAGGCCTAGGACTTTAAATTCCACTAATTCTCCAAGTGATTCTTATGTATGTTAACATTTGAGGTCCAAATAAAGCCTATTTAGAGACATGAAAAAAAAAATCATACAAGCCAATTGCCTGATAATAATTAGGCATCCTTCTAAGACTATGTTTGTAACCTAAGATGAAGCTAAGCAGCAACTGATAAACAGTTATACTTTGTCTGAGGTTCCACAACTTTTTACCTCAGTATTCCGTTTCTTATAAATCTTGCTCTAGATTGTATTTTTGTGCTTATTTCATTCTTAGAGCATAGCCAACAAAGCAATACTCATTAAAGACTTTCTAAAATGGGAAGAGGTATAGTTGACTAGGAGATCTGGGTTCTAGAACTAGCTTCAGTCTTTTGATCTCTCTGAGCTTTATTTTTTTCTTCCAACGAATGTGGGTTTGGACTATATCAGGAGCTGTGCAGGTAAGGCCAGTGAATGGAACTGGCCTGGGTAGCTCCATCAGGAGTGATGGGAGATGGGGCTCCTGAAGAGAGCTCATTGCATTTAAGGGGGCCGCCACTGTTCAGCTCTAACCAAAGGTTGCCAGGCAAGAATTCAGACCCAGGATTGCCAGAATGTCCAGCTTTTCAAGGGAGGCTGGAAGTTCTGCTCAGAATGTGAAATCTCCTGATTGTTAAATGGTTGAAAGTATTGCAAAATATCTAATATATAGCACAGGCCAATACTTTAAGGAATAAACAGAACACTTTGTTTGGCTAGATTTAGCCTATAGGCTAATTTGTGGCCTTGTTAAGATCCTTTCTATTTCTAAAATCCTATATATGTCCTACCTTTCTCAGCTATCCAGATCCACGTTACCGTAGTGGTAACTCTAGGCACCTAAGACAACATAAGTAGTAACTAGGAGAAGCTAGTTACAGAGTATTTCCTTATAGACTTAATTCTACCTCAGTGTAAAAGATTTATATTAATTTTTAAAGGGATGATCCTAAGAAGGTATTCAAAAGAACAGCTGACTGGCTATGGAAACTTAAATTGTCCATTCTCATTGAACACGTCATGGCTAATGACTATGTCTATGTGAGTGAGTTAGAATTAGATAGGACTAAAGGATCTGAGCAATCAGATTGCCTGTGATTCATTAAGTCCATCCTGTAAGTGGCAGGGCCTATTTTCCATATCATGAGACTTACAATGGAGATAACTAACTAGGACAAATAAACATTTCAGCTGTTTCCCTCTTTTACAAATTATAAAGCCTTCAGGAATCTTTCTTTACTTCTCTGTATAATTCATTCAATCTTTGAAGGTTTAAAGTTTTCTTTTCTGCCTTAAATGTTAGATAAATCTAATGCAATTTTGCTGAATTCAAAAAAAAAAAATAGGCCATAGGCCATTGTATAATTTACAAAAACCATTCTGAAATACAAATACACAACATTGACACTCCAACCCCACACGTATTTAGGTATGAAAGATTCAGTTCAGAAAGATTCCTTCAGTTTTACCTAGAAGTGTTTTCCTGAAGTTATTAGGTTTCTACCCCTTGTGTTGAACTATCGTTTGCTACATTGAAGTTCCGGAAAAATTTGGAAGTTCTATTGGTATTTTATATAATACTGACTCATTTGATATTTCTGGATTATTAAAGGCCTATGTATTTATAGAAGAGTATACCATTCTCTCTGCTCACTCTTTTTTTGGGAAGAGATGTACTGATTGAGGATCTCTAAAGGTATATGGAGGACACACTTGGATTAAGTTTGGGCATGCTTGTTCTGCCACAAATCCCAGAATTTTGGTTAATGAGACCTAGCACTTGTTGATTCTCTATGTTCCAGATGCTTTAGGCACATTACTCCTAATCTCACAACCACCCTGCAAAGTAGCTATTCCCATATTACAGTTGAGGAAATTGAGGCTCGAAGATAGTAAGGGGCTTGTCTGAGTAACTGAGCTGGGATCCGAACCTAATTCTGTATGGTTCCAAAGTCTATATTCTGTCCATTGCTTCGTGGTGCCTTCCAGTGCTGCAGAATAGACAGAGAGTTTTCTGGGCCCGTTTTCTGTCTGTAAAACATGGGAGTTCACAAGAAGATCACCAAGGTCTGTTTGACTTCAAACAACCGATAGTGATATTTTAGGGCTGTCTGCTGCAGAGAATATGACTCATTCTTTAGGCTTTGGATGGTTTCAGAGACCTCTGATCCTGGCTGAGATTTTCAAACAGGATGTTGACAGATACACGTAATATTAATCTTGTCTCCCATGGTATTTGGATTCCTGCCAATTCTTTGTCACTCAAAACAATGGAGAACATTATTTTCTCTTTTCTTTTCTTTTCACGTAAACCTACTCTATACTGTTTCTCTTCCTAACCCTGAGCCATGGGTTTATATTTAACCAGACTCTTGCCTTTAAAAAAAACTTTATTTGTACATGTAACCATCTATAATACAGATTTGTAAGTCCTTTTTTAAATCTATAATTATCTAGGTTCTCTTTAGAACATCAAATAAAACAATGCCACATCTTCATAAAGCTGGAGGATGATGATAAGATGATGTCAGAGGACCACTGCTAGTTGCCAAGTGAACTATTAGAGCTAGCAAAGATAAAAGTCAAATTCTCTCCATATCACCTATATATTGGAAATCTATGTACACACTTGTAAATAGTTCTGATTATAACGGGAATCAGATTATAATGGGAACATTTTGAGTTCACATAGATTCTTTTAAGGCATTTGGAAATCTAAGCTACATCTCAACTAATTTCAGCATCTTAGATACTAAACTTATTTTTATATGTTAGAAATTACTACATCTGTACTTTTCTGTACTGCTAGTCCCATCTAGGAATTAATCTTTCTGATGATTAGATTTACATGGTAACAAAACAAAATGATGACAACAACAAAAAACAACCCCTTAATTATCTCAGGATTGCCTACCTTTTCTTTTGAGATAATGAGGTTCTGTGATGTTTACTCTGTAACATAGGGGCTTTCTCCACTGCACCAAAAATGTAATAACATCAGATAATTGTACAACTAAATTCTGATATAAAGAATTTAAATGAAAATCTTCAAATATCTATTATAATAATTAATTGTCATAATTGTTATTATTCTTTCTAGCCTCTTGGCTTGTTTTAGGTTTGGTAATTTGCACATCTCCCGTTCCCATACCTGATAATGATACCCTGCTGAAAAACAACATTTGTTCACAGTCTTCTTTATACAAGTCAACAGTACTGGGTGCTATGGGAGGATACAAATAAGCTAAAGATGTAATGCATGCCCTCAAAGAGCAGGGAAGAAATGGACAAAAATTGTTATATAAGCTAAATATGGTAAATTGAAAGAGCATAAATAAGTGCCTAAGGGGGTCTGAAGAGCTGGCATTTCACCTGGGACTTGAACATCAGGAAAATTTCAGACAGGGACATAAAGAATTAGGGGAGGATGTTCCAGGCAAAAGAAATAAAATGAAGATCTTTATGACTTTTATCACTTGGTTCATTCTTTTTGAATTTTCTTCTGTATCCAACCCCCTCTCATGCATATCTGTTAACATGGTTAACTCACATTTATCATTTAAGATTCAGTGGGGGCCTCATCCTTCAAGAATCCTCCTCTATCCAGTAGGTTATGAATTCAAATTCAGTTGGGGATTAAGGAATATCCTTCTCAAATCTTCCCCATTTCATTGAATCAATCTCCTGTCAGTTATCTTCACAAGTTAGAATCCTAGGAATCATCTTTGTTACCTTCACTCTCTTCAACTCCATGTCCAATTCATCAGCATGTCTCCCTAATTCTATTTTCAAAATAAAGACTAAATTCATCTTAGATTTTTAAAATGTGGCATATACATACAACTGAATATTTAGCCGTAAAAAGGAATGAAATTTTAACATAGGCTACAATATGGATGGACCTTGAAAACACTACGCTTAGTAAAAATAAGCCAGACACAAAAGGACAAATACTGTATGATTCCACTTATAAGAAATGCCTGGAATAGACAAAATCACAGAGACAGAAAGTAGAATAGAGAATACGAGAGACAAGAAGGAAGGAGGAGTTATTGTTTAATGGGTACAGAGTTTTTGTTAAGGACGATGAAAAAGTTTTAGATATCAATAGTGGTGATGGTTACACAACATCATGAATGTATTTAATGCCACTGAGTTATACACCTACACATGGTTAAAATGATGAATATTTAGTTATGTATGTTATACCACAATAAAAATGTTAAAAAAAATTTTTTTTAATGTTTTAAAAGATTAAATTCATTCCTTCCAATTCTATTTCTCTGGTCCAAACCACCACCACCTCTCACCTGCACTATTGAAATATTCACATTTGATCCAATCCCTATCTTTACACATTCATCCCCTGCTACCTTCCCCCTCCATTTACTTCACTTCAAGTATATTACACCTATGATTATTACAAAAATACACCAAACTGTTTCCCTGAAACAGTTTTATATTTGCTATTTCCTTTTGGAATATGCTCTTCTTCTGCATCTCTATATGCTTCACTCCTCATAATTCATATTTCAGTTGAAATGTCAGCTCCTTCTTAAATAGGTTTTTGCTGACCTACCTCATCAATGTGTCCTCTATTTCTGTTCCAACCTATTATTTCATATCATAGAACTCCATTTATTTTCTTTATCACACTTATCCCAATTTGTAACTTTTCTTTTCACCAATTTGCTTAGCTTGAGTAACAGGGTAGGTGGTGGTGCCATTGCTTAAGCTGGGAGAAGATAGGGGGAGACCATGGTTGAAAGGTTAGATCAACAAGAGGATATATAAAGCGCACTTGCAAAAAATGAATCTGGAGTTAAAGGAAGAGAGTTGGACTGGAGATACAAATTTAGGAATTATCAGACTATAGGTGATATTTAAGGCCATGAGAAAAAATGAGACAATCCAGGGAAAGACTGAAGATTCAGAAGAGGGGGCTCTGGACTAGGTCTTGAAGATCTTTAGAGGTTCTATAAAGTAGAATTCAACAAATTAGACAGAGAAAAAGTAGCTAATGAGAAAGAAGAAAAACCAGGACTATGTGGTCTGATGTACGCCAAGAGTGGAGATGTGTCAAGAAGAAAGGAGTGGTCATCTGTGTTGTATGATGCTGTGAATTCAAGTAAAATGAACACAGAAAAGTTTACATTGGGTCTGACATCATGAAGATTGCTGGGGACCTTGATTAAAGCACTTTCTGTTGAATACGATTCTCTAAATGGGCTGGGAAGAACAGACTCAGGTGGATTCAACAGCACATGGGAGGGATGTGAGGAAGTGAAGACATTGTGTGGGGTTGTTTACCTTAGAATAAGAGTGGGACAGAGGTACTGAACAAAGGGGAATCAAAGGGAAGTTTGTGCAGAGATGTGAGATACCAACATGTACTTATGCAGATCAGAATGAGCTAGTAAAGAGGAGTATATGATGCAAGTGTGAGATAGGGTAAATAAGTGACATACCTAGGAAGAAGAGAACCATGGGGTCTGGAGCACTGGTAGGAGGATAGAACCTTGAATGGGAGGAGGGTAACAAAATGTAATCAGGAGAACACAGGTGATGAGATGAAGCAAGAATTTAGCTTTGGTAGTGGAAAGATGAGAGAGTTCTCATTTGACGGCCTGTGTATTTTCAGTGAATTATGAGTGAAGTCATCAGCTAGGTGTAAGTGTGGAGGAGGTGAGGGAAGTTTGAGAAGAAATATGACGGTACAGAATAGTTGTCTCAGAGAGAAAGCAACGTGCTGGAAAAAATCATGGCTCTTTTGCTGGGCAAAGTTAAATGCTCATCTGAGGCCTATAATCATGCAAACAAAGTGAAACCAATCAGGCAGGTTTTGTTATTTGTCAGCAGAAGTGGAAATGGAGCTAGAGGGCTTCCACCAGATGGCTTGACAGGCAAATGGTGGAGAGAGGGAATATGAATGTGTAAAGGAAAGTTTTAAGAAATTAATCTAGAAAGATATGTTGAGGCCTGTTCATGGAGGGCTCTAAATGTCAGGCTAAAAAATATGAACTTTATTTCACAGGCAATGGGAAGCCATGGAGTATTTCTGATTATGAAAGTGACATTACCAAACTATACTCCTGCATAATTGCCCTGCCTTAATGTAAAACACTGAGATAGTTAAAGAAAAGAAATCATTTGTGAAAGACCAGGGGTTAGATAATCAAGATCTAAATGAAAGTAAGCAACAGTGAACTTGAGCCAAACCATTGAAGGTTAATTCCTAAGATATCTTAGTATCTATGGGAACCAGACCAACTTGATGGGAACATGAGGCCACAGGGGAGAGGATCCTAAGGGCTAGACAAAAATTGAGCAAGATATTACTTAAAGCAGTTAGAAACAGACATATATCAAGGGACATATCAATTAATCACAGAATGAGTGAGAACTAGAGATGTCACCTTGAGTAGTGGATCCAAATAAATAATCATAAAATTGTCTACCAGTGATAGGGCCAGAGGAAGTCAGGAAGAGTTTGGGAAGTGGTATGCATGATGGGCAGACTTAGAGTGGCTCAAGGCATAGACCATGGCCAATATAGGGATGCCAGGTGCTGGCCCAAAGTGCTAAGTAGGGCAGGGAGGCCAGCCGGTTTAAAGAGTAGAACAGAAAGGACTTCAGAACTAATGTTCAGTTCAGTTTTATAAGATTGGCCACCTTAATGACAAAGCTCTGATTTGAACTCTGAGTGCTAGATTTTAAGTCCTCTAAGTATGTGTATATGCTATCAATGTTAATTGAAATGGTAAAGTGAAGTCATAAACTAACACAGTTGGCCATAAGTCCACACAGTATGTATTACAATATGGTGCAGAAGAATCAATAATGTTTCAAATCTATCTCGGGATTTGATAATCTCCTTCAACCTTCGAGCCAGTAACAGTACTAGTGATCCCATGGACATCACTGGCAATTTAAAAGTACAATCTGTTCCCTGGTAAATCTGCCACTCGGCTTGACTTTAAATTTTTAATTTAATAAGCACACTCCATCACCTAGCAATTCATAAACATATTAAGCAATAGAACACCAGAACAGAGGCCCATTAAGTTTTATTCAATATCCATCCATCCAACATTTCATGACCATCACACATCAGGCACTATGCTAGGCTATGGATATAAAGAAAACTAAGACACTATCTCTGCTTTCTCTTCAAGTAACCTACAGTCTATTAGTAAAGAAAGATAAGCAAAGAGATATTTATAATAGGTGTTATGACTGCAGTGTGCACAAGGTTTACGGATGCATAACTCATGGGAAGGCCAGGGAGTTGTTGGGGAGATGGTAGTGGTGATGGAGGTAGTCCCCAAAGACTTTCTGAAGAAGGATCAGAAGGAAAAACAGGGCAGAGAGGGAGATAGGAGTAAAGGGTTAAGGCATCTTAGAGGAAATAACTGGTGCAAAGTCTTCAGGAACCGAGCAGAGGTACTTTGCGGGAAACTCCCAGTAGTTGCACCTGGCTATAACATTTCATTTAACGTTGGATTTTACTCATTTCATGTGGATTTTATTTCTCTAGTGTAATCTTATTTATTTAGTTTTTTTCCCTCCCTTGTTTTGAAGTTCGATCAAGGTTTTTTTTCACTCTTGCTTAACTTTCATAAGCACCAAATAGTACTTAATATAATGGATGAATGTAATAAATCCAGGAATAATACAAACCAAAAAATTTCACCAAAATAGAAACATACATGTGAAATCAGTCATTAAAAAAGAGTAAAGGTATTTATTTATTGCATAGATTAAATTCATGAAAAGGGAAGCTGATGTAGTTGAGGCAATACAAGATTCATGGGTTTTACCAGTTTTCTTCAGGAATGCTTTCAAAGAAGGACCACAGCCTTTGTATATAATCTAAATAAGAATGTTCCTCAGTGTATGTTCATAGGGATGGAAAAAAGAAAACCTCAAACCAATTTCCATTTCCTTAAGAATTTATCCTGAAGTGAATTTTTAGCATCTTGCTACTGCTTTATTGACAAATAAATTAAGGTACTTAATTTGGTTGCCAATATTTCCAAATACATATCTTTGTTTAGAACCTACAGCTTCTGCTAAATAAATTACTTGCCTTTAGCTTTAGATCAAAAGTAACCTCAAAAGAAGGACATCTTTTCTCAAATTCAATTACTGACTCTTGGGACTTATCTGGAAAAGTTATGGCTATGAAAAAGAAAAGATCAGCCACTGGCATCTGAAAATATTGTTTATAGCGTTAATATAGATGGCTTATACAAGGTCTGGTTCTAATGTTTTCTTTTCTTCTGATACAATAATGAAAGATGAACACTGATTCTCGCTTTCAGAGTAGTCAGCTCTGTATTTCCCTCAATGTCTCCTGACATTCTCTTGGGTTTGTGGTGTTAATTACATTTTACTAACCTTCGCTTCTAAGACCCAAAGACACTTAGCTGCTAAGATCCACAAGCAAAATCAGTGAGATAAATGTGGCGTTTCCACTCTCTTGAGCAATCCTGTTTGAACTGTAAGTATAGTGATAATATATGTAGGATTTGGTAGCATGGTCCTAATTTCAAATATTTTTGAGTATTAAGGTAAATTTTTATGTTAAAGCTTATATCAGGTGGTGTCCTGATTTTTAATTCTAATAATATGATCACTTTAGATAAATGAGATATTAAAATTTAGAAATGAGAAGTGTATTTTAAAAGAAGTCTCATTTTAAAACTCCATGTAATCTTTTAAAAATAGTAAATAAAAACTATATGAATTAATTAACATTATGTACAATTTTAAATGAAAATGAATAGAGTCTGTGGCACACGTTACAAAAAATAAAATGAAAGCATATTGAAAAATATGTTTTGTCAGAAATTTACTTAGCAATGTGGGATAAGACCAGAGATTTTGGCACTTATTGAGGGTTAGAAAGACCTAGTCGCCCTAAAGAGCCATCACAATTGTTTCGCTGGTCAGCTGGGATAGTTGACTGGAAGAGACTGTCACATCAGTTGATGTATTGTGGGTCAACTTAGAGGATGAGACTTTTACTTGATGTCAGAATCCTATTATACACAGCTCAGAGTGATAAAAATTTTGCTGTCTTATTACCTTATAAATTTAGGATCTTTTTAAGAGTTAAGGTAATATTAGATTCTATAGAACTAAGTTAGTAAATTTTATCCTATTGACTTGAGTCTTGTAAGTGCTTGTCCTGCCTTTGAGGACTCTTAAGAATTCTTGTTTACGTTCATTCATGATGCATACAGATATCTCTCCATCATCTCTCAAGCATCCTTTAATTTCCATGGCTTCAGAAATTTACCTTTTGAAGTTACAATTGATCAGTTTATAAGAATGTAAGTTCAGTTTGTGGCTGAGCGCTCCTCCCTCCTTTGTTTGCCAAGTTCTATTCAAAAGTCCCTAGAATAGGAGCAGAGCTCCTTCCTTATCCACCAAGAAGGACCAAGAAAAGAAGTGGCCCCTGGGACATGTCTAGACCATTTTTGTGGAGAGATGCTCTAATGGTGTACCCAGGTTGAGATGACAGCTTGGCGTGGCAGGACTTCCAGGTCTTACTGGAAAATCAAGGTGTCATTCTCAGCCATAATTTCTGGGATTAAAGAAAGCATCTGCTGAAGAGCAATAACATTTTCAGATGTTGCAGGCACTGATTATTATGCCAGAGTCAGTTAACACACTTCTCTGGATCCAACTGCATATTAAGCAAATCAGGAATAATGATGTTCATTTTACATTTCCTCTTTATTTCTTCTTAGTTCTATGTTCTTTGTCAAATACCAAATTGTGGCTTTATTGATTGAGGAATTTAGAGGCGTAATAACGCAATCTGGTCCAAGGCAGTGTATCTTTAAAAACAAATATTCTTCCAGACTACCACAATGCAAATAGGGGTATATATTTAATGTATATATATATATATATGTATATTTCTAACACTATCCCACCAGCCAGAAATAAATCCTATGCCTTCAAACAGAAGGCACCCATTTGTCCAGCAGAATCTTGTTCTGTGCATCTTTTTTAAATTTGATTTGATGAGCTCAAACTCTCCAAAATTATCCACTCAGTCCTCCAAATTTATTCATATGACCAATGTAGCTCTTCTCTAACTTTAACCTCCTATCAGGAAACATTGAGTCATTAAATAAAATAATATTGAGGTTTCTGGGGAATACAGGAGATAACATTATTCACTTTTTCTACTTTGGCAACAAGAGGTTTGTACTAGGAACAGCTGCACTACTATTGACAGCTGGCTGACAATTGTTTGCAACCTCAAATTCTCCCATTTCAGCTTATGTTGACAAGTAAATGTCCATCTACCTACCGATGTTTGACAAAGGAGTTCTCACGACTGCTCTGCAAATTTCCTGGAAAGAATCATCTTTCTTCTCAGCTCTATTCCAGGCTATTTAACAGCATTCCCAAACAGCACATGCTCTTCTGGTGCTCAGAGCAGTCTCCGTGGTTAAGTAGGAAGCCTTTGAAATTGATCAAGCTCCAATTCCCATGTGCCTTGTCTGACATTTAGCTGGCCCTTGCCCTTTCATCCAACCTCTCTGGATACAGAAGCCAGAAGACTTTTTTTAAAAACCATTCCTAAGGGATGGACAGAAGGAAGGGAATACTATTTCCTGATACTAGTGTAATTCTAAAATTAGTCTTACAAACAAAGGAGGGAGGGGACCTTGACATCATTGAATTCCCACAGCTGGTATAGCTAGCAAATACTGGACCCTAACCAAAAATTTCAGAATGGATCTTCTTACCCTTTGTTCACTATAAAATGAATAGATTTCCAGACCTTTTGCAAAGGAAGGGCCTAGATATGCAGTTTGAAAATAATAGGGGGAGAAAGAAGATAAATTTTGTATTTTCCTGACAAGATAAAACTGATCTTCAGCTCGTGGCTGTCTTCTCCAAGTTTAAAGGTTTAACTAAAATAGATTAAAGGGGACAGTGAGAGGTATTTTTTGTCTTCTGTCCAGAAGTTTTTCCCATCTTCTTTTATCTGATAATATTCTCTAGTCCTTGACCTTTGGCACATGACCCAGGTGTGGTCCATGATAACACCCCATTGTCTTGGCCACAGCAATTGATCCTCTGGTAAGATTGTGATACAAGGAGGGTCAATCAAATTCCTTCCCTGAGATTTCTGTATTGATTGTGTGAGAAAGAAGTTCTTTTCCCTGGAATTGGGTATAAATTAAAGTTCTGTGCTTGTAAGTATTATAAGCCAATTCTGACTACTTTAAGCCAAAAAAAGAGTTTGTTGGAAGCATATGAGATAGCTCTCAGTGTTGAAGGAAAGCTTAACAGTCACACCTCGTGAAGTCAACCTTAGGGATATAGATATCAAAAAGTAGCAGTAGGGGCCGGCCCTGTGGCTGAGTGGTTAAGTTCACGCACTCGGCTCCGGCGGCCTAGGGTTTCGCTGGTTCGGATCCTGGGTGCAGACATGGCACCACTCATCAGGCCATGTTGAGGCGGCATCCCACATGCCACAACTAGTAGGACCCACAACTAAAATATACAACTATGTACTGGGGGGATTTGGGGAGAAAAAGCAAAAAAAAAAAAGATAAAAGATAAAAAACTAGTAGAGGGTTTTCTCAGGTGCCAGGGCCCAACCTCCAGAACGAATCAGCTCTAGTCTTTTTCTGTCCTCCTTCACTCAACTCAGCTCAAGATTCAAGTTTCCCATAATCACCGCCCTTTCCCCCCAGAAAAGAAAAGAAATGATACAGTTGAATTTTTTAAAAAAGATTCAGTTTCCGGAAAAAGAGCAAGTGTGATTGGCTCAGTTAGTCACAAGCCTTCCCCTTGGTCAAGGGGGAAAGAGACACCCTGACTGACAGTCCCACAGGACTACAGAGAATGGGAGAGTACTTTCCCAAAGGGAAAAGCATGATTAAAAAATCATGCTTCTGCTATGGAGAGAATGGGGAAGTGGATCTGAGCAGACGAGGTTCACTATAGACTGTCAGGCCAGGGCACCCTTTCCTGATCTGCGGCTGCAATTGCCCAGATGGGGCCAATGGCAAAGAGGAGCCGAATGAGCAGTCCAGAAACCCTGTGACTCTGCCTTCTTGCCAGCCTCAGGAGCTGGTAAATTTCTTTTTTGGTTAAACTAGTTTCAGTTTGGTTTCTGTCACTTGCAATCAGCAAAGTCCTGACCAATGCCTAGTTTTTACGTGAGTGATTTTTAAGCTTAGAGGTCTCTGGAATGTTCTTTTGAAAATTAAAATCACCCTAAATTTGCACATACTGAATAAGTAACATTTCTTGGGATCTTCGTGCAATAAATCCCTAAGTTTTGCAGGGACTTCTGGAGCAGTTGCTTGTCTTTAAGGGAACTTCTGAAATCAGTGAGAAGACTGGCTTTGGGGTCCAGTGGCTCTATTGGGGAAGACTGCAATGGACAAAGGAAGAGACAAACTGACAGACAATCTCTGAATTGTACCTAGAGATTATAAAGATAATCCGTTTGCTATTTCTATGAGAAATACAAGCTATTTCTGTGAGATAAATACTAAAACTCCTTAGGAACTTGTGATACTTAAAAAGCACACCGTGAAGTTATCACTTCTACCCTCTCTCATTTTGCCTACTGTTAGTTGCTGGAGTTTATGGTCTAAATGTAAAATATCCCACCTTGGATTGGTTTCTATATCTGAGGATTCAATAGGAGAGCTTAAAAGAAAACCTTTTTCTGCGAATGTTGGGATAATAATGTGTGTTGGGGGGGATTCTCCACCTTTTCCCCCCTAAATTCTTATCACTCTGTGTCAAGATAGTGGCACCCTTGGCAGCACTGGGGAAGTACAGGCTGCCTGTCTGAGTTTTGACCAAATATCAGACTGAGCAACAAGCAGCCTGATGACACGGGTGGTGAGCAATGCCTTTTGTCCAAGTCCCAGCAGTTGAAACAGTGAGATCCCAGAGCTTTCATTGTTACCTTCTTAGGAAACTCTAAGTAGACGGGCAAAATAAATATCTGTGTTCAGTGGTGAGAAAAGGTTGCAAGTAGAACTACTGATCAAGTTATTGTTTCCTAGTCTGAGGAAGAGCAGCCTTTCAAAGAGCTTCATAGAGAGAAAGAAGAAGAGAAGGGGTTGGCAGTGTCCAAAAAGCCTAGATACAAATGGATAACTATACGCGACTAGCCTTACTCCAATAAGTATTAATATGACCTCTCTCTAAAGGCTTGGAATTCTACCAAGTCAAGATTTTATTTAGACCCAAAGCACTCTCATTAAAATACACTTACGCTTAACAGGGGGTTAGTCATTACATTTTAGTGAGGATTGTTTTAATCAAGGTTTTTTCTTTTTTCTAATTGAAATAAAATTCACACAACATAAAATTCACCATGTTAACCATTTTAAAGTGTACAGTTCAGTGGTTTTACCACATTAACAATGTTGTGTAACCATTGTCGCAATTTAATTCCAGAATATTTCATCACCCTGAACTCCCTATTTTCTTAACACCTAGTTGCAATAGGACCTTTAATCCTGAGGACATTTGCAGGAGGAGTGATAAAAAGGAGAGATGGTTTGGACTGAGTGCCTGAGTGTTTTATCATGACGGGGGTGGCCGTCATGATAAAACATACTCTTTAAAATGATTAGAGTTGACTCTAGGGTGTTGGCACAGAGATATATCTCCTGATCTTCTTAAGGATATAGGACAGGGGCCAGCCCAGTGGCGCAGTAGTTAAGTTTGCATGTTTTGCTTCGGCGGCCAGGGTTCGCTGGTTTGGATCCCTAGCACGGACCTGTGCATCGCTTGTCAAGCCATACTGTGGCAGGCGTCCCACATAAAATAAAGAAGGATGGGCATGGATGTTAGCTCAGGGCTAGGCTTCCTCAGCAAAATGAGGAGGATTGGCGGCAGATGTTAGCTCAGGGCTAATCTTCCTCAAAAAAAACAAGGGATATAGGACAGCAACGGTCTGATTCTTAAAATTAATGGGATAATGTTTAAAAGCAGTCTTGTGTCACTGAAAATCTGTGAAATGTCAATCTTGTTATAGGCCTCCCTCAAAAGTGTGGTGGGCTCTACTCAGACACTGATTCCTGGATAAGCTTGCCCTAGGACGCACCTGCACTACCTGGGAGTGTCTTCCTAATGGAGTGAAACCAAAAGAGGACTTAAAGTTGATATGGCTTTCACTGGGACAACGGGAACTTGCATGTGGGGGCTAGAGACCTTATTTGCATGCCAGCTGTGCATATTAAGAGAAAAGAATTAAACGAAAAAAAATCCAGAAGCATGCATTCCCTATAGCATGCTAGCTTGAAATCTACAAACCAGGCCCTCCATGTTCTGGTCAAAGATAGGAGCTTTCATCATAGCAAGTGACTTAATGCTCACATACCAACAACAGGACTTAGTCAATAAGGTCTTTTGCAAAGTAACTTTGTCCTCCTAAGCCAAAGGAAGCAAAGGTTGTTTTGAAATTTAACCTTAGATTTCTGCAGACTAAGGTTTACCAAAAGGTGGACTCAAGCTTTGAAAGAGTACAATAGGCATTTCACTGAATTCTGCTAGTAAATAAAGCTGTATGCACTTCAGGCGAAGGCTGTGGAAATGACGGAAGGAATCTGCCTTTGGGCTGTGATTATTTGCACAAAGCAAAATCAACAAACAACACTCAGGCTGTTAGTAAGTATCCTGCTGTGCCAGTTTTACGATAAAGATGTTTTTCTTTTCAGTTAAACTTTCCGTTGACTTAAATCATTTATTTCTTTGGATGTAACTTAAGTACATAGCCAATGAAATAGTTTACTGTGTTTTACGTAAACAAAAAAGTTTGATAGTACACTGTTTCATCAATTTGAGTATGCTTAAAAGTATTCTCAATATTCTGGAACATCCCTCTGATCAGAAGAGCTGAACGGAAACTTAATATATAGACTTACTTAGAAAATGAAACAAACCAGGAAAAGACTTCCACATTTGGGTAAGAGGAAATTCTAATTTATTTGGAAATATTTCATTAATCTGCTTGTTGGAACTATAAGCATCAGTTTGTAACTATAATAGAGAAGTAGCTTTATGTTAATCCAGGTAACATGTTACTTAGAATTAATACTTTTTCCCCTTTTTGCAATTTCAGTTGTTAGAATAAGGTAGGCCTGTAGAGTAGGCAACCATGATGTCACTTGATGGAGGCTGGAAGGGGATTCCTTTTCCAAAGTGATTTACTCTCCATCTATTAAGAGGTTTGAAATTATACCATAGACATTTATTTCTTGGATCATGAAGATCTCTTTTTTATCAAGAAGAATCTACTTAAAACATGCAAATACTCAGGGCTGACCCAGTGGCCTAGTAGTTAAGTTCACACTTTGGCAGCCCAGGTTCAAGGGTTTGGATCCTGGGTGCAGACTTACACCACTCATCAGCCATGTTGTGGCGGTGACCCACATACAAAATAGAAGAAGATTGGCACAGATGTTAGCTCAGGGCCAGTCTTCCTCAAGCAAAAAAAAGAGAAAGATTGTTAGTTCAGGGCGAATCTTCCTCAGCACACACGCAAAAAGCAAATACTATGGCTGGGTGACTCATTAAGCATAAGCATTACCTTATATTTTAACTTGACCACTAACTGAGAGTGTATTGGACATGTTGTTTTAGTCCTTCACTCTTTCTTTCCAGAAATGGGCTATGCCTACCTTTAAGGACGTATTTTTCTCCCAGTCCAGCCCTGTGCTTCTGGTGGGAGCTACTAGTCAGAACATTCTCCTTCCCTACCCTTATTTCCCTCTACCCTGCCATCCAGTGGTGGGTGTGTGACCAGAGCTTGTCTAACCATGGTTGCCCCCCTCTGGCCACAAAGATTGATTCATGTCCCCAGATGGGTACCTAACCCAAGCCAGGACAGAGTTCTTTCTTGTACTTTTTCTAACTGGAGTTGGTGGAAAAATGCTTTCTTTCCTCTCTGGAAGACAGATAAGGAGGGCAATCCATAGCTGTTTATGGACTTTCTCTTTTGACATCCTGCTTGAGAGAATGAAGACTCAATGCAGAGAGAAGCAGAGATGAGAGATACAGAGTGTCATGATGGTATCTGAGACCTGGAATTCACTGGACTCTGAGACTCATGGCATGTCCTTTCTTAGTTTGTTTACACTTATGTCAATACATCACCCTTTCTCCTTAAGCTATTATGACTGGAGCATCTGTCATTTACAAACAGAGGTCTGAGAACTGAAAACAAACATTTTATAAAAAGGCACAAGGTAACTAGGGAAGGGGTGGTAATCTGGTCCAGGAATGTGTGTGGGAGGTGGGTCAACCCTAATTGTTCTGTGGTTAAATGGGGGTCATTGTGTGTTAAAGTTATTGACAACTTTTCAGACTCCTTACAAGTGAATTGAGAGGTGGCCAAGGTCTCTGGGGATGAGAGCTAATATTACTCTGGGGCCACAAGGCCTTGACAGTCTCCCAGGTTATTGAATTGAGGGTGAGACTGCTTGGGATCAACCGGAGAGGAAAGATGTGCAAATATTTGATTTAAGATGTTCGTGCTAAATGTCAGTCCACTGATTCAGTTTCTCCACCAAGTAAGACAAGCAACATGTAGGTCCAAAAGTGAGTCGCTGTTTTCAGCCATAGTCGACCTTGGAATACTTGGCTTTATTTAAATTTGTATCTGTTCATAACACATTAGAATGTTTTTCTGTACTGTAGTTTTTTTTTTTTTTAACAGAAATATAGAGAAAAAATGGGCAAAGAAGGTAACGTGGGATTTAGTTTTCTACCCTCCCCGAAACCATTAGAGTCCTGGTACCTCAGCATTATTTTAATTTTGACCTATCAAAATATCTAAGGGTCAAAATTGTGATTAGACAGCAAATACTATTTTTGTCAAAAATGAGTAATGAGAATTAGATACCTTGCAATAATATCTTTTTTCTCTAGATTTAAAGTACAACTGAAAAGTTGAGAGCTTCTCTCAAGTGAGCTCGAGAACTTTTTCCAATATGCTCTACAATCGTTCTTGGATTCTCATTATGCAACCAACTTGAAATCTGGCTCTGATCCCCTAGAACAAAGACCTTTACATGGATAATATTCTCTAAAGGATTTTATTTTTTTAGATTTCATGGTGGTAAAAGAAAATTCATAAACTATCTTTATGTTGTTCTGTTGAAAGAGAAAAACAAATTGACCTTCAGCATATGTTTCAAGGTGACTGTTTCCATTTCAACCCTGGGAAAGTGTTATTCAAAATTGAAAAATAAAACCAAACTCATATTAAAAGCTTTATCATGTGGGTTGGGATGCTGGGAGTGTCTCACTTTCTGAAGCCACCACATCATCTACTTCCTCCTCCTTCATTTATTTCCAGGTTCCTCCTCTTTTTCCAAAATTATTTATGAGTAATAAAGGAAGCCAGAGTAAGAACAATGGCATGTTCCTGGATTTACAAGAGCCCCACACATCAAAGAAAGACATTTGTCCCAGGGAACCACAGTTTTACAAGAGATCCACCAGGCAGAATGAGGTTTGATGTCGCTGCTGCATAGTGGCAAAATAGCTTTCCTGTGTGAGAGCTGTGACAGGCAGCCTGGTGTAGGGTAGGTAAGCTGTTGTCTGGAGGCTGACGTCCCAGGCTTTGCTCACACATGTCTAACTTGGGGCAAGATAATCAACATCTCTAAGCCTCTGCTTACTCTGGTGGAATCCGTAAATGTACTTACTTCAGAAGTTGTTCTAAGAATTAAATGCATGTACTTTGCAAAATATCTGGCACACAGTATTAAATGTTAACTCGTATTATTGCTAGTGATGACAGTCTGTGGGGTTTTTTTACCCAATGTGTGTTTATAGTCTCTTAGTTGGAGAAGACTTTTTAAAAAATACAAACCAAATTGGCTATTAAAATTTTTCTGAACCACCCAAATTTCATTCCCAACCAGCCTTCCCTGCTTGTTTCTGGCTCATTTGCCTATTGTTAAAACTCTAATTTCTTCCCCTCCCTGACCCTGTCTCAGCCTACAGCCCTGTCTACACTTTTAGACAGCCCCTCTCCCTGCCCCACTGCAGAGTCCCATCCCTAGGGGCTTCAGGTCTTGCTTCTTAGGCCCTGCCCTTCCCTCACTGCCACTCAGTTTGTGCAAGGACACTTATCAGATCTATTTCAGTCTGGCTCTTCAGCTTCAGAGACTTTCCTTTAAGGAACCGCTTGTTCATTCTCTGTCTCTCTTACGGTGAAAGCGAACCCAGCCTGGGGTGAGCGGTTTGTGTGCTGTCTCTATTCATGCGGAATGGAGGTCAGGCCAGGCCAGCAGGCTACTGGGCCAGTATGCTGCCCGGCGCTGTGGCCTTGCTTTTTCCTTTGTTGACAATATAACTACATACATCAGCGAGGACGACGGGCCAGTGTGCAACTGTCACGTGGTAATACTGACCTCTAGGGGCTGGCTTTCCTTCACACAGAGCCTTTATCTTCTCATTGAGTTCCAGGGCTGTGATGGCAGCCTCTTGCTTAGCTGTTGCCAAATCAGTTTGTAGCTTTTTCAGTTTCCTTTTGTGCTTTAGTTTCTTAAAAAAAATAAGAGTTTCCGTCACTAGAGACAGATGCATCAAAGGAATAAAAAGAACTAATGATGTCTGAACAAACATAGCCTTTGAAGCAGGGCTTAGATGAAATGTTCCCTATTTATCTAGATTGAATCCTGGTTGAGGTCTGTGAAACAGTGCATGTGCTCCTGTCAGAGCATTGGGATCCCCAACAATAAAAGCCCACTCTCTTCATCACAGTATTATGCCCTCTTGAAGAGTTTTGGATCTGAACCTCGTGTTTTGGTTGCTTACAATAGAGGCGATTAGGAAGACCTCTGGTTGCCAGTTGGCATTTATCACTGAGATGCTAATGCCTAGAAGTACCCGGGTTTTTCCCCATTCTGTATGTAGACTCACATGAAATAGTCAGAGCTTTGATTTTGTGTCATTTTTCACCCTAATACCATAATGTTTTGCATTCAAATAAACACTAAAGGGAGTGATGCTACCATGAAATGCTGATGTTTATAGATATTTACTATGGTATCTATATAGGGAAGGTGGTCAGAGGTAAGAACGGTTTTCAAGCAATAGAGGACAGGAATTCCTTGCTATAAAATAATCTGATTTATTTCTTTGAAAGAACTCTATTAGGAAGTTGTTACTAACCAAAGGCTTCATGTTGAGACTTTATGACTACAATGCCTCCTTTATGTATTTCAAAATGGATTTAATTTATCAATATTGGATTTATCTGCAACTATAGAGAAGCTGTGGTGAAAAGTGCTACATTTGCACTTGTGTGTTGCTGCCTTTCCACTGAAGAGTTCATCTCTCCAAGTCTTTATGGGCTGATAATTAGGAAGCCTGGGAAACGAATGACTAACATTTCTTATCAGACATAAATCCTGAGATAGGCAAAGGGATGGTTTTCGCTCACAGGGAAGATAATGTTCCCTGGTCTTTGAAAGGCCTACACTCAGGCAGCAGGGAGGCACTCGGTGTTTTGAGAGTAAAGCCAGTAAAATCAGTTTATTGAAGATGCGATTAGATAGACACAGACCTCCCATGTTAGAAACAGGTTGTCTTCCAGATCCAAGGCAGGAAGATCAGGACTTCACCCAAACTTAAGTAACAGCATACACATGGCTACAAACGAATGCGTTATTCAAAGAAGGATGGTAGTCATGAAACTTCTTCAAAGAGAGTTTGAGAGGTGGAATTTGGCAGAGTTTACCCAGCGTGATCTAGGCGAGAGGTGCCCCGAGTCACAGGCTGGTACCTAGTCTACAGGGCAGTTCTACTAGAGTGATAGTATTCATGTATTCATTTCATCCTTGTACTAATTATGCAGCTTCTCCTTGGCATCAGGCACTGTGCTGGCCAGCTGTTGAAACATCAATGCTGATAAGGTCTCTGCTTTGTGCCACTAAATCCTTCTAACTAACTCTCTTCCTCTGAGTCTCTATTTACCAAAATCCTTCACAATTTGGCCTGTCATGCAGATTAGTTCAGGGAGAGACTGAGCTGATCAAGAAATGTGCCTAGGTGTTTAATAGCTGTATTTCTCACAGTAAATTCTTGAGTTGGCATGCTGATCTATACCTCTCTCTTGTAAGTTGATTTTCATCAGCTTGTTCATGAGGGCCTCATCCGTCCCAGGCCTGTGATAATAACACCTGTGAGGCCCTGTATGGTCATCAGTGACCTTTCCTGATGCTACTCCAAGACTGCTCTGTGCTCACATTTCTCACACTTCCCTTTATCACATAGAACTTTGGGGATAGAAAGTGGGAGGAAGGGTGCAGAAATGAAAATTGAGAATATAGAGGGAATGAGGGAAAGAATGGGAAGAGCGACGAAGAAGAGAGTGCTAATTAAAGGTATCACAGAAAGAACTGATATGATACGCATGCTGAAGTGTTAGGGGTTAGGTATATCGATGATAGCAACTTACACTGATACGTGTAAAAAGGTAAAACAGGTTGATGGGTGGACAGAGAAACAGATATGTGATAAATCAAAGATAGCAAAATGTTAATTGTCATATGTAGTTATTAAGTATATGGATGTTTGCTATAAAATTATTTCAACTTTTTGCATCTTTGGAATTTCTCATAATAAAATATTGAGAAGAGAAAGAACTGAAGATTCAGTTTCCTTATGTTGTCCCTCCCTTAATTCTTAATAGATGGTATTCACATTCTGAAATTATGTCACAACTATTCATGTACAGAAAAGTATTTTTCTAGAAACTTTTCTCAAAGTAGGCATTGATAGTAAATAAACACAAGCAAAAGATAAATGCAGCTTTGTGAGAATTGATGGCTATCACTAGGAGCTGGCATGGTGTCACTAAGGAAAAATCTTGTTAAGCTACATTTCCGTTTTGACAGGATGACTTGATGGATAGTGCATAGGAACTCAGTGGGAAGACATAGTGCTTCTCAATATCAGTTAAAAATTTCAGCTTTTCAAATAAAAAATTTAACTCACTTTTTAAGAAAAAGTCTCATTTCCAGATCACCATTTTGGCTTTCTCTTTTAGTGATTACATGTTCTTCCTCTTATTATTGTTATAATATTTGTATATTTGCCTTATGATCTGAGAAAGAAACTGAGGATATCTAGTTTGGAGAAGACAGCCTACAGGGGAGTCATGACAGTTGACTTCAGTTATCTGAGGGACTCTTCCAGAGGAGAGGAAGTTGAGTCAAACAGTATTTTTCTAGCGATATCATGAGGAACAAGGGTTGAAAACACAAGAGGCAGATTTTGGCACAGCATGAGAAAGCACCCTCCAACAATCAAAGCTGCATCCATAACAAGATAGGATGGGTCCTGGCAAAGGCCTCCTGCTCCGGGAATAATTAAGAAGAGACTGGATGAACATCTTCAGGCAGGCCCATAGTAACCTCTGGGATCTGGGTCAAGAGGTAATTGGAGGCCTGCCTTACCTCCAGCTCTTTCCATCTCTGGCTTCCTCCAGATCCCCCACTGCACAGCACATGCCTGAATGGACACCTCAGCCCTCATAGACTCTAAGGTGGGTACAGTTGTCAGGGATACCCTACAGGTAATTCTGGTATTTGTGAAAAGTTGGATAAGAAGGCCAAGAAGCCCTATGGGTCCCTCAGAATTCAAGGATAATGTGACTCAAAATGTATAAACTTGATTATTTAGCTATAAGGAAAGAGGTGGGGAAATTTAGATTTAAATAAAAAATTGAATAAAGGACCTAGATTGTTTGGTTAAGGTCTCAGTTGGGACCTTTTGGTTATTCAGATACATTTAAAAATAGTTTAACATCTATGTATGCTATTATGCATATGCTATTTATGCTATGTATGCTATTAATTCCTAGCTGTAACCAAGGCCTTTGGGCATTTCTAAAAATTCAGTTTGCCAACATGTTTTTTATTAGTCATAGACATCAAATGATTTCAACAACGATAATATTTTCCTTTGCTTTTTTGGCATTCTCTAGCCAGGCAACCCAAGTGTTGTACAGAATCTAATGGATTCTGTTATGGTCTCCTTAGTAACCAGGAGCTCCCCTTGGTGATTACTGAGAGGATAGGAAGGCTTTATAGCTTGGGGGTAAATTCCTATTACCTTGCTCTTTTCCTACTTCTCCTACAGGCTGGACAGAAGGAGGAAACCATGTATTTGTGCAATGTTTTGAAAAGGAAATATCTATCTGTATCACATTGCTGAATAGCTTGCATTATACTAAGTCAATGGGAATTAGAAATAATCAGGGAACTATTTATAGAAGAGTTTCAACACAGAGTTTTCAGCGCTGTTTAAAATTTCTTGGTCTTTCCACACACTTTGAATTGTGGCCTCAGATTCTATGGCTGGGCTTTGCCAGTTATTGACCACAAGAAATTGCACCAGGCACATGACATCTTCAGGCCCTAGATCCCGCTTCAGAGAGCTGGCGGGGATTAAATGACATAATACATAACTGATAGTACCATTACTGTGTTTGCAGGGTAGTAGATAGGTCATGTTATTTTTGTCATTTTTTCCTTGAAATATCAGGGGAAACTCTCAAGCCCCCACTAACACACTGAAGTATCTCTTCTAAAGCTGTCTTTGTCACACTTTACAGAAAATAAAATTTGTACTTTATTGAAAGCAAGACTTCTATCTTCTTTTTTTTCCCTCCTTTCCTTCTCCTCTTCCTCCTCCTCCTCTTGCTTCTTCTAAATTAAGTTTTCTGCATAATTGCATTGATCTCCTCCTCACTTTGTATGGGTAAACAAAGCTTAATGTCCCTGAAAACAGACAAGGAAATAACCTTGATCTAATCTCCTGCCAGAGCTGGCCCAATGCCTGGGCAAAGTAGGTGGCTGCCTACATGGAATGATGTGAGGGGCACTCGAAGGCCCTACCTCTTGCTTTCATGGCATCTCTGTTCTGGACCTGCCAGAGCATAGCTTCTTCCCACTTTGTCTGAAATCAGCCCACCTTCAGTCACTTAGAAAGCACATATAATAAAGAGAGATTTTGTCTTCAGAGGGCCACTGATAAAATGCTTGCTACCAAGGACATACAAGACAATTTCGTTTGAATACAGAAGGTATGGAAAGATTTCTCCTTTCATTTCTCTTCCAATAGCCCATCTTTAATAATGAAGTTATTAAGTGACAGTAGCATTTGGATACAACTTGGCTTAAAAAAGTCAATTTCAGAACTCTTATTTTCTTTTATATTTATACACTCCTCAAGTGAATACTTTAAAATTCCAGGGATGGCAAATATGTGCCATGTATGTTCCTTTCTACTCCATGGCAGGCTTTTGATTTGGGAAGGCTTTCACCCTGGGTTGCACACCTGGCTTCACAATCTTTAACCCACACTCCCAGTAGCCACTGCTCATTGATGAAATGTAATCGTCATTTATGTCAGTGTCTCTGTTTCATAGAGGAGCGAGGCGAGGCCCCAGGGAACTTGAGTAGATCTAATCATAATCTCTCAGTAAGTAAGAAGCTAAACTGACTTGAACCAAGGTCTTTTGATTCCAGAGGCTGATTTTTCCTTTCAATGGCAACATGAGGCTTCACTAACCAACAGCACCATTAATATAAGTGACTTAAAGGTAACCTTTGATAGAGTGTGAGTGGCTCTAATTAGAAGAAGAAGAAAGGCAATAGAACTGACTTGATAATAAAAGAGTAGCACTGAAGTGTGATGGCGGGGCATTTATAGCATGGGTTGCCATGATATCTCTAGAGAATCTAGGAAATAAAGGAAAGATTTGATGACCCCAGCTAAGGACTGTCTATGCCAGGCACTGTTCTGAGCCCTGCTAGTGTCACTTATCAGAGGATCCTGAATTGATCCTGACAATTGTGACTCTTCTATTGAGTCATCTGAAGTGACAAAGAATAGATCAGATGAAGCTTTCTTACAAAATGCCTTGAATGAAAGACGAATCACATGGGGCTGGCATGGTGGTGCAGCAGTTAAGTTTGCACATTCCGCTTCTGCAGCCTGGGGTTCGAATCCCGGGTGTGGACATGGCACCGCTTGGCACGCCATGCTGTGGCAGGTGTCCCACATATAAAGTAGAGGAAGATGGGCACGGATGTTAGCTTAGGACCAGTCTTCCTCAGCAAAAAGAGGAGGATTGGCAGCAGATGTTAGCTCACAGCTAATCTTCCTCAAACAAAACAAAGAAAGACAAATCACAAAGGCAAGTGTAGTTTAGTCTTATTTCAGACCTTAGGCCTCATCACAACCTTAACCAAGAGCCAGGCCCCTCATGACCACTGTTGACGTTTAATGGTCAGTGGAGTAAGACTTCAGAAATCAAAGCTGGCACTTCTCAGTTCCTTGCAGAATCCCTCCCACCTGAGTAGCTTATTTTATGTTACAATATGCTATAGAAATACATTTTAACTCTGCTCCCCACTCCCAGAGGGTTTGGAATTTCTAATAAAAAGAAAACAAAATCCCAGTAATTAGACAAGCATCTTGACTTGCTACAGGGAAAGGATTTCCCTATAGTAGGAGCCGAGCCTCAGCTCTTTCTCTCCATGGGATAAATGGTTATGAGGGACAGAGGTAAAGTTTGCCAGTGGATGTCCTAGCTTCCAGAAATGTCCAAAGTGTTTATGTAAGAGAAGTTACAAATTATTACAAGATAAAGAGATAACTTTACGCTTGGAGTGAACTCCAGTGGTACGCTAGAAGTTTCTAACAATAGAATTGTCCAAAAATTGGAATTTGTTGCCCTCAGAGACAGTAAGCTCCCCTTCCTTGCATGTAGCACACAGACTGTTGTTGGGAATGTTACAGAGAGGAGCTAACACTTACTGACCACCTATAATATGCCAGGCATGGTTCTGAGAACGTTATGTGTACTAACTTATTTCTTTTTAATAGCAACTCAATGAAGTAAGATTATTATTAATCCCGTTTTTAGATGCAAATGCTGAAGCACAGAGAGCTTTAAGTAACTTTCCCAAAGTCAGATGGTGACTCACAATTTAAATCTGAGCAATCTGGCTCCAGTCTGTCCCTTCCATCGCCAGGCTTTGTATGCCTGGACTTCCTACCCAGAGTCTTACATTGTGCTCCATTTGGATACAATGGTTTCCTATTCTATAATTCATTTCTTAAAGTAAGAAGTGTCTAACTTCTAATAATGAAATTTTGAGACATGGACTAACCCCTCTGTACAGTTTAGGAAATCAGATAGAATCATTAAATTTTAGATGACGCAGAATTGCGGTCAACCTTTGAAACCAAATTGTCCAGCCCTAGCATTTTAGAGAGGCTGAAGTGGAAGCAGAGAAAAATGACATGATTTGCCCAAAGTCACAGCTAATAAAACTGCACAAAGCAGGTCTCAAAGTCAGGTTTCCCAATTCCCAATCTCAGTAGATTTTTCCCACTATATCCCATTGCTCCTTGGCCATAAGAACTGAAGGGCAATGGGATTTGAATATGATTGGAACCTGGAGCCGTGACTAAGATCACAGTGTTGAAAGTCCCGGTGTCAAAAACAACACTTATTTAAGTGGGCAGCCTCCTCTTAAAGCCCTCTTCACCCAGAGAACAGGGCAGTACTAGACTTGGGTCATTCTTTATATGTGGTACATACTGTGGTTACGTCTGATAGAAAGAAGAGTCTTTAGGTAATTGAGATCCTGCTAACTTCAAAGAAATAAGCTGGACCAATGTCTACCAGCCAACTTGCCTTCATATGGCATTAGAATAACTGTACTCAGTCTAACCCATTTCTGAGATTAAGGGGTACTGCTGGTATACTCATTTTTTGTGTGAGTGTAACCCTGCTGTATCATTCTTCTCCAGGAAATATTAATCAGGCTGACAACCAAGATTTTTGAGAAAGAAAAAACCTACAGCACAATAAATAGGTTTTCATAGTACTGGCTGAGCACAGGTCCAATAGGTCTTGCAAAAAAAAAAAGTGTAGCCAGTGCCTGCTAAAATCAAATCTACTTTTTGGTCTTACTCTGTCAAGTCACACCATGAGAAGAGAGAGAGAAGTGCATTGTCACACCTGGCAAAAGATGTTTTCCAGTCCCACCTGCCCTGGGGGACAGAGAAAGCCCAAGGAGCCGAAGCTGTATATGAAGCAATTTCAGGTCCTCAGCCCTACCTCTGCAGGTGTTGACCTCATTGGCAAACAGCCATAAGAAGTGATGTATGTGGAGAGGACAGAATATACAGGAGGTGAAAAAGAATTCCCATATCTGGCTTGTGAAAGTGCTGCTCAGCTCCTCTAACATGATTATAAAAGTAATGAAGAGAGGGGCTGGCCCCGCGGCCGAGTGGTTAAGTTCGCGCGCTCCGCTGCAGGCGGCCCAGTGTTTCATTGGCTCGAATCCTGGGTGCGGACATGGCACTGCTCATTAAACCACGCTGAGGCAGCGTCCCACATGCCACAGCTAGAAGGACCCACAACAAAGAATATACAACTATGTACTGGGGGGCTTTGGGGAGAAAAAGTAAAAAATAAGATCTTTAAAAAAAAAAAAAGTAATGAAGAGAGTTTTCTCCGCAATGACTTTATCATTAGGCAGATACTTGTCCTTTTTCTGTGCTCACCACTCCTTTTGAATTTGACTAAGGCTACCTTCTGGGAGGAAATTGGCAGCTACTGGCCATCTGTGACTTATCTTGAATCATAAAGTAAAGGCATGTGTTTAAGAACTGGAAAAATCAGATCTGGAAGCACCCAGGTGTTGGAATCACCTGGCAGGGTTTTCTGGAGTGGTACAGAGAACTGAAGTAAGTTAACCGTCCAATAAATATCACTCTCCTTTAGAAATTCCACTCTGCCCTGAAAGCAGTGAAAGTAAAGGGATACAGGCTCAGTAAGTATAAGAGCTGGCCTTAAAACCACTTAACAAATGATAAGGAAATGTCAGTAGAGAAAAGGAAAAGGATCATAAGAGGAGAAATGATTCTCATATAGCATGAAATAGCTTTGTACAGTGTATAACAGAAATTAGAGAGAGCGGCGAAGTGGGAAGCTTTCTGTGCTATGTATTCTTTTCCCCTGAAATACAATGTTTAAAAAACTGCTACTTTGGGGCCAGCCCCATGGCCGAGGGGTTAAGTTCGCGCACTTAGCTTCGGCAGTCCAGGGTTTCGCCGGTTCGGATCCTGGGTGTGGACATGGTACTGCCCATCAGGCCATGCTGAGGCTGCGTCCCACATGCCACAACTAGAAGGACCCACAAGTAAAACTATGCAACGATGTACTGTGGGGCTTTGGAGAGAAAAAGGGAAAATAAAATCTTTTTTTAAAAAAAACCTGCTACTTTCTTAATGCAGAGTTGAAGCAATTTTTACAGCAGAAGTTTTTAAGTTTAAAGTGAAATGGACCAGATCTCATATTAAAAAGTATTTACAGTGTTAAAAGTAAGAGAATGAGTGTATGGATGAATGTTTTGTAAATTGTTGAGCGGCATGATGTTGGTTAATATGTTACTGCTACTATTATTTTAGAATCTTTCTTCTTTCTAAGGAGAACTTCTGAGATGGTGGCTTTTGGCAATGAATTATCGAGCATAGGGCTTTAGAGTAATATCTGTAAGTGGAATACTATATAGCTGCAATTAAATGAGCGATTTGTCTATTCTTTACTTTTTGAATTGCTTTCCTCTGGTATATGTCTGGAAACAAAGGCAGTTTCATAAGGGGCAAGCATCTCAAGTCAAGTTTCTCCCTAAGAAAATCCAAAATTTCCTATCAAGTTCATTGCAGGTAAAGTTTGAAGTTAATCTGACTAAAATCTTTTAAATGCGTATGGGGAAATCACCAGAAATTAAGGCATCAAACTTGGCTCCTAGCTCAAGATGTGGCTTACCTTTTTGACTCTTTTTCTTGAAAGGGAGGATTCAGTTAAATATTAAACAAATCCAGCAATATAACTTCAAGTGGATAAAATAAATTGATGAAGCAGATGGTGGCAAGTCACAAACATCTAGTACTAGGGAGCCACAGAACCAACGATATATAGCCTGCAAATGCTAAGACCAGCTACTTTTATCTAGAAACTCAGATGGTGTTTAACTGTCCTGTTATTATGGTACCCCAAAAATTCTTTGTTCTTGATTTCTCTCTTCTCAGTTCCTTCTCAGCTATCCACTATAATAAAGAGGAAGGTCGTGTTGTAAAAAAGACTCAGAGGGGACAGCAAGTGCTGCTAAATCTGTGTCCTGGCCTTCAGTTAGAAAAATCTAGCTCCTCATGGTGCTATAGGTACAAAGCAAAGGAAACAGTTGAAATTCAAATAAATTACAAACATACAGTCTTGACAACTATAGACATAACCCAGTGATCAAAACTGAGTTACCTTAAAGTTCATTGCCCAAGAGCTGCAAGGCAAGGTCACGTTGGCGCTCTCATTGCAAAGACTTTTTGTAGCATCCTCCCCAATTCTTTGTACTTTCCTGCGATCTTACAAATGTGTCTGATGATGCATGTGTGATAGATGACATTTTGTCTAGCATTGGTTACCTTGTAGTCTGTATCAATTTAATGACAAGAAAACCGTGTCTCCAATACTGCAACAGTCACCCCTTACTTTTCTTAGCTAAAATCTTATAATCTGACAATTATTAGCTTAATCTCTCTCTCAGGGCTTTCCTGCGGTTCCTGTCCTTGACCGCTGGGGCAACCTATACCATAAAACTTTAAAGATGACAGAAGAAATAGCAGTGGTTTGCCACACCTGAAAACTTCCCTTCTAAAAAATCTCAGTCCTGTTCCATGCAGGTAGCTTGGCACTTTGGAAAATGGTCTGAACATTAAGCAGTATTTGCAATCTAAATCTAGTTTCATCCTCATCTTCAACATGCCAGCTGTGACTTTAGTTAAATTTTTTTTGTGTTGTCCTTCTCCACCATTTAGAAAGGCCATCTTGCTCACGTCATGAAGCCACATTTCATAGGTGAAGAGCCAAGGATATTTGGATTTATATATAGTGATTTTCAATAGTCCTCAGAACAAAAGTTTAAATTCAGAATCTGATGTTATATGTGAATCTGGTTATATGCATGCAAGATTGCGCTGCAAAGCCATAACCCAATGAAGGAAGCATTTGACATTTGTAAATTAGCATGCAAAGAGTCAGAGAGGGAGGGAAAGGTGTGGTGGTGATGTGAATTTTTGCTATGTAGATATTAGCAAGTTTCAGATTGCATATTTTAACAAGTCTAGACAAATGTCCTTGCTGTAAAACAAGTCATCAAATATGAATTGTTCCTTGGTTTTGTTGGACTCCAGAGTCTGTTTCTCTTATTTCACTCCCCAGCAAGGTGTTTTCTTTCTAATTCTGCTAAGAAAGCTAGCAGTGAAAAGATAGCACATGAATCTGAACTCCCAAACAGGAATCTTTAAGTAGATCTCAAAGTTCTATCTGGTAGATCTCTAGGGCTGTTCCCGTCAACACACCCTTCTCTAAGATATGCAAGGATAATGGGTGGGGAGGGGAACATAAGGACTTGGTTTAAAGCCACTTGCTTTATCTTTTGCTAGTGTCTTGTGGTGTCACAACTTCCCAGAGTCTGAGATTGTAAGGTTTAGGAATAATGAGATGAGCTGATCATTAGGAATAGGTTGAGGATGTCCCAAGTTAGACAAATGTTGAGCTCCTGTTCTGGTCTTGACCCAGAAAACCCACACGAGCCATATTTGATCAGTTCTGCTTTAGAGTTGAAGTTCCAGGTCATTCTTAGTAGCAATGAGAATGACACTGGCTTGACAGGAGACCACCCAGATCTAGAAACGTCAGGTCCCCAGAAATACACCCTTGGGACACCCTGGACTGAATCTGATACCCTCTAGATAAAAATGAGGCTGACCTAAATCCAGTCACATGTCTATGAAACTAAAGCTAAGGAGACGCACAACAAATAAATACTTTTTGACTGTCTAAAAGAATGAATAGATGAATAACATGCTCCCTAATTTTGTTCAAATATCATGGGTCAAAGTCAAAACTGACTTCTGCTTGCTCTGATTTCAATTCTGTAGTGCCTTATCTAAACTGACAGTATTGATTATTGAGTCACAAAGGCACTTGGCCTTTCAACTGGAAGACATTTTTGTTTTTCTTTTTTAATTGTGGTAAAAAAACACATGACATAAAATGTACCATCATAACCATTTGTAAGAGTACGGTTCAGTAGTGTTAAGTATATGCACATTGTTGTACAACCAATCTCTAGACCTTTTTTATCTTGCAAAACTGAGACTCTTTACCCACTAAACAGCAATACACCATTTCCCCTTCCTTTCAGCCTCTGGCACCCACAATTCTACTTTCTGTTTCTATGAATTTGACTACTCTAATACCTTATGTAAGTGGAATTATACAGTGTTTGTCTTTTTTTGATTGGCTTATTTCACTTAGCATAATGTCCTCAAGGTTCATCCATGTTGTAGCACGTATGAGAATTTCCTTCCTTTTTAAGCTGAATGATATTCCTTTGTTTGTATATGCCACATTTTGTTTTCATTCATCCACTGATGGACACATGCATTGCTTCCACTTCTTGGCTATTGTGTGGAAGACATTTCTTGAAATAGCAATCATACTAGTACAATAATTACAATACTTGCCTTTCCTAGATGAACTGAAACTTCTCATGTTTTAATTACAGATTGCGTTTTCTTTTCCCAAAAATGCTTTTTAGGAAACTTTTTGTTTTTGTTGTCAACCAAGTAACATTGGTCCCAAAGTGGGAAGACATTTAGAAGCCATTTCAGATCTTATTAAATGGTTTTCGTAAGATAATTTATATAACAGATATGTAAATTAGGCTTTCCTTTTATGTCTGACACAGGGCTTTCCTTTTTTTTTTTTCTTTTTGATAAAAGAAAGGTCTATATTACTGACAATATGACATACAATTCTTTTATTAGGAAATGCAAAACGCCACTGACAGACAAACAGGCCTGGAGTCATCAAACAGACATAACTCAAGAGTACAATAGCCTAAGAAACAAGTAAATTTTGGTCAATATCCAGTGGTTGTTAGAAAAGAAACACATAGGAGAAGACGATTGTCAGGCAAGCTAATTCAGTGATGAGCCTCTCTCTCTCATCTGCCCTTTCAAAAGAGGGCTGTGAAGTCTTCCTCTCCTGTTCTATAGTTTTTGACATTTACACATTAGGTCCATCTGAGGAGCTTTCTAAAAACACATCAGTTCAAGCTTCTCTTCAGTCCTATTTGGTCAGAGTTTGGGAGAGTTTGGGTATGGCTGGTAATCTGATTTTTTAGCTTTCTGGTTGGTTCTGATGTGCACATCTGTAAAGGTCAACTGAAGGACTACCTATGGACAACCACCAGGTGCTGGCCACAAAGGCAGTAGGAGTGCCCTCTGGACGGGTGTGTACTTGTATACCTCAGGGCACTTACACAGGCATGAGTGTGAGTTTGGGAAGTAAGAACAGTAGCAACTCCAGAAACTTGCAAATGGGGGAGGTTTCCGTGAGGCTTGGTCTGTGTAACATCTCTGCTATTTTTCTGTAGGTGGCCAATTTCAACTATCAAAAGAAAGGAATCAGTCAGAGGAAAGGAATCTCAGGAAATCATACTACAGTATGGCGGAACAGTGAAGGAATTTGCTGAGTACTTCAGCTTCCTTTCTTAGGGTAAATATGAAAAGATAGTAATGACAGCACCAAACTGCGAAGCCATGCCAAGCTCCAGCGCTCACTCTCCCTCTCTGACTCGGAGAAAAACACCTCGGTCCCTCTCATTCTTATTTCCCACCCACAACTCCTTTGCAAAACTGTGCAGGTCAGAACAGCTAAGGAAAATTCCCATACCTGCTTTCACACTCATTGCATTGTTCAAAGTTATTTCAACGACTTTCAAAGCTTCAAAGAAATCTAGCAGGAAAATTCCAAGTCCTGTTCCCAACTCTGTCAACAACACAGTAATCTGAGGCAAGTGCCTGGATGTTCACTTTCTCTAATGACAAATGGAAGTTTTAAAACCACCTCAGGATTTACACATGGATGAATTAACTCATCCTGATTAAATACTTTGAGCCTCAAATATTCAAAGTGAGGTGGGGAACAGAGACCATAAAAAGGATACCTCAAGTAAATCTCCTTTTTTTTTTAGCTTTAAAATTGTTTGTTTTTTTCTTGTTTAAAAGTAACTCAAGATTTAAAAAAAAAAAGTAACTCATGCTTCTTAAATGCTTTAAATCCCTTGATAATCCCTGAATGTACTGAACACACATACGTACATGCACACACATGGACACACACAGTAGAAAAGAAAAAGAAACATCATTTTTGTGGCATAAAACATCTCAAAGATCTTTGCTGGCTAGCCTAATTTTTGTTCGTTATAGGAGAAAAAATCTTATGGGACCTCAAAGTACTCCAAGGTATTCCAAATATGAGAAGGAGGAATCTTAAGTTGTCTGAAAAGGTTTAAAGTAGAGTATAGTTACTAGCCAGTCTTCAATCACTTGTATTGATTCTGTTTATTTTTTTCTCTGAAACTGGGGTCACACTGTGAACTCCAGTCTTAATGAGTGACAATATTGTATCTAATTGCTTCTCTATTACTTTTCTCAGTCTCACTGTGTTTCAGTGAAACTGTTATTACTATCTTCTATGGGGAAAAATCTGTAAGTCAGACAAGGAGTTATCCTAGAAGCAGTATTTCTATCACCCTGGGAGAGCCAAGTGAGCATATCAGCAAGAGTTGAATGTTTCTCCTGGACAGATCCCAATTTTCCAAGAGCATAATCTACTGAAAAGCTTTTTAGTTTAAGACTTTTGAGGACATGTTTTTCTGACCAGGTTACATGTTCCAAAGCAGGTAAAATTTTAAGAGAGAATCCAGCTCATTAGAAAGAGCTGGTTTTCTGAGATTCTTAACAATTTATTTGAGTTCGACAAACATTACTACTATGTGCTATCCTCTAAGCCAGATGCTGGGAATACAAAATATAAGCTCTTCTTTGGAAGCTCTTGTCTGTGAGAGAGACAGACATATAATAAACTTTCAATATAATGTTTTGTGACGGAGTATATCTAGAGTCCTCTAAGAGCACAGAGGAGGGGCCCTAAGGCCTGCCTGGAAGGCCAAAGAAGGTTTCCTAAAGGAGATAATGCCTGAACTGAGTTTTGAAACATGAACAGGAGTAGATAGGTTAGGAAGAAAGAGATACAAGGACAAGGTCCTTCTAGTATGCACAAAACTGAGGTTCATAAACACTGCCTGTGTAGGAAACCTCATGAGGTTAAGTTCAAAACATCAAGATAAAAAGGAAAGATAAAGGCTGGATCATGGAGGCTCTTTCAAATAGTACTAGGAAGTTTGGGCTTTATTTTGTAGATAATGGAAGAATTTTAGGCTTGGACAAATGCATGGTATAGATACATCACCCTGATGGTAGGAGGTGGCTAGATTTTTAAGGGAGAAAGTCTAGATACAGGGATTTCAGTTGTGAAATCATTTCAATAGTCCAAATGAATAGGCGAGCAGTGGGAAGACAAGAATATTTAGGAAGCAAATTGAATTTGAGTGATTGGCTGTGTGTTTGTGAGTGGAGAGGAGTGGTGAAAAAGAAAGTATTAAATTCTATTATGCACTGATGTTCAAACTTTCATGTGTCATTTCCAAACTTTAGTGTCTATAAGAATTACCTCCTAAGTTTGCTAACAATGTCAATCCAGACTGTTGATCAAGATGACAGATTGGATTGACATGGGGAAACATCCTTTCCACTCAAGTCATATGGTAACACAGAAAAATACATTATAGATCTAAACACATACATAAAAATCTCCAAAGCAGGCAAATGAAATACATGGGTATTAAAAATGCAATGGGAATTCAAAGTAAGTAATCTTGAACAGGAGTGGGAATGAAGCAGCCTGCAGGGGTACTGTGAGCAGACCTGAACATTAGGAGCAGGAATTGTAACAGTCAGTTAAGAATAGGAGTCAAACTTTGCTGACCTTGTGCATACTAAGGGGCTGGGATGGGGCTGTCCTTCCCATGCATGTAAGCTTGAGCTAGGAAGAGGCTTTTCAGTTGGGGTAAATGGCTAAAAATACAGCATCCACCAACTCAGGGATATTATAAGAATTCAGGAAATGAGTAGCAAAGAAGACATTCTTGAGAAATTTGAATTCTAAATCCATGCCATGTATGGTGCATGGTTCTGATTCACATCTATGTTATTATACAGAAACCATGAGCCAAAAAATATACAAAATGGTTCAGATGGTTCAGAAATAATGAAACATGAAGGGTTCTAGGAGAGGCAATCTTGGAAGTGAGTATTAAGAGCTCAGTGGAAACGATCTCCACTGAAGATAAACTCACTGACTAAGATTACAGAAGTTGACTCACTGCAATGAGAGAGAAGATGTCGGCGTACACAACAAATAGAACTCATACCCTGGAACTAGTAATAATAGAGGAATCTGAAAAGGTTTTTAATGTTCAAAAATAATTTTGAAAATCATATGACAAGAATAAGGCATTATGGAGAAAAAGAACCAAGTAAAAATTTGAAAATAAAAACTATAACTATTTATTTTTATTTTTTTTTGAGGAAGATTAGCCCTGAGCTAACTACCACCAATCCTCCTCTTTTTTCTGAGGAAGATTGGCCCTGAGCTAACATCTGTGCCCATCTTCCGCTACTTTATATGTGGGACGTCTACCACAGCATGGCTTGCCAAGCTGCGCCATGTCCCCACTGGGGATTTGAACCAGTGAACCCCAGGTCGCCAAAGCAGAACATGTGCACTTAACTGCTGCGCCACCGGGCCGGCCCCCAAAACTATAATTATTGAAAAATATATGTGCTAAACCATAGAATAGATACAGCAGACAAGAGACTTAGGGCACTGGTAGACAATCTGGGGGAAATCATGAGAATCTATAGAAGTGAATTCACCAAATATTTATTACCATAAGTATTTCTGACCTTCGATATCTTATGGCACACCTCGAGCCCATTCTTGAAACACTCAGTACTCTGTCACCCCAGTTAGTGAACTGTCGGGACAGAGCAATAACTAGACAGACATGTGGGCTCATCACAAATCATTGTACTTAGCTGGGAGCATGTGGTCACATTCAGATGTTGACAGGAAGGATCTAGTTGATACATATACATATGTATCATATGTTTTACATATACAAGAAAGTAATAAATAGTTGGTATTCTAAGATTCCTGAGATGGTGGGAGAGGACTGGATCCAAAGCCAGGTGAGTACTGGCCCAGAAGACAGAGGAAGCCCTCTACGTGTGGTGGGAGGACGGTGAAGAGTCCTGCCTGATAACTTTTCTAGGATAATTTTTAACTCTAAATGTCAAAGATACCAACATCACAGCACTCCCTATCGTAATCCCTGCTCAGGGTTCTGATTTGTAAATGACTGAGACCAATTTAAATAAAAAATGAATTTACTGCTGAGAATCTTGGAGAATCAGATTGGGAAACACGCTAGACGTGGGAGATTTTGCAGCAGGCAGGACAAGAACCAAACCCTGACAGAACTGGCCCACAGTCTGAGGCAACCCAGCATGCAAAGCCTTCACTGTGGCACTGCGTGATGAAAGCTTCCTACAGCTCCTGCTACCTCTGCTTCTGCCTCTGGAAACTGGAATTTCCTGCCGCCCTAAGGGATTCTCCCTGCCCTTTTCAGTGCATCTCCAACTCCCAATTCACATTCCAGGAAATGTGCATCTCACAGGCCATATTCTTTCATCCTGGCTGCAAAGGAGGCTGGAAGGTTATCTGGCCTGCCTGGTTTACATGGTGGGTTCTGCTTCTCTTGAAGACCTATATAATGGAGAATTCCCCCATCATAGGGATGGAGTTCAGAATTCTGGGGAGCTAAAAATGTCTACCAAGGTTGTTGCTGCATCCCGTGGAGCACCTTTGTGGGGATTAGTAAAAGATGCCCCAAGGAGGTAGATGAATCTTAGTGCATTAGCCATTGGAGTACCTTTGAAAGAATTTTTTTATAGTACCATTTCCTGTTGGGGGACTCTTTTCCTGAGTCAAGGTGCTCAGCTAGGCTAGCAGAACGTAGCTGGATATTTGTCCACATTTGCCCCTTAGCTGGGCATCCTTGTTCATGTTATAACCTACCCAACTACATGTGATGTTCCTCATGGCCCTATATCTGCCAAAGATAAAGGGATTAAACATGATTACGAAACCACATGCACAAAAGTGGCAGATCTAGGCGGCAGCACTGATCGCAAACTGTGTTATCCATAAGGACTTTATTTTACAACCAGCCTTAAAGCCATAAACTATTGATTCACAGTCAATTGGCAGATGCTATCAGAAAGGGGACAAACTCCCCTTTTTCCTTTTATTCTTACTATTTTCCAGGTCCTGATCTGAGTAAGTGCCGAAGTCTGTCCAAGGGTGATGAATTTAAATGATTTTATTTTGACTCAAGATTGAAGGGTCTTATTTGGATTTTCTGAGTACTGTCTTGAGAGATTCTTCTTAACAAGGAATTTTTCTTAGCGTAGAAAATTCTGAGCTGTCACACTTGCTTCAGTCTAGGAAACAGGACTGGCTTTAGGAAAATATATTACTGAGAAGTTGAAGGTTTGTCTCCTCTCCCTCCGCCTCGTATCCCTTCCCACCTCTCACAGGTCTTATGGTGTCTCTAACCCAAGTCAGGTATAAATTAATCATTTGGTGACATTTTGATTTTTTACAGCTGTAGAAGCATATGACCGAGAGGATGAATCTCTACTAAAGGAATTTAGGTACCAGTAAGCAGGAGAGGAAGGTTCTCTCAGGGCCAACCAAATCACCACCACATCCCAGGAAAGCCAGGTTTTTCCACATTCTGAGATTCCTGAAGCTATCTTTCAGAGATTCTCTAGAACAGAGGTGAGCCAGGGCTGGCTTGACCTCTTGGTATCACCCTAGATCAGAGTGGGCCCTTAGCAATGAGCCAGACGAAGTCAGCATCCAGCCCCTGTGAGTTGAGGGCTGTGGCTGGGCTAGGAATTCTGTGGAGGAGAAAGGGTAGGTGGAAATTCTGCCTACAGTACTGGGGCACATAAGGCAATCTACAGTCACTAATTTCAACTAACTTCAACATAAGAGGTAGACATGTATTTCTAACGTTTACATAGACGTCTGTATTTCAGGGTTGGTAGCAAATTGCTCCTATTGCATGTTCTGTCTTCCGTGTGAAATTTATATAACTAGAGTTATTCCAATTTAAACAATAGATATCACCTTTCTTCCCAGAATGAACTAAGTGTTTCTGAAATAATAATGAGAGTTGACACTTATTCAGTGTTTTCTATACGTCAGGTACTGTTGTAAGCACTTTACATATATTAACCCATGAGAACCTCATAAGAATTCTATGTGGTAGAGACTCTTGTTAGCATCCTTATTTTGCACTTGAGGAAACCAAGGCACAGAGGATTGGCCAAGGTGAATGGCAGAGTTTAGGTAAGAGATTAGACCTACTAAGTGGCAGAGATGGGTTCTGAACCTCAGAATGCTGAAAGAACACCTCTTGTTACTTCCTGTGATTTGATCCTCCAGTGATGTTGTTAGAAATGTTAAAGTCAGGTCTTAATGAGCCTCAGTGGTGGCTCCAGAATTTCTGGACAAGAGGCTTTGGGGCCAGTAACCCAGATGGAAGGGTGTATGCAAGGCAGGGTCTAGGCCTGTGTTTGCATGGAAAGCACACTGTTCTAAGTTAGCTCAGGTTTTTATCATGGGTGGCTTGTGGGATGGGGGAACATTACTCTCCAAGCTACCCTTTGCTGCCGCCACTGATAAGCACACTGCAAAAGGAGCATATTTAGTCTCCCACCACTTCCTTCAAATCTTCTCAGATATGATCAGCACATATGTATTAATGTGTATTGCCTGAAGACAATTCCTGTTTCACGTTTCCTGACCAGCCATGCTGAATCCTCTGGCTGTGGACAGCTTGTTCACTTGAACCCTTAATGGGCCTTTTTTCAGAAACACGAACCACATCGTCCAGAAGAAACAAATTCGGGGCACACAACCAAAGTGAATAAGATTTATTTACTGAAGCACCTATCCATTCCCATTAGGATCCCACTCCTGTCTGAATCTCAATTTCTAATGAGAGAAAAAAAATAGGGACAACTAAGAAGTTAGAAATAAACAGGCCCACAAATGAAACAACCTTATATACATCAATTGGTACCTGCATTTAGAAATTTGAAGAATGTTAAATTTCCTTTCACAAAGAGCATACCAACTTACATTCTCACGAGATGATTAAGAATGCCTATCTCCCAGCCTACCCTGTTTTTTAAATCAAACTTTTATATTTTTCCAACCAGAAAGGTGCAAAATGATAGGACTATTTGTAGTTATTTTGACTTATTTTAATCTAATTATGAGGAAAGTCAATTATCTTGTTTATATTTTACGTCCATTATGATACTGAGTTTAAATATTAATTTAAATTTTTCATTTTCTCTTAATCTCCTGTCACTGATATTGTTTCATATCTTTTAAAAATAGGGTTTTTTTTTTTTTTTTTGGAGAAATGCCATCAGCAGCAAAAATGTAACTGAGTAGTTACTATATGAATTTCAAGTGAAGAAGCTCATTGGACGATGAGTTAATAATGGAGGAAAAATATGAGGAATAATTATGATTTTGTTGGATGAGCTAGGAAGCAAAAGTATTCTAAACAGAAGCAGCAGCATGAGAAAAGGCATAGAATTGTGAAAATATGCAAAATGGCAAAAATGCGGCAAAAAATAAAAAAAGAGCGACAAGAATGCAAAATGGAAAGAGACAAAACTCGAAGCATAGCAAGGGATTAGATTGTACAACTCTTAAAGGCCATGCTAAGGACATTTATTCTGTAGAAAATAATGGGCCATAGTTTTAGCAAGTGGATGGGCAGTGGGAAATAACACTGGACCAATGGGGGAAAACTTTTGGTCAAGGAACCTAAATATAGGACCAACGCAGCAATCAAGTTGGGAAATGATGAAGGCTTGCACAGAGCAGAACTGTGAAAATGCTGAGAGGGGGAAAGTATTGCTCAAACTCTTTCCAAGATAGGATTGACAGGATTAATCCTAGAAATGGGCATGAGGAAGGAATCACTGATGTTTTCCTGTTTTTCTGCTTTGTTGACTAGGTAAATGGAAACACCTTTAACTGAAATGGATAACACAAAGAAAGATCAGATTCTTTGTGGGTGTGTGTGTGGGAAGAGAATGGGTGCAAAATAAGTCTAATTTTGACTTTAAGGACCTATAGGAGGTCAAGGGGAAGAGTTAGCCTTGTTTAATGTATTCACTCATTCAAAAATATCATTGAATGCCTACTCATCAAGGTCCTGTTCGAGGTTTTGGGGATAGTGTTATAGGAAAGACTTTACAGTCTTTACAGAAGTTATATCCTAGTGAAAGTAGCTAGAATATTAATTTCAGATGCAAAAGAAGTATATTTTACTCCCTAGATACAGAGGTACATGGAAGCCCTTTGTACAGTTAATATCTGTAGCACATATATGTCCCTCTCGACTTAGCATAATTTTTGTATTTTAAAATATTGTGGAGAATTACAGTTTTATTGTCTTTTATTACATACTGCTGTTTCTGTTTACCCATTGGAAACAAAGGTTTTGCTCAGCAATGAAATCCTCATTTATCACAAAGTTCATATAGGATAATGGGAAATAATTATAATGATTTGTTTGATGACATAGTCTTCAGAAAAATCAGTGGCTAAACAAAACCTCCCTAAGCCTCAGTTTCCTTGTTTGTTAATTAAGGGGGTTGCACAAATGATCTCAAATGCCACCTCCCTGAGCTCAGTCAAGTTTATCCACTGTGGTTTCCTTGTCCTCTACTTCATCCCTCTTCTCAACATCCTCCACATTCTTCCTCCATCATTCTTCTGTGTCCACCCCCCATGCTTCCTTGATCCCTGTCCCTCTGGGACCAACATTGGTGCTGCTGAGTTCTGTGGAAGAAAAACCTCACAATCTTGCATTTTAATGACACTATATAGTCTTAGTTTCTAATCTTAACTGAGTTCTCAAAATCGCCCAGCAATTCTTCTGAGCCTCTCTTGCAGCTTGCTCTCATTTCCAACAGTGGCCAGGTCAGGCTCTCATTGCTATTCACAAATCTCCTAAACTAATTAATCTCCTCTCTCTCTCTCCACAGATGATCTTGCTCACCTACTACACAGAGAAAACCCAAAACTCACCCAGGTAAACAATTCAGATGGGAACTCCCTCAAATTCAGGCCCTGAAGTCCACAGAGTAACCTGGTTGGCATCCATCCTTTCCTCCTTACCTTGTGGTCACAATGGAAGAAGTGCCCTCCATCTGCATGTGGCTCATCCCTCCCCATTGCCCTTGTATGCTCTGGGTTTCATCTCCTCATGCTTTCACAGGGACTTTTCTCTTCTGATCATGCCTTCTGCCATACCTACAAACTATCCCTCTCTAGGATCATTCTTAACAGCTATAAATATGCATAAGACTTTCCTTTCTTAAAAACAAATTAATAAATTAACCACCTTTTTCATCTCACATCTCCTTCTAGCTATCTCCATCTATTTTCTTTCACAACTAAACTTGAAAGAGTTGCCCACTCTTTCTACCTGTCATCTCCCACTCCCCCTTCAACCCTCTCCAGAATGGCTCCAGTCTCCAGGACTAATCCAAATGTGTTGAGTAAATGAAAATGTGTTTGACTGCTTGAATGAAATGAAATATCCCAGCTCAGTTTCATATTTTAAATAATTTATGGGGTTCTAAGTTAGTAAGATTTTTCTATATGAAGTGTATAAGCATATCATTCTTCCCTGGGGACGATTTACATTGGGTAAGTCATCCTAAGTACTCGATTACACTTGTTTGATCAGAAGCATTTCTTCTCTCAGAACTGATCATTTAATGAAATCTAGAGGAAAAAAGAAATAGTATCCTTTGATAGACCAGGTTTTGACTGAAAAATAACTCCATTCCATAGACTTGATATTTTGAAGTAAATATGGAGATGGATTTGAACTGTGGATGGTTGAAATTGCTTTCAACCTCAAGCCATTACCTCCCCAGTAGAAGTCATTGTCTGTCACAGATATGCCCGCAGGGTGTTTTTATTTTGGACTACAATTTTCTCACTAATAGAACAAGGCTGAAACATGTAAGTAAGGATGAGTTTGCAGGTCATGTACTCAGTGACTTAGGTCTGTTTATCGTGGCCGGATCCCGAACACAGTCTTTCTCATGGTCTGCATGTGAACAGCATGTGTCCTTGAGGAATAACACACTGTATACACCAAGAAGTCCTACGCATGTCACATAATTTCTTTGGATGATAGTAGCTGTTTCTTAAAATGAAACCTTCATCTTTCCTGCTTTGCTTGAAGCATGGTATTCACTTGTTTTATTTCAATGTGGCCTTTTCAAGTCAGTCCAGCTCCCTCTTACTATCTTGCAGTTATTTATCTTTCAGACATGATCCTTCTTAAGAACAGAGAAAAGCAGTAGAACCTTGCTGTCTTCAAAGAATCACAAAGAGAAGGGTGGCGCCCTTTGGTTTAAAAATATAAACAAATAATAAAAGCCAATGCCCTGTAAAATGGTGGCACAAGTCCCTATGTGGCCACAAACATTATTTCCTCCTGTCTACCCAGGGCTACTTGGTGTTTTAGGGGAACCTGCTGACAGTATCAGCTGCCAGAGTATTCCTGGCACCACATGGTACCAAATAACAAAGGAGCAAACACAGGCACTGTTGGCCCAGCGGCCTGGCAGGCTGCCGCCATGAATGCACAAAGAGCGGCCACACCATCGACATCCTGCTGTGTCTCCAAAACATCTCACTGTCTGCCACGCAGTCTCTCCTCCCTGACCTTTATCTCCGTGAGAGGGAAATCCAGTCTAGCACTGGGCATCAGAGGTCCACTGGATCCCTCGGAGTGACCTGGGGAGAAGCAGACACTCTCACGGGGCAGGGTACCGATCCCAAAGAAAAACTGCTTAAATTAACTCAAACTCTTAATCTGGCCAGGACTAGAGCTCCATTATATTCAAGGCACAGGTTGTTTGTTTTTGACGTTTTACTTTGTAGTCTCTCAAATCTGTTCCTGAAACACCTGTCTTATCCATCACAATATGTTTCAACTAAGTTGTCTATAAATCCTACTACTCCATTAAAAAGTGTAATCTACTTTGAAAATGAGACTTTGAGACACATAGGAATGAAATGATTATACTAGCGGCTTCAGGTATAAAATTTCACTATTAGAAATAGAATCATTGCCTGCCTCAGGATCTGCCAAAGCAGATATTCAACAACTAACAGCTTGCCAGAGTTCTCGTAGGCCATAGGATGCCATAGAACCAGGCAGGGAGAAAGATACGGAAATAGGGGTAGAAAGGCAAAGAAATATAAACTGGGGGACTCTTGAAGACAGCTTATGTTGCTTATTTCAAATTCTTAAAAACTAGGGCTGGGTCCAACACAAAATTAAAATTCATAAAAATAGCCAGCCCACGTAATGCCTGATAACCTAGGAAAGCACACTTTTCTAATGTATTAATGATAAAGGAGAATAAAAGTTATCCTAGAATATGATTATACATTTGTGCACATTATTTTTTTCCTCGTCTTATGTCACATAGAGTGTTTTCAAAGCTGGTGGCATGAAGGAAGGAGGAAAGAAAGCAACTGCCCACATAAAGCCTGCAGCCCTTCAGTAGGATCGGGTAGTGTACTTCCCGTGTAGACCGGGCCCTAGAAACGTACAGATGTCTGGCTACGTCAAGAGATACTACTTGCAAAATTACTGTGTAAATCATAATTAAAGCAACAATGGTTTACAATCACTGGGAAAAAATATAAGTCACCAAAAGATGAATTTAATTTCTTGGCAGAAATTAAAGTGATGAAGCAGAAAGTGGACACTTCACAGATGCCATAAAACTCGGATTCCTTGTGTACGGGAGGTATGTCCAGGGAAGGTTGCTCCCAAAAGGCCCAGTGTAGCAGGTGTTATATACGACAGCCTGTGCTTCTATTTTCATTCCTTGTGACTGTTCCCTTACCTGGAGGATGAGGGGATGGGCCAGGTTGTATTGAAGAACTCACAGCTCCAAGTTCTAAGATTCTAGGGTAATCGCTGAGACGAACTACAGGGTTAAAATCTGTTGCCAGCTCCTGAACCAGCTAGCTTGCAAATGTGTAGCATTCACTGCATTTTAAAATTTGAATTAATTTCCAATATTTAAAAATCAGAGTGTATTAAAGAAAACTATGGATACACAACTTCTCTCGAAAACAGGACTGGCTACATCATTTTGGGAGTCCAGTGCAAAATGAAAGTGCAGGCACCTTTGTTCAAAAATTATTAAGAATTTCATGACAGTGACAGTAGAGGATTAAAGCAAGTGTGGGCCCTTCTAAGTGCTGGCCTGGTGTGACTGCACAGGTTGCATGCCCGAGAAGCCAGCATCAGTTGAAAATTGAGTTGGCAACTAAGCCTATATTCCTCAGTTAGCTCTCAGGGGAAGCCAAATGGTGGCTGCCCTTTTAAAATAGAGCCTGCCTTCTCACAGTTACCACAGCCTCCTTTACTCCCTTTATCTCCTACATTGAGGCCAAGTGTCAGTCAACAATCATCAATGCACTTGCTCAATTAATTTTTTCACCCTGACTTCACTGAGCTCATTTATACAACCTGCCTGGCCTCTGTAGAAATATGAGCTTGTGCCCTCTAATCCAAAAGTTGAAAGTGCCCATACAAAGAAGACATGCTCACTGATTATCTACTGGGGCAGTGACCCACTACAAGGCTTTTATTGCTAACTGAAAGCGGAAGTCACCCACACCCAGGATGGACAACTCTTTTTGTTCTAAGTCAGTGCAGTCAAGGAAGGAGGGTGAGCATATGTTGAGAAGTAGCTCAGCATGACCCACAGACACCTCCCTCCTCCATGATCTCCACATGACTTTCCTCCTTCAGGGGCGTTACATGGAATAACGCGAGACTGGAAGATGGGTAAAGCCCCTTTCACTCCAGAATTTGACAAAGTCTGTCATTTTATGAAAACCTGAAAGATTCTGTCCTAAAAACGAAAACAAAAATAATAGCAATAATTATTATTGGTAAGCACAAATACTAGTTTAAAAAATCAATCTTAAAATCAACACCCATGATATCCAAGTGTTGAATATCAGTTATTCCCTTTGACTCCATCTGGTGTACTTTGATGACTCTTTCTCCCGACAAGAAGAAAATGTACTCTTTGGGAACTTGGAGGATAAATCTGAATGGCTTAGCTCTTCCTGAATGCTAACATATTCCAAAATGATGTGCTTTGTTCTCTGGAGTCTCAAAATTTACCATGAGCTTGAAGTTTATTACAGACCCCACCACAGCTGCCGTTCTTCGCACTAAAACTGATTTGCCTGCTAAGAGCACATAAAAACGGAAGGAATATCTTTCTGTCAACAGTTTCTTTTTCTCTTTGTTTGACCTCAGTGCAATTCCTGGCACCATAGAGGATTTCATTTTTCTGGACCATTTCCAGGCTGGGCCTTGTTTCTATACAAGATTTGTTCTATACAAAACTTGAAAATGTTCAGTGGTCAGCGTTCTGGTTGATTCGTTCTGCTAGATTTCTCCCGTCTGGTCAACATTCTTTAGCTCATTTCCTGGCTGTAGCTTTGGCCCCCACTGTTGCACTCATCTAACTTAAGTGCTCACATGGTAAATGTTTGGTAAACACTTTATCTATGGGTCAATAAAAACAATAAATTTATCCTTTAAGTGACCAATATGATGAAACATGTTGCTTTTTAGTGCTTTTAGTAACTTTCTCTTTCATTATTGTTGCTCTTAAGCCAAGATAATTATGAATACCTTATGTTCAGTCACAATAGGTGCTTTTATAAGAAGTGCTTGAAGAAAAGCATTAATTTCCTAGAGCCTTGTTGCAGCTCAGGAAATGTGAAATAATTTGATAAAAATGTATTTTTAGCATGTCTCCATTTTTGCATTTATCTGTAATTAGTTCTACTATAATTTATGCATACTATTATAGGCATGTAAATTGCAAATATTCCTACATGCGTGCCTTTATTTTGTTCACTTGTTTGGAAAGTTTTTAAGAAAAGAGACTGTGGGGGCCAGCCCGGTGGCGCAGCGGTTAAGTTTGCACGTTCTGCTTCGGTGGCCCAGGGTTTGCCGGTTTAGATCCAGGGTGCAGACATGGCACTGCTTGGCAAGCCACGCTGTGGCAGGGGTCCCACATATAAAGTAGAGGAAGATGGGCACAGATGTTAGCTCAGGACCAGTCTTCCTCAGCAAAAAAGAGGAGGATTGGCAGCAGATGCTAGCTCAGGGCTAATCTTCCTTAAAAAAAAAAAAAAGAAAAGAGACTGTGAACATGCTTTTTCCTTGTAGCTCCTCTCCACTACACCCATGAAGCTGTAGGGCTCTGTGTCCTGTGTTTACCCCACAGATGTTAGAGATGAAGGAGATAATTCGATGACTGAAATACTTTAGCCACTCAAACTCAAACTTTCTTCCTCTTTCTCTTTTTCTCTCTTCAACTCTCACTGTTTAACTTATTACCCAGTTATTTGAGAATTTCAAGCTTTAGGACCCTATGTAATGTTGCTTTCTAAAAGAATGACTCTATTTTCTACTTGTGGCTCTCATACCCGGTCAAGCCAGGGTAGGGACTCGGGCTTCAGGTCTTCGTGACTACAGCCATCCCTCCCTAGCGCTCAGCCGCCTTCACCGTCTTTCCCACGTCAATCTACATGCCATCCTCAGACCTCTCAAACCGGAGTCTCTACCCTCACACTTAGGGTTTGACTTAGCCATCTTAAGTGAGTCTGACCTAATGGCTGACCTTTGTTAAGCTTTGATTACATATCATAGACTTTTCCAAGAACTTTACAGTGTAGATTATTTTATTCAATCCTCACAAAAGCTTATGAAGTAGGTATAAATATTACTGCATTTCATCGATTCTCTGACACGTTTATTTCACATTTCTGAAATAGGAATGTGGCTTAAAATGGAGTATTGGCAGCATTTAAAAAACCTTCCTGGCACATAAAATGATGGTGTACGTATCTTACGATCCATAGAATCTTAGATTTGATGAAATATAGTATCCCCATTTAATTGGCAAGGAAACACAAGCTCAGAGAAGTTAATCTAAGGCCATGAGGCCATACAGTCATATCCCAGAACCCAGTCTCTTGAGCGCTACCCCGCAACTCAGGGCAGTGATCCTTGTTACTTTTCTTTTGTCCATAATTTCCTTATCATGATTATATTTAAATGCATCATTTAAAAAACCAATGATTATTTTCATTTTGTGATTTAAAAGTTAACACATATTTATTGTAAAAATTTAAAAAGCAGAAAATTTAAGGAAGAAATATAAATCACCTTGAATCCTACTAATAGATTACTATTGCCAACATTTTGGTATATTTCTACTAGGCTTTTTTTGTGTGTGTGCATGTTCATATATATTTATAGCATTGGTAACATACCAGTGATGTGGTTTTGCATCCCTCTCTTCATTTAGCATTATATAGTGAGCATTTCCGCCATGTTATTACATATTCTATGGGTACAAGACTTTGGCCATCTAACTTACCACTGTAGGGTTGTACTATAACTGAACACTTAGGTCGTTGCCAAGTTTCACCATAAGTACGTGTGATGGGCAGAAGTGTCTGAAAAATTCAGAGCTCAGGTGGGAAACATTTCCCTAAAGAGAACACAAGTGGCTTCCTGTGGAGTTGCTATTTAGCATTGTTCAGCCTCTTTGGAGGGGATATTACCCTCACTAGAAAAGACCCAGGAAGTCAGTGTGTTTGACCTTGGTTACCATGGTAACAGGGCCTTTGCTCCATTTAAGTTCTGGTCACATCACTGAGGTGGAGGCTACAAACTGGACACTGCTTTCAGAGTTGGGTTATAGAGTGCGGGGCATCTAGACACTATAGATATGGGAATTAGAGACTAGGAAGTCTGATTCAAGCATTTTGAGGGCTCTTTTCTTAGTCTCATTTTCTTTTTACCTCTTCTCAGTACTGACTAGAGAGAGAGAAAATCAGCAAGTAATCATTATAGCAGAGCTTAGTCTTAAAAAAGGTCACAGTGCATGGAAGAAAGGGAGGTTTAAGAGAGCCCGTGGGAAGACTGACTCTTCCTGACAGCCCATCCACTAATCCTCAGAGACACACTTTGTACATGTTCCCACCTTCAGAAAATAACCACTGTCAATTGTGGCTTTTGTTTCCTGGGTACATTCATGTTTACTATTGTGATTAAAATGTGTGCTGCAAATTAATGTCTCTTGAAGACAAAAGGATATTTTCTCAGTATCCCCAATTAAAAGTCTTCTGTAACATCTTTTAATTTGCAATTGAATAATCTAGAATTCTCTAAGAAACCATGACTTTTTGTACATGAAATTAAAGCACCACATTATCTCTAACTGTTCTGTCCTCGTCAACACTTGCTACATGTCAGCTATATGTGTTACACTGTGCTCGGTGCTCTCAGACTACCAAGTGCAGTATTGCTTTCCCAAAGGCTACCAACTGAGGCAAAGCTTGAGAGTATACTAGGGATCAGGAAGATAACACAGAAGAGCGAACAGGGTTGCTTCCCTAGACGAGGGTGAGAGTCAGATGGATGACATATATTTGTATAACTAATGCTTTCTAGAGTCCACATTTCAGAAATTTCAGTATGGATTCTGGCCTAATTCTTATTATTCAGAATGAAATAATGAATATTTGTTTTGAGACTAGTGGGTACTGTTTTCCAGGGTGACTTTTACACATAGCTAAAGCACCATCCCTGTGCACAAGGCATTTACATTCTAATAAGGGGAAAGAGAGATCTCTGGAATCGCAATAACCCAAGGTGTCATCTGAGGGACGCCATCAGAGAGATCCAGCATTCAAAGGAAGAGAGAACCATTCAGTGAAGGACTAAGGAAGGGCTAGGCTGTGAAAGTTGATTAGGAATTTAGCCCTAGACATTGGGCAAAAGGAACATGATGAGAAAAGACTCCAAAGGGGAAAATATCAGAGTGAATTTGGGAAACTGCAGATTCTGGGCTGACTGCTGAACAATGTGAAATATTTCCTATGTATAAGCCGGACCAATTTTCTCTTTAATATTTCAGTTTCAGTGAATGTACCACCAATTTGAGAATCCCTCTGAAGTTCATGTGCCGTGAGATGTAGTATATGTATACGTAATACATAACATAGGACCAAAGAGAAAGAACTAAGCCTAACTTATTTTTTGACCATGCCTGTTAGCTAAAAGAGTTAAAAAGGCATGATCATCATTTTTCTCTCTTCTCACAAATTGCAGATGCTTTCTGAGATAGTTAGTAGACTTTGGCTGAAGAGAAAGAAAAGTTTTTGGAACTACGTAGTTTTTAATTTTTTATATCAACTTCACCAGTAATTTAAAATCTGCTTTTCTCTGTTTTGTGAAAGAAAAACACATACTGACCCCTTTAGACTCCTGAAGCACTGAACAACACATTTCCCCCCACTTTATTATTGTGCAATCACATTTTCTTCACTCATTAGATGGTGGTGTTTTTACAGGTTGAAGACACTGCCAGCTATGTTACCTCCCCCAGAGACTTCAGCAATTAGCAGGCGACCCTCAGGGATGGGACCGTCAGACTCCACCCAGGAGAGCTGGTTGTTTGCACAAAACTGTTGCTCCCTTTGAAAATTCTCCTGGTGAAGATTTTGGATTGTTTTTCAGTTTGAAATTTTTGCCTGCAAAGATGCTATGATTACAACAAATTTGCATGATTTATGAAGTTTGTTTAAGCGTTGTAATAATTAAAGTTTCACTTTTTGTTATAGTGATTTCCATTTTCTTGACTTGATCTCTAATTAATGTTCTCCTAATTTTGGATGCATAGTAAAATATGCATTTTTTGAGGCATGATGGAAGAGAAATTTTCAAGGTCTCTGTCTTGCTTGAAAATTAAGGAATTTTCTGAGAGACAGAGAATTCAACCTACTTGTTTTCATACAGCATGTTCTAACACTATTATGGCTAACTGCAGTGATTTGATCTTGCATAGCTAGAAAATTAGCTTTTTATTAAAGGTTTATTAATTCTAAGAGCACAAACAACAGATCATTTGCAAAAAAAAAGTGCTGGTTTCAAGCATTGGAACTCTTTGAAGGGTCATAGAGAGAGAGCTTTGCTTTGGTAATGAAAAAAATTAAAAATTTTCTTCTACCTAAACAATCATTCAAGCAATATGAAGCATTTGCTATATGTAAGAAAGTAAAGAGTAGTAAAACACGTAAGCAGAGTATGCAGAAGACAACGTCCCTGCCCTCAAGAGGCTTACTATTTTGTGTTTATAATATAGTATAAACAGAGACAAGAAGAAATAAATCAAAGAAGTTCAAATCGTTATATACTTATTGAGCATCTAATGTGCTCAACATTGGATACTAGGACAGTGAATTAGAAGCTTAAATAATTTTGAAAGTTATGCCTACTTAAAATACAATTTTAATAAGATAATTCAAACAATAAAAGTACTAGAATAGAGCTATAAATTAGGTGCGTTGGGAGAATTAATTAGCTGATTATCTACCATCAACCCATTAGTGAAAGAGAACAAGTCAGGACTGTGAAATGAGAAAGAAAGAAGGAGTGTATGAGAATGTTAACACTTGCATTTTGCTCGAAGCCATATTTTCAGAGTGAGAACTACAGAGGGAGCGATCAAAAATAAGATTCTCTTGTAAGAAGAGGGCCAAGCTTTTTTAATGTGATCATAATTAAATTTTTCCTTCAAATTTTATCATTCTGCAGAATAGCTCTTTTCTTTTGGCTAAGTTGAGAATAATTGCTTTAAAAGGCTGACTATCTTGGCTACCATTTCAACAATCAGGAGCTTGAAGCCCCAAGGGGGCTCGCAGTGGCTTGAGGCTTGGCCAGGGCCTGCTGGCACGTTTAAAATGACACGTGTGCACTTCGTGATAATTCACAGATGCTCAGGCTCTCAAGTGTTCTTCTGTTTGGTTGTTCTTTAACTATATATGAACAGCTTATAAATATCTATCTACAAATAGTTTGGGTTTTGGTGATTTAATTCATAGGCTATATCAATTACCATCTTGATGGGTGTACCGTTGATATATATTACTAATAAATTTTAAATCCACTTTGTTCCAATCCCCAGTTGCATTTTCCAAGTTTCTTTTCTCCCCAGAAGCAACTACTACTTTGAATTCTTTAGTCATTGCCAGATTTAAAAATTTTTTGTTATTCTATTTTGTTCTATTGATTCTTTTACATGTACTTTTACTGTAGACATTTTATGCTTTATTGTTTCATGTGTTTTTTCAATTTCACATTAATCCCATTATACTATCTATAATAGCATATATATATTATATACTCTATACTATTATATAGTTGTATATACTACTATATTATATTATATACTCAGTTATATACTCTAGTTCCTATATTTTCACATTAACCCTTATTGTTTTTTAAACACATTTACTTGAACTAACAAAGTTTAAAATCTATCAGTATCTTTACATCCTATTCCAAATGCTACAAGGACTTTAGAATTCTTTAACTCAAAGCTCCCTCCAATGCCTACAACCTTTCATGTTCAGGTTGTATAAAATGATAATTGCATCTTCTTGCTTTGCTCCATCACCAACATTTTATTTCGACAGATGTCAAACCAGTAGAAAAGTTGAATGATGAGTACAAGAAGCACCACATACCCTTCACTTAGGTTCAGAAATTAACATTTTTCTACTTTTGCTTTCTCTCTCTCTCTCAAGTATGTTGCTGACATCATGGCATATTATTCCTATATATTTCAGCAAGCGCTTCCTAAGAAAACAACATTCTTCCATATGACCACAATGTCATTATCACATCCAAGAAATTCATATTGATACAAGAATATTATCCAATATCCAGTCCATATTCCAATTTTTCCAGTGGCTCTGAAAATAGCCCTTAAAAGTTTTTCTTTTCTAAATCCAACATCATTTCTTTTTTGTTTTCTTTTTTTGGTGAGGAATATTCGCCCCGAGGTGACATCTGTGCCAATCTTCCTCTGTTTTGCATGTGGGTCACCACCTCAGCACACCTGACAAGTGGCGTATGTCCACACTTAGGAGCCAAACCCACAAACCTGGGCTGCCAAAGCAGAGCATGGAAGCTTAACCACTACACCACGGGGCCAGCCCCTAAATCCACCATCATTTCAAGGATCATGTGCTGCACTTTGTTGTCATATTTCTTTGGTCTACTTTAATCTGGAGCAGTCCCTGCCTTTTATTTTCTTTCATAATCTTGACATTTTTGAAGAGTTCCAGACAGTTATCTTATAGACTATCTGAGAGTCTGGATGCATTTGATTATTTTTCCTTGTGATTAGATTAAACATTTTGGGCCAGAAGCCTACATAGATGACATTTCATATTTCTTATCAGAAAGAACATAATAACATGTTGTTCTATTACTCATGATTCTAGGCTGGATCACTTGGCTAGGGTGATGTTTTCCAGATAGCACCATTGTAAATGTCTTTTTCCCCCATTTTTAATTAATAGGTAATCTGTAAGGGCCCCTGTCCTTTAAGTTTTTCATTACAGCATACTAGATAGCAGAAAAGTACATATCATTAGTGTGTTGCTCTGTGAAGTTTCACAAACTGAATGCATCCTGTAAGTAATCAGCCTCTAGCCTGAGATGTAGACTCTCACCAGCACTTTAGAAGTTCCCCTCACATCCTCTTTTCAGGCACTCCCTCCTTCAAAGGTAACTACTATCTGAACTTCTAACATCATAAATTGATTTTATACTTTCACTAAATGTAATCACACAGGGCTACGTTTTCACACACAGCTTTTTTCTTTCACTCAATATTATGTTTGTGAGGCTCATGTGATTAGTTGAATGGTGGCTGTATTTTGTTCATTCTTATTGCTGTTTAATATTCCATTGTGTGAATATATGAATAATTTATTCATTCTCCTGATAGGAGTTTTTGGGTAGTTTCCAGGGGGGATATTATAAATAGAGCTTCTGGGAATATTCTGGTACGTTTCTCCTGGTTAGATAATTGCTGGGTCACAATGTTTGCCCAAGTTCAGTTGTCAAAGTGATTGTGTTAATTTACTTACTTACGGGAATGTTTAAGTGTTCTAGTTGCTCCGTATCCTTGCCAACACTTGATATTATTCGTCTCTTTCATTTTCGCCATTCTAGGGAGTGTACAGTGGAGTGCTCCCCTGCTTTTACAGCTCTCTAAATTAATGTATCTTAAAACATTTTTAAGCAGTCAATACTAAATTATATTTCCCAAAATATGTTACCTATTTCTTTGTTCATCATTTATTTTTGCATCCAGCTACTGGTTCCTTGATTCAATTTGCTTCTTGAAGAAAAACATGAGAAGTTCTTTCAGTGGGAAAATAGTATAATCTTTCTGACTCTGTTTATCTAATTATTTTATTTCACTTTCACCTGAGTGATAATTTAGTTGTGTATAAAATTTGAGGATGACAGGGGCTGACCCTGTGGCCGAGTGGTTAAGTTCCTGTGCTCTGCTGCAGGCAGCCCAGTGTTTCGTTGCTTCGAATCCTGGGCGCGGACATGGCACTGCTCATCAAGCCACTCTGAGGTGGTGTCCCACATGCCACAACTGGAAGGACCCACAACAAAGAATATAATACAGCTATGTACCAGGGGGCCTTGGGGAGAAAAAAGGAAAAAAATTAAAATCTTTAAAAAAAAAAATTGGGGGATGACAATTATTTTCTATCAGCCTAATAAAGGTTTTTTTCCCATTGTTTCTGCCAGTCATCATTGTTGATGAGAAGTCTGCTATCGTTTTGTTTCTTTGCAGGCAATATATCTTTTCTCTCTGGTGACTTAAGATTTTCTCTTTTTTGACATTGATTTGTCAAAAGGTCACATCATTGCCTTTTGATATTTTACTATGATGTGTCTATTTGTGGACTTTCATTCTTTTTGCTGAAAACGTGATGAAATCCTTGAACTTGGAGGTGTATATGTTTCTTATATGCTACAATATTCAGATTCATTATTACTTTGAATATTTCTTGTCCTCTCTTCTCTCTAAAAATTCTTAGTCCTTTTCATTCTTTTTTCTATGTCTTAAATTCTGTTTCATATTTTTCATTTATGTATTCTTATATGCAGGATACTGCATGATTCTCTTGCATCTCTTTTCTAATTCACTTATTCTCTCTAACTACATTAATTTATTGTTAAATTTGCCCTTTTAAGCTTCTAAAAATTGTAATTACTCTATTTTCATTTTTAGAATTTCTATTAGCTTATTTTTCAAATATCCCTATTCTTTTTTGTATCTTCCTGTTTTTGTCTTATGGTTTTCTTTCTTTTCTTCTTGAATTTTGTAAATAATTTGAAGTCCTTTTAAAATTGTTCCATTATCTCCATTCCCAGTGTGCCATGACAAATAGAAATGGCAAGCAATATGACATATTGGAGTACATGAGGAAGCCATTTGGTGTAAACATAATTTGGCCTGACTTTGTTTTTTCCAAAAGGGCCTGACGGTGGCCGTTGAGCACACATTGTATATCTGCTTTAAACATTTACTATGGCAAGAACAAATGCCCTTAAGATAAAGGTGCAACTTCCCCCACCTCCCCCCCGCCCCCAACATTGGCATTTCCTTAAGGATAAGAATCTTTCCTTAGGCTAGGAACTGATTGCTGCACTCGCCTTTGACCACCCAGCTGGAGACCACAGACCTGCCACCCTGCTGTGTTCACCGAGACAGCAGACCTACCTGCTGTATCCATCAATCGCTGTGCTGACAGAGCAGTCTCACTACTATTGTAAAAGGGACATTTCAATCATATGTGAAACATCCTCTTTGGGGGTATATAACCACTCTGTACACCCAACTTCTTTGGTGCCCTTTTCTTCTTCTTCCTTCAGGAAGAAAGGCTGCGGGCCATGGTCCTCACATTTTAGCTCAGAATAAACTCACCCAAATTTTCATTTATAGATTGGTTATGGATTATTTTTGTCAACAGCTATATACATCCTCTATTTATTTGCCAGCTCACTTTTATGGTAATTTGTTCAGAGAGGTGTAATTTTTTTTACTATAAATTCATCTTTCATGGGTTTCATCCCTGTGGCAGGCCTATTTGCACTGGTCTTTGGTAAATTTTTTATGTTAATCTCTCAGGTTGGGGATATAGTACCTTGTTATCACAGGAATTCTAACCTCTGTTTTTAAACAGAGCAGGCTTAGGTTTTTAATTTCTTGTGGTTGATTATATTTCAACACATATGGGTATATAACAAACTTCCTTCTAGTTATTCTAGGAATTTCTTGTTTCTGTTTCATTTGTGGAACAGTTTCCTGACCCCTAGCTTTATGCATGAAGCTTAGTTCTAGCTTTCTGCTCCCAAGGTCTCACTGTCTAGTTTCCCTTCCCCACGTAATCAAAGTCCCCAGCCATTAATCCATAACTTGTTCCTGATTTCCCTTTGAGTCTTTTGGCATCAACTCTAACTCAGCATTCTTAATTTGAGTTGTTCTGTGTGTACGGCATCTGAGAATTTCCTTTTTTGGGTTTCAATCTGGACTATGTACTTAAGGTTTTTATGGGGTGGGGGATTGTTGTATATTACCCAATATTTCAACATCTGTGCAGCAGCTTGGGAGATGTCCTGCATCCAATATATCTTCTATAAGGCCTGAAAGTCCTAGGTCATTGTTGGCAGGCTACTTCTTTGCCTTGGAGTCTGCTAAGGAAGTTACTTCTAAGATGGCTGAAATAAGTTTCTACTTATTTGATAACACCCATTTTTACTACTTCAGTATCCCTTTGTAAGGAAGATAAATATTCAGAAATATAGGAAACTTGAAGTTTGACAAGTGTCACTGACAGAGGAAGGATAGCAAAGTTATAGTTTCTACCAGTATGCCACAGTACTTGAAATTCCACCATTAAGAATTACTTTTGTGTAGTTATTTTTTCATTTCTAAGAGTCTTAGAAATCAGTATGTCATAATCAGTGATTAATACTTCAATAAATCATTTCCTTATTGGCGTTATCTGATTATTTTCTAATAACAACTATCTGAAAAAAACCACACACACAATATAGGAGTGTCTATTTTGATGGAAAGAAAGTTATGTAAGAAGGTTCAGACTCTAAAAATGCCTTACGTGCAACATGGTTTGCTAATTCACATATGTATGTCAATTATTATCCAATATGTTGAAGATTTTAAAGCATAATTTATTCTTATATAATTATAGATTTGATTTTAAATTTATTTCATTTTTTTTCACTATAATTAGTGCTAAGTGCTTAAAAACTTTAAAAAAAATACAGTGTTTCTTAACTTTTGACAGCATAAGACATACAAAAACTTTGGGACAGAAGAAATAATTGAACTTTTAGGGGAAAAACTTTCATTCTGTAGTTAGCACTTATCTTCTAAACTGTCAATTAAATTTAGAAAACCTCTAGTGCTTTTATGAAAAAACACGAGCTACAACTTGTATAAACTTAGAAGTGGCATCCCTCAGAATTAACTGTAAATAGCTCACCAGCTCTGGAGGTTTTGCCTCTTTGCCAAGCTTGGTGGGTGAGTTTGCTGAAAATGGTGCATTAAACAGATACTCAATTATGATTTCCACGGGTTGCCAAACTATGTCATCAAGCTGTCATTTAACGTTCTATATTTAGATACAGTTAAATTTTTACTTTTCCATGAAGATTTTTTTTAGTTCATCTGTGGATTGTAAAGCCACAGGAGTAGGAGGAAACATCACCATTTCCCTCTGCCTCAAAAACCTTTAGAGTTGTTCTCACCTCGCCTGAGAATTTGAGGCAGGCAGGGTGTTATGGGCTCAATTGTGTTTCTCCAAAATTCTTTTTTTTTTAAAGATTGGCACCTGAGCTAACAACTGTTGCCAATCTTTGTGTTTTTTTTCTGCTTTTTCTCCCCAGATCCTCCCAGTACATAGTTGTATATTTTAGTTGTGGGTCCTTCTAGTTGTGGCATGTAAGACGCCACCTCAACGTGGCCTGATGAGCAGTGCCATATCCGCACCCAGGATCCGAACCAGAGAAACCCTGGGCCGCCACAGCAGAGCCGGCAAACTTAATCACTCGGCATGGGGCGGGCCCTTCCAAAATTCTTGTGTTGATGTCTCTCATTACCATATTGTATTCATAGAAAGTAACCAGATTGTATTCAGAGATAAGGTCTTCAAAGACGTAATTAAGTTAAAACAACATCTTTAGGGTGGATCCTAACCCAATCTTGCTGGGTCCTTATAAGAAGAACATGCACACATAACAAGGAAAGACCATGTCAGGACACAGTGAGAAGGTGCCATCTGCAAGTCAAGGAGAGAGACCTCAGGAGAAACTAACCTTAATCTTGAACATGTAAGCTCCAGAACTATAAGGAAATAAATTTTGGGCCGGCTCGTGGCGCAGCAGTTAAGTTCGCACGTTCCGCTTTTCGTGGCCTGGAGTTCGCCAGTTCAGATCCCGGGTGCGGACATGGCACCACTTGGCATGCCATGCTGTGGTAGGCATCCCACATATAAAGTAGAGGAAGATGGGCATGGATGTTAGCTCAGGGCCAGTGTTCCTCAGCAAAAAGAGGAGGATTGGCAGTAGTTAGCTCAGGGCTAATCTTCCTCAAAAAAAAAAAAAAAGAAAATAAATTTCTGTTGTCTGAGCCGCCCATTCTGTGGTATTTAGTTACGGCCGCCTCCTGTTCTTCGGTCTCCACAGTCACTTTCTTTACTGGCCTTAGAGGCTTGGTCAGGACAAGAAGGTATCCATCAAACAACGAAAAATCAACAAGAAAACACACAAGCACACTAGAAGCATCCTTTATTTTCTTAAGAATGCAAAAGGCATCTGTGTGTCTTTTGCTGAGCGTTTTGCTGTTTTTTATTTCTTTGCTATATGTAGTGTATTATGATGTGACAATGCAGACTGCTTTAAAAACCATTTGAGTTTTAGAAATAAACTTGGAATGAATAAAGGTAGGTAAGAAATGAGTTCACATTTTATCTTTCATTCCACTTCATAATGCAAATTTGCAAATTTTCAGAAAAATAGATAACTTACTAGAAAAAAGGTATCTTTTTTTCGTTATTTCTCTAGTCAAACCACCAGCATATTATTCTCATTTGTCAAAGATCCTCGTCTGTCTCTATATTGTTATTAATAAACGGTTGTAGGAGCTACAGCTGGGGAAAGGATAATGCCATTGTGTTTAAGTGTATTTAATTGCCTCCAAATAAGAAAGTCAACAAAGACACAAAATATTGATTCTGGAAATTATTAGTCTAAGAAGTAAAGTAACCTTTAGAAAACTGAAAAATAAAAACACCGTAAAATATTGTGCTTATGCATGCATGCAATTTTTATTGCAAATATTTTATGAAATTGGAACTATATCATTTTCTGTATTTTAAAAATATATTTCATGGTATAGCTGCTCTTCATCTAGCTCCTCCTGTAGCAATTTCTATTATTCCCTACTATCTTTTCTCTTTGGTTACCAGCAAGGATGTTAAAAATAAACAAATAAACTCATTAGAAATTATAGTGCTGTCACAGATATTTGAAGGGCAAAGTTGTGGGAGATTGTTTGTGGTTTGCCTTTGCGAATTCCAGAGGCTGTTTACAAGGTTAACGACCACAAAACAATTCTCAAAATATAGATATAAAAGAGGATCTAAATATTCCATTTTGTTTACTTCTATTTAAAACTGTTTCCAATTCTGTTTCATTTTTCACTTTAGATCTACATTTTCAATTTACTCCTGACCATTTGCACTTTACATGTCCGACAGGCAAATCAAAGGCAATGCGCTCAAAATCAAATTAATTATCTTGCCCCCAACCTGCTCCTCAACAGTTTCCTTCCCTCAGTGAGTGGCACGACCTTCCGCTCCTTTTCCCAAGCTCTTGTGTCATACCAGGTTCTCCTGTGTCCCCCTAGCACATCTTCAGTCTCTCATAGTTCCACCTATGCTGCTTCTTTCTTCCATCCCCAGCATCTCTGTCCAAGGGAAGCCATCACCTCCCACCTAGGTTACTGCAATAGGTATCCTTGGCCCATCTTCAGTTCACTTCCCACGTTGCCCCCGTCTGACATTTCTAAACTATCAATCTGATTATATCTAAAACCATTCAGTGGCTACCAACTGCTCCTGGCAATGTCCACCTCTATAACCTTATTTCTGGACACCTTTCTGTTCCAGAAAATGTCCATGCTCCTTTTTGAAGAAATGAACATTATACCCCTCTGCTTGATACTCTCTCATCTGTCCTTATATGCATGCTTCATGGCTCAATTTATATGTTATTTCTTCTGGGAAACCTCCCCAACTGCTCTCAGACTCAATTAAGGGCTATTCCCAAGTGTTTTAAAAGATGTGTATTTACTCTGTCTTAGCACTTCTCACACTGTGTAGCAAAGGTCTTTTAACTTCATTGTGTCATCCACCAGTATGAAAATGCCAGAAGACAGAGGCTATCTTCATGTTTTTCATTATTGTATGTGCAGAGAACCTGGCAATAATAGATGATTAATAAGCATTTATTAAATGAACAGATAAAACAATTAGTAAACAAAGATCGCACTATTTCTGATGGACCCCTTATTTTGCCTTTTGCTTGAATGTTTTAGTAGTATAACAGATGACTCAAATGTGCTCAAAAAGTCCAGAAATTACCTTAGTGAACCTTTATCTTATTCCTCATGTAACTCTCAAGGACAGTATGATGACAGAGAAGGAAAGTTAAATGGTACTGATTCCAGATGGATCCAAACATTGCCTCATTAGTCCATTCCTGCTACTTACTAACAGAGCAAATAAATAAGTGCTATGACTCACTGCTCTTCTCAAGCACAATGTATTTTTCCCAATGGTTTCTAATTACTCATGAAAAGTCTGGCTTTTTTTCCAGAGAGCATGTATAGAAAGCAAAGGATACTTTAAATTTCTTGAGTTGGGTACAGATTTTAAAACAACTTAACAAGTCAAGCCTGCAAATTCTTAGCAAATAAGTAGATGGGAAATTGCTGGCCTTGGTCAAGGATTTTACACGGGAAGAGTGCAGGCATATAGACACCTCTTGTTTTTCTGTCCAGGAACTATTGGGATGACTCCAATGGAGTGAGAAGTTACCATCTGACAGGAAGACCAAGTTGGAGGAAAGAGTTCCTTTATTGTTTTGACATTTCTGTGTTGGTCCAGTATTTCAGGACAGTCCGTGTACATTGCACAGCTGTGTCCGGGGCAGGGGAGACTTGCCAGCAGTAATGACAATCAGTAGCACAAGGAGTTCTTCTGCCGACCGCTCCTAATTCTTTTACACTGATTAAATATTTAAGAACAGAAAGGTTCTGTTTTTAAAGACACTATAAACCATGCCAATCTAAATTAAAAAGTTTTAAAATGTCAGACATCTCCGAGACTTCAGGTTAATCATTCACCATTAAGATAACAAAAATAAACTAATTTTCTAATCTGAAACTGAGTGTTTAGATGCTTTCATCAAAAGCACTTGAAGTGGAAAGAACTCCAGGGCAACAGCCTTCTTGTTTCAGGCCAAAGGACACAATACATGGTATGTGGGACCCCAAAAAAGCAGATGCTGGAAGAGAGCCCTAGAAATTGCCCTTTGAAATTTCCTGTCAGGATCCAATGTCTTGACAGAACAAATGTGTATTTGGTGCCTGCAGAGAAACCTGTACTCCTTTTACTTCTAGAAGAAATGAAGCAACAAATGGACTTTTCTGAAAAAGGCTCTGCACTTTGGGAATTTTCGTGACTAACCTTGTGGAGCCCACCAAGTTCTACACATATCTTGCTTCTGCCTCTGCCAACATCTTAAAACACAGCCTTGGAGAGACTCCATAGGTGACTTAATTCATCCACTTCACTCATAATGATTTATTGAGAGTTTCCATTTTATCTTGATTTATCGTATTTAAAAAATGTATATAAATGGTTTAATATTTGATTTCAAATTATCTGTAGAAAAGTAACAGTGAGAAAAACATGTTTCTTTTTAAAAAATTATTCTATTAAAGTTATCACCAAGATGTCATCAGGACATTGGAGGTATAAAAACTCAAGAGGTGGTCTTTATTCTTGTTCTCCAGTAAAAGGGACTCATTTCTCAGGTAATTGCAAAATCCATTTCAAGATCACTTTGGGCCAAAACTCAGCAAGAAGAAGAATGACCAGGTTTAAACCTCAGAACTGGAGACAATTGTCTCTAGAAGACAGAAATTCCAGATTTCCTTGAAGCCAAATCCTTACTAAAGTCTAGAAATACTCTTAAAAGATAAATGGCCATCCCATTTTATCTGTGTTTCAGATAACACACAAGTTGGGACATAGGATAGCCAAAAGAAGATAAGAATTTCTTCATTCACCTAGTTTCGCTTGTTTTAAAATGGTTTCTTTGGCAATCTGACTATGTCCCCAGCAAGAAAAAAGGCTCATGTTTACACCTGTCTGACTTAATACATTCCAGAGTATGTTGTGATTTAAAGCAGTGGTTCTTCAACTTTAAAAAAAACATCATGGTGCACTTCAGTGACGGGCGATAGAAGGAAACCAGACATTTTAGTCTATCTACCTGATTCATTCCTCCTTTTCAACTGAAAAAAAACTCAGCGATAACAAAAAAGAAAAGAAAACAATTTGCAGTTGGAGCTTATATACATGTGCTATAAAACAACGCCCTCGAAACCAAACAATAATACATTAATTTTATCACACTTATCTTGATAGTATGTTGCAACCCACTTAATCTGCACAAGTTTAGTTAGTACACCTACCCACAAGGTTCATGTTATTAACCATTTGGTGGAGGCAGGCTGAGGCAGTGTATGTGGGTTGTATACATCTTTAAAATTAGTGACATGGATGATTCCTATTTAAACCTTAATACGCACATATTTTAATAACTATTTGAAAAATATAAGCAAAAAATATCATAAATGCAAATATTCATTAACAACCAAAGAACTTTAACCAAATGATTGTAACAACAAAAAATCTTCAATAAGTTAAGTTGAAAATGATAAAGCTAAACTAACATTAATTTATAATTACAAAACAACAAAAAAAGGAAGAATTTAAAAGCAAATATCAACTCAGAAGATTGATGAAGTCCTGAGAACCAAGCATACTGGTTGTTTACATGAACACCAGTAGCTTTCCAGTATTGCAAGCACTGCCTCAGAATGACTACTTATAGAATACACTCTTCCTTAAATTCTAACAGTGTGCTATGTTCAGTTTATGAGCCTCAAACATTAGTAATCCATAATAACTCATCTTCTATTTAACTAGTAAAAAGTCCTTAGTCCTCTGTAAAAATGAATGATATGGAATCGTACGTCATTGGCAATAAATGGAAGAAAGGATTTGTATGTTGGGATGAGTTGAAGGCCCGTCAGAAGGGCCTCTCAGAGGCACTTGGGGATGTGGGCCATTCCTTGGACACCCAGGCAGAGGACAGCTATAGCCTCTTGTGCCGTGAGCCGAAGGCCTGGTGAACTTCTGAGAGCTAGAGACACACCCAATGGAGCATAGCATAGCTTCAAGGACTGGGACTCAGCTGAGAAGTTCCAGGCTTGAATAGACTTTGAACAAGATGGCCTCCAAAGCTCCTACTGAGCCTGGAGTCACCATTTATGACTGAGAAGAAGAAGACTGCACATGTTTCTGCTTGGTTTTAGCTGTACATTTTATTTCGAAGACAGTACTCTTTATGTTCTAGAGAGAGATTTCACTAGTATGGCTTGCTGGCTTCTGGACTATTTCTCTGAACTGTTACTCTGATGCCATTGTGGGTAACTTGCTATTCTATTCATTGTAAGTTAGGATTGAGTCTTAATAGAAAAAACAGAAGTAAATGCTATTAGCAATCTCCTTCCAAGTGACTATCCATTCTTAGCCAATCTTCCATAAGGCTCCTCAAGCAAACGCTTAATGAAGATACTTGAATTTTTAGTTTTATAAGAGTATCAAAATCTGGTTAAAGAGCTGGACAGCTCTGCTGTGGTATTCCTCTCAAGGTATCCAGGTTATCTTGAAAATCAGCTCACGTGCTTAAAAAACTACCAAACTTGTCCTCTCTCATATTAAAACCTTTTAATAAAAACTTTCATTGTTTCTTTTGAAACAAATATGTTTGGGTTCAAAGATTTGGCACCAACACAATCTCATTTATCTTAACACAGGTGGTGAAAAAAATAGGCTACTTCATAAGGAGCTCTGTGACTCCCTCAATATTCTCTTTTCCAAGAGTGAGTGCCCCTGACTGGAGGACAGCATCTCCTGTGGGGCAGGAGGAGAGAAGATGGGTGAGTTATGCAGTGATCTCACATTCTACAGAACACACGAGGCTCCTGTCTCCATGAATCACACTTGAGTTTTTAACACAGACTCTGTTTTCATCTTGATCTATCTAACACAACGTTAAAATGAAATGCTATCCAAAATCTAGGCAATTGTATTTTTGTCTGTGGGTCTGTGAAATTCCATGAGAAAATGCTCAGAAAGAGCTTTATTAAGAGAAAGATTTGGGGAGTTTTGGAAACACTCAAGCAAAATCTGTTCAATTTATATGAACCCCCAATGAGGAAAGCATTAAGAATAGAAGTCTTGAAACAAAATTTTTCCACATTATTTCATAGGTTCTGCTTCCTTACTGAATGTTGCTTGTTTGCTTTTATAAATAATATTTCCTCCAGCTGGCACGCTAAAACAGGATCCATTCAAATGAATTTCATGGGACACTGAGCGTTCCGGTAACTTTCTCAATGAAAACTAAAGGTTATGTTATTCTCTCCATCCTTTCCTTTTGAGTAGCTAGAAAGAAGTTGTTGATATTTTTGTTAATGTTTCTAAGAAAACTCCAGCTGCTGATTTTTTCTTAAATGAAGCACAGCTTTCAGCTTTGGTCACGTCCTTGAAGATAGGCTCTTTTAGATATTAATACTCTCTCTCAAAGGGCAAGAGATGGTAATACAAGCCCATAGTCTTCCATCAGTCTGCTCTCATTTCTCTTTTCAAGGTTAGGAATCTTGCTGTCGGGTGGAGGTGCACACAGCTGCATACACCTGGTTGGCCTGGTGTGCTGGGTGGCATGAGGACTGAGCATTTTGGAAATGCTTATGATTTCCATCAGCAAAGAAAAAATTGGCTAGCTGGCAGCTAAAGGTCAAATCGATAATGATTCCTTTGTGTGGGCACCGCTGAAACAGCCTTTCACCAATTTTAATAAAACCTCTGAAACAGATTGTAAATAGGGATTGGGGGAAATCTATGACCTTTTTGGAACATATAAGAAGGACTCTCAGGGTGACTCTAGAGATCAGAGAGGGAATGGAGCTTTGGGGACAGCTCTTGCCAGTAAGAGCAGTCCTACTTGTTCTCATTGACTATTTTAGAGGTAAGGCAGAGACCTCAACGAGCTTTGAAAATAGAATTTATTGGCTAGCATGTGGGAAAGTTGACCAGTCCAGCCTCTAACTCATATGGTGGAGAGAGGCTAGTTTACTAGTAAAATAATCTTCAATGGGGGCAACTGAATTGGGAAAATCAGTAGAGAGAGGAGAAAAATATATTAAGAACTTATTAAAATGGGAATTCCAATAATGTGGCATAATGGAGACTTCTGGACTATCCCAAAGGAACATGGATTAACCTGGCACTCAGTAATAAAAAGCAGAGGGACTCTTTCTCACCAAAGACCTGGGCAGTTGGCAGGAGAAAGAGGTGTGGTTGCAAACAGCCCCAGGCCTTGTTAACATCAACCGTACCCACAGACTTGAAACGATGGACTTTACCCATAAAAGTGTGGGAGAGACACCTGTACGATCAGATTACCATCTGCACTATTGCTGTCAGTAATTACTCAGAGGACAAGCACAAACTAACCAAACTCGGTGACAGACACCTTTAGGGGAGGGATAGGTTTGCCTGAATTTCCCTCTTGCAATGCAGAGCTGATAGGCAAGTTATTTTGCTGGATTTGGGGGCACTTCTTGAGAAGCATTGAGGGACACTGATTCTGTCTCTTCCTGGAAATCTTGCCTTCAGGTCTGGCACCAAGGAAGGTATCCAGCCTACAACACAGACATAGTCTAACCCTGAAGCTAGATATCACTCACTGTGCCTCATGGGCCTGAAGGAGTCTGGCACAGCATCTGACCCTGGAGCAGCAGCACTTCACGCTTGAGGGCCATTTTATCTGTCATGCTTCAGAACTCTTCATCTCCAGTGATCTGCGCTCTGAAAGCAAGCATGTGACCTTCGCCCTTCTTAGAGCCTCTGGACGAATGTCCTTCCCCAGACATTCTTAGAGCTCACTCCCTCACACCCAGCCCTCTCTGCTCTGATATTGTCTTACCAGTGAGGGGTTCCCCCATCTTTCTAGACAATAGTCACCCTCTCCTATGGTCCCACCCCCTTTCATATTCTATTTTTCTTTTCAGCCTTTCACACCATGTGAAATTCCATGAGGGCAAGGATTTCGTCTATTTTGTTTACTGCTGTATCCCACCATAGGCATCCTATAAGTATTTGGGAAGTGAATGAATGTGGCCTTAAGCATAGCTTTTAACTCTTTCTGATCTCTCAATTTCCTCAGATCCACGGGCACTTTGGGCTCTAAGGGGAATGACAGATGGAAAAGAATTTTTTGCAAAGGATGTAACATGAACAGGGCCAGGGTCCCAAGGTTAATTCATGTACCCAAGGGGCAAAGTGAAAGCTTCTACACTCTGAGACGAGCAGGCAGTTTTCAGTGGTTCCTGATTAGCTTTCTAAGGCAGGGTCCTCCCAAACCCGAAATGTTGTCCTTGGAATGGCAATGGCAAGTTTCTGGCCCTTAGGAAAACAGAATTAGGACAACAGATTCGAATGTGGCCCTGGAAAATGCCAGAATCCAATTGTTATTGACTTGTCTGTAGATTTTGATTTCTTTAAATCCTCCCTTTACCATCCCTTGATTTAAGTTTTTGAAATCAAGGTAGCCAATAGAGCTTGGGAAATATTTATAGTTACCTTAAAATTAAGTTTAATAGGAATATTCATAGCTGACTGGATTTTACGTTAGCCCTTCTGTTCCATGGTTTCTGAGTACCATCTTGTATCTGAAGGTTTTTATGGCATTTACAGGTCATGCTGCCATGGAGGAAACAGTCACCCATTAGGAAAGGTTCTTCAAACATCAGTGGGCTTAAGGACCACCTGAGGAGACACTTTATCCCTCAAGTTCCCTTCTCTATAACTCTGAATTCCAGATGGCAGGGACAATACGTTCTGAGCTGGGCTTCATGACTTCTGGCAGCATGCCTGGATAAACTCTTAGCTTCAACATAGGCAAAATGGACATGAACCCATAAAGTCCATGAACACTTGTTGCCCAATCGCACATTAAAGATCCCTAGGGAATTTAGAAGAGACTTGGGGGGTCCTTAAAAAGATGAGTTCTCCAAACTCTTGTCAACTTCAGATCAAGAAAAGAGGCTGAGACAACTTTTCGGGTTTCTTGAAAAAGAGGTTGGTCTTGAGATGAGTCTTTCCATCATTCCTAGGTTGCACCAAAAAAGTCACAGCACCTTCTACTGTTGGCACCATAGCCTCAGTCACTGGCAGTCTGGAGCCAGCTCACACAAGCTTGTGAGAGCCAGCTGTTAAAATTTCAGGAAGTTTGGGTGCTGGTTGATCTAACATTGGTAGCTTAAAAAGGGCCATGGTGGGAGGGAGTATTTACATCACTGAAACAGGCAAACACTGTAAATCAGGGCTTTTCTCCTGCCCACGAGAGCCAATTGTTAAACATTCACCAGCACACCACTAGCGCTCAGTCATCACTCAGCATTACTGTGAGCGCTCTGCCTGCTGGGCTTTGTGTGTGTCTGTGTTTGTGTGTATGTACATATGTAGTGTGTGTATGTAATGGGGGTGAGAGGAAAAAAGGATGTTTGAAAATCGTTGGCCGGATAGTGAACAGAGGGCATGGGAAGTGTGGTCTAAGAGGTAATGAGACATTTTTATATTAAAAATATATTTAGGATCAGGCCCCACTGCCGAGTGGTTAGGTTCGTGCACTCCGCTTCAGTAGCCTGGGGTTTCACCGGTTCAGGTCCTGGGCACGGACCCACCGCCACTCATCACATGCCATGTGGCATGCTGAGGCGGCATGCCACATGGCAGAACTAGAAGGACCTACAAGTAGAATATACCACTATGTACTGGGGGACACTGGGGAGAAGAAGTTAAAAAAAAAAAAGATTGGCAACAGATGTTAGGTCAGGGCCAATCTTTCATGAAAAAAATATATATACGTAGATTAAAATAATCCTTGTTACAAATTTCACTAGTTTAAGAGTATATTATTAAAAATAATGCTGTAAGGATGTCTATGACATTGACGAGGGGAAAAGGTAGTACATTAAATTGGAAGGTGATACATATAGATCACATTTTTTTTTTCAAGGATTTTTTTTTTCAGTTTTATTTTTTCCTTTTTCTCCCCAAAGCCCCCCAGTACATAGTTGTATATTCTTCGTTGTGGGTCCTTCTAGTTGTGGCATGTGGGACGCTGCCTCAGCGTGGTTTGATGAGCAGTGCCATGTCCGCGCCCAGAATTCGAACTAACGAAACACTGGGCCGCCTACAGTGGAGCGCACAAACTTAACCACTCAGCCACGGGGCCAGCCCCAAGATCACATTTTTGTATAAACAAAAGCAATCATCCCAACTTAAAGAAAATATGTGTGTGTGTGTGTGTTTCTATGTTACAGAGTATAGAAACTGCACACTATTGACATAAAGGGTGAGAGGATAGGAAGGAAAAGATGGAAATTTTCTAACTCATAAGCCTTTATGTTGTTGACCTTTTGGCCAAATATTCACTGGCTACGTTTTGGAGTTGCAGAGCAAAGTCTGAGCAAAATGACTTAAAGAATAACTTATTTAGAAATGAAGTGTTGTTAGATGCACATGAAAGTTTTCCAGAGAAATCATCTTCATTCAGTTTCACACACAAAACTCACAGCATTAGCTGCTCAAAATACAAAAATTTTAAAATAACGCAAATCAATAAGAGTATGAAGATGATGAAATGCTGAGGTTAAGTTAAAAATATTAGAAGGTATGTGTGTGTGTGCTTTAAAATAGCTTGTGAAAACAAAAAATAATACAAGTATTTCATAAAATAGGGGCCAAGGGTACCTGACCAAGTGCAAGCATCTTGTAGACAATGAACCATTCATTTGCTTGAGCCTAAACATCCTTCCAAGTTTTCTAAGTATGACATCAATGACTCTCCAGCTTCAGACTATCTGTGGAATGTCCCTGTAAATTATGGGACCCAAGCAGAGAATAAATGTCTTTTTTTTTTTTTTTGCTGGGGAAGATTCACTCCGAGCGAATACCCATTGCCAGTCGTCCTCTTTTTTTCCTTTTATGTGAGTTGCCACCACAGCATGGCTGCTAATAGACAAGTGGTGTAGGTCTGTGACCAGAAACCAAACCCAGGCCATTGAAGTGCAGCGTGCTGAACTTACCCACCAGGCCACGGGGGCTGGCCCAAGAATAAACTTCTCTGTGAAAGGATATCAGAAGCCATGACATCATATACACAATATACACATTTTGTAAAGCTATCTAAAAAGAAACAACTATCAAAAGGTCTGGCTCCTATGCTAACTTTCACTGTGACGTTAAATGTTTGCCAAGATGTAAGCTTCTTTCATTTCAGATCTTTAAAGTCATGTCATAGAAGTGACCACTCAGACTCAATAAAGAGAACATATATTATCACATCACCGACTCCACCACATCAGATAAAGGCAATCTCTCTAAGACCTCAAACGTTCCTCTGGAAATAACACTCGGATTGTTTGCCCTACCTGAGAACCACCTGTTATTTGTATGGCAATCAGACTTGAAAGATAGTAGAGTACAGGTCTGGGAACCTAAAGCAGGATCTGTTGACATAATTAGGTGGTGACTTTCCAACCCTCAAAGTTCTTTTAGGGATAAGGAATATATAGGAACTTCTTGCTATATAAGGAAATTCCTTATAGTTTGTTTCCTAGTAGTTGCCTAGTTTGTGTCATCTCTGCTGTTCAAGGGTTACTTAATTTAGAGACAATAGAAGATCTTTACCTGGGACCATGGGCTCAAGCACTTCTGGAAAAGTGGCTCTGCAATTGATATGAGTAGACATGTGTCAAACACTTTATGAGACAAATAACTCCAGGATCGATTTCAACAGCTAATAACTTCACCAGAAAATCCCAGCACTGCTAGATTTTCTTCTTCTACTGTAAGTCCACAATACAGAGTACTAGGATATTGCTGCCTTGCCTCAGATGCAAGAATGGAAGAAGATGCCATGACCTAAAGTGCCAGCGTTTCCAACTCAAGTTGGTTTCTAGAGAAACTTCCAGTGGCTGCAGCGACAAAATCTATGACCTGTCTGCTGGGAGTTTACTTAATCCTTTCTTCAAGATAACATTCAGGCTCTTTCACCTCTTCTTGCCTTTGCGCAGGCTGCTTGCTCTGAATATATCTTTCTCATGCTCACCTCCATCTTCACTTGGCCAATTCCTCCCCATAATTTAACACTCAGCTCAGGTATCGCCACGTACCTGAAGGCTTTCCTGCACAATCATCATCTCCAGCCTTGGTTAGGGATGACTCCTCTGAGTTCCCACAGTAATTTTTGATTACTGCCATCATACCATTTGGCATAATGCACGATATAACCTGTCTGTAGTTAATCTCTTCCTTAAAGTAGTGATTCTAAATTTTAGTTGCACATTAGAATGATCTAAGGAGATTTCTAAAGTCCTGATGCCCTGTCTGTACTTCAGACTGATGGAATCAGGGTCTCTGAGGGAGAGATGAAGAATTCAGTATCTTTTAAAGCTCCCCAGTGGATTTCAACGTGTAGCCAAAGTTGAGAAGCACTGCATTAGATGGCTAAGTCCTAGAGGGTGGTGGCTGGCTTTTTTCTGTATCAACCTAGTGCACGAGCCTGTGTGATGCTAAAATTGTATTAAATTGATGAATTAATACAATTCAAGTTAGAATATTTTAGACTCTCATCAAGTGAAATTAAAAGGTAGCAATTTATTTTTTTCTAGAGTGCAGTGTAAATGGGTTAAGAGTAAAAAATACAAACATTATATTTATTAAAAATCATTAAGTCCATTGATTTTACATCAACGATTTAGGAGAAAGCTATTGTGCTTTCATTTGGAATATAATATTCTGAAGAATCTTCTGATAGTATTCTGTATTATTTTTACGTGTATTTTCTAAGGTAAGATGATGACTTTGAAGAATTGTGGATTCGTATGAATGTTTGTACAATGTTATGGCTTAGGAGAGTTATACTTGTAAGGCCCGGGTACAATGTTTCTCAAAATGTGGTTCACAGACCATCTGCATCCAATTTAAAAGACATGTGTCCAGACTCCATCCCAGACTTGCTTTTAGACTCTTTGGTGGAAAAATTTAGGATTTTCCTTGCATTTTTTCTCTTTACTTATTGAGATATAATTCATATACCATAATATTCACCATTTTAAAGTGTACAATTCAGTGGTTTTCCATATGTTCACAAAGTTGTGCAACTATCACTACTAGCAAATTCCTGAACATTTTCATCAACACAAAAAGAAAGCTATACCCATTTGCAGTCATTTCCCATATATAGATGGAATCATACAACATATAGATCTTTGTTTCTGGAATCTCACTTAGCATAGTGTTTTCAAAGTTTCTCCATCTTTCAGCATGAATCAGTACATTATCCCTTTTTATGGCTGAATAATATTCCATTGTTTGGATATACCACAAATGTTGATAGACATTTGACTTGTTTCCACTTTTTGGCTATTGTAAATAATGCTGCTATGAACATTTGTGTACAAGTTTTTTTGCGGACATGTTTTCAATTCTCCTGGGTATACATCCAGGTACAGAATTGTTGGGTCATATGGCAGCTCTTCTACCTGTATTTTAAACAATTTTTTCAGGTGATTCTAAGACTGACTACAGTTGAGAACCACTTTCCTAGGGTGTCACTATTTCCTCCAAGACACTGTACCTTTAATCTTAACAACTGACAAGAGGTGTGAGATTGTACCTGGTAACAGGTAGAAAGGAAGGACTATCATAGCATCCAAACAATTGTGTGTCATAAATAAAAAGATTACTACTAAGTTAGTATAAACAACTAATAATATCACATTGTTGCCTTTGTTTAACAAATTTAAATCTAGACATATTAAAGAGCAAGATTTAAAGAAACAAATAGCTAGGAGTAAGTCAATCACTATTTTCCCAGGCTACAGTTGAATTTACCTTGACTTATTTTTGTCTGAGAACCAAGAACTTACCTAGTTAGGCTTGCCCAAGGAACCAGATTCTGGGTTTGATAGGTATATTGGAAGTATGCCATTCTTCTTGTTTTCCAAGCATTCTGAACACTTTTTCTAAGCTTGGAGTTCTCCCTCCCTTATGAGTCCTCTCCTTCTCAAGGTACAAGCCTAAAATTCACCTGCTGCCTCCCTTGTACCTTCAGTGCAGGCTCGAGACTTCCTCTCCACCAGGAAGAAGCATCGATGTCAGAATTCATATCAGAACGGTTTCAGGAGCACTCTACTCACAGCAGAAACACCCCGTATGGAAACAGAGGTTCTAGGGGAAGCTTCCAGGGCTGGCATCAGACGTACTAGCTGGGGCGACCCCTTGGTGGATGGTTCCACTGGGGCAGTTCTGTGATGTGATTTGAGCATGATTCCTAGCTTCAGTTTCCAAGGCTGGTCCTCTGGCCCTCCTGGAGAGTCTGGGAGTCACTGATGATCTTCAATTAATTCCTTTTCTGCTTAAACTGGTAGAATATATTTCTCTTAAACAAGAATATGATAGGATTGCTATCACAGGACTCTACCTTAGAAACCCCATTGATGCTGAACTGTAACTGGAAGCTTGCCCCAAATGCGCTAATTAGCTTTAGGGCCCTGGCAAATCTCTTTAGCAGAAAGACCCTCCTTTTCATGGCTCAATTTCACAAATTCTCTCTACCAGAGTATAAAAATTTCACAGATGCAATTTGAACCCTTTGTGATATTTGACACTAATGTGGAAAATATTTATCCATACAACAGTATGTTGATTTCTAAGATACTCTCTGCAGAACACTAACTCTGAATCATGATCTCCTTGTCAAGTCCATCAGACTTATAAGTTCAGGTGGTCTTATTTCTTAACACCCTGCCTGCCCCACTACCTTTCTCAAACACATGAATTGCTACAATGGTTTTAAAATACATTGTCTACTAGCTTTATCTAAACATCAATGATGGATAGAAAGCGTTAAGAGGAAAAATATAAGTCTGTGATTTTTGAACTTTGTACGTATATGTTATATATTTAATAACGCCTGATAAGAATAGAGCAGTACCCTCTTATCCATGGGGGATATGTTCCAAGACCCCCATTGGATACAGAAAGTACCAAACCCTATATATACTGTTTTTTCCTATACATACATACTTATGATAAAGTTTAATTTATAAATTAGATACAGTAAGAGATTAACAACAATAACTAATAATAAAACAGAACAATTGTAAGAATATACTGTAACAAAAGTTACCATAGATCTTAGCAACCTCAGCCTATGATATTTTTTCTTTCTTTAAGTCAAGAACTGTCACATTTTCACTTAAAGGAAGCACTTTACAGCTTCTCTTTGTCATATTCAAATTGTCAGCATCACTACTCTTGCACTTTGGGGACATTGTTAAGCAAAATAAGGGTTACTTGAACACAAGCATGACAAGATACCCAGATATCATGACAGTTGATCTGATAACCGAGATAGCTACTAAGTGACTAAGTGTGGGTAGCAGATACACTGGACAGAGGGATGATTCACGCTCAGGTGGGACAGAGTGGGAGGCACAAGATTTCATTACACTACTCAGAATGGCCCGCAATTTGAAACTTATAAATTGTTTATTTCTGGAATTTTCCATTTAATATTTTAAGACTGCCCTTGACCGAGGGTAACTGAACCCAGAGAAAGCAAAACTGCAGAAAAGGGAGGACTACTGTATGTCCAATCATTGATTTTGACAAATTCCCTCTTATACTTCTCTATATAGAGAAACTCCTTAGAATCCAGTGGGCAACCTGGAAGGCCTAAGAGGAGACTGTTTCTGTGATACCAAAGGTGAATTCTATGTAAGAATCTGTGAATTTATAGAAATTACGTTAAACCTGATTCTCTCCCCACACCCTTCCATCCTCAAATGAACTGCTGCACAGATTCAGCCTCAAGACACTAGGTTTTGAGTCTCTTAGATCACTCTGAAATGAAATCCAGGAGGAGAGAGGCAGCATTTCACTCGATGTTCTGATATTTCACCTTCACCTACCTCAGGTTTGGTTTGCCTTGGCAAGTAGGAGTCCACAGAAAACGTCACAAATATCAATCGATGCTTCCTAAAATATATTGGAGCTGATAGCCACAATAGCTCCCAACACACAGTGTTGCATATATATGCATATACCATATGGGCCTAAGAACACACCTGTGAACCTACAGTTTCAGATTGAGAAACACCAGCCTGAAGCCTTACTACTATGCATTTTTAAGGTGACACACAGTCACTGCAAAAAGAGAGAATCTCTGCTGTCATATTTATTTATGAGGGGTGCAGAGAATTATATTTTCAGGCTAGAAATTTTCCCAAAACATATGGTCTTGAAAAGAAAACTAAAACAAATAAAAACCCATCCTTGAAAATCAATCAAAATTTAAGTACACCAAGAAAAAGAATTTACCATATTTAAAGAAGATTTTTGAATACAATTGCTTATGCTCAACAATGTTTAAGACAATGCAGATACATAAGACATGAATGGGAGAGCAGTGGGAAAAACATATATTTTATTGCATGAATTCCCAAGGAGGTCAGACTTGAAACTGACCAGGAAAAAATTGATTTGCTGGGAAGTCATCCTAAAGTCTAACTTCTTATCCTAAAATCCATGGCCAACAGGCAAAGTAAACACCCCAGGCAACACGCTTTTGGGGAAGTCTTAGAACTATCCTCAAAATATTACCGAGTCTCTCTCCAGCTGAACTTTGAACTCTTCCAACATACTAAAAACTGCACATTTATGAGCACTTAACATGCTGGTTGTTCAGGCTGAAATCCACCTCGGTCTTAGGTTTCCATGCAGTGTAAGTTTTGTCTACAACAATGACAAGCTGAACACTGCAGCCTGTTGAGGGTTACTGTGAGAGAGCTCTCTAATTACTTTGCTTACCTCAGAGGCTCTGTCTCTGGGGATGGGTGTGTTTCAGGCTTGAGAGAGTGTTGAGGGGGAAACATTCCCGTGAGCCCAAACTGGACATAACTTGTTTTTAATGCTCAATGTAAACATCTAGCTGTATTCTCATTAGCAATTCTACAAAGCAGAATAATGCCTCCTATTCTCATTTCCGCCTATTCCTTCCTCTGAATTTCCAGTCTGACTGTCTGCATTGTTCCTGCTCCCACTCCCACCCTGGTGTGCTCTGCATTCTCCCCTACGCTGCCAGCAGCCTCCCTGTTTGCTCATCAAGCCTCCTCCTCCCATTCCTCCTCTTAAACCTTCCCCTTAACCAGTTCTTCCGTGAGGACAGACAATAACAGTTCACCACCAAGGCTCCCTGCACCCATTAAGCCTGAAGCATAAGAGGCTGGCTTGTTAGGATCAGCAAAAATAGTTGAAGAATGAACAATTAATAAGTATTTCTTTTGATTTTGCATTCCTTAGCCTCTTACTGAAATCTTGTGACTTACTTGTATCCTTTCTATGAGAAGCTCAAGTCCTCCTTAATTCCTGTAACACTATATTGCCATCAATTTTTAATGAAAAAAGTTTAAAAGGTATGGAGGTATTATTTTCGGTTTTCTTTATTTTTAAGATGACTCATACCTAAACCACTCGTCGACTCTCTGACCTGGTTATCCTCCTTTGAGAAATCACACCCGTTTAGACAAGTCTGTCTAAAGCATTTATGTACGCAGTTGCTGATTACTGTTACAGGTTCCAAAGCTGCGACAATACCTTTTCATTTATAAAGGCCCAAGAGAACTCCCCTGGACCCCTCCCCCCTACAGTCTCCCAGTGGAGTTTATGATAGCTCTCAATAAGTGGCACTTCAAACAAAGGAAGAGATTGAGCAAAAGATAGAATTATTTATATTTGAAACACTACAAATGATAAACATCTGCACATAAGCATCTACTTAAGTGAACATTTAAAATTAGAAACAACTTCCTTTTTTATTTTTCAAAACAAGAGCTTGACATCCTCAATGATTTCTAGGAAACTATATGAAAATTTACTTGTTTGAAAAGTAGATTCTCAACAATTCTGAGGTGCCTCATTTAATTTGATTGAAGGTCCTTCTATTTTATAGGAATTTGTGACAGAATGTTTGAGAATGGAAAGGCTACAACAGAGAAAGGATGGAAGAATAAAATAGGGACAACTTAAGTTGTTTCTTGGGCACTGAAATCAGGAAAGTGAAGAATAAAATCCATAAAGTCTCATGGAAAGGTGTGTGCCACCTGACCCTCCTCTGCCCTCCACTGGCTCCTCCACTAAACACATATCAATGTTTCCAGAAATGTGCATCCAAAAATGAACATCAAAGAAACTTCGGCTAAGTCAGCTGCATTTCATTTAGCGCTACGCAGGGGAATATGCGTCATCGAAACTCCCAGTTGGGATGTTTGTTTATGGGGTCAAGCAAGAATTGGACAGAATTAGGTAGGACAATGTTCTCCAGGGGGCTGAGAAAGTAAAGGTTAGGAAGGCAAAAGGGAGGGACAGGATCGTGGTCAGAATCCCCTCTAAGCATCGAAGATGATCTTTTCCAGTTGCAAAACTCTTCAGCAGTAGATTTCCATTCCCCGTGGCATTGACAGCTGCCTAACGCAATCACTGTGTTCTTACTCAGGTGGAGGTGAGCAAAACCACCCGCATTAGTCCTCTGGGCCTCCTGAGGCAGGTGTCGATGGTCTCCTAGACGCTCTCCTCATATGCAGAAAGAATACATACTTATAAGAATTACTACTTCTTTGGGTTCAACAGGGACGTGTATTTATCGTGATTACAGTGAAGTACTTAAGAGTTAAACTCAATAAAATGGAGTCTGGTCCTGAAAAAATAAGGTTTTAAACTGTTAGACAAATGTCAAAGCATATCTTGCAAATGATGATCAGGGTAAAGCAATCATTCCAGCAGCAGCGGCAGCACGAATTAATGTCACATGGCACTATTCTAAGTCCTTTGTCTATATCATCTCATTTAATCCTCACAATAACCCTATTGAGACAGGTTCTATGATTATCCCATTTTACAGATAATCATGCTGCCAGATTTTCAGAGCATTCTCTTACCAAAAATGCTATTAAAGCTTAGCACTGAACAAGCCGTAGGAATGTTTGCTGGGTTTTTGTTGTTGTTTTATTTTTTGTTTTGTTTTATTAGTTAGCAAGCACTATATAAGATTTACTGTGTGGCAGGTGCTGATCTAAGAGTTTTATATTAACTCATTTAATCCTCATGACAACCCTGTGAACTAGATACATTTATTATCCTCGTTTTGCAGTTGTGGAAGTTGAACCTCAGGGAGATCAAGCAACCCACCCAAGGTCACGCAACTAGTAAGCTAGGAGAGCGGGGCTCCGCCCTGGCAATCTGTCTTGAAGGTTTAGAGGGAAAAATATCTTATACAATCAGTTGATGCTCAAGCATTTCTTAAATACTTAGTCAACTTATACAATTCACTGGTGTGGGAGGGGTGTGTGTGGAGTGTGTGGGTCGTACGGAGGAGAGGTTGAGGAGGGGAAGGACAGGCGTTCATACTGCCTCTTCTTCGTTCTTCTCAGACCTTGACAATGACTCTATTATATCTCATGATTATTGGTGTAAGAGCTCACGTTTCCTCTTACGGATGTTAACACCTGGTAAACCTAGTAATGATGATAGACTGATCATTGGGGATCAGAAGCTATCAAACATGGGAATGAATAGTCAAAATCAATTTCAACGCTCATAGCTAAAGTTAGCAGTTCAGATTTTATTTTACTTAATGATTTCAATATTTATTCACATTTAGCAACGAAACATACTGCGAAACACCCTACATTTCTACTCATCTATTTAAGCATCCATTTCTCATAACTCTTTACAAAATCCCTTAAGTTTCAAATAAATCCAACCTGGAAACATTAACCTCATGAAGGGGAATTGCCTCTACTCCAACATTGAAACCAGGGCCAAATCTGGTGCAAGGAGAGGAAACTAACATTCGCTGATGGCGTTTTGAGCATCTGGAAAGCCTTTTGATGAGGGGCCTGACCTCATTAATAAAAGAACCTAATAATCCCTCTAGTAGTGAGGGGATGGAATCTGGTCCTTTGAGAAGGAAAAGAAGGTAAACAAACCTGAGGGGAGGAGGTTAGTTCATCCAAAACACAGAGGATAAAGTATTGGGGGTTCTTCAGATGGCAGAGAATATGGTACCTTCTACTCAGCTCCTTTGGACATAAAACCTCAAATAGGCAGGTATGCTGAGGTAGGTTGGACACTGAGTGCTATATATAGACCAAGAGCTTCCACAAATCTTCTGTTAAAGCTTAGCACTGAACAAAAGGAGCCATAGGTCTGTGAATGGGCCCATAGGCATGGGCACGGAGTAGAGGGAATGGCAGCCACAATTGACTAGAAAATAGTGCCCCTCAGCTTTTGGATAGTAAAATCCCTGTGGTACCTGTGTAAACCCCAGGGAGGAGAGAGGATCACTCTTTCTACCAAATTACTGAGACCAAATTTCCTGTTAAAAACAACAACAGGGGCCTGGGTCAAATTTTATTTATTTTAAAAAAAGAATGTGAGATTTTTGTCCATTGAATATCATGGTGCAAGACATGGAGGGATACTGTACAATTTCTCTCATACCTTTTGATTGTCTGGTATTTATTGCATAAATTTTAATATCAAGTTTTACTTGGTTTAATAATAATAAACCAGTGTCTAATCTCCTTTACTCTGGAGTCAAATTGTGAACACTTGTAGATTCAATATAAGACGAATGACTTAAATGCTGGTGTGGCAGAATCTGATAGCTACTCATCAAAATCCATGCTCCACTCTTCTTCCTGGGTGCACAGCTAGGCTACTTTCCTGGCATTCCTCTCAACTAATGTGGCCTCATGACTGAGTTCTAGTCATTGAAGTATGAGCAGAAGTGAAGTGCACCACTTCCAGATATAGCCCATTACAAACCTCCCAAGCACACACCTCCATGGTCTCTTCCGCTCTGGCCAACTGGAGTAGACATGACCCCAAAGTAACCTGGGAATCGATATGTTGAAGATGGCAGAGGCGCCTTCAGTCTTTATCATGAATGACACAGAATAACAATGAATGAGCAGAGCCTGCCCACCAATAAGAATACTCACAATAGACTGTTATTTGAATGAGCAAGAAATAAATTTCTATTGTGTTAAGCCACTGAAATTCTGGGGTCTATTTGTTACAACAGCTAGTATTATCCAAACAAATAAAATTAGAGTGGCTGAAACAACTACCACAAAAACAAACTCCCTTCACCTAAAATCACCACACATTCATGTTCTTTGTAAAGAACATCTTTCAAATTGTAGAACAGGTGTAAGATAATAGTTGTCTAAATTGAAAATCCAGTGTAAAGTTCCTATTCAGGCTACCTATAAATATGTTTTGTTTGCTCCACAGAGCCTTCTATTTTATTTGAATTAGTTGCCAACGTTTACAAATGGGGAGATTCCACGTAAAAATCTAGATTTTCATCTTCTGAAAAATTGGAGAATCTAGTCAAACTTGAGCTTTATTCTCCCTTTTATGTAAGTCATGCACTCTCTAGACCCACATGACTTCTTGTGGCCATCTTCCCTCTTCTGCTTCATTTACTTGGCCTTTGAATGCAATTGAATTTTCCTGCTGGATTATCATAAATAGCTGGGGATTAAAAAAAATATGCAATACCCACTAGACCATAATTACAATGAGGAAAGATTACTTTAACTGTTTACATCTTATACCTGTGGCTTCTTGTGACGGAAATTCCAGAAGCAGCCATATAAAATTCATTGCTGCTTTCGCTGATCTGATATTTTTGATGGGTTTTTCTTCCTTCCACTATATCTCTCAATATTCCATATATGAAATCCAACATAAAATCTCACTTCAGAATTAAATCATTAGAAAATAGTTGGTAACATCCCCTCCTCCTAATATGATAAGAACTATTTATCTGATCATTTTCCCCTTTTTGCCTTTGGCTGTTAGGAAGATCAAAGCTATATTTCTGTTTCAACTATACTGCATGGGAAGTTATGACTTAAACATGCATATTTTATTTTTTCTCATTTTATTGCTACTTATTTCAATGTTTGTGTTCTCAATTATGGTTATTTATGTGCTTCAAAAAATTCAACTATTTCATACATTCATTTCTTATAGGCCACTTCAAATCTGTTGTGAAATTAGAGTATAAATAAATAAGTATGGTTAAGTTAAACATTATAGTTAATGTTTAATAACAGTATAAAATTATATCTAGAGAACAGATAAAGTTTAATATTCATAAAATACCAGGCTATGACTATTTTAAGATACAACTTTTTATTTGACTTTGTTTCTTCTCGTCTGAAAATAGGATAACATTATAAATAAATAATTTTTTCTAGATGATTTGCCATAAATTAGAAGGACATGCTTAATTTGTTGTTGTTTTCTTTTTAAAAATTAACGTTAAATAGCAGCTGGCATATACAGATAGTAGATTCTCTCATCTACTTGTCTGTTCACTCAACAAGGCATCTATTAAACACCTTCTTTGTGTCAAGAACTACATGTGAATAAAACCAAGGCCCAGAACGAGAGGACTCAACTAATGGAGTAAAATAAAGGCTAAAAGAGATGGAGACGGGGGACAATATCAGAAGAAATTCTCAAAGGAAAAGTAGTAGGGATCTGGTCAAAGTCTCTACTTGCCATGACAGTTATTTTCTCTCTTACAGTCAGTGAGCAGCCCCTGAGAGATGTAAGTAAGTGACTTACATAACTGAGTCTCTAGTGCTTGGAAGCAAGTCTGGAAGAACTGCTCGGGGCCTCTCTGCAATGTCTGATCACTCCCCTTATGATGCACTGATTTAACTTGGCATCGACGCATTTCAGAAAGAATTTAGCATAGCTTGAAAAGGTAAAAATATATTGAGTTAGAGCCACTAAAATAAGAACTTGAAAGATGTGGCAAGGAAATTTAAGGGTAGGGAAGCTTGGTTCACACAATTCATGCCCTGACATCCTACATGATCACTTGTGGGAGGTGAGGCACAGAGAACATGGCTCTAGCCTTCCTGGTAGTAAATAACCATTTATAGAAACACAGAATGCATGAAGTAAAAGCAAGGCCAGTACTCAGAGGAAATGCCAATATTCCTGATGCAGAAAGGCATATCTCCAATGTAATAATAAACATCCTCAATAATAATCTGACAGCAAACACGGTAATAAGCATCATAGGACAGTTTCTTATAAAATCTTCCCAAACTAAGTCATTAGCGTCCTGCCAAACCACCTGCACTACAGGCAATAAAAGCAATTCTAGGGTGACAATGCAGTGTAGGAATGTGACTCTCTGCTGAGCTCACTTAATTCAGGAAAGATTTTAGGGTATCTATCCAAAAGAAAAAATGGACTATATTTCAGGCACTCCTCTGTGATATGTTCCTTTCATCCAAGATTTTTAAAGCTGACTATTGAGCCCAAGATGACTCTTCCGGTTAACCCGTGGAGCGCAGTTAAGCTCTCTGGTAGAAATGGTCAGCTGGGCTGGGGCTAGAACTGACATCCTTTTTTGGACATTGTGGGGACTGAAATGATACTTCTTGAATTGAAAGGCTGTCCACTTTCATTCATCCACTCAGTCATTGATTGACTGATTCATTCATTCAACAAATACTGAGAACCTACAGAAGTCCAAGATTATTGAGTAAGAAACTAAAATAAGTGAAAAAATGCAGCTAGCTAATATGCGTTTACCAAAAAGTGAAAGGATTACAGCACATGTCCGATCAGGTGACAAAACAAAGATCAGGCACATGCAATGTTTCAAAAGCAGCTGGGGTGGCAAGAATTGTCCTTGGGTGATGTTCAGCTTAAACTTACTCATCATCTATAGTAAATGAAGAAACAGGTCTCAGAACCAGTCAGAAGGGGAAAATCACGCTCCTGGGGGTCAGCCAGAATCCAGGCTTGCATGATGTGACTGACCAAACTCTTGCCTTAGGTCCCTACCCCGCAATCTGCCTTCACTAGTAGATCCTACAGATAAGATTAGTGGCTCCCACAGCAATTTATTGTGCCTTGGGTTTTTGAGGCCAAAAAAAAAGAAAAAAAGATAAGGTTAATTAAATAAGATCCTGGTGGAGCTCTAAAGTTTTATTTTGAATATTGCCTCATCAATGTGCTAGAGATTAGCTATTTAATCATGTCTTACTAGGCAGGATCTGTATAACGGCTCACAGTTCAGCGAATACTGACTCTAGGTTATGAGCAAGCTGCTGGTGTGAAGTGAGAGCTCAGACCCTCTCCCTGTCCAAGCTCACCGAGAAGTTTGGCGGCAATACTCACCAATGGGATTTGAAAGCCTCTATTGTTTTTTCTGATTTTTAGCCTATCTAGATCAAGCATGTGGAAGATGAGCCATGGAATAACCACATAAAGGGTTAAAATGAAGGGTCAAATAGTCATCTAGGCCAGATAACACAAGCAAAGAAGGAGGGATGTAGAGAGGGGTTAGCTATAATGTAATCAACTAATGCAATAAAAATATTTCTGAGATTTATCCCACATGAGGCCATTTAGTACCACCAGGTTCTGCTCATAAATAATCATTGAGGAATTTTCCATTTAGATTAACATGTCTGGCTCTAAAAGAACGGCCCGGGGGAAGGAATTTTCCCACTCCTCATTGGCTCCAGGTAGGACTCTATTAGGTCCTAACACCAAAGTCTCTCAGGCTGATTAACTCAGCCTTGAGATCTGTAGATTACAATAAAGTTAAAGGACCTTAAAAATTAATTTAGTGACACAACCGGCATGTGCGTTGACATATATATTCAGCAAAAATCCTGAACTAAAAGTGAAATCAAGCTTATGAAACAGGGGTCCTGGAGTCAGAATACCTACATTCAAGTCTTTCCTTTGCTACATACTAGTGGTTTGTTGTGAACAGTGTTCTTACTGTCTTTAACTCTCACTTTCTTCGTCTGATAGAGGAGGAGTAATACCTGCCTCACAGGATTCTTGTGAAAAATAAATGACATAATGTGGGTGGGAGCACTTAGGAAACTGTAAATTTTATAGGACTCTAACATGTTATTAATTACTGTCACTTTACCTTAGACTTAGTCATGACAAGCTTCAGGAATGAAGTGATACTTCTAGAGCACATGGAAGTGTGGGACTGAGCGGGGAAAGAGCAGGAAGATCGTCCTTTTGGCACATCAGCTGAGCAAACACATCCTGTGTGCCGCGATCCCAGCTTGTTCTACTAAGAATCAGGCCCGGGATGTTTCCTAGAGGCAGGAGCATGAGGACAGAGAGGCTGGCCCCCAACAGCGAGATGCTGGTCGGGGATAATGATTCTAGGCTGAAAGCGGTAGGGGTTTTATTGGACCCCACAGTGCTTCTCAGACGCTAGCCATCATCAGAACCACCTGGACGTTGCTGCATCCTACTCCCAGAGTTTCTGATTCAGGAGGTATGAGATGAGGTCTCAAAATCTGCATTTCAAGTAAGTCCCAGGTGGCTCTAATGCTTCTGGTCCAAGGGCCATGCATTGAGAACTACTCGGATAGCATAAAAATTACAGCTCTCAGCTGTAAACAACCAAATCTGACTCTGATTAGCTTAAAGAAAAAGGGAATTTTCTTCAAGCTAATTAGAGTTATTGGTAGTTCCTAAAACGGACAGGAATCAGATTCAGAAATAGAAGGGAACTAGAGCAGTTCTGGTCTCGGCAGCACAAACTTCTTTGCCATGATGCCTGGGCATTACTGGTAGGATGTATTAGTTCCAAGTGTTTTTCCTCTTGCTTCACCTGAATTAATATTCAGAATCCAATTGATTTAGGGCACATGCCGACTCCCTAGTTAGTAGCTGATAGGGTACTATGAATTATAGGCCCTCCAAGACTGCTCATGATGGGAGAGAAGCATTTAAAAAGGATATGAGGGTTGCCTCATACACAAACAGCCCATGTTCTCTATCACAGGAGCAAAAGGAGTGCCTGGAATTCTAGAGCAGAGGAGTCTGCACCTGATCTAACCTGGGAGCTCTTGTAGATTCTTAAAAAGCAACATGGCAGTTAATAGCCTCTTTAGAGAAGGAAAGGATTTTGTTAAGCCAGCTCTTTGGGAAAACTTTGTCGTGGGTATCCAGAGAGTTCCCTTCATGCCCTGTGTTCCCAATCCTGGGCATCAGGACCATTGCTTCCAGGTTCAAGTATGTACTCAGGAACTGTAGGTCAGGAACTTCTGATTTCAAAGACACACTCATCAATCCTACAGCTTGGAGCATGCTGTACAATTCATCGGAAGAGTTCCTTCTTCTGGGTACTTTTAACTTATCAGTTTATTATGAAATATCGCAAGCATACAGGACAGTATGGAGAATAACATAATACTTGAGTGTCTACCACCTAGTTACCCAGATTTCCCTTTTTGAAATAATCCCATAGAATATTATAGAAATTTTGGTCCTGGTCAGGTCTTGGGGGTAGCTAGACCAAGAGATGATCTGACCATTGGGGTGGAGGTGAGGAGAGGAGGCAAACTTCTGAACTATTGCCGATGATCAGATTTTCAGTGATAGAATGGATAGACAGGGCTGAGTACTTATACTGCACCCCTGTCCCAATACTAAAAATAGGCAAGCAATGGATTCAACAATTTGGAAGCTTTTAATTTTAAAAGGATTTTTTTTCTTAAGATACCTAGTTCTGTCTCAAATTGCCCTAACATGAACAATTATTGTTGAATGAGTATAATCATTCACTTCGAATATTTGTTTAATCCCACATATGTCTCTAGGCAAATAAGTAATCTTGTGGAAGGGAGTGATAAAAACGCCTAGGGCAGCTTAGCCCTGTGGGTGGCTCAGAGTGGACACCCACATGTGCTTTGGGAAAGGCAACTGTCTGTAATCTTTTAAAAGTATAAACTGTGATTGGGCAAAGTTAATGGGATAAGATTTTAATCTTCAACATATTGGCAGTGACAACTCACTCTGAAATGTTTAGGCCTGTATCTTCTTTCCATTTCATAGTCATCAATTTAATTACACAATAACATAATTCAACTATTGGGTTCTAGATGAGTGAACACTGAATAAAAGGAAGCCAAGACCCTAGGTTGTTAATTTTCATGTTAAGACCATCGTTTCCTTTGGATGTTCTTCTTACTTCTTTTGAAATAGGGGTTTCCCACATCTATATTTTATTTCTCTGCTATTTTTTCCTTCTATTTCCATTCAAAGAAATCATTACTTTTTGTCCTTTCCGTGTTGCACCCTGAAAGTATCCATTTCAGATCCAAGTAACACCTCATGTAACTGGCATTTTTAAGGAATAAAATGTCACAAAGTAATTTTCCAAAAAAGTTAAAGTGGGCTCCTATAAATATCAAAAGAACATTATTTTTAATTTAACCATTTAAAAAATTCATTTCAAAGAAATCTGTAGAAGCCAATAAGCCAGACACTGTGAGAGGCATAAAGATAAATGGATTTGCTCCCTGTTTTCCAGGAGCTCACAGTCTTGGGAAGAGCTAGGCCACATTAAATAATTCTGGGTCGCAGTGTGACAAGTGACACAAGAAAGGTACAGGGAAGTACTATGAAAGTACCAAGGAAGGAGAGATTACTTCTGGTTGGATAGACAGGGAAATCTTTCTGGAAGGAAAAATTTTGGTGAAGAATGGGAAAAACCTGGCAAACACAATGGTGGTAACAGATATTGCAGGTGGAAAGGAACTATGAGTAAAGCCCCTAGGGCAGAAATGCTTGGGTGTACTTGGGAGTCTCAGATGTGTAATGGAGAGGAGGCAGGAAAAGGGGTCAGACTCTCATTTTCGGTATGATAAATGCCACGATCAGGAGGCTGGACTTTATTCTGAGATAATAGGCAACAATTGTCTTACGCTAGGCTTTGGAACAGGGGAAATGACATGATCAGAGTAAAATTCTAATTAATCCAGTAAAATGTATTGAGTGGTTGTAAGGTGCCCAGCCCTGTATTTGGTGTAGTGGATACAGAGACATGTTCTTGGTGCTGCCCTCAATGACCTTCAAGTCTAGTGAGGGACAGATGTAGAAACAGATAACGTCAATAAAATGTAGTATTTTGAGCTAAAATAGATGTACGTATAGGAGGCTATGGGAGCCCAGAGAAGGTAATCTGGGGGCTAAGGGAGAAGACAATCCCTGATATGAGTCTTACAAAAAGAGTAAGAGTTGTTTGGATAAAGAGGAGGGGGAAGGATAGTCCAGACCAAGAGAAACACAGTGAGCAAAATCACAGCATCAGTTGCAGGTATAAAGACAGACAGGAGGTACGTTTTACTAGCCCGTTCAGCTAGTAAGGCAGAGAGAGGGGAATGAGCAAGAAGAGGGAGATGAGAGGTAGGGATGGCCCTTTGGAAACCCCACTAGAGGTGGAGGTAGGGAAACCAGGAGGCAACTACAGCGTCAAATCCTACAGCAGTGTTACATATAGGAGGCACAGCCCTAACAGGAACTCCAAACTTTACATTCAACTCTCAAACACTTAAGCGGGTTCAAGTGCATACTACCCAAAAGCTCTTATTCATGCTCTGTTATTTCATAGTCTTAAGCATCCCCAGAACTCCCAGGAGTCTTTCAACCTCTTATCTTAGAAGAACCCTCACCCCATCGACAAAGTTCTTTTCCCACCACCTTAGTCTCATAATCTCCTTGCTCTCTCTCCTCTGCCACTCCAGTAGTTTTTCTTCTCTCTGTGAGTGTTATCCTTTGGTTCTGTTTGGTTTTCTGCCTCCACCCCAAATCTTTACACATGGATTTTATCCTTTCCTCTCCTCTGCAAATAGGGTTTGATGGTGTTACAGCAAGTAAGCTATATTGTTAGTGGAAGGGAGGCAGTGAGAGGCTCTGAACTCACATATGTTAATAATTTGGGGCCAATTAAGGTATAAAATTATCAAAAAGAGCTAGGAGTGTGGCAATACAATGGACTAGAAGACATGGAAATGAGAGAACTTGTAGAAACAGACTCAGAGCCTGACAACTAACCAAATGGGGGATGGAAGCAGACAGAGGTAGGATTTCAATACTGCTTTTTAGTTGGATCTAGAATAAATAACAACAGTGTGATACTATTCTCTATGGCTGGGGAATATAAACATAGGAGCATATTTAAGAGATGTTAATAGAAGATGATAAATTTGACTTTGTATATGCTGAGCCTGGGGTGTCAGCAAGATATTCAGGTCATATTTAGCAAGCATAGTGCTTTCATTTGATGCAGTATGGCAGCAATCTTCAAACCTGTGCACTTACAACATCCTTCATGGTCAAATACCATTGAAAATGGCATACCAGGGCCCTTTCTTGGCAATTGACTATACACTGATAAGTCTTGCAGTAAATAAACCCATTTAACTTAACTGTACTTCTAACGCCTCTCCCATTTTTTTTTTCCCAGGATACAGATTAACATCATTTGGAATGTTTTCTCCAGAAATAATTTTTTAAGGAATGCTCATTACAGCACTAAAGAGTTGTAATCGGGGAATGATTAAGATAGAAAGAAGTTGGTGGAGGTGGAGGGGGTTGTTTATTCGTATTTGCACAGAAGTGAGAGTTGAAGCATTATGAGCTGATGAATCACTAAGAGTGAACAGAGAAAGGAGGTTGGAGCCAACCTTTATAAACATGGTTCAACGCCTCAAATGGCACGTGGAGAATATAATTTGGAGAGGCAGCAAATTGCAATAGCAAAAGCCTGGGTTTCACCTGGCTTTCACTGACATGTGTGACAAGTGATCTAATCTCTAAGACTGTTTTCTTATCTGAAAAATAATGCCCACTTTGTTGGGTTATACTGAGATTTAAAATAGGTCATCTGTGAAGCACTTATGACATAGCAGACATGAGACACTATTATTAATGTTATTTTCATTTAAATATCCTTGTTGAATTGAAGCAACACTTTGATGATTACACTGCTGTATTAAAATCCGAACACTGAGCAATTACATAGGAGAAATCTCAGTCATTGGTATCAATACCATCAATACCCTAATACAGGGAAGCAATCCCAGTTTCGACAAGCCTGGGCCAGGAAGAACATGGTACAGGAATAGAACCCACAAAAGCTGGGCAATGGAAGGAGATACCACAAGAATTTCCCTAAGGCACCTGTGACTGTTTTTTTATCAGTTTTGCACAAGAGATGCTAGAAGCTAATATCAAAACCTGCTCTCCTTAAAAAAATTTGGAGCTAAAAATCCCCTGGACATATGGCAGTAGGTATCAATCTGGCACAAGGAGACATCCTCTGACAATAGTCATTATCTGGCAACCTCAGGGGCAGGCCAGGGGAGAGGCATCTGTGACAGAATCCTGAGCTAATGAGATTTACCTCTGTCTGAATATGTCACAAATGCAGGCCTTAGTCATTTTCAGTATCGGTCAATTGAGCATTGAATGCCAAAAGAGATTCTGAATTTAGAGTTAAAAGCTCCGCTTACTTACTGCTGCAGCAGATTAGCTTTCCTGTGCCCCAGCACAAAATGGAGCCATTACCATGATTTTATGCAGATAGCTCATTTCAAACCCCGAAGGGATGGTGACCAGAACTTATTATTTTGCAGAGTCTTTTCTGCACAACTTCTGGACTGCAACTTCTCGGGTCTTACATTTGTCTGAGGAGTTTGTTGTTGTTCACAGCGGCCATTCAACATGACTGACCAGTGTTCTTAATGAAGACGTCATCCCCTAGCACCCAGGATCTAGATGGAGGAGATCACTAAAAGGATGGCAAGCAAGGCTTTGAGGAAATACTTACAGCATCAGGGTTGTTCTGATCCTTGGAAAGGGACAGTGGCAGGGCAATGACTGGTTTGTGTGCCTAAATACACGAAGGTATTGTGGCGGGAAATACTCATTTGTTGTTCTCTGAGCAAAGATAGGCTAATGTATAGAAGAAACTTACTCTTAAGATTCAAGGGAGTACTTGCAGTAGAAAATGGACAATTCTGTATCTGACTTATTTATATGGTCACTTGCCTAAAACTCACAAGTCTGGGGCAGAATAAATATATATAAAACAGTGCTGCTCGAAATATGGTCCAAAGACTGGCAGCATCAGCATCACCTGAATTTAGCATCACCTGGAAGTCCAAATTCTCAGGGCTCATCCTAGGCATACAGGTAGTAGAATCTCTAGGTGATTTGTTCTTAAAATTTTTCCAGGTAATTCTTGATATGCTAAAGTTTAAGAAGCACGGCTCTAGGTCTATATTCGATGTGTCTATAATTTCCACTTCCACTCTTTCTCTGAACTAGCCTGGCTTCCCTGTTTTTCCACCCTTAGTTTCCATTTCTCTTATCCTGATGGTACCTGATTAGACCATTGGTTTTATATATAAGAGCTCAGTTTTGTAATTTTTACCAACAACATAAATCAGAATTCTATTTACAGAAAGCAATTCTGTAGAGGCAGCAAAAATACTGATTCTCAGCCTTGTGATTTTGTTTGCAGCAGAAAGCCCACAGTTATAACTTCTGAAAAATATCTGTTCATTTCCAGGATGACAATGATATAAATTAAAGGATTAAAAAAGGAGGAAAACACTTACCTGCGCTATAAGTTGCTCCTGGGACGCTTTCACTTCAGCTTGTAATTTCTCAATGCACTAAAAGGAGAAAAGTAAAGAAACAAAGTGCATAATTCTTCCTTTTACCTATTCAAAGTATTCCAGATATAAATATGTACTAGTTCTCAAATTTTGTGAATGGCAGCATTGTCTCAGCTAGATGTTTTGAAGATCGTCATTAAAGAAATTATCACTGCCATCCCTATCTCGCTTCCATTCTATGAAAGAGACCAAGGACAAAGTATACAAATAAGAATTAAGAATTAGGAAAAGATTGAGAAAAATGATGTTTGCTTAATGTACTACAGGTAAGGCTAACCCACCTTATGTAAACATATATATGGGTTCATATCTGCCTTTGGAATATATGGATATGTTTTTATTTGACGATATACATATGTTCAATATATATACTCCAAATATATATATAAATATACATTACAAAGGCAGATACAAATCCATTTGGGGTGAACAAGAGATAAATTTATATCATGACACATATATAAATGTCCAGAGATTCAGAGATCAGTATCTTCTTGTAAAGTAATTGATTAAAAAAAGCATATGACAAATTTTCTGATCCACTTGTTTTACTACATAGAAACTATTCTTTGAGTTCAAACTTGAAAACTAAGAAATATTCATACAGTCACTACCACTTAAAAATCAATAGAATATTCAGCTAATATGGTTCAAAAGGATATATATCAAATGAACTTTAAAAATATTACTGACAAAATTCATTTTTTGTATGTGAATATTCATCAGGGAATACAATTACATTCAGCAAATATAGATATTGTTATTTATCATCTTAAAATTAAATACAAACTTCCAACCCAGCCAGAAATGACCGCAGAACTGGCAGTTCATATCGATTTAGGTAACTTTTACAATAAAGGTTATTTTTCTTCTACAGCATACCTGGTCTTTTGCAAGAACCATTTTTTCATATGGTTCCCCTCTGTCTTCCTTGTGGTCCAGAGCCGCTAGTTTCTTCTCCAGCCAGGAAACTTGCTCAATCAGTTTTGATTTTGTTCCTTCAGAGTCTGCAAGCTAAAGACATTTTCTTGTAAGGGTATGTAAGTACAGCGATTTTTTTAAAGCTCCGTTTAAAAGTCCAATTTGTAAGTGAATTGCCTTCCGCCACTATCTACTAAAAATAAAAATTGCATCAGATATTTCCCTCATAGATGACAAATGATTAGTATAGAGAGAGGAAGAAATAATCTTGATTTTATTTATTTTTAGTAATAAAGACCTTTCCGGACAAGAGATGAAACCCCATAGTTACAACAGGCAAAGAGACTTCTAGTACAACGATCTCAACACTCATCTTTATTATGTTTCAAGATTGTACTTTATTGGTACAGCTGAATCTGAAATCTGTATTGTGGTTTACATATGGTTCTTGAAACTTAACTCTTGGGGGACTACAGCTCTCTAGAAAGAGTAGGAGTTCTAACTCCCTTCAATGTTTACCATACAAGCAGCAGGGTAGATGGAGCTGAAAGGAAATGCAGGAATTTCAAGTTAAAGTCTGATCAAAGGCAGATCTATGCTAAACTGTAACCAAAGAAATGTCTGAAGGTGATTGTCTTTGTTTTACTCTCTGTGGATTTCTCTTGAGGAAAGTGGTAGTTTGATAGTCCCTTGTCCCTCAGTTCCCTTGGAGAGACCTGGACTGCTTTTCCATTCATTCAGGCAGCTTATTGTGCTGTTTCTCTACAGCTCAGCAACAATTCAGAAAGAGTCCCTGGGAAGGGAAACACAACCTTGTATTCATTCCACCCCCCAGTGCATCCTCTGAGGCATGGTTTATCTCTAAGCATCTCTTTCATATTATTCCAAGTGTTATTGCGAAGCTTACTGTCTCATCTTGAAAAGTACAGCAAGTTTTTAAAGACAATTTACCAAATGGGGAAGCATAAAGAGTTTGGTCTGCCATGGAAATAAGGTGAGCATATCATATACACTGACATGCAACTATTCATCCATCCATCTATCCACACAATAATTCCCTTAAAAAATCATTGTTTCATTGGCACTCTCCATTGCCTTTGTGCTAGAGGCTGGGAATTAGGAAAGTGCACTGGGAAGTGCCGGAGGGAACACATATGTCTTGAAGGGCTGGCTACGCCTTTCTAAGCTCTCAGTGACCTGGGAGGCCTGCGGTGCCCCTCATGGGCACTAACACATTTAACTCTTGGGTGCATGGTGGTTTGGAAATGTAGTCTAGATTCTCTGAGCACCATTCTATTTTATTACACAGTATAGTGTCATGGCTAAACACACGGACTCTTGAGTCAGACCCTTTGGGTAAAAATCTCAGTTTGCTACTTGGTATCTATGTGATTTGGGCAAGTTGCTCAGTCTCTCTGGACTTGATTTTCCTATCTGTAAATAGGAATGGGGATGAAAAGAATAGTACTTATCTCATGGGTTTGTTTTGAGGATTATATGAGTTTGTACAAGAGAAACACTTGGAACAACACCTGGAACATGTCAAGTACTCCGCGGCTATTAGTATTATTTCTTCTACCTCTTCTAGATTGCAGTAAGCATTCATATGGTTCTTATCCAAATATTTATTATTTTTCAAATTGTAAAACAAAATATCTGAAGATATCACAGTCTCTACGAGCTGGTTACCCTAAACTCAGATTGGTTTGGGTTCTCTCACTTCCTGCAACCACTCTCTTCTTCAAGAAAAAGGCCTCTCTAGGTCTTTCTGGGTTTTTTTCTGTCAAATATATTCTTTTTAAATCTGGTTCATTTTGTTACCACATCCTGTCTGACTTGTAACTCATCTAATCACCACTTGGTTGTCTTTCTTTCAAATCTACTTTTTGTTGTTTTTAGGCCTTTATTCATTCACTCAACAGATATTCATTTATTCACTGTTTGTTAAAGAAATATGTTGGGCATTCGTTATATGTAAGACTTTAGAGGTAAAAAATGAAAGTGATATTGTTTTTATTCTCAAAAAACTCACACTTTACCCAGAAAGGCAGACAATTTAAAACCATTGCATAATATGAAAGTGTATAGATGAATAATAATAATATTAATAACAACATTTACTGGGTATAAAACCTTTTGTTTTCATATTTATTTATCTCAGTTCATCTTCACACCCATTTTGCAGATGAGAAAATTCAATAAGGTTGTATACCTTGCCCAAAGACATAGCAAGGAAGTGTTAGAACCCAAGATCTCAGTAGCAGACACCGGGTTTGTTGGCCTAAACCCAAATTTGACCCCAGCTCCAGACATGGGGCCTGATAATCATAACAATCAGAACCTGGCTTTTCTCTGGCAACAGTTATTGTATGAGGAGGTGTGAACTAATTTGGACCACTCACACTGCCCAGGGGGACTTTGATGATTTGGAGAAACACTCTCCCTCCCCGATCAGATGTGAATGCTACGGTAGCCAGCTTACAAACATCAGGGAAATCAGTCATATGCTGAAGCCATATTCTGAATGGAAGAGTGGACAACAGAAAAAAACCTGGATTCTTGTTGACATTATTGAAATGTTTTATCAACCATCTTGAAGCACATCCTACCTTGGGACTTAAACTTAGTAAGCTGGTAAGTTTCCTTATTGTTTAAGGAGTTGAGTTTTCTATTACTTGCTACCATAGCATGCTACTGATACACTGTCTGATTCCACAAGTCCATGCTCCTGACCACGAGTGAGTGAAGTCTATGGAAAAACAGCAGTAACTGACATTTAGTTGATGTCTACCTCATACCAGGCATATATATGTTACCTCATTCCATTGCTCAAAACTGTATGAGGAGTTTTGTTTATATTTTTTGTTATTACCACCATTTTAAAGATTGAGGAACTATATGCTTTTAGGGTTGAATTAGCTTAAATTGCTTCCTTTTGATTGCTTTTTTTTCCTATTCTTTTCTTTCTTTTTGTAAGAACTACTTGGTTTTACAGAGTAACTGTTTTGAAAGAGAATAGAAACAAATGCTCAGTTCAACTTGGTACCCGATATCTGCTTTAAAAAAAGTAGAAATATATCTATTCTTTAAATGATCAACTTTTCTGTATCCTAATTAGCCACCTTTGCTGGAACATACAGTTCACATGATACTGGGAGGCTAATATTATACCTCAGACTCCTTTTGAAGAGCAGGCCTCCTTCCCCTCTGACCATAGTCGTAAGAAGTTTGGAGGGAAAAGATGATTTAAAAAGTACAACCAACATTTGTCTTAAAAATTATATAAAACAAAGAGATAACTTCCATATTACACATTTGAGGCTGTGTAAATCCACTCAAGAAATTCAACTTTAAATATTTACTCCAATGTTCAGTAAAAAGATCATCATAAAGGCACTGCAATATAGTTAAAAGTTGAAGAAAGATAAACTGTATCCATTGTAGAGTTTATTGATGCACTCAATAAAGGGTACTGATACATTTTAGAATCATATTCAAGATAATAGTTAAAACGAAATGATTTGGACTTCACAGAAGATGGCAGAGTAGGAAGCTTCAGGAAGTGGTCCCTCCACTTCAATAACTATTGAGCTGGCAAGAACTGTCAGAACCAACCATTTCAGAACTCTGGAGTCTAGTAGAACACTTGCAGCATCCAGGGAAGTACTTGATGAAGAAAGAGACTAGCATTCAAGGAAATCTCTGTCAGATCACTGGCTAACCACAGAGATAATGGAACAGGAGACATTAGTGACCATAGATGACAAGAAATACAGTCTCTGCAAAGTTAGTTTGGAAAAGTAACTAAACAAATGTATGCCTGCAGCCCTCAACAAGCAACAACAGCAGTTCTTGGGAGGGGAGCAGGAATCTGATTTCCAGAGTTCCCACATTACAATATTCAAAGTGTCTGGTTCTCAACAAAAAATTATAAAGCTTACAAAGTAAAGTAAGACCCATTTACAAAGAGAGAAATTGATAAAAAAAAAAAAAAAAAAAAAGAACCTTCCTGAGGAAACCCAGACACTGGGCTTTTGAATTTATTGGACAAATACATTAAATTAACTATCTTAAATATGCTCAAAGAGCTTAAAGAAACCATGGGCAAGGAAGTAAAGGAAATAAGAAAAATGATATATGAGCATGTAGGGGATATGAATAAAGGGATAGAAATTATAAAAAGAAACCAAGTATAAATTCTGGAGTTGAAAAGCAAAATAGTTGAAACGAAAAATTCGCTAGAAGTATTCAACAGGATATAAGCAGGCAGATGAAAGAATCAGCAAACTTCGAGATAGGACAACTGAAATCACCCAATCTCAGGAGCAGAAAGAAAAAAGAATGAAGAGAAATGAACAGAGTCTAAGGTCTAAGGGACCTATGGGATATTAACAAGCATGCCAACACACACATTATAGGAGCAAATACTTTAAAAAATACAGAAAAGGATAAGAGAATCACATGGTACACTAGAAAAATCAAACACAAAAGACGGCATCATTGGAAGAATTGAGGAACAAAAAGATATAAGGTACATAGAAAACAAATAGCAAAGTGACAGAAGTATGTCCTTCATTAACAGTAGTACTTTAAAAGCAAATAGATTAAACTCATCAATTAAAAGAGAGAGACTAGAAGAATAGGTAAAAAAAAACGTGATCCAATGATATGCTGCTTATAAGAGATTAACTTCAGACTCAAAGAAACAACTAGATTGAAAGTGAAAGGATGAAAAAAGATATTTCATGCAAATAGTAGTCAAAAGAGAGCTGGGGTGGCTATATTAATACCAGCCAAAATAGTTGTTAAGTCAAAATTATTGCAAAATATAAAGAAGGATATTATACATTGATAAAAGGGTTAATTCATCAAAATTATAAAAATACATAAACCAAACAACAGACCCCCAAAATATCTGAAACAATCATTGACAGAATTTAAGGCAGAAATAGACAGTAATAAACAATAATAGAATAGAAACTTCAGTACCTCATCCCCCTTTTTTTGGTGAGGAAGATTGGCCCTGAGCTACCATCTGTTGCCAATCCTTCTCTTTTTTGCTTGAGAAAAACTGGCCCTGAGCTAACATCAGTGCCAGTCTTCTTCTACTTTGTATGTGGGTCGCCTGCCACAGCATGGTTTCGTGAGTGGTGTAGGTCTGTGCCCAGGACTTGAGCCTGTGAACCCTGGGCCACTAGCACGCTGAACTCAACCACTGTGCCACTGGCTACCCCAATACTCCACTTTTAATAATGGATAGGACATCTAGACAGATGATTAATAAGGAAATAGACTTGAACAACAAACCAACAAGATCTAGCAGACATATACAGGAGTATCCACCCAACAACAGCAGAGTAAATATTCTTATCAAGTACTCATGGAACATTCTCCAGGATAGACCATATGTTAGTCCATAAAATAATTCTCAATAAATTTAAAAGGATTGAAATTATACGAACTACCTTCTCAGACTACAATGAAATGAAACTAGAAATCAATAACAAAAGATAAACTGGAAAATTTGAAAATGAAATAAATAATATATTCTTAAAGAATCAATGGGTCAAAGAAGCATTAGAAAATACTTAGAAATGAATGAAAAGTAAAACACAACATACCAAAACTTAGGGGATACAGTGAGGGCAGTGCCAGAAGGAAATTTATAGCTGAAAACACCTACATTAAAAAAGAAGAAATACATCGTCAACAACCTAACTTCATACCTTGAAGAACTTGAAAAAGAAGGGCAAACTAAACCCAAAGCCAGTAGAACAAGGAAATAATAAAGACTAAAGCAGAGATAAATAAAATAGAGAATAGAAAAACAATAGAGAGAATCAATGAAACCAAAAGTTGTTTCTTGGAAATGATCGATAAAGTTGTCAAATCTTTAGCTATAAAAGAGAGAAAGAGAAAAGACAAAACCAAAAACAAAAGTGAAAGTGGGGACATTACCATCAACTTTACAGAAATTAAAAGGATTATGAAAGAATGCTTTGAACATTTGTTTGCCAACAAATTAGATTATCTAGATGAAATGGACAAATTCCTAGAAACACACAAATTACCAAAACTGATTCAAGAAAAAATAGAAAATCTCAATAGGCCTACGACAAGAAAAGAGATTGAATAAGTAATCAAAAACTTCCCCCAACCAAGTTCAGGATCAAATAGCTTAACCAGTGAATTCACCAAACATTTCAAGAACAATTAACAGTAATCCTACTTAAACTCATTAAAAAAAAAAGAGGAGGGAACACTTCCTAACAAGTTATCCTAATACCAAAGACAGACAAATATACTACAAGTAAACTACAGACCAATATTCCTTATGAATATAGATGCAAAATCCTCAACAAAATACTAGCAAACTGGATTCAATGGCATATTAAAAAAGGTCTACAACATGACCAAGTGGGATGTGTCCCAGGGATGCAAAGGTGGTTCAACATTAAAAAAAAATAAAATCAATTAAAGTAATGCACCACATAAACAGATCAAAGGAGAAATACAACATGATCATTTCAATCAGTGCAAAAAAAAATTTGACAAAATTCAACATGATAAAAACACTCAGTAAACTAGGAAAAAAGAACACTTCCTCCACATGATAAAGGGCATTTATGAAAAACCATAGCTAACATCATACTCAATGGTGAAAGATGGAAAGCTTTCCCCCTAAAACCAGGAACAAGACAAGGATGCCTGCGTTCTCCACTGCTATTCAACCTTGGACTGAAAGTCTCTTACCCAGGGCGGTTAAACAAGAAAAAGAAAACAAGATGTCTACATTGGAAATGAAGAACTAAAACTATCTCTATTTGAAGATGACATGATTCTATATATGGAAAATTTCAAACAGTCCTCAAAAAACTACTAGAGCTAAAAGATGAATTCAGTAAAGATTCAAGGTACAAGATAAACACACAAAAATCTGCTTGTGTTGCTATACAGTAGTGTTTGAAAATGTAGGTTTTATTATTATTCAGGTATGGTGAGGCCAACAGATCAGGAGATTACTGCCCTTGAAAATATAGTTTGTCACTCAGAGTTCCCATGAGGAGGGTCATGCCACACCACAGGAGAGGCCACACTATGGAGGGGCTACAGAGGAATCACCAGAGTCAGCCAGGAGGTAGAGGAAGCAAGGATAAAATGTGGGCAAAAGCATTTATTATAGTTTCTGCGGAAAGAATGGGATGAATCAGGATAAACAGGCTTAGAATTTGCTAGTTTGAATAACTTCAGTGGGCCCTGGAGCATAGAGGTTGTCCCTAGTTATCTGGTACCTGGACCTGGGGTGATTAGGTCAGGGGAATTTTGGCCCTGAGTGTTGAGAGCCTAACAAAGGAGGTGGTGAGGATGTGGGTTTGGATTGCTTAGTTTATATATGAAAAACACACTGCCAGGCAAGTCATTTACTATCTGTGGGAACTGACTAGCACTGGGTGGAGCAGTCTCTCCAGGGTCAGCAAGGCCCCAGATGTCAAATCATCTGACATATAGAAAATAAAGGCATGTTTAACACAACCAGCAATGAGCAATCCAGTAAGGAAATCAAGAAAACAGTTCCATTCATAACAGCACCCAAAGGAATAAACTACCAAGGAATAAATTTAACTAAGGAGGTGAAAGAGTGATACACTGAAAACTACAAAACATTGCTGAAGGAAATGAAAGAAGATCCATGTAAATAGAAAGATATGCCATGTTCATGCATTGCAAAACTTAATATTAAGATGGCAGTACTCTCCAAAGCAAACTATAGATTCAAAGTGGTCCTTATTAAAATTACAATGACTTTCTTTGTGGAAATGGAAAAGCCAATCCTCAAATTCATATGGGAATTTCAAGGACCCAGAATAGCCAAAACCATCTTGTAAAAGAAGAACAAATGTGGAGGACTCACACTACCCAATTTCAAAACTTACTGCAGAGCTATAGTGAGAAAACAGTGTCATGCTGGCATAAAGATAGACACATAGACACATATTTGAACAGAACTGAGAGTTCAGAAATAAACCCAAACATCTATGGCCAATTGATATTTAACAAGAGTGCCAAGACCACTTAATAGGTAAAGAAATCTCTCTTCAACAAATGGTGCTGGGACAACTGGATAACCACATGCAAAAGAATGACGTTGTACCCTTATCTCACTCCATAAACAAAAATTAACTCAACATGGCTCTAAATATAAGAGCAAAAACTATTAAAATTTTAGAAGAAAGTATGGAAAAAACATCAAGATCTCAAATTTGGCAATGGGTTTTTGATACTAAAAGCACAAGCAATAAAATAAAATACAGTTAAATTGGACTTCATCAAACTTTAAAAATTTTGTGCAGCAAATGACATTAACGAGAAAGTGAAAAGGCAACCTACAACATGAAAGAAAATATTCGCAAATCATATGTCTGATAAGGATTTAGTATCCTGAATATTTAAAGAACTCTTACAACCCAACAACAAAAAGACAAACAACTCAATTAAAAAAGAGGCAAAGGACTTGAATAAACGTTTCTCCAAAGAAGATATACAAATGGTCAAAGAAGACCAGAAAAAATTCTTGAACACAAAGCCAAATCTGCACAAGCTGGAAAAGAGAAAGACAAATATAAAGAAGAAGTTACCAAGAAAATGCAGTAATGGATATAACCTATTGTGCAACCATGGCTTACCTGTAGATTTTTAGCCTAGTGTGTATTTCTTTGGAACTTGTCAAAATGTCTCTGCAATGTTTCATTTCCTTCCTATTTTGTTATTGATATGTGGCTCTATAAATCTACTTTCACAATTTTGATTAATAATTTTATGAATAAAATTGGAAGTTTCCTAATTCCAAAAAAAAAGGCTCAATATCATTGATCATTAATTAAAGAAATGCAAATCAAAACCACAATGAGATTCCACATCATAGCCGTTCTGATGGTTCTGATTTAAAAAATGGAAAATAAAAGGTGTTGGTGAAGATGTAGAGAAACAAGAACACTTGTATATTACTAGTGGGAATGTACAATGGTACAGCTGTTGTGGGAAACAGTTTGGTGGTTCATCAAAAAGTTAAAAATGGAATTACCATATGACCCAACAATTCCGCTCCTTGGTATGTGCCCAAGAGAAGTGAAAGCATATATCCACACAGAAACTTGTGTATGAAAGTTTATAGCAGCATTATTCGTAATAGCTAAAAGGTGGAAACCAAATGTCCATTAATGGATGAATGGATGAACAAATTGTATTGTATACATACAATGAAATATTATTCAACCATAAAAAGGAATGAAGGACTGGTACTTGCTATAACTTGGATGAACCTCAAAAACATTATGCTAAGTGAAAGAAGCCAGACACAAAAGGTCACATATTGTATTATTCCTTTCATACAAAATATCCAGACTAGATGAACACATAGAGACAGAAAGCAATTAGTGGTTGTCAGAGGATGGGAGGAAGGAGTTATGAGGAGGTTGTGAGGATTGCTTAATGGGTATGAAGTGTTCTTCTGGGATGAAGAAAAAGTGTTAAAGCTTGAGAGAGGTGGTGATTGCACAACATTGTGAATCCACTAAATGCCGCTGAATTGCATCCTTTAAAATGGTTAATTGTGTATTATATGAATTTCACCTCCACAAGAATAAAATAAAATGACTTTCTAGTTAGCTCTCAGTGGTCAGGAAAGTTGTCAGCATTACATCCATTCATTGAATGTTATTAGAAAAAAATAACAAAATTGGATTGACTGGTTTCATTTTAAATTGATGAACACAAATCTCAAACAGGTATTCAGCATTGCCTTGAAATCAAAATATCATTATATTTTTTTCCTACTAAATTGGCTTTCTTTTTTTCTGAGAGAACTAATTATTACTTTCTACTATTTCCTTGCATATCATTTCATACTTTCTCTTCAAAAGTCCACCCTCACCCTTTGCCCAAATGACCACCTCATCAACAATTCACTGAAAAAATAGAAGTTGCCAAATGGCTACTCCCTCATCTTCCCACCAGCCAATATATAAACTTTACTGCAGCAGACACTGCTAATCTGTTTCCCAACAGTTGCTTCCCTGTTTGTCTTTGCTACCAGACACCCAATTTGGATTAGCTAGCAGCCCTGTGTTTAGGGGAGCTTGGCTTTGTCCAGCCCCAGGGAATGAATCACAATTGAACTAAACCAGCCATGTTGGTCTCATTCCCAGGTATAAAAGATTATTTTAGCCATGGGCCTGCAATCCAGTGGAGGCCCCTGGAGCCTGAGGAGGATTTTACCGGAGTTTTTGAAAAGACATGCAGGAGGAAGCACATCTTTTTTTTCCTCAGGATATTTTGACTTCATGTAATGCTTGGAATGGCTGCAGGAATCGTACAAGTCTGATACAGTCAACACTGTGGTTGGCTCTACCAAAGGATGGATAACACCTGTGTTCTTGGTGACATTCTTGAGCCACTGAATTAACCAACCCTGGAACTGATGCACCTCTGGACTTATTCTTATGTGAGATGCTAGCTGGCCCTATTACATTACGTTAACCGGGTTTCTGTTACTTGAAGGGGAAAACATCCTTACTAAACAAATGGAGAAGATATTCTTCTGATTATGAAAGGCCAGCCCTTTCACTTGGCTTTGAATCCCATCTCCTGTGTCTGTCACAAGGCCTTTGCTCCTGTAATATCTGTACTCCTCCCCATCCATTTCTGAATCTTCTGTCTCACTCTCTGAATGATTCTATCCAGCATGTAAACGTGTTCTAGTAATTCTCATGAATGAAAGCTGTCCATCGAACCCTCCCCGGCCTCCTCCTCCAATCATCGTGCTATTTCTGTGCTTCTTTTCCCAAACTTCTTAAAACGATTGCCTACCCACACCATTTTCACTTTCTTACAATATTCTTACTCTTTTTTTTTTAAGAAAAAAAAATTATTGGCTTATATAACTGGTGAGCCAGAAGTAGACTTTGGTTTCACACACAGCTAGATTCCACAGTCTCGGAAGAAGTCATAGTATCCCGTCTTTTCCCCCTCTATACCTTAGTGCTGCTCCTATGTGTTTGCCTCATTATTTTCCAGTGCAGATAAGCTTTCTTCACATCGTTGGAAAATATTACCTATAGCCTTCATGACCTCAATAGTAAGACAATTTGTCTTCCAATATCAAATTGAAAAAGGATTCCATTTGACCCATCTTTGTTCATATGACCTCTCTTGGGTTGATCTTTATGGTCAGAAAAATGGGATATCATAATTGACTGAACCTAGGTCACGTGCTGAAAGATCATTCCCTCTAGACAGGAATACTGTGGTTGACAGCCACAGAATTATTACAAGATTGGAGCCAGAAGGAGCAATTTTCCAGAAAAGATAGATATTAAGACAGAGGCCAATTAAAGTCCACCCTCTGGGTGTCCAGCGCAATTATACCCTATGCTCATAAGCGCATGCATTTCCCAAAATACCCCTGCATAATACGATGCATCTATTCTACACCAGGAGCATCAAAAATGCACTCACCACTTCACAAAAGGAGACAACCCAAAGGCATATCAAATTACTGCATCTAGCTATACATTGAAATCTCTAAATTATGTACTTTCCTGCCTGAATCAGATCCACATGAGACTTATCGTGATATGGTACCTAAAGACTAAATTTAAAAAGTACCTTCCCTAATATGTCTAAAATACAGGGAAAGCAGGAAAAGAACAATATAATTCCCTTTCAGAAAAAGGGACAAGGGGAAACAACTTACAGTTGTCAGTGGCCATTCCAAACACCACATTCTACCAATCAGAGATAATAAGGCCTGTCCTGACAATGTGGTGAGTGGAGGTTTCTGACCTGTTTGATTCTGTTTCTGACCTCTGGGAGCCTTCTTTGTCCTATTCTGTTCTCATGGCCACAATCAAGAAAAAGGCTAGAGGGTGTTCCTTTGGTAGGGTTTGTACTAAGTTCCAGTTTGGATATTTCACTAATTCCTCTATTTGTTAGTACCATTTCAGTTTTGTTGTAGAAACCCTATGCAAATTGGCTTAGATTAAAAAGAGAATTAATTGGTTCATTTAACTAAGAAGTAGAGGCACCCCTAGACTCTGGGTCTCAAATTAGATTCTCAGAATTCTCTCACTCTGCCGTCGTGGGCTCTTCTCTCGTTCCTTCTCTCTCTCAGACTACAGAAAAAATTTCCCCGTGCCTGGGAAGAGAGCTGCCATGAATTATATGTCTCTCCTAATCTCTCTTCAATTGGCTTCTGCCCTACACTGCTCTGTTGAAACTGATCTTGTTAAGGTTATCTCTGATTCTCACTTTACCAAACACAATGGACAAATTTCTGGTCATCTTATTCAACCTCCCAGGAAAATATCACACATTTGAGGACTCCATGCCTCTTGAAACACTCTTTTCTTTCTGCTTCCAGGACACGATTTTCAGGATTTCTTCCTGATTCTGTTTCTTTGGCTAGATTTTCCTCATCTTTCAATCCTCTAAGTGTAGAAATCTGAGAGTTTGGTCTTCGACTCAACTCTCTCCCAATCTACACTGATTCTCTAGCTGATCTCACTAGGTGCCATGGTTTAAACACTAGTCACATGTTGATGACTCCCGATGTTTTTACATACCAACAATTAGCTTCAGATTAATATATATATATATCTCCAACAACCTACTTAAGATTTATCACTTGAATGCATACAAGGCATCTAAAAATTAATGTATTCAAAGTGAACTCCCCATATTCTATACCTTCCCCAGACTTCCCTTTCTCAATAAATAGAACCACCCATCTATATGTTTAAACCACTAATACATTTAAAACTCTTTCCCTTATCATCCACCCAATCCATCACAGACTACAATTATTAAAACCACCCCATTAGGGCCAACTCCAGCGGCATAGTAAAGTTCCATGAGCTCTGCTGGGCGGCCAGAGTTTGGTTCCTAGGCGCAGACCTATACCACTCTGTTAGTGGCCATGCTATGCTGGTAGCCCACATACTCAAAAAAAAAAAAAAAATAGAGGAAGATTGGCATGGGTATTAGCTCAGGGCAAATCTTTCTCAGAAACAGAACAAAACAAAACAACCACCCACCCCATTAAGTAACTTGAATGTTCATGTTTGTCTCCTCTCATTGTCTACTCTAGAGCTTCTCCTCTACAACCCACACACACAAACACCGCAATTAATATTGCAGTATAGGTTTCCAGTGTCACTCACAAACCACTCAAAAACAAACTGTTTTGGCAACCCTTGTAGAGCTCGTGCTACAGAGAGAGGAGTGACTTCATTTAAAAACAAAGGCTGCCCTTGTGCTCAATGTTTCACAAGCTGACTTGGACCAGTACCACAAACTTTCTTGGCAATAAATAACAGAGTCAAACACTTTAAGAATTACCTATCCTACCTGTGGAATGGACAGGAACCTCTGTGTCTGAAGATACATTTAGTTCACAGAACCAGTTTGGCCTCATCTCAATTTTATAGCTAAAAACAAACAACGAATTCCTCATCCTATCCCAATCCTAGACAAAACAGACTTTTACATTTATTAGTATTTCTGCCTTTTAACAAGTTATTTGCAGCCATTTCTAGATTCATGCACATCTCAAAATAGACCTCCAAAGGCCCATAATTTAGAAGCATATTGACCCCTGTATTAGTTTGTAGGGCTGCTGTAAAAGAGTTCCACACATCGGGCGGTTTAAGAGACATAAATTTATTGTCTCACAGTTCTGGATGCTAGAAGTCCCAGACCAAGGTGACTTGAGAGGTAGATTGGTAGAGTTTCTTCCTTCTGAAAGCTGTAAAGAAGAATCTTCTATGCCTCTCCTCTAGCTTCTGGTGATTTAATGGCAATCTTTGGCATTCCTTGGCTTGTAGGATCGTCACCCTGGTCTCTACCTTCATCTTCACATGACTTTCTCCCTGTACGTCTCTGTCTAAATTTCCACTTTTTATTAAGACACCGGCCACATTGGATTAGGGGCCCATCGTACTCCAATATGTCCTTATCCTAACTAATTACATCTGCAATAACCCTTTTTCCAAATAAAATCATATTCTGAGATACTGGAAGTTAGAACTTCAACATTTGAATTTGGAGAGGATAGAATTCAACCCATAACAGCCCCAAATTTGGGGAGGGTGGGGGGACTCTGAGTAATGAAGGAACGTTTAAGCTCCGAGTGAAAACAGAAATATTTACCAAAAGGTCAACTGATAACTGAAACATAAAGTTAGGGGTCCAGGCACAGAAATTCCTAAGATTCCTTTAATCTCCAAAAAAGTTCCCTGGGACTTATGAATAAATAAGAATACCAGAGAGAAATGAGACATGGGAAAAAGTGAGACAATTAATCATTGACTTGGACATAAAGTTCAAATACTTGGATGTAAAAGTAAAAAAGCAATAATATCAGGTTCTGATAAATTAAAGCCAACAACTACAGGGACCTAGGACCCATTCCTAGAACACAGCCAGTCCACCTAAGTTCTGGTACATTCTTGGAGCACTTTCATGGAACAGGGCACAGTCCTACTGGTAAGACACACAGAGTTGACTCTCTACTGTCTTGGCTTGGGGAAAATGCATTCTGCTATCTTTGAGTTTCTCTCAGAGGTTTCCGTTTCTCCTCAAATCTCCTTAATGTCTGGATTCTCATACCTGCTCTGTGTTCAACCTTTCATGTAGCATCTGGAAAACTTCTTTGTCTACTAGTGAAAGAATGATAGTGGGAAAGGCCAATAACCTGTTAGCATGCAAACAGTTTTGACTTTGAATATCTCCTGAAGGGTATCAGGGACTGCCTGTCACTATACATCCATTCAATAACGTCAAGAGACTTGCATTTATACAACTCCAAATTTAAACATTAAACTGTTCTTGAGGTTAATTAATGAGATCTGCATATACAAAACACACGATCATCCAAAACTTTCTCTTTGAAGCCCGAGGGACTGAAAATGGGAAAAAGAAAAAAATCCTATTTCTAAGAGATGGGTTAAAGGTCCAATGTAATATCAAAGAACTGCAACATTCAGAAAACCTAAGTTAGGAAATTCAAATTACAAAGCTTTAAGAAGACTCCAGAGCACACATGGGTTAACTTGAGCCTGCGTGGAGCCTGCCATAAGAAACGAATCACCTTCAACTTCTAATTATTCAAATGTAAGATGGTTGGGGTGACCACAGATCATCCAGTGACCCAAAACTTAGGGTCAGTCTTGAATACTACTTTTTCATTTAATCACCAAATCCAACTCCTAAATATTTCTTGTCTCTGTCTTTTCTTCACCACTGTTAAGCACTTATCATTTCTAAACTGAACTTTTGCAAGAATCTACACACTGAGTTGCCTGGCTCTAGTCTCTTCACAAATCTGTCCTTCTCGGTACCCTCAGAGTTTTTGCTCTGAGTGCAGATCTGAATATGCCCCTTCAAACCATTTAATGGCTCCCCATTGCCTATAAGTCAACTCCAATTGTTATAATGGAAAGAGCATGAGCTCTGGTATGAGAGATGAATGGATGAATCCTAACCTGATTTGAGACCTCAGGGAAGTCACTAATTGAACTTTTTCCATGGGGCAAATAGTGTAGTGGGAGATATGGACAAACAGACAATTATAGTTGGTGGCGAAGTGGGAGAAGGATTCTGAGAGCATCGTCCCCGGGAAGGTCATCTCACCCAAACTTGAAGGAGGAAGAAAAGCATTTTGGAGGAAGTAGCATCTAATTCAAGATTTGAAAGGAGGAGTTGGTTAAGATCTGTTGGATAATGAGAAAGAGGGTGAGAGGAGGTGGTGGGAGCAGAGAAGAGCAACTCTAGGCAGAAACAGAGGAAAGAGGATGTGTTAATTAAAACTTGATTCTAAGGAACAAGGCTTTTTGTTTTTTCTTAGATAAGAAAGATAAGAGAAAATATCGTCCATGGAAAAAATTGAAAGTGGTATAATAGTGATAAGCAGGGAGTGGCATAAGATAAAACTGGAGAAACAATTAGGGGATCAGACCACAAATGACTGTAAGATCTCTTAAGGAGTATAGATTTGACCCTGAAAGTAAAAGGGCGATAATTTAGGATTCAAGCCAAGGAGAAATATGAGGTCTGTGTTATAAAATCTTCACTCTGGCTATAGTGTTGAGGAGCCCTTAAACAAGGATGATAATAAAAGTAAATTTGGGAGACGTCTGAAGTTGGTGGCATGGACAAGGGCAACGATGGTGGAGATAGAGAAGAGAAGATGAATTCAAGAATTACTTGAGAGGCATCATTCATAATACTTATTAATTGATTGGATGTGTTGCATGAAGAAGAAGAAAGAATCAAAGTAGCACAGATTTTTGATATGAGCCACAGGGTGGCTGGTGGCACCTATCCTTGGCCTAGGGGTTGTTAGAGAAGGAACCGACTTGGGGCAGGAAGCTAATGGACAGATAGAGCTTGAGCTGACTGTGAGAACCTTGGTGGAGCTATTCAATAGGCAGTTGGATATTCAGATCTGGGGTCAGGAAGATCAGGACTAATGATGAAGACTTGCTGCTTCTCTGCAGATTGTGTGCCCTACACGCAGGTCACCAAGGGAGAATGTATAAACAGAGCAGACAAGAGGGCTGCAATCCGTCAAAAGAGCTTTCTTCATTTACAAAATGGGGACACAATTTTCCAGGGCCTTTGGGAGAAATATATGAGCTAAAATACATGGGAGTACCTAGTGGAATGCCTAGCTCACATTATAGGCTCAGTAAATATTTATTGAATGACTATATGAATAATTGAACAAAAACATATACATAACTTACTAATTTTCTTGTGGAGATAAAGCAAAGTCAAAGTTAGTTTGCCATCTCTGAGAAAATCTTACGAAGAAAATGCAGGTTTTGCCCATACAGAAAGATACCTGCTCTTATCAGCAAGGCCTGACTCATAAGGGACAAGGCCTTTTGTGATTTTTTCTTAGACAAAAAAGTCACATTTATTAGCACCCGGTCAGCTATTTAAAACTGACCTCTGTTTGATCTTGACATTTACAAGCAAAAGGAAGTCTTTGGTTATATAACAGGCCGGCAGTCCACGCATCCCGCCTGTAACAACAATAAAAACAGAAGCCCGTTTGTCACTGTGCCTGACTCTATTCAAAACAACTTCTCTCTTCACTAGCTGTATTCTTTTCCTTACATTCTCTGAGGCTCCTGACTGATGCCCAACAATCCAGTAAAGGGGTAAAGATTGGCATCAGCTTAGATAGGAGGGTGCATATGTGCGTGTGGTAGGTGTGTGTATTTTAAGAGAGGACTCTTCCTGCTATAAAGTCAACCAGAATCAAATTGTTTAACAAAATTCCCAATAACTAAGTCTTATGTTGATGAGAAAATCCATTCCAAGTCAAATAGACTGCTTGTGATTTTATGGCATTGAAGTAGACTTCCAAATAGATTGGAAAACAAAAACTCATTCACAAAAACTCATGATTTCAGATTGGCATATCAAGCATAATTTCTGAGGTTTTGCAGAAATGAATACTCCTACCAAGGGCACATTACTTATTTCAAATAAACTTGACATCAAGGGACCCACTGTTGCACTTAAACAATGAAAAAAGAACCAGAACATTTTTGGGGGGCAATCTCATTATGCATCAAATCACTTTCAGCCACTCGTACACGTATCCAACATCTAAAATTTTTTGGGATCTATATTCTTCCTATTCCTAAACTTATGGATATGGATAGAACCCTAATAGGCAAATAATGAAAGTTTATTTTAGAGTCTCAGGTATAAAATGATGAATAATTTTGGGTTATTAGAGTCAAACATACTAGTCTTTTTGCCTTTGTGTTTGTTTGCCTACTATACTAAGTGTTAAAGGTAAAAGATCATTCAATTAGACGATTATTAGACGATTCATTCAATCCCCAGTTACTGCATAAGTAAGAGAGATCCACTGTGGTTCTCACACTAAGAAAGGATATTGGTAAAGGACCCAGAAGACTGACTCTAAGTTCCAGCTCAAAAATTTGCCTGTTTCCAACTAGCAGTACCTGCCGAAAGACACAGTTCTAGAGCAGTGGGATAGAACTGACAGTCTGTAGAGGCATACATCTACGAACAATTGGTTTTTGACAAAGCTGTCAAGACCATTCAATGGGGAAAAAATCAGCTCTTCAACAAATGATGCTGGGAAAACTGGAAAACCACATGCAAAAAAATTGACGTTATCAGGACAAAGCACTGTGTGCAACAGTATAGTCAAGGGGTTGGATGAGCAAGGCAGAGATAGCTATTTGCCAACCTAATATCCTTTCTTCCTTTTTAGTAAAAGAATCCCTATACTCTTGGGTGGCAATGTGCCCAGCTAAATATCTGCATTTCTCAACCGTCATGCAAATAGCAGTGGTCAGGGTTATATATGAATTTGTTAAGTGAGTTTTTGAGAAAAGCTCTTAAAAGATGCTGCTCAGTTGGCAGTTGTCCATCCCTAATTTGCACTTGCCTTTTCCTTCTTCATACTGCCTGGCATGTGAGTAGAATGGCTGCAGCAGCAGGTGCCTCTTGGATCCTGAAGATGGAAGCCATGTTTGTGAATGCAGAAGAGACAAAGCCCAGGACTCTGAGGACTGTAGAGCTACCACACCTCTCCTGTACTGCCTGTGTCCAGATTTTACATGAGTGAAAAATAAGCATCTATTTGTTTAGGCCACTCTTATTTGGATTGTCTATTTTACATACCCAAGATCAGTCCTAACTGATTCAATTAGTTCCTATGCAGCTGGGGGCACAGGGCAAGCGTGAAGAGGAACCTTGGCTTGTAGGTATGGGTTAGGTCTGGAACTTAACTTCAGCTTAGAGTGGGGACTTGTTAGAAATGCAAATTCTTGATCCCCACACCAGATTCACTGCATCAGAAACTCTGGGGGTGGGGCCCAGCAACCTGTCTCACAAGCCCTCCAGTTTCCAGTTTGGAAACCAACCTAAGTTGGTCTTGTTCAGTGCTGCTTGAGTAGAAAACCATTTAAATGGCCTTGGCCTATGACCACATGTTCTTAAGAATAGGAGCTTTGAATTTTAAAAATACCTAGGTTCTAATATCAGTTTCTCCATTTATTAACTGTATGAACTTGGGAAAATGACTTAACTTTTTTTTTTTTTTTTTGCTGGGCAAGAGTCACCCTGAGTTAACATCTGTTGCCAGTTGCCAATCTTCCTCTCTCTCTCTTTTTTTCTCCTCCCCATAGCCCCAGTACATAGATGTGTATTCTAGTTGTAAGTCTAGTTCTTCTATGTGAGCTGCCACCACAGCATGGCTACTGACAGATGAGTAGCGTGGTTCTGTGCCTGGGAACCAAAACTGGACTGCTGAAGCAGAGCATGCTGAACTTTAACCACTAAGCCATCAGGGCTGGTTCGACTTAATGTTTTTGAGTCTCGTTTTCCTCATTATTATAATCCCATAGGGTTCGTGTGTGGATCAAATGAAACGTCCATAAATCTAAGCACAGTACCTGGAACACTGATGGTGCTTAATAAATGTCAGTTCCTCCACCCACTGTCTATCATTTGCAATGCATTGCAGGAGTGTCTGGTACCAACATGCATTTCTGTAGGATGCAAGCTTAGACTCCCCTCCCCCACTTCACCCCCCACTTTCACTCTTTGTCTCCATTATTGCTCCTGGTATTCTTTAAGATGGAGGAGAACCTTAGGCAGGTAGACCCCAGGGGGAAAGAGAAAGGGAAAGGAATCTTCTTTGTATATAACGTAACTGGTCAAGTTCACTACAGAGTGAGGATACAGGAAGGCACTGTTATTAGTTTTATTTGGGGCCTTCAAAAATGTCCCTCTTATCAGGTAAGGGGAAAATTATGCCCAATTGGCACATGAGCTATTACTTAGAAGTAAGAAAACGGCTCACATGTGCTTTTTCCTAATATTGGGAAATAAAACTAGCACGTTCTGGGGCCAGCCCCGTGGCCCAGTGGTTAAGTTCACACGCTCCGCTTTGGCTATCCAGGGTTTTGCTGGTTTGGATCCCAGACACAGACATGGCACCACTCATCAGGTCATGCTGAGTCTGTGTCTCACACAGCACAACCAGGGGGACCTACAACTAGAATATACAACTGTGTTCTGGGGGCCTTTGGGGAGAAGAAAAAGAAGAGGAAAAAAAGAAAATTGGCAACAGATGCTAGCTTAGGTGCCAATCTTTAAAAAAAAAAACTAGCACATTCTTATCTAGTGAAATTTCTCTGCATTTTGAGTATCACCAACAAACCTCTCTTTATGTAAACAAAAAGGGAAAAATTATTTTTATGCACCAAAAGACCATAAAGGGACCCCTTGCTGTGTCTTGTCTATGTCTCATTCCTGCCTAGGAAAAAGGATGGTTAGAAAAAAAAGTCAAGTTCACCACCAAGCTTCCTACCTCCAGCCCTTGCACCAAATCATGAAATCTCTTTTCCTGCTAGTGTTTATGGCACACAATATGTAACTAATATTTTGCTAGGTGTGGTATCCAGAAAATGTCTGAAGCTAATTCTGACTACATAGTTGTTACTGGATCGACCTCCTTGGTGAGGGAATGATCACAGATCCCCCCCACTGCTCCCCGATTTCCCCAAAAGAACTTTGAAATGACCAAATACCAGCACTGCTCCTTCAACTCCCAAGCTGGGCAGAAACAGAAGACCCAAGAGATGAAGCAGCAAGGAAGAGCAAGGTTAAAGGACCAAAGTCCCTTTCCCAAATGAAGACTTGAAAAAGAGTAGAAGAGAAAGCTGGATGGTGCCAAAGCTAAACAAGGGAGCTGGGATGGGGGGCGTGTTTCCCGGTTGAAATACCATAACATTGTCAGCACTGAAGAAGAACCGCTGTGTTACGAATTGAGCATCATTCGAACAATTTGAGAGACACCAGTAAAGAAAGAAATTTCTTATATACACTCACAAGCCCACGACATGTGCCACAGAGAATCACACATTCTGTTATGACCACTAGCAGGAGTGGAGATAAATGAACATCTATTGAGAACCTACTAAGAGCCAGACACACTTATCTCAATTAATCCTCCCAACAGCCCTATGAATTCAGTATGTTTACCCCTTTCTAGAAAATACAGCTGTGAGTAGAGAGATTCAGTAAACTGCCCAAGGTCATAAAACTAGCAAGTAGTGGAGCAGGAACAAAGCCTGAGCTCTCCTAGAGCTACTGCCAGGAGCCCCTGATGGATGAGGAAGACACTGGGCCAAAGTTGTTGCCGGAGGAAGTGTCTCAGGAACTGGCCTGACACGTCCCTCTGGACTGGGGTGTCTCTGGATCTGTGCTCCGTTGTGAAACTGGGTTTCCTGACACTTTCTTGGAACCTGTCTCTGCACAAAAGCTGTGGGATGTCTTTGCTTGTGTATGGTCATAAACTGCAGCCCACTGACCCTCTTTCTTTGTCCCTTCTGTATCTTTGTCCCTGCTATCACTGGTGGTAGAAGCCAGTACACTTGCAAAAGCTGCTTTTTATGAGTTTCTCCAGAAACTTTTTTTATTCTTCTTCCTCCTCTCTCCTCAACATTTTTCCTTCTTTCTCATTCCCCCTTCTTGTCCTTTATCTACTACCCAATTTCCAGGCTTTACCTCCCACTGATCTTAACCTACAGGAAATACAATCAAGTATTCTCTTTAGCAAAACTTGGTAATGTTTTGAATTATTTACCATTATTACCCAGAACAAGAGTTGGATTCTTATGACCATTTCTCCCTCTGGCCACTGAATTGCTGCAAACTTATTTCTTAAACTGTGAATAGCCCAGATTATGTCATAATTGCAAATTATCCTGATCTCGTATTTCTTTTATTTTGACAATACTGACATAACTGCAGAGAAATAAAGAATAATTGTTAGCTAGAGAGAAGCCAACAAAGAATTCTGTTTACTGTGTGACCTCACAGAGGAAGTGCCCACAATCTCCTTATTTCTTCCCTATTTCTAAGCTGCTTCTTTTTCATAGTGAGCCAATAGAGATCTTGCTGGAGGGGACCTTAGGAAGGTTGAGTTTAGGTAAGGGGAGGCGCAGACCCAGCAGAAGCTTAGAGTAGATGAAACCGTAGGCGTGTATACTTTCCATACTGAGTTAATTCTATGTTCTTCTCTAAGAGGCAAAGCCAGGAAGTAAAATTCGGCTAACAGTGAGATCTACCATTTCTCAAAGGTGGGACACACTGGTTGACAATACAATGAGCTTCCACTCCTTAGTTCCAGCACAAATCTTTGTCCTCGACATTTCCTCTGCTCTCCCCACCTGTTACTAGCCCACCAGGCCAGCCCTTCTGACCAGAGCTCAGCCTCATGGCTGACACACATGATTCGGATTACCAGTGAAAGCCAGATAGCAATTCCAATATCCTCGTGACAAATCCTAAATTAATGATATTTAAAAGAAGACTTAACATACACACAGGCAAAAATATTGTTTTATACACACACACACACATCATTGTCTTGAGTATTGAAGACAATTTCTCCTTTTGCAGCCACTTAGTGGTATAGCCTAGTAAGGAAGACAGTGGCACCCAGTGGACAAACGTTTATTTGAGACAGGTGTTGCATTCTGAAATAGTCTCATATCTTAGCCTTCAGAAAGGTCGGTGGCTCCCCTTACCTTTCCCTATCCTTCTGTCATCCCATTTTTAAGATATTTACTAAGTTTAAAAATAGGAGGGAGGGGAATGTTCTTACAGTTTTATCTTTTCCAGAATAAGACTAAACTAAAACACTGGAAAAAGCAAAAGCTCAGGATTAAATCCTCTGAGAAAGTTTCTGTATTTGATTAACCTGTTTCAAAACAGTAGCAGCGGAGACAGCCAAATCTAATAAAATACTCAACTTAATTAAAAATGTAATATTGAAAATGCCTGTAATAGGTCTTTTTTTTTTGCACATCATACTCTTTTTCCTCAAAGCACTGCCAACTTCCAATGAACTTTACTTGGTTATGCAAATTTGGCAACTCCAAAGACAATACTTTAGGAAAATAACACATAGACCTTGCAACTTAATGCTATTGTGTAGTTTATCTGGGAACCAAACAAACACCTATTTTCATTCTCCTGCTCTTTCCTTGATTCTTTTGGTTGTGAGCTACTTGGGTAGAGAAACCCTGGCTTATCTATCTTTCTTCCCAAAACGCCTAAATAGCATCTTACTCATGGTAGGTACAAAGAAGTTGAGTGAAATCTAGTTTCCATTTTACATGTTTAATCTGCTAAGCAGTGAAAAAAATATATCTAATTGTTTGATGCTACATAAAGGGATCATCAAGTTAAGAATCTTAAATATTAGGGGCCGGCTCCATGGCCCAGTGGTTAAGTTTGCACGCTGCGCTGCAGCAGCCCAGGGTTTGGATTCTGGGCGTGGACATGGCACCGCTCGTCAGGCCATGTTGAGGTGGCGCCCCACATCCCACAACTAGAAGGACCTGCAACTAAGATATACAACTATGTACCGGGGGCCGGGGTTGGGAAATAAAGCAGAAAAAAAAAAAAAATCAAATATTAGAGGCTACTTGTACTGGATAAAAACATTTTATAAGGAACAAAAGGAATGAGTACTTTTATGGGTGAATTGAATTTTACCAATTTAAATGAGAAATCATTAAAAGACATTCAATTACAAAATAAACATATAACTTCTTAGTGTAACCCAATATCAGCAGGGGTGCCCTCCTTTATGTCAGCCATTCAAAATTCCTTCTCCATTTGGCAGCTCTGAAAGTCTTGGTTTTTGTGCTTTGAAGTGGTTCCTCATGTTCATCACTACATTCTTTGTAATTCATAATTTTGCCACAGTTTGAGCCTTCTTTTTGTTTGTTTTAGAGAAAAGACCAGTTGGGAAGTCAGAGTTATGGCACAAGGCTGAGATGCAAGCTTTCCCAAAAGGATCTGGGCCTAAGGCAACACGCTTTCATTAAGTGATGTATGTCCCCGGTGACCCCTTGCATCAGTCACATTTAGTCAGTTAACAATAAACACAACCCAAAGTAACAGATACTCTTTTTGGTAAACTGAAAAAGAAATGGAGGCTGTTTGTGTGTGTGTCACCACATTACATGTTAATTATACTTTTCCTCATAACACAAGCACCTTTCCCCCTTAGTTTCTGCAAAAATTCTAAAATTTGGATGCAATCAAAATTTGCTGTGCAGGTCTTTGTTATGAAAAAAACCTAAAAAAATTGTTTTTCAAAAGTTTCTTAAATATATTAGCAAAACATACCAATCCATGAGAAATTAATAAGCGTTTATAACATTTCAGGATCTCTTCTGTCCTTTTTCCTCCGTTGATTGTCACCAAGAGTGAGCAGTGGTGTCCTGTGCTGTGGCAGGACCCAGACTCCAGGCAGCTTCGCTCTCTGGGGCCAAGCCCCCTGGCCCAGGGGGAAAGAGCAGCAGTCGCAGTGGGATTTGCACTATACATTCCACCATTTGCAAAGTGTAATCCCGTTGGGAAATGGTCCAGCCCCTGGTCTTAGCTTTCTAATACACACAGTGCCTCTGAAACCAGGGACCTGCTGTGTACGCAGATGACCTGTAAAGTGTCGAGGCTGCCCCGTGCAGGCTATGCTCCACCTGTGACCTGCTTTGCTTCTGTGAGTTTCAAAAACCCAAGAGGGAAGCCAATATTTGGAAAAATTCTCTTTCCTCAAATAATTCGAGAAAATTACTGCTGTATATTTCCTATAGGTTTTATCTTAGCTTTGGGCTTGTCTGTTTATAATGCAAATAGGCTTCACTTAATTAGGAAAACCACTCATTTAAAGATGGCTTGCCTAGCTCATGGGCTGTGGTGAAGGAAAATCAAAATATAAATGTAAAAGAAGTTTTAAGGCTGAAAAGTTCTCTACAGATTAAAGCACTTATTGTTATACCTAAAATGAATGAAATGCTGTGTGTGTGTGCTTGCACAGGTGCACATATGTGTACCAACAGGCACAGACGTTAAAACATGCACTTGTTCTACTGCACACTGAGGACATATATTTCCAATCCTAATGTTAGGTATTACCTGTTCAGATAAGGCTTTAGCCTTTTCTTCTGCTTCCTTCAGGCAAATCTCTAAGGACTCGAGTTGTGCCAAAGTAAACACCATCCGTCCAGTTTCCAGGGACTCTTTCTTTAAAACAATAATCAAGTATTACTTTTTGACATGGATAGTTTCCTGAGCACATCTCTAACAACTTTGAGAACTACAGATAGGCTTAAAAAACTCACACCAATGATCTCCTTTTCTTCTTCAACACAGTAATAAAACAGTGAAATGTTATAAAAACAATAGTCTTATTTAACAGTTTAGAGTCTAAAGGGAGGGTAAAAAATGTACATTAAATTATGACAACGCACAGCCTTAGAAAGTTAGAATAAAATTATCCATGTTGGGATTTGGTTAATTTGCAACTTTTATTCTTGATACAAAGGGAACTTTCTTTCAAGACGTCAGGACCAAAATTTCACATTCCTGGGGCTGGGCCCGTGGCCGAGTGGTTAAGTTCCTGCGCTCTGCTTCCGTGGCCCGGGGTTTCTCCAGTTCATATCCTGGGAGCGGACATGGCACTGCTCATCAGGCCACATTGAGGTGGTATCCCACGTGCCACAACTAGAAGGACCCACAACTAAAATATACAACTATGTACTGGGGGGATTTGGGGAGAAAAAGCAGAAAAAGAAAGATTGGCAACAGTTGTTAGTTCAGGTGTCAATCTTTAAAAAAAGAAAAATTTTCACATTCCTAATAAGAGATGTCACCTAGAATGCCTACGTTTTTAACATTCATGTATCATGAGGAGCAGAGTCATTTGAACTCAGAGAACCTCGTGTTTTCTCTGATCGTCACCTTCTTATCCTGAGTTCTGTTACAGCAAAGATATTACATGGTTTAGAATCAGATCATTCTTCCCCAGAACACGGCTAATATGACTCAAATCAGCAAACGCGGAGACTCTGCCTCTCAAAATTGTTCTAAAGTCTCTCTTGCTCATCCACGAGTGGAAGAGTATGCAAAATCAGTATGGAAATACTAGTTACAGGCCCTACTGAGCCTAGAGTGCTTCTTGACTACTCTTTGGCTATTATAATACTTAATAATTACACAATGAAATGAAAACTTATAAAGAAAACCTCATATGTGCTGGGATTATGATCTTGCTATAGTCTCCTTGAATGTGTCCTGTTTTCTTGTGAATGTTCAGGCTATGGGCAGCTGCTTCCAATTAACCCCATAAAAAGAAAGAACTGTATTCTCACATATTCAAAAAAAACCTACTGCTTTGTCTTTTCCCTTTGGTTTAGTGATCCCACCGATTTTACACATGTGTGCATTTCCTGATGATACAATAGAGCCATCTGGTGGTAAATGGAACCAGCCATAAAAATAAAGCATTCATTCAGTTCCTATAATTGCTCATAGAATATTCTGAACCTTAGGGCCCTACCACTGGCTTTTTATATAAGTGAAACTCTATGGGATGAGGGGTGAAGAAAAGTCGCTACATCTCAAAAACAGCCTGGCTCCTAGGTCAAGCTCTGCCACACACGGCTGCATAGACTCCCCCACAAGTTGGACTTTGGGGGATGAACATCTTGGGCTAGAGCAGTGATACTTGGGATGAACCAATGATCCTCAGCATTCCATAATGATTGCAATAATTTCAAGAGTCAGTCCAAAAACACCTCAAAAAATGAGACTTGAAACAAAATTCTTGTGTATTTACATTTACGTATCATTCATGCTGCAAAACATGAAGAAAGGGGAAATTGTCAAGAGGCCAAACTGTTCCAAAAGCATTGGGAATCTCTGATCTATTTCCAGGGAGAATCCTCTTGTCTAATGTTTGATCTCAAGAAAAAATTTTCTAAATTCTTGTGAGTAGACCCAGTAAGATCAGCTAATCTATTTCTCCAGGTCTTTTTCTCCAAACATCTCAAGTTTCCTCAGCCAAGAAGGACAACCATTTCCAGTAAGACAAAAGCATTCTAAGTCAAAGCCAAATGCAACAGGATTGACTGAAGACTGTTGTTGAAAAACGTAGGACTCTGTTTTATAAGTAGATTTAAGAAAATATCGTGTGTAGAACAGGGCTGGCCCCGTGGCATAGTGGCTAAGTGCGCACGTTCTGCTTCTGCGGCCTGGGGTTCACTGGTTCGGATCCCCGGTGCGGACATGGCACCTCTTGGCACACCACGCTGTGGTAGATGTCCCACATATAAAGTAGAGGAAGATGGGCACAGATGTTAGCTCAGGGCCAGTCTTCCTCAGCAAAAGGAGGAGGATTGGCAGTAGTTAGCTCAGGGCTAATCTTCCTCAAAAAAAGAAAAGAAGAATTTCAGAAATAAGTAAATACATGGAGTTAGAGGTTTTGGACATAGGTGTTTGGTTTCAAGGTCCCTAAAAACGTTAGGTGCAATTAGTCATTGTCCCAATTTTGCAAGATGTGGTGGCAGAAGAGCAGAAAGGTGGGACTTAGACCATTAAGTTCATTCTACTTCCAGCACATACGGATACATTGTACATAAAGCAATTTATCTTTATTATGGCCATGAAACTGTCTTGGTGATTAAAGTAACTGATGAGTGAATTGTACTAATCAACAATCTGTTATATGACATTGCTTGTTTAAAATATATGATATTTACAGGTGTTTGGGAATTGAGCCTGTGTCTGTAGATTTTCAAATGGTAAATTCTAGCAATTCATTGGGAATTCCAGTTTTTAACTTCTACTCTTTGTCTTAAAATTTTCTACTTAAATATCAAACCAGTAATCTAAGTACCTGCAGATAAGATAACCAAGATGATCAAACTAAAATAATACTATAGAATATTAAAACTCAATAAACTCTTTGATTACAGTGAAGACACTAGACTACTATGCAGGCGTGTTAATGTTGACAGTCTACTAATTGACAAATCTTATACAAAATTGTAAGAGTAGATTTTCTTTTGGCTGCAGAGGTTTCTCATTTGAGAAACTGGAGGAAAATCTACTCTTTTTTCCTAATTTAATTTTTCTTGATTTCTCTAACCCATCTCAATATCTTTTCATTGTCCTCTTCCTTACTTTTAAGCCAGTATTTCTTTGCCTTACAATGACCTCACTCTTTTTCTTCAGCCATGAAAACCTGTTCTACCATTCAGCCCTGGTTCAAGGTCTCTGACTTATACAAATCTTCCACCTGCTCTGAATCCACATGTAACACTTAGAAAGGCTCCTGTATGCAGAGACCAGACAAAACTTCACCGAGTGTTTAGTAGAAGCTCACTAAACAGTTGTTGATTGATTAGGCTCAGCAGTCAAGGAAGGTGGTTGCCTCAGAAGGAGTGGTCCTTCATGCTGAGAGGCCATAACAGTCACTTCACTGAGCAATACATTCCATGCATCCGGCCTGGGACACTGACAGGGATCAGATGCCAGGGAAAGTCTGTTTGCCAAGGCCAGGGGCCAGACGGTGCAGCAGAGGGCAAGGACATGGCCACGGGTTTGGGTGATGGAAGGGTTATTGTGAGGATTAAATGAGGTAAAGCCGGTAACTGCTTGGACAGAAGAAGGGCTCAATTAATGTTATTATTAATAATTCTATTATCCCAATTCCTTTAAGGAGAATCATCTGATATTAAAACTTGCCAGCCTATTTTTAAACCCTAGTAAAAGAAAGTCCTCTTAGAGACACTTTTGTAACAGCAAATGATCAAACCACAGCAGTAGGAAACTGCTAAGTATGCAGTTAGAACAAAGATAATATGTTAAATATGTTCATGTACATTTATTTAAAAGCAAGATTGCTGAATAAACATGCGGTTATAGCAGATTCCACCTTTACAGAAGAGCATTTTGATGTAGGTCAGTTTAAAACAAATGTTTCTAGAAATCTGGAGCTTCTAACATGGAGGGTTCCAGCAGCTCCTGCCCAGTAGTACAGTAACTTCCTGCCAGATAAAACACACTTTCAACACATTTTGCAATGATCAAGTTTCCTGCTTGATGTCTCATCTATTTACTACTGTGGTCCATTCCTCTTTCCCCCTGCTTGACAGAGAGCAAAGGCCCAAAACTTCCTTACCCTTCTACGACCTGCTCATATCTCTGATGCAGATTGAAGTCATTTCTCATACGGATTAAAGCCTTTCTGCAGCTCCCCACCTCAGCTCCTTACCCAGGGCAGATTTTTTTCATCCCTCCCCTAATCTCTGGTCGTCAGAATTCATTTTACCGTGGAAATTTCATCACTCTCATGTCCTTTTGCACTTAGCTTTTGCAATAGTTTCTTAGGCTAAATTGCTAATTTCTATTAGGCAACATTTTAACGACTCAGTTTTCCTGATTCTAATCCATTTTAGTGAAAACAGTATTTCTCTGTGTTTGTGCTTGCTTCAATAGTCACCTAATAAGACATTTAAATTCAAAACTTGAACAAACTACAACTATTGTCAAAGTCCAGTGGAGAGAAGTTTCCAGAAAGTGCCCATCAATATGATTTCAATGGAAATGGCCATGTGAGCATGACAGATGAGCATTGACTAAGGAGAACTCTGCTTGAAATCTGGAAGGCCACATTCTGGACCTGACTTGATTCTACCTGACCACGTGACTTGGACTATGTGACTTTTGGGATTCACTTCCTGGACCCTCAGTTTTTTCATCTTTAAATGAAGAATGTGTTGGTCAGGTCCCAGCAGGAAACAGGTGGCTACTGCAATGGAGTGATTGGGGGCAGTTTACTGAAGGGCATGGATGTGGGCACAGTCAAGGGCATCAACAAAGGATAGTGTGACACTCCTTAGAAGCAAAGATACTCTTTGCTTATCTTGACCTGAAGAGGTAGGGGGAGAGGTAAGTGGGTAGCATTATTACAGATCTGGAAAGCCAGCTTGAGGAGAGGGCCATCTTCATGAACTAAGACCTTGGGTAGAGGAATATAGCCACTAACAAAATGTGCCCAGGCAGTAGTGGTGGATGGATCAGTGAAATAAATAGCTTGACCTCCTCTCCTCCCACCCTCTGTTCTACTGTCTATATCTTCCTTGGGCTGAATTCAACAAGAAGCCAGAGGGCAAGAGAGCCTCAATGACAAGTCCAGAGAGACCAGCTTCACTGGAAGAGAGCAGCGTCGGGGGAGAGTGGAGAGTGGTTATGGAAGGGGAAACAAAGAAATCTCAGGCCAAGAGGGCTTAATTCTGTTAGTGGTTCCCAAATCCCAGCCCATAGCTCAGTGCTGGTTTGTGATAACATTTTCATCAGTCAGCAGGAAAAGGACAAAAGCAAAATTTTTACAAGAACACTGTGAATTTTTCATGAAACCAAATTTATTCCGTTTAGAGGACTGTCCTTTATTCTGATTATGATCGTTCTATGCATTTTGGTGTTACGAGGATGTTTCTTTAACAAATGATAATGATAGTATATGGGAATTATTGTATTTTAGTATTTTGTCTTGAAAAAAATTGAAAGTTGGCATTCCTACAAGAACTAACCCCAATTATTTTGGGGGTGGAAATTCTTACTGGTTTATGAAATCTAAAAGTATAGAAACCCCCCTATCTAGATGATCACTCAAATTACAAATTGCGTGTTTTATCGGGTGGCCTTTTCTGAACTATGGTCCCTGAGTTCCCCTGGACCAAGTCCAAGATGGATCTGTAGTCAATACCAAGTTGCTTTAGCAAAGCTCCGGGGTACTTTTTTTTCCTAGAAAAAATACGTTTCTAAAGGTCATCTTTCACCCTATAAAAGATTTAACTCCTTTTCCATTTCTATAGCATCACTGTTAGAATCAAAGAGAAAGGTATTTGAAAGGAATTGTTGACTCGATTTAATTTATAAGATCCTTGGTGTGGAAGTTAAACACAAACGACAATGTGACATTTGATAGCTACATTAATAACTTTAAATAATGGCTTACCCAAAATTCTTAGCAAGCCAACTCATTATAATTGAGTTCAAAGCAATTCAATTCATTTAAGTTCAAAAGATATTTATTGAGGGCTCATTATTCGGCAGGTACTAGGCTAAGCAATGGGAAATAAGTGGTAACAAGACAGACAGGATTAACACCCTCACCAGATTCTCAGCTTAGAATTTCTCCTGAATACAAATATCTTGGGATTTAGTTTTAGGTAAAGATCAAAAGAATGCCTAAAGTTTGGTGGTTAATTTAACATTTTTATACTCACTCATAATATATTGCTGTGCTTTGGGGTCTTGTGCTTTCTCTTTGATGAGGATTCTGGTAGATTTTAGAAGGATTACGGGAGAAGGCAGACCTAACCTGCTTTCAAACATTGCAAATCTATCTCAGATAACATTGCTTTATAGGTTCTTGGAAACCGAGAACAAATACTATCAGAGGAGAAAAAGGACCTAGGAAACAGTATGTATCTTTCATCATTTAAATTAGTTAATAGCGAAACAAGACTGGGTTAGATTAGGCCTGAATTTGAGTTCATATTATGTTACAGAATTTGTTTTGTGACTTAAAATAGCCCTCTACCATTTTGATTTTGTAGGTCAATTTCTTAAAACTTTAAACATCGCAAACCTCTTTGGGTACCTGATGATGTCTGTCAATTCTCTTACTAGGAAAAAAAATGATCTGCACATGCTTGCACACACATAAAATAAGCATACATGCACACAATTTTCCATACACTTTAAGGGTGTTTAAGCTCTTTCTCAATGCCATTCATGGTCCCCCATTATGAATTCCTTGTTTAGAAGGAATAGAGTATTCCAGCCACCTTTACTTTTTATTCTAAAATAAAATATCACTGGCCCAGTGGCACAGGGGTTAAGTTCACACATTCTGCTTCCACAGCCCAGGGTTTGCCAGTTCAGATCCCAGGTGTGGACCTATGTACCCCTTATCAAGCCATGCTGTGGCAGGCATCCCACACACAAAATAGAGGAAGATGGGCACCGATGTTAGCTCAGGGCCAATCTTTTTCAGCAAAAAGAGGAGGATTGGTGGCAGATGTTAGCTCAGGGCTAATCTTCCTCAAAAAAATAAAAAATAAATAAAACAAAATACCAAATCTTAATGATTGAGAGTATCAATGTGTTCTTGTTGCCTCTATTGTAAATCATGCAGATAAATAAAGAAATAATCTTTTCTTCCTGGAGGAATGCCCCAAACTCAAAAGAAACAAAATGGTTCCTTTCTGGACAGTAGAGCAAGTAGCCTACCTTCCCAAGAAGGCTGGTTCCCCGTAACTGACACCTCACAGTAACTAGTGCTAACCCACCCTGCACACCATGAAGCAAAGCGAGAATATATCTCCTTCATAATAAAAAAAACAAAGGCAAAAGGACATAGCAAGGTAATTTACTATTTTGAATAGTTTTGATTTCTTTAAAAAACAAGGGAGAGGGGAAATGGGGAGTTGTTATTTAGTGGGTATAAAGTTTCAGTTTTGCAAAGTGAAAAAGTTCCAGAGATTAGTTGCACAAAAATGTGAACATGTTTTACACTACTGAACTGCACACTTAAAAATGGTTAAAGTAGTCAATTTTATGTTATATATATTTTACCACACAAAAATAAAAAATAATTTATGAAACAAATGTGTAAGGCAGGTAAATTATGAAGTGAAGCAATTAGTCAATGTTAAAATTAATTCAACTACTCTTTCCTACTTCACAGGATTGTTGTGAGAACAAAATGGAAAAAAAAAGATCAAATATAATAAAACCATAAAATAAAAAAAGGGAAACAACATAAGATAAATTTACATAAGGAAAGATTTTGTTTCCTTTAATAAAGAAAACATCTAAAAAATACTATTTGTTTTAAATAAAATTTTGGTTCAGTAGGGCACATAATAACGCCAATATTTTTCCCATTTGTAAAGATAGTGCTTTGAATGTGACAGGATGATTTATTTTCTCACACATCATAAATTTAGATTTTCAGTACTTTGGCATGTTGACCAACAATGTTTTCCTTTTCCCACTGCATTCCAGTGTTTAGGAAATACACATGTCTGTAAGAAGAAGGATTCTCAGGTCAGCTTATAAGTAGGGTGATGGAATTTTATTGCCCAAATTCACTGAGGTTTTCCAAACTTAGTTTTGTGAATAAATTATTGCTACACTGTGTATAATCAACAATAAATGTTTTATGATTGACAGTGTTCAGAGTGAAGGTAATTTTTTTCTGCCAGTGACTTTTAGGCTCTATATAAGTAAACTTAAAAAAAAATCCGAGTAATTTAACTGTAATGATAAGAATTTCAATACTCTAATGATGCTGTTCCCGAAATCCATTAAGGAGATTCTTACTTAAAGATGTTCCATGAGAAAACTTTTCCATGAGAATGCCCCCCTACCCACTAACCCAGCCTGGCATTTGCTCAGACTGCCCTCTTTATCAAAATCTGAAGGAAAAATGGGTTATGCACCCTTTTAGATCAGATAAAAGTTCAGCAACAATTTCCATAGTACATTCCAATGTGATAGGGTAAGCAGAGGACAGATGAGAGAGCTCTCTTTTGCTGTGAATTTCCACGTCTTTTAAGGTCTTCCAGTCCAAACATTACTAAGAGGCATGGCCAGAATATCAGAGAAGATGGCACAGCATGCCCAACATTAACTACTCGGTGGGTCTCAATTTTCTCACCTGTGAAACGAGAAGACCATTATGTCTAATTCATCTTGCACTCTGGGGTGGCCATTTGTCATGCTATTTTGATGGTCCAGGGTCTTTCCCTTTTAGGAGAATTTTTCCTTTCCTGAATTCCATCTCCCGAAAGTATAAGCCAGGAACTCCCTCTCAAGCATCTTTTGCATCCAAGCTGTAGGCATGTGTCTTAGGCTCCACCACTCAGACACACCAGCCTGACACTTCAATATGGATGAGAGTGATATGATAAAGGTGCCAAATAGAATGGAATCTGGCCAGGTTGACAGAGTCATTGTGTTTTCAGAGGCTGCAGCGACAGCAGACTTAGAAGTAATATCTCACGCTCAGGGGAAGTAACAAGTGATGTGGGGCCTATGCCCAGTGGTAGAAGTAATAGGTTCTTCACCAAAATCAGGAAGAATAATTAGGTATAGTCTCCAAGTCTCATTCTCTGACTCTCCTAGAGATCCTCTGAAATATCTAATATCCTTTAATAGTTCATTTTCCCCTTAATACTAATTAAAATGGACTCTGTTGATTTCAAATGTGAATCTGACTGATTATTACTTGTCTGTGACTGTAAGCAAGTAATTTAATTATTCTGAGCCTCCATTTCCTCACCTCTAAAAACAGAAGAGATGTTAACTTAGCGGGGGCTACTGTGAGGATTCAGTGTGGTAATGCAGAAAAATGCTTAGCGTAATGCCCGAGCCATAGAAGGAAGTCTAAAAAGATCACCTTTTTTTTAAACTCTAGGTTTTATGTTTCTATGGTGTAGCTTCTGGGAGCTCACAGCCTAGGAAAGAGCCTGAGGGTTGATCACAGGGACCAAAAACTCGTAGAAACTCTAGTGGTCTTGGCATTATGCAACTAACTTACCCTGGTTATTTCTTGTTGGAAAAATTAAATCATTATGTATAATATAAGAGCAAAGATTCAAAAATGCAGTAGAAGAGGGCGTAGCCTGTACCCTTCTCTGTCTGCTAAAGAGGGTTTTTACTTGGTCTGCTCTGTTTCTTCCTTTTCTTGACCTTCTTGCTAGTTCTTTTGGGCTTCTGACAAGGAAAGGAGGAGACTGAAGAAGAGCAAAAGGAATGCGGATTAGAGCTCAAGGAAAAAGTTTTCCAAGGAACTTTTGAGGAGAAATCTTGGGAAAAGCTGTCATGTGAGATAAAAGCTTATAGAAAAGGAAAGCAGAATTTTTTAAAAAGTATCTCTGAAATTTTTCCCCATATACTGCTTAATGCAATTTAGCCCTCAATATACCATCAGAGTTCATTGGATTCAAATGTAGTTTTGAGTTTCTTTTTTTTTTGAGACATTCTATTTGTAAAAATCTATATTTTGTGGCTTTTATTCATTCTTAGAGGGCTTATAAAGAACAAAATAGATATATATTTTAAAAATAGAATAAAACTGGGGGCCAGGTCAGTGGCGCAGTGGTTAAGTTCGCATGTTCTGCTTCAGTGGCCCGGGGTTTGCCGGTTCGGATCCCGGTGTGGACCTATGCACCACTTGGCACACCATGCTGTGGGCAGGCATCCCTCGTATAAAGTAGAGGAAGATGGGCATGATGGTAGCTCAGGGCCAACCTTCCTCAGCAAAAAGAGGAGGATTGGTGGCAGATGTTAGCTGAGGGCTAATCGTCCTCAAAAAAAAAAAAAAGAAAACATTTTATTTTGCAGTCGCAATACAGGTCCGTTGGAACCTTTTCCAGATCTAAGATATATTGTGGCATCTTATTGATCTTATTGTTCCTATATTTGAAACATGTTGCTACTTAATCATCCTAGGAATTATTTTTTATCATTATTCATCAATTATCTCCCACTAAGACTTTAAAATAAGATTAAAAAGAAAACCAAAAAGAAATTGTTGAATTGCCTAGAAAGACATTACAATAGTAAAATTAAGAATCATTTGCCAATTTCTTACTGTGTTGCCAAGAGTATTGCATCATCTTTCAAGATATAAAAGAGGCGACCATTTTTATAGCCTATTTTTAGCTTTCATTAAACACAGCTGCAAATACTGAATTTTTCTTTTTCTACCCATAATGTCAAAAGAGAAGAAAATTGACAGAGGAGGACATTTCACAATTCTTAGATAAATCAGAAGATGAATATGAAGGGCAGCACTCTTGACCAGCACTGTCCAGTGCCGCGGCCGCTAACCATATGTGGCTCTCAAGTACTCAAATGTGATTAGTTTGAATTGAGATGTGTCCTAAGTATAAAATACACACCCCAGAGTTTGAATACTTAGCACAATAAAAAGAATGTAAGATATCTCAATACTTTTTTATGTTGATTATATGTTGAAATGACAGTATTTTAGTTATATTAGGTTAAATAAAATATATTATTAAAATTTACTTTTACCTGTTTATTTTAAATGTTTAACGTGGCTACTAGAAAATTTGAAATTGCATCTATAGGCACCAGCCCGGTGGCATGGTGTTGAAGTTCACGTGCTCCTCTTTGGCAGCTCAGGGTTCACCAGTGCGGATCCTGGGTGCAGACCTACACACTGTTCATTGAGCCATGCTGTGGCAGCATCCCACATAGAAGAACTAGAAGGATTTATGACTAGGATGTACAACTATGCAGTGGGGCTTTGGGGAGAAAAAAAAAAGAGGAAGATTGGCAATAGATATTAGCTCAGGGACAATCTTCCTAAAAATAAAAATCTAAAAAAAGCAGTGAATGTAAAAAAATAAATTACATATACAGCTTCAGTCTATTTCTATTGGACAGTGCTGCTCTAGACAATGTTGATGGGGGAAATAGTTATGTAAGTGAAATAGGCTATGAGTCTTCAGATCATGGCTTCCTAGGGACAGAATGAGTGTTCTCAAACTCATGAATAATGAGTGAAAAATATATTTCTAAGGACAAAAACGAAATACGATATTGTTATACAGGACAGACTATCACACAAGATTTTGTGACAAGAACTTGGACTTTCCTGTTTGCTAGAGGATGTGTGACAGCCTTCTCTAATATTTATGTGCCAAAATTTTTACTTGACACAGAGATTTGCTATGTTTAAATTCTTATTAAAATATCTAATGAGGTTTTTTTGTTGTTTGTTTTTTGTTTTTACTATGCCATTATTCTTCTGAAGGATATTTGAAAAATGACTTTAAAAATAAAAAATTTAGATGGGTTTATTTGATCCAGATGATAAATTATGGTGACTGTTTTCCTGGTATACTAAGGGTTAAGAACTTGAGTAATTTGAAAGTTACCTTGTGGCTACTAGACTGTTCTTTTAGGCCACAAATCAGTTTTGAACCTGAACCATATGGATCTCAGCCTTACATGTGAAGCGGTTACAAAGAAAATTATTATGGGAGACTTTTTTCCTACATTTTCAGTATCACGATTTTTAGAAAAGAATATAATAACATATTTGAAGGCAAAAAGGCCAAATCCTGCTATATTTAGAAGGAGAAAAATTAATAGGATTCAGAATATAGTCACCGCGGACACAGATATTACTATTTTAAGGAAGATTCCAAGAAGTAACAGGCCCAAGGGAAAGCAGACTGTTCTAGAATTTATAGTATTTTCCTTAGGCGTTTAAGGCAAGCAAAACAGGGCTTACTCCTTTCCAAAGAATGTTTCTGAACCAGGTTTAATTTAAAAATATCTTACAGTTTAATTTTCCTTTGCATTAAATGTATGATTCAAGAGCATTTTCTCCCCTAACTGAAAAACACAGTGTGTCCAGCAACAACAAACATATGAGAATCACTCACACATTCATTGAGTGCCTTTCATATATAAGGCCCAGAGCTACACCCTGGAGGATAGAGATGAATTAATCAAATTCCCTACCCTTCAGGAGCTCATAATGTGATAAAGGTTGAGAAAGGGGGGACAGGTATTCAGATCAGTGGACTTCAATAGCATAACCATGAGGGAGGAGAAAGGGAAAAAGCCATGTATTGAGCATCATCTCTATGCCGTAGATTTTCTGTGTATTATGTCCCCCAAATTCAGACAATATAAAAGGTATAAAGATGAATGTGAAAATCATCCAGAATCCTCCACCCAGAGATTGCCGCATATTATGGACTGAATGTTTGTGTCCCTGTCCCCTTCAAATTCATACACTGAAGCCCTAAGGCCCAATGTCATAGTATTAGGAGGCAGGGCCTTTGGGAGGTCATTAGGTTTAGATGAGGTCATCAGGGTGGGGTCCTCATGATGGGATTAGTGCCCTTATTGGAAGAAACCAGACAGCTCTCTCCCTCTGTCACCTTCTCTTTCTTCCTCCTTTCTCCCTCCCTTTCTCTCCCTCTGTCCACTCTCTGCAACTCAACCTTGTGAGAATACAGCAACAAGGCAACCATCTGCAAGCCGGGACCGGCCACGCTGGCACCCTGATCTCTGACTTCCCAGCCTCCAGAACTGTGAGAAATAAATGTGTGTTGTTTTAAGCCCCCCAGTCTGTGGCATTTTATTAGGGCAGCCTGAGCAAACTAAGGCACCACATTTGGTGCATTACCTTCTAGACTTGTGTGTGTGTGACTGTAAGATGCATAACACACAAAACATTGATTCATATTATACATAGTTATATGCAGTTAAATTATGGTCATTTTCATTTTCAATTGTCATAGGTATAATCTATATTGGAATAATGATAGATGTCATTTTCTGCCATTCTTAACTTTAAAAGTTGCCATAATTTTTAATGGTCACAATAAATTTTACCATGTACATATGCAATTTTCCCTACAATCAGACAATTCTGTAATAAGCATATTTGTACATCTTTGTGGATTTGTTTTCTTATTTTCTTAATATAAATGGAAAAAGTAATTACTGGATTTTAAAGAGTATAAAGTTGATGCATGTTTAAGATTACATCCCCGAAATTAACACACCCACCAAAAGTATATGAGAATCATAGATTTTGTATACCTTTGCCAATAGTGGCATTTTCAATACTTTTTATGTCTGTCAAATGGACAGGTTTGACATGATATCTAAATTTAAAAAATTTTTATTTCTTTGCCTTCTATTGAGTTTAAACATTTTATTTGATACTTGCAAGTCTGGACATCTTATTAGATATTTATGTGTCTTCTTTTGTACATTGTGATGTGTGGTTTTTGTTCATTTTCTATTTAAGGGCTAATCTTTTCGCCATTGATTTATATAAGATCTTAATATATTAAGGATATTATGTTGCAATAGATGCTAAAAATATTTTCTATTACTTATTTTGCATATTTATAAATGCTTCTTAAATGGGTTGAAATAGTGTTCAGTGATAAGTTTTCTTTACCAGGTATAGAATTTTCAAAGACTAAATAATCTTTTCATCTTTGTGCATTAATGCATAACTTTGTTTGAGAAGTCAACTTTTGAAGAAGCAAACTCTTAATCAAAACCTGGAGAAAACTTCGATTTCTCTGAACCTAAGTACAGCTAACACAACACATTGACTCAAATTATTACACAGATTTCTAAATAACCAGTTGACTTTGATACCTGATCTAACACAAACAGCTCAGCTATCCATGAAGACCCGGGACTGCTATTCCCAGCAGCAGATTTTCGTTTAACAAAACTATGAAAACAAATTAAGCCCGTGTTATCCAATCTGCCTGATGAGACTGAGGGCAGCCAGCGGCCAAGCTTTATCCCTGAGAGCCTGAGTCTTTGTGCTTCTCACTCCCAGTCCACCTCCACTCTCCTCCAGCGTCTCTCCAAGCATCCAAAGAGAGCCTCCCAAAGGGAGACTTATGCTTTGGGAAAGGTTAAATTGAATAATTGTCCTAGCCCTTTGGGAGGATATTTTCTCTCAAGGAAAGTATTTTTCTTTAGACCACAGCAGTTGAAGTTTGCTCTCCAAGTCAGACTGATTGATTAGATGGTCCCTAAAATGCACTTCTCCCTTACTCTGTCTTCCTTTGATCTAAACATTCAGGTCTCAGAAGATGAGCAAATGGTACATGAAACTTGATGTTATCCAGAATATTAATTCAGAGTAACCCTTAAATTCCACTGAATATATTTAACTTTTATATATTCAATATATATATATTTAAATTATGTCCCCTTTTTGCATCTCACAACATCCTTCCTTCTATATATACAAACCTCAACATTTTCACCCTTGCAGAAAATAAAATGTGTCAGCATTACACAGCACAAATTAACATGCTTTCCCCAAAAAATGCCTGTTGTTTGGAAGTTTTTGCCATTTAAAGGAGCCAAGAGAAGAAAAAATGTCACGGGCATCTGATGAAACAAATTTGCAAACACTCAATTGCTTCAGTTTATAGAGGTCCTTTGCGCCACTGATGCCTCTTGGGGAAATTCTGGAAAACGTCCTATCTGTAAACAATCTATTTCAATGCCACATGTTTTCTAAATTTCTTTGCTTGTTGACATTTAAAAAAAATAAAGGAACATATTTGCATGTGAAAACAGGACCTTTTGTTTTTTATACATCTACTCTATCATAGAAATTAAAAACGAAATAGGTCATCTTGCCCAATTGCTTGCAAAGGATCATTTTCTAAAGAAGACTTCCTATTTCTTTGGCAAGCCTCATTTTAAACTACTAAAAAGTTTTTTTGGCCTCTGTTCTCAAGTTGAATAGAACTTATTATTAAAATGAGAAATTCTAGAACTAATGTCTTCCTTTATTTTGCATCTATCTATAGCATTTCCTTTCTTTTCTTAGATTTGATTATTTCCTTTTTTTTATAGTTAGTTTTATTTTGCTGTAATTTTTGTCCACCAAAATATTTCTGAAAATTCTCCGAGGCATATGATATGATTTCACCTCCCCAACCCTTGAGGTTGTTTGTGGCCATGTGACTTCTCTGATTAATGACATAAGAGCAGAAGTGGAGTGTGTAACTTCAGGTGGAGCACTCGCTGTGCACTTTGCCCCCGCTTCCATTGCTGCCTGCCTGGGTTGCAGAAGTGCATTCCCAGGTGATGCTTCCGTCCCAAGGGTCCCTTAGTTACTATGATGAGTCAAGTCCCTCTGCCTTCCACCTTGGATGGGTGTTGTGAAGAAGAAATAAATTATTCAGATAAATAAAAATTAAGATAAGCCATTAGCCAATTGTAGCTGATAACCTTCAAAAACTTTCATGATAATCAAATTAAATTGAAAAGAATTGAAGTTTTGATCTTTCTTGATAATAGCCAAGGGGAAAAAATATAATTCTCACCAATTACCGTGATATCATCACTACCACCTTTCTATGCACTCCTTCCATGAAACCTCTGTTGAGGTTGTTTCTGTATAGAATTTAGGCTACATGGTTTAAATTAGATGAACTTGGAGATGATTGTTTAGGAACAAGGCTGCCGATGGGGACGGAAGAGCATGCTATGGATCAGACCCTCATTTATTGTAAGATCTCAACTTGAAAGTTGCTGTATGAAAGGTTAAACAACGGGTAGAAACTCCAGCTAACATCTCACATCCCAACATCTGGGGAGCTCATATTAGTCTCCCAGATAGAGTAATATTAGATACTATCTAGATAACAAGCAGATGTCCCTAGAAGTAACAATTCAATTTCTATACTATTTGTTCTTTTGTGGAAAAAAGCCACTTTTTGGAGTGAATAAATAAATATTACCATGCTTTATTAAATAATATATTTTACTTCTCTAAAGTTTGCAAACAGATATTATAAAGTCTCATACTAAGAAAGAGTGCTATCAAAGTGGCAAGAACAGTTTCTATTCATATCTTTTGTCTTGCCCTCAGTGACAGCACAATGGCTATTTTGCACTTATTATGAATTTCCATTCACAAAACCTCATTCATTAGTTAGACCTATTCTGATTTTGTGATTTTATTAGGTTAAGGTCCCTGGGAAACAGACTCTGAGAAATTTGGCTGAGAGACCCCTCTTAGAGAGGGTTTATTGCAGACAGCTCTGGGGAGCAACATCTATAAAGAAAGGCAAGAAGCACGAATGCAAAAGCAGCCTCAGCCTGTTGCACAGGAGCTCTGGAGCTGGGCTGGCCCTTCAGAATTGTCCTCCATCAAAGGAAGGAGGCCAGGTCTTGTGGACATGTATCTACCATCCATTGGATGCAAGTTGATCCTATGAAGGGCAATGACTTTGGGGCAAGAAAGCTCCTTCAGCCAAGGGAAATTCCTGGAGAGAGTCTCAGGTGTGAGTCATCATCAGGTAAAATTAACTCAAAATAAATCATAGATCTAAATGTTAAACCTAAAACTATAAATCTTCTGGAAGAAAACTAAGGATAAAATATTTGTGATCTTGGGCAAAGATCTCTTAGGTCAGGTATCAAAAGCATGACCCATGAAAGTAAAAATTGATAAAATTAGACTTCATCAGAATTAATAACTTCTGCTCTTCTAAAGACACTGTTAAGAGAAGGAAAAGACTAACCACAGACTGGAGAAAATACTTGCAAAACACATATCTGAAAAATTACTTGTACCTAGAATATATAAAGAACTCTCAAAACCCAATAATAAGAAACAAACACAACTTAAAAATGGACAAAAGATTTCAATAGCTACTTCACCAAATAAGATATGAAGATGGCAAATAAGCACATGAAAATGTGCTCAACATCATTAATTATAAAGGAAATGCAAATTTAAACTACAATGAGATTCTACTACACCTACCAGAATGGCTGAAATTTAAAAGGCTGACCTTACCAGGGTTGGAGAAAATGTGGATGAGCTAAAACTATCACACAGTGCTGGTGGGAATGTAACATGATACAAACACTTCAGAAAACAGTTTGACAGTTTTTAAGAAAATTAAGAGTACGTCTATCATATGATTCAACCATTTCACTCTTAGGTATTTACCCAAGAGAAAAGAAAGCATATGTCCATACAAGGACTTGTACATGAATGTTTATAGCAGTTTTATTTGTAAGAGTCAAAAACTGGAAATAACCTAAATGTCAGTCAACAGATGAAGGGATAAACAAACTGATACTTTCAATACAATGGGATACTACTTAGCAATAAAAATGAATTATTGATACATACTAAAACATGGTTGAGTTTCAAAATAATTTTGCTGAGTGAAAGAAGCCAGCAAAAGGGGCACATACTGTATGACTCTGTTTGCATAAAGCTCAAGGCAATGCAAAATAATAGATACTAACATGAAGCAGATCAGTGCATCCCTGGAAACCGGGCATAGGCAAGTGGGGAGCAGTGTGGGAGAGGAAATACCCAGCTGGGGTGATGGGTAATTTCATCACCTTGACTGTGGTGATGGTTTCACGTGTGCATACATATGTCAAAACTCATCAACTTGTACACTTTAAATTTGTCAATTATGCCTCAGTAAAGCTAAGAAAGAGAGGCAGGAAGGAAGGAAGGGAAGGGAGGAAGGGAGGGAAAGAAAAAAGAAAAAGAGAGAGAAAGAAGGAAAGAAGAAAGAAAGAAATCCAAACCAAAAAGTTCTGAGATATTTCTTACCTATTAGAGTGGCAAAAAAAAAATAAAAATAGCCTATTCACTGAAACAGCAACAAATCCTTATATTTAAATATATGTGGAAATACAGTTCTATATTGATTTTATGTTAAGAATAGGAATATTTCCTTTAAATCACTTGAAATGTTCATTTAAAGCAGAAGTGATATATTAACAACTGTGATTAATTAATGATTTGAAAGTTTGTTCATCAAGGGAAGAACCTTCTGAAAGCCATTTTAGAATGTTAAGATATAGAAATGCTGGAAATGTGACCAAATATATCCTTCCTGCAAAAATAATACTATATTACACAAAGTACTAAAGGAACAGAATTTATATGATTCGACACAATTTAAGGCAGAGCTTGCCTTCTGCTGTTTATCAAAGGTAAAATCTTCCAGCTACTTTAAGGTTGTTTTGTAAAGCTGACTTCTTACGTAGTGTACTATGAACTTGACCTTACAAAGGAAAAAGAAAAAAGTACTTCCATATCTTTGGTACTTAAAATAATGATTCTTTAATAAAGTCATCACTAAATTACAATTTGAAAGCTAAATGGCTAAAGAGGTTTTAATGTAAGCTAAGATTTGCACAACAAGTGAAATGCTTCGTACAGGCTCTTGTATTCATGAATTCATACCCACCTGCTCACTCTTGGATGTACCCCTCCACCTAAACAATGGCATCATATGTTTTACATCATTCATTTCTATGTGTCAGAGTTCTCAAGAATAGCTCAGGGGGAGAAATCCTGAGCCAGGTGTCCAGTTCAGGTCAAGCCTCTCTGCAATAGAATTTTTCTTTCCTAAACAGTTTCAAATAAATGATTTGTATGCACTAGCTGTTCTCTGTCAGAGGATGTTATCATGGAGCAAAGGCAACAGTTCAAATAGCATTCTAATCCTCCAAGAGGCCCCAAGGAAAAGGGTCCAGATAAATGGGGACAACCTCACACCTGAGAAGTGGGTCTAAACAAACTAACGCAAACTGGATTTTCCCGTAATGTTCCTATTATATAGTGAACACATTCTTTGATCACTCAACAGCTGGAATCTCCCTCAACCTACCTGAACCTCAATTTCTTAATTTCTAAAGTGGTAATAATAATCAGAAGAAGAAGAAGAATATCAATATAACAGCGATGAGTCTGGAAACCATCCCCATCTGCTGTTGTAAGGATTCAGAGAGCTGGCATCTGTCAATCACCTAGTGCTATGCCTCGAGCTCAGTCCACTTGTTCTAAATCAAATGATAATGATTGAGCACAGATTTGGTATCTGAAACTTTGTCCTAGTGACACAGAGATGAATAAAGCCAGTGCTCACTCTAAGAATGCACAGTTTACCGTTAGTGTTCCGAGACCAGGGCAGTAGAAACAGAAGAGAACCACCAGCACCAGATGGTGCAGCCAAGGTAGAGGGTGTTTCATTCTGCTGGTGGTCAAGACATCTTCACAGAATTGAAAAGATTTCATCCTTCATCTCAATCTTCTCTACCGAAGCTAGCCAGAACTATTTAAAAGGGGCCTCTGAGATCCGCCTGCAATTTGGCTCCTCATGTCCATAGCAGAATCGGTTCTGCTGAGTAATCATTCCACAACTTTCAGGATTTAAAAGGGATTGTGTGGTGAAAAGGACGCAGTACTAATTGTGGATAACCTACGGCCTTGAGGTCTCTAAGCCTAACCTCCTCCAGCTGAATGTATTCTTCCAGCAATGTAAAAATACAGTAACTAAAGCAGACCCAGCTACTTTAAGCCCCAGGGCTCCCAACTATGTTAAATGTAAATTGAAAGAACATAGATTCTGAACTGCAGGAAGCTAATTGGAAGCCCTAGGCAGAAATCTTAAATGTGGTAATTGGCACCTTGTCCTTTTCAGTGTCTCTGCTTCCAATGAGAGGGTTACCTCTAGGGTGCTGATTAGCATTGTTAGAGGAAAAGGCAGTTCACAGCGATTGCTGAGCTGAAGCCTCCCGTTTCCAAAACTCCAATTTAACCTCTAGCCCAAGGGTTCCAACCAACCAGAGAAAAAATGTTTTCATATAGTGCTGGTGAGCAGTATTCTTTCTTTAGGCAACAGAACTGTAAATAGCTCCACTGTATAAAGTAAAAACTCATTATTAGGTTTTCTTTTCCTAGCTGATAGTAAACTATCACTATAGTTAAAAAACAAACTTTTAATTAAAGTCATATTCTACTAATCTAATTTGGTTTCCCTTTGACTTACATTTCTTCAACGAAAACCCTCCTCCTGACACGCATTATGTTTTGGGAGAGCTGTCTAGTTGGTCTGGGGCCAGATTAAATCAACTATACTTAGAAAGGAGACGTTAACAGTTTACGAACACAGATAATTGTGCAGAAGTGAGGTTCTGATTATGCACCTCACTAGATCAATTGTTCTTAGCTGGCGATGCTGGGCTGGGACCAGAGTGGTAGAGCAGAACTGTTGAACCCGGAAAGAAGTAAAGAAATTAAATAGCAAAGTGCCCTGGCCCACAGGGAAGCCCATTTGAACGCCATAGATTCCAGATAACTATCCTTCTGTACATTTGTAGGTACTTTACCAAGCATTCTCACATTCCAAACATCTTATTTGAAGTAGACTGTTAAAGTTTCATCATCCTCATTCTCTGGATGAAAAATAAGGCTCAGAGAATTTAAATGACTTGGCTATCTTCACACAGCTTGGAGGTAGCAAAGTTGGGCCTGATTCCTAGTCTTTTGATCTTTCTTCTATACATACTGCCTCTACAATAGAGCTGAAAGAATTGTTCCAGAAATCATCTATGGGTGGAGCCTAGGGGGTCCTTACTAAAACTGAATCAAGGGTGTACAGATAGCTTATTTTTTCTTTTTGAAAGGTAATTCTCAAACTTACATAAAAGTAGAGAGTTAGTATAATGAGCCTCCGAGTACCCATCACCCAGGTTCAACACTTCTCAACAACCCACACAGTTATCACCTGAGCCCTCAGGAAGGACTAGATGAGGCTCTGGTGGAAAGGACCCAGCTGTCCTGGGCCATAACAGAGTCCATGGAAGAAAGAAGACTTCAAAGGTCAGGCTAAGTGTGTCATCAGCTGACTTGACAGAGCATGATATGGAAATGTCTGGAATAGACTGATTTAAATCCAGGCCTAAATAAACCAAATAATGCAACTTATGCACTCTGTATTATGTCTGAATTCCAGGATTTCCTCACATATAAGCAAACAGTTTGAAGCAACCCAAGATGTCTATAATATTGTAGGGCCACAGAGAACAGTGTGGGGCTTGTTACAAGTGAAAATGGGAAAGGCCACACCGCACCACACCTAACCTCCCTGCTGCCCGATAACGTCCCTTAGTTGACCCTCTGGCCCATTTTCCTCATTCTAATTGAAAAAGAATATTCTATATTTTATTTTTGAGATCTTTACTAGCAAAATGTGAAAACGAAACTATATGAGGAAAATTTAAGTGTTAATTAAGGAAGTTACAGTTTCATTAACTGTAATGCTTTTTTTTAAAGAAAAATAAATCATACAAACTTCATTTCTTACCGATATTTTGTTACTTTGTTGTGTATCTGATTCCAAACTTCCAGACGTGATGCTGAAATAAAGTAAGAGTTTAGAATTCCAAAATTTTATTTCAGAGGCACATACACTCACACACACGCACACACGCCCCACCTTAAATGGATCTTTACACTGTAACGTTGAAGCTAAATTTTCCAAAGTGTTTCCTCCAAATGTCAATTTCTAAACATTTCTAAAGGAATCAAAACTATGGAACGTAAACTTTACTTGAAGAAGATAAAATAGCCTTTCAATGTTCTCTTGAGAATAAGCAGTCTGAACAGTACAATCTGTTCTGAAAACCTGCAAAATCTCTTACTTCAACTAAGAAAAAAACAGAGGGCGGAAAGCATATAATCCTATGAAACAGCAGGCTTAGGGAATTCTTTGTCTCCTACACTCTTTCTCAATTTCTCTCTCTCTCCTGGATCATTTCCAATAGTTTACAAACATGCTGCTATTTATTGTATCTTGAACCCACTTAACTCTTTAGTTTCTGCTTGATTACTCTGATCCCCTTTATAGCAAAACTATATTCTCACTGTTTCCAATTCCTTTCCTCTTGTTTTTTGTTAAAACCGCTGCATTCAGACTGTCACGGGTACCATTCCACAGAAACCTCACTTACTGTATTCACCAGTGACCTCCACTTTACTATATTCGGTCGTCATTTGTCACAACTCCCCTTACTTGACAGCTTTTGACATGAGTCATCACTCCCTCCTTGAAGTACTTCTTTCACTTGGCTCCCAGGACATCCTAAGGTCCCAGGTTTCCTTCCTGTGCCACCTGCTGCTCTTTCTCAGTCTCCTTTGATGGTTCTTTCTTATCTCCCGAGCTCTCACCCTTGCGTGCTCCAGGCTTCCTCTCCTCTATTCACGTTCACTCCCTTGGGATCTCATCCAACCTCATGGCTTTAAATATCATCAATATGCTGATCACTTCCAAATACATATCTCCAGTCCAGACTTCTCCCTTGAATTCCAGATTCATTCATTCAATTGCCTTCTTGGCATCTCCGCCAGGACATCTAATAAATATCTCAACGTCAGCATTTCCAGAACCTGACTTCTCATTCCCACCTCAAATCTGCTCTACTTGCAGTCTTCCCCACCACAGTTGATAACATCATCCTTCTAGTTACTCAGGCTAGAACTTTGACTCCTCTTTTTGTCTTAGAATCCGTATCCTATCCAACAGGAAATTCTTGGCTCCACCATCAAAATATATCCAGTATCTGACCACTTCTCATCAACTTCACTGTTAACGCCCTGGTTCAAGCCTCAAGCTACCATTAGCTCTTGCCTGGATTACTGCATTACATCCTAAATGGCCTTCTCTGCTCTGTCTTTGCCTCCTACATTCTATTTTCAACACATCAACCATAAGAAAAATCATTTCATTCCTCTGCTCAAAACCCTCCAATAAGGGATTCAATTTTACTCTTAATAAAAGCCAAAGGCCCTGTAATGGCCAAAATGCTCCTACAGGTGTCTGCCATTCACTCTTCCCACCCACCTGGGACTTCAACCCACTCCTTGCTGACCCTCCCCCACACAACTCCACGTTTTCCTCTCTGAATTCACCTAACAGTCTCCTTTTCAATCTTTCCCCTCAAAGTCACACTGGCCTCCTCCTTGTTCTTCAGCCTCCTATAGACTCCCATCTTAAGTTCCTCTGCCAGGAACTTTCTCCACACCTGTCCACTTGGCTCTTTCCCACTTCCTTCTTGTCTTTGCTCAAATATCACTTTCTCGGGAGGCCAACCCTTTGCAGCTCATTTCAAATTGAACTCCCCACTCCCTTGTCCATCCTCATCATCTTGCTGAATTTTTCTCTGCAGTACTTACCACCTTCTAACATACTATATAATTTGCTTGTTCATTATATTTATTGTGTCTCCTCTCTACTGAAAATGTAAACTCCTTAAAGATAGGGACTATTTTCTGTGGTTATTTTTGTTACTCTATCCTCAGCATCTTGAAGAGGGCTAGGATGGTCAATAAATACTTGTTGAGTGAATGAATGAATGCATAAATGAATGATTTAATAAACCTCAAATCTTAATAAGTCTCATTTTACTGTTGCCAACTAATAAGGCTTACTTTAAAATGCAGGGGTACTTTTATTATTTTCTATCCTACTCTCCCCCGAATGAATGTATTATTTCCATATTTCTGTGCATGTCTCTCACTTTTCCAAAAATCTAAAACCACTTAAAAATGTTCACAAAGTAATCAGTGACTCTTGAACAAAATTAATTAAATTCCCACTGAGTGGAAGGACATACTGGGGTTCTGAGAGATGTAATTGCTTTTCTCACGTCATACTTAAATCAGCTAAAAACAGTATTTTGGTGCTTTCTACTTGACAGTACCTCTTTATCATGAAATGAAAAACAATCTTTTGGGTATCACAGTTGCTAGGCAAAACAACCAATGGTTTTGAAAGACCTTAGTAAGCTGGCCCCTCTCACCTTCTAATTAATTTCATCTTTTATCAATGCATCTCAGAAAACTCATAGTTTCACCAGACTTTACTGTCCAATAGTTCCAGAGTATGTGTTTAGCCTTTTCTTCGGTTGTTTCCTCTGACCAGAAAACTCAAGCTTTCCTTTCTGCTTGTTAAAATCTTACCCATTCTTCACACCATGACTCAAATGCTGCCTCCTCCAGAGGCCTCTTTGATCCTACCGATCAGAAGTATTTCTTGCCTCTGTGTCTACAAGCAGTTTTTGGACATCTCTCTCTTATAGCCCTTATTACATTTCAGGATGTAAGTAATTGTTTGTCTACCTATGTTTTTGCATTTCTCAGTGACACCACATAAAGGACGAGGACTATGCCTTATTTATTTTTTATTTGCCCAATGACATACCACACAAGGAATTAACATTGTGCCACTGAATGAAGCCAAACAAAACGAAACAGTGTGAATATAATACCCTTATGTGCATATTCAGATGTGCCACAAATATATATGAAAAAGTACTATTGGAAACGACCTTCTTTTAATAATGCCTCAAACAAAACTACTGATTTCAAAGTGAAGGAGCTTTGGCTGCCTGACAATAATATTTAAAGGTCATGAGTCATGGCCTCAGAGTAACCATAGTAATTCAGCATACACAATACAAGTCATGTTTTACCATAATTAAGGGGAAAAAACCTTTAGAAAGCCTATTAGCCTTGAGAGAAAACAAATTAGAATTAACAAATGTATTTATGAAGCTTGTTTTTATTCCAGGGTTTTCTTACTTCAGGATTCATGGAAAAACTGAAAAAAATTCTTTAAATTTCTGTTGGCAGGGAGTTATAACATGACATATAAGCCTTACAGTTGTTTTTTCTCAGTACTTGACAAGCACATAAACATTTCCATCCTTTCAGTGAAATATCTTCCTATCTGTTCTCCAAACTTTTTACCCTACATTTTTCATGTCAAATTGGAGTAATAATTAGCCACCAATTAGTCCATGTGAATAAATGATTTTAGTAAAATTGGTTTGGAAATACAGCTACTTGTACCTAATTCATATAGGATAGGATTTCCTGGGAAAATGCTTTTTTTATTCCCCAAGTTAATTGCATCCAAGGCCTCACCCTCCTTTGCCTAGACAACATAGGAGCAAGTTCCCATTTGGTTTATATAAACTATGGAGAAGGTCTGTCTCAAGCGCATGAGAAGAAGAGGGGAGAGGAAAGTAGAGCAGGGAAACAGGCACATGGGACGAGATGGGTCCTGCTTAGAAGTGAGGGAGCTGAACTGAACCCACCTACAGGTTAACAGAGGTAGTATGGGACACCACTGTCTCCTGCCTCAGAGCCCTGCTCCCTTCTTGCACAGAACACTCAGCTCCATAGACCAGGAGAACAAAAACACCAATGATAATCTACAGTGAAAGCAAAGTCCTGCTTTCTTTCCACTTGGCTCCCCTGCTGCTTGTACACTGGGCTATTCATTTCGAAGTTGCTAATCACAGGGCATTTTTCTCCCATTTGGTACCATTACGTTCACCTCTCCAATTATCAGCACATTGACATATTTTCTCTTTATGTGCTATGTTCAGGGAAATTAAAAGAAATTGAGTGTTTGCTAAATTTGATTTTCTTTAATAGAAAACTTCCTTCCTCCCAAAGATTGTTAATCTTTTGAGATTCATAGACTCCTTTGCACATAGAAACAATATTTTACATAAAATTTGGTGGGATTTGTGAATTTCCCACATCATCCATAGACCCTAGACCCAAGGTCAAAAGTAAATGAAAACAAGACCCACACATTTCATGTAATGAAAACACATTTTAAAGCTTAACAAAGCAGAATTGCAGTTACACATGAATATATCACACAGGACACCACCCACCAAGATCCAGCTCTTCCTGCAGAGAAGGCATGGTCATCCCTTATTCAAGGTCTAAAAGAAAATTCTAAATGGAAGGTATTTTCACATTTGAAAGGGAAATGAGTATTGTGCGAAGATGCAAATTTTCTAGCAGTTAACCATAGATCATTTATAGAGGTGAAACTGTACTTCCATATTTGTAGCCAGAGTTGGTTTGGGTTTTTATCTGGGGAGAGTTGGATGGCCTAGCTTCTTTTCTGTATATCTCCTGGCAAGGGAGCGTTGAAGGTGACATTTCATTAGAATGGTCCTGAAAAACAGCTGGCTCAGCGCCCCCTTCCCACACCAGTAAAATGGTTGGGGTGAGTATGCGATTTTGAGAAAAGCAAGTGAGGGATATTGTATTCATTCAACAGATATTTATTGAACACCTACTGTGTGTCATGGCCTGCCCTACAATCTTGGAAGATAGTAGTGTTCAAAGAAAGGGGTCATTCTCCAGGAAAGGATGAAAAATCTGTCTGATGTTTTCCCCCAGACGTTACAGAAAGGTTTTCTTTGAAGTACCGAGCAAAGGCTACTTTATCTAGAAATTCCCATGATTTCTTTTGGGACAGGAGGAACTAGGAACTCACCTGCCTCTCTCTGGGGTTTCAGACTCTGGGGCCACAGATTTCTTGCTATAGCATTCTCCCATCTCAAGTCAAGCCCACTGGGGTACCCTGTCCATGGGACAGACACCAACTAGCCCCATCGCTTAGAGTTTTAGAATCCCTGTTACTGCTCTGCTGTCCCCTGTTGCCAAGCAACCACAATGGCTGTGGAAAGGACAGTTAACTTTCTAAAAAAAAAATCTCAATAACAAAGCCACAGTAACCCCTCAAAACATCTCACAAATCAGATCCAGGCCTGAGTACAGATGAAGAATCACCGCATATTCATCATTTCTGGAAAACGCATTCAAAGAGGGCCAGAAGCAGCTGTTTTGTGCTCAAACCACGGCATGTTTACCTCCAAAACCAGTGCTAAGGAAACAGTTACACTGCTTATCTGAGAGGGATGCATACACAGAAAAGGATTGGTTTATAGGCTAAGCAGTGGTTTTTGTCTCAGACAATTATTTTTACGATATTCTTTCCCTGGGGCCCACAGGCCCCAGACAGAAGACCCTACCTGGCTACATCCTAATTAAGGCTTCTTTCCTGACACAGGGTTGCAGAGGTAATAAATTGTGCCCAATTTGCTGGTCTTCTGCTCCCAGTCACCCCTCATCTGCAGCCACTGTTCCTTGTTCCCTGTAGCTTTATTCGAACACACCAGCCACTTTCTCCCAGCCAGTTGCTACGTCTCTCCCTGGATGCATTCGTGGACCCAGGTCAGCACATATTCACTCCACTTCCTGCTCTGGCAGGAAGTACATGTAGGACCTCCTCAGTGGACAGATCGGAATCACTCCTGGGTTCTGATCCCTCATGTCCTGGGCTCACTCAAACCTAGTCACACAGACCATCCCAAAATAAATTAGGTGGGTGTGACAGCAATTTTTCTAACCACAGAATTTGTTTCTAGGGATGGAGCATATAGATCAAATAACTGCCATAGCAGTGGGAATAGTTGGAACTGATCAACTAAAGAGTGTAATTAGCATTTACTTCTCCAAAAGAACTTTAAGTCACCCAGATCCTTGGTAAAACAACCTTATGAATAAAGTTGTGAACTTTGAGAAGTTGGAGTTCTGGGTGAAAAAATCACCAGTAAGTAGGTAGATGTGGAAAGACATGGATTGGGGTATCGGTGTCACATCTAGTTAGCAGCCTGTGTAGAATTCAGAAAATCAGCTCACCTCTCTAGGCCCTCATTTTCTTATTTATAAAAGACTCACTTGAGCTGTTTCTGTCATTCCTTCCAGCTCTAACATTCTGATCTGCTCCCTTAGCCCATCTTATTAAAAAACCCACAGAGTGGATTATGCTTTAGTACATTTTAGAGGACTGTGCAGATGTTCAGCATCTATTTGGTTCATAACAATTTATGAAAGGAAGGTCATCTCAATAATGGCTGGTGAAAGGCTATGTAGGCACTAATTATTTATAATGGTTATCAATCTTATCTTGATCTCACTGATCAAAAAGAGAGGCTGGGAGATATGGCTGGTACAAAAACAGACTTTCAAAAAGTCCTTGAGAAACAAAGTGACTTTTCCATTGTTACTCCTCCTTAAATGATTACTGTGGGGGAAGGGTTTCTGAAGGTGGTGGTGAAGAAATGAGTACGTTTACTGAAGACATATTGGTCTACAGAATTCTTGACTGAGCATAATGAAATTCATGATGATCTTTTATGATTAGGTTAAGGAAAAGTACTTAGGAGTGAAAGTCATTGAAGTGGTCTTAATTTTAAAACTTGAACTGATTTTAAGAAAAACTACAGCTTTTTCCTCTAAGTCTATTGGAAAAAAGGGATGTTGTAACGAAACTTCTAAAAATATGTGTAAGTCATTGGCACTTCCACCATTAACAGTATTTTAAACTAAAAAATCGCTGCATGCTTGTTGAGGCTCTTGTAGCTTACTATGCACAATTTGAAAACTTACTTTGTGGCCTGTTAAGAATTCCTCTTTTGAAAGATAATCTGTGTATGACCCCACTCATATGAGGAATTTGAAACTATGGACCAAGAACAGTTTAGTGAATACCAGGGGAAAGGTGGGGTGGGGGGTGGGCACAAAGGGTGAAGTGGTGCACCTACAACATGACTGACAAACATTAATGTACAATTGAAATTTCACAAGATTGTAACCTATCAATAACTCAATAAAAAAAAAAAGAATGCCTCTTTTCTTAGAATCAGAAATCATACATGTGCACATAATGATTAATTTTAAGGAATATATGTACTTTGTGTGTTCTCATGCTAATGCTTATTAGGATGCCTTATCAAACTTAGATGAGTTAGTATCGGTAAGACCAGAAAGGAGCGTAGAAGAAGAAACAAAGCTATGAGGAAAGAGCAAGACAGAAGAGGTGGTAGATTTCCAGTGAAGCGCTGTGACTGAGGCGAGGAGAGAAAGCTGCAGCGGAGGTCTTTAGAGTCTCTGCTTGGGAAACAACCCTTTGGCCTTCATCTGTCCACTCACTTTCAATTATTTATTCACTTACTAACCAAATAGTTATTGAAAACCCATTGTGCACTAGGCATGGTGCTAGGCTTGAATAAAATTAATACTGTCCCTGTTCTCATAAAACTGTCCGTTCTATTAAGGTTATCATTCTGGTAGCCACTAATGTTCTATTGGAAAAAGGGAAAATGAAGCAGGTCTTGGATTTCCAAAGGGCTCTTGTAACTTAGATCCCAAACATTGAAAAGAATAAACAAATAAAAGCAAACAGAAGTACCTCGTAGGTGTTCCTCTTGGGGAGGTTCAATCCTGCGGAGAAAAATGACCACTCCTCACAGAGTTGACCTAGGGAAGCTCACTATGCTTTTATTGTGATAGACACAACGTGACTGTGCCTGTGTCTGGGAGTCTGGGTGTGTCTGTGCTGGCGGAGGATAAGAGGTGAGAGTGAAAGTGAGATAAAAACCAATGTTAACACCACAAAATAAGTACAGATCAGTCCACAAACCACAACAACCAAAACATCTTTCAACTGATTGCAAAGAATTTCCTTTTGTTTCTCTCAAGAATTAGCCAGCTCTCTTGTCATTGTTTTTTGTGACCTCTTCCCTGTGTTGCTGATTGCTTGACACAGTGGGTCTAATTATCTCCAGGCTTCCAGCATGTTTTAATGGAGGAGATGTTTATCTGTGTGAGCAGAGACTTACCTACTCCTTGGTCCTAAAGTCTTTCCTCAGGAAACATGGGAATGAAATTAAAAGCTGTTAATTGATGAGCGGGAATGTAGACTTTTCATTTATGGCTTTTTGTATGGCAGGAAGCAACCATTCCTTCTTCCTCTTTACAGTTCTGTACTGCCAGGAGCATTTGTCATTTGGGGATCCCAAATAGACCCTGATTTCCCTGTGGGAATTGTCTCTCTGCTCTCGTATTGGGTTTTGGAGGGACAGTAAATTCGTGTTCTCAGCCCCCACCACATAACCCAAGGAGGGACAGACTCTGTCCAGACAAAGGACTACATAACATCTGAACTTGGCTATTCAGCAACTGGATCCTGGGACTTTCAATCTCAAATTGGTGATATAAGAATGAAAGAAATAGCTGAAGTTCTAGTTATCCATTTGCTTATTTATTTATCCTACAAGTATTTATTGAGGCTCTGCTATGTGACAGGCATTTTTCTAGATGCTGGTGATACAGTGGTAAGCAAGACAAAGTTGCTGCCTTCATTAATTTCATAGTTTAGCTGGTGGAGGCAATCAAACATACAGAAGAGAATTTCAGACAGGGAGGAGAGCTATGGAGAAAATAAAACAAGGATATACAACTAGGAGGCGAAGGTGATGTAGAACTGAGACATGAAGAATGAGAGGGAACCAGCCTAGGCACGCTTGCAGGGAAGAGCTTTCTCGTCAGGGGTTCAGTCCTATCATCATAGAAACACGCCAAATGGCAGCAGTAGAAGATGAACAAACCTCTCTTGACCGCATGTCTTTCTGTGCTCCCCTTCACCGAAAAATTCATCAAAAGAGTTGCTTTTCTTTCCATCTCTCTTCAATCTTCTCCAACCAAACATTCATAATCTCTACTGAAATGATCACCACTATCCTCCACCTTGTCACCTCTCTTAAATGGCTACATCCTGACGTGAGTTTTCTTTGTTATGAGTCCTGCTTCTCAGCATCTGGAATGGCCTTGGTTTCTGCCCATTTCTAACCCTAACGGCAGCCTCTGCTGATTTCATGAGCCCCAATATACTGCCAATTAATTCCCTTTTTCTTTTCTTAGCCAGAATTGGTTCCTATTGCTTCCAACCAGTAAAAGCCTAATTCATGCACCCATATTTTTCTTATTATTCTTAATTTTTACCCAGGAAACCCAGTTGTTCAACTTACAGCACAATCTCCTCCATTCTTTTGCCTATATTCATTGCTTCCCTTAAACTATTAGTACTGTCTTGGTGAGTACATATTTGTGTTTCTTCTATGATTGACTGACTCTTCTTTTATAGTTATTCACTTCCTGAGAGTAAATCATTCACTTGTTTAAAAACATTTGTTATTATGTATGTGCCTATCACAGTGTATTGCAGAGAGGCGTAGTTCAAAACCGTCATGGTTCTAAGACATACTTGTTAGACTGCTACACTGACTGAGAAATTTCTTTTTTAGGTTGTTTCTACTGTTCATCTATTTTTAAATATTCTTCATGCTTTTTCTAATGCATCATTACCGTAGGCTCTGTAGAATCTATGTCCTTTTTGTCCCTACTAAAATTTCTTAGAGATTCGTTAGCTGTAAAATTAAAAATAATTTATCCAAATATTATATTCTCATTTCTTTAACAATTTCCTTATACTCCCAATAAAGAATCTAGTCCCAAATAGTAAAACAAAACAAAATGACAGTAGGAAATCCTAAGAAGCCATTTCTTAGAAAGGCCGTCTCTCCACTAAGATTTTCTTATAGCTCACAGTCAAATGGATGAATATGTTTTGGGGTCTTTTTCCTGAGGAAGGTTAGCCTTGAGCTAACATCTGCTGCCAATCCTCCTCTTTTTGCTGAATAAGATTGGCTCTGACCTAACATCCACGTGCATCTTCCTTTACTTTACATGTGGGTCGCCTGCCACAGCATGGCTTGATAAGCAGCGCATAGGTCTGCACCCAGGATCTTATCCAGTGAACCCTGGGCCACTGAAGTGGAGCATGCAAACTTAACCGCTACTCCACCAGGCCAGCCCCTGGATGAATATGTTTTGATGGATATTGTACTGTGAAGGGTAATTTCAGTAACAAGTAACAGAAAAGGCAACTCATAGTAGTTAACTCACAAGGGAAATTGCTGCCTCCTGTGGCTAGAAGGCCCAGAAGTCAAAGTTTCCTCAGGGTTAATCAGTGACATTATCAGCACACAGTATCTTTCCATCTTGTCATTCTTCTATCAACAGTGTTGTCTTCTTCCAAGGGCTTGATTTCCTCGTGGGCATAGAATGACTGCCAGCAGTAATTGGGACTGCAATTGTGACCTTGTTCATGGCCAGAGATAAAGAGGGTTGCCTTCTATAACCTTAGAACAAAAGTCCTATGTTTGTTCTAATTGCGATCCTAAATAGCTGGATCCCTATGACTGGGGAAATGTTGATTGACGTAAATCTGAAATACGCGCCCACCCCCAAACCAACCACTGTGGCAGTGGGATAGGATACATCAGAATCCACTCTTAGAATTGGGAGTGGGAGCAATTCAGTTCAAATTCCATGACTACTACATAGGGGGGAAGGATGAAATATGCTTGGGAAACTCAAACACTATCCAATGCAGGCATACATTTGCATGTAATCTGTATATAATTCACATATGCATTTCTTATTTAATTAATTTATGATAGAAATAATGATCATATCTTACTAATATAGGTTGTTGTCATATAAGTGTTTTACATATTTTTTCATATTATCTAGACTAGGAAAATAGTCAATAAGATTAATTTACTGTTACAACCCTAATGGTCACTCTTTCTCTATTTTTGTATTTTTATTCTTTCTTGATGAAGTATATACCAGCAAGGAAAACAAAAAGTTAAAGAAAGGATGAGGAGAACACTTAAAATTTTGATCTGAAATATGATTTGAGAATCTCTTTCTTAGACAGCTATGAAGCTAATAAACTAACTACCTAGTGGTGTATATATATTTTCAGAATGTAGTATTTCTATTTAAAATACTTTGTACTCACAAATCTTATTACATTCATGAAATTACCAACCACCTTGCAGCTATAGCTTAGAAATTATTTTGAAATTTTTACATCTAATGATGTGTTTGTTTAACTTTAAAAAGACATCCATTTTAGTCTCTCTGTCTGGAAGAATGATGAACCTTCATCTTTACCTTGTAGAACCAAAACAAAACATCTTGATCAGCTTGAAAATTTACTGAAATCTTCTTCCATATTTCAATGTAGTTCATTTCATTAGTTATTCCTTTATATTTTCAACCAGTCATTAAATTCACTCAGTGGATTGAATACTTACTCTGTGCCAGGCTCTCTACTAAGCACTGTGTGTGTGTGCGCACGCGTGTGTGTGTGTGTGCTGTGTGCACAAATGGACAAGGATTCTGAGAGGTTTCTATACCCTTCCTGAAGTACATAGAATGTTGAAGGAGAGGTCTGAAGATTCAGAGCTGGGGTAAAGACAGGAGAGAACAGAGATGTGATAAAAGTACCCTTAAAAAAGTGCTCATACCAGGCCACTGAGTAGCAGGAAAGAGTTCGCGACTCCCAACACCAGAGTCTGAACACGGATGACAAGTCCCCTCTTTAACCTGCAGGTCACATCTTCATCATTATCCTCTACCAAGAAGACAACACTTTGGAACTTGATGTGAATGTGAGTTGAAAGCAAACGACAAGTGGGAAAGACAATCAGCATTTCGGTACTCATTGGATGCAGGGAATGTCTCCCCACTCTAGAAGCATTAATCATCACGAACCATCAGCAGGGTGGAGACACGATTCCTCCCAGAATCTGCCCATTTCAGCACAGGACAGTATTTGCTTCATAGACAGCACATGGAAATTATTCAAAAATCAGTTAATCTTAAGTAACTAAAAAGTATTGAGAAATCTCGTATTTGTAGTTTTAATTTTAGGGAAGAAAAGAATTCCTAACTAACCTGAGCAAAAGAGAAGAAATTTGATCTTGCAGAGACTTAATGTGTGGCAGTTCAAAAGCCAGAAAAAACAATTTTAAATAGGTCAGTTCAAAAAGGCAAACAGTTTTGTCAGTGCTCTTAGCGTTAATTAGGAACACCCAACCTATACCACACAGGGGAGAAAAATGTTCACAATCTACCAGACACATCTCAGCTGGCGAATTATTGCTTGTCCTTGTAAGATGATTATTATTTTATTATTCTGTGAGAAGGTTTGTGAGATGCTTGCTGAATCTGAAAGCAATTCAGCAACAGTGTCCCAGAAACTGGTAAGATAGAACCACTTACCCACTTTCAATATATCACACTTGTTACTTATCATTTACAAAGGATTATTTTGGCCATCTTGACTCGAATTAGCAAAAGAAGGTACAAGAACAGTAAATCCCAAGATTAGGTAGAAATTATATGTAAAGGAAAGAAAATAATTCAAGAGAATGAAAGATGAGAAGCATGACTAAGTGCCTTAACAGACGCCATTGTTAATTTTTAGCTACAATTAATATACTATTATTTGCCTTCATCTAAATGCTCTGGTAAAAACACAATAGCTTCTGCATTGACTTCTAAATTTTAGTTACTAAATAAATTTTGGTGACTATCCTACAAGGGTAAAGATTACAAATAAAAAAATGTGAAGAAATAGCAGTTACATTGGCATGCCTCCTTCTCTAGAAGCATCCTGTTTATAAGAGATAAATGCCATATACATTATTATAAGGGTTCACTATTTGTAATTTATCAGATGACCGTTCCTAGCCTTCCAGGAACCGTCTTTCAAAGCGTGCTGCTGAAAACAGGCAATAAACAAATATTTAAGAATAAAATATCTTCCTTGAAATAGGACAAACCTTGACAATAATAAGACAACTTTATCAAGAGAAAGCCATTCTCTCTGCAGCGGACAGCAGCGGTCCCTTTAATCAAGACACACTTCAATAATAGGGAGGCTTTCCGAGGCTGCTCCAAGAACAAATGTGTCCTCACGATAGAATGGTTCCCAAAATAAGCTGTCGTGTTTGGCTTCTCTCTGTGGGCATATTGAATTTCCTGAATGATCCTTCTGTCATTTCACACATGGCAGATGCAACAGATCAGCAACCAAACAAAACTCCTGCCAGCGGAGATTGTTTCTCACTATTATGGGAACTGCTTTCATTTGCGTCCTGATTTACCTCATGACATTAAAAAAAAAAACCACAAATCTCACATTGAGGTTTCATGGATTATCAAAATCCCACAGCTCATGGGAAAAAAAAATGAGGCGAACAATCAGACTCCGTTGGTTGAAGTTTGGAGCTGTAGATGAGATCAAAATCCCAAATGCAATGATAATGTAGGTTATCCTAAGTTGATAACCTCTCCTTAAAGCAAATTATTTCCCCAGTTAATTTGCAACCTCAGAAATGAAATTTTAAAGGTTGCCTGATAGCTAAACTATATTTCCTCAAGATTTTTCATACATCTCAAAACTTGTCTTTAAACCTTATATTCAGAAGGTGTTATTGTGATTTGTTTTTATTAGCCGAAATATCAAATTTTGCTGGCAGAGAAGTCGTTAGAGTCTATTAACCATTTGTTATTTTCAAATATTGAAACACTATATCACATTAACTTTAATATGGTATTGAGTGCAGGAGTGAAGCCAAGTATTTAATGGTAAATTTGTCACCTTACTGATTGATTTTAAGATTCAAATGTTCAACTATTCCCATGAGGTATTGATAGGCTAGGAAAATAGGTACTTTACAAAAATTTCTAAAAGATTCTTATTGAAAATATAAAGTTAAAAAGAACTGTTCTGGAAAAAAAGATCACTGTGTTTGCTAGTTCTTTGGTACAGAAAAGGCATAAAAGTAGTAATTAGATTGTTGATTCGATATAACCCCCTGACACTAATGTTAATGATAGACCAGTGACTGTTCACTGGCTACAAAACTGCTAGGTACAGCATAGTTACTAAGCCTGGGTTAAAAATAATTCTATCTAGCAAGCACGGTGGCATGTGACTATGTTTCAGACCACATTAAACATCAATAGTCTTATAAGGTACTTCATTAAAAGTCACTGTATAAAAATTTGAGTTATACAATGGATAAATTAAGGATTGGTTTATTTGCTATATTGAATGTTTATTCACTTCATTGAAAATCTCAGCTTCTTTAGGGGAAATCATGTGCCCCTTTAATTATTCACAAAGCTTAGTGCATGTAAGGATTTGTGCATTTGGCCACAAAGAGGATACCTAGCTATCTTTAGATTTTCAAAGGACTATGTATTTCAACTAAGTTTAAAAATTATGTTTCTTTAATGTAATGCCCACCCCTCATTATCAAATATAATTTGATTTACAAATTATTGATTTAGTTTCTTTTGTAAAAGAAAGTATACCCACCTAGGAGAAAAATGCTGCTATAAAATGAAAAATATATATGTGTGTTGATTATGAGGATGAATGGACTCAGAACCTTAGGAATATCATTAAAATATGTTACAACAACTCTATTTTTATACATAATGTAAGAGTGCATGGAAAATAGCCATAGAAGCAGAATTACCATTTATTGAGATCTTACAATGTACCACACTTAGTTCTATTTATACTATTTCATTGATGACATTCATTATGATTATTGCCCCTTTGCATATGAAGAAACCAAGTCTTGCAGAAGTTAAATAATTTACCCAAGATCTCACAGCTAGCAGCTAGAAGGCCTGAAATTTAAATGTGTCTTTTTGGAGCTAAAATCCATACTCTTCACCACTACGCTATAATGCATTTCCTACAACCTACGACCACTCACAATATTATCATGGAGATTGTAGGTCATGAAGTAGAGTGTTCACATTCATCCAGTGAGTATATAAGCAGAGGCCTAACAATCACAGTATGTACTTCTGGAAACGGGAGACGTGGATGCGATTCCCCTTCACTCCCGTCCCACTGCTTCACATCTTTTCAAGAACAAACATTAGTTACTATAACCCCAAACTTCACCTTTTTTTTATTCACTTTATGTTGAATGCAAAAGGCATGGCAGCTTAATCCAAGGGTTGATTTCTCTTAAAACTCATGTCATCAAAAGGGGTTGTCATTTATATAAACAACTGGCCAGACTTTTTTGTGTGTGTGCATGGTAGAATTAAAGAAAACATACTTTTAGAAAAGATTGTTTTAGTTGAATACTTTACATTTTAAAATTTTACATAACGAACCTCAAAGATTTTTTTTCATATCAACTGGAAAAACTTCCCAGGGATCCTCTGTGCCAGGCACATCTTTGGATGTATCCTAAAGGAATGGAAGGAACATTCAAATCCTTCATGCTTCTTAAGAGTGGCAGAGCTAGATTTCCATCACAGCATCTGTGTTTGCACAACTAAATCATGCTGTTTCTCTTGGAATGTTCTGGAATTTATACGCACAAGTAGCAGTAAAAAACACAAGCAAAATTGTAGAATATATTTCAATCTTTTTATCTCAATAGATTTCAAAACAACCTGGAGAGATTGTTACTAATGAGGAAACTGAGGTTTAAAGAGACTTGACTTGCTTACATAAGTAGAAGTACTGGATGTAATCCAAGCGTTCTGGTTCCAAATTACGTCTTCTCTCTCCATCATACCACATGGCATATCTGGTCATTCTCAAAGTCATCAAATGGAGAAGGTAGAAGTGAAACCCTGAGTTGTCCCTTCTTAGGTATTAATCACTCCTCAGGGAAAATCTTGGAAGGCATTTCTCTTGTGTTGAATTATTGCCTTACTACTTAAGTGCTCTGTGAATGAAGACTGGAGCTACTCCTCATGGATCCATCCCCATCTTCCTACTGAGATGTATATCCTGTTAAACTTTCCACTGACAACAGTCTTTCCTTTAGCACTTGTGGCTCATGTCTGGGAGTAGAATAATCTCTCAACTCTTCCGTTAGAGGCATCATAAATTTTCTTTCTTTTGCATCGTCAAGGCTTGGAATTCTTTTGCCTTTAGCACAGATTTTTGGACTTCTTTTAACTAATCAAAATAAGATGGCAAAAGTTGGTAATAGGAAGAAGGAATCTGATTTTGGGCAGAAGGGGAAGCAACTACTCTGCTTTGCTTAAAACAGAATAGGTAGTGGGCGCTCTAATGTGGCTTGATCAGGGTAAAATTGCAAATCAGGTGCCATGTTTCCCCTTCTCCCTCTCTGTCTCCATTCTGGGCTCTTCCTCCGGCCCATTCAGTCTACTCTTAACTTTCACCTTTCAAATTCTTGTGTTGTCACCTTCCTTTGTATGAGAAAAAAATATTTGATAGATAAAAACATAAACTTGTTTGGTTCACTGCTGAATTCACCATTTTGTGAAAACATGGTGCCTTACACTTAAGTAATGTATGAATAAAGCCCTAGAAGGTGTTATCAAATTTTTCCTCTAACTCTCATAATAATAGATATTTAAATGAGTAGAAGAAAATAAGGTTACCCTCCCCCTTCCCAAAGGAATCTCTTGACATGACATTTAATGTGGTGAAGGCAGGAGTCAAGGAGGCAACGTGGAAAGGGAAGAGAGGCTTTCTCGTTTCCTCCTAAATTACGGTTTCTAAATCCCTTACTGTGCCTCATATGCAGAGGACCAAATGAGACATTCATAGATAAATTCCTTACATTGGTAAAACACTTTAAGCTTTTAAACACTTTCCCCGACAGAAATGCTGAGCAACAAGTACTGTTATTCTGAAGGAGGAAACAGGGGCCTTCAAATCCTCTGGAGGCGGCATGGGTGTGCCTTTATACAATAGTCAGCACTCCCAAAGGAGCATTTTCCAGGGGCATTATGCATCCTGGGATCAAGAAGTATGATGTTTATCTTTCACACAATCTAGACAAGTATGGACATATATAAGTAGATGCTCAAATCTATATAAATACAAGTACATGCAAATACATTGGTATAGAATTTCCAATCTTTGTTGTGAAATCAAAGCAAAGGAAAGTCCTTAAAAATTCCAGTGCTAGTTGAAAGTAAAATGTTGAGTGGGTATCCAATAAGTTCTTTAACAAAAATAACAAGCACAAATATAAGAGCTGTCATCAACTTTCTTTGTCAAAAGCAAACTAACCTGAAACCAAATTTCCTTTTGGCTATTCTGAAATCCCCATATTGCCATATATAATATGATAACTCATTTATACAAGGATTTCAAAATAAATATTTGACCTCTATACTGTAAGATACAATATGCTACAGTCGTATTTCTCTACATTGGTAATTCTACATTGTAACCTTTGGAGATAGAATATGCCATAGAGGGAGTCTCATTGTGAGACAGTACAGTACAATAGCATGGGTACAGGTATGGCTGTAATCAAGGTGTCAGCCAGGCCTAGGGTCTTCCCTGAAGACACAGCTGTGAGAAGATCCACTCCAAAGCTGGCATGGTTGTTGGTAGGATTCTCTTCCTCATGGGCTGTTAGACTGAGAGCATCATCAATTCTCTGCTGGCTCTTGGCCAGAGCCTACCTTGACGCCTTGTTAGTTGGGCCTCTCCAACATGGCAGCTTGCTTCATCAAAGCATGTTGCCAAGAGGGCAGTAGAGGGAATCTGCTCACAAGATGAAAGTCAGGATGTTTTACAACCTAATAATCACAGAAGTGACATCCCACCCCTTTCACCATATTCTGTTGGCAGTACAAAGAAGGGAGTCACAAGACCAGCTCACACTCAAGAGGAGGGGATTTCAGAAGACTGAACACCAGGTGGCTAGGATCATTGGGGACCATCCTAGAGGCTGCCTACCACACTAATGCATTTTGAAAATTATTTAGATAATGACAAATATTTGCAAGAGGTAGAAAATATGCTAACAAAATAATAAGAGAAAATAATGCCTCAGAGCCATTTTAACAACCTCATCTTAAAATATTTTTTAAATTATATAAAAAAGAAATGCAAATTCAAACAACATGTTATTTTTAGCTGTCAAATTGGAAAAGATTACATACTTAATTGCTAAACCCAATGTTAGCAAGGACAAACAAATACTTTATAATCTGCTTGTGGAGTCAAACATTTCCGAGGACAATCTAGTAACATCAAGATTTGCATACCTTTTGATTTATCAGTGGTACTTTTAGGTACTTATTTTACAGAAATAATTAAACCAAAGTACAAAGATTTATGTATCCTGATGCTTATTGCAGTGATATGTATACTTCTGGAAAAATTGGAATGATTTAAAAGTCCATCAAGAAAGACTGACTAAATAAAATGTGTTATTGTAACCACATAATAAAATATATTGCAGCTGTTAAAAAATGATGGTTCATATGTATATTGATAATCATGGAACTATGTCTATGGTATATTTTTAAACAAAAAAGACACTATAAAAACTCTATATAGAATTATCTACGTATAACTGTATATGTACGTGCTGTGTGTTGTTGCTCATGATTACAGATCTGAAAATCTGTAAGGATATATATTAAAATATTAATAGTTATATTCTTTGAGTTGTGGGATTATGGATGACCTTTATTTTCTTTTTCATACTCTTCAGTATTTTCCAATTTTTTTACTTTGAGAATATTCACATTTTATAATGACAAAAAGCGATATAACTATTTACAAAATTAACTTCAATACAATTTCCTCCTATACCCTTATATGGGAGTCTAGAGTATAGGAGATTTAAGCTTTCATCATAATATATATTAGTTGAAACAACATAGGATCATAATATCTCTTCATTCTGAATGTATTAGCTGCTTCTATTGATAGATGAATATGTCCCAAGTCTTCTTGGTAAATTATTCTTACTTAAAAAAATCCCCTGCGATTCTATATACACACAAATATCATCAATCAAAAAGGAACTGGAAATTAGCTGTCAGGTTTCTCCTTAACCTAGCTATTCTGGAAGAATAACTCAGTAAGGTGCCAGCACTGCAGATTTTGATCAGTAAAATAAGAAAATAAATCTTTGGTTGCCGTAGCTAATCATTCACTCATCATTTATTCTTCATGCCCTCAACATTTTTGAGTATCTATTATTTTAAGCTACCAAGTTTGTGATAATTTGTTACACAGAAGCAGAAAACTACTACACATCCTTTTTCATTTCTATGCCATTCCTGGGGACTAGTTACCACACTACAGTATAACTGGAGCTAAAACCTATGGATTTCAACTACCCGCCTTATTATCCAGACAGGAGAATTGAGGGCCAAGCCATATTGGCCTTTTTTCTCTTTTTTAATTAATTTATTTAATTTTTATTTTGAAACAATCTTGAACTTGTGGAAAAGTTGAAAGTATACTACATAAGACTTTTTTTATTTAACCATTTGGGTGCGTATATTGCTGATATGGAGCTCCATTATCCCTCCAATATCCAGTGCATTTCTTATAAAGAAGGGCATTCCCCTATATACTTAAATTACAACCATCAAAATAAGGAACTTCACATGAATTATTCTCTCAGATCCCATTCAATTTTCACAAAGTATCCAAATAATTTCCTTTATAGCCAAAGATCCAATTTGGAGTTACATATTGTGTTTAGTGGTTGCATCTCTTTAATCTTCTTCCTCTTGGAACAATTTTTCATTCTTTCCTTGGCTTTCATCATCTTGAAACTTGAAGATTACAAGCCAGTTATTTTGGAGAATGTCCCTCAATTTAGATTGGCCTGGTTTTTCGTCATGATAGTTGTTTACTTTGGCAGAAATATTAGAGAAATGATATCGTGTTCTAATTGATTACTATAAAACAACATACAATTTCAATTTTAATGATTACTAATGGTATTATCTTTGATCACTTACGGTCGTGTCTGCCAAGGTTCTCCATTGTAGAGTATTCTTTTTCCCTTTGTAATTAACAAACATTTTGTAGGAAGGTAATTTGGGACTATGTAAACATCTCATGCCTCACCAAAGTGTTTTTTGTTTTGTCTTGTTTTTGCTGAGGGAGATTTGCCCTGAGCTAACACCCATTGCCAATCCTCCTCCTTTTTTTTTTTTTTCTTGAGGATGGTAAGCCCTGAGCTAACATATTTGCCAATCTTCCTCTATTTTTTTGTAGGTGGGACACCTCCACAGAGTGGTTGGTGAGTGGAGCAGGTAAGCACCCAGGATCTGAACCTGCAAACCTGGGCTGCCAAAGTGGAGCATGTGGAACTTTAACCACTCAGTCACGGGGCCGGACCCTCACCAAATTTTAAATTTATTCATGTATGATTATATCAGGATGGACTCATCGTTTCCTGTTTTATTCAATGTTTTATAATGTACTTTTATCACTATCTATTTTTATACTCAAATTGCCAGAAATCTGGTCAAAGAGAACTTCTTAAAGCTGGCTTTGCTTTGGTGTTATTTTGACAAGTCCCTTCTACTCTTTGAGCACTCTCTTACTTTCTAGCCCAGTAAAATGTCCTGGACTCATCTTGTACTTTCCCTTCCTGAGCCCTGGATTTGACCATTTTTCCAAGGAGTTTCGGTTTTTGTTAGTGAAAGATGATATTTAGAAAGCAAGATCCAGACCATTGATTTGCTCATGGCTTTTAAGGTTTTTGCTGCTTCCAAACACATTGGCTTTTCTTTAACTTTTCCAAAACAACACGCTCTCTCCTGCCCCAGGACTTTTGTATATAATGTTCCCTCTGCATGGAATGCTCTTCCCTCCTCTTCACATAGTGAACTCTTCTTACTCATCCTTCAGATCTCAGCTTAAACCTTGCTTCTTCAAGGAAACCTTCCATTAGTGCCCAGATGGGTTGAGGTCTCCTGTCATAACATCACGTTCCTTTAGAAACGTTTATAGTAGAGTCATCATCTGGTAGTATATGTTTCCTCTTCACTAGCCTAATAAGCTTTGGAGGACAACGTCTATCTGTTTCTTATCCACACGGTATTGCTAGTGCCTAACACGATGCCTGGGGCATAGAAGTTCCCAACAAATATTTGTGAAAAGAGTGAGTGAGTGAGTAAGTGAGTGAGTGAATGGATAGATGAGGGACTAAATGAATGAGTAAATTAAAAAAATTAATAAATGAAGGTCAAACTAGATCGCAGTGCTTTCCCAGCTGTTCCACTGTGGACACTGAGAACTTTTAAAGGTAAAGAACTCAAGAAACAGTACTCACTAAATCTTCAGACACAAATGTGCAATTTTATTCTTTCTGACAAAAACCTGAATTTCTCACATTGCATCAAATATTTTTCACATTATTTCTGAAGTTAGTTCTTCTTGGAAGGGATTCAGACAAAAATGGAAAACCAAGTACCCTCTGAAAAGGTCACAGAGTTTGCCACTATTGATTTAATCACTTGGTTTTATTCTCCATTGGATTTATTATATTCTGAGTAACTTTGCTAAGTTGTTAAGAAAACAAAAAGCTGCAAAAGAATATTTAATTTGATTGCATAACACTAAATCTTCGCCACCTCCTGGGTCCCTAATTAAATCTTGTTTTTACATGGCACATTGTCCTTGAATGTGGGCTGCTCTGAGAGTCTCAGGAAGAGAATTTATGATAGAAGAAACCCAGAAACTTGCTTTGGGACAACATGGTAGGTTTACCATTGCCTCCACAGGAGGCCAAACATACAATTGTCTTCTTGGCTTGATGTTTTTATGGTTTTCCTTTGATTTTGAGTCAGACCTAGACCCAAGAAAGACGCACCTATGGTTTCTGCCTCTGCCAGCAGTAACTCCAATAACCATGCCTTGGAATTATGTCAGATCTTTAGGCATCCTTTGAAGCATTTGATTATTGAATTCTGTTGGCTCTCTACAAGGAAAATGGGGTCAGAAGGACAGGCCTAAAATAGTTATAGTTCTTTCAGTCCTGAGTGATACATTAGAAGAGTTTTCAAAAGGCTTTTTCTCATTTTACCTTTTCTGAGATGGGCTTCTGAGATACTTGGTAATTTTTCTTCCATTCATTGTATGTTATGTGGTATTTATTATAAAAACAGGGACTCTTACAGTAACTTACACAATGGAAAATGATTATTCAACTATTTCTCCTTTTCCCTGACTTCCACTGTGGTTTTCTTCCATTCTAAGATATCTGGCAAAAGAGAAGACCTGGTTGAAAAAAACTACCTATGGTTCCACTGAAATCAGATGAGAAATGCAGAACATCACCACATGTGAATTAGGGATCTCTCCTTAGTTCTGCTGAGGCTGCAGTGAAGGCAAGATTCTTGGCCATATAGAGGCTCCTGTAACTTGATATTTTAATACTTCCCACCAAAGAGCCTAACCAGTATTTATAAATTCAAGAAGAATCCTTCTACTCTTTTAGCCCCCTCCAAGTGGCATATTTTTCTCATTCCCTTAGTCATGTTTCAGGTGGTTTAGCACTCAATCATGGCCCATTTCATGTAGTTTTAAAAAGGAACAGTTATTAGTACATCACATCTCAAAAGTAATTGAGATGTACGCAACGCATGGATGTGATTTAATTAACTCGATCTCTTTACATACACTAAGAAATCATAAGGTGGGCTTTACTAAACAAACTAAAATATCCTGACCAAGACCCAACTGAGTATTCAGAGAATCAAAGGCAAAGAATCAAGCTTACAGAAATCTCCTCTAACAAGAACACTGTGTGAAAATACATTGTTCAGCTTTGAAGTGAAAAAAAGCTGAGCAGCTAGGATCTAACACTTTCCAAACAAAGATAAATTTTAATTGTTGGATCTCTTTTGAGTTTCAGAAGGGAGACTGGCAATTTAAGTACCATTTATAGCAAAGGGAAAAGAGGTACAGTAGCATCCCCTTATCCACAGGGGATAGTTCCAAGACCCCCAGTGGATGCCTGAAACTACGGTTAGTACCGAACTCTCTATATTTTTTCCTATACGTACATACCTACGATAAGTTTAATTTATAAATTAGGCACAGGAGTAGATCAACAACAATAATTAACAATAAAATAGAACAATTATAACATATTGTAGTAAAAGTTACGTGAATGTTGTCTCTCTTCTCTCTCTCAAAGTATTTTATTGTACTGTACTCGTGCTTCTCCTTGTGATGCTGTGAGATGACACAATGCTTATGTAATGAGATGAAGTGAGGTGAATGACGGAGGCATTGTGACAATTGGCTACTACTGAACTCCTGGTGATTTGTCAGAAAGAGGATATCATGTGCTCCCAGACCGTGGTTGACCACGGATAACTCAAACTGCAGAAAGCAAAATCAAGGATAAGGGGGGGACACTATAATTGGGATTCTGTGCACTGTGCTTTCAGTATCAGCCGGGAAGATGAAACCACAAAAGGTCCATTCTTCCCTCTAGGGCTATATTTCATTTGTCAAAATAAATCTAGGAAACCAATGTTACCTCAATCAATCAATCAACCAATCTAGGATATCGAGTCATTCCTCATATTTAGTAATATTTTCCCAGGTCAGCAGAGCACCGCTGTACACCAGATATTAGCAGAGCAGAGCATGCTGACAAGAACGGAGATGCTGGTGATATTCTAGCCTCATCAAATGACAGTCTCTGGCCACAAAGAATGTTGGATGGGGCTCTGTTAAATTATCCAAAGAATTATTAGATATCTGGTTTATTTGTCTGTATGGAGATCCTCTTTCATATCCTACTGAAAACTATTTAAAGTAAAATACTATCCTACAAATGCCATATTCCTGGGAGGAATCTAAAAAATCTATTTATCTACCAGAATGGAGGAGTAAGGGTGATGTTATGATGGTAAGTGTGTACAATTCTGGCATAAATGTTTACTTGCCTCTGCTTGTCAACAGCTGAGTAGTTTCTCTGTCCTCCCACAGTGAAGTTGTAGGATATCCAGTGAACACCACCTCCCTTGGGGGCTGCTAGTGTTTGTCTTCCAAGTGCTGATATTAAAATGTAACTCTTGGTTCAAGCAAGAGTATTTCTGAGCATCATTTTTCTTTTCTAGAGTCTTCCATGAGGGCAATTACCTTTAAAAAGTATAAGTCATTGGACTACTCCTTTCAACACAAATCACATGTGTCTTCCCAGCCAGAAGTGACAAGCAAATACATATTTAAAATAAAAATAAAAAATAATCGTATATTTAGAAAAGTCTATTGCTCTTTTAACTTTTAAGTGTGCTTGTGAAATAATTTTTTAAAATTATTTTCTTAAAAGTCATTTTTTTATAAAGTGTTTACAAAAATGGAATCATTTAGGGTGGCTACAAGATGCCTGAAAAATTTTGTGTTTTGATTATAGTGCTTTCTTATATGGAAAATTAAATCACTCAATTGAATTAGAAACCAAAATTTGTAAGTTCTGTGAGGGCAAAGACCATTGTAACATCAACATCTAGCAAGTAGTAAGTGGTTGATAATAATTTGTTGAGTGAATGAATAGACAAATGGGACATTGACAAAATCAAGTTCTTATTGTAAGATAAAAATAATAATAGAATAATAATATAATTATATAATTCTTTTTATAATTGAACATGATTTTGATTTATCCAATGGAATTTTTAGCACATTTATCTTCACCAGAAGAAAGACATTCTGGGGCTGGCCCGGTGGTGCAGCGGTTAAGTTCGCAGGTTCTGCTTCGGCAGCCAGGGGTTCGCTGATTTGGATCCCGGGTGCAGACCTACGCACAGCTTGGCAAGCCATGTTGTGGTAGGCGTCCCACATATAAAGTAGAGGAAGATGGGCATGGATGTTAGCTCAGGACCAATCTTCCTCAAAAAATAAAGAAAAAAACAAAGACATTCTAGGAAATTATTACGGTTGCTATTAATCATGTATCTAATTGTTCCTCTAATTTCTGTATTCATGCTTTACTGGCCTTTCTTTGCTTTAGTAAACATAATTTTACACCCATCCCTTGTAGAGAGAACCTTAAAATGGCAAAGACAACTGACTCTGAAAACAGCATAACATGCTGGAAAACAGTAATGACAAATACACAGAAGCAAACCAGACTATTTAATTGGCAATTTTAAAAGCTTGTCACAGCTATGATCATCATTTCATTGTAAATCATATGGTAAAAATTTAGAAAATTAGGTTTATTCATTTTTGTTTTTCAGAAGCCTTTTACGTCTCCAGGAAACAGAATCAAACTGTTGTCAAAACTTCGAAAATAATCCACAGGAGTGCTTAGACTTTCATATTTCTTTTTAAACCAATGTAGAACAATGAATCAATATTTAACATCTGCTCTATATCAGTTCCATGCTAGACACTTCACAGTATATAAACAGAATACATGGCATGATCACTACATGTAAGCGTAAAGGAAAAAATGTAAATAACCATCAATAAACAAATACTAAATAATTCAAAACAGAAGGAATAAAGTCTTAGCTAGTTAGAAAAGAAAGATTGGGAAAGATGTCATGAGGCAGTTGAAACTGACCTTATGCCTTATGGATAATATTCAGGAAAATGGGGGAAAGGAGCGGGCATGCCCAGCCTATGAGATAACAGGAACCTGGCAACAGAGAGGGGAATGTACATGTCTTGAATGAATTCAGAATACTGGCCCAAAGAGGGGTGCTTTATCAGAAGAGGGTGTGGGATGCTGGCATCCTTTTTAGTGTACCCTACAAGCTATTGTTAACAGGAGTTTGATTGGACAGAAAGATTTCTATTAGAAGCCACGTTAAACCTGCACAACATTCACTTCTCAGGGAAATAATTTGAGATGTCAATTTGTTCTTTCCTCCTGTGCACATTCCATAGTGAGTGTTGAGATATGAGGCTGCCATTTACCTAGACTAGTTCACTTACAGGGCTGGAGAGCAAAGATTCCAAATTCTTGGCTCTTAAATTCAAAAGCGTTGATGTAGGTATGATGTATGACCAAAAAGCTTTGAAAAGAGAAGAAATCTGATGAACATCCATGCTTCTACCCCTGCCCCCAAACCAGAAAAGCCAATTGCACTGTGTAGGAAAAGGGAGCAAATTTGGAAGAGAATCAAGGACATATAGGCTCTTCTCTGTCCTTGTGCCCTGCCCTTGCCACGCCTCATCGCTTACCCCATGCCTGAAAATGGGGAAGAATACAGAAGAATTGTCATTTAAATTTTGGCTTTGGATAACAAAAGGGACATATTTCTTGGATCCTGGGTGAGGCTCAATGAAAGGCAACCTGCATAGAGAAGTCCCTGGCACCACTGCGATGGAAAAGGGTAGAACACTATGGATGAGTGCCTCACTGGTCCAGTCTGAACTCAAGGAGTTAGCCACCAAGCCAGTGTCCTTCATGAGAACAGAGTTTGCATATAATAGAGCAGGGATGGGTAAGAGACAAAGTGAGAGCCTCTGAGCATCCCTGAACCCTGGATACCAAGATGGGGAGAAGAACTAGGACATGGAAAGGAAGACCAAAAGAAGCCCAGCGACTGGGCCAAGGAAAATGCAGAGTGACAACCAGAGACCACGGCAATGTCATAAACTTCTAAGTAGATAAACCCTGGGCAGAGGTTGATGACCAAATTCTGACTATAAAATTGTGCATTTTGGCAGGTAGTAAAACATAAGGCGTGCCTGAAAATCAAAGCAGATGAGTTACAGCTCAAAGGATATCTGCAGAGGATTGAAACTGAGAAGCAAATAGCTTCCTTCCCAACAATACTGCATGGCTTTTGAGCAAGTTTCCTTGTCCACCTACCACATTCCTCCAACTTAGACTCAAATCCAGGGAGAGAAGAAGGGAGAAAAATCAAAGAGGAAGTTTCATGCAGAATGTGCTTGGATTATGCGCTAGGATTGCCTGAGAAATTTCCAACCTGCACTGTGTTTACCTAGCATAAGTTATGATTATGTTTGTGTGTATGAAAAAAACAGAAAGTTCGAAGTCAGAGAATGAATTTTGATTATAGAAAATAGCGTTATATTTTTGAACTTTGGTCCATGCCCTTGAAATGCAAGCCTGCTAAATTCATCTTCAGGGGCCCTCAACTGTCGATGACTTTATTCTCCCCTTTGGCTTTCCCTACCCACCTATCCTTCAGGGGACCAGGGTTCAGAATTATCTGACCCAAAGTATCAATAATGCTGCTGTTGAGAAATGCTCCTGTAGCTAAATATTCTTCATTGCTTGAGAAATAAACATACTAGTTCCATTTCCCCTAATGTCCATTTTCTGGACTAGAATCAAATCCAGGATCCCATGTTGTATTTAGTTGTCACATCTCTTTTGTCTCCTTTAATCTGAGATGTTTCCTCAGACTTTCTTTGTCTTTCACGACCTTGTCTTTTTTGAAGAGTATTGGCTAGTTGTTTTGTAGCATGTCTCTCAATTTGGGTTTGTCCATTGTTTCCTCATGATTAAGTTCAATTGTGAACTTTTGGCAAAAATACCAAAGACATGTTATTGCACCCTTGGTCTAGAGATGAAGCCAAGGGTGTGACTGCAAATTTTTTTGTTAAGACCTCAGACAGATCAAAGGTGGTGCCTCAGAGAACTATTCAGCCATACAAAAGGCCCTTTGAGATTAAGGATGCGCCACTGCCACGTTGGGTTGAAGAGGACAGGGACAGTACAAAAGTGCAAAGAGGCAGTTAGATCCCCTTAAATGTCAGAAAGTAGGTGGGGAAAACTACTTATCAGCAAAGGGATGTCTTCATGAAAAAGGAAGATGACTCAGCAGGCAGCACAAAGAACCCTGTTATGGACTGAACTGTGTCCCCCCAAATTCATATGTTGAGGACCTCAGTGTGACTATATTTGGTTATAAGGCCTTTAAGGAGGAAATTAAGGTTAAATGAGGTCATAAAGGTAGAACCCTAATTGGATAGAACTGGCATCTTTCTAAGAAGAGGAAGGAACACCAGATCTCTCTCTCACTGCACGCACACAGAGGAAAGGCCTTGTGAGGAATCAGCAAGAAGGCGGCCATCTGCAAACCAGGAAGAGAGGTCTCACCAGACACCAACACTGCTGGCACCTTGATACTGGACTTCTGGCCTCCAGAATTATGAGAAAATAAATTCTGTTGTTTAAGCCACCCAGCCTGTGATTTTGTCATGGCAGCCTGAGCTGACTAATGCAAGACCAGAAGGCAAAGCCAAAAGCCACTGAGAATGATTGCTGGACCTGAACAAGGAATTTCCAACATTTTCCCAGTTAGAGTTCAGAATTGCCATGCACCAAAGTCTCCTTTTTGGCTCCCATTTCCCCCCTTTTCTGACAAGGAATGCTTATGACAGTTCTCTTACGACTGTTCTACCATTGGATGTTGAGTGTGTGAGGAGCAGATAATCTGGCTCTTTAGTTTCACAGGTCTGTGCATTGCGAGAAACTCTGCACAAACAGCTGTATTTAAGGAACTATGCCGAGAAGCTTCATCCATACCTGGACCTGATTTAGATGGTGAGATTCTGAATTTTGATATGATGCTATAATGGAATGAGACTTTGGGGACCTTGGAAGAGAGTGAATGTATTTTGAATGTGGAAAGAATGTGAATTATTGGAGCCTAACGTGCAGACTGTAGAAGGCCTCTCTTATGACCCTCTATGATCCACACCTCTTGGTATTCTCACCTTTATGTAATCTTCTCCAATGCAGGCTGGACTTATTGACATGCTTCTAACAAATATAATATAGCAGAAGCAATGGCATGTCATCTGAAACTAATTACAAAGTTTGCTCCCTCAATCTGTCTCTAAAGAAAAACACTGCCATGTTTTGGAGCTACCCAGTGGAGAGAATAGGTGGGCAAGGAACTGATGTCTCTGACCAACAGCCAGTGAGGATCTGAGATCTGCTAAGAACTACATACATGAGTTTGTAAGCAGATACTTGCCTAGTCAAGCCATGAGACGATTTAAACCCCAGTCAACAACTTGATTGCACCCTTGTGAATGATCTTGATCCAGAGACACCCACCTAAGCTGTGCCCAGCTTCCTGACCCACAGGACTTTGGGATAATAAATATCTGTTGTTTTAGCCATTACATTTTGTTACAATTTGGGGGGCACTGAAAAATAACTAATACACTTATTACTGCATGTCTCCTTCTTAAAATATCTCTGGTGTGCCTATAAGTTTGTGCCTTAAGTTTGTCATTTGCCTTTACTCTCAAATTTTTAGTCTATTAATCTCTTAGATAGGCCTATACAAATTATATATATAGTTGTTAATTATAAAATATATAGCATATATTACAGTATATATTAATTAATTATATATAGTATATATCCAGTAGAAAAATATTTTAGCTTTTATTACAGATTATTTTAAACATATACGAAAGTAGAGTGAATAATATAATGGAATGTCAGGCACTCACCCAACTTCAACAGACATATCAGTTTTGACACAACACAACAATATTGACACAATAACCCATGGTCTCTATTGTTTCATCTCTACTTGTATCCTCTCCTCTCCCCCCAGATTATTTTGAAATAAGCCATAGAAATATCATTTCTTCTGTAATATTTTCAGCACATATCACTCTTTAGAAAAACATCCTTAGCCTACGAGTTGACCACAGAAATCATACCAAGGAATGTTTTGGTGATGAAGATAAGGCCTTCAGAGCAGAGCCTAGTGTAGCCGTTCTTGGTAATATTCTTCTGCTTGAAGATATAGGTAAACTATTCTACAGAAAAAGTGAACAGAAATTTCGAGGTTAAAGATTAGCAAGCTGAAGAGAGAAGGGAAGCAGTTGAAGGAAGAGAGGGAACCCAGCTACATGACAGTAGACTGCAGCCAAAGTCAAATATATAACCAATGAAAATTAGCTGCAATGGGAATGATCAAGTTTAAGAACAAGCCTATCTAACATTGAAGGTTAGGTTATATCAAATATTCTGCATATTTTATATAACTATCCTTTAGGCCCCAAAGTTCTTCATGAAAATCTGCTATACACATAGACTAGACTCAGAGGTACTCTGATCGTAGAGAGATTCAGTGTAAAGCAGAGTGAAATAGTGCAGAAAAGGGGCCTTACAGATAGGAAGTGAAAGACTGAGAAGAGACTTAAAATTCAATACAGCAACAACTGGAAGTCAGAAGTCATCAGGAAAAGTGTAAGCGGCCTCTCCCACACCAACCAACCCCAACAGAAATCAATTTAGCTGCTGGACAATATGCTAGGTTTCCAACAATGTGCTTTAATACTAGAGGAAAAATGACTCTAGAAATCTACAGTGTGTGTGATTACTCCAAAAAAAAATCTTAGTTACATACCCAGACACAAAGTCTCCCATACAGATACACCTCCTGGTGGTAGAATCAGAAACAATACTACTACTGATGGCTTTTATAATACCTATAAGTTCATGATGGGTTTTGTAAAAGAAAAGAGGAGACAATCAATTTTGCTACCTCCTTCCACCACATCAGTGAACTTGCAGATTTGATAGTGCCCAAGTAGAATTGGACCGGTTGAGTACATCTGTAGAATACAGATATGGCTATTCCTCCACAAAGTACTCACAGAGGGCTGTTAAAGATACAATAATAGAAAAGACTATCATACACAATTGACATGAGAAAAGATAGCTTTTAAATCCTAGTCTGTGGATTACAATAGTTTTCAGTTAAAGGAATACATTTTTACCAGTTGTAAAAGTCCTATGACAAATCAAATGCAATTTATTACATCTCAAGATTTTTTTAAAAACCAAATTTTGGTCTCTGTTTGTTTTGACATAATCGAGGCAGCAGAGGACAGTGAGAATTTTATGTAATAATTCCTTCTCCTGGTCTTAGAAACCCTAGCTTTTTTTGGTAACAGGACCCATGATTCACAACTCTACTTCCACCCATAAAACTGAAAATTTTCATCTCAGTCACTAACTCACTGTACTGGGGGAATATTTTATTTTTCTTGGATTTTATTGTTGAACACAGAGGGATAACATTGCAGAGCAATTTTCTCTCTATTGCTCACAGCAGCGATAGACCAAAAATGTGTACAAGTAAGAGCAAAGAATGGTGTCAATCGAAAAATAATCAATTTTCCCATATAAGGAGCTCTTTTTAAATAAAAATATCATCTTGATGTTAAGTTTTGACCTGTCCTTGATTTCTGAAAGGAAGATGGTTTTTCGGGATAAACTCCAAGGGTATTTGGACTCATTTCTCTCTCAGACCCTCTCATTTTATAGGTTAGCCATTGCAGATTTAAAGATTACAAATTGTCGTCTCCCAGCAACCCATCATCTTTCTGAGTTTATCAGAAACATTTTAATACTGGTGTGAGATAAATATTATCTGGAAGTAAATCTATGTATATAAACCTATATATATATACTCATATACAACCACAAGCATGTATGTATGCATGTGTATACGTATGAATGTGTGTATACAGAGAGAGAAACACAGAAGGAGAGGGAGAGAGGAATGAAGAATAGAAACCATCATACCATGCTCATTCCCCTCTCTGAGCTTCCATTCATCTTCATCTTGTTCTTCTTAGCAAGTGTGACCTCCTATCCCCTCTCTTCCTCCAGCTTCCCTCTATCATTTAAGATCCTCTGTGAGTCTTTCCCAGACCACACTGACCCTCTGCATTCTCCTTCTTCTTCACGCCCTTCTAATATACAATTTAATACACCACATGATTTAGCATTTAACTACACACTTTCATTGCTCTCTGAATATTCCATGTGTCAGTTTTGTCTCCCCATATAGATTATGGAAGACTCAAGAATAAGGACTCTGTATTATCATTATGTATTACCATATCCTCTTTTGCTAGGCTGTATCATGGATGCTAAATAAATGAGCATTGATATAATGAAATAAAGTTTCCAATCAGCTTGTAATTTTAAGAAACTATAAATGGTTCTTAAATTGGAGCCTAAACTTTTTAGAATGTTTCTATGCATTCTAGACATACATGTTCTCTATCTGAAGTATAATATAGCTTAGCAGTTACAGCCACACTGTCTTTGAATCCCAGCTCTTCAATTTATTAGTTGTGCAATCTTGAGCAAGTAATATAAATATCCTCTGCCTAGACTTACTCTGTAAAAATAAGTATAATGATAGCATGTACCTTACAGAATCCTGGGATAATTAAAGGAATTCATGAATACCATATAGACTACCTGATACGTAGAAAGCACTCTACAAATGCTGAGTATTTTGCTACGGTTAAATGAAAATCATAATATATTTATAAACTGGCAACTTGCACAAAAAGTTGGATATTATTTGTTTGAAAGAATGAGTCATTTCAGGCTCAGTTTCTAGAAGATAAATAATCTATTTAGGAAGATATGGGGAGATGAGGTCTGAATTAAATGACTGGAGATTTATGCCAAAAACAAGGCATGAATGATCAAGGTTAGCCTGTACCAAAAGGCTAAAACTTAATGTCTTTCCCCAATCCTATACGTATTTTAGATCCCTGACCTGAAAGAGTTTAGACCAAATTAGGAAGGGCGAAATTATTTTCAGTAGCAACCCTAAAAACTTGGTGTTTTGAGGTTAGTATGCCCAACAGCCTCGGAAAGTGTGCTGTTAAGCTGACAGAAGTGGTGTTTGTTTTGGGAGGAGGATAAAAAATATATACGTATATGTATATATATAATAAATTCATGAACTTCTGAATCTGCTCTTTGCAATGTCCCATATGTATCTGTCTACCTCTTGAGAGCTTCATTAAGAGGAAAGGTATCTACGATAAGTTGTAAATGGGTCCTTTGGCCATGTCATCATCTAATAATTCCCTATCACAATGTAACCCTTAAAATTTATTTCAGAGGGCTTTTGTGAAAACTAGTAAGATAGTGTTTATAAAACTCCTAGCATGATGTCTGGCACATAGGAGAGGCAGCACTAATATGTGTTATCTTCTATTATTTTATTACTACAATTAGAACATGGAAACTCAGAAAAACAGTAGTTTCTCTAAAGTTAGTGAATGGCAGTATGAAACTCAAACTTAAAACCTCTTTTCTTACCACAAGTCTGTTATTATACTTCCATTTCCCTCCAGCCTTCTGTGCCTTCTGAATCCTGGGTAGACTCCAGCTCAATGGCGCCCCACTCTGGTACTGCCAGACCTGGCTCTACTTCCAGGCCTCTGGCTGTGACCCTTTCTCATTTACCAGATTGCCTTCCTTCTTATACGCTCCAACTGTGCATTTTCTCAAGGCTCTCCCCTCTCCCTGCACTTGGTAACCACATTGAATACCACCATTTCAATAGTCATCCCCTTGGAACCAGTTCCTAAGTCTATATGTCCATTCTGAATTCTGTATTCCATGCTGAATTTTAATCCTGTCTTTACTAATGCCTGCTACATATTTCCCAACAGCTGTTTTACTGGAAGTTTTAAGTCAAAATGATGGAATCCTTACTTGTTCATCCTCTATCCTCATTCTCTTCCCCCAACTACAGGCATCTTCTACTATTTCCAGTTTTCCTAAAGGAGTAGCTCTTATTCTTCTGTTAGAGTCAAACCCTCAGATTGTCTCCCCGACTCTTCATCCAGGCTCCAATCCATAGATGATTTGTTGTCATTCGACAGCTGTGCTGAACAATATGGTAGCCTGTAGCCACATGTGGCTACTGAGTGCTTGAAATGTGGCTAGTCTGAATTGAGATGAGCTGTAAGTGCAAAGTGCACAACAATTTTTTAAAACTGAATACCATAAACAAGAACATAAAATATCTCATTAATACGTTTTTACATTGATTACATGTTGAAATGATAATATTTTGGACATATTGGTTTAAATGAAATATAATTAAAATTAATTTCTTCTATTTCTTTTTGTTTTGTTTTAATGTGGCCACTAGAAAATTTAAATTACATATATTGATTGCTTTATATTTTTATGGGACAGCATTTTTCTAGATCATTCTAGTCTTCCTTCTCAACATTTTTTGAGTCTCTTCCATTCCAGTCTTATTATTATCATCTAGTTTGAACTTCTTACAGTGCACCCTTCAGGTTTCTCTGCCTGCACAGTCTGCATCCTGCAGTGTCCCTCACCTATGCTGCATTCTGTCTCCAAATCAATCTTCCTAAGGAAAAGTTCAAGTGAACCGCTCCCTGATCAAAAATAAAAAACCAATTATTTCTCTCTGTCCATCAAATAAAGTCCAAACTGTTACAGCCCCCATAGAGCAGGATGGAGCTCTATTCAGCTGGAAGAATCTTACATTTTTTGAGGGAGGGGGCTTCACATGGCATCTCCATAAGAGCTGTACAATGACTTTGACTTGACCAAAGCTTGGCTCAGAGAAAGATATCCTTTGCAAAGATTTTACAAGCTGAAATAGCACATCTTCTTTCACGAGTTCCCAGAGCCATCAACCTGTTGACAAAAACCAGTAACTTGTACAAAAACAAGGTAGAAGGAGGGTCCTGATGCTACTAATGGGCCTTGGCTCCTCGTTTGAGATGTCAAGATTGATAGCATTGTGTCTTAAAGATCCCAAATACCTAAATTTTACCCACCAGTGAGCCTAGTTCCTCTCTGAGCAGACTGAGAAATAACCAAACTTTTCTGAAGCAATTAATTGGAACACTTAGAAGTACAAAGGGAAGAACGACAACACCTCATGCAAATGTCTGGCCATTCATACTGTTTTCTGAAGGTCAAATGATGGATGGAGCAAAAGTTTTTGCTGATCCAAACTAAAATATAATACTTTTTAAATATTAGATCTTGTTATTATTATTATTAATACTTTTCAAAGTAATTTCCTCTGTTTGATATTTAAAGATCAAAATCCACTACTATTTCTTTCAACATGAAACCCTACACACCAGCTTATCTTGATTACTGGTCATTCCAGACCGTTTATAATTCCATGACTTTGCAAGGCTGTGGAATGGTTGAGCTGGAAGAGAAGTTGGAGACCATCTAACCCAATTCCTCATTCTACAAATGAAGATCCTGAGGTCCTGGAGCTCATGAAGTGAATCTCCAACAGAGGCCAGAACCCAGATCTGTGATTTTCCAGTCTTGTGCCTTTTTCATTACATCATTCATTCTTCCTCTTTCTTGTGATTTGTGTATTGAAATTCTACCTATTCTTCAAGATTTAAGATAAATGGCACCTCCTTCGTGATGACAAACCAGCAGAGACCTATCCTTCTTGCCCACACTTAGTCTATAACCTTCCAGATGTTTGTGATCCTTAGCTCCCTTCTTGGATTTTAAACATGCTGAAGGCAATGATGCTATCTGACACAATGTATGTCCAGTAAGGTGCCTTCCACATGGGAACCTCTCTATGCATTTTTGTCAAATAAATGATTGAACAAAGGAAAACTACATAGCAATTTGTAACCTCGGTTATTAAATCTATAACATGAGAAAATGGATGCAAGAAAATGAAAAAAGTATAAACTGTGATACAATGCATTTTGATCTCCTTGAACAAAAAGCCACATACATTTCAAGGTTTGTTATTGATTTTTTAAAAAAAATAATTTTCTTCCTCCTCTTCAAAGCTTTCCTTTCATTAGAACAAGCAGAAGGGAATTAGTGAATTATAGCAGAGACCAAGCTATTAGGGATTTAAAGATTAAGTTTGGAAATCCACATGTCTCTTTAAAATATAAAGAGTGCCAGTTCAATTGAGTGCAGAAAGACTGTCAGCCAAAAAGATCCAGTCAAGTTAAATTGAAAAAGACTTGGTTATTTTTTTCCAGTGGACATTTAAATGTAAGATAATCCATCACACCAATTCTTCTGTCCTGGTATGCTTATTAAGTAAATGTTTATTATACTAAATTCCATTTCAAACTGGGTTTGGGGGGTGACTTTTAAAAAGCAAGAATTTCATGTAAGATGGGATTAGCTTAAAAGGGACAAAACCGTCAATATGTTTCTATTATTAAGCATGTTGTTTACATGGAGCTCAAAGAAAGTAAAACTTACCCCCAAATGAGAATTAGCCCTGAGGAAATTCCCCGCACACGAAAGATTCCCTAACAGAGGGCTAGTCATTTTTCAAATGAGAGGGGATGGGTAGAAAGAAAGAAAAAGGCAGTACCAAGTCTTCCATGTATTTGACCTTAAAAGTCAGAGCATGGAAGTTTATCACAGCCAGTATTTAGTGGCCAAAGAGATAAGTAGATATTTGGGCACTTAATTAAATTCACTTCTCTCCTAAGCGAGAAATAATTATTGACTATCTGTTATATCTAAGACAGTGTACTGGCTAGGAAATACGAGGTAAGTAAAGATGATTGCAAATAATTCCTGTCCTCAAATTAACCAGACGTTTCAGGCAGTGTGGTTATGGTCTATAGATCAGAAGATCTAAATATCAACCCCTCCCGATTTATAGATTTCCTTAGGGGAGACGGAGTCTGAATTACCTGGGTAACTCTTTCCATTCAACATTTAACTGATTTAATTTGGCAACCTAGAATTTACGGTTCTTCATTTGGCCTAACTCCACGCATTTTCTTTAAATCCATATTAAAGACATTTCCAGAAATGAAACATTGTGTGGTTCTGGGATGTGAGGACCTTGTTTAAGATGTTTACATATTTCAATAACATTTATTCATATATCACATTTTACTGAATTCTATGAAATGCTTTAAAATTATATTAATCGTAAAACTAATAGAGAATAATTTTGTTTCTAGAAGATAAATTGAAACACAAATCAAATTTAAGGGACATCTTGGGCAAAATTTTATCAAAATGTTAGCTTCCTCAAAAATTATTCAGTAGTAAATAGTGAGAAGCTGAAACTTTTTCTGCTTCCCATCTAGAATGCATACTCCTCAGGAGCAGGTACTCTGTATTTATCTATGTAAATCTAATGAGAACCTAGTACAATGCCTGATACCCATTAGCCACTCAGTAATGTATGTTGATGAATGAATTAATTGATTAACACAAAATATGACCTTCCAGCATTTGGAAACCTTCACTTCTTAAATTTAAATTACCCAGGAAGGTAAGCAAAGGTAGAGAATGACTCAGTAACATAACAATCCAAGAAACAGACAGGTATTTCCCAGGGCAACAGGGAGAAGTTACATTTTGAGAAAACTTTCTGGGGGTGGATAGCCCAGGAGCTACTGCACTCAACCTCTCAATGATATCCTAGAGGACCCACCAATTGTAGATTTCTCCCCAGAAGTGTTTACCCCATAGAAACCTCACCAACAAAAGCTGTGGCCAATAACCTGATATCCTGGAAAACCATCCTATCCAATGAACTAAGCAGAGCTATCCAATTCCAAAGAGTCAACAGGATTTATTGCCAAGAATTCCTTTGCAAAAGTTAGAGGACATATCATTCTCATATTTTGCCCTCCTTGGTGAGATATTTAAATAAACACATAGTTTTGTTCCTGGACTCCCTAGCTGGGTATTCTTTGAAACTTCACTTACAGATCACTCAAAGGAACAGTGTGACCTCCATGAAAGCTCAGTCTTGGAACTCTGAGGAGGGTAATCACAAGATTAATGTTTTCCCTATTTAAAACTAATTTAAAACTAAAAATAGCTGCAATAGCCCCTGCTTATCTTAGAGGGGGAGGCAAGCTGGCAAGAGGCAGGGATTATACTCCTAGAAACATCCACAATAAATTCTCCAATGTTTCAGCATTGAGTATGTTAATCTGGGACGATGAAGTAGCATCTGTCGCATGTGCAATGTATTTTTTGTTATCAATAAAATACGTGCTTAATTTATTTCTTTTCGGAACACAAATAGAAATTCATTATTTTTAAATATTCATATTTTGATATTTAATATTTTGGCAGGATTTTTAAGCACTCAAAAGATCATTGATTTATTTGCCAAATAGTCCCATTTGTTATTTCCATTTTATGGAGAACATGAAGGAATTCTATTGACTTTACCAAGGTCACCAGCAAAGCAATGATAAGAAACCTGAGAGCAAATCCTTTCTGTTCCCAAATATTTTGAAAGTTGGCTCATGTAAAGAAAAAACTTTGAATGATGAAAGAGCACTTCTGGGAATGAAAAAGAGAAACCTTGTCTTTCAGTGCCTGGAGGTCTATGCTCGTTCCCAAAAGAAAGCATTTATTTTAGGCCCAGAGCTCAAATTAATCTTCACTTTAACTGGATATTTTCCTCATTATATCCTGAACTTGGAAAAACGAAGGAAATAATCACAAAAGCACAATTTTAGAAAATTTGCCCTTAATAGTCTGATTTTTAATGGCAGAGTTTTGTGTTTGGGGCACACATTTAAATAACTTAGCACCTCAATGAGGTACGCATGTTAAAGATCCCTTTTGCATTGTAATAGTTATTAAGCCAATATTTGTTGAAAGCTTGTTAGTCAGGTACTATTTTCATCTTCTCACTTAGTCCTTGTAAAAAACTGCGTGGGAGACATGTTATTAATATTATGCCCATTTTACAGATGAGAAAATGAGATATAAAAAAGTTAACTCATTTTCCCAAAGTCACACAGTTAGTGAGGGTTGAAGGACAAATGTAAACAGGGTGAGTATGCAAAACATAAAACTCAGTATAAATCAACCTCACAGCACTGTCAAAGGCCACTCTCCACCCCACAACATCTTTTTCCAGGTGACTTCTTAACAATAACAGCAACAAAAACTTCAGCAGAATGTTGATTCAATTTAGCATTTCTAGAAAACCTTATTTCTATTTCTAGAGTTTTCACGATTGGTTGATTCTTGGTGCTATTTTGTAGATAAGGAAGCATTCATGGCAAACCGAATCCAAATTCTCACTTTGCCTCACACTGGCCATGTGACCTGGGGCATATTATCTAAGTTCTTAAAGGCCCTTTCATATTGGTGTTCAGTAAATGATTCCCAAATTTCTAGCTATAAATGTTTTTTCAGGAAGTAAAACACCATTTGGAGATTAACTAGTCCAAACATCTCAATTTACAAGTGAAGGAATTAAGGCCAGAGGAATTAAGTGACTTTAAAAAGCTTCTCAGCCAACTCCTTGTAGAATCAGTAATGAACTCAGGCTGCCAGTCCCAGGCGTGCGCTCCTTCCCTGTTCCGTGCTATCTCAAGTGGATTAATATATGATTGATGATCTCTGCCACGAAGAGAAATTTTTCTTTGGCAGACAGTGCATGATTATTTTCATGGATAACCGGAGTTACAGTGCTGGGCTAGAGGTGGTTGTAGCCAAGTTTTTCAGTGCCTATGAGTTTTAAGCTCTAATAAATGTAGATAGGGTCCCTTCTTGCCATATGTGTGACTCTCGCCTGCCAATTTGGATCCATAACATTTCAGCTGAGCTCTGCAAGTTACACAAATATCACTTTTGTCGTTTCCCTGTCTTCTGAAGCTTTGCTATAGGCTTAAATGAGTCCTTATGCTTCATAGGTTCCCCCATGGTGAACATCTCCATGGAGCTTCCTGTGGGGAGCAGTTGCTTACAATTATTCCTGCCAACTGACTTTTTAAATACATTGAGATCTCTGTGGCATTGCCCAGGGCTCTCTCCTTGGCTCTGATATGTTCAAAGTTATACCCTTAATGTGAAAAATATGTAGATGGCTTACTGAGCCAACTTATGGATGACACAAAGATGCTGAGCGCAATGAATATGCTAATGAGGGAATCAGGTTATAAAAAGCCTAGAATGTTGCACCAAATGCAATACAGTGAAATCAAAAAAGGGAAATTTTAAATTCCTGAACTTGGGTGCAAAATTTTAAAACTGTGCAAGAATAGGATGGGAATTTATGTTTGACATAACATTGACATAGATTGATTTCTACCTTGGCATAGATAAAAATACCCAAGAGTTTAGGCTGACTGTGAGTTTGATATAAGTCAATAGTAACGTGGCTGCAAAAAAGGTCATTTCATCTTCGGCTGCCTTGCAATGTGTGGTTTTCAGAGCAAAATAAATGATAATTCGGTTCTACTCATTTTAGTCAGACCACATGTGGACTATTATTTTCCTTTCTATGCAGCAGGGACATAGTTAAAGTGAAGAGCATCCATAATGTTTGATAAGAGCGAGAGATGGTTCCAAACATATGACAATACGAAGGAAGTTTGAAGAAACTGGAATTTTTTATCCTGGGGGAATAATGGTAACTGTTGAGAACCATGAAGGAGCTGAGATCTTACCATACTTCCAAGCTGACAAGTTAGCCTGACACAGTTTCATGGATGTTGGTAGAAGACACAAGACTCAAACAGAGGTCAGTCTATTACTCACAGTAATCACAGTACCTAGAGCATCAGCATTTTCTGCTGCTGGTTCCTTAAGCCCCAGTTTCCACAGGGCAATGCAAACAGGACTGGCTAATGTTCACACACACAGTGGGTTGTATTCCGGGAGAGGAATCCTGAGTTTAGGAAATCCCAATCTTTTATAATAGGCTGTAAGCAAACCTGCCCAACCATTTTTCTAGGGGAGGGGGATACCATCTCTAAACAAACATATTAGAAAAGAGCAAAATGCTGTCAGTGCTTCTTTAGAAAGACGTGCAGAAAGAGGAGAGACCCATGGAAAATTATCTTTCAAGAATAAGTACATCTTGAGGGTTGTCATGTTACAGAGTATTAGAAATTTGTCACTTAAGAAGAAAAAAACAATGTCCAATTGGTGGAAATTACCAAAAGATACATTTATAGTAGATAAGGAAATATTTTATAAAAAACAGAACAGGTTCAAAATGGGATGGACTTCCTAAGAAGTTAGACACGTTTAGAGAGAAACCAGGTAACCATTTATTATGACTATTGAGGAAATATTCGTATACCAGAGAAGTACTGAATTTAATGTTACATTAAGCTTCTTCTAACACTCCATTTACCAGAAAATAGAGGGAAAGAAAGCAGTGAAGTAACTAGGAAAAAATGCCTGACAGAAAAGGATAAAGGACACTTTCAAACTTGAAATGCTTCATTGTATATCTTCTGAAGCTCTGTCTTTGTCCCAAGAGGATCCAGACGTCTCTTTGATAAACCAGAGATAGGGCCATATCCAAAGTCTTTATGAACTTTATGTTGTAATCTCGCTTGTTGTGCCTCTTCAGCTAAGAAAAACATCTCAACACTCTACTTGGAAATAAAGACTTTGAAGCCTTATCCTAGATTGATTATCCTGTGTTTTGAGAAAGAAAATCTTTACTAAGGAATCCTTTATAATCTACCTGGAAATACTTCTCATTGTCTAGACACTTAAACTGAAGCTTGAGACTATCCCAAAAAAAAATATATTGTCAACAGGAGTTTTTCTTAAGAAACAAAATACATTTGTTCCTCCCCATCCCCCACCAAAAAAAGAGAGATTATTTAAGAATAACTGTCATGTCAATTAGCAAATGGAGCAAATAGACATTTTTCACTTCTTGGATTTATTAGCTGTTCATTTGTTTGAATTCATCTGCACACCACATATGTAAGATGATACGACTATAACCACTGGGTGGAGACGTGACTGTGGGTGTGCCATTTGATCCCTATGCTTCCCTATTTCTTTACATGTAAAGTGATGGGTTTGAATAGATGACAGCAATGTTTCTTTCCAGCTTTTCAAACTCCAACGAATCCAGGAAGAGCTGCCTTCTTAACAGCTGGCGTAAATTTGGAGCTCTAGGCATGGTAATAGGGCTTAGAAGAAAATAAGGTGGAAATCCCCTCTGAAAGATGGTTTACAGGGAATCTCTCTTACCCTAACACATAGAAACATCAATAAGGATATTGGGAAAGGCTATGGAATGGAGGAATGTAAGAGTACCTTGGGGTGCTTTTTGACAAGACATGAGAGTAGTTTATGGCAAGAAACTGGAAACAAAATGTCCCCTCTATACTAAATCCAGCAGGGAATCCTATTCCAAAAAATGACCTTGGAAAGGGCTCCAGACCGGCAAGTGTTGGGCCCTGGCTCATCAGGCCATAGTAAGCCGTAGGATGGGGAGGCCTTGTTTCTGAAGAGGTAGACATCTGTCTGGAAATAATACATTTATTCTTTTATGAAACAGTAGATACAAAGTTTAGAGGGTCCTTCTTTTGCAGCTCAAAACAAGCAAATCACCTCTTCCCACATGGACCATTTGATCCTGAGATGCATATGCATATGTAGTGATCTGGGCATTTTTTCTGGAGATCATTGCTCTACTCTACAACTTTGTGATTAATCAGTAATTGAGACCCCCCTCTCGCATAATTTGACTCAGAAGACACACACCGCAGATCTCACAAATCACATCCCAGAACTTATTCTTGCTTTGGGGCTTAAAATATTTTTTGAAAATAATTGTGTTGCAATATGTTTTACATGTCAATTCTGAAAGCCGACATCTTCTTGAAACTACAAAGTTTTTATAAAAGATTTATGGTGGTCAAATAAAACTTCTTATCAAACTAAATTTGTCAACATACTTATATAGATGCCTTAGTGTTTCAGTTAAACACTATGCAATGAATCCAATAAAAAAGGAACTTAAATACATATTTTTTCCTGCATGCATAAGCATCTGCTCTAACTTCTGCCTCCTAAAACTGTTGCTTATTTTGTTTCAGCTTTAACCCTTAAAAATAAAAGAATGATCTGGCTTGGAATGTTCATTAGTTTAGCAGCAGGAGTCAGATTAATCTCCTTCACACCCCTTGTTAGACTCACTTTACTCAATGTTTAAGATATTAAAAAAATAGGTCTCTTGGAGGCAGCGATGTTCATCTAGAACTTGGGGTCTCTTGGGGCGTAAACCATGGAGTTTTGGTTCAGAGCTTAGACTGAGAATGTTTGCCACATTTTTCTGAATCAAGAGGCAGCTCTATTCTAGAGTGACCTTGAGAAAGTGATTTTTTTCATCCTGGGATGCAGATATCCACGATAGAGGGCAGCTGTACTCGTTATAAATATCTTGTAAGGTAGGCAAAATGCTGCACTGTAACTCCTGTAGCCAGAAAGCCAGGAAGGAGAGGGCTTATGTGACCTTTCAGAGAATATACTGTTCACCACAAGGAGCTGTGTGTAATTAAAACAGAGAGTTAGCACCTCTCACAAGAGGGATCAATTTACTCTGAATAGCCCAAAGCTTTTTATCACTTGTTATGGTACTCTTGCTCTGGACAAGGGAGGCGTGGAGCAGGGGAGACCCAGTGAGGGGAAGGTGAACAAGAAGCAGTAATCTGAGAAGGAAAAACAAAAATAGAGTGGGGAATAAAGGGAGTAAAGAAAGAAGAGCAGGCTTTGGGAGGCCCTGTGGCACTTACTGGCAATCCTGTGCTCAAAGGCCTCATAGAGGGCAGGTGGTTATTTCAGTCTGTTCCCGTTATAGAAGTAGATCTTAGTGTTACCCTGAGGAAGGGTATGGAAACTGGAATTGACCACCACTCTTCATGTCATTTTCTTTCTCACAAATCTACAGTGACTCCCACACTTCACCTTGCCTTGTAGGACCCTCTGATGTTCTGCTTCACCTGTATCCTTCCTGCATGAGCTCCAGCTATGCTGCTTTCCTAGCTGTAAGCCCCACACCCACACCTTCTTTTCCTTACAGTATATTTTTCCCTCCTCTCTTCCTTTGCACATAACTAAAGCACCTCCATCCTCTTAGGTGAAGCTCTAATTTATTTCATAATAATAACTTACACTGTGTAAAGCTTTATACCAAGCACTTAAACATGTACGTCACACCTGGGCCATTGTCTCCTGGGACATTTCCTTGACTACCTTGGCCCACATCCATCCCTCCTGTGCTTTATCTCCTGAAACATTTGTTCACTGACCCAACTCTACAGAACCAGCCTCTAGGAGTGGAAGGCTGTCGTAATCTACATTTTCAACAAGTTTCCCAGGAGAAACTGAGGAGATAGAGTGACTTAAGGAGGCAGAATTTTGACTATTGCTCTTTACTTTATGTTTTTCCATATCATTTGTACATTTTTACCATGATCATGATAAACTTTTATAATAAAAATTAGTGTATGTGGTCATATTTATTTTTTAAGATCCCAGATAATTTTGATGGGGTGGGAACTATAGGTTCATATCAGTCATTTGAACAATGATTTAGACATATGCCTTCTTTCATTTCTTAGCTTTCCAACAAGAAAGGTACTCAAGAGCAAGAACTAGCCCTGTACTTTTCCTATCACTCAAAGCATGTGCTCAACAAATACTTGAGTTGGTTTGAATAGACTCCCAATAAAATAAGAAAAAATTTAATGACACACATGACATGGTACATTTGAAGAAAAAGAAAGCTTTATAATTAGAGTTTAAAAAATATGTATTAGTTAGACAGAAAAAATACTCAGGTGACTTAACAGACCACAGAATGACCACAGATCAGCATCAGTGTTTGGCTTTAGATCTAGAAGCAAAGGATCTCTGAAGACATCAAGGAACTTTTAGCAAGTAGAAACCATGAGATGCTTCTCTCTCTTGAATCTGACTCATTCTTGAAGTGGTATGTTCAATTATAAATTCTATAGCTAAAGAAGAAATTTGAGTAGTTGGAGAGAGTCAAGAAAAGAATCAAAACTCTTACATTACTGGTGGGAATGTAAAATGATGCAGCTGCCTTGGGAAACAGTCTCATAGTTCTTCAGAAAGTCAAACATAAGAGTTAGCATATGACCCAGCAAATCCACTTCTAGGAATATACTCAAGAGAATTAAAAACACACATCCATACAAAAACGTGTACGCAAATGTTCACAGAAGTGTTCTTTATACTAGCGAATGGATAACCATGATAGCTGATGGATAAACAAAATGTGGTATAGCCAAACAATGGAATACAAAGGAATGAGGTACTGATTGTGCTACAACATAGATGAACCTACCCTGAAAATACACAAAGTAAAAGAAGCCTGACACAAAAGGACATATATTCTATGATTGTACGTCTACAAAATGTCCAGAATTGGCAAAGCCATAGAGACAGAAAGTGGATTAGTGGTTGCCCGGGGCCAAGAAGAAGGGGGATAGGAAGTGATTGCTAGTGCGTATAGAATTCTGGAATCAGATAGTGGTGATGGTTGCACAATTCTGGGAATATAGTAAAAAACACCAAATTGTACACTTAAAGGGCAAATTTTATGGTATGGGAGTTATATTTCAAAAAATCTGTGGTTTTTTTAAACAAAGAAAAAAGTCAAGGGAGAACATGAGGTGGAGGGAAATCTGGGCAGCAGGACCCCCCAAAAAACGTTAAAAAAACAGGAGATGAGAAAGCAGTTTTACTAAAGGTTGCCTTTTTTGGCATAGTTGACTTTTTAAACTTTAATTTAAAAACGTGATGGCTAGCTGAGAAGAAAATTAGAAGACATAGACTATAACTACAGCCTAAGGGGTTTAGTTTAGATATGAGGTTTTCCTACCAATGGACGTTAGAGTAAGAGGTTTTCACATCTCTCTTTTTGGTGGACTTAAATAGTGCTCAGAATAGGTTTTACGTGTGCAGGACAATTTGTGGGAGCCCTTCCTGAAGTGGGAGAGGGAGGAATTAGATGACCTTTCATGGTCTTCGCTCTTTCTCTCTCTCTCAGGACACTGTGAGTCCTCAGCCTTCGATATAACTCACTGCCTCTCGGGCATGAGCCTCGGTGAAATAAGAGAGGAGACACTTCTGTTTCTTGAAAACTTTTATTTGGTTTCTATATTCAGCCATAAACACACATTCCTCTTAAGACTGTAAAAGTCTTTTCCTCTAAACAATTAACTTTTTATTAAAAAAAAAAAAAAACCTGAAGGTGCACTTGCAAACTATTTATTTCAATCATTTGTGTAAAGAAAGTAAATTCAGGCTATGTATAGTTACTTCTACACATGTTATTAATATGAATACATAGAATGTACTTGGCTTGGTAAATAGTTTTAAAACTTCCACAAGCCTTTGAATTGAGTTTTATTTGAAAAATAAAAGAATATCATCCTCAGTCGTGTTTCACAAGGATGGAGTCATCTCTTCTAGGTCCGCCCATTGCTCCTTGCTTTTGGAGAAAACTAGGATCTGTTTTGGGTCCATTCAGCACAGTTTTCTTCACTCTCTGCCCAGGACCCAGATTCCCACAAAAATAAGACAAACTGAGAAAGATGATTAGAGCAAGAAAGTCTCTTCTGGGCCCTGTCACTAGATTCAGATCAGATCCTTTCTAGCCTTTTATTCTCTGGTCAGGTCAGATAGTGCTTCATTTTATGGCAAAGTTTATGTCAGAACTGATGCTCTTTGTTTCGCCATCACACACATTCAACAATATTCATCTATGGAGGAAACATAGAAATTTAAACCTTCCTATTTTGGGGTTAGTAACATAATCTTCCATTTCCAATATTTTCAGATGTCTTTAGCCCAACTGCGTGTTTACTGAATAGTAACAGACTGTGGTCTTAGAGCCAGATCTTGTTAAAACTTGATTTGTTGAGAACATCAACTAAAGAGAAATCCTCGCCAAGACATGAAGCACTTCACCTCGTCGGGAGGGGACCCTGCTCCCTCCCTGCTAAGCAAGAGCATGGTCAAACTGCCCTTTCTCCAGGCCTTCAAGTCCGTCAGCCCAGGTCGAGGTCGGCATGCTTCGATAGGGGTCCAGAAGAATCCGGAAGCACCTGACAATGAGGATGCCCAAGAAAATAAATAACAAAATCACAAAAACAAATGTGGTTTTCTGTTCTAGAGACATGCTAGAATCTGATGATGTATTCCCAAGAGGCGCTAGGGGCGAAGGGATGGGCTGTCCTCCATCCATCGTCCAGGGAAGCCAGAGCACAGGATCTCCCTGTTTCCTTTTCTTCCATCATCAGTCTGCTGAGATCATGGTGGCTGCACCTTGGAGAGGCTGAGATATCTGCTGGAAGAAAGAAAGGGAAGGAAAGTAATAGCTATCAAATAGCAACCTTATTTCTAGGCTCACAGTCATGTTTTTCAGAGAGAAGAAGAAATCCCTAAACTTTTTCGCCAGAGATGCTTAATTCTGTATAATTATGGGGAAAAATATTTTACTCCTGCATGAAATTACCAGACTGTCCTCAGAGCAGCCACCTGGGGCCAAGAGAGATGGGCAGAGAAGGCACCCGGAGTACACAAGATGAGAAATGTGCAAGGTAATGTTGACCTCAGAGTGTGCTGCCAACTTGACATCTAAACCCAGTCTCTCCTGCCAAGTCTCTTTTAGCTTCCCTCCAGTAATATTACTCTCACATCATTCTTATAATGGTACCATTGAATGAGCACCAGCTATGTGCCAGGACTGTGGCTAAACACACCATATGTCAGCCGCTCTACTACAAGCTCCGTGAAAGTAGAGATCTCTGTAACCTCAGCAAGGAAACTGAGGCTGGAAAAGCTTCTTAATATAGAAATTCCCTCAGGAAGCATGGGTTCTGGGCTCTGGCCCCGGCCTCCATTTTACTGCTAAATGCATGTAGAACCTTGAAGAGGTCACTAAGCTGTAACATTGGAAGTAGAATTGCCTTTGAACCTCTTGGTGCTATAATAAGGATGAATGTCTGTGAAAACCCTTTGAAAAGTATACAAAGAAGAAAAACAAACAAAACAAAGTTTCGCTTCACTTAAGACATAACTAAGGCTGCTGTGACGCTTCTCCTTTGCTTTCTCTTGCCTGGGCCAAGGGGAAAGGGAGGTGTCTCAGGCTCCTAAACCGTCAAGCTACCACGGCTATTTCATTTTTCTTTAGAAATCAAAGACCAGGTTCAATACTTGACCCTGGGAAGCACCTAGAGAACTGAGCTAGGGAAAAGGAATTGATCGACTGCATTTTTTTAACCTTACAGCGACTTCTTACTGTTTAAGACCACTTGGCAGAAAGGAAGAGAAGGAAAAAGACAAGTTATCGCTATTTCCATTTTTCCGACAGGAAAATGGAGGTATATGGATATTATTGTTTGTCTTTAAAGGTAAATTGAAGTATACACAAAGGCCATTAACAGCTTCAGATATTGAATTAAATCTTAAATTTTGTAAAGGAAAGTATCTATATTAGACATTACTATATAGAAAAATCATGACATATTTATTGATGAGTCTGTCTACAAGAAAAATTATTAGCAGAGTAGTCAGCAATGGAAATTAACATGGCTTAAAAAAATTATGCTCAATGAAAATAATCAAACAAATAAAAATAGACATTATGACCTAAAGCATTAACACAGTATTTCTTCAGTTAACTTATAATCATTGCCTTGAAGTATAGCATTAGTGATCATAATAACAGTTTGCTTCTATGCTGACACTTCAAAGTTTATACAATCATAGTTTAAAAAACAGTTTATAAAAGGAATTACAACCAGTATCTGGGAGGAAGGAGTTAGCAGTTTAGGGGGAAAGAATATTTTGCAGCTCCATAACTGAATTTTTTTTTTAAGTCTGGAATAGTTGCAAGGGATTCATTTATGATTCGTTTTTTTTTTGTTTTTGAAGTAAGATTGGGATAAAATTTGGCAGTATTCTTTTTAAATAAGCTCATTAGGAATATAGAGTATGTTGATGGATTGAGTTTGGCTTTGGTTTGCATTTTTGTTTTGTTTTTTGAGGGTTTTTTGGTGAGGAAAACTGGCCCTGAGCTAACATCTGTTGCCAATCTTCCTCTTTTTGCTTGAGGAAGACGGTCCCTGAGCTAATACTTGTGCCAACCTTCTTCCACCTTGCACGTGGGACACAGCCACAGCATGACTTGACAATCAGTGTGCAGGTCCAAGCCTGGAATCGAACCCACAAACCCCAGGCCTCCAAAGCAGAGTGCACAAACTCAACCACAACACCCCCGGGGCACTTTGGGTGTTAATTCTGGATAGGTAACTGGGGCTGAGAGGAGGGAGCTGGAAAGGATGACCAGAGCTTCCAATGCAGCTGTCTTAATGCTTCCGACGAGGGCTATGTGTACGTACCCAAAATACCCAAACTGAACTTAATCATACCAAATATAAAATTCTCCATGGGCTGGGTCAAAAGAAAGTCATGTGGTGATAGAGGAATAGATGCCTAAGCTGTCTCTGCCACAGGCCCTCTTGTCTTTTCATGTCCTACTGAGGATCCCCTCTCTTGGATCCCTGCCCTCCCTGCTGGCTTGCAAGAATCCCATTCTTCATCCATTTCCCTTCAGCCCAAATGAGGCCAGAGTCCTTTTCTTTGTCTATTCTCAATACAGCTGAGACAGGTATGCATTTTCTGAAAGTTCTTTATGAAAACATTACACAATCCAAAAAGGAAATATAGGAAAATTCAAGACCATTTACTGTGTAAACTTTAACATAAAGATTTCTGGCTCTGTGAGGTTCAATGAAAAGAGTGAAGAACTGGGTATAGGACCTTTTGAGTCTAGGATAATGACTCCCCAGCCACAAGCTGGCTGACTTGTATAGTAATACCTTGTTTAGTGCCTCCCTTCCCGCCTCTAGTCTCCACTTGAGAGCCATCTTGACACCCAGGAGCAGCCTTCCCCAGGCTTGTCCTTCATACAAGGCAAAATGCCAAGTCTTTTCTCCTAGCTCAACATCTCATACTTCTAGGCTTCTTCCATACCTCACTTTTAGAGCTGGAATAGCATTCGTTTGGGGCCTACAGTGATGGGTAACCCTTCTAAGAAGCCCCAGCAAATAACCTAGGGATTCTGATTTAGATTAGCAGCCACGTCTCCCTCTTCAGTCTCCCTAGGAATAAGTCTGGGCCCTGGCTCCTTCACAGGGAAGCCAACTATTAGAATGATTTAAAAATCCATTTTAATTTGCAGTTGTACCACCCTATGCTGATTAAAAGGCAGATGCAAGGATATGGTTAACCCTCTTTGCAGCCTGATCAGATGTTTTGAGAAGCCTGCTAAAATATAAATATATATTCTCCAACCCCTTCCAGATTTACCAAATGGATGACAAAATGGAGATGAAAGGATTTTGGCAACTCTACAGTTCTTCATAAATTGTAAGCCTCTCACCTCCCAACATACTGTGGTGCCCAAGTTCTTATTAAAATAACTTCATTTGGTCAGATCATCAAAGGCTCCTGTTAAATGGCAATATTTTACTAAGGAAAGTGACACATTAACACATTAGTAGGGATTTGTCTATGAAAACTGTTTCTACTTTAAGGAGGAGGATGTGAGGTGGTCAGAAAGGGGATTGAAGGAAGGCCTTGCTGAGAGTGAGAGGCTGCTGAGAGGAGCTGGGAGGAGCAGACTTGGGTGCTATGAGCAGAAGACCCAGCAGGAGAGTCCTGGGGAGAGATGAAGGGTAGTGGGTGGCGATGAGATGGTTATAAAGGGATATGGGGATACAGAGACCCAGAAAGAAATGCCAACTATTCCACAATTTTCCCTAGGACTGATTGAAATCCCTGGAAAAGCCTGTTTAATTTCAAACCTGCAATCAGCTAATCAATAATTTACAAATTTGGAAAGCTCAATAGCATGTGTAAGTTAAAGGAAGCATCAGATATAACAAGATGCAGGAAAAGAAATAAATGTAATCACTTGACTAGCACGGTACAAAAATATTCAAAGACATCTACATTTTTTAAATGCTTATCTTGGAATAAAATGTCCCTTTTTGGTAAAAATGAGTCTTAGAAAATGTTTAAAATTGCTTTTAGCTGTAATGATTTCTTTCTTTTAGATAAATAGTGAAACCTGGGCAAGTAAATTATTTCAAAAGATTCTGACACAACCATCATAAGTGTTTATAATAACGAAAGGTAATTATTTTAAGTATAAGAAAGACCAGTTACTCACGGCAGTATTTTAATCCTGAGTGGCTTCCCCCATCACACAGCACATCTATGTCTTCGCTTTGCCAGGTCCATTTGTGTGTGCTCAGGAAATAAAATCTGATTTTAATACTGGACCAAGGAAACCTTAATTAAAAGATGCCATTTTTCAAAAATCATGTAATACTCCCTTTTCTCAAGCCTAGCTCCCTAGACTCTGTGATAGGAACAAAGTCTAAAACATCCTGAATTACTCATGAAGCCCTGTGAGCAGTCCACCTTACCCGGAGTCATTCTCACTATTACCCACTCACTTCAGTTACAGTAATTGGCAAAGAGGCCCTCTCTTTCTTTCCTCACATTTTCTACATACTGCATCAAGATTCATCTTTTTAAGCTCAGATCTTACCACTCATCCCTTCAGAAAACCTTTGTACTCCAATGTCCAAGGCCCTAACCCGCCCATTAACCCCTTTAGGGACCTGATACCCCTGTTTTCTGGACCACGGTTTGAGACATAGTCTAATTTTTCTAAGCTATAAATTTATTTTCATATTAAGTTTAAAAAGGAACAAACATCCAATGACTTTTGGTTTCGAGTAAAATGACCGATGTATTGATAAGAACGAACTTACGTGTAATTGAGCCTGGAGATGCCTGAGGATAACGTCCTCACTTTGTCTGCTCTTCAGCCCAACCTCACACTTGCTGTGCTCCGACCACCTCCAGGTTTCCCCCCTCTGAGCTTTTAGTCATGATACTCTCCTCCTCACCCTGTTCCCATCTGTGGACTTCTCTCCCTCCCTCAGGGTCCACACCAAACACCACCTTGTTGTGGCGCCTACACCTCTCCCTTCATCAGAGTCATGGAGTGCTGTCTGCTCTGTCTCCAGGAGCACTTCCCCTGCATTCTGTGGCAGCACCTATTTCAGGAGAAGTCTCCATGGTGTTCTGCCTCCTTCTCCTTATTAAACAACAAGCTCCTTGAAGAATCCCTTGCTGTTCTGGGATCACTGCCTCTTTAAATAGAGATTGAATTAAATCTCTGGCCCCTCAGTCCCAGAAACCGAATTCAAACTTTGAGGTGCCAGCTGATACAGAGAGGAGGAAAAAAAGCTCATGTCATCCAGCCAAACTGGGATGTCAGACCATTGTGTTTGAAATAGATCTTGTTTCAAAGAATCACAGATAGTCCAAATCACAATGACACTTTAATAGTCACAGATCTCATGATTGGAAAAGCAGTTATTTGGCTCTCTAAATTTTTCTTGGCCTCAATGCTGATGGGTGGGGTCTGAAATAGAAAAATCAGCTGGCGATAAGCAGTTTCCCTTCTATTTAAGGGGTCAACCCTTTCTTACCTAATCTGCTCCTTTGGTGGGGAAGGGCAGCCATTTAAAGTATTCTGAATCCAAATGTCTCACATGGAAACTATAAATGTCAATGTGTACCCTTCTCAGGCCGGGATCCTTCATACATTTCATTTCATTAGCATCTCATTATACAATCTTACAGTAAGGAAAAATATTTTATCTGAAGAAAATATATCTTAAAGCAATGACATGTTTCTTTTCTTTTTAAAGTGACAGCCATTTGGCATCTTGTTCTGTGGAACCGCACACAGGCATTTGATTCTGCCATCCCACTTTTGTGGTCCTTGACTCAAGTGCCCACCCGCCTACAATGGGTTGCAATGATAATAGTTGCAGCAGATGCAGCACACATGTAGTCCTGCCTGGCACAGAGTGAGTGTTCAATAAATAGGTGATGATGAGTGAGTGTGGGCTCTTTATTTCTGATTTCTCTTACACAAGCAAGCACACAAAGGAATGGAGATTATGAGTAAACTACCCCAAATCATAAAAATCAATTACCAAAAGAGTACCATCCCCCAAAGGATGCTGGTTGGCAAGTTTTTCTCCGGCATGCTGGAATGAGTAGAAAGTTGTCATCTCTCAGCTGCTAGCGGTATGCCGGGTACAGTTAAGCAACGCTGTCTGTATTTTAAGTATTCCTAAACCACATAATTGCCATCCTAATTTTTAAAACTTCCAGGCCAGAAACCTAGCTATGTGACTTGACAAAGTGGATGTAAAAACAGTCATCCATTGAGCGAGAACACTCACAGGCTTGTCCAGTTTACATTCACATGTGATGGACAGGACACTTTGTCCTACAAAGACATCCTGTGTACCTGATTTATATTTATCTGGCAGACTAGGGAGACTAATCTGTAGTCTGTAACAGGAAGGGAATTGGCTAGCCAGGCAGGACTGAATTTGCAGTCACTGGCTGAGACAGACTTGCTCAAAGTGCTGCATTATTCTGCAACTGCTCTGAAGCCGACTGTTGAGACAGTAACACGGCTTTCAATGATTAAAGGGATACATATCCTGAGACTGAGGCGAAATAGAATCACCCTCTACCTTTTGAGCTAAAGGAGGCCTCAGCGGCACTGCTGTTTCCATAGCTGGAGTCTCCGGAGGTCCACCTCACCCTCCACCCCACCCACCCACTGCTGCCATGTAAACATCCCAGGCAACCCTTTATACACCTCCCCCCATGGTCGTGAGCCTTCCACAAACCACCTCATCATCTAACTAATTGAATCGCTACACAAGCAAAAGTTATTCACCTACGAGTCTTGTGGAAATTCTGTGTATGAGCCCAGTGAAAAGCAACTTGCATTCCAGGATGTGCACACAAAGATACAAAATGTTTTCTGTAAATTCAAAGAACCAGCCAAGAACTTCAGATAAAGATTTCCTGGCTCTTTCTAGGTGCTTCATGCATTTTAACTGCCCCCCGCCCTCCCTTTTTGGCTCACATAAATACACGGCAACTTTCATATTCTTCTTTTCCAAATACAGCCCTCCTGTTCCAATACAATAGCCCTGATGTTTTAGAATTCACAGGACAGCTAAGGGTAAATATTATTTTTTGTACTCAAAAAATAGACCCAAGTCCACTAGAAAGCCCATAAAAAATGATTTTAAGGACATGCGAATGTGGTCAGCTACGAATGTCAACAGGCAGTTTCAGAACTGTTGCCAGCCCCCACTGCTGCACTGGCTGGTCTGTTCCCTCCGGCTGTCCCTGCAGAGTCAGCCTGCAGACACTTCTGCTTGGGTTTGGGAGTGGACCCTGCTGTTCCCAGCTCACCGATGCTTGTCAGCTCTGGGTCAGCGGGCCACCTTTCTCTTCAGCCTGAACCCTAACCTCAGCTTGACTTCTTCCCTATCTTCATCTTCTTCCTAACATCTGCTTGGAGAGTTTTAAAGGGACTGCAGGGCAAGGCTGCAGCCTCGCTGAGAACATCAGAAAAATACCACGCCAGTGCCCAGTCAGCATTTGGGGGTATCAAAAGGCACCACCAGCAAACTAAACTTAACTTCAAACAATAAACCTCCTGTTCTGCCTAGTTTTCTTTCTCCTTCCTTGTGTGTTTCCTAGTGAAAAAGACTGCTTGCTGATACCTCAAAAGCCTAGGGCTGCACACTGCTCATCACCCGGAGACACCAGGGACAGTCAGTGCTGTAATTGTGAGTTGTTGAGTTGTGATCCTTCATAAACAAATTAAAACATCCCTGTTACATTTCAGAAGGTTGCACGTTATAGGTGAATGGAAAAAGAAATATTGTAACGGGCAAACAGCTTTCAAGAATAATTTACTGCAGCTTAGCAAAGAAGAAAGCCTGGTTTACTTCTCCTCTATCCAGTATCAGTAGCATTATAAACTTAAGCATGCTTTAAAAATAAAGGCGTTATTACATTTTACCCCTTCGTTATTAACTTTACCTAGCAACTGTTTAATTAGACTTTTAGCTAGATTTAAATTCAGAACTTGGATCCAAAAGGCATCTATGCGATTATGCTCATGCATAAATTGTAAAGTTAGAGAAAAGCATTAATTAGCTCATCAAAGACACAGTTTTGGTGAAGTACCTGGATCTGGCTGAACAAACACTTGATCCATTTCCTGGTGGAACAGTTACAGGTAGTTACAAGCCTCTTTAGTTTCCATTCTTCCCGACCAAGCTGTGTTAAAGCAGTAGGCAGTGGTAGCTGCAAGCAGCTCACCCCAGATCTAAAGCTGTTGTTTCAGGCTTAGAAACTTCCCATTAAAACCCCCGAGTTACAGGAGCATCGTCTTTCTGTGTGAGGCATCATTAGCGGCCAATACGGCGGCTTCTTTGAGGTGAGCCATGATTTCAGTTCTGCCTCAGCAACTCTTCAGAGGATTCTGCTTCAGTGAGTAGAGGCAGTATCCTAGCAGTGTGTCTGAAATCGTCTTCAAGAAATCATTAACATTCAAAAGGAGTATGGGGGAAATATCACAGGGCATTCCCATACCTTTTCAAAATCAAAGCCATAAATCTACCAGTGCTCTGTCTTCTCTATTGATTGTTGACACTATTCCTCTTTGGGGATGTCAATTAGCACCTTGCAGCAACCAGCCTTCATATTGATTACGGTTTATGACCTTCAGGCCAACTTACTTAATGGGAAGACTTCTAGAGAAGGGCATCAACTTAGCATTTGGGAGATGAAGGAAAGACTCCTTTTCCTAAAGAAAATGAAATTGACCTTTCAGAAAAGCAGCAATTATGGGAGGCAAAGAGGAAAGAACAATTAAAAAACAGAACCATATTTTCACCACCTATTTGTAAATTTGCTAGGGTGTAGGTTGCCGGGTCCAGTGTCTCCTTTGGCCAGCCTGCATAATGGTGACCTTGGCATGCGCCTCACCCCACCCAGGCTGCTTGAGACCACTTGATGAATAAAGATAGATCTTTGTTGGGAGAAAGCTGTTCTAACTCTACAGATTCTAGTTACATGGCACAACACTTAAATTATTTTCCTTGGATGGAATGTCTAAATAAATTTGGAAAATATTTTAGGATAAAATTCATCTTTTAAAAAAACGCTTCTCCGGAAAGAATTCAGCATAATCTTTAAGATGGAACATCCTCGTTTTTTGGCAACTCACCACATTCTTTGTTGAAGTGGAAGCATAGTTAGCGACAACACCCACCCACCAAATGATGGGGTGCATGATATTTAAGGCTGACTTTGTGCCTGTCAGCTATGCTGTCTCTTCTGTTCTGGTGAGAAGCGGGCCATTACCCAGTAGCGCCAGGGGACTGGGACAAAGCTCATTTTCTAAGAGGAAAACTCCCATCCGCTGGCAACAGACCACAATCCTGGATTGGCCTCAGACCCAAAAAATTCAAATGCTAAATGTTAAGACCTGATGTCAATCAAACGCTTGACATTAGAACCTAAACTGACGAGAACATGAAGGTCCTTTCCCTATATGTTTTCTGGATTTTTAACTGAATTCCCTTTCCAATTAGTTTTACTTACTGTATTTTCTCTCTCTCTCTCTCTCTCTCTCTCACACACACACACACACACACAAAACAATGGGACAAATGAAATCTAACAGAGCACTATCATTCAATACTAACTGGTATCCTTTGTGCTTTTCAGCCGACGTGCTGGTAGACGGAGCGCCCTGTCTCAGTAATGCCAACGGAGTGTGGTTCAGAGAACATTCTGACCCCACCTCACTTATATACTTATCATTCCATGTGGTAAGAAAGTACTCTAGTTAGAAATGAGCCTGGGTTCCTGCAGGCTCGCCCTGCCCAAGAGGCCTCCTCAGATATTGTTTTAGCCTATAGACTCATTGAGGTGGAAGGGAACATGAGAGGGCCGTGGCTGTCCTCTAGCCACTCCTCAGGCTGAAACCATCCCAGAGAGATCAGCGCCTGGCCTATTTTTAAAACTCTCCAGAGAAGTAGATTCCATAACGCCCTCTGACAACCTCTGTTTAACTCCTCTGCTACTTACTTAGTCTAAATAGGTTGGCGTATTTCTTTTCATTCTATCCTTGCTGCAAAAAGTCAGTCATTAACTACCTCAAAATTTTGTTAGAATGATCTTCCCCCAAGGAAGTTGGACTAAGTAAACCAAAGAACATTTGATGAAGATCTAATGCTACGAAAGATCTTTCAGCCAAGTGTGGATGCTTCGTTTATGAGAGAATTACAATTGGAACTATTGGGAAAGCCCTTCCTCTACACAGTTGCCTTATGTGAATCATCATGAATTCTGAAACAATGAATAAGGATTTATGAAAAGTCCAGTCCTTTGGACATTTCATAGTAGGTCCTTTTTATTTAGTCTTTAGTAATCTTTATAGCTCTTCTCTGAATTCTTGCCCAAATTTTTGCTTTCTGGTCCAGCTTTCAACAGGGAGCCTAGAATGCTACACAGAGCTGTATAAAGCTCAGACTAACATGGAATTGTGATGAAATAGGACGATTTCACAGGTCATATATGCTAGGCTTCTCTTATCCATTCTGATCCCAGGGTTATTCCTGGGTGTTAATTCAGTCTTTCTTTTTAACCACACAATATCATGAGTCAATATTGTTAGATATCCATTTTAAGAACTTTTCCTACATTCTAATTTCAAGTTTCACCTTTAATGGTCGTTAGGTGATGATTCTTTCCTAAACGTCCTATGCTGCACTTTTCCATGAAGAAATAGACAACAAGTATGGAAAAAGACTTCACGAGCTGTCAAGCTTTATGCCACCGCAGGCTGTGTTATTATTATTATTATCATCATTGTGTTTCTTTCTGGCTCTGCCTAATTCTCAAAATAAAAGTGAATCAATTCTTGGTATAAGATTCAAAATATAAATGATTTTCTTTTCATTTTTTTTCCTTTTTTTTGGGGGGGGGGAAGATTAGCCCTGAGCTAACTACTTCCAATCCTCCTCTTTTTGCTGAGGAAGACTGGCCCTGAGCTAACATCCATGCCCATCTTCCTCTACTTTATACACGGGACTCCTACCACAGCATGGCTTTTGCCAAGTGGTGCCATGTCCACACCCGGGATCCAAACTGGCGAACCCTGGGCCCCCGAGAAGTGGAATGTGCAAACTTAACTGCTGCGCCACCGGACCAGCCCCTCTTTTCATTTTTATCACTAGATTCTTTGTACAAATCTTTACTTCCTTCCTTCATGTATGTTTTTTCTTTCACATATTCAGGAAACATTCACTAAGTTCATTCAAGAGTCAGATATGTTCTATGTTAGGTGTTGCAAAGAATAAAAACACGAGTGCTAGGACCCCACTTCAGTTTGTTCAGGTTGTGCACTGTACAACTCTAGGACGCTCCCTGATAAGGGCCCAGAAGAACTCAACTTCTAGCAACAGTTGCTAAGCTTCTTGACAAACTAGCCCACCTCCACTATTTTCCACTTCCTTACCTCCCCTTCACTGCTCACCCAGCAGACATCTAAATTATGCCCTCCCCTCTCTACAGAACCTGATTTCACAAGGTCATCTATGGCTTCTAATGGTCTCAAGCAAAGAAAAAAAGGCTTTAGCATTTATCTTTCTTGCTCCTTGTGGCAGTGTTGGACATGGCTGACCACTCTCTTCAACGAAGGTCCAGATGAAAGAATATGCAGAGCAAGGGCAACTGGCAGGAACTGGCATCTCAGCCCTTAGGTGCCCTCTCCCTTGGTGCCCTCTTGGTGACTTCTCCCTTCATAGTCTCACTTTTAAAAAGTTTTTTAAAAATCGCTACATCATGTAATATGATTTTTTTTCTTAAAAAATCAAGATTAGCTCTGTTTCTAATATCCCTCTGGTTTGCCCGGTCTAAGTTTATTTATCCACTCGTTATCTTCACAGGTCAGTGAACATTCAAAGCGCAAGGGAGCAGTGGGGAAGGTTTAATAATGGCCAAACCAAGCCCAAAAATTAGGATCTGTATTCAAGCATTATCAAAAGCAAGCAGGTGAAAGTCCAACTGCAAAGCGGCAGCCTCCTGGTTTGATCTTTTCTTGAATGCGTTTCTGCGCACATCACATCTGTGGCATGTTGAATGCTCAATTAGTAGCTGATGAATCTGGAATGGAGAAGAATTCAAAATGAGAATGAGGAACAAACAGTGTTGCAACTCAGTGGCAATGTATTTGAAAGAAGAACACTGACAGGATTTAATACTTGTGAGGATTCCGATTACCCTACAAAATTAATAAATTTGTTCGTGCCCTCCTTGATAAGTCGAAAATAATAAAGCACAGAGGAAGGAAATGCATCATGCTCGTGAAAAAGCTGATGTCCAACCCTAAGAAGGGGCAACTGCACGAAATATGCCACAATAGTTCTATTGAAAGACAATATTTGCAAAATTTTAGTTATTAATTCTAATTACAATATGAAAGTGTAAGAACATCACTATGGGTTATTCACTGTTCAAAGGAAGTTCATACTGAGGAGTTAACAGCCTGCTGAGTAAATTTATTCTTTTAAAATGACTTGTACAATAATAGCAATTTTCCTAACGACTGTGAACTAATGCCTTTAAAATGTCATATAAAGTGCCAATTAGAGTTTTATACAAACCATGCCTCTAAATGTTTATGCAGTCATTTTGGCATTGTTCTTTCTTTCTGCTCAACAGCGGCATTTTAGAAGGAAACTACTGCATGGACGGTTTGAAGATTGAGCGGCTTAGAACATTTAGATGATTTAGAAAATGAAATAGAATGTACCTGAGAATTACTGACCCATTAGCCTGATTTTTATACCTGACAAAATTCTGGAACTAAACATCTTGCCACTGAAAAGTTAATTTGAAAACACCCAGAGGGAAAAAAAAATCACACATAGCAGTTAAAAAATGCTCATTAAAAAAATTATGAAAAACCAATCCCAACTTCTGCTATTTAAACTTGTAGACATGGTGGAGAGGAGGCTGAGGAAATGGTAATAAACTGAAGTTATGACATATGGTCATTGAATGCAAGTTTCAGCTGCCTCAATGCTGCATCTTATAGATGATGTAATCACTGCTTAAAAAACATTTAACTTCACAAATATTTCAATAGGACCAATCAAAAGTTCCAGTCATAGAGTGTATCATTTAAAAAGGTAGATATTAAGGGTACATCTTTCTCTTCCAATTCTATGTTCCAAACTTTGGTAGGCCTACCATCTATAATTTTGTCTATAAATAATATATATTATATCTTTATATATAGTAAGTATGCAGACATTATAAATCATCTGTATTTCTGTTATATATAATGTTAAATTGCCTCACGAGCTTGTTAAGCTTGCAGATTTAGGGGGCCCAGGCCCAGACTATTTAATTCAGTAAGGCACAGAATCCGTATTTTGAATCAGAAACCTATATGGTCAATGATGTAGAGCATATGCAGTCCACACTTGGAAAATGATATAGTTAAATGGATTTCTTTTCCTCCCCTTGATTGTTTGGCCATATTAGGCATTTTAACTCTGTAAGAGAAGAGCTTTAAGCTTAAAATTTGAGGTATCACAAACCTCTTTGAAAAACTGTTTAAATACATAGACTGATCATTAGAAAAAGGCATATGTCCTGCATTGAGAATGCCTGAAATTCCCATTTAAAATACACACGTCTTCTCTTCCTCCCTTCCTTTCTGCCTCCCCTCGGACCTCCCATTAAAGTGGCAGTAGACAATGGCCAGATTAGAGCCCATAGTGATAAAGACAACAGTGTGGAACAAGAGGCAGAGGGAAGCTTGGTCTATTTCTGGGAGAGGGAAAGTGGCTGGAGGAGAGCTGAACAATGAAGCAGAGCTTAGTAAACATGCAGAGGGGGCTACAGCTGCAGAGGGGTGATGGCCTGGCAGGGAAGACAAAAGTCAGGAATGAGAAGTGGGGCTAAAAATAGGAAGAAGTGGAGGCCTGGGGACAAATGAGTGACCCCACTGTCTCCTGGAGATTGTAGAAGGAACTACAGGGCTGGGAATCCCAACGTAAATATTGGGAGAAGTGGTGGTGAAGATTGAGCTAAATCATCACTTATGATAGCAAGAAGAGAAAAGAGAATATCAGCCTCAATAAAATAGGCAAGAGTGATGTCAATCTATTAATAAGAAAATAAAAAGAGAACTAAAAAAATCAATGTTAAAATTTTGTTCTCCCTGGGGTTAGACTCAAGAGCTGAGGGCAGCGCACAGGGTGACACTTCATTATAAGCACTTCCATGCAGTTTGATTGTTTAACCATGTTTAAGTATGTGCAAGCTCACATTGCAAAATTTGTCAGTGTCGTACGGACAAACCATTAAAAAATAAATAAAAACCTTGCCTGAAACCCAGGCAATGAGTCTCTTTTGATGGATTCCTATATGCCTGCAGCAAATGAGTGGATAATCCTCTGAGGACAAGGGCTTCCTCAAACACCCAGAATCTCCTCTCAGGGGCTGTGGTCTATTCGGCACGTAAGTAAAGCTAATTCTTCTTGGTTCTCCTCACACATCTTGTGTGCACTTAAAAATGTGATTTCTTGTAACCACATACAGTGCAATAAAATCTAAACTATTGCCCTGGTTTTCCTGTATTATGCAGACATCATCTGTTTTTATATGTGTTATGTATTTATTCATTTATATAGCTAACTTCTATTTAATTATTTATTTGCTCATTTATTTATGTGTATGCATTTATACACCATTAAATATCAGAAATGTTTGAAGAAAGCTATAAAGGAGATTATAATGACATATTCAATGAATTTTCCCATTGCTGATCTAAAAAAGGCTGGATTTAATATTTTCAAATTTTGAAGAATAAAATCTTTTTAGAATGGTTGTTTGGCTGAAGCACAAGTTACCATATAAAATCTAAAAAGACCTATGTATTTTATAAACTTTATTTTGCAGCAATGGCACATAAACAAATGCAATAGTATATAGTACTTCAGTCTGTTCAGTATATATTACTAACACAAAGGTGAAAATGCTGAATGGTAAATTAATAGGGACTGAATACAATTCAGGAAAAATTTTCAAAGAGCTTATGAAAAGGCAACTCTTCATTTGAAATGCTCAAGAATAGCACCTTTAAAATAGCTGAGACAGAGCAGATATTAGCAACTCTCACTTCCATTTGCTTTCGACCTCATGAGAATGCCCTTCAGCATTGCTGTCAGGAGGGGCCCTTGCTTTTGTTCTCAACATTTTTCTTAATTCAAAAATGGTTGTGGGGTCAATTGAGAAAAATGAACCTTTAGTGTTGCCAATAGTCCTGCAACTGATGTTGCGTATCATGAATATGGTTGGGGGTTTGGGTCAAATGACAGTACCATATTCAGTGGACTATAGATTACTAATGTGTAAACCAAGAAAAGCTGTATTTGCAAATGGGAAAAGGATGAAGAAAAATCTCTCCATTGTTCCCTGCATGTGCCCACATTCCTGGGCCAAGTCAGGATGGCAGAATGGGCCATACATCATTAACAGTCATCCCTTCCCTGCTTCTGCCTTCAAAAATTAGCCTCCATGATCTGCAATGGGCTCTCACTGGCTCTTGGGGCTCTGTCTTGATTTCCCTCTATGGGAGTCCACACCTTGTTTGTCAACCTGATTATAATTCCTTGCATTTTTTTTCAAAACCTTTCTCATTCTGTAATCCCCTCCCTCCAAAACCACAATTTTCCTACGTCATTTGTTTATCTAAAATAATAAATTACCTTTGTCCCTTCAAGTATTGTCCATTTCAAGGCTAAGGGGCTCAGGAAGCTACATATGACAGAGAAGAATAACTTATTTTTTCAACTCCACTCAACAACTATATTATATCTTTTTATATCTCCTTAATATCTAATACCACAAAAGCAGTAGTAAGGTAATAATGATGATGATGATGATAATTAGGATAACAACACATTCATAATAACAAAACTCAGCAGCCTTGTATCTTTGGTCTCCTTAGACTTTGACCTCTTACAATAGCAAAAAGTAGACCCTTTTACATAATTTTATCCAGTGAAAGTAGTGTGTGCGTGTGTATGTGTGTGTGAGTGAATTTGTTCTGACTTTCTGATTAGGCTGTGAGATACTTGAGAATAAAAGAGGCTGGGTGTCCTATTAATTCCTTTTTTGCTTGACTGGCTATGATATTAGGAGAGGTAAAAAATTTACCCATAGACTTCACTCTCTGTTACAAATTGTCCTAAGTAAACACTGTAGTCATATTTTTTCCTAGTCATTTGCTCTTGCCGTATCATTGTCGTATTTTGCCTGTCATATTAAAATAAGTCTAACCGGGCATAGCCATTAATTACTACCTTCCAACCAGTAATCTTCATTTCTGTCAGTCAGGATAGGCTAGATAATGCTGTGATTAAAAAACAACAACAAATTTTCTGTGGGAGAAAATAACAAAAATCTATTTCTTGTACATGTTCATTAAGGGCCATTTGGGAACTCTGCCCCAATGTCATCATTATCCTCATTCCAAGACCCAGACAGAGGGCCCAGCCTCTACCAAGTAAAGAGGTAGAAGGAAAAGAAAGCATGGCAAAGTATGTGCTGGCTCTTAAGGCCTCTACCAGTTGGCTTGAATTGCACGGGACAAAGCAAATCTCATGGCCACATCTGAATTTAATAGGCTGAGAAATATAACCTTCCCTAGGAAGGAACAGGAGACACTGTCAAACAGTGACACAGTCTACCACTACATTTAGCTAGAGTTTTACCTTTTATCCAGTGACTCCCTATAGATTATACCTCCAGGATAATTTTTCTTTGGCATACACTGTCCCCTATCTTAGCATCCTTGGGCTTCATCCTACACCAACATTGTCCCCCATCCAGTCCTTGGTCCATTTCCACCTGATCTTGGTTGATCTGCTTAAACCTCCTTGCCTCCTCATCTTCCCCTTGTTTCTAGTCTCGTCTTGGATTTCGATGCCTGGGTTCACTTGGTTTCTTTAGCCTCGGATCTATTGAAGCCTGTTTTGGATTGTATCTTGTCTCCTTTCTAGTTCAGCACAATAGGACAGTTTGTTTAGCATGTTGCCCTTCCAAAGTAGTTTCAGAACTCTTTGGATCTTTCATAATGGCAAAGTCACAGTCTGACATTTCCAGATCCGCTCCCACACCCTGGCTCCAACCTTAATGGGTCAGGTATCACACTCCGTACCTCACAAGGGCCATACCATCCCAGGATACATAATATTTTATTCCAGTTTTATAGCTATGTAGACAAAGTTTGGGGAGGCGAAGTGACTTGCTCAGGAACACGAGAATCACATTTAAAATATCCATCTCTCCCTCTTCCATAGGGCCTAAGATAAATAGACACAGTAGTGTCTCAAAATAACTCAAAGTTTGATAGGGGCCTCTGGAAAAACAATGACATTAATTTCTTAGTGGGCATGGAAGGTGGATCCGAACACTGTAAGAGACTGCATCAAGTCTGGAGTTTGATCATTGCCCCTGCGGTCTGCAGAAATATCTTGTTCCCGTAGACGGAGAGAAAGAGCATGGCCTGGGTGAGTCTGAGAGGTGGATGGGAGGCAGTGAGCTGGACATTCACAGTAAGGCAGCTAACCTTGGGTTTCTTGGTTTCATAGGTTTGTTTCTTGGTTTCGTGGGTTTGAGATCCTTAGAGAAAAGTTATCTAAGTGCCCCTTTTTCATAATTCTGACCTACTGGCAATGTTTCAAAAATAACTTTTTTGTTAATCAGAGATTATTTTATTTGTCTTCCTTGTTCTCCTGTGCAATCTTTTATTGTTTCACTGTTTTTTTCTAATTGGATGGTGCCACAGAAATCCTTCTTATAAGCACCCTGACCTTGGCCAACCCTTCTCCTAGATGCATGTAGAATCAGAATTTCAAAAGAGCAGCAACATTTCGAAAAAAGTAGAAGTTAATTTAGACTACTGCAGACTCTACAAGGCGTAAACATTGTTTAGTGGTTTTCCTTCTTCACTGTCCTCTGAAGAGAACATAAGCCTGACGCCTTCCTGAGAGCAGAGACAAAAAGCTCCTCAGAGAACCCAAAAAACAAAAAAAAAGATTCTTGATAGGGACTGTGCGGATTTCGCCTTCACCATTCACCTTCCTGTGTGGATTTAAGAGTTTTCAAGTTAACATGGGTCTTGAAGTGGCCACTGTGTGGCAAGACCACTAACCCAACTAGTAGGCGGCTGAGTTCCCTTGGTCCTTTGTTATCTGCCCCCACCTCTTACATTGAGACAGTTGAATTTGCTCTTGAGTTAAAATATTGCATTATAGGTAGCTCCAAATTGAGCATAGCACTGGGTCAGTGGTTGACTGGGGGAATAAATTGTCTAATTTATAAGTCCACAAAAATTATTACAACTTGATTTAAAGAAGAAATTTCCATCAATATTTTTCATGTTCATGCTGTATGTTATAAAATCATTTCTCAAAACTGTACTCTAATTAGCTTGGAACCAAAAGAGAACTCCACGCTCCATGTCAGTGATGTTTTACTGTATGATGTATCAATAAATAAGGCAATCAATGTTTTACTGAGCTCCTTCATTTCAGGGAGAACAATTTTGAGTCTCAGGCTCATACTATAACTAGAATGCAAACAAGCTGCAGTTTGGAGGAAATCTTATACAATTTGGGACATAATTCATTCAGAGCAGTATAATCTACTACTAAGAAAATCTAGTAGATTTATCTACTAAGAACAGAGCATTGAGAGTTATCTGAAGACTCCTGGGCCCTCTTGATTGTGAATTGTGGGAGGCAAAGTATTGCAAGGACCCCAGAGATTTGCATTCTTTCAATGGTTGTGGGACAAATTTATCCTAAGCAAGCTAGCTCTTGGGTCCCACTTTCCCCAGCTATTAAGTCAAGGAGGTTATAACTAGACCCCAAATTCTATGATTCTACATCTATCATATGTTCACAAGAAGAAAATCACCACCTTCTTCCCATGCTTTGATGAGCTTACCTGGAGGATGAGAGAGATTTCTCGAGTTTTCTTGGAAGTTTTTCAGAAAAATATTTTGCAATAGTGCCTTATAGACTGCTTCTCTCAAAAACAGAAGGAATAGGGTAACTCTGCATTATTGTTTGCCTCAAGTTTTTGCCCACAGAGTCAGAAGTTGGCTGTTGAAATCTGAGGAAGGAAGGCTTTGAAGCATGTTGAGAAATGGTGAGGCATCTTTTCCTCTTGCAGGAGCTTCTCCCCAGGTGTAGCATATGTGCCTGGCACTCTCAGGCTGGCAGAAGAGTGAATCAGGCCTGTTGCGGATGAAGCACAATAACAACTTCCATACACATCCTACCTTTAAAATGGAAAATATCTAATATCCAGAAGTATTTTCTACAATCCATTTGAGTATTAAAATAATTCAATGTTGCCTGCAAGCCAATCACAGGGAATTATGCTGTGATTCTAAAATACATGAGCTTTCTTCTTACTGATAAATGATGGAAAAGAAAAATTCAATTTTACAAGCATGTTTTCATAAATACAAAGCAAATTAATTCAAATCCATCATGACTTGAGTAATTGGTTCAATTCAAATTTAGTGGCTGGTAATAGCACTGGCTATGTTCCCTTCAAAGGTTACTGTTTATAAAATGGAAATAAATTTGATGGATTTCAAGCAGAAGCATATTTTGTGAAACCTAAACAATCATTTCAGAGAGTAATTAGAAATCATGGGGCTTTCGTTAGTACTTCCAATGGAAAGTTTCCTGTAACACTTTACTAGGTGAATTTTTGTCATTAGGATTTCCCTATAAAACAATTGACTAAGTACTTATATTCAGACGTCTTTACTATGTTGGAATCTAGTCATATTCAACCATAGCACAATTTCAAAGCTATTTCTTTTGTTAGTAATTGTCATTTGAGTTGGCTTCTCCAGTTCACTCACTCATCTCTTAATCCAGAAGCCACTTATCCACTGTAGTCCATTCCTCAATCGGCTTGACCCTGTCCCAAAATGAGCCTCCATGGAATACACAATCAGCAAAACCTTAATATAAATAATTCATAGACAAAATTTCACCTAAAAATTAAGCTAATATATCATAAACATAGAAAAAAATGAGATCTAATGGAAGGCCAGGAGTTCATAGTTACCATCAACATAAGACGTAAAGCAATTCAAATAATTGCATTGTTCTGTCTCAACTTCTCTGTGCCTGTATTCTTGCATATGTAAAATAGGGATGATAAATAAATGACAAGTAATAGGATATATTGGAGTATATGAAGAAGCCATTTGGTGTAAAACTAATTTGGCCTGACCTTGTTTTCCCAAAAAGGACTGACATGACCATTGAACATGTTTTGTATATCTGCTTTAAGTATTTACTATGTGTCAAAGACAAGAACATCGCCCTTAAAGAAAAAGATGTAACTTCCCCCACATTGGCATTTTCTTAAGGATAAGCATTTCTCCCTAGGCGAGAAATTGATTACCGGCCTATTGTGGTCACACTGTGACCACTCAGCTTGAGACTGAGACCACAGACCTGCTACCTGCTCTGTTCATCAATTGCTATGTGAAATACTGTGCCAGCAAAGCAACCTCATGACTATCGTAAAAGGGACATTCCAATCGCATGTGATACATGTTCTTTGATGGCATATAACCACTCTGTATACCGCCACTTCTTTGGAGTGCTCCACTCCTTTGTGAAAGGACTCTCCTGGGCTATATGGTCCTCAGACCCGGCTCATAATAAAAATCACCCCAATTTTGATTTATAGATTGGTTATGGATTATTTGCGCCGAAAGGGATAATCATAGTACTTACCTATCTCCTAGGGCTGCTGTAAGGATTAAGTGAATCATATTTATATAAAAAAGCTTAAAATAGTTCCTGGCAAATGGATGTATATACTATTATATAAGCATACACTAGTATATAACCATAAATACTACTTTTCTTTTTCTTCTGATTTCACAAATGATAATAGCACATCTTCCCATGATAAAGTACATTCTAATTTTTCATTTCAGCACAAATCCAGCAAATTCAAATGCAAGTGTAATTATAAAATCTATGCCTATGCTCAAACTGGAATGGAACGCTAAAGAAATATTGAGCTCTATTCTGGATCACTAACGTAAATGTTATAGTTGTTTTTTATTGAATTTTCACTATGTGCCAAACACCTCTAAGACACTTCACATGTAATAATTTATTCCATCCTCACAAATTAGGTATTCTTATCCTAATTTTGCTGCTGAATCACAGACTGGTTACATGATTTGCCCAACACCACAAAGGTAGAGAGTGATAAATGAGGGATTCAGGTGGAGGCAGCTACTCTACAGACTACTCAATTAACCTCTATACTATTTCTTGATATGGATGGAAAATTCCTCATTTCAATTCCTGAGTTAACAGCTACTACTGTGAAGTGATGGGCAAGTCAGTATTAAACTATTGCCATCTGTAACCCACCAGACTTGCCCAAGTTTAGATTCTTTACAAGGGGCACAATTTTGTTTAATGAATAAACTGTTACATAATATATGTCCGATCTCCCTAATTATACTTTAACTTCCATGAGGAGCCTTATAACCACCCAAAAGTCCAGTATAGATTAGGGCATGTAGAAGGCCCTCCATAGACATTTGGACTTACATGATACCTTTCCGTCTGATTGTAAGCATCACAGAATTCAGTTTGAATGAGGTGATTTTTCCACTTCTGATTTAGGAGTGGTTTTCCCTGCCAGTACTTCCTCCCTATGCCATACAATTGGTCAAATCTGCACTGAGTTAACCAGAGGGCCCCACTAGGATGGCTGTGTGTTCATTCTTCTGAGAGCCATCTTCCTCCATTCTGCTTTTAAAAGAAAGTTATCACTCAGTCCTTGATGTAAATATGGGACTCTCCAGACAATGCTGGCTTAAGAGCTGACGTTGTCAGATGAAGGGGTTCAAGACCATTCAAGGAGCCCTGGCTTGGGTAACACAGATCAGTTATATCATGCGTCTCAGGGCAATTTCCCTGCAGGAATACAGTGCTGCTAAATTAATATATTTAAACTATATCCCACAGAGACAGCTACATCTAGACATGTAGTTTGCATTATATTCTACAACAGGTAGGTAGCAGTGGTGTAACAGAAGGAGCCCAAGATTTCCACTCAGTGGTACAAATTTTAATTCTGCTGCTTCTCAAACTCTATAAATTTGAGCAATTCACTAATCTTTCTGAGCTGCAGTTTTCTCAGATGTAAAATGAGGATAGGTGTGCTGACCCTCCCCATATGCTATACATGAGTATGTTCTTGCTTTTTATTTAATTCCAGGGAATACTTTAAGAGCTGAGTATGCCTTTTAAAAGACATGTTGTGTAAAGAGATAATCAAGAATCAGGATCATCATTCTTGAAAGCTAGTTCTTTCTTCCCTCTCTCCTCAATTTTTCCCTTTCTTTGAGACATTAACCAGTAGCCAGGACTCTCAGAAACTTTAGAGGGGTGGAGCATTGAAAATTCCCCTCAAAGAACCGGTACCCAGCTAAATGATGATCAGGACCTATTAAATGAAAACAACATGCGATGGGATTAAGCATTATAAACCTCCTCAACCTCAAAGATAGGGCATGGTTTAACCTAAATGCCTAAGCAGGTAGAAGGAAGAGACTGAGAATTTACAAGTCAGCTATGTGGAGGAATCTTGGAGAAACATTTCCTTTCTCTCCACATTCTGTCATGTGTGAAACCCTAGGCCCCAACTTTTCCTGGGCTGCAGAACTGCCAAGGCCCTTCTAGGGACAGTGGAAAATTCTTCTCCAATTCTGTTAGCAATGCACATTTATTTATTGAAATTTAGGAGAAGATTTCATCCATGAAGCATTTTTTCCTCTTCTGTGGATCCAGTTTTGTTTTTAAGCCTCATTCACAGTAGGAAGAGCCATTTCCTTCTGACTCACGGTAATTGTGGAGTCCCCTCAGCTTGCTTCAGTTGTGATGCTTAGATACTACTGATGGAAAAAAACTCCCCAAATATGAGTTGTCTTCAAAATGTTCAGCACTAATAATTGATTGTGGAAAATGTAACTACCCCAAGCAGTTGCTCACGTCTCCCTCAGGGCAGCACTTTCCTTCTGTCTGCGTTTTAGAACTTACTATTTTATATTCTAATTCAGGATCAGCAAACTTCCCTTTAAGGGCCAGGTAGAAGTAAATATTCTCAGTTTTGCAGGCCAGGTGGTCTTGTTATCTACTACTTAACTCTGCTGCAGCATGAAAGCAGACATAGATAATGCATAAATAAGCGAAGATGCCTGTATTCCTACTGAGCTTTATTTATGGACACTGAAACTTGAATTTCATGTAATTTTCATGTGTCATGAAATATTATTTTTCATTTGATTTTCCCCCCAATCATTTAAAAATGTAAAACCATCCACATCTTATAGGCCATACAAAAACAGGTGGTTGGCTAAATATGACTCACAGGCCACAGGTCCCCTACCCCTGTTTTAATTCATCTATAAACCCTTTGAGAGCAACGACCATATTTTCCTCATCTAAATGAATAATTATAGATGCTTCTAACACCAGCAATGAATATCAATGCTGAAGATCACAGGAATTTGCAAATCAGTACAAGGAAGGAAGAATGGGAAAATAAATAACTGAAATGTCACATCCTTAAGAGTTACTGAAATTGGAGTGTACTATCTGTGGAAACATTTCTTGATAAGCTATTTGGAAACATTGCCTTTATTTTTTACTTTTAGAATTCGGGTCACAGTTGAACATGGATTGCTCAGCAGTGCTTCAAGAGGCTGCTGAGGCTTTGCTGTGATTAGCATCAGGACTGAGAAGATGGGATATGAGCCATGACTGTTAATGGAAGTAACGGCTTTGACCCGTTATCATCCTGCCTGGCAGACAGAGAAAACAAATCCAAATAGAAAGAAAGAGATCCCAAGCTTGTTCATGTGTTTTCTTGCTAGCTTTTGTGTTGAAGATCATTTTCAGAATAATTCAAATAAGGCTACATCTTTCTGAACTCAGGAAAAGCCTCGAGACGAAGAGATTTATTCAGAGTTGCATGGGGCTCATGGGTTTTAATTGGGCATCTTTAACCACACTGAACTCTGCTGATAACTTGTGGTGTGAATTTATCTGGTGCCTGGGGAAGAAATGGGCTCGGTGCCAGTTCAGAAAGTTTCCTATTTATTACTGTCCTGATCACCATGGACACATTCTTTCCAAATAAATAGCAAGCTCCCTGGGAGAGCTAATGTACGCATAAGAATAAGTCATTTTACTTTCAGATCTACATACTTTAAAAAAATTACACTACTGCAGCGAGAAATTATTAATACAACTGAATGCCTATCTACAAGTCTCAGGGTCTCAAAACTTGGGCAATGCCAAAGAGATAGAAACTCTAGACTATTTTCACTCCAGTTGGAAAAATCTTAGCATTATCATGTTGGAATAAACTTTGGATGTCGTGTAGCGCTCCTCAATATTTATCAGGACTATGCTTAGGTCATTCACACAGAAGAAAACCCCAAATATCCTCCATATACGCTAGATCTCCTGTCCCAATATTTATGGTCCTCCCACATCAGATATTATCCGTGTGTCTAATTTGCATCCTGGGAAACAGTTCACCAGCTAGTTCCATTTTTCTGGAAACTAACTGCTGATTATGCCAGTCCACAGTACCAACAGCCGAGGAAAGAACTTTGAAAATTTTGATGATTTATAAAAATTGTGTAAGGTTTTCTTCTCCTTGTGCATTGGTGATTAACAAAAGCATGGGGAAGTGTGCTATAGGAAAGGCAAGATATGAAGATGACTCGTAAAAAGCCAATCAAAAAGCTTAGCCCTGGGACACCTTTCTAGTCTAGAAACCGAATTGAAGTAAAAAATAAATTTAGTATGTTTGATGTCATTCAGGAGCAATCAGTTTTGTGCCTGTAGCTTTTTGTTTGGCACAATATAAGCTCATTTTCCACCATCTCACAACGTGAGCTCTTCTTTCACCTTTTTTAAACCAAGCACTTCTATCTCCTGTCTTCAAACAAACAGCTCCTCCAACAGCACGCATACCCTAAAGCCTTGTCCACTACCTCTGAAAAACTGTCGGGGTCTCTCCCCAAATCTACCTGCTCTAAATATGTATTCATGATTCCTAGTTTACTTACTAGAGTTAAGTAGATGTCTACTAGAGTAGAGAGACTATATCCCTTTTAATGACATAACATGAATACTTATTTAATCAATGGAACTGTTAAATGCTTACGATGTCTATCCATATGAAAGTTTTATGTCTTAGATTGAAATTTAAGGTAGTGCAGAGACTGACGTTAATGTATTTTGTGTCCCAGAGTTGTCCCTAGACATTGTCTTCAGGGCTGACATTTTGTATTGCCAGTTCCTGTGCTGACTTCCAGAGGAGCCTTCTATATTTCCCTACATCGAAGCTCACCAACTCTATTCTCCATCAGGACTCTGCTCTCAGCTAGCTGTCAGTTAAGATGGAGCTGTGATAAGTACAATGATGTTAATGGATATTAATGACTTACATATATCACTTTCTCTGGAATATAGCACTTTAATCAGGATTATATTGAAAAGAATCAGAATGTCAGGACTGAATCTATGTCAGAGCTGAAATTGCAGGCCAAAGAGGAGATATTTTTCAACCTGAGAGCTTTCTCAAGGCTCTCATATATAAGGAGATAAGTACCTCACTTCCCACCAAAGCTAGCCTAAATAGTCCAGCCCAGAGAAGTACTTAATACACAATCTTGATAGAAATGACTATACACATAGATTGTAAAGGAAGAGTATTCATGGAAAATAGTATACATGGCAAAATTTTTAAGATTAGAATTGTAAAAAGCCTCTTAACATAGTTATAAATACTAGGAAATCTCTATAATGAATTTATTTAAATAATACTATGTTTGAACTTTAGCATATTGGACAAATGCTTGAACTATACATGGACTTATGAGCATAATTAGTCAATTCATGAATTTCAACCAATTTATACTTCTACTATCAAAACTTAATTTTAAAAATTTTTCTTGTATAAGTGGCTCAACGTTAATTAGGCCATTAGGTGCAATGCGAAAGGGAAAAGTGTTTCGTTTCAGGTAGCTCATATTTCAACCAGGCTTAGCTAATATGTTTCTGCATGTGGTCTCTAATAAAGGCAGAAGCAAATGTTTCTTAAATATGTGCTACGACTAAAGACAAAACAGTGGACAATGACCATATCAGGGAAAAGTAGTCAACAAATTCACAAGTCAGTGTTCAACGTATATTCCTGTGATTAAAAAGGCAAATAATTTTCAGGTTAAGCAAAACCATTTGCCTTTATTACAGTATAAATATTTAGAGTATTAATTGAACTTGAGTACTGCTATTAAATTCCTATCAACATTCAAAATTTTAGTGAAGGCAGAATATTTTGCATTAAATAAACAAATGATTAGCAGTGAGAGTAGACATTTAAATGGATCCTAAGCCATAAATGTGTTTAGTTTTTCCCTAGATGAAAGTAAAAACAAGAATTCCTTTTTTTGGCCATTGCATAAACACATATTTATGTAGATCTAAGCTTTAAGGAAGGATTTAGAAATGACTTTAGAAAAAGTGACAACATTGCCATAAACACATTATATAAATATATATCCAAAATATTCAAAGGGCATGGTTCCTCACATTTTTAATTATATTCACTGACTTTCTGATAGAGAAACTGTTTCTACTGAAATTCACTGTTTATTGCTTACAATGTCTCATTTATTTTCACAGATTCATTTAGAAGGCAATTATTTTAGTAATCATTTTACAGATGAAGGTACTAAAACTGGAAGGGCATCTAAGTCTCTCTCTCCAGGTAAGGAGGCCAAATGATTTGCAGAGCAAAGAAGAAAATCGGAGCCTTCTGCATGATGACGCAATGTTGAAATCTGCCAAGAAACATTACTCTGTGCCTAGTCCTTAAGATACTTGTATCCGTTCAGGCCTGTTTACTATTAGTGGATGCACGTGAGGATCAACAATACGCACATGGAGGTCTAAGAGGAAACAAGAGTCCACGCTTTACCACGGCCACCTTCAGTTCCAGATCCCTTACAGACCATGGGGGCAGCAGGCCTGGTGGGCCAGAGATCAGAACTAACAATTGGCTATGGCCCCCAGATCCCTTCCAGGTCCCTGGGATACAGAAAATGACAGGATACGGGCATCCTTTATTCAGGCTTAGCTCACATTTTCCTGGAGTAAAGGGACCCAGGTTCTTTCACAGATTTCATTTCAAGTAATTCTCACAGAAGCCCTGCCAGCCAGTTTGCGCCATCACTCTAAATGTACCAACGAAGTTGGAGTGATTAGGGACACCATTAAACTCCAAAATCCACACTCTTTTAGCAATGACAAACAAACCTTTAGACTTCTGAGAGAGGAACAGAAAAAGGCCCTTTTACATAGAGTACTAATGATTCATATTTTCAGGCTAGGAAGGAAAAATTGACATTTCAAAAAAGATTATGTTATTTCTGAAGGGTTTAGATTCCAACAGGAAGACAAAGGGAAATTCTCTGTCACCCCAAGGTATCCATGCAGGCTTAACTCTCTCCATGATTTTGATCTTTAAGATGTCCCTTAAGGCAGGATAATGTTGATATGTTCCCTTTCTCTTTCTTTGTGTGAAATCTAGCAAGGAAACCTCAAAGCTTGAGGTGGTGGAGTGTGGGATAGAGTATGTCACCTCTTAACATCAGGCATGCTGAACTGAGTTTAGAAGATGAGGCTATAGCTCCTCAGGGAATTTTCCACTGCAGCCAACTGGTTGCACACTTGCAATGTGGTGGTGTTATTCAGGGTCTCGCTGCCCTCTTTTCTCTTTGTCTCCGTTGGCACACACACACTAGAGTATAGAAAACCACAAGACACACTCATGTTTGAGCCAGGTCCCTAATCCTCAGAGGACACCAAAGGCCTGAGGAGAGGGAGTGCTGAAAGGGGCAATGGAGGGGTCGGGGAGGCGATGTCACATTCATCACAGCTTCCACCAGAAACACTTCTGGTGTGAGTGGGTGCAATTGTTCAAGTGCGAATGAGAAGTGGGGATACTATAACACTTCATTTATGGATTTCACAGCACTGCATTGGGGAAGTGAAAGGGTTACTCACAGGAGTCTCACAAAAATTTTCTTCTAAACTAACTGTATTTCAAGAACGTATTTCACCTGAATATGTTGAATAATGGTGAAAATGTTAAAACAGATAGCATTGACTGCTTTGTGTGAGTATAGGATATACATACACAAATATAATCTCATAAAATTTCAAACAGATATAGATACAAATAAAAATACAAGTTCAGATAATAGAAATATAGTACGTATATCAATATGTAAATTTATATGTATAAAATATACATGTATGTATATAGCCTGATAAATCAAATCATCTTATGTTAAAATTGATGGGCACATCAGCCTCCCTCAAAAATCTCTTCCTCTCCAATACTAACCTGGAACTTCCCAACTAAAGGGCAATCAGGAACTTGAAATCTCCCTAACCACCTTACATAGTCTGGTATTTTTAAGTTAAATTCACAATTTGTATTCCAAAACACCGCATTTCATCAAGTCATCCTTTAAATCCAATCCAAAGTGGCAGTACTGACAGAGTCACACATTAAGCAGGGACACCTGCTCCCTGAGTATACACACACAGACGCACACACACACACTCAACTTAGTGAGACACTCAAGTGCCTTTCCACATTGGGGGTGAGAACACCTGCCCCTCTCAGTCCTACCAGTGAACACTGCTCAACCCTGGGGGACGGCAAAGAAGAAGGAGGTGGAGGAAGCCCTGACTGAGTATTTACCCGAGAGACTGAGAATGAATCTACAAGTAACACAGATTACCTGGAAGTACCCAGATAAAAAGCTCTCTACTATTAGGCAGAACAAGAAACAGAAGCCATTCTATTCCAAGTTCAGAACTGAAAAGTAAAGAAAGTTGCATTCATTTTGCACAGGTTTATGACTCAGGTTTATGACTATAAGTTACATGACCAACTGTGTGATTTTTAATTTCATTCACAATATAAGATTCAAAGCCAATATTCAGAAACTCTGGAAATACCAAATGGTACTCAAAATGCTGAGTTGTACATATAGTAAGAGTTTTACTGGGTAAATGCAAGGCAGACTGCATTAAAAACTCTTATGCCTTTAGGGGCTGGCCCAGTGGCCAAGCGGTTGAGTTCACGCGCTCCGCTGCAGGCGGCCCAGTGTTTCACTGGTTCGAATCCTGGGCGCGGACATGGCACTGCTCATCAAACCACACTGAGGCAGTGTCCCACATGCCACAACTAGAAGGACTCACAACGAAGAATATACAACTATGTACCGGGGGGCTTTGGGGAGAAAAAGGAAAAAAATTAAAAAAATCTTAAAAAAAAACTCTTATGCCTTTAAAACAAAACGTCAGTATATATCTTAATTCATATGCTTGTAAAAGTTACTCTCTGATAGTATCACAATGGTCTTGTCCTCATTTTTTATTTTCAAGTACATAAAAGGATTAGAGGATATGTTTTCTAGACAAACCAAACAGATGATGCAGAATCATTCGTGACAAACGATATTTTCTTGAGGATAAACCACAAAAGATATCAGCTAAGAAATACATCTTTTAAATCTGATGTTAGAATTTGGGACATAAAACATAAACACAGGAATTACTTTGTCATAGCGGAAAGCGCAAGTCCTCTACATAAGCAATTAATTCAGATAAAATGAAACAAATATTTATGATCTCCCAGTCACTTAAAAATAAACTCAAAATGATTTTTCCTGTAATAAAACAAAAATTAATTTTGAACTTCATTAGTAACTTTTATAAACAGAAGTCAAGAAAATCATTTTCATTTCAATAATTCCTATTAGTTATCATGTCATCTGTCAAATCTCAATACAAAAATTCAGGAGGGAAGACTTTAATAAATTGAATAGATCAACTTTGACAGCAATGTTCAAGTTGTCTGAGGGACAGCATGGATCAAGATCAACTAAGAAGAGAACATAGCCGCCAGCATAGGTGCGGAGGCATGTTCCACTTACTGAGAGTCATTGTCACTGGTGGGGCCATGACATGTCCTCCTAATGTGCTGAGGCAGAAAGAAGAAACAATTTCTCATCTGTGAGATTCTCAAAGACTAATAGTCTTTGAGACTAGATTCTCTGAGAATCTTTGAGAATTCTTTGAGTCTTCGAGAATAAGATTACCAATTCCCTAATACTAGTATCATTCTAAATACTTATTCTATACAACTGACCATAAACTGAGTAGTAGTAATTTATACAAAACAAAATATACTAAAACAATCCAATAACTGCATATTTCTTTTATGAAATCACTAAAATTCTAAATTCTTAAGTTTTATAAATGTAGGGCCATGCTTTTGGAGTAGCTCATGTGAGAAATGATTCAACCAGGCATTCTCTTGGAACTGAACGGAGAATCTAAATAGACAGCCTCAGTTGCCCCAGTGTAAAAACACTGTTCTACGCTCTTCAACAGTTCTCCACATAAAGAACAGTTTTCCTTGAAGGAAAACTGAGCTACAGACCTTGTCCTGTATTATAAGAATCCTGTTCTTGCCCACTGCTCCATCGGCAAAGGGGTTCCAAGCCTTCCAGATTTTCTACTGAGAGTGCCTCTGATTCAGTCTCTGCTTCCAGGATGCACAATTATTGCGACCTCTTAAAAAAGTGGCAACCAACACATTACCAAAAGGATACCCAACTCTCACTAACAGACAATAGAATAAAGTCTGAATGATTGGATGCAAGAGAGATTTATTTCTTATTCAGGCAGAATTGTGTTTTCTTCATCTTTATGAGAACCACAAGGCTCTTACCAAGATTTAGATTAAAAGAGACACCAGTCTTTAGTGTAACCATACTTTTTTGTTTGCTTAGTTTACCCTGCTTTATCATTTACATTTATTTTTACTAAGCTAACATTGGTTTACAACATTATTTAAGTTTCACATGTACAACATTATAATTTGACTTCTGTATACACTACAGCATGCTCACCACCAAAATCTAGTTTCCATCCATCACAATACAATTGATCCCCTTTATCCATTTTGCTCTTCCCTTCTCCGCTTTCCCCTTTGGTAACCACCAATCTGTTCTCTGTATCTATGTGTTTGTTTTTGTTTTGTTTTGTTTGTTCATTTAATTTGGTTTTTAAAAAATATTCCACGAGTGAAATCATATAGTACTTGTCTTTCTCCATCTGACTTATTTCACTCAGCAGAATACACTCAAGGTCCATCCACGTTGTCACAGTTGGCAAGATTTTACCTTTTTTATGGCTAAGTAGTATTCCATTGTGTGTGTGTGTGTGTGTGTGTGTGTGTGTTTGTGTATGTGTATACATATATATATACCACATATTCGTTATTCATTCATCTGTCAATGGGCACTTAGGTTGTTTCTATATCTTGGCTATTGTAAAAAATGCTGCAATGAACATTTGTTGTTGTTAGTGCTGTCCAGTTGATTCTGATTCCTAGCAACCCTGTGTACAGTAAGGTGGCAAACTGCCTGGTCTTTTTTGCACCAACTTCCCATCTTCCAGTGCTATATTAGACAATGCGCCACTGCTATTCATAGAGTTCTCATGGCCAGTTTTTCAGGACTGGGTGGCCAGGTCCTTCTTCCTGGTGTGTCTTAGTCTGGAAGCTCCGCTGAAACCTGTCGCCATGGGTGACCCTGCTGGTGTTTGAAATACCAGTGGCACAGCTTTCAGCATCACAGCAACACACAGCCACCACAGTAGGACAACCAACAGATAGGTGGTATGGTTCCCTGACAGAGAAATGAAATCAGGCAGTGGCAGTGAGAGCACTGACTCGTAACCACTAGACTAGCAGGGCTGGCTGCAATGAACACAGGGGTGCATGTATCTTTTCAAATTAGTGTTTTCATATTCTTCAGATAAATACCCAGAAGTGGAATAGCTGGATCATATGGTAGTTTCATTTTTAGTTTTTTTGAGGAATCTCCATATTGTTATCAATAGTGGCTGCACTAATTTATATTCCTACCAGCAGTATATGAGTATTCCCTTTTCTCCACATCCTCCTCAATACTTGTTATTTCTTGTATTTTTGATAATAGTCATTCTAATGGGTGTGAGATGATATCTCATTGTGGTTTTGATTTGCATTTCACTAATAACTAGTGATGTTGAGCATATTTTCATCTGCCTGTTGGCTATGTGTATGTCTCCTTTGGAAAAATGTCTATTCAGATCCTCTGCTTAGTTTTTAATTGGATTGTTTGGGGTTTTTTTGTTACTGTTGTTGAGTTGTATGAGTTCTTTATATATTTTGGATATTAACCCCTTATCAGATACATGATTGCAAATATCTTCTCCCATTTGGTAAGTCGTCTTTTTGTTTTGATGATGTTTTCCTTTGCTGTGCATAAGCTTTTTAGTTTGGTGTAGTTTCATTTGTTTACTTTTTGGTTTGTTTCCTTTGCATGAGGAGACATATCCAAAAAGATTCTACTAAGACCAACGTCAAAGAGCATACTGCCTATGTTTTCTTCTAGGAGTTTTATAGTTTCAGGTCTTACATTCAAGTCTTTAATCCACTTTGAGTTAATTTTTGTTTACGGTAAAAGATAGTGGTCCAGTTTTTATTCTTTTGCATGTCGCTGTCCAGTTTTCCCAATACCATTTATTGAAGAGACTTTCCTTTCTCCAGTATATGTTCTTGGCTCCTTTGTCATAAATTAGTTGCCCATATACATGTGGGTTTATTTCTGGGCTCTCAATTCTGTTCCACTGGTCATGTGTCTGTTTTTATGCCAATATCATGCTGTTGTGATTACTATAGCTTTGTAGTATAATTTCAAATCAGGGAGTGTGATTCCTCTTGGTTTGTTCTTTTTTCTCAGGATTCTTTTGGTTATTCGGGGCGTTTTGTGGTTCCATACAAATTTTAGGATTTTTTGTTCTATTTCTGTGGAAAGAGCCATTGGAATTTAGATAGGGATTGCATTGAATCTGCAGATTTCTTTAGATAATATGGACATTTTAACAATGTTAATTCTTCCAATCCACAAGCACAGACTATCTTTCCATTTCTTTGTGTCTTCTTCAATTTCTTTCAACATCTTGTACCTTTCAATTGCTTTTAGTTTTATTGATATGTTCTATTGTCTTTTTAGTCCTATTTTCTTTATTTCCACTCTGAGTTTTATTATTTCTTCCCTTCTACTGACTTTGGGCTTTGTTTGTTATTCTTTTTCTAGTTCCTTTATGTGTAAGTTTAGATTGTTTGAGATTTTTCTTGTTTCTTGATGTAGGCCCATGTTGCTATAAACTTCCCTCTTTGTACTTCTTTTTCTGCATACCATAGATTTTGATATGTTATGTTTTATTTTTTCCAGATATCTTTTGATTTCTCCTTTGATTTCTTCATTGACCCAACAGTTGTTCAGTAGCTTGTTGTAGAGTCTCCACATATTTGTGATTTTTCCAGCTTTCTTGTTATAGTTGATTTTTAATTTCATAACATTGTGGTCAGAAAAGATGCTTGATATGATTTCAATCTTCTTAAATTTATTGAGGCTTGTTTTGTTTCCCAATATGTGGTCTATCCTTGCTAACGTTCCATGTGCACTTGAGAAGAATGTTTATTTTGCTGCTTTTGGATGGATGCTCTGTATATATCTATTGTCTGTCTGGTCTAATGTTTCATTTAAAGTCATTGTTTCCTTGTTGACTTTCTGCCTCATTGATGTAAGTGGGGTGTTAAACGCCCCTACTATTATTGTGTTGCTGTTAATTGCTCCCTTTAGGTCTGTTAATAATTGCTTTATACATTTTGATGTGCCTATGTTAGGTGCATATAATTAATAAATATTATGTCTTTATTAAGGGAATGGATTCTCCCCTTTATCATTATATGAAGTCCATCTTTGTCTCTTACTACCTTTTTTGGCATGAAATCTATTTTGTCTAATATGAGTATGGCTACACCTGCTTTCCTTTGGCTGCTATTTGCTTGGAGTATCATCCACCATCCCTTCACTTTGAGACTATATTTGTCTTTAGAGCTGACACAAGTCTCCTGGATTCAGCATATAGTTGGGGCTTGTTTTTCAATCCCTCCAGCCACTGGGTGTCTTTTCATTGGTGAATTCAATTTATTTACATTTAGAGTGATTATTGATATATGTGTAATTAGTACTGTCATTTTATTTTTCATTTTCTGGTTGCTCTATATCTTCACTGTTTCTTTTTCCTCATGTTTTTGTCTATCGTTTTAGTCTGGTGGCTTTCTGTGATGTTTTTCTGTTTCCTTTTTTTATGTTTGTGTCTCTGCTCTATTTTTTGTTTTATGGTTACTATCAGATTTTTATAAAATGTTTCATAGATAAAATAGCACTTTTTCTGCTGACAGCATCTTATTTTCATTGATCTGTATGGTTCCATCCTTTTCCTCTTTCCCTTTTATGTTTTTGTTGTTACAAATTATCTCTTTTTATGTTTTGAGAGTTTTACCAACTTGAATTAGCTATAGTTATTTTTAACGCTTTTTTCCCTTTAAACTGTATGCTATAATTAAGTCTTTAACATCCTATTCTGATCTAGAGTTGAAATTTTCTGACTGTGTCTGTCTATTTATCACCTTACTCAAAGTTTTGTGTACTTTTGCCTTTTTTTCAGGTAGAAGAGCTCTTTTCAATATTTCTTGTAAGGCAGGTCTAGTGACGATGAACTCCCTCAGCTTTTGTTTGTTAGGAAAGCCTTTATTTCTCTTTCATATCTGAAGGATAACTTTGCCAGATAGAGTATTCTTGGCTGACAGTTTTTATCTTTCAATATTTTGAGTAAGACATTCTACTGTCTCCTGGCCATAGAGTTTCTACTAAGAAATCTGCTGATAGCCTAGTGGGTGGTTCCTTTATAGGTTACGGTCTCTTTTTTTCCTTGGCTGCCTTTATAATTATTTCTTTATTATTAACTTTTGGCAGTTTTACTATAATATGTCTCAGAGAAAATCTTCTTGCATTGAGATAATTAGGTGTTCTGTTAGCTTTATGAACTTGTATATCTAGTTCCTTCCCCAGGTTTGGGAAGTTTCCAGCTACTATTTCTCTATTCTCCCTTCTCCCTCTCCTTTCCTTCTGGGATACCCCTTATCCTTATGTTGTCTTTTCTAAGGGAGTAATGTAGTTCTAATAGAGTTACTTCATTTTTAAAACATCTTAGTTCTCTCTCCTCTTCTGCCTGAATCAGTTCTAGATTTCTATCTTTGAGCTCACTAAGTCTCTCTTCCCTACAGTCTGCTCTATTTCCAATGCTTTCTAATGCATTCTTTATCTCATTTGTTGAGTTCTTCACCTCCAGATTTTCTGTTTGGTTCTTTTTTAGAGCATCAATCTCTTTAGTAAAGGGTTCCTTCTGCTCATTAATTTTATTCCTGAGCTCATTGAACTGCCTTTCTGAGTTTTCTTGTAGCTCATTGAGTTTCTTCATGACAGCTATTTTGAATTCTCTATCAGTTAGATCATAATCTTCCATGACTTTAAGTTTGGTTTCTGGAGAATTGTCATTTTCTTTTCATGGTATCATGTTACTGTGGTTTCTCATGGTGCTTGCTGAGTTTTTCCTTTGCTGGTACATTTGATATAATGAACACCTTTTTTATTTAGGTAAAGCTTTGCTTCCTTTGAGCCTACCAATTCAACAGATTGGTAATTAGAGGCCTTCCTTTTGTTTTTCAGTAGGTGGCATTATAGCACAAGTTTTTGGTTTTGTACTCAGCTGCCTCTGGCTGTATTTGAAAATCGGCACTTTCCACCCTTCGTCATCTCTGCCAGAGGCGTTTCTGGTGCCCTCCTTGTCACTACTTGTGCCTCGGGGTTGCTGGTGCCTTGCTGATGCTGATGTTGCTGGAATTGCTGGCAGCACCACTGAAAGTACTAGGGTGGCCAACACCTTTGCCACATTCAGGGTTGCGGGCACGGCTGCCAAGGCAAGGAAAGGGAAAGTGTTGGGGGAGCCAGGGTCACAGTCACCTCCACCACATCTGAGGCTGTCAGGTTCATGCGTGCTGCTGCCACCAGCAGGGGGCCAGAGTCGTGAGATCTGCCACCTCTGTTGCCTGGTTCCCTGTGGCCACTGGTGCTGCTGAGGCCTGGAGGCCAGAGTTGTGTGTGCCACCTCTGCTGCTGCTACTGGGTTCCCTGAGGCTACGGGCTCAGCCACCATGGCCAGGGAGCCAGGATTGCAGGCAACACCTCTGCTGTTCCTCTGGTTCCACTTCTGCACGTTCCAGTCCACCCATGTTTAGATGTACAGATGTGTGGATCTCTCTGGTGTCCTAACATTTTGGGCAGAGTAATTGTAGATTGATGGGGAGAGACAAAGGGAGCATCTCACACTGCCATGCTGCTGATGTCATTCCTGTAACTCTACTTTTTTATTATCTCATTGTTCATTCTCAGTCATATACTGTCATGAATTTCATCAACAAATGCAGTGGTTTCACTGACTTTCACTTTACCTAGTTCTTCCTTCTGAGAGAAAGGCTGGCAACAGAGAAAAGGACCTGCACTGTCCTTGGCTATAAATTTTCCTACCAAAGCTGTAGACTATTTGCCCTATATGATGGGTGCAGAGCAGTCTTCTTGGAATCCCTTCTCACTATTTTCCTAGGAATTCCTTTTGCCTCTCTCTGTGTTGGATTTCCTGTTTCTTGTGTCCTATGTTTTTCTCCTTCTCAATTCGCCCCCTCAATTTGATGGATAACATCTTCCAACAGTTTTCTGAAAAAGAGTGTCTCTGGTGTGTGATAATATCTGTACTCTATCCTCTCATTTGATTGATATTTTAGCTCCATATTAAATTCTACATAAAAAATAATATTCTTTCTGAATTTTAAAGGAATTCTCCATTCTTCTAGCGTATGATATTTAATGCTTTATATACGACTTGTTTTTCCATCTGGAAGCTTTGAGAATCTTCTCTGTGTCCCATTCTGAAATTTCATAATGATTTGCCTTATGTAAGCCTATTTTCATTCATTGTTTAGGCTTCTTATGAGCTCTTTTAATCTGGAAATTCATGATCTTCAGTCCTGGGAAAATATCTTTAATTATTTTCACAATAATTTCCTATATTCAATTTTCTCTGTTCTTGAACTTTTATTATTGTATGTTATATTTTCTGGACTTTTTTCTAAATTTCTTATCTCCTCTTACCTATTTTCTGTGTTTTTGTACTCCTTTCCGAACTATTTCTCCAAATTTATTTTCAACTCTTCTACTAAGTTTTTCATATTTACCATCATATTTTTTAATCTCCAAAAAATCTTCTTTGTTTTCTGAATGTGTTTTTTGTAGCATCTTGTTTTCAGTGCGTGTCTGACATATCTTTTCATAACTCTGAAATATTCATAGTAGGCTTTGGAAGATTTCTTATTCCTCACTGGTTTCTTTGTCTGCTGAGTTGTTTTACCTCTGTCTGTTCTGGTTTTTATCTTCCATCTTGGAAGTCTTCTCTAGTTGGAAGCTCTGAGCATGTGTGTGAGGCTTGTTGACTTTGAACTTCACTTTTGTGTGATCTGGGTGGGCGATTTATGGGAAAAGTATGATGTCAGTGACTTTAGGTCTTTTTTCTTAGGCTGCTCAGACTCCCCACAGAAGAACCTTCCTCTTTCCTTGCCGAACAGTGAAAGACTAGTGGGGCATCTAGGCACTCAGTATTCAATACGAATAAATTCACCTAACCTCGTTGTTTTCTGGATGGTTAGCACCCTTCATCTGGAGACTGGTGGTCTAAACTTTCAGCACTGCCCCTTCGCTAGCCTCTTCTTTTTGTTGTGGAATCCTTTTGAAATTTTCTGGCTTAAAATATTAAATTTGGAAAGTGTATTTCCATCTCATTGACCAGTTCTTGTCATTGGCTCATTTATTGCTTAGCTATGATGTAAGGACACATAATATAATTCCTATATACAGATGGAAAAACTGTGTCTCAGTAATGACACAGGGTCTTTTAAGTAGTAAGCTCTTCTATTTACCTAGGAACTCTGATAACCAACTTATTTCTCAATATTTAACCTCTTTTCAAGTTCCAATGCCAAAGATGTAGAGCCAGCAAACTGAAATTAAGCCAGTGCTTGTAATCAGTAAGCACTTAAGGCTCATGGTAAATGTCTGAGGTACCTACAAACCAAACTTCACTTCCTTTTATCTTATTACTTAACAATAATCTTTTTTTTTTTTTTTAAAGAAATTAGCTAAGGGAAACAATGAAATATAAGTGCTGGTGACAGTCATAAGAAATTCTTATAAAATGCTTGTCCTTGAGTCATTTATGCACTAATTTCACGCCATACAAATAATCATTTTCTTATGGCTTCTCCTGGTCTCCACATTTTCATTTATTACGATTTTTCTTTTCTATTTGGTATTGTCTATTAGTGTTTTTAATTTTCCTTTTTCTATTATTTCTCCACCTGCTTTTCTACAATAGTTTCTTCCCCAGGTTTACAGTGTAAACTCATGATCAGTGACATCTTCTAGCCAACGGAGCTTCACAATCACTAATAAATCTACCAATAAATTATTTTTTGTGTAGATTAAGTGTGTGTGTGTGTGTTGGAAGAATGAGCAAACCCAGGAAATAAAACATGAGAGGTATAAGAAGCCACCTTCATGAATATTCTATGGTTTCAAGGTTTTTGCATGCAAATCAGTTATGTTAAATGTACATAAAATATAACACAAAAACATGGAAGATGTATCCCAGGTTAAATTTTTTCTGACTGGCACTATGCCCCAACATTGACATCGTTAGGGATGATTAGCATTCCACAACATCCAAGTTCACAGTGTCACTGGGTTGTCTGTGAGCTTGTCAAGATGAATAGAAAGTTATTCTGATCCTGTTAATATCATTAACAAAAAATAACATGCTGGCAAGATTTGGGCTTGAGCTTCTGTCCTTTGTCTGCCAAATTTCCATTTTAAATGTAATCAGAACAGACATTCTTTTAATACTGAAATCTCAGTAATAGCCAATCTTTATTGAGCATTCACTACAAGCTATGCAGTGTACAAAGAACATGCATTATATTTCACCCCTTCAACTCTCTGTGAGGTACTTGTGATTACCGCATATTTTTCAAGAAGGAAAACTGGGTCTTAGTTGAATAACGTGCCCAAGGTCACATAGCTGGAAAACGTAGAATCTAGTTTTCATAGCTCCAGTGTCCATGCTCTTAACTACAATGCTTTATTGTCTCCAGTATTGGATAGAATATACTTTAAAAAATTAATCCATTAGGAGCTCAGGGTAATAGTTTTCTGTGTTTCTCCATGCTACTTTATTAAGAAAACATGATAGAAGACAAGAAATAAAGAGATCATCTAATACTGTGAAACCTGAAGCATTCTTCATAACTCAAAACTGAGTAAGCATTAGAATCACTGCCTCAATTGAGAATGTAGTATTAGTTATATATTGTTGGATAAGAAAAATACTACTGTATTTATTCTACTCTACTACAAGACTTCTGACACCAGATGTGTCGGTTATCCACACCAAGCAATCTGACGCTAAATGCCTAGAGTTCACACAGTCCCCACAGGTTAAGGGCTCAGTCTCCCAAGACTGCCCCTCACTTCACATGCCCGTTGCAAGTAGTGGGCCCCCAGGTTACTCACAACTGAGTAACTCTGTCTGACTCAACTACAAATCAAAGCTTTCCATGACCCCCTCCTCTGGCTCAATAATTTACTAGAGTGGCTCACAGAACCCAGGAAAACAGTTTACTTACTACTGCCAATTTATTACAAGGGATATTTTAAAGGATAAAAATGAATAACCAGATGAAGAGATACATAGGACTGGGTCTGGAAGGGTCCTGAGCACAGGAGCTTCTGCCCCCGTGAAGCTGAGGCACACCATTTTCCCAGCTCATGGATATGTTCGCCAACCCTGAGGCTCTCCAAACTCCGTACTTTAAGGATATTTATGGAGGCTTCATCATGTAGGCATGATTGATTATTAGCTCAATTTCCAGCTGCTCTTTCCTCTCCAGACAATAGGGGGTGGGGCTAAAAGTCCTAAGCTTCTAACCACAGCTTGGTCTTTCTGGTGACCAGCCCCAATCTAGGAGCCCACTGAGTCTTCTCATTAGAGCAAAAGACACTTCTATCCCTCAGGAAGTTACGAATATTTTAAGAGCTCTGTGTCAGGAACCAGGGTCAAAGACCCAATGTTAGCAGCAACAGGGGCAGAGATCAATATATATATCTCTTACTATTTCACAGTTGCCTAACAAATTATGCAAAAACTTAATGGTTTAAAAAAATATAATCATTTTCTCTCACAGTTCTTGTGAATCAGGAATTCGGCAGTAGTTCGACTGGAAGGTTCTGGATCTCGGTCTCTATTGAGTTGCAGTCAAGTGTCAGTTAGGACTGCAGTCATCTGCAGGTTGACTGGAACTGGAGGATCTGCTTCCGGATAGCTCACTCACATGGCTGGCGATGTAGGTGCCGGCTGTTGGCAGGAGACTTCAGTTCCTCTCTACATGAGTCTCTCCATAGAGCTGCTTGAGTGTCCTCAAGGCGTGGCTTCCCCCAAAGTGAGTCACTCAAGAGACCAAAGTGGAAGCTACAATGACTTTCATGACCTAGCTTCAGATGTCACGCATCATCACTTCTACCATATTCTCTTGGTCATGCAGGTTAGCCATAATTCGTTGTAGGTAGAGACTACACAAGAACAGTGAAAACCAAGAGACAAGAATCATTGGAAGACATCTTGAGGCTGGTTACTTGTTTTGTTTGATGAATACTTGGAAAGTTACTGTGTGTAGGAGGTAAGACTCCAAAAGATTTTGGAGGGTTCAATGATAATCAATGGTAGAACAGTTTCCAAGGAAAATGGAGCCCACTGTCTACAGAACTGTGGTTTTGCTGAGTGGGATATGCTAGCTGAGAGTGAGAGCAACATTACTCCAGAAAGTGAAGAGGTTTTACAGGGGGAGGGAGAAAGAAAGTAGAAAGATGAGGCAGCCAGGGAGAAACTATGGTGAAGTTCTGAGGTATTTAATGTGGAATTTTATTTCAGTAAGTTTGCTTTTTTTGGTGGGCAATGTCAATTCGCTTCCTTATCTTCCTACTAAATCTTGTTAACACCTACAATAATCCTAACGTACTGTGGAATTGGATTTGTTCTTTGGGATGTAAAAAAGGCTGAATTATGTTTCAAAGTGAGCACAGACTGAAAAGAAATAGAGCACCAGGATCCTATCACATCTGGGGAGTACAACTCTATTCTCTTCCCTTATCCAAAGCCAGAGAGAAGCACCTGTCTCTGGAGAAGCTGTCTTATAGTTTATTTTCAAAGAATGACATATACACTGTTTTCACAATGTAATCAAAGAGATTTTAATGAAGCATTAAGAAAAAATGTCAGGTAAATGGGATACTTTGAAGGTTATATATCTCTCTCATTGGAACTTTTTAACAATCAGTTTAAAAAAATTTTATAAATAAGTGTTCATTGTTCCCTCGCTGACTCCCATTCTCCCCTCTCTTCATTAAACAACAATTTGAATTACCATTATTCTGTACTCTGAGAGGAGCTGGATCAGGTCACCTTGCAGTCTCTGTCAGCTTTACATTCTTATATTTTCATAAGGAATAGCTAATAGAGAAATATCTAAAACAGTGTGCAAGAACATGTCATGAGTACAACAAAAATGTGTCTCTGAGGGTGATATATGCATTAAAAAATTCCCCCGTGTGAGCATTGACTTCTATTACTGGCTTGTTTTGTGTTCTCTATGGTCTATATTTTCCATCACATTCAGAAACTATATTTCCAAGTTTTTGAGGAAGTTTTTATCCTTTAAAAATGAGAAGGTCATCCTTCTGTGATTATACATTCACCCACGCTCAATTGTTTTCCTTGTGTTTGAAAACCACGGGTGAATTCTGATACCCCTGTCACAGCAGTCTTGACGATGAATTTGTCTGAGATTCCCAGGTGTATTTACCTCCAACTGACCATAGATTCTTGGCAAGTTTTCCAGACTGATTTTGCATCGTTTAATTAACCAACCATACATTACAGATTGTGATCACCAACACAACTCCGCAGCATAATATATTAGTGTCGAAATTAGGAAAATTGTCTCTTGAAATGGACTTGAAAAAAAAAGATTTAAGTTTAATACATGTTTAGCTACAGGTTTAATACACGACATAGCTGTCCCTCCCACCTCCCTGTATTCTTATCTACGACATTTTACCAAGGAAGTAGAACAATTGTTGTTGGATTCAGTCACTTAGGTTTGTACACCAGTCAGAGATTTTCAGAATCAAGGGTGAAACTTAGAGTTAATCCTCCATGCACAAAGAACTGATCGCTCAGTTATCCAAACAGAATTCCTCCTTTCGATAAGCGCCTATTGACCAATTTTCCCAACCATTTTTCTCTTACCCAGGGATTATAGGAAAGAAAATGAAACTAAATATCCAACAAGGAAAAATCTGCTATTTTGAAAAGAATGATGAAATTATAAACCTGGGCTGAGGGATACGGTTGCCCGATAGAAAGTAGGATATTCAGTTGAACTTCAATTTCAGGTAAATAATGAATAATATTTTTAGTGTAAGTATATCCCTAATATTTTGCTGAACATCCCACATTTTTATTTGCTAAATCCGGCAACCTTGCCAAGGGATTTTGAGGATCTTTGCTTTATTTTCCTCTCCTGGTTCTGACAGTCATGAAATGACCTAAAGAAGAGTTATACTATTATATTGTTCTGGAAGACGACATAAAGCTTTCTGAAAAGATAAAGTATCTGCTTTCTAATAATTTATATGGAAAAATCAATTGAATAAATAGTACCTGGAATGCTTTTGTTAGCACATGTGCAATCTCACGCAAAGGCGTGGTAATTATTTGGAAAGACCAGGAGCCCTGACTTGATGCAAAGCGCTGCCCTGCTGCTCCCCAGCTCAGTAACCCCAGGCATGAAACTTAATCCGAGTTAAGTTTTGTCAAAGGTGAAATGGGGACTCTCATACTTACATTGCAAGTCTGTGATGAAGATAAAGTGAAATAGAATACATAAAAATACCTGGCAAATGGCCGGCACCCAATAAATGTAAGCTTACCTTTTTCTTACACATTGAGGCTCCAAGACTGAGGGAAGGAATGTTACTTACTCCCAAACTGCTTAAATTTCCTGGTGTGCTCTAAGTTATAGGGATGGGAAGAAGTATCTTGTCTGAAAAAGCTATGTCTGGAGTAACCAAGGTATGTCTATATAAAAAGACAAAATTTCTCTGAACTTCCAGAAAGCTCATAGACAACCCTGTTTACATTAGCAGTTAATTCCACGCTGTATTCTACTATTTTCTAACAGTCTTTATGGGAGAGCCTTTTCTCCCTAAGATGTTTGTTAGCTCCTTTAAGGAATGTTCCTCAGGTTCTTTTATGTCCTCTACTGGTTATAATAGTTTTCAGTTACCATCTCTTTTGAATGATAAAACCAAGACACAAAGCGTGACAAGCAAACGCATTTTTAGAACTTATTCATGTATGTATGAAGCTGCTAACATTATACAAACTTTATTTCATTAGTTATACTTTTAATTGATTGCCTCTATTGAAAAGAAAAGAAAGATCTGTGAAAATTAATCTGTCCCATAAGATCATACTGCATGGCTGTGACACTTGCAGTCCTTGGGACAATCCTAGGCACCTCATACCACTTCCTTTTACCTAGAAATTACAGTATTTTGGAATTAAGGGATTCCCAGACTTCATACCTACAAAATAGACTACCAGCCTGGTGGAAAACAGGGACCATTTCACCAAATGCTTGAAATCTCAACTCAAAGAGCAATCTAGTAGCAATTAGATGGCCACTTTTTTTCCTATCCCAACATTTTTATCTAAAGATAGTACAAAGAGCACATAGTAAAAGGTACTCAGGACTGGACAGCTGATGTAGAAAATCAATACATGACAGTAAGAGCATAAAAGGAGGAACATTGCCAAGACAAAAAAGCCCAGCAAACTTGATGGTTTCCTAATGAACGATCGTAAATGTCTAAAACTAAGTAAATAAGTGGGCAATGGACTGTGTGGAAACTGAAACCCTGGGAAAGGGGGGCCCACTGTGGCTGTATTGATCCAGCACAGTCTTAGGGAGAGGGCTGTTGCTTCTCAGGAACAGAAGGACTTTGTCACTGAGATGTTTTCTGTTGAGGAGACTAGGAGTCCCATTTGTGTCCAGGAAAAACATCAAGTCTAGACATTGTCCACTTTGGTCTCCAATTACCTCCCAATTATGGATTTGCCTTCCAATACGGGGAAAGAGGAGCCCAAGATATTTATTAGCTGTGACATCCACCAAGACATTGTAATAGTCATGAACATTTACACAATTAATCACATTACTTTAATATAATCCAAAAGCTGTTGGATATTCAAGGGGAAAATCAGCAAATCCAAAAGCATACCAAGAGAATACAACATAACTTTCTTAGAAACTGATGAAGACAGTAAGGGCATAGAGGATTCCAGGTTTACCATAACAAGATTGAACATATGTGTTTAATCCAAGAAACAGAAAATACGCACTATTTTCAAAAACTTATAAGGACTTCGCAAAAATTGACATAGGTTAGACCACAATAATACTCAATACTCAAAAAGCAGAAATCATACAGACCACGTTCTTGTACTATAATGCAATAACTGTATAAAATAGTTAAAGGAAAAAAAGCCTATGAAAATTGAAATTTAAAAACTACTTTGCTCAATGAATCAAGTTAAAGAGACAAACCAAAACTGAAATGAAGAGGATCTTGCCCTCAAAATAAGGTGTGATGTTCTAGTAATTAAAGCAGAAAAATAGATCCAAACAGCAGAGAAAATTCCAGCAGCAAACACAGGTATATATCAGAATTTAGTGCCTGTTAAAGATGAGTTTTTGAGTCAATGGGGCAAGAATGTATAATTCCAAATCGCTCTCCATTTGGAAAAGGAAATAAAGCTGTAGCTCCTCTTCACACTCTACGAAAAAATAAAATTTATCTGGATTACAAAACTATTTTTAAACTATCATAACATTAAAAGGAAATTTATGAGACGCATGTTGTAACACTATAAAGAAGATGGCCTTTTTAAGAAAGCTACAAATTCCAAAAGTCATAAAGAAAAAGGTTTAATTATATAAAAATGTAAAACTCCAACGTGGAAAACAAAAGTCTGGGAGAAACTATTGTTTGCAATATACAACAAACAATAGGATCCTATTCAGGAAACATAAAGAGTCCCTATGAATAAATAATTACCTATGGTAAGAGACTCAGTATATAGACTGAAAGGCTACAACATAAATAAAAATAGAACTCTGACCCACAACCTGCAGCAACCAGCCCAGGAAGTCAATCACCCCTCCAGTAATTGGTCTGAAACAGCCAAGACTTTATTAACTGACAGCTTCCCTAATTTGTCCCCTGCTTCCATCTTTAGACCAACTGGAGAAAGCCAAATATGCACCCCTAACCAATCTCATGGAATGCTCTGCTCCTGGTGAGCCTGCCTACAGCTTTCTCAGGCCAACAACCTCCAATCAGGGCATAGCGATGCCTTCCCTTTTTCCACTGTAAAGCTTTCCCTCTCCTTTGCCTGACTGAGTCTCTACCAAGCACAAGTGATGGTGGCTGACTCCCCTGCTAAAGCAAGCTCTGAATAAATAGCTTTTGTCTGTTCTCGTTTGGGTGATCTTCATTTATTTCCACAATGGGAACTCTATTCATTAATTTTCTATGTATGTGAATTTATAGAAAAAACGTTATAAAGGCATATTCCTCATGACACATTGATTGGGGATGAGGGGAACTGGTCTCAGAGATCACGAGGTTTTCCCTTTTTCCTTAAAAGTCTGGATGATTTGAGGGGCTGACCTGGTGGCACAGTGGTTAACTGCGCACCTTCCTGCTTTGGCGGCCAGGGGTTCACCGGTTCGGATCCCGGGTGAGGACATGGCACTGCTTTGCAAGCCATGCTGTGGTAGGCGACCCACATATAAAGTAGAGGAAGATGGGCATCAATGTTAGCTCAGCACCAGTCTTCCTCAGCAAAAAGAGGAGGATTGCCAGCAGATGTTAGCTCAGGGCTAATCTTCCTCAAAAGGAAAAAAATCTGTATGATTTGAAAAAGTACTAGGCCCTTCTGTTGTGTTCCACTCTTCTACTTCTCCCACTGATCCCAATCCTACAGTTTTGGCGCCACCACAGTGGACCTATCATGAGCATAATAAATGTAAAGATAACCTAAAACTGTGGCTTTGGTCATATGGCGAGATCTCGGAGTGCATCTCTCTCTGGGATCCAGTGGTACACTAAGTCCACTGACTAGCATTCAAACCGCTCAGCACACTCTCCTCTTTTGTCATCTCACACTCTCTAAAGCAAGCAATGAGCTGAGAGAGTCAGTGCCTGTCTTAAAAACGAGGAAGAGCTAATCACAACAGAGCCGGGGGCACTGTGTTTAACCTGGTTGGCGCTGGTGTGTTTTCAAAATTGCCAGATTAGAATCCTCCCTGAAAGGAAGCAGCCAGAATCAAGGGAACAAAAAACACCTAGAAACTGAAGTCCCAAATGACTTTCCCTTAAAATACAATGACAAGGGACAGAAAGCATAGTTAAGGCCACAGGAGAGAGGGCTGCAGGCCTGGGGAAGCCTGCCACCTCCTGAGCCATTTCATTTGGGGAATGCAGCACATAAACAGTGCAACGAGTCCCCAGTCAATGAGGCTGATGTCTCGTTCACAGCGTTTTTAAGCAATCAGTATCTGCTAGCATTCTCAGAGGTCTGGAGAGGCCCAGGCCACTTTTGTTTATTGAAAAGAAATGCCAAAATAGGAATGCAATGTTGGGTCAACATTTTAGACAGTCAGTCTCAACTACGTACTTCTGTGGCTGCCTGAATAACCCAATTTGGAGATGATGTTGGTGAATGAAGCCTGGGCCCATGGCAGAGGAAAGCCAGAGGCGCTTGAAGATGAGGGTCCCTCCAGTTAAGACGGGGCAGTACACGTGATTATATTTAGGAGTTATTTCTTTTCCACATTTTGCTCTAACTAGGGTAGATTTTCTTATTTTTAAGGATGAATTAACCTTAATTAACTGGTGTGCTGGTGAAATCAACATTTACATTTTTGTGTGATTTTTGTTTGTTTCATTTTGCAGTGTCTATGCTTTCTTCAGTTCATTATCCACAACTGATGTCAGCTTTTAGGCTGCCCTTATCCTAACACCTCGATGTCACCTTCCTAAGCAACCCAAGGCAACCGGAATGTTCTGTTTCACTAGCCCTTCAATCAATTCTGTTAAAATACCATACTCCAAGTTGCTTCAACCTCTACTCCAGCCTAATGTCTTTGAGCAAATTTTACTCAGTTCAGATAATTTATTCTAAGAAGTAGAAATGTTAGATAACATATTGTAATTCCAAAAAAATTATCACAGATGTCAGTGACAAAGTTACTCGGAAATGACTATAAATTCTAGGAAGGCAAATTCAAAGTAATTTGTCTCCTATAGAATCTCGATGAGTTTCAGTTAGTAATTTATGAAGATGTTTTCCTGCACCAGAACATTGTAGTTGAGTGAATAAGAACCAAGGAGCAAAAATATTGAAAAACAGATTACAAAATAGTGCAGAAAAGAACTTTGAGGATCTTTCCAAGTAAAGGTGACTTAGAGAAGTTATGGGATCATTCCATGACGTCCAGAGAATCTTTTTCTTCTCTTTTTAATGCATTTACAAATATACAAATATTCAATGAATTAATTACAACAATTAATAAGTCTTGACTCTTGATTTCCATATATAACTAAGGACTATCTCTAAAAGGAGAAATTTCCTTGGGGTTGCTTCTAGCTGAAAGGATGGAGTCTGGGATAGTTTTTTATCTGATAGATGTTTCTGGTTTACATTAATCCACATTTGTTAGTGGTCAATGAATGACTTCTCTGAGATGAATATTGATAGTCGTTCTAAAATATGTTCACCCTACTTTCCTTCAGCCCAGACAAGACCCAAATTTACTGCTGGAACTTCTGTGTTATGGCCTTTTCCAGATCCCATGGTCCTAGAGAGGACAAGGCCTTTCCCCTGGGAACAGATCTGAGGATTGTGGACCCATATTAAATATCACTCATGTTTATATCATCCACATAAATATCCTCCCAAAAAAGGAGAAATATGAACTCCCGAGCATGGAAGTAATCATCATCTTAATTCCTTTATGAAACAGCATAGCCTTTCAGATTCTTAATCCCTGTTTCCTCTCAAACACATAGCAAGTTGGTGTCATGGAAAGAGGAGTGTTATGAGCTGAATTGTGTACCCCTCACAATTCGTATGTCGAAGGTCTAACACCTAGAACCTCAGAATGTGGTTATATTTGAAAATAAGATCTTTAAAGAGGGAATTAAGTTAAAATGAGGTCATTAGGGTGAGACCAAATCCAATATGACTGGCGTCCTTATAAGAAGAACACTTTAGGGCAAAGACATGTTACAGAGGAAGACCTGCGCGAATACCCAGGGAGGAAAAGACAGCCATCTGAAAGCCAAGCAGAGCAGCCTCAGAAGACAGCAACCCTGCCGACACCTTGATCTCGATCTTCTAGTCTCTAGAATCAGGAGAAAATAAATTTCTGTTGTTTAAGCCTCCCAACAATGTCTGTTGTTTGAGTCTGCGGTACTTTGTTACGGCAGCCTTAGCAAAGTAATACTACAGAGGATAAGACCTAGATTCACGGCCCAGCTCTGCACTTTACTTGGACAAGGGACTTAAATCCTCAAAGTATTAGGATGTATACCCTTAAAATGGACATGATACTTTCATCAAGACCTCCTGACACTTTTCTAGTCTTAAATTCTGTCTCTACGTGCCTGAGTCTAAATGTCTATCTACCACCTTTTCCCTAAATCTTCACTCATAGCCATGTGCCCCCTCACATCTCTGCCAGGACATCTAAATGGCATCTCAGATTCAGCAATGACCAAAACAGAACTCCTGGTGTTCTCCACAAAAACCAAACTCTCCTCAGTAAACAGAAACTTAAATATTCTAGTTGCTCAGGTAAAACTTTTGGAGCCATGCCTAACTCCTCTTTTGCTGATGCCCCACAAATTCATCACCAAACCCTGTCAGGCCTACCTTCAAACACATCCAGGGTCGTGAACTGAGAGGAAGATCAATGGGATTGAGTAGAAAGTACAGAAATTGATCTACTTTAAAACAAAAAACACTATGAACAAAATCAAAAGACAGATTAACAACTGGGAGACAATATTTGCAACATATATCTCATAAAGGACTGATATCCCTAATATATGAGGAATTTTTTCAGTTGAGAGAAGTAATTCTATAGAAAAGTAGGCAGGAGACGTGAACAGATGATTCACAAACAGGATCTAAAAATGTCTCTTAAACATATGAAAAGATTTTCCATTTCATAACAAGTAGAATGCAAATTAAAGCTCCACTGAGATACTGTTTCTCACTCATCGGGCTGGCAAAAGTTCAAAAGCTTGACAATACAATCTCTTAGTGAGGCTGTGGGGAAACAGGCACCCTCATATATCGCTGTTTGGAATGTCAAATGATATCACCCCAAGGAGGTCAATCTGGCATTAACTAACAGAATTACATACGGATTTACTATCGATCCAGCAGGCCCAGTTCTAGGGGTTTATCCTGAAGATACACGCTGATCAATACATGAATACATATGCACAACATTATTCACTTGCAGCCTTACTTGTAAGTATAAAACAGTGGAAACTTCTTAAATGTTCAAGCGTAGGAGATTAGTTAGATAAACTATTGTACTACACACAGTGGAGTACTATACAGCTGTAAAAAAAAAAAGAAGAAAGATTTTTATGAAGTGATACAGAATGATTTCCAGGAGACATTATTAAGCAGAAAAAAGCAAAGCACAAACGACCATATTTAGAATGCCAAAATTTTCATAATAAAGAGGAGAAAATATACATGAGTTTTCTTACTACAAAAAATTCAAACAAAACACACATGAACAATAAACCCAGAAAATAATGAAATTGGTGGCCTACAAGGGTAATAGTGGTAGAAAGGAAGCGGGGGGTGAGTCACACTTCTCTGAGTGTCATTTTGCATGGTTTTGATTTTTGAAAGTATGTTAATATCCTACACATTTGAAAATAAAATTAATCAGTAAGGACAAAAAGTATAATTGACACTGAAAGCAAACTGAAACAAATCAGTCTAACTGTAGGTGAAATGAATACCACAACCACAGAGATGGGAAAGAAGGAAGAAAGGAAGGGAGGGATAGAGGGAGGAAAGAAAAGGGTTCCCAGATATAGCAAGAAAAAAACAAGGCACCCAGTTAAATGTGAATTTCAGACAAATAGGTAATTTTTTGTACAAGCATGTCACATGCAATATGTCCCCACCCACCACCCCTTACCCTCTTTATCTCTATGGCCTCTTCTTGTACCACTCTCACTCAGCTCTTGACACATGGACCTTCCTTCCTTCCTGCGGTTCCTTAGACATGCCAAGCTGCTCCCATCTCAGGGCTCTGTACATGCTTGTGTGGCTCTTTCCCCTCACTTGCTTTAGGATTCTGATCAGAGGTCACCTCAATTTACAGATCTTGTCTGCCTACCACACTCCTTTTTCCTCTTACTTTCAAATATTGTTGTCATCTCTAGCACTTACTGGAAGACACATATGTACCTATATAAAATATATGTAGTGTGTATGTAAGAGTATGGCACATAGGACGTGCTCAATGACTATTTGATGAATGAAGGAATGATGCTGGGCCAGTTGAGTGAGTGCAGCTGCCAAGCCCCTGACACTCAGCAAATGTTTCTTCCCATTCCTCACTCACCCTCTTTGCATACAGGGATTTCCTTTTTAAAGTCTAGAACCTAAAAACCAGTCAAGAAATTCAGCAAAACAGTGCAAAGAGAGGTGCTTTGCCTCTAGCTCTTTGTGACTAATCAACTCTGCTTCAAGGGCCTTGAGGAGCTATCTTTCTTCCAACTATAGTGCTTTCATTTAAAATGGTAATCCCTGGTCTCATTTTGTATTTTCTCCCGTACAAGGATGTGAAGGTCACCCAGTTAGCAAACTCTTCAGTTGATGCAAAATGCATTTAGAAGCAGGAACTAAGGCAATGTAAAAGTGAAGATGAATTGAAGTTATTATACTCAGTAAAATGTGTTGGAGGAGTAAGATAAGAAAAATGCATCTCTCCAGCAGGAATGCTTTATCCATGGTTAAGCATACCCATGGGGCGCCAACCACCAACCAAGATTACAAGCTCACTTCTTCCCAGAACTGGCTGGGCCAGGCAACAAGCAGATGAAGGATGATGAGGGTGGGCCCAGGGCACTTCCAAAACAGAGGCACCAAAGGGTCTGAGGAATAGCTTGAAACAATTATACATGTTCACGGCATAGAAGTGATAACCAATGGAAAAATAAGAATTTGACTGATTTGTTATGCTTATTTTACCATTTACTCTTGCTCTAAGTTTGAATTATGAAGTAGAGAAGCTTCTTAATCTTGGCTTTGACTTCTCAAGGTGGTCATTTGGCCCTTTTCTAGATGATTGTTCAGCTCATCTGCAAAAGTAAACTCCAACCTACATTGGTCAGAACCTTACCTTTCCAGGTAATGTCTTCTCCTCTGACCCAATAGAGCACCTTTAGGATGTCTGAAAACTTCTACCAGATGGAGATAATCTTGGCATTATTCCAAAAGGAAAATGCTCAGACCTTACAGCTTCTTTTTTGGGGAGAAGGAGGTCACAAACGATAAAGAAAAAAGTACTAACAATTGATTTCCTTAGATACATGCATTGAGCTCATGTTGACATCCTTGATGGAATTTTTTATGTGCTGAAATGTAACCACAGCTGTTTATAAGCAGTACAACAGACTCCAGTATCACCAATGTAGGGCTAAACCACCTCCGCAGCTTTTTTAAAGTCTTATTTTCTCAATAGTCTGGGTTACTCAATACCATTGTTCCAAAAGTCATTATCACTCTAACAAAAATAAGTTTAATAAATATTTGAACCATAATCTTCATGATTCAAGGATTTAACCCTTTAATGTTTTTATAATAGAATACGTCAGGCAATTAATTTGGGTTGCCCATGATCATGTTTTCTCTTTCCAACTCAAAATAAACTGCGTTTTTGTGTCATTTAATAACACAGTGTTTTTCATCACCAGTTATTGCTGGTCATGAAATCAATTTAGTGGATCATAACCAGTAGTTTCTTAATGAAATAAAACAAAGTGGATAGATAATATCACAATACAGCTACAGGAAGGGAATTTATTTTTCATAAAACTTTGGTTTCAAAAATATGTAAATATTATAGACATAATATGTGTGTTAGGCTGCACCACAAAAAAAGTACTTCTTACTGTGGATTGCAGTAAAAAAGTGTGAAACCATGGATTTAATATTTTCACTTTCATAAGCAATTAGCAGACATCTATGGTAACAAGCAAAATCTAATTCTTAGGTTAACTGAAAAAAGAAATACCACTATGTGAACTAATTTATAGATAAACATTCAAAAACATTGTGTCTTAAGAAAAACAGGTACTTTACTACAGAGCAAACATGCTTCTGACTTCTTGAAAATCAAGTCCCTAACTAGTTTTTTAAGCCAAATGATAAAAAAATTCTTATTTACTTTAAGTAAACTTTTAAACTAGATTTATGATGACTGGGCTGTGTTGGCATTTTGATGACTAATTTGAAAATTTTTTATTAAAATGAAACGCAGATAGATTTATTAGGATTTAAAAATCTTAAAGAGGCCTTTCTCAGGCTTATTTCATTATGACAAAAGCTATGATGGACCCCAAGTTGGGGGAATGACATCTTTGTCATCTTAACGGGTGAAATCAAAGATGAATACTTGAGAGACGCTGCCCTGGGCTTGACCCTTGCTCTGGAACCTTCAGTGGCTGCCTGTGTTATGATTCCACAGAGAACGAGGATGTGGAGGGAGAGCAGCTCCAATGTTCTGTGGAAGTCCACACCAGAAGAATAAGATTCCAGGTGGGGGTCTGCCCTGGGACTGAATGAAAAAACTAGGAAGTTGCACATATTAGATTTACCCTTGGGATATCCTGGGGGCAGTGGTGGCTCACGGTGTTTCTTGAGATGACCCTGAGACTTCTGAAACGACTTTGTGTGTTGAGGTCATCAGCTGTGCCCACCTGAGACACAGCTCTCTGACTGCAGCCATTCAGCCTGGTTTTCCCTCTGCTAACCAGTCCATCATTAATTGCTGTTTGCCAGCATTTTTGGAACCCATTTGTCCCTACCTCACTCCAATGCATTTTATTGAATGCCCCTATTTTTCTGAATAAAAAATCGGCATAGAATGTGGTACCTGAGTCAGAACTAGACAGTTGACAGAAGTATCTGCATATTGATTTAGTGCTTTTTGGAAAAGTCTTGGTGTAAAAATTAATCTATTCCATCAATGAGAATATTTGAAACTCATTGACCAGCCTCTAGAAACCTTGACAAGTCATTTTCAAAACGGCGCAGACTATAAATGGAAAATGGAAAATGTTGTTTTTGCTGGGAAGAAGTCCAAAAAAGTAAAGCACTCCTAAAATTTATTTCACAGCATCTAGATATGCCTGCTCTCATTCTCTCTCGCAAACAGTGGTATCAGTTTAAAAGCTAAGTTCCTAAGCCCAAACTCCATAAATAAACCTTCACCAGGGAGACCACTGTGAGACAAGATGGTATAAATATTAGAATTATAACAGTGGTTGCAGTTTAAACTTTTACACTATCCTTTCATACATTTCTCTTCAGATGTGAGAATAGGGCCTGCTCACTCTAGGGCATCCTGGTGCTCTAGTGTTCAAAAGAAAGCCCAGCTGGAAAAAGTTTGAGGGCTAGAGAGTATTTGTTTACTAGGATGTGCAGAATAATGGCCCCCTCCAAATGTTCACAGGCTAATCGCCAGAATCTGTAAATACATAACCTTATGTTGCAAAATGGACTTTGCAGATGTGATTCTATTAAGGACCTTGAGATGGAAAGATTATCCTGCTTATGTGGGTGGGCCCAGACAATCACGAGGGTCCTTACAAGAAGGTTGCAGGAGGAGTCAAAGTCAGAGAGAGAGGATGTAAGGACCAGAGCAGGGGTCAGAGAGGAAAGAAAATGCAACACTGCTGACTCTGAAGATGGAGGAAGGAGCCATGAGCCAAGGAATGCAGGCAGCCTTTAGAAGCTGAAAAAGGCAAGGAAATGGATTCTCCCGTAAATCCTTCAGAAGGAAACACCCTGGCTAACACCTTGAGGTTAGCCCAATGAGACTGATTTCTGACCTCCTGAAGACTAAGAGAATAAATCTGTGTTGTTTTAGCCACGAGGCTGGGGGTACTTATTACAGCAGCAATAGGAATCTAATGCATTTACCAAGCTCCTAAAAAAAAGAGAGGAAAACAAAGAGGGGCAGCCCCTTGTATCCCTTTTGCTTTGAGGTGAGTGTGTTTGATTCTTAGGAGAGGGAGAGGGTTCCCCGATCCCCACCCAAAACAGTCCTTAGCCTGAGCACTTTTCATCACTCGCTACACATTTAATAGCAGAAAATGGAGGAGGACGAATTTCTTTACTCACCCAAATAATCTGAACAATTCCATGATGGAAAATTTTTTTGACATAACATCTCAGGAAAAATACAATTTTGGAGAAGTAAGAATGTATAACAAACTGGTTAAGCACAGGTATTACACTTACTAGAACATATGTAAACTACTGCAGGATTATAAATAAATCAGCCTTCCATGAACACTATCTGAATTTCCAGGATCTCTCAGCCTCTCCTTTGCTTACCTTGGTTTCTATAGAGGTTTTTAAAACTGGGAAGAAAGAGGGATGGATTCATTTAGCTCCTCTTTCTCATATCTTTATTACATTACCAGGTTATTTTCCACATTCGATATATATTTTACTCTCTAATTTGGACTGAGTCAGGTCATTCAGTTGAAATCCAAATCAACCACACTTCAACACAGTGATTTTAAATCAACACTTAGTAAAATATTTTCTCCATCATTAAAACTTTGAGAACAAATCCATGCTGTCAGAGCCAAAATCTATTCTCTAAAATCTACTTCTTCCTTCTTATTTTAGAATTCATCACTAAATAAAGGATTTCTTCTCAGTATCTTATCCACTTATATCAGTCGTTCTTCAAACCAGGAAGGCTAAAATATAAATGCCACATGGTTTGATCATCTATTAATATTGGCCTTTCATGCCATAAAAAAACATTAAGGAGGAAAGGAATGTCAAGTTATCTGGGGTTTGATATTTCTGCAATAATTTCAGTGAAGCAGATATTTCTTCAGGTTCAGGGAAAGTGCTTACAAAACATCAAGAAAAATCCTGAAAAATAAAATTTGCATAAGATTTGAAATATGAAAGTTTGAATTTAGAATTCAAGAGCTTGCAGGAAAACCTAGGAGGTTATTATTTCATCTTATCCTGGCTGTAACTTTCTTTTTTACAAGTGAGAGTTGGCCCCGGTGTAAAATACAGCCTGAAGTACAGAAAGTTCACACAAGAAAGTATTCGCCCTAAAAACTTGCAAATAAAAAAGGGCCGTGCAGCAAGCTGGCAGCGAAATGAGAAACAACCTCTCAGAGAAAGGTCAAGAGATGATGTGGAGTGAAAAATCTCCAGGGAACTGTCACTTTCTGAAAAGGAAAATGACAAAAGTGATAAATTTCAGAGAGTCTGAGGAGAACAAAGGACAGAGTTTGAAAACAGAACAGAATCACCTGCCTTCTTCCTTTGAGACACCATTCAAGGTCACTTCCCCAGAATCCCTTAGGAGTTCTCCCCTACAGAAAAGAAGGGGAAACCCTTGTCCCCTAATCATTGCTAACTAGGAAGAGGTGCCTCCTGGCAAAGGTGAAGCTGAGGAGACAGACATTGGATTCGTTGAGCTGGCAGCCATGGCCCCATCCTTGTTACCCAGGCTGCTTGAGGACTTTTTTCTTCAATATTAAAAATAAAAATGCATAGAAATGTCATACCAACCTGTCTCATGATGATCTCCTGAACAATAATGACCAGGCTTAAAGCCACACAGTCAACACACAGAAACAGACACGCGCAAGCACGGTCAAGAGTTATTAAGCCATCTTCCAATTGGTGGCAACTTGCCGTGTCCTTGACAGAGAACCCTGTCTCTCCTTTCTCGCCCATCCTTTTATTTTGTCCCTTTGCATTTTCTCTCTCCCCTCAGCTAGCTTTAAAGGTACTAGGGGGAGTTATTTGCACCACTGCTAGTGTTCAGTGATTTAAAAGGTTCTCAAGCCTGACCCTTTATTGTGTTTTTAAGCATTTTGAGAAACGATGCACCAACTCTAGTCAGAAAGCCCCAGACTGGGGGCCAAATGGAGACTGAACTAAGAATAGTCCCGAAGGTTTGCAAATAAACCTGCAAGCCTGTCTTCCAACCAGCTACTCTAGCCTCAAAGAGAGAAAGAGTTGAAAAGCTTCTCTTTAGAGAGTAAAATATGTAATATTTGTCCAACAATGAAAATTCTTTGCTTTTAATATCTCCAAATTTGGAACATATTTAAAAATATACAGATAGCCATCATTTAACTACTTTAAGATAATTCTATATCTTTGGGGCTTTAGTCATTTCTTTTAAAAGTTATTTTCAAAGATGCTCTTTTTGGGTGAAAGCACTAAAATACAATGTCATTCTGCAACAGCAGTTTTCCGTCAAATGCTTTTTACTTTAAGTTGTGGAAAAAACATCGATTATATTGCCGAGCACTGCTGAAAAGCACTCTGCATCATAAAAGGATTTGGAGCCTCATTTGTTCTCATCTAAATTGTACATTGCACACTTGATGGCAACATATTGTAAACTAAACAGCCTTTCCTATCTAGACCAGTAGATACTCTAATAAGATGATTCAGAAGTTTTTGAAAGGCTTGATTTGGTGAATTCCTAATCTAAAACAAATCTTTTTGTTCCCCTCAAACAAATGATGATTGTGTGCCTGCCTCAATAGTTTTGTCCAACAGTGTTTGGTAATCCTGGTCACTTAAAATGTCACTGAAAGAGATTAGATGAAATGTCAGGAATGCCAAAAGTGTCCGAATTCCATCACCAAAGAGCAAAAGTCTGAGGCAGAATGACTGCTTTAGTTTCCCACGTTGCATCACACAGAGGTATTTGTGTTTTCCTCCTGGGAAATACCAAATAAACTTCAGAGAAACAAACCTATTAGTCTTGACTCAACTGATCCAAAAGTCTGTCCTAGGGGGAACTAACAGAATTTGTCTGATATCAAAGTTTATGTCAGTTTTGAAACTGATTTTGAGGTCCAAATTCCCTTGGTGTGACCACATTTCTTCAGCCAAATAAGAAGAGGGGAGCCAATAGTATTTCTGTGGTCTAAAGTTGAGGGTCAGAGTGTTGAAAACATGGATACTGATCTTATGATATCCTAATATCGTTGAAAAAAAGAGGATTGACTATTGAGCCCTATGCATTATGACAGGTAAGAATTTAGATGGATAATGAATAAAAACTAAAGTAGAGTTCATTCAACTGGCTTTTGTGATGTAGGAATAACTGTCTTTAGCTAGCGTCTCCTATACGCTCATATATAATACTTAACAGAGGATAGCAATGCTGTATTTGCTTCTGTCTATTTCTAGTTCCTTACAACTGATGGAATATTCTGGGCTGAACTTATATGTTGAATATATACAGACCTTGTTATTCCCTATCAAGAGACAGAATCCTTGTCTCTATCCCTTGAAAGTGGGCGGACCCCTGACAAACAGGATGTTTATCACAGAATGCTACCACAGAACTTCTGAGGGTAAGTTAGAAAATGCCCTATAGTGTTTTCCAGTCTCTCTTGGGACACTCACCTGTGGAGCCCTAAGCCTCCATGGCAGTGAGTATGCCAGGTGGCCACGCTGTGAGGAAGACCAAACCAGGCCCTACAAGAAAACCACATGGAGAGGCCCCAAGAGCGCACAAAGAGAGAGAGGTACCTTCTGGCCTCTAGCTGCGTCAGCTACCAGCTGACTGCGTTCACACAAGTCACCTCAAGCAGAACCCTCGAGCCAAGCCATTTGTGGATTCCTGACCCACAGAAACTAGGAGCAATAAGAAATTACGTTTTTTGTTTTAAGCCACTAAGTTTTGGGGTAATGTGCTACACAGTGTTAGACAACAGGAAACTGCTACCTTAATTAACAGACCTCTTCAATAAGCACTCTTGCAGTGGATCTACAGAGTACTGCCCAGATTCTCCCTCCATCCTAGTCAGAACCAAGGAACTCATCCCCCCAGGGTAGAGGAATGTCACATGCTGAGGGGTCATAACCGTGTCACCTTCCAGGCATTGCCCTCTGCCAAAGGGCGCTGCCTCACCCATGGTCTGCCCCTTCCTGAGGACAGCCCGCAACCAATAGTGGTTGATGCAGATACTAGGACCTGGTCTCCTTGCTTCATTCAGGCAGCACAGAAGGGTCATCACCAGATGACCAGAGCTCATTGTGCGATGGACTAAGGTAAGGCCATGGCTGCAACAGTAACAGCTCAGCTTCTCCCTCTGCTCAGTCTTGCTTCCCTCGCTCCCTTACAGGTGTTATTCCTGAGTGTCTGCCTCAATACCTATCGCACACTAATCTGCATTTAAAGGACAGTTTCCAGATAACCTGAACAGGCCTCCATCAAAGATTAATTACCACTAGAAAGGAAGCTGAAGTCAGGCTCTGAGACACTACAATTCCCTGGTTTTCCCAGTAGGCAGCAATAATAATTAAAGGTGCATTGATTCTCATAAGGACATGAACAAAGTTTCTCATCAACTGATTATTACCTGGAGACTGAGATGGTTTCCCTGCCAGCCTTCAAGGCATCCTTTACTCATTCTGACACTTGCTGGATACAATCTAATTTGCCTGACCAAAACCTGTTTTGGCCTTAGGAAATTTTGACTATATGATGTTTCAGAAAAGAATGTAGTAAAAATAAAGCCATTGTAGGGCTGGCCCAGTGGCATAGTGGTTGGGTTAATGTGCCCCACTTCAGCAGCCTGAGGTTCATGGGTTCAGATCCCAGGCATGGACCTACACACCGCTCATCAGGTCATGCTGTGGTGGTATCCCGCATACAAAATAGAGGAAGACTGGCACAGATGTTAGTTCAGGGACAATCTTCCTCACCAAAAAAAAAATAAATGAAGCCATTGTATTATAGGTCTGCATTAGTAATGAAACATTTGAAACAAGACCACAACCATTCCTAAATCTTGGTCCCAGATATGTGGCAGAACTTAGGTAGATACCTGGTGTAACTATTGAAGAAAGAAGACTTTTTACAGCAAAGCTTCTGCAATTTGAAGGTGCCTAGTTCCATTTTTCTTGGAGGAAAAGCTTTCATTTTTTTATTTGTTGTCTCATCTCTTATTTTACCCACCAGTCATCTTCCAGAGGTGATTCATTACTTCACAAGGACTGTGAAGAGAAAGACCGAGTTTAGAGATCTTTGCTAGAGGCTGTTCGTGTGGGGACAGCTCAATGATTTAAGCCATAGGACGTTTTTATTTTGCAAACCAGGTCCTGTCTTCCACTTCGGGCATTTTATAATTAATTCCTGAAGACGAGCTTCAAGTTTGTTTTCTCACCTGTCTATCCTGTGTTTGCAGGCTAGTCCAGATCTTTACAGGAGCACAGCTCCCAGCTCTCAGATTTTTCAAAGTCCTCTTGAGGCCATTACAGCAGCAGTAAAGACAATTGGCAGTTGAGTGGGAACATATATTTATTGGCTTCCCAATAATCTGCATAGTGTAACATGAAATTGTCTGTCCTACTTACCAGCTTGGGAAGCAAAATAAGGTACCATTCTCTTTAATATTCAAATTAAGTTACTCTAATCCCCCATTCCACCTGTGGAGGAAAATATTTCTTCCACCCCTGGGGTCTTCCTTCCAAAAAGAAGTTCTAAGACTCAGAGCTGTTTCCTCAATCCAGTGGGCCAGTTTTGATATCCAGCTCTTCCAGAAGAGAAAATAGAATAACCTCCTTGGTCAGAGTCTTAGTCTGTTCAGGCTGCTGTAAAAAAAATACCATAGATGATAGTTTAAACAACAGATATTTATTTGTCACAGTTCTGGAGGCTAGGAAGTCCAAGAACAAGGCCTTAGCAGATTTGGTGCCTCGTGAAGGCCTGCTTCCCAGTTCACAGACAGCTCTCCTCTCAGTGTCCTTCCACGGTGGAAGGGATGAGGGAGCGCTCTGGGGTCTCTTTTATAAGGGCACTAATCCCATTCATGAGGGCTCCACCTTTATGATCTGATCACCTCCCAAAGGCCCCACCTCCAAATACCATTACACTGGGTGTTAGGATTTTAGCATATGAATTTTGAGGGGGTGAAACACTAATTCTTTAGCAATCGGTCAAGCAGCCTGTACTCTTTGGCTGTACTGGTCATTACTGCCACTGTGCAGTCCTTGCCTGCTGAGGAGACCACAGTACATCTGCCAGTGCAGACCTGACAGGAGTTGCTCTCCATTCAGGGGAGAGCGGCATTGGTGACTGGTTCAGCTAAGATTGCTTTCAGCCCTATAGCTCTCTAAGAGACATAGCTCTCTACCCCACACACAAACTCAGTCACCAGCACAAGGCCACTCATGATGCTAAAATATCTGGGCCAGAGGTGTCCAATCACTCAATATATGTTCTACCCAGAATTGCATCCCTCTACCCAAACACCACTTACTCTCATTACTCAGTTAGGGCATTCTCTTTGAAAAATGAGTCCCCAGCACCGTTCCCCTAGTGGCATAGGGATAGGCCAGGATCCACTTAATCAGTGGTGCTACTGACATAGCACAGCCTCCTCAAAGCCCAGGGAAGGTCAACAACCACACTGGATCTCTCTATCCTCCAGCTCCAGGGCCCGCCAATTTCCTGACCTAGCGTGATTCTCAGTCAATATTCCGACTGTCTTGTTCCTACAATCTGTCATCAGTAACCACAATATAGAGCCACTATCCCAACACACAAAGGCTTGATGTCCCATAACACATCAACCAGGGGTAGCAAGAGTCTTAAAATAATATCATTACACAATATGTCCCTGATTCAGCTCCACCAGGTCTGGGGGAACTCTAGTACTCCTCTCTTCAACAAACAGCTTGATACTTCTGGGAATTCTCAGGGGGGTCCTGCACATGCTCCATGAAGCGCTTCTTCCTGTATTCACAGTTTTAACTTCTTCCACTATTCACAGCTATTCCTGCTGCTCACTATGGAGCTGTCTCCTGTCATAGCCACCCCAGAAGCATTACTTCCAATTGTAACTCGTCATCAGTCCTGGTTGACAATGCCCACTAGAGGCGTGGCACTGTGGGTGCACACTAGAGTGCTATTGCTGTGGTTCCTGTCTGCTCAGGTCACTAACATACAAGGCCATGGGAGGTTCCCGGCAAAGCCACATCAAGGCAGGTGCTGTGCTCACTAAGGGAGCTGTCTCCTCTCAATACTCACTCTAGAGGCCTGGATTACTGGCACCTCATCTCCAAGAGTCCTTTAGCTGTCGCCTCATCTCACTTCAGCCCCTCTCCCTTGGACACAGGCCAACATCCCTGGGGGCTATTATGGATCCATTTTGTTCTTTCCCAGAACTCACTTTGTTCAATATGCACAGCACGACTCACTCTGCTTTTAGGGTATCTTCTTGCCCAGCTAGTGCCCTGGTCATCCAGGGAAACAGAGCCTGGCAGGTCTATCCACTGGTCCTCCAGACATGTTCACACACGCCTGGACCCTGGAGCAAGCACAGCTCAGCCTCCTGCTGAAACTTCTGCTCGCAGCATGAGGCCACGTGTACTTTATGGATTAGGATGAGTCATGGCTTGTGGGCTCAGAATCTCTGAAGAGATGTTCAGATAGGAGGTGCTGAGCTTTCTTCAGCAGGACTAAATTACGCACAAAAGTTGAGTGTGATGAGATGGGAAGCCCCAGAAAGTTTCCTGAAAAAGAAGAGACGGAATGTTCAAGGGCCACAGCTCAGTTATAATATTTTTATTTCTCCCCAGTTTCATCGCCGAATATCTCTTTGCTTATCCTTTAGGACCCATACTTTCCCACGAGGATGAATAACATTGTGTTTGTTGTGTGAAGAGAGAGACTAAGAGAGAAGATGTCTATTTTTATTGTAGCCTTCTCCTCAGGCCCAGGGATTTAGAGAACTTTAAGTTTCTTTGAGGAAAAAATTTCAACTTTCTAAAACCCATGAAAGGGAAACTGTCAGCTCTATTACTAAGGAGTCGATTAATTAAAGTTAAGTCCCCACAAACACTGCCAGACGCCAGCTCCAGATTAAAGGACGTGGGGACGCATTACGCTTTGACCTCTTGTCACCGGTTGAGTACCTGGCAGATTTGTGGAAAGTAGCTTGTGTGCTGATCCAACAGAAACGGGTATTAACTCGCAAGGAAGGAAGATAAAGAATTCAAGGACAATCTTAAGCATTTCAAGTTTGGGACTTTCCATCCTTTTTTTCCTCCTCTGCTCCTCTTTGCTAAGTTTTCATCTCCTTTGTACTCGCACATGCATTTCTTGAATCGCTTCAGTACCGTCTTCTCATGGGGGTGTGTCTGGGGTGAATGACTACTTTGAAGTCTGTCTGCTTTGGGGTTTGAGCAGTCACCTCTGTCAGCTAAGGATGTCTTCCCTTTCAGTTGTTACAAAGATGCAGTGTGATTCTGTTGCAAAGCTCCCAGTTTAGTGCCGAGCTCAGAGGAGTACAGAGCAGATGGCCTGCCACGGCTGTAAGAGTTGGACGTCCACATTAGAAAAAAGGTAGTTTCATCATCAGTGGAGCACTAGCCTAGTGGGGGTACTTAATGTGGTCCTTCCAACCCCGAACCTGTCCCATCAGGTTGACACAAGTGGGAAAATTCAGGGTCTGAGATTTCTTCTCTGCTTTCCATTTTCCAAATTCATCTGTTAAAAAGTCATCTCCAGTCTAAGCAATTATCCTTCATTTCTACCTTATTAGAGATTAGTTTGTTAGACTACTTGCCCAAACGAGTAGAGGAAACAGGGCATAGAGCAGGAAAGTTTAAGAATGCTGGGCTTCCATAGAGGGGTTTTAAGAATTAAAAGAAGAGGAACGTGGCTAGGCGAGCAGGAAGAAGGAAGCAAACAAACAGAATATCCGTTAAATACCACAGGAGCCCATTGACGTAGGTATTAATCCCCCTGCAGTAGGTAAGTATTATTTTTAGATTTTAACCATGAGAAAACTGAAGTTCAGAGAAGTTAATAATTTGTCGCACTACGGGCTATGGAGCCAAGATTCCAAGTGAGGACAGCCTGATCCTTCTGCCATGGTACCTCCCTGGAGTCTGACCCGCCACTTATATTGTTTTTCCAGGGAAGCCACAGCTGGTAGAGGCCCCATTACCTCTTAGCCTGGGAAGGACAGTTTCAGAGCTCCCTCTATGGAGGGCTGGCACTGTCCCTGCTTCTTAACCTGCTGGCTGAGAGTCTAGTTGGATATGTCTTCAATCAGATGCCCTGCAATAATAATTTAAATAACTAGCATCATAATTCTATTGTTTACTGAGGGCTCGTGCTGTGCCAGACACTACAGTAAGCACTTTATAGACACTTGCTCAGAGAGAATGCAAGTTAAGCAAATACCGTCACTGGTCATCAGCATTTGACCTTTTCCTTGGAACCCAAAAGCCACACAATCTCAGTGTGTGTTTAGGTCATGGAACCAGCTTATTAATTGATCTAGAAACCAATTTCATTTTATTTTTCTCTGCCTATTAAACTCCTTCACCTGTTCTTTCCTGACCCTGAAACAAAATCTTAGGGATGCCTCTGGTTTCAAATAATGCTTAGATAAGAAAAGTTCTCTGGTCACCTTCAAACACTGAATCCAGTCCAGCTGAAAATTCGAGTTCAGTCTATTCTAGTAGAGTAACAAACTCAAACTCTTTTAAAGTTAAAATTCTCCCCTCCCCATCCCTCCAGTCAGGTCTGCTCTGCTCTGGAATTCTACCATGAGGAAAGGGAGGAGCTAATGATTGGCCTCTTTCCTCTAGTCGTCTTCTCTCTTCCCCACCAGTTGCCTCTGACCATTCTGTGACTAGGCCCAGAAGTATAGTTTAGGGAGAAAAGATACAGATGTAAATTGGTGTCAGTGTCTTTTGGGCATGGGGATGTCTGAGATTGGCTTATATTCTTGTGGGGTACATTGGCAGATTCCTCAGAGAACCCCTCAGCACCTCTGGCCACCTTGCCCTTCAATAAGCAATGTGTCTTTTCTGGCTGGCCACTTCGCATTCCCTCAGCTTCTGGGCTTCAGAAGTCTCTTCCTCTGTGGGGTCCTTTCACTCCTCCAGACTATCCTCATGGACAGGCTGGTTTCTCCAGTGAAGCCCACATCTATCCATAGAAAACAATCACTTTTGTCCTGCCACCTTGTTCACTCCCTAGGAGATGCACTCTCCCTTTGCTCTGCCAACTCCAGGCTGACCTAGCTACAGATTCAAGCCTGGGGATGGGGTGTGCCAGACACAAGGTCAAACTGTCTGAGTGGTCCCTTGAGGCTCCTCTCACTTGGGTTAAAGGATATTACTCTCCCCTTCTCCATTGCCAGTCTTGGGATGAAGGAGGAAGGGAGAAAAGAAATACCACAGCACTCCAAACTACCTCCAAAGAGAATGTCCATGAGCCCTCGATCAGTTTCACAGAGCTTCAGCCATCTGCTTCGCATGCCCCGCAGGTGGGAAACAACATCTTTGGCACTTCATGTTTTATCCTCAGGTTGGAGGTTCAACTGAGACAGCAGAGAAGATTTTGAAATCCTATTACACTCCAGCAAGTGTGCACATTCACATTCTCACCCTTTCCTTCCACCACTCACAGCTTCTGAGAAACTCTGTGCTTTGCAACAATCAAAACTCCTTATATTGTCAAGTTATTGAGCAGTAAATGGCACATCCACTCTGGCTCTCACGCATCGTGACTGGATTCAAACCCCCACTGCCCAGGGGAAGATCGGGCCGCATGGCTTTTTCACATTTTTGAGGCTATGAAACTTTTCTGAATTTTTTAGAGTCATCCCATCCCCCTCAACAATTTCTGGAATGTTCTTGCAATGGGACTGAAAACAGTTTTATAATCATTTTAAAGATCCTCTGGAAGTGTCTTAAAGAATCCCAGGATCTCCATTCAATTGCCTTTTAAAAACAATCCTCTGTTCTAGTCTAGCCCTCATCTCCAAACTTTAAATATGACTACCTAAGGCTTTTATTTTTCTCTTTGATGATAATGTGAAGGCCATATAATCTGGGAAAAGTTTTCTCTGAGCGTAGGCATGGAGATGATATTTTCAGCAAAATGTATTCTTCCTATCAACACTAAATGTATATTAATCCATCTCATAGTGGCTCATTAAATGATCACAAGCTAAAGAATAATGATCAAGTTGTAGTTTGAATTTTCTACATTCAATCCCAATAGATAGGTAAATTTTACCTTAAAAAAGAAAAAAATGATTTGCATGTTGTCAGTTGCTCGTTGAAATTTCATTGGCTCTTCTCATTTATTTCCAATGATTAATACCAGTATTAGAGTCACTATTGTGAGCAAACACATTGACTTTCTTTTTTCACTGTGTAAGCATAAGAATATAATTAAACACTAAAATACGTGTGGCACATAAGATGTAAAGCCAAAGTGTGGATTCGATGGCTGAGAGCTCTTTTTAGAAGAGGACTAGATCTTGACCGGAATCCTGTTGAAGTCAAATTAGCTGCCTCCCTCACTTCTGCCTGAACAGATCTGAGAGCAATGATGAAGCTTCCGGAGGTTGCCTTTATGACTGAGAAGCTGTTCATTAGGCTGTGAGCTCCTTAAGGGCAGGGAATGGATGCTGGGTAAAGGTCTTTTTAAAGGCCCTATCACTGTGGGCTGCATATTCATGATGCTTATTTACATCATATCATTAATATGTGTTTCACTTCTCTTTCTGAAAGCAATCTAAGGAGACGACAGAAGCTCTACAGAATGTAAGACCTTGCAGGCATTTTCTCTGGAGGCGGTTTGCAGTGCTGTGGCACACCACACAGTCAGACTGACACCAACTTTACAGGACTGGTTCTTCTTGCCACTGAGGCCTCAGCACCAGTGTCCTATCTCCAGAACATCTCTCCGTCTCTTGATCACATTCCCCCTTTGATACTGCCAAAGGATTTGTCACTGTTTAAAATGATCTTGATCATTTGTTATTGGTTCGCTTGTTTTTTATCTGCCTCCTCCACTGGTATTTGAACCCCAAGAGGACAGGGACCTTGGCCTTGTTTGTGGCTGCTTATCTGGGACCTAGAATAACATCTGACATGTGTTAGACACTCAAGAAAAGAAGTTCCAGCCACTGACCAGAGCTTGAACAAGCTACTCCATTTCTCTAGGCCTTGGGTCTTCATCTTCAGAATCAGGGAGCTGCCCTGGATAAATTTTAAAGTCCCTTCTGACTATAAAAGAACTTTATCCTTCAAAATATTAATATACTCATATAATTTGACTTTTTCATAAATTCATATTATTGGTGAAAGTAGGAAGGGGCCATATTCTTACTGATCACTATTATTGACTTTCAGTTGTAATATATATCCTCCACCTAATCTCTCTGGTTTATGGGGATATTTTAATATACAGTTAATCTCCTCCCATTAGTTGGTTCTTGTTCCTTAAATATTTTATCATAAACTTCCAACATCCGGGGCCGGCCCGGTGGCACAGCAGTTAAGTGCACACATTCCGCTTTGGCGGCCCCGGGGTTCACCGGTTCAGATCCCGGGTGTGGACATGGCACCACTTGGCAAGCCATGCTGTGGCAGGCGTCCCACATATAAGGTAGAGGAAGATGGGCACGGATGTTAGCTCAATGCCAGTCTTCCTCAGCAAAAAGAGGAAGATTGGCAGATGTTAGCCCAGGGCTAATCTTCCTTAGAAAAAAAAAAAAAACTACCAACATCCTTTTTGTAGAATTCCATTGCTAGCGTTAAAGTCCATCTCTTACAGTGGAAAGGAAGGGTTATATTCTTTGCTCAGGGGATCCCTGAAGAAACCACAAAGACAAGGCTGGGTAAGCTCCACAATAGAGAAGACACAAGTGCGTGTAGCCAGGAGTATATACAACTGCAGGAAGGATGGAGGAACAAGAAGAGGCCAAAGGAGAACAGATCCACAGACCCAAGGAACAGTAGGAGAGAAAGATATCCTTACTGATGCCTGGAAACTCCAAGAAAGACTCATAGACATTATCAAAAGTGAGAGCATACCCAGCCATTTTTATTATCATAACACTAACTCAGGGACCTGGACCATGCACATGATATATGATACATGATATGCACATGAAATATGCTATATGAGACTGGCAAGTCATCATTTCAGACCTCAGATAACACCCAGAAGTTTCTGAAATGTTACATAAAATTACCATCAATCATATGAAGCAAGGTGGCCTCGCTCAACATTCAGGGCCCTAGGCCTAGACTTTTCTTCATCTTGGAAAGAAGCGTGTCCAAACATTTGCTTCTAAGTGACAGAAAACATCAACAAAGGAGTTGACTAGTTTGAAGTCAGAGCTTTCTTTAGGCACCTACTAGAATTTAGAGTCAATTTATTTACTAGCAGTAATCAGCTTTCTGATTTCCAGAAATCATCTTTGCCTAGAGTTAATCAGTAGATAATCCGGATTAAGGAGTTCCAGCCTTGGAAAAATAAGGATCACCCCCACCTGCTTGTGTGGAAGGTACAATATTGTGAAAACACAGCTGTTCACCATCTTCTGCCCTCCTCAGCTTTCTAAGGAAAATTCTTTAGCTGAACCGCTCAACTTCCCAACCTTTGTCTCATAAGGTAGTAAGTAAAGTGAAGAAAATTATTTAGAGACACTACATTTATTTGCATCAATTTTAAAAAAGAAAGAAAGAACGAAAAAGCTTGATCTCTCTGAAAAGAAAAACTTCCAGAAGCAACTGGGAGAGGAGGAAGCAAGCCTGTGAATCTAGAGCAATGAAGAGAAAGCCAGCGGCTCCTGGAGCTTCCCCAGAGGCTATTGGGAGAGATTTGGAGGAGCAACTGCTGGTCAGCGGGGGGCCTCATGGAGCTGGAAAGGCAAAGAGGTTTCAAGGCAGGTTAGTTGTGTGTTACATGATGTAATCCCCCTTCAAACGACTTCACGAAGGACTCACATTATGTTTCAGGATTAGTGGAAAGCAGAAGCATTTCTTTTGTATATGTTATTGACTTGGACTGGAACTTAAAGCAAGAGTCGATGGCCACAATTTGGGTGGCATGTGAAAGGATCAGATAATGAGATGACAGCACTTGAGGCTCTGCCTTTGAGAATGAGAAGTCACTGAGATGGCCCAAACCTGGTAAGAGCATTTAACTTTAATCCATATGTGCTTATGAACAAGACATGAGCACCCATGTGACCTCCACTCATGTCCTTCTCCTGCTCCTCTCCTCTCACTTGGATGGCAGGGCTCCCATCGGGCATCATTGCAGTGATCCCTGAGCACTGCCACATCTGCTGACACCTCCACCACCTCACACAGGCCCCACCATATTGTTTCCGTATAAATATGCTGTGATAAACTAATAACATATAAAGTTATAGTCCCTTGACATAAACACATGTTATTTTAAAAGAAATCAAGCAAATTATCTTCCTAATTACAACAGGGATTAAACAATGGGTTGGGTCAATTACAGTTGTCTATAGAATCAATGTCTATGGACATTTCCGAAAAATAAATTCAATGATTTTGATTTTGGTAATTTGGAAGTTAGTCCTCTTGGAAGCATGAAACTAGATTGAACAGTCCTTAACGGTCTCTTCTTCCTCTGTAATAAGGGAATTCTACTTCCTTTTTTAGCTTCCTCCCTTCCAATCCATTGTTATGCTGTAGCCCACAAGATCTGTATGGAACAACACTCACTTTTGCGAGGTTCAGAAACCTACAATGTTTTCAGCTGAATTAAAGACATACTCCACTGTCAGGTGTTCAAAGTTTTCCATACACCAGCCACTTCACCTCTCAGATCTCACGAACCACAGCCAACAACCTCCACCCATTCCAGCCCCCAGCCCTGTGTATATCCAGGCTACCTCTGCCCCTGCTGGTCTAAGACCCCCCACACACACCCTCTGCCACCTCCCCACGTCCACTAGACCCTTTAAGGTCCAGTCAGGCATCCCCTCCTCCCCCGGACCCTCCCCGGTCAGCACAGTCCATGCCATGCCAATAGCTTCAGTCTTTAAATTCCTTTGAATTTATCTCTTGTACTATTTGCAGGGATTTTTTCTGTTCTCTGATTCCTTGCTTAGTTGTCCCAGACAATCTGAGCCCATTAGTATATCAGTATACTCTAACAATACTATTTATGATGCTGCCATTGTAATGGGTGAACCTAGGCCCTCCCACAAGTGGGAGCACCTTCTGGCAAGGAAGTTCACCCGGATCAATGATCAGTCCATCTGGCCCCTAGATCTGTCTGCTGCAGACTCCTGTTTTAATTGCGTTCCAATGACTCTTTTTACTAAGATTGTAAAAAGACAATCAAAAAAGATAACTTAAGATGTAATGGTTTCACATTAAGGGCTATGGAGTAAACCATATTACTAAGCATTTAAATTATGCATTTAAATTATACAACAAAATGGATCAAAAGTTTGTTCTTTGGATATTTATAGATATCATACATACCTACAAAGAATGTTCAGAGGTCAAATAAATTCAGTAAATATGGGTTAAGCAAATAGGTTTCTCACTCTAGCGTTTCTCAAAGTCTCATAATGCTTGCACCAGGAATCTCCCTGAGTGGGTTAGTGTGTGCTGTATTTCTACAGCTGAGATGACCACAGGACCATTTTTCTATGGAGCAAGTTCTGGGGTGCATGTTCCAAGGAACTCATGCTAGCTGAAGCTGGTGTGGCTGGGGCATTCCCTTCCAAAGCTCCCCCATCAGGGTCTTGCTTGAACCTTTAGCACGGGGCAGCTAAAGAAATGTTTATTTTCGGTTCCTGACTTTCTCTGTGTTTTGTTCCCAGGTCTGTTCATGCGAAGGATCTGCTCTTTTTTTGCGTGTCTCGTACTTTTCGTGTACAGTGTTGAGCCATCACAAACCGCGGATAATTCTTAGCCTCTCTGCATTTGCTCAGTTTGAATTCCAGTTCAGAGAGGCAGCCTCGGGGACTGATTAACGCCATGGACTCTGGAGTCCTACAGCCTGGCTTTCAATTATAGCTGCACCACTTACCAGCTATGCAAACTGGGGACATTTCTTAAACTCTCAGTGCCTCATCTATAAAGCAGGAACAATTATAGAACACACTTCACAAGATTTTGTGAGAGGTTAATATATGTACAGTGCTTATACAGCATCTGGTCTCTAGTGCGTGCTATTCGTATTAATATACAATACAGCCCTCAGTGATTTCTCTAACTATAGCTATTGCTATTACTGTTAGCTATTGTGAGATTCATGCAAATCCTAAAACATCCGGAAGTCTGACTCATGACTTTTGAAAACTGCTTGCTGTACTTGCCTAAGAAAAGTCTTCCTCCTTGCTCTCATGGGAAAAAGAAGAGAAATAGTGAGAATGAATCAACTGCTATTGGTGAGAAGAGAACAGCCTCTGGGCTCAGTGTTACCTCAGAGTCGTTCCCTGCTATTCTGCTTCAGGGGCCAACAAACTTTTTCTGTCAAGGGACAGATAGTGAATATTTTAGGCTTTGCATGATATAAGGTGTCTGTGGCAACTAGTACTCAACTCTGCCATTGTAGCATGAAGGCAGCCATAAGCAACATGTAAACCAATGGGCGTGGCTGTCTTCCAGTAAGACTTTACTTACACAATCAGGAAGCTAGCTGTACTTCACCCGCAGGCCTTGTCCTGTGACCTCTACTCTACAGTTATCCACCCTGAAGATCCCAGCCGAGTGATTTGAATAGGAGCTGCAAGGTGGCTCTATCCACCAAATGTGAGGAAGGAAGCCAGCTTTTTGGGAGTGAGGAGAGGAAAGAAGCCAGTCCAAGGAGAAAGCCAACAAACTTTGGGGAGTTCAGAGAACTGCAGGGAACAATAGCACAGTCCTGGTGACACTGTAGACTTTGGGATCAACGTCACGGAAGCCTGCCCTCGCTCAGGATTTTGTGGTTATATAACCCAGTAAATTCCCATTATTGTTTAAGCCAGTTGAGTCGTGTTTCCTCGTCACGTGCAAACCAAAATCTTCTACTGATATAACATGATCATAGCTGTATTAAATACATTGATGAATACTTTATGGTGGATGCTATCAGTGTTCAATTTGTGTTTTAGATCTAGTTAAAACTTTTGCTGACTTACTCAGAAAAGGAAATTTAACAACCAAAGCCCATTCCAAAATGAATTCACAGCCATTCATCTAAAAATTTCTAGGACACTTTCATCATTTCTGAAGTGCCTGAGGACATTATCTTTCAAGTATCTATTATTCCTATTTTATTTATAAAGCTCCCTTGTAATTTGGCTATATTGCTTCTGGCCCTTCTGTTATTTTACATAATAAAAACAAGTAAATTTACCCATCAATCTATAACCCCTCGAAGATCTGACTCTAGTTGAGAAGGTCTCTAAGTAAAAACAAGAGAGGCATTTGCACTGCCTTCGTAAATCAATTTCTTGTAAGATTTCTTTAATGCCTCAGGGTCAGCCCTGAACTTAAAGCTCCAGGATGCTGTGGCAATGTCACCTCTCTTGTCTAAAGGAGACAGGATGGTGCAGGGCACTCAGGCAAAATGTCTGGAAATAAAACCAATGAATAGTTAGCCATTAATGATTAGGTAGCTAGTAACTAAAGTTTTTTTGCAATTGCTAATTATAGCTTTTAGTTATTCATCCACCCATTGTTAACTGTGCTGCTTGGGCAATATACTATCCAATTCTCATTAGGTTCCTATAGATAATATCTCCCTAGCATGTGGGTCACCATGGTAATGGAAGTTTGAGCTGTTTTTCAGGAATTAGGACCCCTTGTCCAGTTCAGGCTGGTTGAGACTACCAATCTATCAACTGGGCCTTTGCAAATACTTGACAAGTGACCTTTTGACGTCAAGGAGCTAAAACTCCTCCCTCACGTCATGAGGCCACCACCATTTTGTGAACATGTATCCTATGAAGAGGCGTGAAGCTTGGTTACTCTTGCACAGATCATCAGTTACCTCACTTCTCCTTTCCTCCAATCATCTATTCCCACACTTTAGATCACCCCTCCCCCTTATCGCATAAATATCCCTGAGTCCTCATATTCAGGGATGTGGATCTGAGATTGATTCCCCTGTCTCCTGGCTTGACTGCCTTGTATTTAAATCCTTTCTCTTTGCAAACTCATCATCTCGGTGATTGGCATAATCGTGCAGCGGCAAAATGAACCTGGTTTGGTAACAGAAATGTTTTTCAAGTCCACCTAGAGACTCTGAGTCGAGCACAAGAAATAGTAAAAGCCTTACTCATAGCATTTGCCTCAAAGATAGGGACTACGCCTGAGAAGTGTCTGAGTGTATGGCAGGTATGACACCACCCCTCCTCACTCACACACACTCAACCAACCCCTTAGACACACCTGTGCTCATAGAATCTCACTGACTGGCTGATCACCACTGCAGAATCTATGATAACACAGTCCTTGCCTTGCATGTCAGTTCCCACACTGGGCAAATGACAGCACTCATCAGACCCGAGATCCCATATGGACATTAGCGATGGGTCATTGATTTTGTTCATGTTATGAATCGGTTTTCTATGTTGAAGTAACAAATTATCAGAAACTTAGTAGCCTAAAACAACAGAAATTTTTTATCTTACAATTCTATAAAGCAGAAATTTGATATGGGTCTCATTGGTCTAAATTCAACATGTCAGCAGGGCTGCATCTCTTCTGGAGGCCCTAAGGAAAGAGTGTCCTCATCCTTTACAGCGTCTAGAGGCCACCCACTGTCCTTGACTCATGGATCCTTTTCATCTCTGAAACCAGCAATGAGGGATTGAGTCACATCAAATCATTCCCGTTTATTTTCTACTTCTCATTTCCGCTTTCAAAGACCCCTATGATTATATTGGCCCAACCAGATAATCCAGGATAACCTCCCCATCTCAAGGTCAGATCATTAGCGACCTTCATCCCATCTGCAATCTCAATTCCCCTTCGCCATGTAACCTAACATATTCATAGTTTCCAGGGCTTAGAACATGGACGTCCTTGGGGGCCATTATTCTGCCTACCACAAGGAAGATAGAAAAGAAAAAATAAGTAAAGCGTATTTCCTGACAGATGATGATAAAAGCAACAGAGAAAAGTAAAGCAAGACAGGGGAGAGAATATGCTGCACTTGTGTGTTCTTTTCCATAGGTTTTTCAGAGATGATCTCACGATAAGGCGACATCTGAGTAAAGATCTCTAAGAGATAAGGGAACTAGCGGTGAAGTTATCTTTGGGAGAAGCTTTCCCCACAAAGGGAACAACAAGCATCGAGGCCCATAGGTGGGAGCACACTGGTTGTGTCGAGGAACAGGGAGGAAACCTGTGTGGATAAAGCTGTCTGATGAAGGGAGGGAATGAGAGAAGACTAGGACAGAGAGGGACCGGCAAGCGTCATGTCAGATATCCTAGCCTATTGAATGGACTTAGATTTGACTCAGCATGAAATTGAGAAGGGTTTTTTTCTTTAGTATTTTTAGAAGCATTTTATTTTAAAATAATTTTAAATTTATAGAAGAATTGCAATGATAATCCAGAAAGTTCCCATATACTTTTCCCTCAGTTTCCCCTAATGTTATATCTTATATAACCATAGCATATTTACCAAAACTAAGTAATTAACATTCGTATGAAACTATTGACTAAACTACAGACTTTATTCATATTTCACCCATTTTCCCACTAATGTTCTTTTTCTGTCTTGGGATCCAAAGAGACTTAGTCATCGTGTCTCCTTAGTCTGCTCCAAATCTGTGAGAACTTCTCATTCTTTTCTTGCTTTTCATGACCTTGACCCTTTCGAAGAATACTGGTCAGGTATTTGTACAATGTCTCAGTTTAGATTTGTCAGATGATTTCTCCTGATTAGACTACAGTTATGGGTTTTGGGGAAGAAGAACACAGAAACCAAGTGACCTGCTTGTCACATATCATGGGGTACATGGTAATCACCATAATTTACTACTGATGGTGTTAACTTTGATCACTTGATGAAAGTGGTGTCTGCCAGGTTGCTCTGCTGCAAAATTACTGTTTCCAAATTACTATTTCCTCCTTCTCATTAGAAGTGAATCATAAGTCCAGTCCACATTCAAGGGGAGCAAAATTAAGTTCTACCTCCTGGAGTGAGGAATATCAAAGAAATTGTGGCGATATGTTAAAACCGCCATGGTAATTGATGAATATCTTGGAGGAGATTCTGCGAAGCTGTGAAAACATCCTGCTTCTCCTTAAAGTTTTGTGCACAATATTAGCATCCCTCAGCAAGTCTGGACTGCACCAAGTGGTATTCTCTTGGTGATTTTCTATTTCCTTCATTCCTCTTATGTTTAATATTTGGAATTCCTCTGTAAGGAAGATTCGTCTCAATTTAGTTATTTATATCAATATAGACTCATGGATAATTATTTTGTTGTTTGGATTATAATCCAATAATATTATTTCTTTTATTTCTCCAATTGTTCTGGATTTTGACTTTGGGAGCTCTTTCAGGTTGGCTCCTGCATCCATTTGACAAACCCCTGTTTTTTGTTTTGTTTTCAGCATGTCCTCATCTCCTGGCACCACAGGATGCTCCAGGCCCATCTTGTATTTTCACTGTCTCAGCTCTAGAATCAGCCATTTCTCTTAGGAGCCCTGCTTCCTTTTGTTGGAGCATGGCATTAAGAAACCAAGATCTGGGTGCAAGTGTGTCATTGGACAGATTTGGGCAGAAGAGAGATATGCTCTGACTTATGTTTGTAAAAGATCAGTGTTACAGATGGGTTGAAAATAGCTCCCTAGGGGAAATTGTTGCAGTAATCCAGACTGCATGACTGTGACCTAGAAAGTTGTATAGTGAAGTAATCCAATCACTCAGAGTGCTTTGGATGCCCTTCCATGAACCTCCACACAAACCAAGGCTATTCTTCATTCAGCAAACTTTTATTGAGCCCCATTGTGTCCCAGGCACCGTGCTATCTGCTGATAATGCAGATAGGAAAAAGAGCTTTCCTTCTCCCAGGGCATTCAGAGTCTGGTACAGCAGGTACAGTGCACCTATTGTGATAAATGTGATAAGAACAGGAGTAAAGATTTGTCAAAGGTAAAGTGTTGGCCTAGAAGAGGGAATAGACTTTTACTGAAAGACAGAGAAAGCAGAAGCCAAGGGTAAGAGTACAGATCTGGAGTCAGATTTACAGGGTTGGAATCCAGGTTCTACCGTTCATTAGCCGATGACTCAGAATCTCTGAGCCTCACTTCCCATCCCTGGAGGGGAGGACAGCACCCACTTGTGGAAGAGATCATGCTTTATCCATCTCACAATTCCATCTTCATCCTGCAATTCCTGGTTCCCCTGCAGCTAGGAGGGACCATGTGTCAGACTTGTGGCAAATAGAATATGGGAGAAGTGGTGGCCCCTCAGAGGCCAGGGCCCTGAAACATCCCTGTGATCTTCCATGCACCTCTCTCTTCTACTTAACACCCGAGGATGGTTGAGGCACTTTATGAAAGGAGCAAAGAAACCTTGCTCTCGCTGCATGAAGGTGAGCCTCCCAGGAGAGCTGCCCAGCCAGGATCATGAGCGTGACTCTGCGTGAGAGCCAGAACAGGCTCACTGCAATTCTGGGACTGCTTATTGCAACAATTAGCCTGTCCTGATTAGCACACCACCTCAAAGGTTACCGGAACACCTAAGTGAGATAAAAAGCACACGATAAGCCCTCAATAACGGATAACCATTATTATTACTGCTGTGATACACAGAGGGCGACATGCTACAGAGTTGGGACTTCAGGGGATTTACTAGGTGGATGGAAGGTGAGAGAAGTGGAGAGTTTTGAGCAGAGGGTAAAAAATGACAAGTAAAAGAAGGAAAGGAGGGAAGGTGAGAGATAGTGTAAAAGGGGGGGAGGACAAAAAACTGACATGGGACAGAGGGAAGCAAGAGCTGTCCAAACTGTGGATGGAGCAGCTGCCCTGGAAATTCTGCTTGGCCCCCATGTCCAGGCTCTGACGCGCACGTCAGAGTGGCCAAGCCGCTGCGCCTGCCGACAGCTGCTCAGAGCCTCATTGATACGTCTCCCTCAGCTGTTCCAGATCCAGACGGAGAAACTAAGAGGCCTGGCTTTTTCATTTGTTTTAACCTGATGGCAAGATCCTTCCTGGACACTTGCTTTTATTATTTGAAATGTGTTTCTTTTATCACCTTCCAGTCACAGGAAGAGTCTTAATGGCGTGTAGAATACGAAAAGGAGCAGGAGGCTCCACAAAGGAGAGGCCAACCAAGGGACAGAGGCATTCTTTGTCTCTCTGCATTATCGGGGAACAAACGACAAACGCATAGCATAGGGCTGGAAAAGCTGCAAAGCCACTTTTCCTTAATGCCCCCTCTGAGCAACACGGACGTTTCCCTAGGCTTAGGCGTCCACCTGTGGCCATGCAACAATTTTTGTCTGTGCAAAGCTAGCCAGCCTGGAAACTGAGGCAGCCTTGACCTCTTTTAGCACTGTCGTCAAACTGGCCGAGGAGCCTCCTAGTGCAGGAGAGTCCTGATGCTTTAAAGGGCACTACCTATTTATCTCTTTGCTAAACTTGCTAAAGTTCACTTAACCAAAAAGTCATTGTTCTGGGGCCTCTGGAAACGTTGTTGAGCTTTGGGGCTGGTTAAGTTATAGCTGTTGCTGATGAGATGAAAAGGAACCATGTACACAACTGGAGAACTGACACCAAGCTCACTGGACCAAATCAACCTCATTTATTATAGAAAACTTATCCAGTAGAAAACCACGTCAGACAAAGCATAGCAGTCGGTGTTTCCAGGCAAAAGGACCACCCGTGCCTGAAAAACAGGAAATAACAAAAACAAAGAAAACCAGATCCAGAGAAATAAAATTTGGAGACGTGAAATTTATGAAACCTTTCCAGTGAGCTGTTTAGCTTTCTGTCCCCAAACTTCTTCTTCTGTGCAAGCCTTCCCCTACCACCTCCTTGCCTTGATGGCTTTCCAGATTTGCTGTCTACCAGTAAGCATTTGGGAGCAAGGCCTCCTGCTGAAGGACCCACTTTGACCAAGCCCCAACTACAATACGGGCTTCTAAAAGAGCCCCATGTGTATAAACTAAAGCACATTAGCCATCTTGCCCTTTTCCTGGAAAGGAAATCACATCTACTCATGTGTATCTGTAAATCAAAACCTACTTGTCCATGGCCTTCTTTCGGACATGCCAAAACAAAACTCGGGCCGGCTTGGCTTGGAGGAGGGCTGAGCACACAAAGAGATGTATTCCTGCCTTTGGAGTTCAAGAGAATCATCTGGTCCAACCAAGGTCAACTAGATGATCGCAGCCTGATTTCAAAGATTAGTTTTTAAAGGTACAGTTCACAACTGCTGCTAAGGTTTTTTTTTTCCTTTACAACAAACTCAGAAGAAACAAGCATGGGAGGAAATGTCCATTCTGTTGGGTGGTCATATCCCTTTAAGATGTGCAATTTGTGTTGTACAGTTAATTGGCTATAAAGTCTAATAAAAAAATCCTCCTTTACTACAGGATTTTACCTACAGGATGTACTGTGGAAAACACCCAGAAATGTCCACAGACATCATCAATATTTAAACGCACAAACTTCTTCCATATCTTAGCTGGCATAGTCTTTTGAGGAGAAATTTTCTTCCTTTCTTCCTTTAGCTTCCTTGTTTCTTTCCTCTCTTTCCCTATTTCTTGTCCCTCCTACCTGCTTTTGGGGGTTTTTTTAATCCCTTTTTTATGAAAGAAATGGAAAACGAAAGACACTAACCTTTATTGAGCACCTACTTTGATGACAAGTGTTTTCCGTGTATTATCCAGCAACCATAAAGATTCCTTCTCTTGGCTTAACCTGAAAAATCCTGTCATGGGGCCGGCCCAGTGGCCTAGCGGTTAAGTTCTCAAGCTCTGCTTCGGCCACCCATGGTTCACCAGTTTTGGATCCCAGGTGCCAACCTATGCACTGCTTGTCAAGCCATGCTGTGGCAGGTGTCCCACCTATAAAACAGAGGAAGATGGGCACCGACGTTAGCTTAGAGCCAGTCTTCCTCAGAAAAGAGGATTGGTGGCAGATGTTAGCTCAGGGTTAATCTTCCTCAAAAAAAACCTGTCATACTTCCAGTGAACTCATTTTTAACAGAGGTTTATTTTTTTTAAGTAAAAAAGACAATTTATTAAGTGCAATGTTTTAAGATGTTGAAATCCTCTGAATAACTTACTATGTCCAATCATATCTAAAAATCTGCCCCGCCTGTCTGATTTGCAGAGCATAGATTTTCTGGTTTTGACATAAAACACACACACGCAAATATACGCACAAACACACAAACACATGTTCTCTCTTTTCGTTCTGTGATTTGCATGCAACGTTTTCTTGGTTGGTTGGTCTCTCTCCACCCCCGCCCCCCCACAGGACTTGGTTAGCCCATGGGAATAAGGGGCAGCTGAAGCAGTCTTGTGAAAAGAAGGCTCTCTGTCCTTCTGAATATCCCTCTCTGACCTTCCCCAACTTACCCTTCCTTTACCACCTCCTGGCCTCACCCGCTGTCCAACTCAGCTCCCCCTGGCTGAGGTCTACAAACCTTGTGCTCCATCTTCCCCGAGGCAGGAGCCGAGTAAGGGAAACTGGTCCAAGAAAGAAAGGAAGAGGCTGTAATTGCTCAATGTTTTTCCAGAGGAATATCTATTATTCCTTCAGATTAAACATCCATGGAATGAGACAGTTACTCAAATGGAAACAGGTTGAATTTATTTAGAGGATCATGTGGAATCTTGAGAAATGAATAGACAGTGTCACTTATATGCACCCATTTTCACCTTGACACCCCTGCCTTGCTTGGCCCAGACGCCCTGCACACCTTCCCAGGCAGCCTGCGGCCTTCCAACAGATGGGATCCCATGTCCTTTCACAGACTTGCTGCTGCAAAGGGGAGGGAGAGGTCTGAATTCTTTTCCAGAGATTTCGTTCACTCTTCTCCGTATGTTTTTCGAAACCAGCCAATTCCTTCCTTTATTGCTTTATCACAGTTTCTCCCAAGAAGAAATGAGAAAATTAACCTTCAAATATGCTAAATAAACTTTAAAGTGAAAAAAGTGTTACTCTTTACCAAAATGCTTCTAAGATGCATTTGAGGAAGTTCATTTTCTCCTGGGCGGCTTCACACTGTTGTACTTGACAGGTGCTCTCCCTTGGCCTTCTAACAGTAATAACAACTCCACACCTGTTGAGCTATTTGCTCACAAAAAATAAGGGAAAGGGATTATTTATTCTCACCTTATGATGAAGAAACTGAGACACAGAAAGTTTAAGTAAAGCCTGGCCCATAACTGTCTGATGGAAAATCCATATCAGTTCCCCAACCAAACTCTCCCTTGTGCCAAGGGCGCTCTGGAAGGCTGACCCACAACCGTGGATGCAGCCTCCAATGCATCTCCGCGTGCTCGGGAGGCATGTGTACAGGGGGAGATGATGATAGCAATAATCGTCACTGCGTATATAGGACCTGCTTTAGCCGCTTCTATGTGGGTTAACTCATTTCACAGATGAGGAGGCTGAGGCCAAGGTCACATAATGAGGTATAAGTGGTCTGTGCAGACAAAAGGTGCTGTTCTTGATCAAGCACATTTCTTCTGTGTTCCAGGACTTCATATGTAGGTTAGGAATCTCTAAGAGGAAGATACACATGTTAAATTTCCTGAATGTGTTTGGCCACAGGACTCCCTATGGATAGAAGTACAGGGTTGTTGTTCTGCCAAACGTCTGGGAGGTGCTGGTCTTGGTGATCCGATTTAACACAATTTTTCTAGGGTATGTGTATGAATTCGTTTATCAGGCTTTTTTAAAAAAATTCTATAAAGCAGCAGCAAATCTGAGGACGTGGTGTGACAGAGAATGACTGAAGTATGGTGAGGTGGTGAAGTGGTGAGAGTGGCGGTGAACTTGGGTGAGTGACTTAACTCTCACAGCCTCAGGTTTCTAATCTACGCAATGGGTATGATAATCTCGCCCTTGCAGTGTTGTGAGGATCAGAGAGGAGGATGGCACTTGGTGCAGGGTATGTGCATGGTCAATGGTGGCTGTTATTACTATCTTGTTACCTCTTGTAATGAGCAGCATCACCTCAGACAAGTTTTAAAAATCAGTGTAGCCCCTTTCTTCCCCTGTAGAACAGGAATAAATATTCTTCACAAGACTATTGAGCTGACATAAAACCTAGCCCAGTGCCAGGCACTCAGTGGCTTCTCAATACGTGACATTCCCTTGTTGTCCTCTGGCGGGTCCTGCCCTCACACTGGGAGCCCCCTTCGACTCACTGGCCTCAGTCCTGGAGAAGATGCACAGATTTCAAGGGCAAGAAAACTTCGCACTTCTTAATCCTTTTTTTATCTTCTATTTGGGCTAATTCCTTTCTCCTGGGTTCACTAAGCTCATCCATCAAGCCTCACACAGTCTGGTGAGGAGCTGGTGATTTGATTTCCATTTTTAGAGTATACAGCACAAAGCACACTGTGATTGAAGATGCTGCCTGACACCACTCAGAAATGCTTGGCAAGTGCTGTCGCAGAGCCCCTAATGCGCTAGCTCCCACAGCCTGAATTTTGTGACCTCTCTCTCACCGGGTGCCAATTATAGCTGACCTGATATTGAGTACGCCCGGGGTAGGCAGAGTACCTGTCAGCGCTCAACAGAATCAAATAGTTCCACGGTGAGCATTCACTCCCTTTTCTTTCCTTTTTACTTAAGCATCAAGACTATGGATTAGGGAACACCTTGCAGATGAGAAACAGTGAACCCAGTTTTGCTTATACAAACTCATGCAAGGTCTTGACACAGGGGGTCAGTCCCCTGAGGGAAAGTCAGTGGAAACTGGACCAGTGGCAGCCTCTTCATGACAATTTTTTTCTGTGCAACCCCATGCAGAGTTATATTAACCAAATATAACTCTGAGCAGTTTTTCTTCCTAAATTTTCAATAAACGAATTTAACATGTAGGTTTTCGAGAGACACCTGACTCGACAGTGTAGGGTGGTGCATTGTATCTCACAGTTTTGCCATCCAGGGGAGACAGCCTGCCCATACCAACCATTTTCATTTGTTGCAGGATGTGAAATCATAAATATGCAAAGTTCATATAAGGTTTTGTACATTATCCGGCACAAGCTAAGAGATAAGTGGTAGTAAAGACAATGGGGTTATGAAATTTTGTGAAAAACATGTTCTTCATAGCTCCAACTTATTAGACTTCTAAATTAAAAGAAAATTCTGAAAACACTGTAAAGTCAAAGTGAGCACGTTCCTTTTACTCAGTAGCAGAAATGGAGAAAATAAAGATGGAGTAGAGGGGAAGCTACCTTATTGTAACTCATTTCCATGTGACATTTTGCTGTATTTGAAGAATGTTTATGGACTTTGATGCCTAGACATTTTATGTGCAACTGGTGCCCTCTAGCGATGGGGGAACAGTCTCCACCCATCTATTGTTGCACTTTAAAGTTAAAGAAATCCACTCTTCCTAATTTATCCTACCCCAGATTTACAGTGAGGGAAGAGAAAATGGAGAAGCTGGAAGGCAAGAAGGTGTGCCTTTGTACTTCAGAAGGCAAATTCCAGCAGGCGTCCTTGGGTTTACAAGATAAGGGTCTTAAAAGCCTTGGAAGTTTCATCTTTCTTCCAGAGATAAAGACACTCTTCTGCCAGATATCACTGGAAAACTCCATAGCATGGAAACAGTTTTTCCAGGCTGCCTCAGATAATTCAGATATGCTCCAAAAATCACACAATTCCTCTTGGCTCTGAGACACCATGGAATAATGAGGCAGAACTCAAAGATTCCACAGTCCCTAGCCAGAATAGGACATGGACCTCCTGTCCACAGAGTTGAAATCCCTTCAAGCCAGCAGAGGACCAAAGATATCTACCTAAGTATCCTACATATGCATCCACTATCCAAAGCCTTTCTTCCCATCAAAACAGCTCCTCGGCCTGAAGGACCATCTTTGCTGATGGTACCTACCTAGTTTCCAGGACAGAAACCACACTCATTCTGAGCTGGTGGCACCACCTGGCTATGGGATGTCTTCCATTCATCTGTCCTAGACACTACTGCCTTAATTCAGGCCTTGATCATTTCACATTGAGACTGTTTTTATATCTTCCAAGTTGGGTTCCCTCTCCCTTGCTAATTCATCTTTTACACTGCTGTTAGCTGTTTCTCCAAAAAACCTTCTTTATTATCTGGTGATCTTACAGGAAAAAATGATAACATGAAATGACCCCAGCCCACTTCTTCAGCTCCTTCTCCCATTTCCTCGGACACAGAACATGTTGTCCTTTGCTGAACACATCAGTTACATGCTCATCTTCCTATGCTCGCACGTGCTTTGTCCTCTGTGCAAAATGTTGCAGACCCCTGGCCAGGCTTCATGACTTGCCAATGTCATCTCCTCTAGGAAGTGTCCCCAACATCCTAATGGCTCCCACCCATGATCCCACACCATCTGCGTCAACAGAGGTGCTGGTCACTGGAGTCTTGCTATCACTTGCTTATGCATTTGTCTCTATTTTGACCTCCTTCAGAGCAAAATTCCAGGCTTAATCTTTTTTTTAATTTAAAGATTATTTTATTTTCTTAATACTATAAAATAATATACACAAAAATGCTATTCACAAAAATTGGCTAGAACTAGAGCAATATAACTGAACATGCTTTTCTATTCTTTATTGAGGTATAATTGACATATAACATTAGTTTCCAGTGTACAACATAGTGATTCGATATTTATATATATTTTGAAATGATCTCCACAATAAGATTTAATATTCATCACCATACATAGTTCCAATTCGTTTTTCTTGTGATGAGAAAGTTTAAGATCTACTCTTAGCAATTTTCACATTTACAATACAGTATTATGAACTATTGTCCCCATACTGTACGTTACATCCTCATGACTTTTTATTTTATAATGAAGTTTGTACCTTTTGACTGTCTTCACCCATTCCACCCACCCCTCACCTCCACCTCTGGCAACTACCAATCTGCTCTGTATCTATGAACTCAATTCTCTTTTCCAAGATTCCACATATAAGTGAGATCATGTGGTGTTTGTCTTTCTCTGGCTTATTTCACTTGGCATAATCAGGCATATTTTCATATGCCCCAGGGTTGCCTAGCATGTAGCAACACATACACACACATACTATATCTATCTATCTATAAATACATTTTAGACAATTTTGAAGGCCAGCTTCATTTTAACTGTATCTCACCAGTCAAAATAGAAGAAGCATGAAATTCACCACTTAACAGCACAAGGTTTGAGTCTTGCTGCCACCTCTTACTAGCTGTGTGACCTTAGGCAAGTAATTAAACTTTTTTTTTTTTTTTGCTGAGGAAGAGTCACCCTGAGTTAACATCTGTGGCCAATCTTCCTCTATTTTTTATGTGGGTTGTCACCACAACATGGCCACTGAAAAGTGGCATAGGTCTGCACTCAGGAACTGAAACTCAGGCCACCAAGGTAGACCACACTGAACTTAATCACTAGGCTAGGGGGCCAGCCCCAGTAATTAACCTTTTCGAGCCTCAGTTTTTCACTTGTGGAATGGAGATAATAGTACCATCCATGCAGAGTGAAGACTAAATTAGGTAATGTATGTGAAGTACCTACGAGTACTTGGAACTAGGCACTCACTGAATGGAGTTTTATCTGTTCAACTGACATGTAACATACACATATATATCATTAAACCAATTTGATCTCCCTGCAGCAACAGTGGAAACTCATAAAATCTAGTTAATTGTCGCTCTGATCTCATGCTGAATATATCTACACTTTCCACCATGATTCCATGCACATTTTCACTTGTATTTGGCATAGACTGATTTTTTTAAAAAACTAATGGAATCTTATTCAAGGGGCAATTATTACTTCATGGAAATATTTGTCTACCATTCCTTAGTTTCATACTGAGAAGTAGGGGGAAGTGTGTTTTTACTACTAAGCAATTTAATCATTTTTCCCCCCTCTCACCTTCTATATATCCACTGGGGCCAAGTCAGCTGAAAAAATAATAAAATCATATAAGCGACCTTCACTTCATCATCTTGTCTCAGAAAATTCTGCTGGCAACACACATTTCATATACGCAAAGTGGGGTGTTCTGAAAGAGACGGATCGACTCCAGCCCCCCCTAATTTACTGCTCTCCTTTTCATAGCATCAGATCCATAAAACATGGCCTGGGTAGCTGGCTGTCTCACTGTCTTGAGACTGAAGAAAGGCACAGGGGGTCCAGGAAGGAGACATTAGTCGCGAAGTCCCTGCTGACAAGAAGATTTGCCTATACCCTTTGAAAGCATGTAACATAGGCAAAGAAACCGGGAAAAAGGACCTGGCTTGCCAACAAACCATTACACAAATCTAAAAACGTGGCATTAAGTTTTGCTCTGTACGTGTTCTTTCCACAACAAGCCCTGTTAATTGGTGATTTGGATTCAAAACTATTTTTGTTTTTATGTTGCAGAAGAACCTGAAGAATCTAATTAGCTATGTTTATCAGAAACACTTAAATTTTTTTCTACCTGTTGTTTCATGTTAAGGTAGTGATAAGAAGTAAGAGGAAGCATTTTAGGCTATTGCCTTAGGTCCGAAATTTTCACAAAGTGTTGGTATTTGTCCAGGATATACCAACTCGCAAAGGCAGAAGAAAATTCATCTTTATACTGTTTGGGAGAAAGCATGGATGGAATAGCCCAATAATAGGAAAATAAAAGAGAATAATAGGAAACCTAAGTGACAGACAATTGAATTTAACTCTGATCTCAAAGTCAACAATACACGTTATGTAGGTCCCACGCAATTCCAGCAATAACCAGATCTTGAATTCAGTTGGTACACCACACTCAACCATCACACAACTCTCCTTATTTTAAAGCTCCCTGGGGAATTGACATGTAGATTTGTACAGTCTGTTACCTTCCAACAGGTCACAACTGGGAGCCCAAAGGCTGGGTCCCAGCTGTCTTTCATATTTTCTTTGGTCATGGTTTTAAGAATTGGATGATTTTACAGAAAAATCCAGACATATGAATTCTCTTGAAAAAAATCAAATGATGTCGCCACACCAAGGGCCCGACACGCAATCAGCTGAAGCTGAGAGCACCTGCCCCTGTGGGTGGATCCTGCCTTCTCCAGGGCAGCCCCTCCAGCCTTGTCACCTCTACTGCCTTCCTGACCCCTGCAGACATTCGACTTTGCCTGTGATGGTTTACAAGGGCTTGTTTATCTGCAGCGGGAATTAGTTTCTGTATTCCTTTGTTATGGCTGCCATAACAAAGTGTCACAGAATGAGTTGCTTAAACAACAAGAATTTATTTTCTCACAATTCTTGAGGCTAGAAGTTCGAGAGGCTAGAAGTGCCAACATCAAAGTGTTGCACGGTTGGCTTCCTCTGAGACCTCTCCCCTTTGATTGCAGATGGTCGTCTTCTCTCTGTGTCTCCACGTGGTCTTCCCTCTGTGTGTCTGTATCCTAATCTTCTCTTATAAGGACACTAGTCATACTGGATTAGGACCCACCCTGACGGTCTCATTTTAACTTTTTTTTTTTTGGTCGGGAAGATGGGCCCTGAGCTAACATCCATTGCCAATCTTCCTCTCTTTTGTACGTAGGATGCCTCCACAACATGGTTGATGAGCAGAGTATGCCCACACCTGGAATCTGAACCCGGACCACCGAAGTGGAGCACTGAAATTTAACCACTCAGCCACAGGGCCGGGCCCGGCCTCATTTTAACTTAATTGCCTCTTTAAAGACTTTATTCCCAAATATAGTCACATTCTTAGGTACAGGGGTTAGGACTTCACCATATAAATTTGGGAGGGGCACAATTCAGCCCATAGCATTTCTAAAGATTACGAGTAAGACGAATATCAAGTTCAGTCTTGCTGCTACAACCTGCATTTCTGTAGCAGTTAGCTTAAACAAAATTGGCAAATCGTAACTAGAAGTCTTATTGGTTCATGTAAGTAAGTAACAGCACCTAAACGCAAAATCATGAACCCAGAAAGAACAAGAAGCTCTGGAATACTACACTGGATTCCCATTTGGCCCACGTTCTTTTTGGCTTAAATGAGATCCTACTCTGACTTAGATGTGCTCATTGCATAGTTCTCTCTGAGCATTCTGATTTTGTCTTTTTTCCATAACTTAGCATTTTCAACCCTTTATTTCTGCCCTCCCTTTCCATCCAGCTACTTTCACTCTTTTTTTATTTGAGGTATAAGTGACACATAACATTATATTAGTTTTAGGTATGCAACATAATGATTTGATATAAGTATATATTGCAAAATTATCTAGTTAACTATGTCTAGTTAACTTCTATCACCACACATAGATAGAAATGTTCTTTCTTATGATGAGAACTTTTAAGATCTGCTCTCAACAACTTTCAAATATACAATACGGTATTATGAACTATTGTCACCATGCTGCATATTATATCACAATGACTTATTTATTTTATACCTGGAAGTTTGTACCATTGACCACCCACATCCATTTTGCCCACCGGCCAACCTCCACCTCTAACAACTACCAATCCGTTCTCTGTATCTGTGAGTTCAGTGTTTTGTTTTTGTTTTTAAGATTCCACATATGAGTGAGATCACGCTGTACTTGTCTTTCCCTGTCTGACTTATTTCATATAACATAATGGCCTCAAGGTCCATCCACATTGTCCCAAATAGCAATTTTTCCTTCTTTTGTTATGGTTAAATAATATTGTGTTTTATATATGTCACATGTTCTTTATCCATTCATCCATCAAGAGACACTTAGGTTGCTTCCATATCTTGGCTACTATGAATAATGCCGCAGTGAACATGGGGTTGCAGATACCTTTTTGAGTTAGTATTTTCCTTTCCTTTGTGTAATACTCAGAAGTAGAATCATTGGAACATACAGTAGTTCTATTATTTTTAATTTTTTTAGGAACCCCCATACTTTTTTCCATAATGGCTGAACTAATCTACAATACCATCAGCAGTGCCCTTTTCTCCACATCCTCTCCAACACTTGTTATTTCTTGTCTTTTTGATGATAGGCATTCTAACAGGTGTGAGGTGATATCTCATTATTGTTTCAATTTGCATTTCCCTGGTGATTAGTGATGTTGAGCACCTTTTCATGTACCTGTTGGCCATCTGTATGTCTTCTTTAGAAAAATGTCTATTCAGATGCTCTGCCCATTTTTTAATCAGATTGTTTGGGGTTTTGCTATTAAACTATATGAGTTCTTTATATATTTTGGATATGAAGCCATTATCAGATATAAGATTTGGAAATATTTTCTCCCATGCTATAGGTTGCCTTTTCATTTTGTTGATGGTTTCCTTTGCTGTGCTGAAGCTTTTTAGTTTGATGTAGTAGCACTTGTTTATTTTTGCTTTTATTGCCTTTGCTTTGGGTGTCAAATCAAAAAAATCATCACCAAGACTGTTGTCAAGGAGCTTACCTCCTATGTTTTCTTCTAGGAGTTTTATGATTTCAGGTCTTGTGTTCAAGTCTGTAATCCATTATGATACTGGTCCAGTTCCATTCTTTTGCATGTGGCTGTCCGGTTTTCCCATCACTATTTTTTGAAGAGACTGTCCTTTCTCCATTGTATATTCTTGGCTCCGTTACCATAAATTAATTAACGTATATGTGTGGGTTTGTTTCTGGGCTCTCTATTCTGTTCCACTGAATCTATGTTTGTTTTTATGCCAGTACCATACAGTTTTGATTCCTATAGCTTTGTAATATAGTTTGAAATCAGGAAGTGTGATGCCTCCAGCTTTGTTCCTCTTTCTCAAGATTGCTTTGACTATTTAGGGTCTTTTGTGATTCCATGCAAATTTTGGCATTGTTTGTTCTAGGTCTGTGAAAAATGACATGGAAATTTTTATGGGGATTGCATTGAGTCTATAGATTGCTTTGGGTAGTATAGTCATTTTAACGATATTATTTCTTCCAATCCAGGAGCACAGAACATCTTTCCATTTATTTGCTTCATCTTCAATTTCTTTCAACAATGTCTTATAGTTTTCAGTGTACAGTTCTTTCACCTCCTTGGTTATATTTGTTCCTAGGGACTTTATTCTTTTTGATACAATTGTAAATAGGATTGTTTTCTTAATTTCTCTTTCTGATAGTTTGTTATTAGTGTATGGAAATGCAAAAGACTTTTGTGTATTGATTTTGTATCCTGCAACTTTACTGAATTTATTGACTAGTTCTAACAGTTTTTGCATGGAGTCTTTAGGGTTTTCTACATATAATAGCGTGTCATCTGCAAATAGTGACAGTTTTACTTCTTCCTTTCTGATTTGGATGCCTTTTATTTCTTGTTCTTGCCTAATTGCTCTGGCTAGGACTTTTAACATTATGTTGAATAGAAGTGGTAAGAGTGGACATCCTTGTCTTGTTCCTGATCTTAGAGGAAAAGCTTTCAGCTTTTCACCATTGAGTATGATGTTAGCTGTGGGTTTGTTATATATGGCCTTTATTATGTTGAGGTATCTTTCCTCTATAACCATTTTGTTGAGAGTTTTTATCATAAATGGATGTTGAATTTTGTCAAATACTCTTTTTGCATCTATTGGGATAATCATATGATTTTTGTTCTTCATTTTGTTAATGTGATAATCACATTAACTTGATTGCAGATATTGAACCATCCTTACAGCACTGGAATAAATCCTACTTGATCATGGTGTATGATCCTTTAATGTATTATTGAATTCAGTTTGCTAATATTTTGTTGAGGATTTTTGCATCTACGTTCATCAGGGATATTCGTGTGTAACTTTCCTTTCTTGTGGTGTGGTGTCCTTGTCTGGTTTGGTATCAGAGTAATGCTGTCTTCAGAATGAGTTTGGAGGTGGTCCTTCCTCTTCTACTTTTGGAAGAGTTTGAGGATTAATTCTTCTTTAAATGTTTGGGATAATCCACCAGTGAAACCATCTGGTCCAGGACATTTGTTTGTTGGGAGGTTTTTGATTACTGATTGAATTTCCTTACTAGTAATTGGTCTGTTCAGATTCTATATTTCTTCATGAGTCAGTCTTGGAAGGTTGTATATTTCTAGAAATTTTTCTGTTTCTTCTAGATTGTCCAATTTTTTGGTGTGTAATTTTTCATATTAGTCTCTTATGATCCTTTGTATATCTCTGGTATCAATTGTAATGTCTCCTCTTTCATTTCTGATTTTATTTGAGTCCTCTCTATTTTTCTTGATGAGGCTAGCCATAGGTGGCAATTTTGTTTTGAAAAACAGGTCTTAGTGACTTTGGGTTTTTTTTCCTATTGTATTTTTAGTTTTTATTTGATTTATTTCCACTCTGATCTTTGTTATGGCCTTCCTTCTACTAAATTTGGGCTTTGTTTGTTCTTCTATTTCTAGTTCCTTGAGGTGTCAAGTTAGGTTGTTTATATGAGATTTTTCTTGTTTCTTGATGTAAGCATTTATTGCTATGAACTTCCTCTTAGAATTGCTTTTGCTGTATCCCAAAAGTTTTGGTATGTTGTATATGCATTTTCATTTCTCAAGGTTTTTTTGGTTTCTCCTTTTATTTCTTCTTTGAGCTATTAGTTGTTCAGTAGTACCTTGTTTAATCTCCATATGTTTGTGAATTTTTCAGTTTTCTTCTTGTAATTGATTTCTAGTTTCATACCATCGTGGTCAGAAAAGATGCTTGATATGATTCCAATCTTCTTAAATTTATTGAAATTTGTTTTGTGGCCTATCATATGATCTATCCTGGAGAATGTTTCATGTATGCTTCAGAAGAATGTGTATTCTGCTGCTTTTGGATGTAATGTTCTGTAAATATCTGTTAAGTCTATCTTATCTAATGTGTCATTTAAGTCCAATGTTTCCTGATGGATTTTCTGTCTGGATGATCTATACATTAATGAAAGAGGGATTTTGAAGTCCCTTACTGCTATTGTATTGCTCTCTATTTCTCACTTTAGGTCTGTTAATATTTACTTTATATGTTTAGGTACTCCTATTTAGGTGCATAAATATTTATAAATGTTACCTTCTTATTGGATTGATCCTTTTATCATTATATAATGACATTTTGTCTCTTATTATAGTCTTTATCTATTTTGTCTAATATAAGTATATTATCTAAGTATATATATATATACATCCCAGTTTTCTTTTGGTTTCCATTTGTATAGAATATCTTTTTCTATCCCTTCACTTTCAATGTGTCCTTAAATCTGAATGAGTCTCTTGTAGACAGCGTATACTTAGGTCTTTTTTTTTTAATCCATTCAGCCACTCTGTCTTTTGATTGGAGAATTTAGACCATCTGTATTTAAAATAATTTTTGATAGGTATGGACTTATTGCCATTTTGTTGATTGTTTTCTGGCTGTTATGTAATTTCTTTGTTCTTTCTTGTGCTTTTCTTTTGTGATGTGATGATTTTCTGTAATGATGAAATGTTTAGATTCCTTTTTGTTTATATTTTGTATATCAACTATAGGTTTTTGCTTTGTGGTTACCATGAGGTTTATATAAAACAACTTATATTTATAACAGCCTATTTTAAGTTGGTAACAACTTAAGTTTGAAAGCATTCTAAGGTTCTACATTTTTACTGCCCCATCCACATTTTGGTTTTGATGTCACAATTTACATCTTTTTAACATGTGTATCCTTTAACAACTTGTTGCAGCTATAGTTATTTTTACTACTTTGGCCTTTTAACTTTATGCTAGCTTTATAAGTAATTAACCCACCACCTTTACATTAGATTATCCTGAATTTTACTGTATACTTACCTTTACCAGAGATATTTTGACTTTCATATGTCTTTCTATTACTAATTGGCACACTTCCAGCTTAAAGAAGTTCCTTTAACATCTCCTGTAAGACCAGTCTACTGGTGGTGACCTCCTTTAGCTTTTGCTAGTCTGGAAAACTCTTTATCTTTCATTAAATTCTGAAGGATAACTTTGCCAGGTAGAGTATTCTTGGTTGACATTTTTTTCCTTACAGCACCTTGAATATATTGTGCCTTCTGGCCTGCCAAAATTCTGCTGAAAAATCTGCTGATAGTCTTATGGGGGCTCCCTTGTACATAACAATTTTTTTTCTCTTGCTGCTTTTAAGATTCTCTCATCTTGAACTTTTGACACTTTAATTATAATGTGTCCTGATGTTGGTCCCTTTGTGCTCATCTTATTTGGAGCTCTTAAGACTTCCTGTATCTGCATGTCTGTTTCCTTGCTCAAGTTAGGGAAGTTTTCAACCACTATTTATTCAAAATTTTTCTGCCCCTTTCTCTCTCTCTGTCTTCCTTATAGGATCCCTACAATGCAAATATTGATCCACTTGATGTTGTCCCATAACTCCCTTTAGCTATGTTCACTCTTTTTCATTCGTTTTTCTTTTTGCACCGATTAGGTGAGTTCCATTGCCATGGCTTCAAGTTCACTGACCCTTTCTTATGCTTTATCTAGTCTTCTGTTGAATTCCTCTATTGTGTTTTTCAGTTCAGTTATTACAATCATGTGTCACTTTATGATAGGGATACATTCTGAGAAATGTGTCAATAAGCAATTTCATCATTGTATGAACATCAAAGAATGGACTTACACAAACCTAGATAGTATAGCCTAGTACGCACTTAGACTAATCTTGTGGGACCACTGTCATATATGTGGTCCATCACTGAAATGTCGTTACGTAATGTGTGACTGTATATTCTTTAGCTCTGTGACTTCTATTTGGTACTTTCTTATAGTTTCCTCCTCTTTGTTAAAATTCTCATTTGGTTCATCCATTCTTCTCCTGAGCTTGGTGATAATCTCTACAACCATTGTTTTGAACTTTTTATCAGGTAAATCATTTATCTCCACTTCATTGAGGTGTTTTACTGAGGTTTTATCTTGTTCTTTCACTTGGAACATATTCCTCTGGTTCTTCATTTTCCTTGAGACTTTGTGTGGGTTTCTATGCATTAGACAAAACAACCACCTCTTTCAGTCTTGAAAGAGTGGTCTTGTGTAGGAGATAAATCTTACTGTTCAATCCTGCCCTAGCTCTCGATTGTCTCTCAAATCTTTATGATTGTCCAAGCAGCCTACTTTATTTTAGTGGCTCCCGATAGTTGAGGGTGTGCCAGGACCTATCAGTGTCCCAAAGGGGAGGATCTCAGTCAGCACCTAGATTCAGACTGACTGTAACCCAGACCCTCAGGCAGCAGCTTTTAAAGTATGCAAATATACATCTTTTGGGGGAAGAACAGGAGATAGGCATTTCTGTATGCTCCCTCTGCACTGAGCTTTGGGGTGATAGCCAGCTAAGCACTGTTTCTTTGTTTGCTACCCTCTCATTGAACCCATGAGTAAAAGCCCCACTGGCCACCAGAGCCAGCATATCAAGGGATATGTCCTTTGGGTGGCAAAATCTGAGACACAAGTTGTGTAAACAGGCTCCTTTTCTCAGACACCAATTATCTAAGGTGTGGCAGAGGGAGAGGGTAACAACGGTGCCCACCAGCCTCCCTGGACTCTGGAGAGGATCACAGTCTGCCCCTAGGTGTATGTTTAATTAGAAACCTGCCCCCCAGGCCACAGCTATAGAGATAAGGTAGTATGCCTCTTTCACAGAAAGACTGGGGTGTGTTTCAGTCTGCTGTCTCTTTGTAGTGCCCTGGAGGTGATTGCCAGTCAAGAACTGTCTCTCCATTTTCTTTGGTCCCACCAAATCCACAAACACAAGCTCTGTCGGCCACCACAGCCAAATGATTGAGGGGTGTCCCCTGGGAGGCAGCCACAAAAACTGCAGCACTAGGTGTAAAAACCAGGGCACCAGACGTGTGTACACGCTCCCTTCAAGAAGATACGAGTGCTCTGGAGTGTGACAAAGTCAGATGGCAAAGATAGCTCCCACCCCCACACTGTCTAGAGAGGATTACAGTTGTCCCTTCAATGTGTGTTTAATAGAAGCCTGCCCCTAAGGGCACAGCTGTGAAGATAAGCCAAGAGGTCTCTTTCACAGAAAAAGTGGGTGCCTCAGTCTGTTGCCTCTCTTCTTGCCTTGGGGGAGATAGCTGGGCGAGAACTCTTTTTCTATTGGTTACAGTTCTGTGAGACCCACATGTGTAAGCTCTGCTGGCCACCAGAGCCAGGTGATCTAGAGTTGTCCTCTGGGCAGCAGCCACAAAAATCAGGGTGCCAAATGGGGTAGAAGTTCCTTTTTGGGAGATGCCAGCAAGCTGGAATGAAGCAGAAGGAGAGTGCAAAGATGATGCCTGCCAGCCACCATCTTTGGAGAGTATGTCAGTAGCCCCCCAAATTTGTGTTAAATTAGATGCCTGACCCTCAGTCCAATGCTTGAAGATAAACAAATTGGCCTCTTTCACAGAAATTCTGGGTACTTTTCAGTCAGCTACCTCTGTACTGGGTACTGGGGTGGGGGATTCCCTACGAGCCCTTTAAGAACTATTTCTCAGTTTGCTATTGTCTTGTGGGTCTTGTGGATACAAGCCCCACTGGCTTTCAAAGCCAGATGTTTTGGGAGCTCGTCTCTCAGGGGCAGACCATAAAAGTTGGAGTGCAAGTCAAGATGTGGGGTTCAAACCTTTTGATCCTCAGGGAGAAGCTTAGGGTTGTGAGTTTCCTTCTGATTGTGGATTGCTGAGCCAGAAGTAGGTTTTATGGCAAGTTGTGTCTCATCCTCTCCTACTGGCTTCATCCTGTGGGTTTTTTTCTCATTTGCACGATGTGTAGGAATCACTTAGCTAGATTCAGGGTTTTTTTCATTGTAAATTGCTCCATATGTAGCTGTAGATTCAGTGTGTCCACTGGAAGGAGTGAGTTCAAGATCCTCCTACGTAACCATTTTGAACCAGAAACCCATCTTTTTCATTAAGGTAAGGTTGTCTTATTTATTTATTAGGAATGTAACATGTTTTTAAAATTGTGCTAGTATTTTAATTGGAGCTGTCATTGGTTTCGTTAGTACTCTGGTTTCAAAGTTACATAGGTTTTGAATGGTCTGTCCCTAACCCTATATTTTCCCATAATTTCTATTTCCATAATTATACAGAAAAAAAAGTTTTCAGGAATATATATATTAAATTAAAATAGAAATGCCTATATAGTCAAAAGCAGCCTTGAAAAATCACTTCAGAAGGACCCACAGTGGAGATTGATGCGTCTCATGCTAAGTAAAACATTGATGTGTCTCACAGTTACTTCTCTGGCATTGGGACAGATAATCTTAAGTAATGGCTAGCATTTAAGGGTTACATTTCATTAAAAATTCCTATTTTAAACATCAGAAGTGAAATTTCAGGGTGAAGAAGAAAAATAATCACAGGAGGAAGCTCAGAAATACAGAAAGGAATAGAGAGCAATGGAAAGGGTAAATTGTAGGTAAATGTAAATGAATGTTGACTCTACAAACAAAACCAATAATGTACACTGAGATTTTAAATATGTACAACTTTAAGAATGAGAGAAAAAAGCACATACGTTAGAAGGATGTGAATCCAGTTAAAGTGCTCTAAGTTAACAGATCTAAGGGTGGTCTTTTCAATAACCAGTGTCGGGACAAGCAGATATCCATTTTGTGGGGGAGAAACTTTTAATTTAACCCTTATTTCACACCATTCACACATATACAAAATAATTTGAGAAGGATTGTCAATCTCAAATATGAAAGCTATCACAAAAAAATTTTAGAAGTCAACATAGAATGTCTCAAGAACTTGGAGTTGGGGTAAGAAAAGTTTTGGGATTTTTTTTTTTGGTTTTTCTTTTGGCGAGAAAGATTGGCCCTGAGCTAACATCTGTTACCAGTCTGCCTCTGTTCTATGTTTGATGTTGCCACAGTGTGGCTTGACCAGTGGTGTGAGGTCCCTGCCTGGGATCTGAACCTGTGAACCCCAGGCTGCCAAAGCGGAGCACATGAACTTAACCACTATGCCACTGGGCACACCCCAAGAAAGGATTATTTTAAACAGGACATAAATAGCACTAGGAAAGAAAGGAAGCAAAGGAAGAGAATGGTAACCATCTATCTATGTTACCATTTAAACTTTTGTTCATTGAAAGGTCACATTGAGGGAATGAAAAGACAAGTGGGAGCTATCTGCAATATGTGCTATCTACAGTATATAAAAAACTTCTAAAACTCTGTTAAAAAATAGAAAATTCAGTGGAAAAATGGGTAGGAGACTTGGTACCTCACAAAGGAGGATATCCAAATGGCAAATACATGAAAAGTTGCTCCACTTTATTATCTTTCATGTCAGAGAAAAGCAAATTAAAACCACAATAATATTAAAAATATGTATGATGCCAAGTGTTGGCAAGGATGTAGAGCAAGTAGAAATATCATATATTGACGGTGGCAAGGTAAATTGTCATGATCACTTGGAATACATTTTGGCAATACTTACTACAGTTGAACATACACAAACTCTATGACCCAGCAATTCCACTCTTATGGATATTTCCAACAGAACTGCTATGTATGTGTACCAAATAATTGTACAAGATGTTCACAGATGCACAGTCATTGTGGTAAAAGGAAAAAAAATGCTGGAAACAGTCCAACTGTCTAGCAACAAAAGAGAAGATGAATAAATTGTGCTATATTCAGACAACAGAACACTATCCAGCGAGGGAAATGAACAAATACTACTATACATAACACAAGTGGTTTACACAAATAAAATGTTGAAGAAAAGTCAGGGATAAAAGAATTCATGCTGTGTAATTCTATTTAGAGAAAATTCAGCAACAAGCAAAACTATTTATAGTGTTAGAATTCACTAAATAGTGGTGATCTCCGGGGAGAAGGTAGAGGACGGTGATTTCAAGGAGGCCCAGTGGTGGATCTGGGGGCTGGCCTATTTGTCGACCAGAGCAGCAGAGACATAATTGTATCCATGTTGTGATAACTTGTCAATTCATTTGTTATTTGTGTACTTTATGTATATGTCAATAACAATCTTTTTTAACATGTGACATGGCAAAATACTCTATTTTCATGCTACGTTATAGTGAAAAGTTTCTCCATTTTCTTTCCTTTCCTTTTTAAAAGTTGAAGAATTGATTTTAATTTTTCACAACTGGGAAATTTTTACAACGGTAAGTAGATAAATCCTATAGATTTCTACAGCATCCAGAAAAATCTGAGGAAAAAATATTTATGATAATTAACTGGGCATTGAGAGTGTCCTAAACATATCAAGTATTTAGAGTTCTATATTTTAAAGATAGATGTGTTCATTTATTTTCTGAATTGCTTTCATAAAAATTTGCCTTGTGATGGTAGTTGATTTTTGAAGTATTTTACTAATATTTATGTTTTTGCCTTCCAGACTTTCTCTGTTTTGATGTGTATCCTTTATTTATATTTGCCTTTTTTCCTTCATAGTTGTAGTTTTTCACTTTTGTCCAATATCTTCATTATTGAAATAGTAAAAGTAAACAAACTTTGCAGGTTTGTTTTGCTATAAGCTCATAATGATACTGTGATTATTCCAATGATTAATTTACTATAAGAGGCTGCCTTTTTCAGATAAATATTGCCAGAATAACTGAAATTATTTTTATAAGAAAATCAAGTGTATAGATCTAAGGATGGGATCTTCCAGTTTCTGGGTTGTTCAGATTCAAAGAATCCAAACATTTTTTCCTTGCATTTTAACAAAACATTGTGAGTAACATGTAGTTGTTTATAATTCAGAGTGTATGGAATGGTAAAAATCACCATTGATCAAAAGAGGTCAACAAATCAAAAAACGATCTTCAATTTTCCCAAAAATCTATTAGGATTATGCTGTATTATACTGGAAGAGTTTTCTTTTTAAAAAATATCACTTTATCCTCTTACCAAATATTTCCTCATAAAGGTTATCATTTTATAGCTGCAATTATACAAAAAGTAATAGACTTTGCTCATTTCAACTCTAACCTATTCTTCATATTCTCTCCCATATTGTTTTCTGGTGTATGCTCTGAACTCCTTATCTTGGATTCCACTTTACACATGTGGGCACAGAATACAGAACAATCACCATCTCTAACTTTAACAACATTTTTTTGAATTACTATCAGTAATGGCAAGTGCCTTTCATTTACTGAATTTTTAAAGCCTACAAAATTTTCAAAATTGGCTTGTTTCTCTAAGAATCCCCAAATGGCGTGACTAAGGAAGCTTGGTAAATATTTACTGAAATAATGGACTAGTTTGTGAGTACCACTGTGCTGGACACCGAAGAATGTACAGAAGGAATGCAAGGCATGGTCCCCGTCTCCCAAGTGTCTGTAATTCAGTTCTGACACTGAATGCATAAACAACTTTATAGGTACTTATACTATGACCTATAAATATAATTCCAATACTTTCTAGTTGAGAAACATCTTAGGGAGTAAATATTATGCATCTTGTAACTTGGCCTAAGTGTGTGGCTGTGGAGTTGGCTCTAAAGCTAGAACTACCTGTATCACATAAGTAACATGCATCTGAAGGCTATTTTCTGCAATCATAGCAGTGTCATTGAGTATTTAGAAAACAGCTGGCAGAATTAAAGGTTTCTATGGCCATATTGGTGCATTCTAAGGACTATAGTTTTTCATAGTAGCCTCTTATGTTCTTTGTGTTTCTGTGGTGTCAGTTGTAATGTCTCCTTTTTTATTTATAATTTGATTGATTTGGGTCTCCTCTCTCTTTTTTCCTTGATTAGTCTGGCTAAAGGCTTGTTAATTTTGTCTGTCTTTTCAAAGAATGAACTCTTAGTTTTGTTACTCTTTTCTATTGTTTTCCAGTTCTCTATTTCATTTGTTTCTGCTCTAATCTTTATTCTTTCCTTCTGCTAACTTTGGGCTTAGTTTCTTCTTATTCTAGTTCTTGAAGGTGTAGAGTTGGATCATTTGAGATCTTTCTTGTTTCTTAATGTACGTGTTTATTGCTATGAACATGCCTCAGAGAACTGTTTTTGCTGCATTCTATAAATTTTAGTGCATGGTGTTTCCATTTTCATTTGTCCCAAGATACGCTTTTACTTCCCCTTTAATTTCTTTTTTGATTCATTGATTGCTCAGGAAAGCAGTGTTCAATTTCCATGAATTCTGAATTTTTCCATTTTCCTCCTGTGACTGATTTCTGGTTTCACACCATTGTGGTCAGAGAAGATTCTTGGTATGATTTAAATCTTCTTGAGTTTACTAAGACTTGTTTTGTGGCTTAACATATAGTCTAACCTAGAAAATGTTCTATATGCTCTTGAGAAGAATGTGTGTTCTGCTTTTGTCAGATAGAATGTTCTGTATATGTCTATTAAGTCCATTTTGTCTACAGTGTTGTTCAAATCTGCTGTTGCCTTATTTATTCTGTCTGGATGATCTATTCCTGTTGAGAGTGAGGTATTAAAGTGGGGTATTTACCACTACCAGTGAGTTTTATGCTACCTTATTTTTTATGATGTTAATTAGCATCCTCTTAATTCTACTCAAAGAACTCCTTTTAGCATTTCTTGTCAGGCAGGTCTAGTGGTGATGAACTCCAGCTGTTGCTTGCTCAGGAAAGTCTTTACCTCTCCTTTATTTCTGAAGGACAGCTTTGCCAGGTATAGAATTTTTGGTTGACACTTTTTCCTTTCAATATTTTGAATATATCACCCCATTCTCCCCTGGCCTAAAATGTTTCTGTTGAGAAATGTGCCCGTAGTCTTATGAGGCTTCCCTTGTATGTAACTTCTGTCTTTTCTCTTGCTGCTTTCAAAGTCCCTTGTTTGTCCTCGACTATTGACTAATTATAATGTATTTTGGCATAGGCCTGTTCAAATTCAACCTACTTGGGGTCTTTTGGGCCTCATGGATTTGGATGTCCATTTCTTTCCCAGGATTGGGACGTTTTTAGCCATTATTGCTTTAAATATACTTTCCCTTTCTCTCCTCCTTCTGGAACTCCTGTAGTGAACATTGTTTCTTTTGATGGTGTCCTGTTAAGTCCTGTAGGCTTTCTTCACTCTTTTTTATTCTTTTTTCTTTTTGCTGTTCTGACTTCATAATTTCAAATGTCCTGTCTTCTAGGTCATTTATTCTTTCCTTTGCTTGGTTGAGTCTACTTTTGAAGCTCCTTATTGAATTCTTCAGTTCAGTCATTGTCTTTTTCAGCTCTGGGGTTTCTGTTTGCTTTTTTTGATGGTTTCTATTTCTTTGCTGAACTTCTTTGTTTGCTCATGCACTGTATTCCTATTTTCATTTAGTTGTCTGTGTTTTCTTGCAGCTCACTAACCTTCTTTAAGAGGATTAGTGTGAATTTTTTGTTTGACAGTTTGGAGAATTCCACTTCTTTAGGGTCAGTTATTGGAGTTCCGTTAGTTTCCTTTGGTGGTATTTATGACGCTTGACTCCTTACATCGGTATCTGCACATTTGAGCAAGTGGTCTCCTCTTTCAGACTTTACGGGTTCACTTTGGCAGACAGTTCTTCACCACTCAGCTTGGTTTTGGTTTCTGGATGAGTCTGCTGGTAACATCCTTAGGCAGATGGGGCTATCAAGGTCTATTTTTGGGTGAAGCCACTGCTGGAGATCTGAGTGTGAGGGAGTGTTTCCACTGAGAACAGTTGGAGAGAACTGCTGGCTTGGTTCCCTGCCCAAGTCATAGGATGGGGGCCGTGGTTGCCTGTTGTCTGGTCAGGCTTACTAGATGGTTAGGACTGGGTACTATATTCAGCAGTAGGTGAGGCTATAAATTAGCTTCCCTGCATGCCTTATTGCTTAGGGGTCTGAATCAGACAAGATTATGCACTGAATTCGCTGGCCAGACAAGGCTACCAGTTTGGCCCTGCAGATGGGGAAAGCCATGGGCTGTGCTCTCTGTTCACGTGCCACTATAAGGAGGGCTGTTGGGTGGACTATACAGCTTCCCGTGTGCTCTGGTTAAGCTCCCTGGTCGGGAGTGCTGAAGGCTGTGTTCAGCAACCAGCAGGGCTATGAATTCGTTTCCTCTCTAGGCACAGCAGGAGAAACAGCTCCAAGGCTGTCAGTCTTTGCTTGTATAGGTCTTGACTCAAGCTAACCCATGCCTCATGCTCCCTACTGAACAGGGCCATTGGCTTTGCTCTGCAGACTATCAGCTCTACCTGCCAGCCTCTCTGCTTGAGCATTGCTGGCTATGTAGCTGTCCAGGTGTTCTGCAAGGATTTCCTCTTGGGTTGGGCTAGGAGCTTCACTCAGCAGTGGATGGGGCTATGACTCAGTTTCCTTGATGGGATGGCCAACACCAAACAGCCTCCCAGGTTTTCCCGATCAGACTTTCTGCTCAGGACATGCTGGGAGCTACAGCTAGCAGTGAGCTGGGCTATGAATTAGCTCCTCTGCTTGGGAGGAGCAGAGATCTCACACCCAATCTTGGCCTTCCAGGGGATCAGCTCTCCTTGCTGTATGCTGAGTGTTGCCAGGCTATGCAGCTTCCAGGTGTTTTTAGGTGCCTTTCTCGTCAGACGGTGCTGGGAGTTACACTCAGCACTTGGCGGTGCTATGACTCAGCTCTCCTGCCTGGGTGGGGTAAGATCAGGCTCCAGGGCTGGTGAGGCTCTTGCTTGGAGGACTTGACTCAGAAAGACTTGCACCCTGCTGAGCTCCCTGGTCAGACTGCTTCACCAACTTGATTCTGCACATGAGCTAAGCCCCTGGTTGGGACTGCTACTTGGTGCTGCAGGTAGGAACTCAATCTGCTAAAATCTGAGTGCCAGTTGTGGCAAGCCCACCCCCTTCTTTCCATCACAATCAGATTCTCCCTTAATCTCCATGGGGCCAGACCAGAGTGTGGGCTCTCAGGAAGTGACACACAACCCTAGAGGAGCTGGATGTCCATCCTGGGCTCTCTTTTCCCACTGGAGGAAACATACTCTCAGGGAAGAACTGAGGTGATGCACTAGCCTGGGGGAGGGGCCATGAGGTGGGTGTGTAGGCTCTCCTCTTACCCTTCTAAAGCGGTCTGGGTCTCTGTGGTGTAAGGGGGTGCTTCAGCCTCACCCATGTTCTAGGATTCTCTCCAGTGATGTCTTGTCCATGACTAGTTAGTTGTTCTTTTTGTGAGGTGGAGTGAAGTCAGGAAATGACCTATGTTGCTATCTGGTGATGTCACTCTCTCTGAAATATCTTAGGATATGCAGAACAAGTTGGGATTCTTGTTTAAGCAGTGGTTCTCAAAGTGTGGTCCTGGGAGCAGCCACAAATTATTTTTAAAATATTTTAAAAGATATGTGGTCAGTACCTTGTTTGAAAACTAGCTGAACAAGAACATTTCTGGCTTTTATCCTAAAAATGATACTCAAATTAAGTTCATGGTTTCTCATATTTCACAGTCAAATATTCAAGTATCACAAATATATTTTCATACCAGAAGCAAAGATCAAAACTGCCGTTTCAAACTAAAATGAAAAACATGGAGTAAAAATAGTTTTCCTTAAACACAATATTGTAACATTATGCTAAGGCCCAAAGTCCTCATGCCATTAGTTGAATTCAAGAATATTCATAGGATTAATTGTGTACCCCTAACTTTCTGAAGCAAATATTCAGGATGTTGTGGAAGAGATTGGGTTAGCAAGTCACACACTCCGTTTGACTTCCATCTCTGCAACTTATTTGTTTGTGATGATACTGAGTAACTAGCTTAATCTGTTTGTTACCTCGTCTATAAAAATAAGTTTCTACTGCAGTGCTTAACCAACAACGGGTACTTATCACATAAATGTTACTTCCTTTTTCCTTTATTACTGCTTTAAATTCTTAAAATGAGTTCACTTTAAGGATAATTTCAAAGATTTCCTTCCTCTGTAAATTTTTGGATCTCCTCAATATGGGCCAATATTTTTTTTCTCCTCCAACTAATTCTAAAACAAAGTATAAATTTAGAGGCTGAACCGGAGCTGTAGTGGTTAAGTTTGCATGCTCCACTTTAGTGGCCCAGAGTACGTGAGTTTGGATCCCAGGCACGGACCTACACATTGCTCACCAAGCCATGCTGTGGTGGCATCCCACATAGGAAATAGAGGAAAATTGGCATAGATGTTAGCTCAGTGACAATTTTCCTCAAGCAAAAAGAGAGGAAGACTTGCAACAGATGTTAGCACAGGGCCAATCTTCTTCACCAAAAAAAAAGAAAAAAGTATGGGCCAGCCCTGTGGTGTAACATTTGAGTTCACACACTCTGCTTCAGAGGCCTAGGGTTTGCTGGTTAAGATCCTGGGCACAGACCTATGCACTGCTTACCAAGCCATGTTGTGGTAGGCGTCCCACATATAAAGTAGAGGAAGATGGGCCCGGATGTTAGCTCAGGGCCAATCTTCCTCAGCAAAAAGACGATGATTGGTGGCAGATGTTGGCTCAGGGCTAATCTTCAAAACAAAATGAAAGCTTATACACTATAAGAGTTGTGAAATATCAAGAAAATAAAATTAAAAAAAAAATAAATTTAACTGGTCCTTTCCTGGAACCTGAATAGGTGTTCTTCTAGTCTACTGAAAACAATACAGGCATACCTTGGAGACATTGTGGGTTTGGTTCCAGACCACTACAATACAGCAAATATCGCAATAAAGCAAGTCACACAAGTTTTTTGGTTTTTCAGGGCATATAAAAGTTATGTTTACACTATACTGTAGTCTATTAAGCGTGCAATAGCATTATGTCTAAAATAACAATGTACATACCTTAATTAAAAAAATATTTTACTGCTAAAATATGCCAAGAATCATCTAAGCCTTCAGTAAGTTGTATCTTTTTGCTGGTGGAGGGTCTTGCAATAAAATGAAGTATGCCTATATTGTTGTCTCTTGGCAAACAAACAAAAACGCTAAATCAATACTCTGTTGTCTTTTGGCAACTCTCTCTTCCCCTACCAAATCAAAACAAAAATCTCTCACCCTGGGATCACAGGCTCAGAATAGCAAATATGGTAACAAATCTTTATTTATTTATCTTTTGAGGAAGACTGACCCTAAGCTAACATCCGTGCCCATCTCCCTCTGCTTTATATGTGGGACGCCTACCACAGCATGGCATGCCAAGTGGTTCCATGTCTGCACCTGGGATCCGAACCGGCGATCCCCGGGCTGCGGAAGCAGAATGTGTGAACTTAACCACTGCACCACTGGGCTGGCCCCTATTTATTTATTTCTAAAGATGACATTTGTGGAGGTCATGGGTGAATTAAACTCAGCACTCCAGAGGTCTCCTCATGAACACAGGCCTCAACACTTCTTGTCTGTCACCTCTGTTTCCAGTGCCTCCTCTCCCCTAAATATTCTGACTTCTTTAACCTTGAAGTCAGCAATTCTGGTATATTTGAATGTTATAGTTTCACTTGAAAGATGATGTTTAAAGGTGCTGTTCCCTACGAATTCTTGACAACTAGTAGTCAGTTTAGACAACAAAGGAATATGAATCCTTTTAATCTATTAATATGAATCAACATTTAAAAAAAATCACTATATACCTTGGAGAAATAAGTTGAGGTATTATTTATTTATGACATATTTACATACTTACAAAATTGGTTTTATCCAATACATCATCCTGCACAGTATCTTAAAAATGAAAACCATATACGAGAGTAAAAATCCAAGTTTCTTAATTTATGCATAACCCAACATCTTTTAGAACATAGAATATTTATCAGTTTGGCTTCAAAGAACAACTCCAGTTTAGAATTTTTTCTAGCCAAAAAGAAAGTAAATTCAATAACATATTAAAGTAATTTAGTTGACCCTGAGTATATCACTAATTTGCATAACTTTTAATAGATGTACATATTGTTTTCATCTGTACTCTACTTATCCTATCATACTACCATTTTGTGTATATTCATTCATCTCAATTTTCTACCTCATTAATCCTTGAAAGAGGAACAAAGAAGGGGGAAGAATTAATAAAAGACTCAGAAGAGAAAACCACTAGCACTGTCTAAAGCTTTCCAGCTCCAGAAGTCTGCGGCACAGCTCTAGGTCCAGGCTTACCTGACAAACTTAAGAATGGGGGATCCTGAACTGAATAATCTAAGTACCTTCTTATCAACTGAGGTTGACATTAAATTACTCTTCCTGCATTTTTCATGTTTTTTCACACTATTTAATTTAAAAGGTATACAAGCTTGGGGCTGGCCCGGTGGTGCAGTAGTTCACTCGTTCTGCTTTGGCGGCCTGGGGTTCGCCGGTTCGGATCCTGGGTGCAGACTTCTGCACCGCTTGTCAAGCTATGCTGTGGCAGGCGTCCCACAGTAGACAAAGATGGGCACGAATGGTAGCTAAGGGCCAGTCTTCCTCAGCAAAAAGAGGAGAACTGGCAGCAGCTGTTAGTTCAGGGCTAATCTTGCTCAAAACAAAAAAGTGTACAAGCTTATAAAATTCAATAAATAGTTCCTGGAGCACTTTAGAGGAAAAAAAAATATATCACAAACATGACCAAAACAACAGTGGTAAAGAACTGTGTTAAAGACAGGTTTTCCTAAAAAGCTTGAGGGAGAAGAAAGCAAATAGCTCCCAGTCCAACTCTCCCTAAAGAATGCTAACGTGGGCGTTCTAAGGAAATGAACAGGGAGACAGAAGAACAAGGGGTAGCTTAGGATGACAAGGGCACTATGGCCATAGAATGAGGATCAGCATATCTTATGCCAAAATACCAACATTAAAAGACCGCCTGGCTAAGCTGCTGTGGTGTGTGAGAGATAATGAGTTCCTTTTCTTGCCCTTTGAACAAAATGGAAATCTAAGGATGAAAAAATACACAAGGGGTTGGTAAGGCTGAGCATGTGGAGTCAGTCATGCTCTGATGCCTTTCAAAGATAACTCTGGGCCAAAACAAGAATCAGAGCGGCCAGAACCAGATGACGTGTTTATCTTTTCCATCTGCCCTTTCCTAATCCTCCTCACCCGCTCACACTGTTCCAGGGAACAGAAGGCTTATCCAAGCACCAGGTGCAGGGAAATTATCTGCCTTCAACCCAGCCACAGGGTAACTGCCACCGCCATCTGAGGATTCTGGGGAAAGTGTAGTGGGATGCGATGTCAGTGTCTGTGGTTCTATGAAAACAACCCTCAAAAGCATCGAGTAAGATCTTCAAGACTTAGTGAGATGAAAAGAAAATTAAAACTCAGACATTTTTAGGATCTGTAAAATTTCCCTGTAATAGGAGGGAAAGTAGCAGAAAGATTTTAAGTAGGACATACTTCCCTTCATCTTTAATCATGATTTGTCATCAGGCAAATAAAATATGTCATGATAAAAATACTGTTACAAAAGGGTAGCTTTTGAAAAATAAAAGATAGAAGCAAATGGAGGGGAAAGCCTTCTTTTTCTTATTCATGAAAAATGGAGAAAATATAGATGCAGTGTTAATAAATACCAGTAGAGGGGGAAAAAGTATTCTGTCCCTATTATGCCATTGCAACTGGTTACATCTCTTTTCTCTCTCTCATTACTTTTAATGACACAGAAGTGTGAATTTCACTGAACAGTCATTACACAGTGCTTGGAAATTAACATATACCATAGTTGCAAAATTAATACTTATTTTTCTCAGACTCAGGAAAAAAAATAGCAAAAATCAAATAAGTATTTGAAGTAATGTTAATACAAAGCAAACATTACATGTAATGGTGACAGGCAGGATAAGAGGCTCAACACCCTTTATAAGACTGTGCTAATTCTTTCACATCTAGAGAACTGTATAAAAGAGTAAATAAAAATTAAATTACATTTATATAAGAAATTATTGTCAAAAAGTTATTTGAATGCATAGAGTTGAAAAGTATAAGACAAGCTATTTAATTTTGATTTGTATAAATTGAAAAGTGGTAAAATATATATTATTGGGGGAGAAAAAAAGCTTTTACACTAGACACAAACATAATGGACTAAACAAACCAGATTGAATACAAAACAGTTTCTTTGAAAACTTTCATAAAAAGTAAAGGCAGAATGGCACAAACTTAGAAAAGCAGTGTTTAAGGCAAACTAAATGAGAAGTAACCTTAACTAAAATAAGAAACATACCATTTCATCAACAACAAAGTAATTCCCTCTCAGATTTCTCTATTACAGTTAGGAAAATAGAGTGGAAGCACAAACAACGGCTGTTGTCAAGTCTTCTTGGAAGCAGCGCACAGTATTATATGAAAATAACACAAATGCTTCTGATTTAAAATATAATTGAATGATTTGCCACTTAGTTGCCATACAGCAATGAAGAATAAAATGTATTACCCTAATGTTCATAGTATAAATCTATGAAATGCCAAAACTTATTTAAACAAAAGAAAAAAGTAGAATTTTTCAGACTGTGTGTACACGACAACCAAAAAGAAAAGGATCAATTCTGTTACTTTGGCCCATGTTAAAAATATGCATAGAAACGCACGCCGTCTCCCACCAAGCGGGTGTCTTCAGGTAGATTGTTGAGCACACCACTCAGCATCAGGCCTAAGATCACGTGCACAGAAAGCTTCAAAGCCTGACAGTGACAAGATTAATCATGAATTAAAAGAAACAATGCTTTTAAAGAATATTCAGTACACATGTTCTTTAATTAACTATGTCTTAAAAAACAATCAAGTACATATAATTAAGTTAAATGTCTTAGCACATGAATTTGCACCTTATAAATTTGGTATATCAAACTGTCCTATAAAAATATTTATATAATTTTTTTTGAGAACTACAGTATATGAAATTCTATCATCATAAAAAGGATGTGTTTATTTTCATCTACTGGAATGACACCATGTCTTTCTAAGAAAAAAAAAACCCCTGCAGCCTAAAGGAAAACCATCAAAACTGCTGGATTCACCGAGGTTATCCCATTTAAGAAGGTACAATCTCTTCTTTACTATCGAGCCCCAAGTGAGGAGCGTCAGCATCCGGGCTCAGTCTTTTCTCACAGGGTCCTGGGCGGCAGGCGCTGTTTATACATGCCCGCTAGTGCCTTCGCTGCACTGTGGATCATCTGTCGACGAGACATGCCAGTGAAAGTCACATGCCAATCAGTCCGGCTGACATTTAGTAAACTCTTTTCCAGGACCTCGCCCACTGTCACCAAAAGGCCTGACCACCTCAGATTGTAGTCCTGGGGAGTCAGACTTTGAGCCTAGGGAAAAATGAAATTGGTATTATTTATCATACATTAAAAAATATCATTGGAACAGGCTATAAGTGACACTTTAAAGTCTCTATTTTACTTTTAATATAGATTATGACAAACCTTGAGAAACAGTTATACTGCCAACTGTATGAAGTTACAAAGCTACGAAAGTCACAGCAATGCTGCACACGTCTACTTTGTTCAAAATGTCCACAGCAAGCTTGTTTTGTTGTCCACATATAATCTAAGTCTTAATCCAGTGACTCCATCTACCAGAGCTCAGTGTCAGAGGGCGTAAGACCTGCTTCTACATTCAGCGTCACTTCAGGCTAATAATAAGATTAGTGCTAAAAGAGAAATACCGGCTCTTTTTAAAATCATAAAATTCCTACCAGAAAGAGGGATATTACGGCTTCAACCCATTCAGAAAAGAACTGTTCAATTAATTTGTAGAACAGTATCCTGGAAACTTCATTTCCAGGCGAATAAGTTAACACATATCAAATAATGTCAAGGACAGCATGAACCACGGTTACATCCTACCTGACCCAACCTGTATCTGCTCCCGTCAAATCACTTACTCACCTACACAGAAATGAGAGAACAAATTCACTGCTTGCTATGCAGGAGTGACATGGGTGCTCTGTTTTAGGGTGTTAGGTACAGTCCAGAGGAGTATATGTGTGTGTACAATGGATCCATACAGTGATTCCCAAACGCACTATGTATTAACAATCACCTGAGATGCTGTTTTAACAAAACCAGTTTTCTATGTCCCACGTAAGACCACTGAATTGGAAACTCCACAGTAGGTTCCAAGGGAAAAAGTACATTATTAAGAAAAGAGCTTCCAAGTAAAGTTGCTGCGAACAGCCCAGCAACCGGGGACCCTGCTCTGAGTCTTCTCTTTCACAACGTACACTGCACTATGTTTCAAGGACGAGAAACAGCAGATACTGTGACCAGGGCACGAGGCAAAGAAAGGCTTACTGAGGATCTGATCAACAACATGGTCTGTCAACTGTTTCTCAGACAAGAAAAAACTGTGTTCCATTTTGCAGAAATTGATGTCCCCATTTTGCAAATGTTGCTATCTTGCAAGGAAAACTTACACGTTTACAGCAAGTTCCCTGCAAGTTATTCCAGTACCAAGTGTCCTAGAGTTACCTTAAACTCATTAGCATCTTAAGGTCTCCTCCTATGGGAGGGTCCCAGCAGCCATTTTCAGATCATGCATCATATGTAAAAGCATGTGTACCTGCCATGCGCGTGCCCTGTACGAACACAGTCGTTACACATAAACCTGGTGTCTTCTGCTCTCTTGAGTATAAAGTTTCCACCAGCACTGAGCTCAGGGAGACAGTGCATTGAGACCTATCCCCCGTGTCCTCCATTGCTTGTGCAAACCATAAACCTTCACCTCACCTACTTCCGCCTTGGCTGTGCTTTTCAGCTCCACACTCACCACGAGACCACCCCACTGAGTTTGGTCACAATACAGATGCACAGATGTATCTAAGGTCCTCAGAGACACAGTAGAGCTGTGCTTCTCAAATGTGACACACACACGAAACACCTGAAGATCTTGTAAAGCTGCAGATCGTGATTCAGTGGCTCCGGGATAGGGCCCGAGAGCCGGCATTTGTAGCAAGTTTCCAGGTGATGCTTATGCTGCTAGGCCTAGGATCATCCTTTAGAGAAACAAGGTACTCAACATCATCAGCAAAAATCCAGAATAGCAGCGTTTTTAACGGGAAGGAGGGGACACGCAGGGGTCATTTTTATTTAACAAACATAAATTGTGTGAACTTTTGTCCACATTTTCACTAACATATATGCTGATTACAATTCGCTAAAGGGCTAATTTCTATTCCTTTAAATAAAAAATTCCAACAATAAAGAGGCAAAGAATTAAACACCTCAAGATGGATAAAAAGCAACAAAGGAGGAGAGCTGAATAGCAGAAATAAAAAGAAGGCATCTCAATACACTTTTGCATCTTCTTAATTTTGAACTTCATGACAAGAAAATAAAACAATCACAACAGAAAAAAAGGCAAAGTAAAAAGCAAATGACACCCTCAGAATACCACTCTTCAGAGTTAACCACATTAACAATTTGTTGTATATCTTGCCAGGCCTTTTTTTCCCTATTTAGATACATTTTAAAGTATATATATGTGTGTGTATACATATGTGTATATATGGACCATACCAGAGGCAGTTTTATTTTTACTTAGCAATATGTCATAAATTTTGCTATTAGTATATATACTTTTGTTTTATTAATGTATAGTTTTGATGCTTTGTTCTTTGAGCATGTCTATTTCTTTCCAATATGCATTCCTAAAAATAAAATAAAAATTGTTCTTTTGCAGTGCTCAGACATCTAGCACAAAAACGTCTGGTCAGGGGCCAGCCTGGTGGTATAGTGGTTAAGGTCACGTGCTCTGCTTCCTTGGCCTGGGGTTCGTGGGTTCAGGTCCCAGACGCAGACTTACACACTGCTCATCATGCCATGCTGAGGCAGTGTCTCACATACAAAAAATAGAGGAAGACTGGCACAGATGTTAGCTGAGGGCCAATCTTCTTCACCAAAAAAAAAAAAAAAAAGGTTTGGTCAGCAAACTTTTTCTGAAAAGGGCCAGATAGTAAATATTGTAGGCTTGTGGGCCAGTCTCTCCTGCAACTAGTCAATTCTGCTGCTTAATACAGAAGCAGCTGTAAACAATATGTAACCAATATATTAAAAAACGAGCACAGGTGTGTCCCAATAACACTTCATTACCAAAACAGGCTGTGGGCAATTTTTTTGCTGTCCTCTAATTTTGAGCAATGTTAAAGAGTGGCAGTGACAGAAGCATCCTTATAATTACAAGGTTTCTAATGTTTTATCATTAGGTCTGATTGCTTTGATTTTCTAGTACACACATACCCTTCTAATCCTAATTAGCTAAGAGTTATCAGGATGGTTGTTAATTCCAGCAAATACTTTTCAACTCTACTGAAATCCTTTTTCTCCTTTAATCTGTTCACATATTGAACTACGTAAACTGGTTTCCTATAGTTTGAACCATTTGGCCATTCCTGGGACAAATGCTTCCTGGTCAGAATATAGTATTTGTGATTTGTGATTTATAATAAGGAATACATATTTCATCTTCATCCCCAGTTTCTAGCACACAGCTCTCAAAACCCTTGGAATTTCCTAAGCAATAAAGAGCAATAAACGTCTTTTGTTATGTTAATGAGGTGTCTTTGGAAAGCCCTTAGGAAACCTAAGGATGGGGGCTGATTGCCAGGGGAGCCAACCACAAGATTAGAGGGCTGGAACTTTCTGTTCCCCCCTCCCACCTCAACTCTGGTGGGGGGGAGAATGGCTTCAGTTGGGAGAAGAGAGGTTGACTCAATCACCAGTGGCCAATGATTTAATCAACCATGCCTATGCAATGAGGCCTCCATAAAAACCCAAAAGAAGGGGTTTTGGAGAGCTTTCAGGTTGGTGAACATGTGGCAATTTGGGGAGAGTGGTGTGCTCTTGGAGGGCATGGAAACTCCGTACCCTTTCCCCATACCGTGCCCTATGCAGCTCTTCCATCTGGCTGTTCCTTAGTTATATTCTTTCATAATAAACCAGTAATCTAGTGAGTAAATGGGTTTCCTGAGGAGGGGGTTATTAGAACCAATCTACGGCTAGTGGGTCAGAAGCAGAGGTGTCATAACCTGGACTTGAGACGGGCATCTGAAAGCAGGGAGTAGTCTTGTAGGACGGAGTCCTCAACCTGTGAGATCTGACATCTCCAGGTAGCTAGTGTCAGAAGTGAGCTGAACTGCAGGACACCCAGCTGGTGTCCTAGAATTGCTTGGTGATATTAGAACTGGGTCAAAAACCTAAATAATTGGTGTCAGAGATGGTACTTGCTAGAAGGGCCCTGACTCATGGAAACATGTGGTTTGGGAAGGGAAAGATGGAAGGGTGGGGGATGAAGAACCTTTGATTCCTGGGTGGCCACATAGTCACTTGTGGTGTGGAACAGTGGCTGTGCTGCGCTCAGTTACTGAAGATAAAATTTACCAATGGCATCTGAAGATGGTCACTGGATGCATAAGGAAATCCAAATTAATAAGGAAAAGGCAAAATATTCAATCTCTTGGTTACTGCTACCTGTAACAGCTAGAGTAGAAGTAAAAGAGAACGCAGGATCCAGCCTTGATACCACATCATCCTCAGATTTCAGTGAGTCTGCATTTTGGCCACTAGTCTCAAAGTTGCCCCCTAAGGTAAGAATTATGCAGGGACAACAGAAAGGACCTTTAAGATCTCTGGTCACCAAGAAGGCTGTCAACTTGGAGGGAAGACAAAACCAGGAAAGTACTGAAAGTAGAAGGTATAGTGTGAAGAAATTGTCTCATTCTGTGGATGGGTATCATCAGCTTCCCGAGGAACCTTTACTAAAATGGATTATGAGACTGATTCAGGAGCTGTGTCTTTGGTTTTGAATGCTGCAGAAGGAAAAGCATGTTTGGGTTGATAGACCACACACACAGTTCACTGTGGAACAATCACACATGGCTATATGGGATCCAAACAGGGGGTTATTCCTAAGGAACAGCTGGCGTGGTGGACTGCATAAAAGCCATTTACCCTGAGAAGAAGGGGGACTGTCACCCCTTATAAATGCCAAATGGAACAACCCAGATGAAGCAGCTGATACGCTTCATAGACAAGCCATGTGGGACTGGCTTTATGATGACCAGGATACTCACCTGCTCAAGATGCCTGCTATGCTGTGGTTCAGGGGGTCCCTTTCACATGGGCACCTCATATAACCCTACTGTTGCAAAACTGAAAAATAGTTCGGGAAGCCTTATCGAATTTGCTATCTCAGCTGCCCCTCACGGGCCTTATTTCTAATAAAAACATTAGGTTAATTAACAAGAGACTGGGAAGAAGCCCATGGGACAGTCAAGAGACTCTTCCCCACAAGGTGGAAAATTTTAAACAGTTATTAAGAAATAAGGTGAATAAAGCAAATTCTGTTAAGAATGAAATAAAGAGGAATCAGAAAGGGGAGAGTGACGGGACCCGGCCCAGCAGGGTGGAAATCTTCAGCCGGTTATTAAGAAATGGGATAAATAACATGGACATTGAGGGGGTTAAAACAAAGGTTTTAGTACAGGACTACCAAAGGTTGGGTGTGCCTAAGGGCCCCCTGCAGGTCTCCCAACATTAAAGGGCCCCAAACAAGTCAGATCTATTTACCCATTTGAAGAAATTTAAGTCAGAAGGTACAGATTACACTGAGACACCTGACCAGCAACCAACTGGGGAAGTGGTTACACAGATTAACCAAGAGAAAGACTGACACAAGGGCCCAGGTCCCCTGGCTTGACCCCTACTTGGGGACCCAAAGACTGCACAAGAGTGGGTAAAATGGTCAGGGGGTGGAGAAGAGAAGTTTTCAGGACTCCTTGACAACAGGAGTCCCTTGAGCTGTGCCAACAAAGCCTATGGGTCAAGTCCTGACTCCTGCTCCAACTGGATTGAAAGCAAGTAAAAATGTAATGGCTGATAGGATTAGGAAAGTTCAAGGTTTCAGCAGGTATTATGTAAAGAAGTTATGTCTCTTTTACCTGGATGTTTTATGGCAATGGGTATGATGTCTGGCTGGGGAACACGTCCCTACCTAATATGGTAAACCCAAAACCTGCAGATGAAGTCCTAACGGAGGCTACAGTTAGGAACATAAGAGTTGATGGAATTACAGTAAAAGCTTGGAGAAGTGCAACATCTGAACAAGGTTTAGGTGAAGTGGTTGTTTTTTTATACCTGGTTGTATTTGGGGGATGGACACTCTATCTTATTGAGGAACATTTCCCCTACCTAGTATTGCAGAACAGAAGGGATGTAATTCTGCCCTTCAAGCATTACTAACTTGACACGCTAAATTGGAACCAGTAAGATTGCCTGAGCCCACTGAGTGTGGAATAGAAGCTGGGGTGCTAGCTGGTAGGGACAAATTCTCTGTGCCATAGCCCCATGTGGAGCACAGACTGAGGCTTACGGAAAAATCTGACTACCTCCCAGTGATGACTACTGGGACCTTGGATCAGAGAATTCCCATTTGAGGGACATTTACTACCTAGTTATCACACACTATTAACTGAAGTTATTCCTGTGACTGAAGGACATAAAATGACCTTGAAACATGAAATACCCAACATGTCTAGGATGATGTTGGAAAATGCCCTAATGGGGATGGGAGTGCCCAGAGGAGCTCCTTAATAATACGGAAACGATTTACACAGGATCACGCACCTTGGGGAATGCAAGGAAGGAGGAAGTACTCAGGAGCAGGGAGCCTTTTCTCCCCTCGGACTGACTTTAGAGCCACGTGAGGAGCTGTTGGAACAGACTGCCACGTGGACAGTGTCCTATGAACAGCTCTCAACTGAACAACAAAGAGCTGCTTGGTGTATGGATAACAGTTCCATGGTGAACGGACATCTTATTTGGAAGGTGACCACTCCGACTGAAGAAGGTAAAAACAAATCAGCCCAGTAGGCTGAACTACATGCTGTTTTCCCAGTAGCGATGAAGGAATTAAACAGTGGGAAAATCCCTCATGTGTCGTTTTTCATTGACTCATGGTAATGGCCAATGGCCTGGCTACATAATAAGGCAGGACGGCAATGGAAACCTGGCTTATTAAAAAGATGCCCATATGGGGCAGAGCCCTGTGAAAATCACTATGAGAATTTGAGATGCATTAAAGTAGGACATGGTGATGCCCATCAGAAGAACTCCCTTCCAGGTCTGGAAGGTGATTGGAACTGACAAGCAGATATCCCCATGTGCTCCTTTGGATGGCCACCTGGGTCCATGCAATGAGTGAACCTGGAAGTACTGCAGAGTGCAGAGATGGGCTGAATCTAGACATATTCCTTTTGCACCCTCTGAGGCCCAAAATGCCAATAAGAACTGTCTGCCAATAGAGAGAGACTGCAAATGGCTATGTGGCAGATTCCCTGATGGGAGGGCCGTGAACATAGTTGACAAGGGAGACTGACGCTGGTAACACCAGGGAGCTACAAATGGGTCTTGACAGGACTAGACACTGACTCCAGACTGGACTTTTCTTAGCCAGTGGTAGATGCAAATGCTCAGAGAGCTATAAAAGAACCGGAACAGAAGACAGTACACCAATTTGGACAGCTGAGCATTATTTCTTCAGAGCAAGGAAGACACTGTGCAGCCCATGTCCAACAACGGGCAGAGAGATATCCTCCTCAGGAGTGTGTGTTCACACTCTATATGAGTGGGACTAAAGGAGCACCTGCACTGGATAAATTCGTGTCTTTTCTGGTGGATCTGGGGAAGAAGGGGTTGGGGAGGATGGGGGTATGACTATGCAATTCTTGCCAAGGGAGGAGGACACTAGGACGCTGGTGTAATGACTTCTGATTTTCCCCTATCTGATGTAGTGGGCATATGACCAGAGTTGCAAATACAAGTGCAGGAAACAGCGATGATTCCTAAGCAAGAAACTCTAACTAGGTTTTTAACCTTCATGTTAAAATTCCTAAGGGCCTATGGGGCAGGATGTGCCTTCACTCCATTTGGCAAAATTGGGGCTCACAGTGAATGTGGCTATATTGCGGCTGGTAAAGATAGCCCACTAGCTCTGTACCCATGCAACCTTACCTTATCTGAATAGAAGAGAATGGAAGGGGAGGCACTTGCTGGACTAGTGTTGCTGCCTGCAATCTAGACCAGCACAGCGGCTCAACCTAACGTCCCATCCAAAGGTGGAGAAGTTTGGGTATAAATGAAGAAAAAGAAAAATAGTAACTATGGGTAAAGGAATGAATAAATGGTTATGTAATGAAGGAAATGGATTATTACAGTAAAACTACAAGAGGCTCAGAGCAAGAGATGATGTCTCTTAGCCTGAATATACCAGATGCCTGAAAGGGTGAAGCCATACATTGCGTGTTACACCACTCTGCTTCTGGAACCTGACAAGAGCAAATGGAAGCCTGCAAACTTGAGTGGCCTAGCCCTGAGACACTTTCATAGGATATGATGATGGACTGGTTAGTTATTAATGACTGAATGGGATTCTAGTAATGTGCCAACATCTTTTGACCTTTATGATTGTTTTGCTATAAAGGATGCGTGTTTGAATACCAGGGAATGGATTGTGATATTGTGATTTATAATAAGAAATACGTATTTGGTCTTCGACCTCAGTTTCCAGGACACAGCACCTAAAATCCTTGGAATTTCCTAAGTGATAAGAGCAATAAAGGTGTCTTTGTTATGTTAATGACATGTCTTCAGAAAAGCTTTGAGGTACTTAAAGATGGGGCTGTTTGCCACGCTAACCAACCCCAAGATGAGAAGGTTGGAACTTTCAGTTCCTCCCACAGCCCCCCAACTCCAGAGAGAGGCTGGAGGTTGAACCAATCACCAACTGCCAATGATTCAATCACTCATGCCTATGTAATGAAGCCTCCATAAAAACCCACAAGGACACACTTGGTGGAGAGCTTTTGGGTTGGTGCACATATATAGATTTGGGGAGAGTGGTGAGTTTGGAGAGGGCATGGAAAATCCACACCCTCTCCCCAGACCTTGCACTATGCAGCTCTTCCACCTGGCTGTTCCTCAGTTATAGTCTTTTACAATAAACCTGTGATCTAGTGAGTAAGTAGGTTTCCTGAGTTCTACGAGCTGCTCTAGCAAATTAACTGAATCCAAGGAGAGGGTCATGGGAATCTAATTTATAGCCAGTTCGTCAGAAGTGTACAGTAACAACCTGGACTTGCAATTAGTGTCTGTAGTGGTGGGGGGGGGGCAGTCTTGTGAAACTGAGCCCTTAACTCCATGAGATCTGACACTATCTCTGGGTAGATAGTGTCAGAACTGAGTTGACTTGTATGACCCCAGCTGGTATTGAAGAAGTGCTTGGTGGCGTGGGGAGAAACCCTCCCTACTGGAATTGGTTCCAGAACCTTTTTTAATGTTCTAATACACTTCAGAATTTTATTTATTAAGTTTACCAATGATTCTGACATTTAGTTCTTAAGTGACACTGTATTATAATTTTTGTGATGTTAGGTGACAGGCTAGTCTCACAGAATGAAATGGCAAACTTTCTACCTCTATTTTTGATACTCTATAGAGTATGAGAATTATGTTCTTTGAATACTTTGTAGACTTCATTTATAACACCAATAGAACTCACTGATATTTTTGGAGCTAGATGAAATTCTTCCAGGGTAACGCTTCATTGAGGTAATTAGGTTGAATCATATGAAACTGCCAATATTTGACTGTTTTTGACTTCAAAGACAGCAATTTTGTATAGTTCAACCTAATACTCATTCTTGACTGGCATATAAGTATGCACAGTATTTGCTTACAATCTTTAAACTCTCTCCAATACAAAGGTGATTTAATGTCACCATCTGAAAAATGTTTTCTTCAACTTCTGAAAAGAAATTATGATAAAAACTATGGTATAACTACAAGATTCAATAAAATTTCAAAATTCCAAGCATCAATTCTTAGTCCCGGCCAGCCCCATGGCCAAGTGGTTAAGTTGGTGCACTATGCTTCAGCGGCCCGGGGTTCACAGGTTTAGATCCTGGATGCAGACCTACACCTCGCTCATCAAGCCATGCTGTGGCGGCATCCCACGTAGAGGAACTAGAATGACCTACAACTAGGATATACAACTATGTACTGAGGCTTTGGGGAGGGGAAAAAAAATTCTTAGTTCCCATCAAAACTGTAAAGCCCTAAAAGAGGGCCAGAGGTTGCTTCCACAGATTCTATGAACATATATGCCAAATTTATGTGCTTGTATACACGTATTTTCTTGGGAGAAAACCCAAAAGCTTTATCAGATTCTCAAATGCCTAAAGTCACAAATAACTTTAAGAGACAGTTTTGAAATCCCATTCAACAATGTATATAAGTACAAATGTGGTAAATGTCATGAAACAGAGGACAGAAAAAAGTCAACAAAATACCATGTAAGAGTACCAAGATTACAATGCATATATATTTACATTCCATTTTGTTCAAGAAAGGATTCAAGGTAACAAAAATATAGAGGGAATCAAATCATTATACATTCATGCTTACATTCTTGTGGAAACTCTGTGGATAGGTAAACTATTAGTTACATTTTTCAACAAACCTAAAGACATGGACCTTTGATCTAAAGTTTCTGAACTTTTTGCTACATAGGTTTCTACTTGTCACTAAAGATGAACAAACTTAAAGAGGAAGATCGAAACAAAGAAAAAGGAAACGGATGCATCAGAAGAATAAAATGTGAGATAAAATGGAACGTAAATGAAAGGCGAACGTAAAACCAGCAGAAGATCTTAGGGTAGTCAACACAACCATAAAAACAAAGAAAAAAATGAGGGAAATAGTGATTAACCATATAATGTATCACCTTTTCAAAGACAGCTAGACAAGCAAAGTGGGGAGGTACTAAAACAAGCTGGAAGGAATAGGGAATTGAAAAGCAAAGAGAAAAGGCTAAAAGGGAAAAGGGTGAAGCAAAATCAAGAATTTATCAGATTTCCAATGAACAATCTGACACAAATTTTTATTTTGAAAACAATATTGCACATTTCTCTGGAGCAGAAAGAAAAAGAGAAGGAGAAGCTGACCTGTTGTACACACTCCAGAGGCACTGGCGTGGCCTGAGTAAACGTTTCTAGATGAATGCCATGGACGGGATCTTCAACTATCAAACAACCAATGTCAAACCACCTGAAAGAGAATATATGAGTCTCAAATTGTTTGTGTGTGCAATAAAAGTTATAGTGAATAGAGAAAACAACAAAACAAAGCAAAAAACAAGTACTATCATTCAGATAAAACACTGGCAGATTTCAAAAAGGAAATGTCCTCCTAATCAATTTTCAAGAGGACAATCCATAAAAGCAGTAGCTAAAATTTTCCTGTGGGCTTAATTCCAAGAGGAGAAAAAGAATGGAGAATAACAAAAAAATAACTGAAAATTACCATGTAAAGTTCCTTAGCAAGAAATGCTAAGATGGGGCGTAAGAACGGGAATAGGAGAACTCAAACATGCAGCAGATCGACCCGTCCATTTAAACATGCAAACAGTCTGTCATGAGTAATATTCTTAAAATGTCAGTTGCTAAAATACGGGAATTTTTATATTGCCATCTCTATCATTAATATGTAGCGAAGTAGCAAAGTTATTAGCAAATTAAAAAATAAGCTCACTCACAGGAAATAATCCTCTCCTCATTCCTGATAAATCCTTCTAGTCACGTTTCCAGAACTATTTACAATGAATCAGTCTTTGAGAACAGCTTCGTGAAATCAAGAAAACTTTCGTCCATTTAAAGATACTTATAAATTATAAAAAGTGATACATTTTAAAACTGACTTAAGTGAAATCATCTGTAAGACCATTAGCATTTTATCTAACCAGAACCATGAAACCAGATGCCCTGAAACTATGAATTTAAATAACAAGAGGATATGGAGCAAGAAAATGTTCAGTCTATTTTTTTTAAACATGTAGATCTAATAAAGTGTGATGAAATACAAAATGCATTAGGAAACTCTTATACCTATTCAAAGAAACAGCAAAGTAAAATATAGAATAACTCTGCTGAGTATTAAAACGGCAGTTTGTAATGTCTGTAGTATTCATATCCTAAGACTCTGTTTCAAATTAAGAACATTAAATAATATTCATTGTATTTGGTATACTAATCAATACTGTATTTTGCATGATTTGTGTATAATGCAGGTGGCAGGGCGTAATTGTAGTGACTATGCTGACAGTCGTGGACATCCTGAAAAGCAGGCTCACTGAAGCTGAGAGAAAAGTCTCTTCTGAGACACCAGTGAATACACATTAGAACTCCAGGATCACCTTTGTTCCCTAAAATACTATCATGCTCCCAAACACATCAACCTGTATACCCCATTCTCTTCAACTCAGTATCTAAAACTGCAATCACTGTCATGTCCACCAAAACCTCTTCCATTTCTTTCACCAGCTGGCTGAGTAAACTCTCAGTTTTTCTCCCTCTCCTTCTTACTGTCTTTCAACTCCATCTCCACTCCCCACCCCAGCGTGGAGGAAGAATGGTAATACCCAATGACCATGTTCAAGGACAGTCACTTCACGGACTTGACCAATCCTATGTGGAAACCACTTTAACTTAAAAAAAGGCATAAGAAGAAGTGTGGTTTCCAAGACATTGAGATTTCATGCAGCTGAAAAAATTTCAAAATAGAATCTCGGGAAGTGATGTAGGTATGTCAATTTGTATTTTAACAAAGATAGACCATCTACTAACACTAGTCAATTCACAGAAGAAAGGACATTTTTGTGTGTGTGAGAGGAAGATTGGCCCTGAGCTAACATCTGTTGCCAATCCTCCTCTTTTTGCTTGAGGAAGACTGTTGCTGAGCTAACATCTGTGCCAATCTTCCTCTATTTCGTATGTGGGACGCCACCATAGCATGGCTTGATGAGCAGTGTGTAAGTCCGCACCCGGGATCTGAACCTGCGAACCCCAGGGTATCAAAACAGAGCACGAAACTTATTAACCACTACACGACTGGGCCGGCCCCAGAAAGGACATTTTAAAGACATTTTAGCACATTTAACACATAACCCAAGATTTTAAAACTTGATAGGTTAATCTCTGAATAAGGATGGTCCATATTTACACTGGCATTTTTCCATGTATGGTATACATTATGTTAATTTTTCTCATGTAGCATGAACTGATGCAAACTTCATCACAGACAGTTAGGTCTATACTGGCTCTACAATGCTAGGGGCTAAACACATTTGGGATTTCTTCTTTCAGCTGACTTGCTCTTCCTGAATTGGTCTTTTTTAGTCTCAATTATAAGTATACATTTCCTTGACTTTATCTTCTGTACATTATTTCCCACAGTAACATCGCAGAGATAATTAGCCAAAGCAGGAACTATCAAGTGCTTTGGATTCTGGGTTTGCTGTCTATTCTCATGTCCTCCCTCTCTCCTCCTTCTGTGTCTTACTATCACAACCTTTGCATCTTCTCTCCTTCTTAATCCATACTAGAAACCATCAACAGACTTCCTAATACCATTTACTATTCCTAATCTTCCCAATATGCTACTCTTCTGCTCAAAAGGTACTTGGTAGGAAAACTAGCCTAGTTTCCAGGTATGACGGAGCCATTTATGATAGAGGCCAATACTCCCAATGAGAAGCTGGATGAGTTATACAAGTCACATATCCAAAGGCATCAAAGAGCTGTAAGAGCAAGTAAGACAGAAAGGAATAACATTCTGGACAGGGAGAACCTTTCAAAGATGAGCTGAAGACCTCCAGCTGACCCTGAGTGCAACCCAGCCCCGACTCAGCTCAGTCTGTGACTAAAGTACACCACACTATCCATTTCCACACACCCCACAACTCCGTTCATTAGAGGAAAGGGTGAACCTTCTCAGTTCACCTGAAGACTGAGAGTTTCTCATCAACAATGTCTAGCTTCCGAAGTTTACTGGCCATTCAAAGAGAGGGCACCATATCATCTCACCAATAGGAGGCTAAAGGAGACCTACAAATGAACACCCTGGAGTTAGTAGACAAGGATTTTAAAATAACTAGGACTCATGTAGTCAAGAAAAAAGAGGTAAAGATAGTCAAAACAGATGAAAAGGTCTAGATATTCAATAGATAAACTGAATCTTTTGTTTTTTAAAGTAAGAACTCAACGTATAGGCTTAACAGCAGACTGCACACAGCAGAGCAAGATTACTGACCCTGAAGACGTGAACAGAAAACGCTCAACCTGGAGAAGAGAGGAAGAAAAACCAGTGTGGGGGATGGGGACGGGGATGACAATGTGAGAAACATAAAACACTGTCAAAATGTACACAAGCATGTAATTAGAGTCCCAAAAAGAGAAAGGAGAGAAGACGGGCCAGAAGCAAATTCTGAAGATACAATGGCCACAAATTTTCCAAAATCGATGAACAATATAAACCCTATGAAAGACAGAATCAAGCTCAGTGAATCCACAAAAATTTAAATATAAAAGTGAGCAAACACAGAGACACCTAGGTGTAGCACAGTACTGCAAAAATAAAATAACAGAAAAAATCCTAAACGCAGCCAGAGAAAACATTATCTTCATACAAACAGTAAGATGGATAGCTAATTCTTAATGCAAATGATGGAAGCCAGAAAACAATACACCTTTAAAGTGAAGAAGAAAAGAAATGCCAACCTAGACTTCTATATCCAGCAAAAATATCTTTCAAAAATCAAGGTGAATTAAAAGTGCTTTCAGATGAACAAAAACTGAGAGAATTCATAGCTACGGTCCTCCATTATAATGTAGTACCAAAGGAAGCTCTTTAGGCAGAAGGAAAAACAAAACATGCAGGACAGAATTCAGAGAGTAAATATAAATGAATATTGACTGCACAGAACAATACTGGTAAGATCTTAGGAGTTGTAAATACATGCAGAATTAAGATACTTGACCACAATATTGTAAAAGGTGGGGGCGGTAGGGAATGGTATTAAAAGCAGTTCCAGTATTATCAAAAGTCATACTTTTTATTGTAACGTAATACATCAAAGAAAGTACAACGTAATCTCTAAGGTAACCATTAAATAGTAAAAGGTTAATAGAGGAGAAAATGAAATAAGAATCATTGGATGGTTACTTGGTGCTTACACAGAAAGTTCAACTTCTCAACCTAGCATTTGAAGCTCTCCACAATCTGTCCCCAAATCACTTCCTGATTTCCTATCCAACAAAAGTTCAGCCAAGCTGATACAATCAGACCCCAGAATACATCTTAAATCATGTTCAAACTTTTCCTCCACTCAGATGTCCTACCTATTCTTTTCCACTTATCCAAATTTTACCTACTCTTCAAAATCCAGTTCAAGTCCCAACTACTCATCAATCTCATCTGACACCACCTCCACACTCAGTTACCTCCACTGACATTGTATATGTTTACTGTCAGCAAAAAATGACATGCCTTTTTATGCAATCATTTAAAATAGTTCATCTGTGTATATATTTTCTCTCCCCATTGGCCTATAATATACCCCTAAAGTTGGAAAACATTTTTTGTATATTATAGCCACAAAGTACTGGGCACAGTGTTATTCAAAACTAAATAAACAAAAAATTAAAAGAAAAACAAAACCACAATGTGGTTACAAAAGAAGGTAGATTTCAACAATTGGAAAGTTATTTCAATATAAATCAATCCAGCACATTAAAAAAATTTTTTCCCATAAAACCATTTATTAAAAGTACAATGTCCTCAAAAACAATGATGAATCATATTGTCTGGAAGTTATTTCCAAACTAAATAGATGAGAGGTAGTGCCCAGAAGAACTCAAACATAGTGACTACCACCAGGCCCTCTCGCCCATACCTTCCATTACTCTGAATAACTGTGCAAATGATTGTGTTTGTTACTGGTGGTCAATTACATCCAAGCCAATTTACAATTGTATCATCTTATATTTAGTGTTATTGTACTCAGTGGTTATTAACACAATCTTAGAACACAGCTGTTACTACCTGCATTTTCTAATTAAAAAGGAGAAACAAGGGTAGAAATGTGAGCTACACAGTCACAAAGTCAGTTAAATGGGACCAGAACACAATTTTCTCTCTGCTTCTAAAATGGGATACATTTTTTATTAGGTATTCAGAGTGAACTCCCTAGACCCAATTATATTTTGCTCCTAAGAGAAACACAACAAGCTTCTTACTGAATAACTATATGCCGACAACTGCTCAACCTAGAAGAAATGGATAAATTCCTAGAAACATACAACCTAAGCCTGAATCAGGAAAAAACAGAAAATCTGAACAGGCTGATTACTAGTAAGGAGATTGGCTCAGTAATTAAAATCTTCCAACAAACATAAGTCCAGGACCAGATGGCTTCACTGGTGAATTCTGCCACACATTTCAAGAAGAATTAACCAATCCTTCTCAAACTCTTTCAAGGAACAGAAGACGTGGGACACTTCCAAATGCATTTTACGAGGCCAGCATTACTCTGATACCAAAACCAGACAAGGATGCCACAGAAAAGAAAATTAAAGGACAATATCCTTGATGAACACATATGCAAAAATCCTTAACAAAATATTAGTAAACCAAATTCAACAATACACTAAAAGGATCATACACCATGATCAAGTGGGATTTATTCCAGGGACGCAGGGATGGTTCAACATCTGCAAATCAATCAACACGATACACCACATTAACAAAATGAAGGATAAAAATCATATGATCATCTCAAGAGATGCAGAAAAAGCATCTGACAAAATTCAATATCCATTATGATAAAAACTCTCAACAAAGTAGGTATAGAGGGAATACACTTCAACACAATAAAGGTCATATACGACAAGTCCAGCGCTAACATCATACTCAACAATAAAACACTAAAAGCTTTCCCTGTAAGATCTGGAACAAGATTAGGACGCCACTTTTATTCAACGCGGTATTGGAAATCTTAGGCAGTTAGGCAAGAAAAAGAAATTAAAGGTATCCAAATTGAAAAGGAAGAAGTAAAACTGTCACTATTTGCAGATGACATATTATAATAGAAAACCCTAACGACTCCAGCAAAAAACTGTTAGAACTAATCAACGAATTCAGCAAAGTTGCAGGATACAAAATCAAGACAAAAAAACCTGCTGCGTTTCTATAAACTAACAACAAACTATCAGAAGGAAATTGAGAAAACGGTTCCATCTACAACTGCATCAAAAAGAATAAAATACTTAGGAATAAATTTAACCAACAAGGTGAAATATTTCCACTCTGAAAACTATTAACACACTGAAGAAAGAAATTGAAGACGACAAAAATAATTGGAAAGATATTCTGTGCTCATGAATTGGAAGAATTAATATTGTAAAAATGTCTATACTAGGGCCTGCCCAGTGGTGCAGCAGTTAACTTCATGCACTCCGCTTTGGTGGCCCAGGGTTCACAGGTTTGGATCCTGGGCGATGAACCTACACACCACTTATCAAGCCATGCTGTGGCAGGCGTCCCACATACAAAATAGAGGAGGATGGCCATGGATGTTAGCTCAGGGCCAATCTTCCTCAGCAAAAACAGAGGAAGACTGGTGGAGGATGTTAGCTCAGGGCTAATCTTACTCCAAAAAAAAAAAAAAAGGGTAAAAAATGTCCATACTACCCAAAGCAATCTACATATTCAATGCAATCCCTATCAAAATTCCAATGGCATTTTTCCCACTGATGTTTCCAAAGACAAACAATCCTAAAATTTGCATGGAACCACAAGACCCAGAAAAGCCAAAGCAAACTTGAGAAAGAAGAACAAAGCTGGAGGCTCCCTGATTTTAAACTATATTACAAAGCTACAGTAATCAAAACAGTATGGTGTTGGCATAAAAACAGAAATACAGATCAATGGAACAGAATAGAGAGCCCAGAAATAACTAACGCATATACAGTCAATTAATTTACAACAAAGGAGACAAGAATACACAATGGGGAAAAGACAGTCTCTTTAATAAATGGTGTGGGGAAAACTAGACAGCCACATGCAAAAGAATGAAACTGGACCACCATCTTACACTATACACAAAATCTAACTCAAAGTAGATTAAACTCTTGAACATAATATGTAAAACCATAAAACTCCTAGAAGAAAACAGGCAGTAAGCTGCTTGACATGGGTCTTGGTGACAAGTTTTTAGATTCAACACCAAAAACAAAGGCAACAAAAGCAAAAATAAACAAGTGGGACTCCATCAAACTAAAAACTTTGTGCACATCAAAGGAAACCATCAACAAAATGAAAAGGCAACCCACAGCACGGGAGATATTTGCAAATCATATATCTGATAAAGAGTTAACATCCAACATATATAAAGAACCCACACAACTCAAGAGCAAAAAAACCCCAAAAACCTGATTAAAAAATGGGCAGAGGCTCTGAACATTTTTCCAAAGAAGACATACTGACGGCCAACAGGTACATGTTGGCCGTCAGTAGTCAACATCACTAATCATTAGGGAAATGCAAATCTAAACCACAACAAGGTATCACCTGACACCTGCTAGAATGGCTATTATCGAAAAGGAAGAAATGTTGATGAGGACAGGGGGGGAAAGGAACACTTGTGCACTGTTGGTGGGATTGTAGATTGGTGCAGCCACTATGGAAAACAGTATGGACGGTCCTCAAACATTAAAAATAGAACTACTATATGATCCAGCAATTCCACTTCTGGACATTTATCTGAGAGAAATGAAAAGCCTAACTCAAAAAGGTACATGCACTCCGTGTTCACTGCAGCATTATTTACAACAGCCAATACATGGATGCAACCTCAGTGTCTGTTGATGATGAACGGATAAAAAAAGGGTAGAACATACACATATATACAATGTATATAAATTCTTTTGTACATATAATCGAATACTTTTCAGCTATAAAAAAAGAAATCTTGCCACTTGCAACATCATGGATAGGCATAACGCTAAGTGAAATAAGTCAGCCAGGGAAAGACAAATACTGTGTGATCTCATTTAAACGTGGAATCTAAAAAAAAAAAAAACAAACCAAACTCTTAGATATAAACAGATTGGTGGTTGCCAGAGGGGTGGGGGGTGGGCAAAATGGATGAAGGGAGTTAAAAGGTACAAACTTCCAGTTATAAATTAAATAAGCTCTGGGGATATAACGTACAGCATGGTGACAACAGTTAACAGTACTGTATTGTATATTTGAAAGTTAAGAGAGTAGATCTTCAAAGTTCTTATTACAAGAAAAAAATTGTAACTACGTTAGGAAAAAAAAAGCCTCTTACTTGTCGGGTAGCAATTCTGCAATGAAGTTTTCTACAGACACAGCAGTCTGCTTTTCATGGATCACTCCAGTTCGCCGCAAGCTATCTATCCGCTCCTGAGCGCCCTGAATAACAACAGTGTAGGTTAGAAACCATTTCAAATTATTCAGCATTAAATGCACTAATTACATAAGTGATCGATGCATACATTTATACACAAACACAAACTCATTGTAAACATTAAAACAAAAGTAGAGAGAACAAAATATGAAAATTCCAATCATGCTCCCCTCAGAATTCAGTTTGCAGCGCACCTGCCAAATTATTCCTCTATGCATTATTATTTTGGTTGCTGCTGTGAAATGGATTATTTTTATATTACATGTTCTAATTGGTTATTACTAATATAAGGAAACTATGCACTTTTTATGTTGATCTGGCAAGAGGCCATCTTACTGAATAAAAATCTATTATTCCTAGTAGTTTTTTAGTTGATTCTCTCTCGAATTTTCTTGGCAGGCAATCATATCAATAGTAAATAAGTTTTTTCTCTTCTTCTGATCCCCTTTAAATACAGCCCTAAAACACATACCAAACGAGTTCATTTTTTTTTAAACTGCAAATGTATATTTTACACAAAAGCGTATTCAGGAAAATTATTATGAAACAAAATTGGGGGGCAGAGAACACTGTACAGATTAATTAAATATGTATCTTACAGCAGAAAACTACAAGCTGGATGAATGAGGGCAAGGTTGCCATTTACTACTTTTATCTGAATCACTTCATAAACAGTGATCGTGAATGATGTGCTGAGAATATATTCGAAACCCAAGATAAAACTCCATTTCTGAAAATAACTAGCCGTGGATAATACACCTGTTTTTATTACAGACAGCAGAGCTAAGTAGTGAATGAGATTAAGCGGTCAGGTCTTATTCAAATGAAAATTAAGAAAGCTAGGACACTTCTCAGAATAAATTTATTTCAGAAACATCTGAAAGAAGAGAAAGTGACAACCGTATGAGAATGGGTAAACAAATTTACGACATTAGCTTTTAAAGATGAAGGAAGATATGATTTAAACCACAACAAAATCAAGACTGTGTATTTTTACTTACTCTTCTATCTCCAGTACCTGGCACAGTGTCTAATCTAACAGGCATTCAGTAAGGACTTACTACATGAAAAACTGAACAAAGGAAAAATAAACGGCTTCTGAAGCCCTATATCACTAATGTTAAGAATCTGAATGGTGTAAACACGATGTCACGAAATTCAGGAATACGGAATGAGGAGGCAGCTCTTGCATTTGAAAAAAAATTTAAGAGAGAAAATTAACTTTTTATACTGGAAAATTTAAATTTGCCTAATTTACTCCTCCCAAGAGGTAGTTATGGCTAAATTTTGATTATAAAGAAATTTAAATAAATGTTAATCCAGTAAAAGCTACTAGGGGATGAGGGGGACGAGCACAGGTTCATCCCCACCTCTTCGAAGGTGTATCTTAGCTACGGCTACAATGAAATACTCCTAGATTTTATGCTTCTAGGAAACAAAAACTAAGTTTGTTCATCTTTTACCATCCTACAGCACAGGGCTTTATACTTCACTGGGTTCACAAAATATTAAATTGAAATTAACTAGCTCCTATAAGTGATAGGATAATAAGCTGGGCAGACAAATTTAATTCTTTGTTTGTTTATGGAATCCAGAAGAGAAATGAAGAGGGGGTTACATCAGCCTCTTCTCCTCTGACCACATTAATTAAACGTGGCATCTTGTGGAGTCATAAATACACTTTATTATTAGTCCCTACTAATGTTGTGAGAATGGAATTTTAACTTTATTTTTCAGCAATATAGGGGATCAAGAATTAGGCGGTTTAGAGGCCACAGTGAAGTAATCATCTCAGAACTGAAGTAAGATACAGAAAGGCCCCCTGTGTTTATACTGTACTCTAGGAGCTTATACAAAGCAACTTGGTTCAGATAATCAAAATTCAAAGCTTCTTCATAAGTGCTTATAGCTATTAACTACACCTTTGTTGAATACAAGCTATAAAACAATAGTCCTAACTGATTAGCTTTCTAATACTTGGCATGAGAATCTTCAGAAACTTTCTAACTATAATAACGGCTGACTTATTTTCTTAAACAGTTTTATATGTTTAATGGACACCTTTAATTCAAAAAAGGCATTCACTTCAAATAAAATCTGATGGGGAGGAAAAATTGGGTTTAAATTTTAATATTCTAGGATTCTACATTATTTTTCTTCTCATTGGCTCCCCCTACTGTTTCTGGGGAAAAAAAGCAGCTGAAAAATTTGCAAATTACTTCCTATACGTACGTAGTATCAGTTTCAATGAATTTTAATTTTAAGCTTGTACTGAAGATCGTGGAAAAGGAGCCCATATGTCTAAACTTGAAGGGCAAAAACCAATAACAAAAATAAATCTGCAGATACTAATAAAATCACAACATAAATTAACTACTAATAATATCCATAAGGGTTTTTTTACAGAAAAAATCTCTATCAGCCTTTCAAGTTCAATATCCTAATTTTAGATATCGTCTGTGTAATGATATTCAACGTTACAAAATATTTAAGACCCATGTTTCAAAAACCATGTAATTTTGAGTTATATTCTAAAAATCACATGGTGATCTATCATCAAAAACTATGAATGCCCTATCTGCTGACAGCTCTGTCTGGTCCTGTTTCAGTTCTGTTGGGAACAAACAATTGGAAACCACATGACCTGCAAAAGGATTTTAGCGAATCATTATGTCATTTGCATTCTCAATACCTAAAACACTATTCTGAATTGTCCCTTCACACGACATTCAGGAGTCGTCTACGTTCTGGGCAATGTGGCCCATCTCAGTGGGTGAGAGGTAGGGGCAATGTGGCCCATCTCAGTGGGTGAGAGGTAGGTCTTTATTTCTAATGGGAGGGAAGAGGGCTTGTTAGCGGGACATGGAAAAGGAGAGCGGCATGCTGCTTCAATCACAGGCGTGTATTCAGGCAGAAAAATTTCAGGAAAGAGTCCATGTCAAAGTTGAGGAAGTAGAAATGAAAACTATTTGGGTCTACTCAGACCTTTCCTATCTTTGTGTGTCAGCAGAGGTGCTTCAAACACCAGTGTGAAGACCACCATGTGACTGTAAAGGTACTGTATCAAGGTACAGCAACGGGGGGGGTAGCTGCAGTTCTGTTCAGAGAAAAATCTCTATTCTCTGACTGAGTGTTAACCCAAAATTCAAAACAGATCCCACAGTGAAAATGTCTTCTGGATTAGACTACTCACTTGAGGAAATAAAGGATTGATTTAAAAGATTTACCCAAGCATTTTGAATTCTGTTGCTTGCGGTTTTATACCAAGATATCTTTTTTTTTTTTAAAGATTTTTTTTTTTCCTTTTTCTCCCCAAAGCCCCCCGGTACATAGTTGTATATTCTTCGTTGTGGGTCCTTCTAGTTGTGGCATGTGGGACACTGCCTCAGCGTGGTTTGATGAGCAGTGCCATGTCCGTGCCCAGGATTCGAACCAACAAAACACTGGGCTGCCTGCAGCAGAGCGCGCAAACTTAACCACTCGGCCACAGGGCCAGCCCTATACCAAGATATCTTGATGAGACTGCTGGATATTCATTTTAAAGAACTCTAAGCACTATTATATAAGTTCACAGCTGTGGACAAAACAAAGATCCCTGTGCTTGTGGAACTTAATTCTACTGGGATAAAGTATTAAAAAAGTAATATAGAAGTAAATTAAATAGTATCAGAAGGTGCTGCGTGCTGTAGGAAAAAAAACAGAGGAGGGTAAGTGTGATGAGTAGTGCAGGCGCAGACTGCTGTCCTCAACAGGGCAGTCAGGACAGGAGGCCTCACTGCGGAGGGAAGATCTGAGAGGAGACCTGGAGGAGGTTAAGGAGTCAATAAAGTAGGTATTTGAGGGAAGAGTGTCTGAGAAAGGGGAACCAGCTACTGAGAAGGCCCTAAGAAAAGAGCAGCATGCCATACAAGTATGAATAACTGCAAGGAGGCCAACATGGCTGGCATGGAGTGACCATGGGGGAAGACCAGCAGGAGATGAAGCCAAAGAAAAAAACAGAAGGCCAGATCAGCCAAATCATGGGGGGGGGGGGGGGGGGGGGCTGTAGAGGCCTCTGTAAGGAATCTGGGTCTTACACTGAGTGAAATAAAAGTTTTGAAAAGAAGACTGACATGGTCTAGCCTATGTTTTGAAAGGATTATCCTGGCTCCTCTGTTGAGAACAACCTACAGGGCAAAGAAAGTGCAGAAGATGGATGACCCATTGGGAGGTGACTGCAAGATTCCAGCAAGACACTGTGGTGCTCCAACCAAGGAAGCAGCAGTGGGGACAGTGAAAAGTAGTCAGATGCTGGGTATATTGTGAAGGTAGAGCGAACAAGATTTCTAGACGCATTGGATATGGGTAACAAGAGAAGTCAAGGATGGCTCCAAGGTTTCTCACCTGAGAAAATGGAAGGATAGAGCTGCCATCAATTGAGATGGAGAAGGCTGGGGGGAGCAGGGTGGGAGGAAAGAAAAGAAGTTGAGTACAAGACATATTAAGTTTGAGACATTCAAGTAAAGGTGTCAAAAAAGCAACTTTTCTATAAATCAAGTTTACATGAGAGGTCTCTGCTGGAGACCCAAATGTGAAACTGTCAGCACACAGATGGTGTTTAAAGCCATGGGACAGTATGAGATGAAGAAGGGAGTAAATGTAGATAAAGAGACCATCAGGAGGTTGGGGAGAAAAGGAGGAACCAGCAAAGGCAGCACAGAGGAGCGAGCAATTAGCGAGGCAGGGAAAAAGCAAAAGTCTGGTATCTGGGAAGTCAAGTGAAGAAACATTATAGAAGAGTGAATGGTCAACTGTCTCAAAAGCCACTGAAAAGTCAAATAAGATGGAGAACACTGGTAACCTTGACAGCATTCTTAGTGGAGTGGTGGGGTGAGCACCTGACCGGGGTAGGTTTAAGAGAATATGCCGGGAAGAATTGGAGATAAAGTGTTGGCAACTCTCTGGAAGAGTTTCGCTGTAAAAGGAAGCAAAAAACTAACCTGGTAGGTGATGGGGGAACTGAGGTCACAAAATTTAAGGTTTTCTTTGGTTTATTTTTGTTTTTTAAGGTGGGAGAGATGTTTGCATGTCTGTATGCTGATGGTAAAAAATGTATAAGAGAGCGGGCAGAATTCTTGGAACTCTAACACTGAGTAGGCTAGAGGGGACCAGATCCTGTACACTGGTAATGGAAGTGGCTTTATGTAGATGTATGACAAGTTCTGTGACGGTAACAGGCCAGAAGACAAAGTATATAACGTTCAAGTAGTGGTTTGAGTATGCAACTGTGTAAAATTTCTCTTCAAAATAAGTCATTCTACCATCGGCCCCTATTACATAGGGATTATGCATGGATTCAATCACAAGATCCTATTCCTTCACTATGGAAAAACTAAGCCAGTGTCTTCCTTTTGATAAGTGGGTTATTACTGGTAATAAGATTTCATAGGTCTCTACATGCTGGTGAGACCTTGGCAAACTCATTATATATAGGCATACAAGTGCCTATAAGGTGCCAGGTAGTCGGGTCTTTAAGGCAAAGGAGTTAAAAGGACAGGGAAGGGGAAGAATCAGAAAAAGCGAGCTAAGAGAAGCTTTTCCACTGAGGGCTGCATCCCCTCACCAAGTACAAGGGAAAAGGAAGACTTGCAGGGTCAATTCAGAACCTGCTTACTAGAACCCCATTACCACTCCGGAAACTTCCCAATATAGGAGAGTTCCATAAACCATGAAGAAATACATAACTGTAAAGTAGTATTAATAGTGATAGTAATAAAAAGCTTATGGGATTCAAGGGACATTATAACTTAAGTAATTGATTCAAACGTTAACACTGGGTTAAGAAGATCTCTTTTAGGACGAATTACTCTTTTTTTGTGCTCTCTGCATGTTTCCTCCCCTCCCCCAATAATCAAAACCTATCTTAGGTTTCTTTAAAACTCCACTATATCTTCCTAACACTACAGAGTTGTCTAATTAAAAACCAAGCTGCTCAATATGTCAGGATGTAAAAACCCATTAGCTCCATACAGACCAAAAGATTATTATCAGAATTATAAAAAAAACTAACTTCCAGTTTCTATATCCTGAAAAAGGGGCTCTGTTACTCACTTTTAATCCAGCTGCATAGCCCACTGGTTGTGGGGCAATATTGGACTGTCCAGCTTCCCCTATAACCACAGCTAAGCCAAAGACCTCCTGGAAGGCATCTCGGACGGCAGCAACTTTTACTTCTTTATTTGAGGTCACTACAATATCCAGTTCACCTCCAGATCCTACAAAGACCAGAAGCAAATTCCAAATTAAAGTAATGAAACTCTCATAATCACTAAGATATGCTAATATTTTATTACTAACCTCACATCACTACATAATTATTACTAACCTAAAACGATGCAAGACATAGATTAACTTTTTTACTGACTGAGGAAACTGAGGCTGATAACGTCTTGCCCGAGGTAACATAACTACTTAGTGATGATGTCAGGACTCAACCCAGGTCTGCCAGGCTCTGAAATGCTCTTTTCACACCATGTGATACAACCAGGCACATTTTCACCCTCTAATCTCACAGCATCTTATTCCAAAAAGTGCTTAGCCCTGAACTACCAACTTTTCCTGAGTTTTGAAAATGAGAATTTAGTGCATTATCTGAGGAAGTCTTATTCACAAGCAGAAGATGGTACATACCTTCTAATGGTTCTAAATAGCGTATCTGCCACAAATGAACACTACATTTTTCTGCATTCTATGAAATACCATTCTAGGATATACCATGCTGTGGTCAAATAAGTGTGGGAGATACTGCACACCACATTTCTTTGTTGCACAATGCAAATTAACATAAAGATTCTGAGAAATCCAACAGTTAAAAATTATGACTTTAACCCAGTACTTTCCATACTTAATCTGTTCATGGAATACTTTTTTAGCATCTAATAATAGCTCCCAAAAAGTATTCCAGATACTAATTTTGGAAATGATAACACTTATGAAAAGTTTATTTTTCTACTATACCGCTCTATTAAATTTAGCCAAGTTCCATTTTCTGATTAGTTTAAACTTGGACAGACACATTTATTGCATTTTTAATGGTACAAATCAAAATGGCTTTTCTCCTGTTGGTTAATAAAGACAAACATCTATTATACACAGACTTCTAACATCACGTGGATGTTACAGTTTCCAGTCTTTCATCTATAGATGTATCATAGAAATTAAATATCTGACTTATGAAGTATAAGTTACACATTTAGGATATTCTATTTACAGAAAATGAAAATGAAGACTGTTACCGATAATTAATTGGTCAATGAGTTGCACAGAAGTTCTGTACTCAACAAGGACTACCATGACATGTGCTTCTTATCCAGAAAACAGTTTAAATGTAGGACCAAACCTTTTTATTATACATCGCCATCTTTTTAAAAAAAAGAGCATTTACCACAAATAAATGGATATTTATTTATAAATTATACATCTATTACTTCCCTTATACAAATATGCAAGCATTTATGAAAACTGAAATACCAACATATATAAAACTTGAAATTTAAAAAGACTAAGAGCGGGGCTGGCCCCGTGGCCGAGTGGTTAAGTTCGCACGCTCCGCTGCAGGCGGCCCAGTGTTTCGTTAGTTCGAATCCTGGGCGCGGACATGGCACTGCTCATCAGACCACGCTGAGGCAGCATCCCACATGACACAACTAGAAGAACCCACAACGAAGAATACACAACTATGTACCGGGGGGCTTTGGGGAGAAAAAGGAAAAAATAAAATCTTTAAAAAAAAAAGAAAAGAAAAAGACTAAGAGCAATAAAAAAAAAAGTATTTTAAAACATTTCAAATATTTCAATTAATTATTTTAAAAACCTGTCTACTGTTTAGACAGAGTAATCTGAAAAATATGCCTAATTACTTTTTCAAATCTTAAGCTAACATGTGATATACTGAATTCAATACGCTGGTTCCAAGCACAGCACGTTTTGCTACTTGGCATTAACGGCTATCACTGGTAAAAGAGATTTCTCAAGAAAGCTGTTTGTATTGTAAAATATTTTGCCCCAGAAACAATGGTATGCTTTTCCCTAATAAATATCTCATGGAATAGCTGAGAATATTTTCCAAATATTTGGGCTTTTTATCATGGATCTTTTTTTTCCTGAGTGACAATAATATGTCACGGATCTCATCTTTACTGGAATTTCCTAAGTTACTAAAACCTAAAACCAATGGGTCACATAGGGGAAAAGAGGAAGAACACACTTTTTTCTCCATGTGGCACATGTGTCTTGACCCTAACTAAGGGCTGCTCTCATTAAGCTTCAGCTCAAAAGCTGTTCAGCCTTTCTGTGGTGAATGGTGCTGCCTTTCATGACAATGAAGGGAGAACTAATTAAAAGAATATAGAAAGTCAAACTGTGTTAAAATCCATTTCTCATAGTTCTGCTTTCTTGATACATTTGAAATTGTTATAGTGATTTCTAGAATATTAGTACAAAAACATTGTTGTTTTGAGTTTTCTTAGATCAGAATGGTCTTTTGCTGCCTGTCAATAAAGTGACAGCTTTTTCACACTCAGTTTTATTGCTTTTTATAGCTAACTGATTACGATTATATGTTATCATCAGTTATGGTATTTGCTAATAAGAGAAAGTTCATTTGTATCTTTCTTTCCCTCCCTCCTTGCTTTTTCCCTTTTTCCCTTTTTCTTAATGTCACACAGACTACTGGCCTGAGGAACAGTCTTGGGTTTGAGTCCTGACTTGATCATTTACTAGCTTCCTTACCTTGAGGAGGTCACTGAGTGTTTCTTCATAGGAAAATCCCTGCCCCCTCACAGGGTTGCTCTAAGGATTAAATAAGATAATTGCTTTCACAGTCTAACACGGTAGCCACTAAAACAGCAAGAGCTCCAAAAACACTAATTCCTTTCTTTCTCTCATTGAAAATACAAGTTTGTGAACAAAATATATATATAAGATGCGTTAATTATGTCAAGCGATTATTATGAATATATGAAATCAATACATATCATAGTGATGAGGATTTTAGGCTCGTTAATTTTAAAACCGCAGATGAGAAGCAGGCTCCGAGGAGTGGAATTTGCTCGCCCTTTGATGAGAGACAGTTGCATTTGTGAAGGAAATCTCCATGCCTCCCTCTCTGGGCCAGGAGGAAGTGGGGATGGCCTCATCTATGAAAACTCTTAACGGGGAAGGCAAGAACTTAAGTTGTTTACTGTCTGGCAACCTCATGTAACTGACCCCCCCCACCCCGGCCAAAATCCTCTTGTGTTTGTGTGTTTAGCTGAGGATAATATTTAAGCGGTGACTTCTGCCATTTACTCAATCCGGTTTGATTCTTATCTAAAAGTTGTGGGACTGCCCAATGGCCGGGCCCTACCGGCACTGGTACCATTTTAACTTTTTTTTTGTCTTGTAAAGAGATAACTCACATACCTATGCCTTAAATTTAGCCTTACTCTCCACCCCACTTTGCAGCAGAAGCGGCAGCAGCAGTGGCTCCTCCTGCCCGTGGGCCCTGTCCCCACGCAGCAGCCTGACTACCCATGGGTCCTGTCCCCATGCTATTCTATTCTCTAAATAAAAGAGCACTACGGCCAGATCTTAAGAGTCTAAGAAATCTTTCTTTCGACTCCTCGGCTCACCGACCCCGCATCAATAGGGTCCAATTTCTAAATCCTTTGGCAGTTACAAACACAAAGAAAATTCAGCTGATTTAACTCTTGATTTGATTTTCTAGTTTAAGGGAAACAAAGTGGCTAAGAGTAACAAAGTTGAACATGGGTTCAATCTAGCTCCACCAGCTGTGTGACTGAGAATCAAGTATCTCTCAACACAGGTTCCTCATCTAAGACTTGAGGAAAATCATACCTACCTTGAGGAGTTCTTATGAGAATTAGTGCCTGGCAGAGCAAGCATTTAATAAACGGTACTTATCACCACTAGGTCCTGTCCTTCGGCATTTACTAGACAGTACATTACCAATACAGTCAAGACTTGTGAAAGCTATTGACTCTTTTTGCTTCTGAAAATCTCTGTTCAGGTACCTGGTGCACAGCTTTGGCCTGTAAATTGTTATCTTCAACAGAATTACTAATAATTGGTCACTGATTCTGCTAAGGAATTACGTTTTTTCACATATTGGATATGTACATTAAAAATTAAACAGCAGGGGCTGGATTCCACTACTGGGTATCTATCCAAAGAGCTTGAAGTCACCAATTCCAAAAGTCCTACGCACCCCAATGTTCATTGCAGCATTATTTACAATAGCCAAGACATGGAAGCAACCTAAGTGCCCATCAACAGATGAATGGATAAAGAAGTTGTGGTATATACATACAATGGAATACTACTCAGCAGCAAAACAGAACAAAATCATCCCATTTGCAACAACATGGATGGACCTTGAGGGAATTATGTTAAGTGAAATAAGCCAGTTAGAGAAGGATAATCTCCGTATGACTGCACTCATATGAGGAATTTAAAAATGTGGACAAAGAGAACAGATTAGTGGCTACCAGGGGAAAGGTGGGGTGGGGGATGGGCAGAAAGGGTGAAATGGTGCACCTACAACACGAATGACAAACATTAATGTACAACTGAAATCACACAAGATTGTAACCTATCATTAACTCAATTAAAAAAAAATAATTAAACAGCAGGGGCTGGCCCCATGGCCTAGTAGTTAAGTTCAGTGCATTCCACTTCAGCAGCCTGGGTTTGGTTCCTGGGTGGAGACCTAGATTGCTCTGTTAGCGGCCATCCTGTGCTGGAGGCCCACATACTAAAAAATAGAGGAAGATTGGCACAGATGTTAGCTCAGGGCAAATCTTCCTCAGAGAAAAAAATATATACATAATTATTCAACAGCAGACAGCATGTCTATGTCAACTATCTGTAGGATTCGTGGTAATGAGGGTTCAAAAGCAGTTAAAATAGCTTTCCTAACAAATCTATTAATTGGATATTATTAGTAAACAGATTAACTTCCCCCTAAAATATTGCTGAGTTAAGCATAAACACATTTAATTAAAATAGATAATTGAAGAAATGTCAAAAACAAATATTAGGGGCTGGCCCCGTGGCCAAGTGGTTAAGTTCGCATGCTCCGCTGCAGGCGGCCCAGTGTTTTGTTGGTTTGAATCCTGGGTGCAGACATGGCACTGCTCATCAAACCACGCTGAGGCGGTGTCCCACATGCCACAACTAGAAGGACCCACAACAAAGAATATACAACTATGTACTGGGGGGCTTTGGGGAGAAAAAGGAAAAAAATAAAATCTTAAAAAAAATTTATTTAATAGTGACTAAGAAAAAGATGAATTAACAATACCAAAACAAAGATTGACAATCAAGGTAAGAATACAAGAGGATTTCCACCAATTACAAGGCCTGTGGAATTACAATTAGTGGCCGACATGAGCACACACTTTAAAAACATACGGCAGATGCTGCTCTATCTTCAGTACATACTGATATATGGAGCCATGCCAGGGTCCAGCGTTGTAATCATGCTTTCTACTGAATGTTTGGTTTTATCAAGCACAGACTTTACCATCGGATTCCCGGCCACACCCTACAAAAGACAAATTAACATATAAATACCCATTCTAAGAAAAGAACACCAGGATCACCAGATGATGAAAGAAAATTTTTTTTTTGGCACCTGAGCTAACATCTGTTGCCAATCTTCTTCTTTCTTTTCTTCTTCTTCTTCTTCCCAAAACCCCCTAGTATACACTTGTATATTCTAGTTGCAGGTCCTTCTGGTTGTGCTATGTGGGACACCGCATGGCCTGATGAGCAGTGCCATGTCTGTACCCAGGATCCAAACTGGCGAAACCCTGGGCCATAGAAGCAGAGTGAGTGAATTTAACCACTCGGCCACAGGGCCAGCCCTAAGAGAAAATATTTTTAAAGTGTCCAATGCATTGCAGACCCGTACTTTTGTAAAATATAAGAAAAATGAGGTTATGGAAATGTCAAATTGCTATTAAGTTCCAAAATGTTTACTCTCAATTTCTCTTAACTCATCACAGACCCACGGAAGTCTGGAGACTACCCTTTGAGTGGCAATGGCCTGGAAAGTATGTATACCATGTATACATATGTGTGTGTATATATTTTATTTCTATGTATACGTACATTTTATTTCTATTTATTTATTTATATAAAAGACTAGGCAAAACTTGTCCATCTAAGTCCCAAATAAAGACTTTAATCAGATGTCTCTATAAACCTACACGTTGTTCCCTAATTAAAAAATAAACACAGTAAAAACATCTGTCATCTTTATTCCTCAGAAGTTACTTATACCTTAATATTCTGCTATGTTTTACTAAAGTTTCTTCTTTTTTTCCTACTTCCTATTTGTTTTGTTTATTCCCAAATTCTCCCTTTTAAGCTAAATTTATTCCCCTGAATTCTTAAAACCGCAGTATTAAACAGAAGGCACCAGGTCTGAGTATTTCCTTCCTATGCTACACTTCTCCCATGATAAAAGAGACAGAGCAGGGCCTCCTGAGATGGTGTCTGGCTAACAGGCCGTGATTCCACCTCTTCCAACCTGCCATTAAACTAAGGTGATTCAGAAAAAAGATGAGTCCATAACACTGATATTTAAGACTGTTGACCAATCTATACTGAATATTAGAAGAGTTATTTACAAGACCTGCAGAGTTGAACTGGGTATTACAACTGGTAACTGACACATTGGCACATGCTCTTAACAAGGAAAAGATGAGAAAGTCCCTATATAAAGAAAACCCTAGGGGCCAGTCCTGAGGCTGAGTGGTCGGGTTTGTGCGTTCTGCTTTGGCAGCCCAAGGTTCACTGGTATGGGTCCTGAGCGTGGACCTATGCACTGCTCATCAAGCCATGCTGTGGCAGCGTTCCACACAGAAGAACTAGAATGACTTACAACTAGGATATACAACTATGTACTGGGGCTTTGGGAAGGAAAAAAAAAAAGAAAACCTTAAAAAAGTACAGAGGGATATAAAAAAGCAAGCTTAGAAAAATGCCATTTTTCTGAAGTAAGTAGCTCAAATACTGTAATCAGTTAACCACCTATCAATTTAAAAATAAGTTTAGCATATAATTAAAGTGCAGCGAAACCTTCAAGCAGAATACTGGGGGGCACTTGACAGAGTGATTCCAAAATTCATTAAGAAAAATAAATGGAAAAGACTAGTAAAGAAAACTTTTGAATAAAAATCAGCAAACTTACTAAAAAACAAATACTGATAGATCTTTATGAACACAGAGACTGGGAAATGACCTTTCTATTTTATTCACCAATGAATACTCTCCATCCGCACCTCACCACAGAGTAGGTTTTCAATAAATATTAGTATAATAAATAAACAGAGTTACAATAATTAAAATAGTGTGGTACTACTGTAAGGACAGGGAGAGCAGTGAAGCAGATTATAGAGCCCAGAAACTGACATTAACACACAATTTCGTAATTAAGATAATGGTGATGTATCAAATCACTGGGCTATGATGTTGGAAGAATCCATTAAATGGCTGGAAGAAAATTAAGTCTGACTTCTGCTTAATATAATACAATAAAGTAAGTATCAGCCCTATTAAATGGAAATGTAAAACAATAAAACCATAAAAGAATCAGAAGAAATCACAGAAACATTTACCATATATTAAGATGGAAAAAGTCATTTTTATCATTAAAAAAATTGAAAAGAAAAAAGACTGATAGAGATGACTCCTGAAAATTTACAAGCTTTTGTGTCAAAAAAGCATAATAAAACTAAAAATGTAAGCTAAAAATGGAGAAAACTGCACCACAGGACAGCACATAATAAAATATTCTTACTACATTAAGAGCTCTTACAAATTCATTAAGAGAAGAAAATCATCCTAATTCAAAACCAGGCAAAGAACATGAATAGAGACTTCACAGAAGAGAAATACAAATGACCAAAAATCACATGAAAAAGTGTTCAAATTCAGTAACAGAGAAATGCAAATTAAAACAAGGTATTATTTTTTCTGCCTATCAAATTAGAAAATATTGTATTTCAAATCAATGATCAGTGCTGGTAGGTGAAAAATGCTGTGACAGTGTATCCGGATATTACCTGCCTGGAGAGCAATTATGTATCAGGAGTTTCTAAAACATTCAGTCTGCCATTCACGAGGAATTAACCCTGATAAAGATACACATGCAGATCTGCACTAAGGAGTGTTCACTATAGTTTTATTGATAGGAATTACAATTAGAAAATGCCAGTAACAGATTAGTGAAATAAAATACGGGAAATAAATGCAAGGGCACATAGGCCAAAGTAGCCATAAAGAAAAAAAGTTCAGAAGAATATTTTATGGATGGGAAGATGTTCATGATATATGCTAAGTAAAGACAAACAAAAGACACAAAGAGTGTCCACATGTCATTACCCCAATTTGATTTTTATTAAAAGAGGTACATCTACATAGATATACACATACAAAAGATTCAGAGGAACTGCATAAAACTGGTAGTAAGAATAAAAAGTGTTTTTATTTTTTCCTTATACCATTTTGAATTTTCAAAATTCTAATGAATATCTATTAGTTTTATAATTAAAAAATTAAGCATGGCGGGCCAGCCTGGTGGTGTAATGGTTAAGTTTGCATGCTCTGCTTCAGCAGCCCAGGGTTCATGGTTCAGATCCTGGGCAAGGACCTACACACCGCTCATCAAGCCACGCTGTGGTGGCATCCCACATACAAAATAGATAAAGACTGGCACAGATATTAACTCAGAGACAATCTTCCTCAAGCAAAAAGAGGAAGATTGGCAATGGATGTTAGCTCAGGGCCAATCTTCCTCACCAAAAAACAAACAAACAAACAAAAACATTAAGCATGGTTTTTAAAGTAAATACAATTTACCTTAATAAAACCCCAGAGTCCACCAGCAGATGCTTCATCCTGACCTCTACCAATTCTAGGATCTTCTTGTTCCTCTGGAAAAGTAATGGCTGATGTGGTTCCAGGTCCCGGCGGCAGGGATGTCAAACTGGCTTGCTGAGTAATGGGAGCTGGCAAAATACCTAGTTAACAGCAAAAATTTTTAATATATGTAATTTACTCCATAAACTATTTCCTATAAAAAGAAGACACCACATATGAGATGAGTAGTTCAAAACAGCTTTAATAAGGTAACTATATACTCAGGCATTTCAAGATTGAGTTACGAACTCAAAGAATGACCTAAACCTTTATAGAATACAAATTAAAATTCCAAAAAAGAAATTTCTTTCCCTTTTAAACTAAGTGTCCTGAAAATGGACAAAAAATACATATCGAAAACTACTTCCTGTTTGCCCTATTTAGCATATGGATGTGGACAGCTATAGTTCTAATCTCTTTAATGCATAAAAATAACTAAAGTGAGCACCCAAACCCATCAGATGAAAGTATGTAACAATCAGCACACATACTCTATATACCCTACTGTAACTCAAGAGAGAAAATTCACTTATACATAAATAAAGGTATAATGCTGGTACTCAGCAAAAAAATTTATTTGTAAAGGTAGACAAGCAAAGTTAGATCATAAAACTGACAACAAAGTTGCTTCTTTTCCTAAAATGGAGAACAATAGGCAGATGACGACGGGATGAAGTTTTGATTGGTCTCCAACCATTCCAGGGAAGACAAACAGGAGGCGGAACTGAGCTAGAAAAGGAAATGGCCCCAAACCACCAATTTATGGCACAAATAAGCTTTCATTTGGTTTTGAATTTTTACCTGGCTAAATAAAACTACTCCCTGGACCACTCAGTCCTGATAATTTTTTAAGTAAAACTTTAAAAAACTCCCAGACTTCATCTTGATGTTTCTTCTGTAAGTCGGCAAAATGTCAGGACAAAAATTTGGAATGCTGTCTGACACTCCATATACTAATCATATACTAAGTTTTACAACATGTAAACATCATATACTAAGTTAATCAATTTTATTTTAATAATTTAAATGGCAAAACCATGAGAATAGGAGACTCTGGAAATCAAAGAAATGAGTTAAAAGTAAAACATTAATGCAGAGAAACTGGAACCCTCACACAATGCTGGTGAGAAAGTAAAATGGTGCAGCTGCTTCGGAAAACAGTCTGGCAGTTTTTCAAACGTCAGCAAATCCACGCCTAGATATATACCAAGAGAAATGAAAATATGTCCACACAAAACTTGTACACAGGGGTCGGCCTGGTGACGCAGCAGTTAAGTGTGTATGTTCCGCTTCGGCGGCCTGGGGTTCGCCGGTTCGGATCCCAGGTGTGGACATGGCACCGCTTAGCACACCATGCTGTGTTAGGCATCCCACATATAAAGTAGAGGAAGATGGGCACAGATGTTAGCTCAGGGCCAGTCTTCCTCAGCAAAAAGAGGAGGATTGGCAGATGTTAGCTCAGGGTTAATCTTCCTCAAAAAAAAAAAAAAAAAAAACTTGTAGACATATGTTCATAAAAGCAGTGTTTATGATAGCCAAAAGCGGAAACAACCCAAAAGTTCATCAACTGAGGAATGGAATAAATAAAATGTGGCATATCCATACAGTAGAATGTTATTCAGCCATAAAAAGGAATGAAGTACTGACACATACCACAACATGGATGAATCCTGAGAACATTACGCTAAGCGAAAGAAGCCAGTTACAAAAGACCATATATCATAATATTCCATTTATATGCAATGTCCAAAATAGGCAAATTCAGAGAGACAGAAAGTCGATTAGTGGCTGCTTGGGGCCACCAGGATTAGGAGGAGGAAGGCAGTGACTACTCACAGTTATGGGGTTTCTTTTTGGGGTGATTAAAAGGTTCTAAAACTGACTGTGGTAATGGCTGCACAGCACTGTAACTATAGTAACAACTACTGAACTGTACCTTTAAAATGGGTAAATTGTATGGAAATTATATTTCAACAAAGCTGTTACTAAAAAAAGTAAAACATTAGCTATAGCCATTTATTTCAAAGCATTAGTAAGAGAGAATTACCTGTTACAGGAGGTGCAGAAAACGAGGGCATCAGAGGTGTCTGGGGAGCTCTTCCTGCATGTCCCCTCGTGATGTCGTAAGTTGAACCCACAGAAAATCCTGATGTAGGAGGACCAGAAGAGGGCGCAGATAACAGAGCGCTCGGGGCAGAAGTTGAAGGCGGGAAGTGGGACAGAGGAGGAGTACTGAAGGCAGCAGCAGGTGGTGGAGGCACAGGAGGGGGTACAGAAGTAACAAGGGCTGGAACCGAAGGAACTGGTGAGGGAGGCACAAAAGGCATGGGTGCTGAGGGCCTCACAGGGGGCAGGGACGGCTGGGGGGTCGAGTAGGCGTGTGGCGGCAGGGACTGCAGAGAGGACACATCTGGAGAAGAAAAGGAACTGGTCGCAGCTGGAAAAAAGCGGGGAGGAGAAAAACACAAAATTGGAACTTTTTACTTCGTTTTCAAAGTATCTCATTACCTTCTCCTTGCAAATTTTTTTTTAATTTAACAGACCATATCCTAAGAATTATTTTTAAATGTGAAACGAATACAATTGAGTGCAAATAACTTTCAACTCCCATAAGTAAAAGAGACAGCTATATAAAATTAAAATTACATTATGGTATTGTTCATAAGTAAATCTTTGTGTTTTCATTTGTTTGATGTTTTTAATAGAATAAAACTGTTTTTCATCCCTGCTGTTACGAGCATAAAAACCTACACACTGAAAGCTCAAAAGCTTTGGTCAGAAGATTAATCACCACAAAGTCACAGAACATTCCAAAAAGCTAACCCATGCTTTTCAGGATATTTCTGTCATAAGAAAGGTGATTTATGGTCAATATAAATATAAAGAATGAAAGTTTACCTAAAGCAAACCATATGTGTTTCTGTCTTTGGGCTTAAATAAAAAAGGCTAGTTTCATCTTGGCAAAGATCAGAGAAGTTTAAATACGTGCATTCTTCCTTCAATTGACTCTGAGAAAAGCTAAGAGGATCTTCACTATCCTCAAGACACACTAGATGCTAGATACCTCCATGTACCTAAAGGAGCTGGGGCGGAGGACGGTGCAGCTGCAGCCAGGCTGGCAGGATGTGGCGGAGGAGTCCCAGGGGGTGTTGTCTCTATTCCACTCTCTTCCATCATTTTTCTTCAGTTACAGTATACTGTAAAAAAAAAAATGTAATAAATATTAGAGTAATCAAAAGCATATTTTTAAAGCTTGTATAGAAAATAATTTTAAAAAATAATCCTCAAGAGAATCTGTTTTTACTATTTGTAATGCCACATATTTCCAGATGAAGAGTCTGTCAAAATTCTTAAGAAAACAGTCTGTGAGAATATTTAATACGCAAACAATCTGTAACATTTTCATGCACATACTTTATAACTGGGAAATCATTTCATGTTAACAATATAATTAATTACCCAATATATTTCAAATAGTAAATTTCTGCCACATGAATACATTAGATTTATATCTAGATTCCAGTCACTATTACATTCAAAATAAAAATAAATTATTTAAAGTATTTTTGAAACACTTCCTCTCTCCCCAAAAAACACTGTATGTGGGGGGCCAACCCAGTGGTGCAGCGGTTAAGTTCACACATTCTGCTTCAGTGGCGCAGGGTTCACCAGTTCAGATCCCAGGTGCGGACCTATGCAATGCTTAGCAAGCCATGCTGTGGTAGGTGTCCCACATATAAAGGGGAGGAAGACGGGCAAGGGAAGATGGGTATGCAGTAAGATAGGCTCAGGGCCAATTTTCCTCAAAAAAATAAAAAATAAAAAAGCATGGTATGTGTGCTAATCCTGTTAACACTAAAAAAAATTTTTAATGTGCTCGATTCCCAGTTTCCCTGGTTTACATTCTAAAACATACCCAGTAATGGCTAAATGATATGTCTCAGGTTTTAGAAAAGATAACTGTAGCAAAAATGCTACTAGACAGCAATGTCCTAACAGATAAAAATGGATTATAAAATATGCAAAAACTTCCTTAGAAATTACAAATTTTCAAGCCTGTCTCAAGTATAAAATCAAAGCTGCTAAATATACCAAATTTGTTTTTGAAGTTTTTACTCATTTAACAAATATTCAATGAAAGTCAACTGCTTGCCAAGCACTGTGCCACTCCCTCTGGAAATACAATGTAAGCAAAAACAATCAGGATAGTTACAGCCCAGTACAGGAGACAGTCAAATAATAATACCAATGTACAATGGACTGTAGCCTCAGTTATGTGCTCTGAGGGTAAGAACACAGTTCTGTTTGACAGGAATATGATTTCGACTTGGAGGTCAGGAAAGGCTTCCCCAAAGAAGTCACATATAAGCTGAGATGTGAGGGATGATCAGAATTAGGCAGGGGAAAGGAGACAAGAAGGGCAGATTCCAAGAAAAAGTGAATATATAGGGAGTATAAAGGCCCTGCAAGGTAGAGGGAAAAAGAAACATTCAAGAAAACCCATGTGGCAAGGAGCAGAAAAGAAGGAGGAGGACTGGAGACACAGGCAGGAGCCCAGACCATATTGAGCCGTATAAGCCAGGTTAAAGAGTTGGGTTTTTTTAAGAAGAGAAAGTAATGTAGGGCATTCAAGCTGGGGGTGACATATTTGTATTTTGTTTTAACTTTTTTGAGGAAATTTTAGATTCACAAGAAGATGCAAAAATAGAACAGAGTTCATGGGTAACCTAAACCCAGCTTCTCCCAAAAATAGCATCTTACAATGATCAAACCCAGGAAATTAACACTGGTATAGTAAATAACTAATCTATAGACCTTATTTGGATTTCGCCTGTTTTTACATTCACGTGTGTGTGTGTGTGTGTGTGTGTGTGTGTAGTTCTATGAAGTTTCATCATCTGCACAGACTCATGTAGCCACCACCACAGTCAGGATACAGAACTGTTGCTCACCCCAAAGAAACTCCCTCATGCTGCTCCTTTGTCACACCCTCCCAGCAACCATAAGCCCTGGCAACGACCTGTTCCCTGTCATTTTCTCATTTCCTGAATGTTACATAAATAGAATCACACAGAATATAACATTTTGAGATTGGCTTTTTTCACTCAGCATAATGGTCTTGAGATCCACCCAAGTTGTAGGATGTATCAATGGTTGGTTCTTTTTTATTGCTGAATAATATTCCATCTTATAGATGTACCACAGTTTGTTCACCCAATTATCTGATGAAGGACATTTAGACTGATTCCAGCTTTTGGCAATTCATATTTGTGTTTCGAAAAGATGCCTTTGACCACAGCATGCCGATTGGGCCACAGGGCAGTCAGAATAGATGCAGAGAGACTATTAAGAAGTATATCTAAGTAGTTCAAATAGAAAGTGATAACACCCTAAACTAGTGATTCTCAAATGGGTGGGGGTTGATTCTGCCCCCCAGGTGTCAATTGGCAATGTCTGGAGACACTTTTGGTTGACAGAACTAGTGCAGTACCACTGGCATTTAGTAGGTGAAGGCTGGGGACATTGCTAAAAATCCTACAATGTACAGGACACCCCCAGAAGAAAGAATTATCTGGCCCCAAATATCAATAATGCCACAGTTGAGAAACTTTGGCCTAGACTAAGGTGATGACAGTGGAGATGGAGAAGAGTGGACAGATTTAAGAAATGTTTAGGTGGTAAGACTCAGTGATAGACGACATATAGGGGCAATGAGGGAGAGAGGCACGGCTTGCACCACTGGATAGATGATGGTACCATTCCCTAAGACAGAGAACAATGGAAGAGGTCAAGGTGTTTGCTTAACGTCTTAGAGGTGGAGGGGATTACACAGTGTTTAATATTGGACATGCTGAGTTTAAGCTCCTTGAAACATCCATAGAGACAGTGACTTGGTCTGCAGCTTAGAAATCACCTAAGCATGGGTTTCATGAGTTTACTGACAGTCCCTAAAGTCATGTTCTGAGATGAGATTATCTAAGAAGAGAATACCAAGTGAAGAGAGAAGATGAACCAACCCCTGAAGAACAGACAGTGAGGTAGAAGACAAGCTTGCAAAGAATGAGAGATGACCAAAAAGAAAGGAAGAAAACCAGGAGACTGTGGCATCCAAAAGCCAAAGAGTGTTTCCAGACGGGAATGGGCAACAGTATCAACTGCTGCAGAGACACCAAATAGAATGCTATCGGAAAAATTCAATGGATTTGCCAAAGTGGAGACGAACGTAGTGAGAAGGAATAGGGACAGAAGCTAGTTTCAAGTGGACTGAGGGTTGGGAGGTGAGGTAAATACGCACAACATTTTCAAAAAGTTTGGCTGTGAATGTAGGGGAAAGATCTATGGCAATAAGCAGAGAACAGGAATAAGAAGAGGCAAAATCCTTTCATGCAGTACCTGTACACCAAAGCTGGACAACACGGGACAGAGACGGCCTTCTGGGGACTTTATCACTCCCTGCCAGAGATATCTCTTTTCTTCATCTCCCTATTTTTCTACTGGTCATTCATCTTCCTTCTACAGATGTTATCAAATGCGTATATTAGTTGGTGGAAGTCAGATTTAAGGATAATTCTGATCCCTAAAATTAACGAATGTGTTGGCAAAAGAACTTGCACAATGAATACAACCCATAACATGGCATAAGCAGGCAATTTCTTTCAGTCTTTAAAAGTTACACTATTTGAGAGTTGGCTTAATGACAATATTGGGTAAATTTTGTATGCATAAGCATAATACACTCCACTAAAGAACAGCTATTGGGATCAGGTAACACTGAAATATCAGAGATGGTACAGCTTTTAAATGCTCAAGTCTCAGCACAAAAAAGTAATACTAATTATCAACATTAAAGAAAAAGTGATGGAAATGGCTTGGAAAATTGAGTCCTCAGACTCTGGCCAGACCCTCCTCTTTCAATTTGCTTGTGTCTTGTTTTTTCTGTTAAAAAGCGGATGGCTACTTACAAGGATACAAGAAAATAAGTAGAAGCATGGAGCTTTAATAAACGTAAAAGCATTAAGCAATTATCATTGTTGATATACTACCAGCGCAAAAGTTGTCTACTACTCGACAGTGAGTGCTAAAGCAGGGTCTGAGTTTTGTCTTTGCATTCTCAGCTCTGATCCCAAAATAAACTTCCAAAAACGTTCACGGAATTCAACAGTGGCTCTAAGAAGAAAGACTGGAATGCCAAAATGTGTCATGTTCACAATATATACGTTGTCTCTCTAACTACCTGGAATGGTAAAAACACACCTAGATATAAATTCTGCCAATCTAGGACACAAGCTATGCTGCAAATTTGCCTGAAGCAGGTCCCAGGAACGAACAAAGAGACGGCAGAATGCAAAAGCCCTCTGAAGCGGCGCTGGGCACCGACGGGCTTCCTAAGGGAAATAAGCTTCCCGCCGGCCGTCCCGGTTTGTTGACCCAGGAGTCTGCAAGACGGGAGCGGCCTCCCCCAGGCTCTGCCTGCCACGTCTCCAGGCCGGGCTGGGCCGGGCTAAGGTCAGCGGCCGCCTGCCGCTGGTCTCCCTCCTCCGGCCAGGGCGCCGGAAGGCGGAGCCGAACGGCAGGGGCGCGGGCCTCGGTCCCCGGACAGGAGCAAAGTGTCCGAACAAGACCAGTCAATCGCGCCCACGGTGCAACCCGCGGCGGGGACTCCGCGCCCTGCGAAGTGCACCCCTGCCCGGCCGCAGCCTGCACGCTGCCGCCGCCCGCGCCTAGCCCGAACTACGGCTGGGCTCCGACACGACCCTCGCATCCCGCGGCGCCGGCCCGCCGGCCCGCCCACCCTACAGGGACGGAACCCGCTGGCGCCCAGCACCAGCAGCCGCATCCCATCCAGCCGCCTGCAGGCATCCGCGCTGCTGCCAGGCTAACGCTCACCTGGGGACCCTCGAGAGTGTCTGCGTGGCAGCCGAAAAGCGGGGGACAGGGAGGTCACGGCGCTAAGACTACCACCCGGATACGACGAGGAAGCTGCAGGAAGGAGCTCGCCTGCACGCGTCCCCGCCTCCAAGATGGCCACCGGAGGCGCATGCCCCTGCGGCTGCCACGTCGGCCGCGCGCCGCCCCGCCCCGCCCCACTCGCGGGAACCCCGCCCCCAGGTTAAACCTGAGCGTTCTGGTCCAAAGATCCTTCTGCCGGCCCAGGCAGGGCGCTGCTCCCTGCGGAAGCTTTCTCCAATGGGACTGCCCTCCTTTGCCCTCCGCACCCCCTACACGCGAAAATGGCACCCTGTTACTAGATGTCGCTCACTTTTCCGTGTCGCGGCCGCCCACGGGGTTGGAGATGAGCCAGCCAAGGTCTAGTCCAGTCCCCACCTCCAGGCAGGACCTTGCTCTGGTAACTGAAGACTTATCCTAGGTGTTTTCGAAGGTTTCCAGATAACTGCGATTGCATCAGGAAAGAGAGCTAGCGGGGTGGGGAAAAGGCAGCAGCTACTGTACTGATTTTTTCCCAGGTACACGTAGTACACATTTTTTTTTTAATTGAAAAACCAAAGACAAAGATTATAAACTTTCTTAACCTTACGTGCTGCACTTAAAACAGTACCTGAAACAGGCAGTGCTCAATAGTGTACATTAAATAAATCGGTGAGTGGAATGCAATGGGGGAAAATAGGGAATCTGAAATCAGAAGTCCTGCTGTGGGTCTGAGACTACCCTCAGAGACTGCCAGTTGTGCAGTTGTGACCTGGTACAGGTCACTTAGCCTCGGTAAGTCTCCGTGTTCCCATCTGTAAAATGAGAATTATATTATCTGCTCAGGCAGGTATCTCTAACTCAGGCAGGTAACAGAGTCAAATAAAATAAGGGATATGAAAGCACTTTTTAAACTGCTGAGTGTTAAACATAGAAAAAATTGTTGTTTTTGTTGGTCCCAAATTCCTTCAGGAATCCACTCATAGATTTAACATTAATATATCCCTCGGACTTGATAGTTGTAAGCATTCTAAAATGCCTCACTGAAAAGTTAATGGTATTTAGCTGTGCCCTGACTTCACATCTCGCTTTGCAACTACAATGGGTTGTTCCCTTTGGTGGTGACTCTTAGCCTATCCCCAGAGAATGTGTGGAGGTGGCTGTCTAGGTTACTCTCCAGAAAGTGCTGTTTGGGGTGGTGCTGAAAATAGTTACCATCTCTGTCCTCTTTGGTTGACACCCTTAATAGCTATGAAGGCTGTTGGTTTCTTCATTCAACAAATATTTATTAGTGACTGCAGTGTACTGAGCATTAGTACTGGAAATGTAGAATGAACGAGACACTTGGGGAGCATTCATTCTCTTAGGAGAGAGAGGCTATGAACAAGAAAATAAACAAAGTAAGTACTGTTTGTGATGGGCACTTTGAGGAAAATCAATAGGGTGATGTGATATATTGGGGTAGGCTGCTTCGGATAGGATGGATGTGCAAGGCTTCTCTGAGGAGGTGGGATTTGAGCAGAGACCTGTAAGGAAGCAGACCTGTGGTTATCTGGACAGAAGGAAGAGCATGCAAAAGCTCTGAGGTAGGGTGCTTAGTATGTCTGCAGAACAGCAAGGAAACTAGGACTGAGAGAGTGGTAAGAAATGAGGCCAGAGAGACGCAGAGGCAGATCATATCTAGCCTTGGAGGCTGTGATAAGGCTGTTGGGTTATAGTGTGAGAGAAATGAGAAGCAGGTGGGAGGTTTTGAGCAGACGACTGATAAGATTTGACTTCAGTTTTAAATAACACTCTGATGGCTATGACTATAATGGGCTCAAGGACTAAAGCAGGGTGACCAGTAATGGGACAATGGTGGCTTAGAATAGCTAATGGGTCAGGGGGAGGTGGTCCATGGTCCGGACATATTTTGAAGGTTGAGCTGTCATGATTTACTAATGGATTGGGTGTGGGCTGTATTAGTTTCCTAAGACTGCCGAGACAAATTATCACAACTGGTTGGCAAAAACAACAGAAATTTATTCTCTCACAGTTCTAGAAGACAGAAGTCCAACGTCAAGGGTCAACAGGGCCTCTCCAGTGGCTCTAGGGCAGACTCCTTCCTTGCCTCTTCCAGCTTCCGATTGATCCTGACATTCCTTGGCTTGTACCAGCATAACTCCAGTGTCTGTCTGTCCTCACGTGGCCTCTCCCCGTGTCTCTGTGTCTCAAATCTCCCTCTACCTTTCTCTTATAAGCAAACCTGTCATTGCATTTAGGGCTCACCGTAAATCCAGAAGGATCTCTTCTCAAGATCCCTGAGTGTCTACAACCTATTTCCAAATTAGGTCACATTCACAAGTTCCAGATGGACATATCCTTTGGGGGGAGGAGGCACTATTGTACCCAGTATGGGCCATGACAGACCAGAGTCAACCAAAAACCTGAATCATAAGATGGGTTTTGAACTTAACCTTCAATTACATTTATAATATTTTATGTTCTACTTACCACTTCTCATTTGGACTTCAAAAGAACTTTGTGTGGCTGGTACTATTATTATTCGAATATTACAAGTAAGGAAACTAAGGCTCTGAAAATTGTGTGTAGACCTGCAATTGGAACCAAGAATTCTTTAGCTGTACTCAAACTGCTTGCCTGCTTTTGGGGTGGTAGGATAAGAAGATGTGTTCTTAGATGGAAGGCAATGAGGGAGTCAGTGGAAAATTATAGCTCAATGACAGAACCAAGAACTGCTTAGTTTTTTCAGTTGTTGCTAACAGAACTCCTGAAATTTTTCCTTATTGGAAGTCTCTAATGCATAATAGAGTTCATTTGTGACCTACAATGTGAGATAAAGTGCTATAGTGGAATTTTGCTTTCATTGCTCAAAAACACAGGCAAACAAAAGTATTTCCCACTTCAGTTGAGGCTTCTTTTTTAGCTCAATCCAGAATAAATAGGTCAATTCTTAAATATTGTTAAAACAGTCCAGAAAGTTTGTAATGTTAGTATGAATATTGAAGCAGGTATTTCCAGATGAGGAGGAGCGAAGCTGAGACTCTGAGCGTTGGCAGCGTAACCACAACTAGAGGCCAACTGAATCTAGTTTGAGAGACAATGGGCTCTGCTGAGAGAACAGTCCATGAGTTATACAACCACAAAGGACACTGCAGCAGAGGTATCAAGGGTACTGGCCAAGACAGAGAGATCAGGGCCCACACCCACACCCAAGCTGTGCAAAGAGGATATGCAAGTTCCTTCAGCAGCTAGGGAGGACGAGGAGGGTTGTCCCAAACATTGCATGGGACATACTTATGGTAAGCAGTTATTCATTGTTTACCTGGAATTCAAATTTAGGAGGCAAGCAAGCCATGATTAGAGTCGGAGAGGCAATGTAGTGTAGATTGGGACATAGATATTGGTACCAGACGACCTGGATTTGAATCCTGGCTCTAGCACCTGCTAGGTCAACAGCTAGCCTTGGGCATGCCACTTCGACTTACTGTATCTTTATTTCTTCACCTATAAAATGAGAACTTACATTAATACCTACCTCATAGCTTTTTGTTTGAGGATTAAATGACTTCAGATGTGTGAGGTACTTAGGACAGTGCCTGACTCATAGTATTCGCTATGTGTGTTAGCTCTTATTCTTTGACTTTTAAATTGTCTAAATATTCATCTGACAAGGATTGTTTTAAACCAAGAAGACTTTTATTTAAGTGAGTCGGAGTTGTAATTTCCAAATCAAGGTTTTATTTGCTTGTTTGTTTTCAACTAAAGAAAATTTAGTTGAGGCATAAATGGAGTGACTCGACCTCTGGGTTTGCCCAGGACACTCCCAATGTAGGGCACTTGTCCCAGCATAGTTATTAAAAGTACCCACCTTTTATTGTCAAGCATGTTCTACTTTGGACAATAGATGCTATGGTCATCCTAGTTACAGAGATGTTAAGAAGTAACTCTTTTTTGTACATCTGAGTTATATATTCAAATGCCAATACTTGTACCTCACCCACACACATGTAATCTTCATCACCACAGTCCATTTCAATTTGCTTCAAAGAAGAACTAACTTATCTTTCTAAAATATGTATTTATAGAAAAATTCTATGACTCCTTGTTGCCTACATGCTAAAATCTTCAAAACTCAACTTACCCTTACTTTCTAGACTCTTCTCCTTTTCCTGCATCTTCCGCCATATTCCCCAGGCACCAATTGCAAGGATCTGCCCCCTCCGAGCCTGAAACCATGTGCCTTTTCTTCTATCTGACCCTTTACCTGAAATGCTTTTCCTTTCTCACCTTCTGCTAATAAGCACTCCTCATTTTTCAAGGACCAGATCAATGTTTTGTTCCATCCTACAACCTCTTCGCATTGCATTTTTTTAATTTTTTTTTCCTGAGGAAGATTCACCATGGGCTAACACCTGTACCAAGCTTCTTCTATTTTTTTTTCAATATATGGGCCACCAGCACAGCATGGATGCTAACAGAGTGGTGTAGGTCCACGCCTGGGAACCGAATTTGGGGCCGCTGAAGTGGAGCGCACCAAACTTAACCACTAGGCCACCATGCCTGGTCCTTACATTGCATTTTTGTTGGTTTTGTACATGTCTACATTCCCTCTTCGCTTAAGAGTTCCTTGATGGTAATAACTTGTTTTTAGAATCTCAACACATTCAAATTTTTACATAGAGTGAGTACTCTAGAAACATTTTTTTGAATTGATTTGAATTTCCTATGAAGATTCAAGTGTAGTCCACACATTGCAAAAAGTCTTCAGAATCATCTTTTTCTCCTCTAAATATGACTTTACTAAAAATAATCTTGTAAGAAACAGAACAAATATGCTTCCTTTGGAAAATTTGAAATTTTACTTTGTGTGTTTTTTTTTTTTTTTTTGAGGAAGATTAGCCCTCAGCTAACTACTGCCAGTCCTCCTCTTTTTGCTGAGGAAGCCTGGCTCTGAGCTAACATCCGTGCCCATCTTCCTCTAGTTTATACGTGGGACGCCTACCACAGCATGGCTGCCAAGCAGTGCCATGTCCGCACCCGGGATCCGAACCAGCGAACCCCAGGCCGCTGAGAAGTGGAACGTGCGAACTTAACCGCTGCGCCACCGGGCCGGCCCCTTGAAATTTTACTTTGAATAAGAAACCCTGTAGATAAAATTAGTTCTGTGGACAAAGAAACTGTTAATATGCAATAACATATTACAAAGGATTCTAAATTTTTTTCTAGACTTTTGTGTTTTTACAAAGTTAGAGTTTGCATAACTTCAACCAATAGCTCCCAATGCATCACGACTCCTAAATATTTATACCTGTAGTAGTATATCCTAAGCCTTTCATTTCACCGAATGGTTCCATCTCTCCCCTCTAGGTTTTACATCATAGTTTAGAAAAGAATAGAAAACATAACACAATTGTTTTTACAAGCACCTTCATTTTCAAACAATGTTTAAAGCTCAGAACTTGTATTCAGTTTTTCGGAAATTTGGCGTTTTTCTAAGGCTTAGCAGTGAAATTTTGGGAAGATGGTCTAGGAGCTGAATGGACCCAATTCACGTGATCACGTATCAACCCAACTGCATGTAGACGGCCGTTCGGAGTCCTCCCGCCTGCCATCTCATAGAGCTCTTCTATCATCAGGTCTTCAGAGTAAGGTGGAAAACTCACTGGATTAGTAATTTAGTCCTGCCACTAATTAACAATGTAACTCTGGGGTTACCTCCTCTGAGCTTTCATTTCCTCCCCTGACAAGTGAAGGAGAGCTAAATGATTTCTGTACTGGATGTTAATTACGGTTGGCTTCCCAACAAGACAAGAAAAGAAAGAGACCAGCACTTATCAACATAGATGCAAAGTCCGAGATGAAATGCTAGAAAATGGAATTGAGGAGTTGATGATGATGATGATAAACATTGTGATTAGGTAGGCTTTTTCCCGGGAATATAAAGGTGGTTCCATTTCAGAAAAATTTACTCACGATTTAATATATTTTAAAAGAAAAGGAATCTGATAATACCAATAGATGCAGGAAAAAGCATTTTAAAAAGTTCAACTCTTATTCATGATAACTCTTGGTAAACTAGAAATAGAAGGAATCTTTAATCTGATAAAGGACATCTACCAAATGACGGAGCAATATCATACTTAATTATGAGATAGTAGTAGCATTTCACTTAAAGTCAGTAACAACATAAAAAGAGATAAAAGTTTGTGTCGTGGATAGGAAAAAGCAAACCTATTGTTATATGAAGTAAAAATTCCTGTTGAAATGATCCTTGCCCCTCTTTTCCCAACTGTCTAGTGATCTCCCCCCGTCCATGGCTTTAAACAACATCTGTATCCTAGAGTCCCAGATTTGTATGTTCAGCCATAACTTCTCTCCTAAACTCTACATCTATTCAATAGCTTTACTTTGGTGTGTAATCAGGAGGCTAATTAATACTCTCAGTGTTAAAAAAAAAAAATTCCTGTTCCACTTGCACTCTTCCTGCTCCATAAATAGCAACTCTGCTTTTCCAATTGCTCTGGTAAAAAACACCGTGGATCAAAGCCAACATCAACAGTGATAAGTCATGTTGCTAGAATCTGCCCCCCGATACGACGTGAGGAAGATGGCACTTTCCTCCCCCAAACCCATAATCCCGGTGCAATCATGAGAATAGAGATATATTTTACAACGTCTGACCAGTATTCTTGAAAACTGTCAAGGTCATCAAAGGTAAGGAAAATCTGAGAAACTGTCACAGTCAAGAGGAGACTAAGGAGACAATGACCACTAAATGTAGTGCAGTGTGGAAATAAAGGCCACCCAAATGAGAAGAAGAAAAGACAATTTATTCAGAACTTGCACGGGGGTCAGCCACCACCACTTGTGTTTGGCAGATCCTTAAAGGCAGGCAGTGGAGCAAGAGAGCTTTATAGTGGAAAGAAGGGAAGGTTTCAGGTGTGCTCTGACTAGAGGCTGTTGGCATGAGGAAGTTGTCAGTAAGCTACGTGGAACCGTGGCATTCTCTGTGATTGGTTAGGAGTGCATATTTGGCTTTCTCTAGTTGGTCCTAAATTGGACGCTGTCAGTTATTAATCAAGTCCTGGCCATTGGGGCTCATTGCTACAGGGGTTGCTGTTTGGCTTCCTGGGCAGGTTGCTACAGGTTATGGGGCAGAGTTGTATTTTTTTTTTAAAGCAAGCTCTTTTTTTTTTTTTTTGCATGGAAGGATTCACCCTGAGCTAACATCTGTTGCCAGTCTTCCTTTTTTTCCTACCCAAAGCCCCAGTGCATGGTTGTATAGCCTAGATGTAAGTCCTTCTACTTCTTCTATCTGAGCTACCACCACAGCATCACAACTGACAGATGAGTGGTGTCGTTCTGTGACCCGGAAACAGAGTTCTATTTTTATATATGGTCTGGACTTTGCCCTTTTTAGATTCAATCTCTCAGTAGTATCCTGGATGAGATCCTGGAACTGAAAAAGAACATTAGGTAAAAACTAAGGAAATCTATATAAAAGTATGGACTGTAGTTAAACAGAGCAATATTGGTTCATTAATTATAAAAATGTACCATACTAATGTAAGATGTTAATAATGGAGGAAATTGGGTGTGTGGTATAAGAGAACTCTGTATTATCTTCTCAATTTTTCTGTGAATCTAAAACTGTCTAAAAAATAAAGGTTATTGAAAAAAAACACCACCTTGGAGATATCCCTGACTCCTCATTTTCTCTCACCCTCCACATCCAATTCTTTAGCAAATCCTTAGTCAGTATTTGGCCACACCTCCTCCACTCTACTGCTGACATCTTAGCCCTGCTTCATCATCTCTCGCTTGCAAGTCTTCACTAGCTTCCTAAGGGCTCACCTGCTTCCTCTCCTGCTTCACCACAGTACTTTCCTACAGAAATTTACCGTGGCCTACAAGACCCACAGGAGCCAGCCCCTGGAACCTCTCTGCCCTCATTTCCCACTGCCCTTCTCCTCCCTCACTCTGCTCCACCACACTGGGCTCGTTACTGTTGCTCAAGTACACCCAGCGCACTCACACTTTGGACTCTTTGCACTTGCTCCCTCTTCCTGAACACTAGTTTGCTTCCTCATGTCATTTGAGTCCCAAAGAGGCCTTCCCTAAATGCCCTGCTTTATTTTTCTTTATAACACTTAGCACTTCCTGACATTGCCATGTAATTCTATTTGTTTGCTATTCATCTCCTGCAGTACAAATATAAGTGTGCATGAGCTTCAGGACAACGTTTTCTGTTTTGTTCACCATTGTATCCCCAAATGCTAGTCCCAAGTGCTTAGCAGTCACTCAGCCAACTCTTATGAAATAAATGTATTGGAGGTCATAGGCTGATGCAGTAGAGTCCTCTTATCATTTCTTTTTCAAAAGGCTCATAATTTCAATTCTATCAAATCAAAAATATTTTTGCAGAAATAATTTTGTTCTTCATTTTCCTCATAAATAAAATACATTTTACTTAGTGTGAGTCCATTAAACTTGGTCTCAAAAATGCCATCTGAGATGGGAGTTAAGACTCCTTACATAATTTAGAAGAATACACATTTGACATCATCTGTGGATTAAATTTCTAGATGTCACAATTCCTGGAATCATTTCAAAATATTCACTCAACCAATGTTTATTGACTAAGCACTATGATAGAAGCCATGGAGAGGAAATGACATAAACCAATTCCTGCCCTAAAAGAGATCACACTCAGTAGGAAAGATGTGTCTTCAAAGCATGAAAACACAAGCAAAGAAGTTTGGAGTCTTATAACAAGTACACATGGAATGTTGGGGAGAACACAAACTGTGGTCATGTGCTGTGGGAAAAACACCTGACATTTTTAATACAGCTTTTGGGATGAGAGTAACTGCAGCTGGCAGACAGGAAATGGATCTGTGGTGGTTTGGTCCTTCAATACGTTTGTTCCTGCACCGTTACTTTTATGGAATAGGCCATCACTTTCTGAGACTCTCTCTTCCCCCAGATCCATGATGCTGCGCTAATCTCTTCTCCTGCTCCCTTCTGACTACTACTTCTGTCTTACAAACTTTATTCTTTTCTTTTAGGTCCTCCTGTCTTCTTATTTGAGAAATATCTATTTCACATGGAGATCATGCACTGGAGTCATTTAACAAGGGTTTAGATACTGGCTCTGTCACATTTTATTCCTACCGTCTCCAGACACACACTTATGAGAGCCAACAATGGGACTTCTCTCACATTCCTTCTATTGAGAAAGGCTGGAACCAGCACATAGTTGACAAATCTCCACTCTCTGGCTTGTAAGAGTCACAGTGTTTCACCTGCCAGCTCCCTCACTGACTCCATCTTTCTACACACACACACACACACCCACCCATTAGATGGAAAGGCTTCAGCCTCTTAGCATATCACTTCTAAAGACTGCCAGTCCCACTTGTACATTCCCTACTTATAGACAAGAGAAGGTATCTACCCTCAGAGCTTTAACAGAAACCCACAATTCTGCATGTCTCTCTAATCTTTCTCCAAAACTTCAGTTCCAATTTCTAACTACCTAGAAAGCTCACCATCTTCTCAAATTCAACCAGGAAAGAGAGAAATTTATCACCATATCCATGAAACTATTTTCAGATTTTGCCTTTTCAATTTCATTAATACTATCATTATTTCCCAGTAATCAGAAATGCTATTTGACAGCACTCTCTCCTCCACCAACCACATTCATCAAGACCCCAGACCTGTTAAAGCTTTCTATTGCTTTGTAGAACCACAGTGAAGCTCTGTGGAAAAGTACATGGAGGCAGGAGTGGAAGCAGGTGGGCCCATAGCAAGGTAGCGAAGACTTTTGGGTGAGAGATGGTGGAGTCGGGGTTAAGGTGGTAGCAGTAGCGTGGAGGGGGTGTGGTCAAACGGTTTGCTATTTTCAGAGACTGGATCCTACAAGCACAGCTCTCCCTTGCTTAGCAAGCATAAATTCAGATTTTATTTCAGATATTAAATACTTTTTAAAAATTTGATTTGATTTGATGTTTAATGTATTGACACAGTATAAAATTCTAAGGTACAGAAAAGTGTGTAGTGACAAGCTTCTTTCACAAGCCTGTCCCCAACGTCATAGTTCCCCTCCTTAGAGACAACCACAAACATATGTATATACATATTCTTTTTATTGTGTTTTTCACATAACTGGAAATATACACACATGTGCACATAGATACACACACATGTATCTTGGAGCTCATTCCACATCACTATCTTTATGCTACTTCATTTATAACATCCTACATGTGCTTCCATTGAATGGATTAGATTACCAATAATTTCTTTCAGTTGTACCAATTCCTGAACATTTAGTTCATTCAGATCTTTTGCTAAGACAGTCATGTGTCTTTTAACGATGGGTATACGTTCTAAGAAATGGGTCGTTAGTCAATTTCATCATTATGTGAACATCATAGGATGTACTTACATAAACCTAGATGGTATAGCTTACTACACACCTAGGCTATGTGGTATCGCCTGTTGCTCCTAGACTACAAACCTGTACAGCGTGTTACCGTACTGAATACTGTAGGTAATTGTAATACAAGGTAGGTACTTGTGTATCTAAACAGAGAAAAAGTACAGTAAAAATACTGTATAAAAGATTAAAAAATGGTACTTACCATGAATGGAGCTTACAAGACTGGAAGTTGCTCTGGCGAGTCAGTGAGTGAGTGGCGAGCGAATTTGAAGGCCTAGGACACGACACTGCTGCAGACTTTATAAACACTGTACAGCTAGGCTACACTAAAATTTATAAAAAATATTTTTCTTTCTTCAATAATAAATTAACCTTAGCTTACTGTAACTTTTTAACTTTATAAACTTATTGACTTTTTAAACTTTTTGGCTCTTGTAATAACAACTTAAAACACAATCACATTGTACAGCAATATTTTCTTTCTTTATATCCTTGTTCTATGAGCTTTTTTCTATTACATTTTTTTCTTTTACCTTGTAAACTTTTTTGTTAAAAACTAAGACACAAACATATACATTAGCCTAGGCCTACACAGGGTCAGGATCATCAATATCACTGTCTTCACCTCCACATCTTGTCCCACTGGAAGGTCTTCAGGGGCAATAACACGCGTGCAGCTGTCATCTCCTCTGATAACAATGTCTTCTTCTAGAATTCCTCCTGAAGGACCTGCCTGAAGCTCTTCTTGTGGAGGTATCATTCTTTTCAGAAACATGTCCATAGTGGTTTGGTTTTTTTTCATCATACATTTGCTTGTAAGCAGATAATGCACCATGAAAATTCCTCTCTGTTAATAAAAACCTTTCGGTGTTGGGGTCCATATTTTCAAACTTTTTAAGGAGCTTGTTGAGGTCTGCAAAAGCTTCTGCTAAACCCTTCACTGTGAATTTTCTCGGGGGTTCTTCTTTTTCTTCTCCCGCAGTTTCCCTTTCTTTTGCCTCTTTTTCAGCTCTGTGTTCCTGTTGCAGTTCCAACAACTCATTAGTCAATTTCTCAGGAATCACCTCTAGGAGCTCCTCAATGTCATTCTCACCCATACCCAGGTTAAAGTTGTTTGCCTTCTCAACCACAGTCTTACTGATTTTTGCAACCTCCTCATTCTTGGCAAGTCCTTTGAAGTCATGGACAAACCTCTTCAGTGTCTTCTTCCAGATGCCATTCATACACTCCTTGGTGACATCACCCCAAGCCTAAGCCTAATTCTTGATGCTGTCATAAATGTTGTAATCCTCCCAGAATTGCATCAGTGTCTTCCTCACTTGCAGCAATAGCCTGAGCAAAGCTGCTCCTCGGGTAGTAGTCCTTAAAAGCTGCCATAATTCTTTTTGAACCATTGGATTGAATCAAGGAGGTGGTGTTTGGAGAAACACTGCTTTGATATCAGGGTGAAGATCACTAATAAAAGGAGAATGTCCAGGAACATTATCAAAACTAAGCAAAATCTTCAAAGGTATGTTATTCCCCAAAAAGTACATCTCCATTTCACTGGCATAGCAATTCAGAAGGGCTTCTTGGAAGAGAAGCTGGGTCATCCATGACTTCTTATTTCTCCTGTAGTACACAGGCAGTGTGTGCTTCTTGATATGCTTGAAGGCCCTGGGGTTCTCACTGTGCCAGATCACAAAGGGTTTCAATTTGTAGCCTGCAACCTTGCCCCCAAGCAGGACTGTTATCCTGTTCTTAAAGGCCTTGAAGCCTGGCATTGACTTGACCTCCCTACGGATGAAAGTCCTTTCAGGCATCCATTTGCAGAATAGGGAGGTTTGATCCATACTGAATATTTGCTCTGACAAGTAATTTTCCTCCACAATCAGCTTATGTAGTGTTGCAAAAATTCTTTAGCTGCCTTCACATCAGCACTGGCAGACTCATCACTCACTTTCACATTATGTGATGAATAATGATTTTTGAATTATTTAAACCACCCAGAGCTAGCAGTAAATTCAACATCATAATTGGGTCCAAACTTTTCTTTCAACCTTGCAAACGAACTTTTTCTTTGGCCGCAATCATCATGGTGCTGAGATGGATATGCTTCTGTGTCTGGCCTTCAATCCAGGTCATTAGAAGCTTCTTAATGTCTGATAAAGGTCCATTTCAAATTTTTGTTATAGTCTCTTGCCTTCAATGAAGCAGATCCTTTACCAGCTTCTATCGTTTTGTTCTTGTTCTTCAAGATCATAGCTATGGTGGAATGGGACACACCTGACTGGTAAGCAATAACCATCACCAATTTTCCACTTTCGTAATCCTTAATCACTTTTAATTTTGTGTCCAGGTCAATCATTCGATGTGGCTTCTTACTGGCAACATTATCAGTGGATTTTGTATGCTTAGGGGCCATGATGAACAAAACAACATGAGATTAAATCAAGGACAAGAGAAAATGATGCAATCAAGAGATGCAGTAAACATGAGATGTACCCTCTAAAATAACAATAAGTATAGTATAGTAAATACGTAAACCAGTAACATAGTCATTTATTATCATTATCTAGTATTATGTACTGTACATAATCGTATGTGCTACACTTATATACAACTGGCAGCACAGTAGGTTTGTTTGCACCAGCATCACCACAAACATGTGAATAATGCATTACACTACCATGTTACAATGGCTGTGGTGTCACTAGGTGATAAGAATTGTTCAGCTCCAGTATAATCTTATGACACCACCATCGTACATGTGGTCTGTTGTTAACCAAAACATCTTTATGTGGTGCATGACTGTACCAGCAATGCTATGTTGATTCTACTTAGATATATGTCATTTTACACACGTAAAAGGATAGCTGTAGAATAAATTCCCAAGAGTAGAGTTACTTGATCAAATGGTATGTGTCTTTGGAATTTTGATAGATATTGCCAAATTGCTCTCCATTGAGGATGTATCAGTTTATACTCTCACCGGTGAAATATGAAGCCTGTTTCTCCACTAGTTTGTTACCAAATATTTGAATCTTTGCTGATTTACGGGTGGAAAAGATATTTCTTTGCATTTATCTTATGAAAAGTGAGATTAAGCATTTTATGTAAAAGTCATTTGTATTTCTTTTCATGTGATCTCTATCTTACATTATTGATTTTTAAAAATTAGTTTATAGGGGGCCGGCCCCATGGCCAAGTGGTTAAGTTCACGCACTCTGCTGCAGGCGGCCCAGTGCTTCAACGGTTCGAATCCTGGGTGCAGACGTGGTACCCACTCCTCAAGCCACACTGAGGCGGTGTCCCACGTGCTACAACTGGAAGGACCCACAACTAAGAATTATACAACTATGTACCGGGGGCTTTGGGGAGAAAACAATTAAAATCTTTAAAAAAAAATTAGTTTATAGGAGGTCTTCACACAATAAAGAAATTGAACCTATATATGCAATACGTATTACAAATATTTTACCTTCTTTGTAATTTGGATTTTGATTTTGTGGTGGGGTGTGTATTTGTTTTGCCATGCAGAAATTTTTGATTTTTCTGGAGTCGAATTATTAGATCATTGCAATAATTTCTTCTATATTAAAATAACATTCAGATGATTTTTTGTTGATATCCTATTAAATAAATAGATTGCATTAGAGAGAATTGACATCTTTATTATGCTATGTCTTCTTATCCAAAATTCTTTTTATGTGCCCTGATAGCACTTGATTTTTTAAAAATACAGAACTTAAATATTTTTCCTCAGGTATTTAATCTTTTTTTTTCTTTTGCCATTGTCAATAGAGGCTTCTAAGGCATTTTCTAATTGATTACTGCTTGTATATTGGAAGACTATTTATTTTGTCATATTAATTTTGTAACCAGTCACCTTACTAAATTGGTTTATTTCCAATAGAAAATGAATTGATTTGCTTTTATTTACTCATCCTTTACAATATTTACACTTCTTATTTATTTCTATCATCTAATTTTTTTAGATTGACCAAAGTTTGATTTGTGGCCTAAAACCTGATCAGTTAACTACTATGTTTTATGGGTATGTGAAAAGAATGTGAAGGCATTGAATTTAATTCCACACAAAACAATTTTATCTACCTATTACTTACATTATTTATGTATTCCATTGACAAACTTATTTCTTATTTACTTATTATGTCATGAACTAAGATATGGGAATTAAAATCTCCAATACCTAAAGTGTCTCTATTCCTCATGTTTCCTGTAATTTTTGCTTTAATTTTGTTGATACAAAGTTATTTGATTCATAGACATCCATAACGATGAGATCATCAAAGTGGATTGTACCTTTTACCATTTTCTTCACATTTGCCTGATAGTCCTTTGCTCATCTTTTAAGTTTCGGTTTTTTTGTGACATTTTATCTTAAGTGTGTCTCTTGAATTTGAAAATATAATTAAATTTTGCTTTTGGTTCAGTTTAATTTCACTGTGGTCTGAGAGCATACTCTTTATGATTTCTATTCTTTTAAATTTGTTGAGTTGTGTTTTATGGCCTACAATATGGTTTGTGTTGGTAAATGTTCCAAGTGAGTTTGAGAGGAACGTGTGTTCTGCTGTTGTTGAAGTTCTATAAACGTCAAGTGGATTCAGTTGATTGATGGTGCTGTTTAGTTCTCCTAGGTCCTCACTGATTTTCTGCCTGCTGGATCTGCCAATTTCTGATAGAGGGATGTTGAAGTCACTAACTCTAATAGTAGATTCATTTATTTCTCCTTGCAGTTCTATTAGTTTTTGTCTTACTTATTTTGATGCTCTGTTGTTAGGTACATATGCATTGAGGATTCTATGTCTTCTGGAGAGGTGACCTCTTTATCCCTGATAATTTTCCTTGTTCTGAAGTCTGTTCTCTCTGAAATTAACATGGCTACTTCTACTTTCTTTTGATTAGTGTCAGCTTGGTATATCTTTTTCCATCCTTTTACTTTTAATCTACATGTGTTTTTATATTTAAAGTGCGTTTCTTGTAGATAAAAAATAGTTGGGTCTTATTTTTTATTCACTCTGATAGTCTCTGTCTTTTAAATGATGTGTTTAGACCATTGACATTTAAAGTGATTATTGAGAGAGTTGGATTAATACTTATCATGGTTTTTTTTTTTACTGTTTTATGTTTATTGCCCTTATTCTTTTTTTTTTTTTTTGTCTTCCACTCTTTTTCTGCCTTCTTTGGTTTTAATTGTCCATTTTATATTATTCTATTTTCTTTTCTCTCAGTATATAATTATACTTTTACTTTTTTATGTTTTCAATGGTTGCCCTAGAATTAGCAATATATATTTATAACTAATCCAAGTCCACTTTCAAATAACACTATATCACTTCACAAGTAATACAAGTTCCTTATAACAGAATATTTTCAATTTCTCCCTCCCATCCCTTATAACATTGCTGTTATCCATTTCACTTATCCATAAGCTATAGTCACCAGATACATTGCTGCTATTATTATTTTGAACAAACTGTTATCTGTTAGATCAATAAAGAATAAGAAACAAAATATTTTATTTCACCTTCCTTTATTCCTTCTCTAATCCTCTTATTTATGTAGATCAGTATTTCTAATCTACATCATTTTCTTTCTTCAAGAAGAACTTCTTTTAACATGTCTTGCTGGGTAGTTCTACTGGCAACAAATTCCCTCAATTTTTGTTTGTTGAGAAAGTCTTTTATTTCTTCTTTACTTTTAAAGGATAACTTTGCTGGGTACAGAAATCTACATTGGTAGGGTTTTTGGTTTTTTTTTTTTTTTTACTATGCTTTAAATATTTCATACCACTCTCTTCTTGCTTGCAAGGTTTCTGAAGAAAAGTCTGATGTAATTCTAATCTTTGCTCCTCTATAGATAAGGTGTTTTTTCCCTATGGCGTCTTTTAAGATTTTTTCTTTGTCATTGACTTTTAATTTCCTACCAGTACTGGTTCGAGAGATGGATTTCTATTTCTGGTGAGCTGTGATTCTCTGTAGTCTTCTGTCTTCAGTTTTGGGGGCAGCCATTTACCCTGTGGCTCCAGTTCTCTGATGGATTTAAGAAGAGTTGTTGATTTTTAGTTTGTTAAGCTTTTTTCTTGTTGTAAGGATAGGAGTGATGATTTCCAAGCTTCTTAAATGTCAAACCAGAGCCCAGTCTCTTTTTACACATGATATCAGGCTGCCTTGAATACATGCAATACTTATTTTTCTGTCTTGATTTCAGCTACTAATAAGGATTTTGTGAGCTCAAATGATCTCATGAGCACTCTACTTCACAGTTTGATTATAGCTACTACTTACATTTGTTGTACACTTACTATTTCCGAGGTGCTGATCCAAGCATTTTACCTAGATTATATTCTTGTCACAGCAACCTTCTGAAGTAGGTATAATTATTATCCTCATTTTACAGCCGAGGTACCTGAGGCACAGAGAAAGTAAGTCAGTTTCCCTGGTTACAGAGCATGTATTGCTGGCACCAACTAAGCCCTCTGAATCCAGAGCTTGCTCTCATAATCTCTTGGCATGAACAAGTTATTGATAAGGGAAGCATTGCTGGCCACAAGAACACTCACTATAAAATATTGTTCTTCAATCCCCTCTCAGCTTTCATGGAATTCAAAAAAAATTGATGACTCCCTCTACAAGACTATAAACTTCACAAGAACTGGGACTTAACCTTATTTATTGTTGCAGCTGAAGTATCTGGGTACTCACTAAATGTTTGTTGATTTGAACTGAATGAGATCATGACAGTTTACCAATAATTACACATTCTATAGGAATACTAAAAGAAAAATTGAACTCATTTATTAATAAAATGTATGCAAATTAAACAAGCAATCTAAAAGAATTTGGAAACATAAAAGTGTTGTTTAATGATAAATATTCATCAACATATACACATTGAGAAGATATTCTTTTCTCGTCATAAGTAAGTTTGTTACATTTCCCCAGCACAAAATGGCAGATGGGACTAAATGGTATTGAGAGTCACATCCAGCACTATCTAAATTTTGTGACTGCAATAATGTAGTCTTTTAGCTTGAAAATATCTTTGCATCACTGTCGTAAACATCCACAAGGGAATGAGATAATGTCTTTCTTCAATAAGGGAGGTGAAAAGGATAGGCTATTCCACAGCAACATTTGGGTACATGTCAATTCTTCACCACCATGGAGGCACCGCTTAACCTGGAGCAGCAGTCTGAATGCTTAGGAGAATTTTTGAACACCTTACGTGAGATTTATTACCTCCTTGAAGTTGTCTTACTGTTTCTGAGAATTTTCTCTATGGGCCGGTAGAGGGAGCCCAAAGCCTTAAAAAAATTTTTTTTCTGTCTGAGCTTTCAGCACTTGATTGCCATGCCATGACTCTTCATCTTTGACTCTGAATTTCCCTAGACTTTTTTTAAAGATCAATTGAAATGCAGGAAATTTGCCCTCATATGTCTACCTGATTAAAGAAAGTAATGTGCTTTTAAGGAATTACTTATTGCAATAATATGAAAATATTATATCAGTGTCATAGTATTTAGAGAATATTTTACTTGTTTTCATTTTAACCACACAAAAGATAATTACTTTAGAGATCCTCAAATATTAAAATGAAAAAATAAAAATGAATCTTTTTTTTAAAAGCATAAAGAGGGGGCTAGCCAAGTGGCATAGTGGTTAAATTCATGCACTCCGCTTTGGTGGCCCAGGGTTCACAGGTCTGGATCCTAGGCATGGACCTATGCACTGCTTATCAAGCCATGCTGTGACAGCATCCCACAAACACAATAGAGGAAGATTGCCACAGATGTTAGCTCAGCAACAATCTTCCTCAAGGGAAAAGAAGAAGTTTGGCAACAGATGTTAGCTTAGGGACAGTATTCCTCACACACACAAAAGTACTAAATGTTTACATGATGTAATAAAATAAAATCTATAAGCAACATCCTACTGGCATTTTAGTAAAGATTAAAGTCCTTGTTCTATACAGGTAAATTTTTTCCTGGTGTATACATTTAAATTTTCCTTTAAATTTTAAATGCACAAGTTTTGATACATAGGGATTTTCTTTGTAATTCCATTCTAATTATCTTCTAATTTCATTATTCTTCTTTGACCTATGACTCATTTAGAATTGTCTTAAATTTTCCAATATATGAAGATTTTAACTTTTTAGTGATTGATTTCTAATTTTGTTGTGTTGAGATACAAGAATGTGGTCTGTATCATGTCAGTTCTTTGATGTATGTTGAAACTTGCATTGTATGTTTTTTTTTAAGGGTTCAAATTGTGGGTGCTGGGTAGTGTGTGTGCGTTTGTGAAACAAGATGTTGTGTGACTTTTGTTTGTTGTCTCAGTGTTTCAGCAGAAGTCACACAGCTTGTCAAATGCACATCTTTGCTAGGCATTCTAAGAGAATGTGAAACTGGTTTTACAACCCTTCTGTCATCACTCATTCAAGGCTGTATGAGACTAGCCCGGGGCATTGGTTATGCGATGATAAAGAGGTCAGAAAGGAAATGTTTCTTTAGAGAGAGTTGGAGAGTTATTTCTCCTCTCCATCCAGATATGGTGCTCATGCTACTCTCATTTAATCAAAGAACACATTTTAGAAGAACTGGTTAGAACTGGACAGATGATGTGCTTTGGTAAGAGACTTTTTTTTTTATTCATTTTGCTCTGCACTCAGTGGGGTGTCTCTAGTCTGCAGTCTCATGTCCCTTGGTCCTCAAATTCTCCTGTATTATGTCTTTGATACTTTCCTTTCCTGGGTTTTCTCTTCCCTCTTTCTGAAACCCCTATTGTGTGGACATTAGAACTCTTGAACTGGTCCTCTAATTTTCTTACTCTTTCTCTCTTATTGCTGATCTGTTAGGTTTTTGTTCTACTTTCTGGAATCTTTTTTGAACTTTGTATTCCAGTTCTTCCATTAAAAGTTTTATTTTTGCAGTCATGTTTTTCCCTTCCAAAAGTTTTTATTCTCTAATTTTTCAGTGAAAATTCTTTCTGTTATTTCAAAGATCCAATAACTTTTATCTTTCATAGAATATTAATCACAGTTATATTGAAATTATTTGCTCCATCTTCTAAGTTCCTTTTTTTCTGTTTGTTCAATTACGTGTATTGCCCTCTTTCATGTTGGAGGTTTTCCTTTAATGTCTAATGATCACTGACTGTCTATTCATATTTAAGAATAAGGCCTTTAACAGCTAACTGGAATTTGTATCTCTCTTGTTGACATCCCCAAATGATAAAGGATCCATAGCTGTTTTTCTGTTCTTTGGTTTTTGTTTTGCTCCTTTAAGTGGGTCTGTTTCATCAAAGAGGAGTCAGTGTCTTCCAGCTGGGAGTATCAGCCTGGCTTTCGGCACGCTGAGAGCCCAGAGACAGAAGATGGCTGATGAACGAGCTTGCAGAACTTTACTTACCTCCCTCTTTTTAGTTCAGCATCTTACCTCTACTCTTAGTTATAGCCGGTATCCATAACACTAGAACTTCTCTAGTTCAGTTTCTTCAGAGAATAAATGTCCATTTTTTTTTGCTGTGGTAAGGCAATGACAGGTGATGAGGATTTTTAGGCTGCTTAATTTTAAAATGGCTTATGATGAGGATTTTTAGACTGGTTAGTTTTAAAACTACAGATGAGATTCAGGCTCCAAGGAGTGGAATTTGTTTGCCCCTTTGTTGGGAAACATTTACATTTCTAAGGGAAACCTCTATCTGTGAAGATGCCTCCCTCTCTGTGCCAGGAAGAAGGGGGAATGGTCTTATCTCTAGAAGCTCTTAATGGGGAAGGCAAGAACTTAAGTTGGTTGCTGTCTGGCAATCTCATGTAACTGGTTTAGGGTGGTGGCGTCTAACCTTTCTAACCTTTACTTAATCCGATTTGATTCTTGTCTAAAAGTCATGGGATCACCCAATGACCAGACCCCACCCGCACTGATACCATTTTAACTTTTTTTCATGTTCTTTCCTTTGTCTTGTAAAGAGATGAATCATATACCTATGCCTTATAAAATTAGCCCTAACCCTCAACTCGGGGCAGCAGCAGGAGCTCTGACTGCCCGTGGGTCCTGTCCCCACGCACCAGCTCTGCCTGCCCATGGTTCCTGTCCCCATGCCAGCGGGGGCAGCAGCAGCAGCTCTGCCTGCCCATGGGCTCTGTCCCCATGCCAGCGGGGGCAGCAGAAGCAGCAGCAGCAGGAGCTCTGACTGCCCGTGGGTCCTGTCCCCACGCACCAGCTCTGCCTGCCCATGGATCCTGTCCCCATGCCAGCGGGGGCAGCAGCAGCGGCTCTGCCTGCCCATGGGCTCTGTCCCCATGCCAGCAGGGGCAGCAGAAGCGGCGGCAGCAGAAACTCTGACTGCCCATGGGTCCTGTCCCCATGCTATTCTACTCTCTAAATAAAAGAGCACTACTGCCAGATCTTGAGAGTCCAAGAAATCTTTCTTTCGACTCCTCGGCTCACCGACCCCGCATCAACAGGCACCTCGTTCACAGCATGGAGGTGGTTCAAGGTTCAAACTGCTTTTTGTACTGTCTTTCTGTTAATCCTCCTATTTCACCCCACTCCCACCCCAACACTGGCAAAACCTGTTGCTCCAGTTCTTCAGCCTTTCCTGATTCTGTGGCATGAATCAGATTACTTCTTATCAGCTTCACCATGAAAGGCTCCTGCATTTCCTTTTTCTCTGCTCTAATATGTTCTTCTAGTTTATACAGTTTATGTTGTTAATTTTTAACACATGCTGGTTGCTGTCATCTCCTCTTCTGTTTTCTTTTTTCATGGGCTTATTCATTTTCATTGATTTACTGCCATCTTAATTGGATTTGGGGAATAAGTGGTGATAAACACATCTTCAATCTGGCATGTCTATAAGAAATCCTACCTTTATTATTTATACCTACTTGACTTAAGAACGGTAAATTTATTCAAATATACCTACCCTCTTCCTGAATAATAAAAGATCCATAGAATCATTTAACTCTACCTATTTCCTCATCTTCCATGCTATTATGACCTAGTATTTTGGGTTGTTTAAAAAAAATTCCAGGGGCCGGCCCCGTGGCCGAGTGGTTAAGTTCCCTGCTCCGCTTCTGCTGCCTGGGGTTTCGCTGGCTTGAATCCTGGGCGTGGACATGGCACCTCTCATCAAGCCATCCTGAAGTGGCGTCCCACATGGGACAACTGGAAGGACCAACAACTGAAAATACACAACTATGTACTGGGGGGCTTTGGGGAGAAAAAGGAAAAATAAAGTTTTTAAAAAAAATTCCATTAATTATATCATTTGTTATAGCTGTTTTTATATGTAACTCTCATTTTTAAATATCCACATATTTATCGCTATTGATTCTAAGGCACATTCCTTCATTTTGAGTTAATGTCCTTATTCTTGAACTACATTAGCAAGGATATGAGCAACATGTCTTACTTGGGTTTTTGTTTTGTTTTGATTTTTAATTAAATGTGGGGGTTTTTGCCCTCATTTGTAGATGATAGTTTATATCACAGTTTTGCATCTGGATAATTTTTCTCAGATCTAATTTCAGATCTCATTCTACACTTGTTTGGGTCCCCTGAGAAGAAGACATTGACCAAATTAGACTGCAAGAGATCTATTGAGGGAAACGACAGTAAAGAAAAAGGGGATGGAGCTGGAGGAGGTAGGGAACTGTCATACTATGATGCAGGTCTGACTCCTATGAAGAAGAGAGGGAGGGAAGGAGTGTTGGGTAAGCAGTGTCTTAAACTACCTAAGAAAATTTCAGCCAGGCCAATGGGAAGTCTTGAGGGTAAAGTCACTCATCAGAGGAATTCTGAGTCTCAAAGGACTAGGTCTGCCTTGATATTCCCAGTACACTCAGTCATTGGTTGGGATCAAGCTGTTGGAAGCACAGCCTCAGCATGAATGCAGTGATGGATTCAGAGCAAAGTCTTCGGGGCCGTCTGTCAGTTACACTCCCCACAAGAGCTGAGTGGCAAATTTCATGGCTGCCACAGATTCCTGTTCAACCGTGTGTAATCTGCTGTTTAACCCTGACAATTTTGATGACTATGTTTCATTTCTAGAAATTTCATTCTATTCTTTTCTCAAATCTGCTTGTTCTTTTGTCTTAATGTCTTGATCTTCCTTATGGATTCCATTCCTTCTTTTATCCCTGTATATAATATAAGTGTAATTATCTTGTTTTCTCTTTTAGATTGCTTTATTATCTCAAATTCTTGAAGGCAGTACTCTTCTTTTTACTGCGTTTGCTGATTTTCACCTGTGGTGTATCATTTTCTCATATGTTTTGTAATGTTTGTTGTGAGCTCATCTTTAATAGGAATTATCTCTGATTATCCTATGTGGCCTGGGCTGTGGAAGTGACACTCCAGAATAGTATTGATTTTTATAATATCTAGTACCATAGGGATATCACCAGCTTCTGAATAATTATGGCAAATTTTCATCTTGATTGTTTTACCAAAAGAATTATATACATTTTTTTCCCCGAGATTTTTTTCTACTTATTGCTCTGGACATTGTTTACCATCATTGATTCTGAAGATGTAGCTTTTCTGGCTTCCTTTCATGGAGCAAGCAGCCCTTCCTATCTTTATGCATAGTTCCAGCTCATATCTTCATGGGGAGCAAAAGGTTTGGCTCCTGTTTCTATGTGGACACCATCTTCAGCTTCTAGGCCTATAAGACCTAATTGTGGTTCTGATATCCCACCTGCTGACCATGGCATATTAGCTGCTTCTTCTACTGCTCTGGCTTTCAAGGAACACTTTTTTCCCAATACCAGGAGGAGTGTCCCCTCTCACCTCTTTTTTTTTTTTTCTCTTGCAACATCAGCCATGTATTTACATTATTTTCTTATATTTTTTACCCAGGATCTTCAAGTCTTTGTGCTAGGAGAGATTCCATTTTAGCTGAGTCTACCATGTTTTAGGAACCAGAGAAGACCTTCTCTGATTATTCTTTCTACCTGGAATGGTCTTTTGCATCTTTTGTATAAGCCCATGTTCTACTCATCCTTCAAGACCCATCTTGGGAGACGTTCTTCTGAATGTTGCTTCCCATATCCTAGTCCTTAGGGCAGAAATAGTCACTCCCTTCTCTGAACAACAATACTATCTGCCTCATGGCATAGCATGGCGCCTTTCATAATAGCTATTGTGTTACCTAGAATTTTGAGGAAAAGGACATGTATCCACCAAGCACTCAAAAAGTGTTATCTGTAAACACACTGTATAGTGGGAAAAAAATACTGCCTTATGTGTTACGCACCTGCTAAGTGCCTTAAGTTCTTTTCACTTTACTTATCCATAGAATGAATTATCACACCTACTCTACTTGCCTTGCGGAATTGTAGGGGGATGAACTAAAAACTTTTTACATAGAAGAGCTTTATTAACTTCAGTGAGTTATACAAGTCTAAGATATTTTTATTTCATATTCTATCAATGTTTCTTGAATCAATAAAAAACAATTGAAAGGATATACCTTTATGATTTCATGGAAATGCTGTGAAGAACATTTGAAGAGGATGTGACCTGGGTGTTAATTAAAATGAATTTTTCATTTAAAGGGAAATAAACGATGAAAATGACAAACCTAAATTGCATATGGTATTCCAGGAGAATTAATAAACTGAGAGTATTTCACATACATACAAAAGAAACGTTTCCTTGGTATTTTACTTAAACTAGCACAAAATAAATTAGAAGGTGAGTGAGAACATGATCTAGCTGCCACGTCTGTTGAGTTATCAGATCTCACTGGCCAAGCAAGTTTCCTCTTCCCTCCTCAGCATTTTGCTCATGGTATCTGTGAAAGTATTCAGCTAATTGGGTGGTTCTGTGAAATCAATGTTGCTTGGGTATGCATAATTTAGTGTTTAAGAACACAGGATCTGCAGCCAGACTGCCTGAGTTTAGAGGCTGGCTCCTCCACCTGCTAGTTGTACGAACTTGGACAAGTGGTTTAACCTCTCTGTTTTATTATCTGTAAAATGGGGATAATACTAATTCTTACCATTAATAATCCTTGTTGTGAGTATTAAATGAGCTACTATATGTAGAGGTTGGAACAACATCTGGCATGTGTACTGGTAGCTACAAGATAAACATCTACTACTGGCCAGGCACTGGGTTAAGTATCAGGAACGCAAAGCTGATCAGAGTTCTTATAACAAGAAGTTAGGAAAGTGATCTTGAGCTCAACATTTGTTAGAGAGCATAGATAAATGGTTGGGTAGGGACAGAAACCAAAGAAACATGGCAAAAAACTTGATGTAAACCATCAAATTACCTTTGATACATTTAAGGGAAAGTATATTTAGCTATTACCTATAGTAATAGAAAGGAAGGGGCAGTGGCACCGATAATCACAAACAGAAGATGACCTGAAATTCGTTTCCATTTGGCTTTGAAGAGCATGATGATCACCAGGGGCCAATTTGTCTTACTAAAGTCAATATTAAAATGATTTTTTATTTTATGAAGACAACAGGCCATCATAGCTTGGAATCAGCACATAGCTTGGCAAGGGAAAGCCAATCTGGATCATTAATTGGTTGCAGAGAATTCACAAAGCATACAACACAGAGAGAAGAAAATCAGCATCAGTAAACTCTCTCAAATGAAACAGTAATTCAACATCAGTGTAAAATCATTTTTATAGAAAGAAGGGTTAAAATTAGGAACCTGTTCTATTATTGCATTAAACTAAATTTTTTTTTTTTTTTTTTTGAGGAAGATTAGCCCTGAGCTAACTGCAGCCAATCCTCCTCTTTTTGCTGAGGAAGACTGGTCCTGAGTTAACATGCATACCCATCTCCCTCTACTTTTTTTTATACGTGGGACGCCTACCACAGTATGGCTTGCCAAGCAGTGCCATGTCCCCAACCATGATCCGAACCAGCGAACCCCAGGCCGCCAAAGCAGAACTTGCGAACTTAAATGCTGTGCCACCGGGCTGGCCCTAAACTAAATTCTTAATGTGAATGAAGTCAAAATTTATTTTTATTTAATGCAGGTTGGGTCACATTCTTTGTACTATTATAGCATGTGCTCTTAGTAGGTAGTTGAAATGATGATAAAATAATGTTACAATAACTTGGTTTGTTTTTTTTAAAGATTTTATTTTTTCCTTTTTCTCCCCAAAGCCCCCCGGTACACAGTTGTATATTCTTAGTTGTGGGTCCTTCTAGTTGTGGCATGTGGGACACTGCCTCAGCGTGTTTTGATGAGCAGTGCCATGTTCACGCCCAAGATCCGAACCAACGAAACACTGGGCCGCCTGCAGCGGAGCGCGCAAACTTAACCACCAGCCCCAATAACTTGGTTTTTTAACACCTTCTAAATTCTATCTGCCATGGAATACAGAAAAAGCTGCAGTTTCATATTGAAATGGAAGCTTTCTAGTATTAGAAATTGTAGTATAAAAGATCAAAGGCAGGGCTAAGGCATAGAATAATGAATAATTCTAAGTTGTGTTTGTCATTTTATAACCTTCATTTTAAGAGAAAAATCTTTTTTGGAAATATAGAATGTCACGTTGAAATAAATCTGATATTCATTCAGATGATTTGTAAATCGCTATTTATTTCTCTTTTTCATTTGGCTTTTGTTGCAAACTGGCTGTTAAATAATACTGAAACATTGCATGAACTGCCTGCTGTCGCTATTTTCCACTTTTACCAACCAGAAAGCTTCAAGGGGTCATGGGAGAACTCATCTAACAGATAGTTGGATTTTTTTCCTATTCATTTTGACTATATTAATTCATGGAATCATTTTTCTTAGTAACAATTGATATAAACTCTAAATATAGAAAATAAATTTATTTTCAAATATTTCTTAGACTGCAAGAAAACAAAAGAGCAATGAGACATTCAGAGACATAAAAACCAATCACGCATCTTTTTGTGACAATGCAGAAATGCAGTGACTTTCGAGTTGAAGTACATTTTAGAATTAAAGGCATCACAGTTCAACATGAGATTTCCAAAACTTTCAAGTGAAATCTGTCCAATGGGGGCCTACATAGTACTTTCACCCTTATAATAAGCTATTATATTTCATACATTTAAGCATTCCATTTTTTTCCTGCCAGAAGCATGGAATTGTGAACTCTAGCAGACAATGAACAGAAACTCAAAGATCAATGTGTTTCTAAAGGATTATACTGCTGCCAATGATTCCCAGGCTGTTTATTTATTGTGAGAAACTTAACTCCTTCAAGCTTTTCAGTAATTCACCGCTTTTGTCCATGTCCAGATGAAGTGGCTCCTTGTTTCTAACAATTGATCACATCATCAAAGCCCCTGGAAGTGCACAAAGCAAGGAGGCATGTCACACTGTGCAAATGCCTTCAGTTTGACTGCCATGGCACTGTCACCATTGTGTCACATGCAGGCAAAGCCAGTGCCATAGAAAATATAGAGCCTTTGGACCAGGCCATCACCCTAGATGGGAAAATTCGCTTAAAATACAAACACAGTCTATAACCAACCTCATGGGACATATTTCACTTTATTTATTGACAGCAGTAGCCCAGAACATGATTCTCAACCCTGCCTGAAAGACGATTAGAAACAAAAGGAGAGAATGGGGAAAAATAATCAGAGAGGACTGTTTTAAGGAATGATTCTTCCCCACAGCGAGAATGATATATTCTATTTAGCAACAATTCCTCTTGGGTTTTGCTTTCATTTGCTTCCTTTGTTCATGAGAATCTGGCCATTTTAGGTACTTCAGAATTCCATGTTTCAAATTGGGAAATGAGGGCTATTCTCCGAATAAGATGCTAACAATGTAAGAAGAAAAGAAAAGGGTGCGCCATTATGCAATACTTTGTCCTACTTTTATAAGCGGGTAGCTACTGCAGTTGAGCGCTTCCTCTATGCTCCATCTGCACAAATCTGTTTTATCATTTCTCACACTGCATTGTAACTTTGAAGTAAATGTTTGTCTCCTCCACTAGCCTATAAGCTCCTCATGTTCCTCACATTCATTATTTTCTACTCTGTTTTAAAATTGGCAAACCTAATATTTGGACATGGTTAACAAAAATCAGTATGGAAGTGTATATAACGAAAAACAACTGTCCTTCCCAATCTTTTCGCCAGAAGCAACCATGATTGGCTTTTGTGTGCATGTCCTTTAAGTTTTCTGTGCATATACAAATGTTTGTAACATGATGGCACGTTACAAAACCTATTCTAGGCATTATTTGTTTTCCTTTAACAGTAGTTTTTACAAAGTTTTTCACGTAAGCCTATGATCAACCTCTTCCTTCTGAAAAACAGCATGACATTCCTTTTTACGGATATGTCAGATTTATTTAACTGGTCTCTTATGAACGGAAATTTGGGTGGTTTCCAGTTGTTTTGTTATAAACAAAGCCTCAATTAACATCCTACTTATTTCTTTGGGCACATATCTAAGTATAACTGTATGTTAAATTTCTATAACAGAATTCTTAGGTTAAAAGAAATAGGACTTTTAAATTTTGGAAGATATTTCTGAACCTCTCTTTCAGGTGGCTAAATTTTACTTCCATCAACAGTGTCGAATATTCTCTTTTTCCATCTTTGACAATGCTGTGTACTACTAAACATGATGACCTTTTCCAATCTGATAAATGAAACATGGCATCTTGTCTAAATTTGTGTTTTTAAAAATTATGCATAAATTTGAACATTTAAAAATATGTTGTCTTTGTCAGCCTTGGCTGCTATAACAGAAATACCATAGGCTGGGTGGATTAACGTAAATTTATTTCTCATAGTTCTGGAGGCTGGAAGTCCAAAGTCAAATACCGACTGATTCGGTTCCTGGTGAGAGCCCCCTTCTGGTTTGCAGATGGTCACCTTCTTGGTATATCCTCACACGGTGGAGGGAGCGCTCTCTCTCATGTCTCTGCTTATGAGGGCACTCAGCCCATTCATGAGGTCTCCATTCTTATGACCTAATTACCTCCCAAAGGCCCCACCTCCAGACACTCATCATTTTGGGGATTTGGCCCTCAACTTATGAGTTTTCGGGGGACACAAACATTCGGTCCATAGTATATGTATACATGCCATTTATATTTTGTAAGGTATTTTGTAGCATAATAGTAAATAGTTTCATAAAACATCACAGGGGCAGAATTTAAGTTGTATTCTCTGCTTTTAGAGTATAACGTTCAACGCATCTTTTCATTAAGTTCTTCAGGTCTTCTGTATCCTTATCTATTTCTTGATTTGGTCTGTCCCATGACTGACTGGAAGAGTAGTCTCCTGCTACTGCCGTGTTTCTCTCCTTTTCTTCTGGTATTTCTTATCATTTTGATTTATGAATTCTGATGGTATATTTGCTTTAATAGTTTATTGAAGCACTTACTGTTATTAATTCTTTCTTGTCTTATTTAATGCTTTCTACCCTGAATTAAGCATTTTCTGATAACAATATCAAAATTTCTGATTTTTATAGTATTTTCCTAGTATATTTTGCTCATCCCTTTATTTGTAACATTTTGGGGTCACTTTATTGTCAATGCATATTGTGTATATCAAACATAATTAGATTTTATTTTTTATCTGGTCCTAAATTTTTTTTGGTGGTCTAGTGGTTAGGATTCAGCACTCTCATGGCTGTGGCCTGGGTTCATTTCTTGGTCAGGGAACCACACCACCTGTCTGTTGGTTGTCATACAATGGCAGCTGCGTGTTGCTGTGAAGCTGAAAGCTATGCCTCCTGTATTTCAAATACCAGCAGGATCCCCATGGCAGACAGGTTTCAGAGGAGCTTCCAGACTAAGATAGACTAGGAAGAAGGACCTGGCCACCCACTTCCAAAAAATCAGCCATGAAAACCCTTTGAATAGCAGCAGAGCATTGTCCAATAGAGTGCCAATGGCATAAAAAGACTGGGCAGGGTTCTGCTCTGCTGTACACAGAGTGGCTAGGAGTTGGAATTGACTCAATGGCACAAACTAAAAGTTTTTTATGTAACAAATATTTTATACTATTTACATTTGTATATGACATATGACCTCCATCTTTTTTCTGCCATTTTGTTTTATGCCTTCTATTTTTAATACTTCATTAGGTTTTAATCTGTTGCTCTACAGAATGTGTTTGCTTACTTTTGTTTGTCTTTGTTTTCCTTCTAATAATTTGGAAATTTGCTTTTTCTTCCAGTGAATTGTAACCTTTATAACTTGATATTATTTACTTAAATCCTTATTCCTTGATTTGTCACCTTTAGGCAGCATCTATTAACTTTCCACCAGAAAAATGAACAACTAACATACTACCTCTCACTCCCACTGAGATGAGGCATTCCCCCAACTGCACCATCTGATTTTTGCTCATTATATTATTTTTAGTTCTTTTCAGTTGTATCTTTAACTGACATGTTATAATATCCTTTTCTTGAGCTATAATCTAGAGACAATAACTTTTTAACACCCCCCTACGGTGGAAGATGCACCGATCAATAAACTTAAGTTTGTCATGCTCACATTTTCCTTCTCATTCAACTAATCTATTTTTGTTAGTCATATCGCTACTTCTATGCTGTGGTTAAAATATTTATATTCTATGCAAAAACTTTAATCCCAAATATCACAAAGCCAGACATCTAAGAAACTCTTTAGATTCAACAATCTACAGATTCAGTGTAATCCCTATAAAAATTCCAGTGGCATTTTTCACAGAAATAGAACAAAGAATCCTAAAATTCATATGGAAACACAAAAGACCCTGAATACACAAAGCAATATTGAGAAAGAAGAACAAAGCTGGAGGCATCACACTCCCTAATTTCAAACTATATTACAAAGCTATAGTTTTCAAAACAGCATGGTACTGGATTAAAACAGACACATAGATCAATGGAACAGAAGAGACAGCCCACAAGTAAACCCATGCATATATGGTTAATTTATGACAAAGCAACCAAGAACATACAATGGAGAAAGACAGTTTCTTCAATAAATGGTATTGGGAAAACTGGATAACCATATGAAAAATGAAACTGGACCACTGTCTTACAGCATACACAAAAATCCACTCAAAATGGATTAAAGATTTGAATGTAAGACCTAGAACGATTCCTAGAAGTAAACATAGCCAGTAAGCTCTGTGACATCAGTCTTGGCAAAGAGTTTTTGGATTTGACACCAAAAGCAAAGGCAAAGGAAGGAAAAATAAACAAATGGGATGACATCAAACTAAAAAGCTTCTGCACAGCAAAGGAAATCATCCACAAAATGAAAAGGCAACCTACAGAATGGGAGAAAATATTTGCAAATCATACATTTGATAAGGAGTTAATGTCCAAAATATATAAATAACTCATACAACTCAATAGCAAAAAACCAAATAATCTGATTAAAAAACGGGCAAAGGATCTGAATAGACATTTTTCCAAAGAAGACATATAGATGGACAACTGGTACACAAAAAGGTGCTTAACAGCACTAATCATCAGGGAAATGCAAATCAAAACTACAATGAGATATTAGCTCACACCTGTCAGAATAGCTACCATTATAAAGACAAGAAAAAACAACTGTTGGCAAGGATGTGAAGAAAAGGGAATCCTTACATGACATTAGTGGGAATATAAATTGGTGCAGCCACTATGGAAAACAGTATGGAGGAGGTTATTCAAAAAATTAAAAATAGAACTACCATATGATCCAGTAATTCCACTTCTGGGTATTTATCCAAAGGAAATAAAAACACTAACTCAAAAAGATATCTGCACCCCCATGTTCATTGCAGCATTATTTACAGTAGGCAAGACATGGAAACAACCTAAGTGCCCATTGATGGAGGAATATATAAAGAACATATGGTATATACACACACGTGTGTGTATACACACATACACAATGGAATATTACTCAGCCGTAAAAAAGAAAGAAATCTTGCCATTTACAGCAACATGAATGGACCTTGAAGACATTATGCTAAATGAAATTTCAGACAAAGAAAGACAAATATTTATAATCTCACCAATATGCAGAATCTAAAAATCCACCTGCCACCCCCCCAAACAAAAAAACTCATAGATAAAAAGAATAGATTGGTGGTTGCCGGAGGTGTGAGGGGTGGTGGTGAAATGGATGAGGGGGGTCAAAAGACACAAAATGGCAATGATAAAATAAATGAGTCCTAGGGATGTAATATACAGCATGGTGACTATAGTTAATAATACCGTATCCTATATTCGGAAGTTGTTAAGAGAGTAGATCTTAAAAGTTTTTATCACACACACACAAAAAACGTAGTGAATATTGACTAGACTTATTGTGGTGATCATTTCACAATATATACAAATATCAAATCATTATGTTGTATACATGAAACTAATATAACGTTCTATGTCAATTATATCTCAATTAAGCAAAAAAAGAATTTGGGAGAAAGAAAGATTACTTAACGGAACATCTTAAGTATTTTTCATAGTTAAATCTGCAACATATAAAAGCCATGTAATGTGCATTTGTTTACACCTGATGAAATCTGAAATTAATCCCCATATACTATGTGCAATAAAACAATGCATTATTAATTATATTAGCATTTGGGTCACTAAGAAAATAGAAAACATTTTTACTGAATTTTCAAGTTAAAGAAAATTTGCAACTATCACGAGACCAGACATCTAGGAAATTTTTCTGATCTAACCGTATCTTTATAACCCATCCCAGTTCAGGCAGCTGATGTAGCTAAGCCAGAGTGAACTGAGCTAAGGCTCAAGGCAAACTGCTGTTTACCTTTCTGAGTCTCTTCTGATCTGAGCATCCACACATATGAATGTTTGCTGAATTAGAGAGCACTCACCAGATGTTCATGGGGCACCTTTATAAATTGGGTTATTTATCCATGCTGTTTCTCCTCTGATTGGATACAAATCTATGGCAGGAACTTAGATTCTTCTTTCCACACTTGGAAGGATTTCTACTCCTTCCTGAGTCTGTACTGGAACAGAATTCCACTTCTTGTACAACCCATTTAGTTTCTGACTGAAGCTTTGATCTAGGAGAATTCAAATCTTTACAGTGGTAACTGCCAAGTTATCATGAGCTTGGACTTTCTGTATTTCATATTGGCTGCCTCACAGAAACGTTACGATGCTAAGAAAAAACAAATAGCAGAGCCACGGGGCATTATATCTGGTTGGACATGATAATGCCTTACACTCCAATGTAAGCTCTGAGCTGTGGACTAGTTGTGAAAAAGCCTAGCCCCATCTCATTGATGTGCTGAAGGATTGTGAAAAAATCTTTAGCTCTCAAAAGTGATAAATGACCCTACTCTATTTTCATTTGAGCCATGGAAATACTTTTTTAAAAAAACTTAGGATAGATCACATGTGATGCTGAACCTGGGCAACACATTCTCTGATAGCAAGTGTTGAAAAGTAATGAGACCATTGAAAAAGGTATCTGAAAATAACTGCAAAGAAATAAAAGGTTAACAGCAGAATCCAATTCCTATTTCTCTTGGGTTTGTCTTACCAATTTATGCAACTATTTGGATACTTTGATCAGAGATAAATGAAATCACTTATCGCTTAAAATGGAAAGTGATTTATTGCCTAGCCGTGTCTTGACAGGAAAGGATTCAGCCACTATTACATACATGTTTGGATGAGAAAAACAGAAAGCAAAAAAACTAAAGGGTTGGGCAGTTTGAATGAATTTTAGAGTGAATAAGCAGCAGTCTGACTCAAGCAGTGAAAGAATGTCTGCTTCCATTTATTGTAATAACTATTTTAATACATATTGTGAATCTTATTCTTAGGATGTACAGCTGCATTTTAATAATTTAGAAATTTTCATGGATTCTCAGACTAACAGGTACTGAGGAAAGGCATTAATACTTTTTCTCCTGACTTTGTCATCATACACCAGAAAGAGTGGTTGCTGCATAAAAGGAAGAGAATTCAAATTAGGCTAGATGCTTTCAAAGGGTGAGGATCATTTTTTTTTAATGTACAATATTCCACACTGCACCATATATATATATGAAAACCATTAAATGAAATGATAAAAATGAAACTTTCAAAATGAATATTTCTTCTATTATTAAAAGATCTGAAATGCTAATCATTGAAAATTTTCAGTAACACAAAGTAGGCCCAAGTGTGATACTGAGCCAAGGAAGAAGGGTCTTTTGCATATTTAAGAAGAAAGAAAGAATTGGGCATTTATTCTGCAATGTAGTTTCACACTCATAAGTTTAGGAGGTCATCATTTACTTCACATAAAAATGATACTTCAGACTTTCAGTTTTCAGTTCAGCATGCAAGCAGCTTAGAAGTTGCCACTCTGTCCTAACAACCTGTAAAAACTGAACAAACTGAAAAATCAACAATTGTTAGATCCATCAGAGATTTGAGATCGCAGGGCAAACCAATGCTCCCAAAATTGAAGAGAGAGACAGAGAATAGAGAATCATAACTTACTGGAGCAGAAACCTCTGCAGGAACTAGAGCCAAGGTAGGAAAACTGGAACTGCGATTAATGAATTGCTGGAGGCTCACTGCGGACAAGTTTGAGAGGTAAAAACCCCAGGGGGTCCCAGTCATAGGGAGTCCCCACGTTTGCGTGAGTTTTACTTCCAGGAGCTCAAACCAGGTTCTCAGAGTGAATAGCAAATCCTCTCGTGCTTCTGGCAGGGCAAGGGGAAAAGGAACCATTTTGCAATATGCCAGAGCGCTCTGTTCTTCTTAACAAGGCCTGACCTCAGGGGAAAGTAGTTAACCAGAGCCTAGCCTGCTGGGCTTTTATCAGAGCCTAACTGACCTGGGGCAAGGGAAATACCCAACTCCTGCCCGGTCTAGCCATTCTGTCCCACCTAAACGGATCGGGCAGCACTTGTGAAGTTCACAGCCCAAGAACACAGGCTCAAGAAAAGCTGAGACCAACCACAGGACCAGAGAATGCTTCCCTTCCTCCCACACCTCACCACTACATCACTAAAGGCCTATTTACTCTAGGTCCTTGTACCTAATACAACATGTTCGCCTTTCAACAAAAAACTATAAGGCATGGTAAAAGGCAAAAACACAGTTTGAAGAGACTGAGTAAGCATCATAACCAGAGTCAGATATGGTACAAATCTTGGAATTATCAGACCAGGAATTTTGAAGAGTTAGGACTAATATGCTAAGGTATTTGATGGAAAAGTAGACAACACACAAAAATAGGTGGATAATGCAAGCAGAGAGATGGAAATTCTAAGAAAGAATAAAAAAGAAATGCTAGAGATCAAGAACACTGTAACAGAAATGAAGAATATATTTGACAGGCTTGTTGTAGACTGGACACGACTGAGGAAAGAATCTCTGAGCTTGAGGATATGACAATAGAAGCTTCTAAAACTGAAAAACAAGGAGAAAGAAGACAGAGCAAACAGAATTTCTAAGAACTGAGGGGCATCTACAAAAGGTATAAGATACATATAGTGGGAAAGCAGAAGGAAAAAAAGAGAGACAGGAACAGAAACAATATTTAAAAAATAACGACTGAGAATTTTCCCCAAATTAATGTCAGACACTAAACCACAGATGAAATGGAGAAAGTTGGTGAAAGAAGATACAAATAGACCAATGGAACAGAATAGAGAGCTCAGAAATGACCCACATAAATACAGTCAACTGATCTTTGACAAAGGAGCAAAGGCAATACAATGGAACAAAGATAGTCTTTTCAACAAATGGTGCTGGAACAACTGGACATCCATATGCAAGAAAAATGAATCTAGACAAAGATCTTACACCCCTCATAAAAATTAACTCAAGTGGATCATAGACCTAAATGTAAAATGCAAAACTATAAAACTCCTAGAAGATAGCATAGGAGAAAACCCAGACGACCTAGGATATGATGATGACTTTTAGATAGATCATCAAGGTACGATCTGTGAAAGAAATAATTAGTAAGTTGGAGTTCATCAAAATCAAAAACTTCTGCTCTATGAAAGACAATGTCAAGAGAATGAGAAGACAAGCCACTGACAGGAAGAAAATATTTGTAAAAGATACATCTGGTAAAGGACTGTTATCCAAAACATATGAAAGAATTTCTAAAAGTCAACAATAAGAAAATGAAGAAATGATTAAAAAATGGACCAAAGATGTTCACAAATACCTCACCAAAGAAGATAAATGGATGGCAAATAAGCATACAAAAAGATGTTCAACATCACATGTCATTAGGGAATTGCAAATTAAAACAAGTAGATATCACCACATACCTATTAGAAAGGCCAAAATCTGGAACACTGACAACACTAAACGCTGGAGAGGATGTGGAATAACAGGAACTCTCGTTCATTGCTGGTGACAGTGCAAAATGGCACAGCCACTTTGGAAGACAGTTTGGCAGTTTCTTACAAAACTAAGCATACTTGCCACACGATCCAGCAATCACACTCCTTGGCATTTACCTAAATGAATTAAAAACTTATGCCTGCACAAAAACCTGCACACAAATGTTTATAGCAGCTTTGTTCATAACTGCCAAAACTTGGAAACAACCAAGATCTCCGTTAGCAGGTGAATGGATAAACTGTGGTCCATCCAGACAATGGAATTTTATTCAGCTCCAAAAAGAAATGAGCTATCAACCACGAAAAGACAAGGAGGAAGCTTAAATGCATATTACTAAGTGAAAGAAGCCTATCTGAAAAGGCTACCTAATGTCTAATTCCAACTATATGACATTCTGGAAAGGGCAAAACTATGGAGACAGTAAAAGGATCAGTAGTTGCCAGGGATTAGTGGAAAGGAAGGGATGAATAGGTGGAGCACAGAGGATTTTTTAGGAGAGTGAAACTATTCTGTACAATACTACAACCGTGAATACGTGTCACTATACATTTGTCACAACCCATAGAATGTCAACACCAAGAATGAACCCTAATGTAAACTATATGCTTTGGGTCATAATGATGTGTCAGTGTAGGTTCATCAATTGTAAAAATATACCACTTTGATGTAGGGTGTCAATATTTGGGAGGTTGCACATGTCTGGGTCAGGGGGTATATGGGATCTCTGTGCTTTCTGCTCAATTTGCTGTAAACCTAAAACTACTCTAAAAAATAAAATTTAATTCCTAAAAATTATGATATTTTACTTATACGAGTTTATCCCTGTATTAAAAATAATATTAGCTGTTTTTATAGCAGCATTTTTCCAAAAAGGTTAGGACATTTCCAGAAATTATCTCATGGACATTTTTTCCCCATCTTTATTCCTCTGATGTGGTCAGCTGCTGGAAATGCCAGATGTCACTTATGCGGTGGCAGGTAAAGTAATTTAAACAGAGCTGCCCAGAAGGTTCATTTTAGAGCCGAACAGGTTAAATCAGGATTTGGGACTACTAATTTACCCTTTCCATGGTTACACCCATGACTCCATCCTGTAAGAATCTATCAAGTGAGTAGTCAGCCCAGCAACTTATTTTATGTCATTTTGTCAATTCTAGAAAATCACATTTATGTCTTCCTTCTTGATCCTTCTATAATAGTAATTTTTGTAAATTCAAGCTTCAACAAAATATTTCAATAACTCTTAAAGCTATCTTGCATTATTCTCCAATACGCAGCACATTCATTTGGAGTTTTCAAATATTAGACAGTTTACAAGTTATGCCACTTCTATGAGGAAGAATAGTGTCAGTATCTTTTCTTTTCAGGTGAATAAACGAGCAAAGTGAAATGAATTACCCTGATCAAGATCATACAAGGTGTCAAACTGGAAATCTGTCACCAGTCCTGCCAACTCCACATTCCTTTTTGTTCCTATCATCATCAAATGATATTGATTTAGAGTATATTCCTCTCAACCCTAGAAAGAATTTGAAGTAGTCACAATAAAAACCCCTTCTACAGCACTGCAAAAATAGACAATGAAGATATTAAGATACATAGATAGAAGGATGGAGACAAATAATGACTGTGACTAACCGGAAAATTGAGATCAGAATTCATTAAATATCATAGCAAAATCTTTGCATCGTAAGGCAACGTTACCTGGAAGAGATCGTGTGGTCTGTCCGTGGTGGGATGTGAGGAAAGTGGGAAGGAGGTTCAAGGAAGGGTGAAATGATCCTCCATAGCCCAGGAGAGAGAAATCAAATCAACATCTTTAAGTTCTACTGAGGAATGCTGCAGGCCTTCTATTCTAATCAACAAAGTAATGGCTATGCACAAGCAACATTCTCCGCTTTCACATGCTTTAAGTAACAAGATGCTTAGAACAGCTGTGAGTAAAAATGTCAAGAAGAAATCCACCGCGACCAGAGGATTTGGGTACGGGCTGATCACACCCCTAAGAGCTGAGGTCACCAGCCAGCTCTGTCATTGGATGAAAGGCCACTGCTTCTCAGAGCAGTTGTTGGTTTTCTCAGATTCCTCTAAGGCTTTCTTTGGAGAATTTGTTTTCTCTTAGCCTCTGAACTAATTTCTAATATTATAAGAGCTCTGACTATAAAGTGGTAAGTCTAGTTTTTTAAAAAATGAAAAACTCAGGATGTAAACACCCAAGGAAATGTTTTCCTTGAAGTCATCCCCTTGGGTGGTGACATGATTATTCTAAGAGATGCTGTCTTGCTTAACTCAGTCTGCCTTTGAAACCAGTAACAGTCAAAAAGAAAATTTGTCTCATATTATGTAATACACAGTTATATGACCATGTTTTAACGCATTATGCTTAGTTTTTAAGCTTTTGTTTAACGGCACTGTGGCTTTTTACTATTTATGATATTTAATACTGACTTTTGCTTTAAAAGCGCCTAAAGCATTTAATGAAGTATATAATGTTCTTATATTGGTTCATTCATTCAAAATCAATTAACAGAAAACTATTTTATATTTACCAGGTGCTGAGCTCATAGAAGAATCAGTTGCCCTAACAAGAGACGTGGCACTTTTCTTAGGAACCAAAAGGCATCTTCTCGTAATTAATATGGCCACATGATTTCTCATTCTAGGTTTAAGGGTATTCATTGGCAATCACCTTAACACTTTTCTCTACGAGGGAAAATACCAATATTTTGAGGCTCTGTTTATTTTTCCTAGCTTTTTCCCCTCCTTTTCTCCACCTTTTAAATAATATGTTTCTGGAGATCAACGTCTCAGCTTAGCCTGTCAAGGTTCGCTTTCAACATCTCAGGCAAATAAGAAAAATCCTGCCTTTCATTTGGGTATTTTAAGCTTATCTTTGTCAAGTGACTAACCTCAGTTTGTTTTCTGCCAGAAATAAAATCTACCTGCAATACAAATAAAATATTCAGGACTTTTTTTTACTTAATAAATTTGCAGCCACAATTCAAGCATAAAGGACAGCAATTGCTATTTATCAACGCCCAGCTATTTAGTGAGTGGAAATATTAAAGAGAATCTTTTTAAAACTAGTGCAAAATGAAGAAACCAGTCAATCAAGTTCTTATAACATAATCATTCATTTTCAATGGTCTCCATTAGTTGGGCATCCATCCTGGAAAAAGTCTCAAGTGGGTTCGATGACAAAGTTAAGGAACCCCGTCTGTGTATAGTTATAAACAATGGCATGATTAAATAGCTTTGTGTATAAGTGTGTTTTTTTCTGAAGAGCAATTCATAAATAAATCCTCATGCTAAGAGTTTGTGTACTATACAGAGCCCAGGACCCTTGAGCAAAGTCATCTTCCAATTCAGTGCTTCATAGGAAAGCCACAAATGAGGAGGACTCCTTCATGGCCAAATAATTAGTCTGAGGATCTTTTTAGAAAAAAGGAATCTAGATCCGCTCATCTTTTTTTCTGTTAAAATGTGTACATCAGAAATCCATGCATTTGAGGAGACCTGGCTCATGGCATTTTCAGTAACTAAGTGCTTTCTTAAATGTATAACTTTCCTGGCCTCCAGTTTTTCTGGATGTAAAATTAAAAGATGGGGCTGGCCCCGTGGCCGAGTGGTTAAGTTCGCGCGCTCCGCTGCAGGCGGCCCAGTGTTTTGTTAGTTCGAATCCTGGGCGCGGACATGGCACTGCTCATCAGACCACGCTGAGGCAGCGTCCCACATGCCACAACTAGAAGAACCCACAACAAAGAATACACAACTATGTACCGGGGGGCTTTGGGGAGAAAAAGGAAAAAAATAAAATCTTTAAAAAAAAAAAAAAAAAGATAGGAGAGAAAATGTGCTCCGACCTCCTTCCCAGCTCCTACATTGTATGAGTTAATGTCACTGTTTTGAGTAGGGATCACAGTCCCCTGCTTGGACAATCAGAAATCAGGGTGTGGTAACCTAGTGACATCCTGAAGCAGCTCATATGGGTGTGAGAGCCAATTGTTAAATTTTCGGGAATTTTGTGAACCAGTTGTTGAACACAACAATTATTAAAATTAAAGCATATAAACTTAAAATTTAATATTATGTTTTAAAAGGTAATCAATACTCAAAATCAGCAATTTTAGTTATTTTACTACCTTTTATTATTAGTTATGCCCTTGAGGTCATTTACATCTATTGTGTCTATATTGTAGAAATACTACAGAATCATCTGCTACCATGCATCTCTTCCTGACTCCACATTCAGTGATGTCATGTTGGTAGCTTCAAATTGGCCATGGTGGGAATAATTACACCACAGAAATGGGAAAACGCTACAAATCAGTGCCTTTCAATTTTTTCAGATTGCTGGTTTTAAACATTGACCCATATACCTCTGTGCTCACCAGGCTGAGACTAAGGAAAGGAGAGAGCTGTGGATTTAAGTAAGAGAATCAGTGTGCCACCACAAAGCAGACTACATGTTTCCACAGAGCAGATTCCACAAGGCATATTTTTAGCTAGGTACACCTGGGTCATATATTCTCTTTAGCCTGATGCAAGTCTGGTCCAGTGAGGAAGAGAGAGAAAGAAGAGTCTTCAATTGCAAGTGCAGTTCTAAGAAAGTTTAGCTTGGGCCAATGGGAGCCTTTGAGCCAAAGTCACCTGTCAAAAGAGTCCCTCATTTTCAGAAAAGGGCTCTCCTCAGTTTCCCTCCCACACTCAATCATTGCCTGAGAGCAGCCTGTGGAGAGCGTGACCTTGGCACAAATATTGCAGAGGTAGCCACAGGGACAAAAGCAGAGATGGGGGAAGTGCAGGGAAGAGGATGGTGGGGGCTGGAGGGAGAATAAAGACCAGCAAATAGTACAACTTGGCTATAATATAGGACTCATAGAAGCAAAGAGTAGGAGATGCTGAGTGTAACATTTCCAACTAAAATGCACTCCCTAGCAATATCTATTGAAAAACACAACGGCAATACTCTTGACATTCAAAACCTCTGGAGCTGGGGCTCTCAGATTTGTGGGCAAAGTATCAAAGAACTGACTTGAGCTTTGAAATAAAAGAAGAAAATATTTTGCGAGACTGACAGGCCCTTGTTATTCTATATCCATTTAGGTTACGAGCTTCCTGAACTTGCAGCTCTCATCATGAATTATGGCAATTGTAGGATGGAACAGAAGGAGCAACATTTCTAAGTCACCTAAGAAGAAGGCTGAGGAAGAACAAAGCCAAACCTGGCATTGCCAAAGTAAGCAGAAGCCATTATTTCATTCATTCATTCAATCAATCAATCAATCAATCAGTCTTTACTCAACTCCTGTCATGTGCCAGATCCTATTGAGTATTCTGGCGATACAGCAGTGAACCACATAGAAAAGATCTTGCCCTTATGGAACTTATGTTCTAGTTGCAAAGATAAACAATAAATGAATAAACCAAAAGACTGAATAATATAACTTCAGATACCAAGCCTCAAGGAGACAATCAAGCGAGGTAACAGGAGATAGGATGACGATGCTATCCCACACAGGTGGTCAGGAAAGGCCTTCCTCAAGAAGTGATGATTGAGCAGCAGCCAAGATTAGATTCTTCAAGATTCTCTTGAAGACTATAATTCGACTCCCACTATTTTAGCTCTCTTTGCCTAAGAAAAGTTGCATGCGAACTAACACAACCTTCGCTTTACATTGACTCATTTCTATTTACCACTGGCTCCAGAGCTAATAGATGTTCTAGACAAACACATTGACACAGAGTAGTCTGTACTAGTTTCTTAGTTCCCAAAGCATATATTTAAAAAAAATCCTCCCAATATTTTTGGAGATGATAGCAAATTTTTTTAAATGATAATAACTAGAATCCCATGGATGTATAAGCAAGACCATAAGTACACCTTTCAAATTTTCACTTTTCTTTAAGAACAGCTTTTTCTGGGGCCGATCACGTGGCCAAGTGGTTAAGTTCGCATGCTTCACTTCAGCAGCCCAGGGTTTCACTAGTCCAGATCCTGGGAGCGGACATGGCACCGCTCATCAGGCCATGCTGAGGCGGCATCCCACATAGCACAATCAGAGGCACTCACAACTAGAATATACAACTATGTACTGGAGGCCTTTGGGGAGAAGAAGAAGAAGAGAAGAAAAAAGATTGGCAACAGATGTTAGCTCAGGTGTCAATCTTTAAAATAAATAAATAAAATAAAATTTTTAAAAAGATTTTAAAAAAGCAATTTTTCCTTCTGTATTTTCTCCTTAAAGTATACTAAGTGTGAAAAACAAAAACGTTCTTGCACGTTTAGATGTGTACAATTCAGGTATTATTATCTCGAATTATTAAATTCCATTCAATTTTGGATAACTTGCTAATATACAAAACATCAGGGCCCAGAAAGAACCAAAATCCTCTTCTTTTGTCACACACAAGATTTAGATATTTAATCTGAAGCAAAACACTTAATCAATTCAGCTTTCCTTCACATTCACATGTTGAAATATTGATTAAATTATTAAATATAAAAATACATTACTGTCAAGTCAGTTTTCCAGCATCTATACAAAATAGGTAATAAGAAAGATGACCTCTTTTCCATTAACTATAAAATCAGTCTTACAACATGACTCCAAACATTGGAGCTTGACGACACACACCAGCTCTGCTTTCCTCATAATCCTGTGTGTGCAGTGTGCTTCGTAGAACTCAAGCATGGAACCCAGCATCGAGCCTTCAAACCTGCATGTGATATGCAACAACTACTGTGTCAACAAACTTTGGCTTTCGCCTACAATCACCGAATCCTTTACTTTAATTTCAGTATGGCATCTAAAGTTCTATTCTAAACCCTTGGGAAAAAATATTTCAAGTCCCTGATCATAGTTGGATCTTCAGAGAGGACGGTGTTCTTGTCTGTTCTTCTAATTGTCCTAATGTCCAAGATGCAGCCACAGCAAAACTAGCATGTGCTTCTAGGTAGAAGCCTAGAAAATAGAAAGGCTCAAACATTAGTTCAGCAATATATTTTCTGTTTTGTGGAATATTCAGTGGAGGTTGCTGCTGAGACCAGCTAGGCAGCCAGCTGAAGGGGCGGACGGAATTAATAGACAGAACACAGTCTATATAATAGACACCACACACTCTATATTATTTAATGGGACAGGGGACCATCAGCCTTAGAGTTGCCTCTGTCTTTAAAAGAACAAGCAGTCCGAAGGGAAAGCAGATATACGAGCAATTAAATATGATAAAATGTAATTGTTTTCAAATGTATATATAAAGTGCCACAGGGCCACACATAAAAAAACATTAATTTTTCCAATAGGATCATAACTTTTTTCTTCTCATTAACAACAGAGTCAGACATAGAAATAAACACTACTTCAAAGCTTTTTACTAGAAAGTTTATTGCATTAATCTATAAACTCATTTGGTGATATAAATGACAATGTTGTAGGCTTATACTGATGAAAGTTTATCATCTTTGGAAAACAGATATTTTAACACTGAAAGCATTTTTTCTTTGCTACAATCAAGAAAATCCTAATGTATTTTGATTTTTTCCTTTTAAAAATATATATTGTGATTTGCATATCAAAATGAAGCCTGAACTAAATACTGAGTAAGCAGGCCCAGCGTTAGGACACCAATAGTAAGAGGACCTTCAAAGGACGGTTTGCCGCACATCTTTAGTTACAAAACAAGCACCCATCCATGCCACACAATTCACGCTTGCATATCTATGTACACTTCCATGACATAAAGCCTTCAAGACCAAAATATCTCTGAAAGGTTTAGTTTGAATAATAAAGATGTTATCCAGAGATAGAAAATTTGTTATTTAAAAAAACATAACCTTAAAACTTAGCTTGTTATGATTTCATCTTCAGTGGTAAGTGGACTCCTAATATCGACATGAATTCTAAATGATATTGTGACACGCTTGTGCAACTTTCGCAATATTTACGGTTTACAAATCCCCAATAATTGACAACTACCACAGTGGCTCTTTGGAGGCAAGGTGACCACATTTTCATAAAGTTCTCTGCATTTCTCACAATAGAGCTGTTGTGCTAATGGACTTCGTTGGGACAGGTTATAACTGTCCTATTACAAAATTCTATGTTGGCTTTCCTGAAATTGGTGAATATAATTTTCCATAGAGATAATGCTAAACATATCAAAATCTCTGTTAACATTACTATTATAGCATGGGAGAGAATTTACATCAAGCATTGTAAATAATTACGAAATATTCCTTAGCACATAATTAACTACAAATAACATATTCCCCATATTAAAGCAAGCATATCATTTGGGCCAGTTTTGATGTATTTATATACAAATACAAACAGTTTATAAATTTTCTGATACATCAACCTCTAGGAAAAGAATAATAGTTTGGCTAACATTCCTACATGAATGGCTCTTGCTAGGTGTCACCAAGCTCACTCACTGCTTTAACTACTATAGGATATAGGGAAGAAATTATTTTTAGGGTCTCATATTAATATCAATTCAAAGGTCATAAGAACAGATTCACTATGTATGGAGAATGACATCACTATCCAATTAAATTTGATAAATCTGGAAAAGTCCTAAAAGGTGGTAATTTCAGGGGGAAAATTTTGTCAGGTCCTTTTATCTTTTCTTTAATTCTCATTCCAATGAAAGTATTTCTCTCTTTACCCAAATCTATATCAAAGTTTTGATTTCTCAATTATCCAAATATTACATGTAGTTTTATAATATCCAAAGTGCTATGTGTGTTCTGACATTTGAAAAGTCCTGAGTGAACACTGACAAGCAAGAATCAGGTCAGGTACAAATGTTTCAAGACAGCAGCTCTTGTGAGCAATTGATTTGTCAGAAAACGCACAGGAAGGGATGGCAGTGCCCTCTAGAGGCCACATTTGCCACCCAGGTTTTCCACTTAAGTTGCTGTTACCTTTGTACATGAAACTTTCATTTTTTTTTAAAAAGTGGAACGAAGGAAAAACAGAAGTGTTTTTTTTTTTGTTAACGTACCTCCAGGGAGTAATGGGGAAATTCAAACTCACCATGGAGCTCTGAAGAGATGATCCTTAAAAAAGTAGAGGAAAAATGTCTTACTTTTTTCTTACCAAAAAGGACTCTGTGGCTATTGACCCACAAGTGTCTCTATTGGATGCCTAGCCCCTAGAGTTAAGGGCCAGCCAGTGGTTAATTTTGGGGATAAATCAGTAGTTCTTGATGTGCGTTCCAGGAAATTCCATATCTCCTTGAATTAACTTTGGGGTTCCCTAAAAAGAAATAGCCATCAAAGGAGTGAATGCTCCAAGTGTGTTTGCTCTATCATCCACCTGACCAAACCATCATCACAGGTGCAGGTGTGTGACATGAAATCACTGGATATCCAAGTCAATAACTGGCAGAGATAATGCCTCACGTATACTACTAGCAGAACAGGTGCACGATACATATTTGTTCATTGACTCACTGAGACAGGACAACACATAAGGTTTCATGTCTTTCAAAGATCGACGCCCACCGTTTTCTGTCATGACGTTGCTTCCTCATTCAGCCTTTCAGTCCTTCAGCTTGCTCAGGTAGGTCAAAGAGAGACTGGCTCTCTTGTGTCATATTGGCATTCTCTTGAGACAGCTACCTTAGAGTGAAAAATGTTATTGTGTGATAAGTATGCACAGGATGAGCATCCATTCTGGTTTGCCCGGAACAGTACAAATTTAAGCCTATTGTAGGATAATTATTAATAATGCTCTCATTTACTCTCAAAAATGTCCCAGTTTGGATGATCAATTATATGACCACCCTAATGAAAGTCTTTAGTAAGATCTGTCTGTGGTACTCGTTCAATAACAATGGCTCCCTGCTTCCCCTCCCCCGGTTTAATGGAGACTCAGAACCCACAGATCAAAAGGAACTCCATTTTGGAATATTAAAAAGCTTCTCTATTTCAGTTATAAGCCATTCACCTATGGTTACTGTACTATTTTAGTAATGACCAATTTTAATAGATTGGATTTATATATTTTCATCTCCTCCCTCAGAAAGAGCAATGCATTTTTATCAAGCTAAAAGATAAATGGCAATAATATAAGAAACAGTGAACATATAATATAATTTTTTCATTAACAATCCAAACACTACAAAACATAGAATATACAACTTAAAAATGGAAATACAAATTAATGAAAAAATGGGGTACATGTCATATTAGCAATGCAAAAGACCAGCTTAAGCATAGTTTCTCTAAATCAACAATTAATAAAAGGAAAGTGCCCCTTTCACAAATATGCACAAAAATATTTCAGTCACTTCTAGGGAAAAATTAATCAAAACTATCTGCTAATTCTATATTACAGCATGTATTGCTAATGGTTTACAAAACTTAAGTGTCTTCTTACACTTAAAATTTACAACTTTTTCCAATCATTATGCACTCATTCAATCCAGTCTGTCAAAAATAAAATTATTTCATTTCTATATTTATGAAATAATTATTGATATGTTATGGATCTCAAGTGGTAAATGTCTATGATGGGGACAGTGATCAGAATAGTGTCATGGATCTAAAGCGGGTCAAGGGTCAAACAGAGAGAAGAATCACCTCTGCCCGGCACACTGTATATTGATTCCTGAAATAATTCTAGTATTTCTAAAATAATTCTAATTGTACATTTCTTCATCCTAAAAAAAGTCTAGAGTCTTCATATTTAAATTTGCTATCCACTTCTAGAGTTCATTGAAAGTCTATCCAGGTATACCACTTGACAGAATCTTTCCTCCTGGGTTCATATTAGCCCTACAATTCTGAGTCCAACTGAAAAAAAAAAAACAATAAGGACTCCATAATATGCCCTTTTGCTTCTACATGTTTAGTGATTTACACTAAATTTTATGGGAAACTGCACAATCCTAGGTACAGCTCTATAATGCCAATGAGAAAGAAATATTTAAATTTTAATTTTTCAAGCAATAACATCAATGTCCACTGCAACCCATATCTTTGAAGGAGTTCTGCAAGTTCATGCTTTTAGCCAAGATTTTACAGTAAGTCATGCTTCATGGGTGCAGTTCTAAAACTAACACGAACGGGAAATCACATTGATATCTCCTTCTGAGCCACCTGTACAAAAAGGACCTACGGTCAGTCAGCCTCAGCTTTGAGCCTTCTGCTTCACGTCCGACAATTGCCAACCATGGAGATTAACATTCACATAAGGTGGCAAACTTGAGGATGGAGAAGAACCGAACTGCAGTCCTGGAAAGGGTTCCAGCAGCCACCGAGTGGTCCTTTGGTGTCATTCACTGCTGCTGCCGCTGCTGCTGCTGCTGCCACCATCCTCTCGCTTCGGGGAGGATGAACTGTCTCGGACTGGCAGCAGGTCATAATGGCAAGGGATGTGACTGTTCTTTGGGAGGTCGTATGGATCCTGGGTGAGATGCCCATTATTGCTGAACATTCCTTGGACAACACTCACTGTAGGTTCTGTGACAACCAGGGACACATTAATTTATCAGCAAGAGAAAATCTTTAAAAAATAGCACATGGCATTTCTTGCAAATATCAAACACATAAGAGGAGCTTTATTTAAAATGTAAGGAAATATTATTTTTAAAAACAAATGATCCTTTTATAAGCACATATAGGTGGCTACTCTAGAGGTAGGTAGACCCACCGACATACACAAATGGTGTTCAGAACAAAAAGATGACTGTATGGTGGGGATGATGACGTCGAGGGAATATACAGAAACCCTGAATATGAATCAATGTCTGAAAAACACCTTAGAGATAATCTAGTCCAAACCCCTTACTCTACAGGTGAGAAGCCTGAGGACCTTATAGGTTAACTCCATTCATGGAAATATGTAAGTAATTCACAGCTTTAGGACTCAGAACTCTGGCTCTCAGTTGAGTTTCCATCTGACAGTGGGGGCTCATGCCACAATTCAAAAGGGAATCGTTACCGACTTTTCAAAAATAAATTTAGTTCACTATACCTTCCACTTAAAAAAGCTGTCTTCATTCTTTAAAAATAGTTGTATATCTTTTCAGTGACAAGTCTATGATATAAAATGAATTACTAGTTACTACAGTTAAATTAACCACTTCATTTACAAGTAGTAGAGAAGTTTTTAAAGTTTAAATCATAAATACTGAGAGAGAGAGAGAAAGAAAAATTAAAATATATAGCCAATGATAGCTCTGGTATGTTTTAACTTTTTCCAAATGGCATTTATAAGGGGTAATCAAAATAACTCTAATTTTAATTGAATTCCTATTAAGTGTATCAGATTCACACCTGAGAATATTACTGATATATTAGGCAAATTTAAAAGTAAAATGTTTCAATTCTGCTAAAAGCATCATATTAGTAAAATGAATGCAACCAGGAAATGGGAACATCTGCGTAATGCACTTGAACCATTTGTTTTGGTTAATTCAACATATTAGCTAATATGATACATATGCTAATCCACAAGCATGCTAAAATATTCACTATGGTTACAAAACAAAAGATGGATGACCAGGTGGGAGATAAGGAAAACTTACTTTAAACTTTTTAAATGGCCTTTTCCCTGAAAAATTCATTTGACACCAACTAACATGATCACTGTAAACACAGGTTGCATTAAAATACGGGCCTTTATTTTCAATAAGGGTTATTTGAACTGAAATTATTATATTCTCAAAGATTTTAAAATTGTTTAAAAAACATTCCTATACACTAGGTCCTTCCTTTGGTTAGGAGAACTTACCAACTTCATAGACATTCTTGTTAGCTGAAGTTGAGTTATTGATCTCCGCATATGGGGAATCTCTCCGTGCTGGTGACTTCATCTCCACATAACCACACTCTGAGTTTTTGGGAATAAGTACAGGTGGGTCTTTAATAGTGGCATATGGGTTTTCAGAACTGCTTAGGGAGCAGCTACTTGAATTATATTCAGAATTCTTTCCTAGGTCTGTGAGGAGAGATAGGGGAAAAAAGCAAATGCTATTTCATGGGCAATATCATTTATTTTTTCTGCAATAATTTACTTGAGCAGATTACTTCTTTCTCTTCATAGCTAGTTTTCTATAATTATATACACTAAGAATAATGCCATACATTTTCAACTTATTTCGGAGAGAATTTGCTATAAAATTACCCATCTATAAAGTAATTTTAGCTCCTCTCTAAGGTGAGTACCAATATAAACATCATGGATTTGATTTCATTTTGATAATCACACTCAAATAAAATTAATTCCACTCTATTTTACTAATAGTTTCTGAATTCTCAAAAGCTTTGATCAAGAAACCAGCTGTTGGGCTGGCCCTGTGGTGTAGTCGTTAACTTCACATGGTCTGCTTCCGCGGCCCGGGGTTGGCAGGTTCAGATCCCAGGTGTGGACCTATGGACCGCTCATCAAGCCATGCACAGTGTACATACAAAACAGAGGAAGATTGGCACAGATGTTAGCTTAGGGCAAATCTCCCTCAACAACAACAAGAAGAAACCAGCTGTTGCTGGCCCCAGGAGCACAAGAAGGTTCTATTATTATGGTGAAGAAGGCATTTGTGCTGTGGGGATTTCTTGTGAAACCTGGATACTGGGCATGTGATATTATTTCTCAAATTCCTCCTGAGGAGCAGGCCACAATGAGCATGTAACCATGCTGACTCGTCTCACTTTCCTGGCTATTTCCTTTTTTACATTTCTCTCTCCCCATAAGCCATGTTTCTTTCAAAGGAAATATGAATGCTTCCCCAGCAAACTGAAACCTTTGTTCTCCAAGACCTATGCTCTAGCAAGATCCACCGATGGCCACTGTCTTGATGTCAGTCAAACACGTTTGTATATTTGTTGGAGTAATTTACCACACTAGCAATTCCCCATTTTCTCTACAGTGCCACTCTTGCTCATTTAACAAATTATTTCCATCTCCGACATAACAAATTTTGTTAAAAAACAGCGATTCTGATAAAGGTATTTCTTCCTCAAATTTACACCATACCTTTCAAGGATTTTCCCATGTAACTTCTGTCAAGTCCAAAAGCACCTGTGACAAATGCAGAAAAAAATACCCAGTAAGAACTAAAAGGAAGACAAAGCCCACTCAACGCGCCAAGGTCACGAAGGAAGACTTTTTGGGCAGGAAAAGGCCGAGGTTGCTGCTTTGCAAACCTTTACACCAGATCACTCATACCAGATGTCCCCAGCGCTTAGAATTAAAGATACCTACGTATCATTCTGACCCTTCTCCTGATCATTTACAGTGACTTTGGGAAAGGATGGTCAACACGGGACAGAAACTGAGGCACAGATCAATGAGGACATTTGATTCCAGGTTGCTCAGCAGAAAGGGCACAGTCAGGATCAGAAGTGAGACAAAGGACTTAGATTTCATCATTTATCAGCCACATGACTTTGGGCAAGATATTCAACTCTCTGAGTGTCAATTTTCTTATTCTTAAAAAGAGGAAAACAAAACCTGCCTTCCAAGCCTTACAGGGATGTTGTGATCAAGTGAAATAGAGCCTATGAAAAGGCTTTGTAAACTCTGAAGCACCATATAAATGAATGGTGTTTCAGTTACTGTGACACTTAACGTGTCATAGTACCCTCAGCTTCAGTCTATCTGTAAACATTCCAAGGCCTTTTCAATTATCTTTTAAAGGGATGTTATGGACTTAGGCTAAAAACAAAGAGTAATGACTTGTGATGACCATTCAAATAAATATCAAAATGGTATGGAAATGACTCCCCTGCCACTGTGAATGCATTTCTTAGAGTGATGTTGAACTCAAGTTCTGATGGCAATGTCCCATGGGGACACACTTTTGTGGAGAAAGTGGGAGGATCTCCTGAAGAGAGACAGTGTGTCTAATACTAATCGTCGTGGGACAGGAAATGGGAATGTTTTCCTCTCTCAGGCACACTCTCTGGGGTCTGGGTGGTGAAGTCCAGCCATGCTCCCATCTGGTGGGAAAGGCACCACAGAGTTATGCGGGGAGGCAGGATCAGGATGTGTAGTAAAGAATTAACCCTACCAAAGAGAGGACTGGCCTTCATCCTTGGTTCTTGGGAGGTGAGCTCCAAGTCCTTGGAATGTCCTATGCCTGATAGGAGTGTTTTTGTTTACCTGGGGGCCTAGAGCTACACTGGATAGTCTAGCAAAGTGATTTATGGGAGGGAGTTTGGGCCACTTGGTATCAGCTGGACCTCCAGATGGGCTGGAGTCTAAAGGTCAGCCACATGGGCAGTCAACCATGTCGACGTGACTAAGTCCTCATAAAAACTCTAGATGCCCAGGCTGAGGTGAGCTTCCCTGGTTGGCAATACTCTACGTGTATTGCCACACATTGTTGCCAGGAAAAGTTAGCACCTTCCATGATTCCACCTGGAAAGGACAACTGGAAGTTTCATGTTTTGAAAATTCCTGAACTCTTCCCTGTGTCCCCTGTGTCTCTTGCCTTGGCTGATTTCAATCTGTACCCTTTTGCTGTGATAAACTATAACCATGAGTATAACAGCTTTCAGTGAGCTCTGTGAGTCATTCTAGCAAATTATTGATCCTGAGGGTGGTCTTGGGGACCCTCAAACTTACAGTTGGTGTCAGAACAGAGGGTGGTCTTGGGGATTCCTGGACTTGGTAAAGGGACCCCATGAAGATGGGCAGGACTTGTGGCCTCTGAGAGTGTCCTATCAAGGAACTCTATCTATGTTACTCTTTGCCAAATTCTCTCAGCCATCTCCAAACTGTAGCAAAGTCTTGTTAAATGTCCATTTGTCTTATCTGTGCAATGGCCTACCCTTCCTCAAGGGGTTAAAGAGGGGAGCAGCATGGGATGGAAAGTAAATTAGGGAACAAGAGTTGAGGCTGTGAGACCTGCCACCCCTGCCAGATCCTATCTTCACTGCCTTGGAAGATCGGGGTGCAGTTTTAACAAGGGAGTAGGTGGGTTTCCTCATAAACTCCCATATGCTCCAATCCCTGGACAGGTGCTTTCAAATGCTTGGTTTAATCTAATTCATACAATGAGCCAGAACATGATATTTATCCCTATTTTACAGATGAACAAATTAGTCTTGAGAGGGTGATTGGCTCAGTGTCATGTAACAGAACCAGGAATTGATCTCAGGGCTTTTGTGTCAAAGAGAGGACTCTCTCAGACAACATCATAACTTTTCCATCATTTAAAACACCTGCACATTTCATCATCCATAAGTGCCTTACTCTGTTCTTTCTAAGGGAAGACACTTTCCTTGCAAACACTTTAAAAGGACATTAAATTCAGAATTACTCTTGGAATGGAACAAACCAAGGAGATTCAGAATTTCCAATGAAGATTCTGTTACCAACAATCAGTCCCTTGGGTCTAATTGAGACAGGAAGCAGAGAAGTTTATATCTGACCACTGCACTAACTCTGTGCTCTGGAGTCAGGACAAATTACAGTAGATGAAGGGGGAATGGGAGAACCTTTCCCTCACTGGTACCAGGTGGTAGTTTACTAAATATCACTTCATGTACTGCTTTGAGATAAATTATTAATGTAATGTAGATTTTAAAAACCCTCCTTAACGTTAAATGATTTCACCAATAAGCATATTGTAAATCTGCTATATAAATAATTTTACAGTGTTTAGAAATACACATCTTATTGATAATGTTGGTGTAGAATGCAGACAAAAGTTAAGAATTTTACTCATTTTCCTACTTAAACATTTGCATTTCTATAGTCAGAGAGGATCCAGGAGCCCCCAGGGACTGGTTCCTATATCTGGCTCAGGTGATGTAACATATATGGTGTTCATAGAAGGATCAAAGGACCTGCAGTCAGAAAACCAGTTTTGAGACTGAGCTTTACCCCCTTCGTTCTATGAAATCTTGGACAAGAGAGTTAACCTCTGTGAGCTTCCCAGATTATTCCTCTATAAATCAAGATTCGTGGAAGGGCCCACCCAGTAGGGATGCCAGCTTTAGCAAATAAAAACACAGGAAGTCCAGTTAAATTTGAATTGCAGAGAAACAACAAATAATTTTTAGTATAAGTATGCCCCAAGAAATATTTGGGATATATTTATACTAAAAATAATTGCTGCTTATCTGAAATTCAAATTTAACTGAGCTTCCTGGCAACCTTACCACCAAATAAATATATATGAAAGGGTTTGTTATCATAAGGCACTACACACATATTACTTACTATATCATCACCTCCTCCCTGAGAATAAGGTGCACATGCTTGGAAACAGCAGCGCATGCTCAATGGGGTATGACAGCAGCTCTTTAAGTGTGGTCCAGGAATCCCCAGCCCCTTTGCAGGAGGGCCACGAGATCAAAACTATTCTCAGAATGATACAATGACAACTATTTGCCTTTTTCCCTCACATTCTGTCTCGAGTGTATGGGGGAATTTTCCAGTATCTACACCGAGTGTGAGATCAGTACTGATGGAACGCAGAAGCAGACACGAAAATCTAACTGTCCTCCAACAAGCCAGATGTTAAAGAGATTTATTAAGGTGTCAAACAGTGCCACTCTCTCACTGATTTTGTTTTGGAAAACATAGTTATTTTTCATAAAAATGCATTTTATGGTATCATGAAATGAGATTATTATAAATAAATTAATAACTATATTAAATGTTCTCAGTTTTAATTTGCAATATGGTAAATATCAACAGATATAACTCACAGAAACAGGAGCTCTTTGGAGCCTGATAAGTTGTAAGAGTGTGTGAAAGGGTTCTGATTCCAAAAATTTGAGAACCACTGACTTACTATAATCTTGTTGATATCTCCATTTCGTCACCTGAAAGGGGAAGGGGGCCTCAAGAACAGGTGCACACACCTAGTACTAAGCTGATTGGGTTCAAATCCCAGCTCTACCATTAAATAGGCTTTGAGACTTTTCCCAAGTTACTTAACCTATTTATGACTGAATTTCTCAAGAGTAACATGGAGATGATGATAATAATAGCAGCACCTATCAATTAGGGTACTTGTGAGAAAAGTAAGTAAATTAATAGATACAGAGTTGGCATATAAACTACAAGCAGGCAGAGATCCTCGTTTCCTTTTTTATCAATTCCTGGCACACAGTAGGAACTCAATAAATGTTTGTTGAATAAATGAAGCACTTAGGATAGAAATACGCCCCATATAGGTATTAGGTATAATTCTATTATTTTGGTTTATGATGCATGTTCTCAATAGGTCACTTTGGGACAGACATAAATGTATGACCATCTGAAGTGACTGAAACATACAGGTGCTTGTTGAGGCTGGGGGTTGGGAGAACTTGCCGAACTCGTTGAGGTAGCCGCCATGTTTCCAGTCTGCGGGCAGTGTGCCTGTGCAGTCCACCAGAGGGCCTCTCTTCCCAGGATTCACATTTTTCAGATTCACGAATAGCTGGTTATTCTTTGACTGTTAAAAATATAAACAATAAAAGATGTAAAAAGAGATTACAATGTGGCACAGCGCAGTGTTACTGATCTGGGCAGAGCATGCCCACAGCATGTACCAAGGACTGGTTCTTAAATGAGGCTGTGCTGAGGGGCAGACGTGACCGCTTCTGACCTGATGGGACTTAGAGGGCAGCAGGAGTACACACCTGTCGGCCCTAACTGATCTCCCCATTGCTTCCCCTTCTTCATTTCACTTTGTCACTCTGTGCCTATTAGACCTCATGTGGGTTGACATACACGGAACTTTGAACTGAAAAACCAAATTCTCGGTCTGAGCTCTCCCATCAAATACTGTATGATATTGTGTGAGTCACAAGTGAGTCTTAGCAGTTTTCTCAGCTATAAACATGAGGCGAACATAATCTACCTTGCCTCCCTCCCTGAGTGTGAATGAGAACAAATGGAATGATGAATACGAAAATCTCTGGAGAACACGAAGCTCTATTTAACTCTGAGGCACTATAATTAAAATCCAGCTACATTAATTTAATTGCAACTGAATTAATTTAATTAGCTTGGTTTTCTTCTAATAGAGAGCTGGAATTAGACAATGGAGATTGGAACTATAATTTGGGTGCAACTGGAAGGGAGAAATGTTTGGGATTTCAGAGCATTGTGCAAGAGACCTGGGGCGAGTTGCGTGGTAGCAAACAAGCAGCCCTGGGTCTCCACCCTCTCTGTGCTTCCAGAAAATGGGGATAATAATCACTGTTGATTCACAGGATTGGTGTGAACATTAAATCAGTTTATATTTGTAAAATGATTAGAAATGCTTGGCACATAGTTCCTATTCAATCATTTTTGACCTACAAAAATGCAATTTCATGTGGTTCAACCTTAATAAACTCATTTGATTGCAGTTGTTGTTATGAAAGTGCAGGTGGCCAGGAAAGGGCACTAGAAGACAGGTGGTCAGAAAGGACAAACTGGGCCATTCTACCCAGGATCAAGTCTGCTAAGGGTCTGCTGTGAGACATTATTTTAAAACCTCATGCAATATTAGAAACATTTTTCCAAAGACGTGCAATGGAAAATGGAAAAGCGTGAATCGCAGACACAGGGAGACCTGACTCTCCTCGCAGCTGCCTCACTGTCCAGCTGGGGAGCTATGTTTGGAAGTGACTTAAACTTCCCGCTACTCAGGGTTTTTGTCAGTAAACTTGAGATCCTAACACGCACCCGCAGGATTGTTTAGAGGAATAAATGAGACAGTAGGTATAAAGTACTTAGAAGAGCATTTAGCAAGCAGCAGCCCTCAGTGCATGCTTGTTCCTTCCTCTCTCCCCTGCCCACCACCTTCAAGGACTCTCACCTTTGCGATGGTCATCCTGTCCCTGTTGTTGACGTGCGGGGATGTGGCACACTGGGTAAGCGTGTGGTAGCTGGGATTGGTGAAGTAATGGCTGTTAGCATTTCCACTGCTGCTGTGAGGAAGAGTTTCTGCAGGAAGAGAAGGAAAGGGTTGAGATGGCAGGCTCCCCTAAATTGGTGTGGAGAAAAGGGAGGCAAAATAGCAACAACAAATGTCTGGACTGCTTCCATATCACAAACTGGGCACAACTTTCTCCTGCCCAGCATATTCAGCAAAGCTTCTAGGAGCAGCAGGTGTCTGCCTTCCTACCTGCCTCCTGGAAAAGCGTGAAAGTATCCACAGACAGCTGCTGTCTGCTTTGAGGCTCGTACAAGCTGGGAAGACATTGTTTGGAAGCTAATTCTGCTGTAACTTTCCTCTTTTTTTAAACACTTGAGTTCTTGACACACTATTCCGCACTAGCAATGCGCTACTAAGTAAATCAGCTACTTTATGTATTCCCCCAGAGTCAGTGCATTTATAAACACGAAGTTCAGCTGAAATCCTTCAGTAACTGCCTAAAAATTAATAAATATTTCAAGTTTCCAAATGGCTCAGTTTAAGCGGTTACTTCTGGTAACTGAATGTGTTACTTAAAAATTTAGTTTTATGGGGATTTGTGACAGAAAGATTCAAAAGAATTTTCTTAAAGAACTGTCTTGGTCCTTGCTAATACCAAAAACGTATATAACTTGGTTTCTGTGCAGTTAACGATTCGTGTGGGCCCAGGGACAGGCTGCAAGGCATTGTGGGAAGAACTCAAAGCCAAAGACAGAAGACCTGGTCCTCCATGACATTGGTAAAGTTGTGGTCACTCCTCCTCTCCTGTCCCCCACATACAACAAAAGCTTGGGACTTGCTGCCCAGTATAGCTTCTTCCAGGTCAAAATTCCCCAAGTCTAAAGTAACCACGTAATAAATTTAATTTCAAAACGCTCATAGAATACAAGAGTGATGATTTTACTACTGTGGACATATAAAACACATCTCTCAAAACACCTCTTTTCCAAGCATAAAATTTTCTCAAGGCTAATTGACAATAACAACAGACAACACAGGCAAACACACAGTTTCAAAGAACCAGGATGAAACTTTAGTTTTCAAGGAGTAAAATGCTTCTAATGACTCCCATCTTACCTGAAATGGCATAGTCTGCATTCATGACCCTCATAGCAGGGGTGTAGGTCACTGCTGGCATGCTCGATTCCTTTCCCTTCTGCTTGTGTCTATAAATAATGAACAACGCCAGTAGGAAGAGAACAACCAGGACAAGAATGATGATGCCCGCAATGGCCCCGATCTGGTAGGAATCAGCAGGAAGAGCCGTACTGGTTCTGCTTAAGCTGTTCAGATTTCCGACTATTATAACACCAGCTACAAAAAGGAGAAAAAGATTTGAGTAAGGATGACAATGTGCTGGATAAATGTTTGATCTCTATTTACAAAAATCTCCAACTGTGCTAACGCCTGGATATTTTCAGCTCATGAATTGTTAATTTGGAAACAGAGCAGGAAGGAAAAACAAACATTCCTCATTTTCAGATGTTGTTGGCTTGTCTGTGCCCAGAGAAAGGCTGCTCTAAGCCTCAAAAGAGACAGGATCTCCTAAACTCAAGGATTCAACAGTGGGTTTTAGGAGCTTCTCACATATTTCAGATAAACACTTAGACTGGCAATTAATTAGGAGAAATAATTTATCTAATATTTATTGTGCTTTATTCATTATACAGCATTAAGCTTATAAAGAGCTAACTCCTACATGTCTCAACTACCAGACTTAATTTTATGTCTTTTCTTAGCATTCGTAACAGTAAAGTAATTTTCCTTCCAAGCAAGACTAACTCCATTATAAATCTAGTCCAAGATCAGGATCTGCTTTATCCTAATCGAAATGGGCCCTTTACCTCGGAAGACATTGATCTATGTAGTTACTTTCCATGATAGAGAGTAACTATCATAGAAATGCCCCAAGAATACTTGCTAACATCATCCTAAAAACTTACTAAACCTCAAAGTTCAGCTTTCTATAGTTCTTCCTCACGTTCCTTGAGTGAGGACAATAAGACATGGATTAAGAGTCAAGAAACCTGGAGTCTAAAAAAATTGATCCAGATATTCTGAACTTTCCCTTAAGCTCTTAGGCTGCAGTTTCATCATCTGAAAACGAGGAGACTGGCTTCTGTGAAGGTGCTTCTGGCTCAAATGTCCCTATGACTTTCTGATGTTAAATGCTAGACTTTCTTACAAGACACTCTGCCCTGAAACGCAGAGCACCAAGGCCAGTGCAGTGTGGTCACAATGCATCTGTAGTAATGTGATTGTAATAACAAAGATTGTGAAATATAACATCCTATTGTTATGACAGTCAAACATACATCAGGAGCATGTAAAAGTTATTTTATGAAAGAAAATGAAATCTGAGTACCTACGTATTTACAGTTTCAGATGACTTCACCTACAACACTATGAATTTTCTAAAGCCCTTACCCCATGTGCTCATTACCTACTGACAAGCACCACATGCCCCAGAACCATCAGAAGCGCTTTCTCAAAGGCCTCATCTACCCCAGAATCAGAAGTGGCCAAGTGGGACTATATGTACATGTCAAATATTCCCAGGAGACTGTGATACACATCCTAGTTTAAACCCATGGGCACAAGTTTCTTAAAAAGTTAAATATACGCCTACCATATGATGTAATCATTCTACCCCTACGAATTTACCCAAGAGAAATGAAAGCATATGTCCATACAAAGACTTGATACACTATTGTTCACAGCAGCTTTATCTGTAAGAGCCAAAAAGTGGAAACAATCCAAACGTCCATCAACAGGTGAATGGGCAAACATATTACAGTATATCCATGTAATGGAATACTACTCAGCAATAAAGAGAACTGAACTACTGATACACACAACAACATGGTTTAATCTCAAAATAATGACGGCAAGTAAACAAAATCAAACAAAAAAGTGTACAGCATGATTTCATTTATTCGAAACCCTAAAAAATGTACTAATCTATAGCAACTGAAAGTAGATCAGCGATTGCTTGGGGCCCAGGTGGTAGTGGTGGCAGGGAGGTTCATGAGGAAACTTTTGGAAGTGATGGATATATTCATTACCTTCATTGTGGTGATGGTTTCATGGGTGTATATATATATCAGACTTTATATCAAATGGTATACTTTTTGTTGTTGTGCACATGTGTTGTATATATGTATGTGTATATATATGTACGGTGTGTGTGTAAATCTATAGGATAATTATATATATATGTGCTGCTTCTAATAGGTTAATTATACCTCAGTAAAGCTGAAAAAAATTATAGGCATACTGGAAAGTTCATGAGCTTTGGAAAACCTGGCATCAAAGCCCATATTCTACATATTAGCTATACAACCTTGGGCAAATTACTCCACCTCTCTGAGCTTTAGTTTCCTCATCTGTAGGACAGCAACAATAAGGCACCCATCTGGCAACTAAATAAATAATCAGCTACGCCTGGCAGAGTCATGATGAGGAGTACATCAGATAACACAGGTGAAAATACTTAATGTTGGGCGCTACGTGGTGGCCATACAATAAGAGGTAGTAGTTGTTATTTACCCATATCCTTACCTTGATCACAGCGTGCCCCTTTCCAACCTGGGCTGCAATAACAGGTCCCAGTTATGTGGTCGCAGGTGGAGTTGTTCAGACAGTCACATATCTGGCGACAGCCGTAGCCATATGTTCCTGCAGGGCACTCTGAGAAGGAGAGGAAAGTCCACTGTAGCTCTCCAGCCTTGAGAATCTGGGGCAAGGCTGTCTCTTACTGTATTATCCTGTGCGTCGAGGCTAGCCCTTTCAGGAGATCCCTGTTTGGGCAGACTTGTGCCACCCAGGGTGTCTTAGAGCTCGCCAGCACTCCCCAAATCAAGGTAAGACTCACAGGCCAGGTGACACTGGGCTAGAGAATCAGCCCCTTATTACAGCTCCTGACACTTTCAGCTTCTATGTACCCATCTTCCTGACGGACTTGCAGAGAGTCTGTGGAAACCCAGTGGAACGGATGCAGAGCATCACTAAGGGCAGTGTGAGACGACTCCACCAGGCCAAAGTGTGGGATGGAAGGGGACTAGACTGAAAAGTGCAAGCTAGAGATGCCTCCTTGAGAACATACTTATTTTACTGTAGGCTCAGAAATCCTCCTGAAGGCACATTCTGACTTGGATCAGCTGGGAGTAGGGGAAGAGAAAAGGGGCAAGTTTTGTTAATCTTCTTGGGAAGAACTTCATTTACCACAGTATTCCTCAAAATTTGGATTTGCAGGTTGAAGGCTGAGAGACTAAAATAGTGGGATTTTATGACGTCATCTTAGTAAGAGTCGAGCATGAATTTCAAAGAATAGCACAGGCAGGTTAAATCTAAAAATCATCATGACAAAATGCTGCTGTTTTTTGTAAAGTGAGCAGCAGGGGGCAATGTGCTATTGTTATCAGAGTTCTCTGTGAAACAGAGTTTCTGTTTACAAATGAGCATTGCAAGAAGTCTCCAAAAATAGGGACACTTTAATTCAATGTTCAGAGTAATCACGGGAGCACTTAAGAGGCTTTTATTTAATAAGACCATAACCAGTCTAGCATTCAGGAGAAAGTCAGTTTACAGCCTATCCTGGTTTCTATGCATATATGTATATGCACATATGTTTAGACATTTATAAATGCATATACAATATTTATATACACAAAAGGGTGTGCCTGCAAGTGTGAGACTCAATATCTGTTTCATGATTAAATGAACTAGCAGTGCAAAACTAAAATTGGGCCATCTCTGTCCAGGCTGATTCCTGGATGTCATTCTTCTTACATATCCTAGATGGATGGATATGCAAAAAGATTCTAGGGTTTAGCACATAAGATTGAGACAACCTGGCTGCCCAGTGGTGCTCTGAAATGCTGATGGGATGGGGGGAGAGTGATGCTTTATTGCCAAAGTCCTGCTATGCCGGTCAACCTTTCCAGGTCACATCACTCCTACAGCTATCTAATGTTTGCTGCATCCTTTCCAAGAGTGTACCCTCTGGAGAGCGGGGAATGTACGGCACCTTTTCCTGACATTTATGATAAGAGAGTGAGCCCCACACAGCTCTAAGACTCTATTTATTCATCTTGAATACTGAATGAAAATCACAGAGGAAAGGAGCAATAAACTAATTTGAAATATTCAGTCTAAGACTAATGTTCTTACAGTCCTGTGAGCAGATGCATAGCTGGTGGGGTGGAAATGGAAAATCAAGGATGGGTAATTCCAACAGAGCACATTCTCCCCAAGTGGGAGTTTTACAAAATTTTAAGGCAATATATTGTCTTGAAGGTTATTAAGATTAAGGTGAGAGGTTGCCAGTGGAAACGTGTAAAAGCATTATCCAGAAAAGGTTGTTAGAGGGGTGGCAACGTTTGCATGGACTTGTTCCCTCACCCGCAGTGGGGCTGGCCTGGGCTCCCAGCCCCTCTGCCTCCCACACACCCAGCTGGTCCCGCCAAATGCACTCTCTTCCAGTGTGAGACCCAGGCTCTGCCTCTGCCATGAAGAAAGCTTGACTGGCTCTTTTAAAGCTTTAAGCAGCCATGTTCCAAAAATAAGAAGGAGAGGAAGAGAGAGCCAGGATGAACAGATGGAAAACTTGAATTCTGTCTTCATCCTTGTAGCCACACCCCCTCCACCCAGAGCACTGAGGAGTTACTCAAGAATTTTGAGGGAAAAGACAGCCAGCAAGCATCCCGAGGTGGCCAGGTCTCTGGCAAGGGAAGTCAACCGTGCTGGTAAATGACCAGCCATCACTTCAAACAACTTAAAAGTTGCAAGTTCCGCCTTAATATTTTCAGGCATCTAGGAAAATGGGTTCTAGGGGGAAAAAGTAGCACCTAAAGTTGTCAAGCTCTCATACTCACTTTGTTCACAGTGCTTCCCCATGAACCCGGTACGGCAGGTACACTGCCCAGATATGTGGTCGCAGTCAGCTCCATTTTGACACTGGCATATCAACGCACAGTCCTTTCCATAAAACCCCAAAGGACATCCTGCGTGCAGATGAAGGACAGTGAAGTCAAGAGGCTGCTGAGGGGAGACACAGCTCGTGCTTCCAACATCTTTGTGTTTAAACCTGAAGGATGCTGAGCCATTAGAGGGAATAAAGACAATAATGCAGATCTCAGTCTGTCACAAAGGCTTTTTGAAGTCCCAAGACGGGGCTCTCACAGGAGGTTGTAATTCAGGAGCAAGAGGCAGCACAGTTCCATACCTGGCAGTTTAACTCTTACTGGTGCCCTAAAAGGCAAGACTAATGCCTTCTCACAAAGCATCCCCTGAACCAGGCAGAAGGATGGGGCATTTCCTTTCTTTCTTCCACCCAGCTACTAGAATCCTGGACCCAAATTCCATGGACTGGAATGAATAGTCTATATTATTACCTGTATGCTGTTACTTATAGTACAGAGCGTCTCCAAGTCTGCTACTAGCCCTGTCCACTGTTATCTGTTACATAGATAACATCACCTTCACCAAAGATGTGTAGTAGAACGCTGAACTTAAAAAACCCTGCACTTTACAGGTGCATTGTTAAAAAGCGATGAGCCTTCACACTGCTGCACAACTTTCAAGACCCCGACCACCAGGGCCCTTGGGCTGAGGACATGCACAAGGCCTGTTGGCTTTCACGGCCAGCAGCTGCCCTGCAGGAGCATTTCGGGGCTCTCTGGCAAAACGAAAGCTTCAATACAGGCAGGTTCGATGGCTGTTTCCAAGTATCACATGTGCTTTTTATTTTCCCTTTTACTTATAGTGAGGCTTTAATGAAAGCCCAACTTTCAAGAAACAGAGGCAGAGCACAGATGCCAGCATGCAGTGACCCACCATTGCCACGTATTTATTCAGCACCTATGCTGTGCCAGGTGCTTTTCATACTTCCTCTCACTGAATCTTTACAACAGCCACGAAACCCATCCTATAGATGGAAAGTGAGCCCCGACTGCCCAAAGTCACACAGCTAGCCAATGGCGGGATGGCAAGGCCACAATATAAATACAGGGAGGTCTGCTTCCAGATCCCATGGTCTTCCCACTATATTGTGTTATTTCCACTTAGAAAGGTCTTCTGTTTGAAGCAGGACCTCATTTTGGAATTATAAATAATAACCTATAAATGCTTTTCTATGAGGCGCTCAAAACCTTTAAATATATATATATATATAAAATCTCAGCAGAATATGCTTGGGATAATCTCCCTTCTTGCTAAATCTCCCTTTCAAATCATGGCTCAAAGTGTATACACCCTTCTAGAAATTTCCAAAGACTTATTCAGCCTATTCTCTAATTAAGTTCTCTAACTAGTATTAAACAAGAATTGCTTCATTTCTGACCCATCTTTCCTCCTGAGCTCATTTCTGTGATTTAAAATTATATATTATTATTAACGGTAACTGTAATATATGCTTTCCTGTCTTGTCTCCTTATTCAATTGAAGGCAAAAGGGCAGAAAATAGTCTTTTTTTCACCCAATGTGCCGAGCTGTGAAGTACTTTGCACGTTATATCCCATGATGCTAAAAACCTCATGGAACAGGCGCCGGCCCTGTGGCCGAGTGGTTGAGTTCGCGCGCTCTGCTGCAGGTGGCCCAGTATTTCATCGGTTCGAATCCTGGGCGCGGACATGGCACCGCTCATCAAGCCACGCTGAGGCGGCGTCCCACATGCCACAACTAGAAGGACCCACAACTCAGAATATACAACTATGTACTGGGGGGCTTTGGGGAGAAAAAGGAAAGAAATAAAATCTTAAAAAAAAAAAAAAAAACCCTCATGGAACAATAAATGGTCAGGGCCTTGTGGGATACAAAATGGAAAGAAGAACCAGAACAGTGGTTTCTAAAACATAGTCCCGGACTGGCATCACCACCTGGGAAGTCGCTAGAAATGTGAATTCTCGGGTCGCGTCCCAGACCTACTGAATCACACATGCTGGGAGTGGGGCCAGCAGTCGGTGTGTACCGAGCCCTCGGGTGATTCTGCAGCTCGCTAAAGTTTGAGAACCACTGAACTCCGTCTTTTCCAAGATCACGAAGTAAGTCAGGCTGCGAGGCCTGCTGTCTTCACCACCTTTCTAATCACTGTCACTTATCCTAAAGTTCATGGAGTTAGAAGGCAGGATAGGGAATTTGACCCAAATAAATAGGGTCTGGTTAAAGGAGAGTGGAGAAAGAAACTGCACACCATCACATATAGCACTGGTTCTCCTCAGTGTCCTGATATGACAGAGACAGGAAACTTGGAATGTGGCTGCTCTTAACCACTTAGAGAAATTTAGATGTCTAGAAGTCATTGGGTAGACAAAACACTCCAATGCCAGGAACCCTTGGTGAGCTCAGCTCGGGCACACAAAGGGTGAGGCTGTTTCCTGTTGGGTGTGGCTCCCCTTGGTGAGCCTCAGAAGGCCGGTCACTTACTCTGAGTACAGTAGAGCCCCGTCCAGCCAGGAGTGCATTTACATTCCCCGTCGTAGGCACTGCAGAAGGCCCCGTTGTGGCAGTTGCACGTGTGGATGCAGTTTGGGCCCCAGTGGGCAGGGGGACAAGCTGAAACCAGAGCAGGCATGGAGAGCTCTGTTAGGTCTTGAGGCCAGCATCTAGCAGAGAGAATTCCATCCACTCTTCCACTTCTCCTTGCATGTGAGATGCATCAGGACCAAGAAAGCACACTGCTCCAAACCTGACTAAAACCCAGATGGCAATGCTGGCTACAACAGAAACCATCATTGACATCGTATTCATTCACAGACTGCAGAGGGAGGCAGCCAGAGCAAAAATCATCTCCAGTTTACAGATTTAGTTAACAAACGCACATTCAGCATCTATGTGCCCAGCTCTGTTTGAGGAACAGGAGAGATAGCAGAGGACAAGACAAGGTCCAGACAACCCTCTGAAAGCTGTTGTTTTAGTAGATGAGGCAGGCAAACCAATTAACCAACCAGCCAAACAGCCAACTTAGAAAACAATGGCAGTGAGTACTATAAGAAAAAATAAAACAGGGTGAGGGGGACAACAATGGTGAGAACTTCTCCTTTAGGAAAGGCCTCTCTGAGGAGGGGACATTTGAGCAGTGATCAGATGGGCAAAATGATGCAACTCAAGAGAGGTCAAGGGACCCAAGGTCATGCAATTCATGTCTTTGATCTCTAAAACCTGCACTTGATGCTCTATTCCAGAGTTGTCACTAGGGGCTTGTTTTCAACGTTAAAGTTCCCAGTTGTATGTAAGAATTGATCTATTCGTAAAAACTCTTAATTGAAAGAGGGAGAAAATAATAAAATTAAATCATTAGGGATCAGTGCCCATTGAAGAGCAATCAGAACTTCACATAAAGTGTCTGTGAAATAATGTAAGATTATGGGGTAAAATGACTTGATTTATAAAAAAAAGAAATACTTCTTATTCATATTAATGCTTCAAGAACATAACTGCTTAAAAGGAGGACCACCTATAATTTCAATACGGTCACCCAGAAGGAAATGTGGCCCAACAAAGACAATAAATAAATCCGAAGTAATTTTAAAAATGAAAAAATTTCTCCCATAATTGTATGTACCATTTTTGCCCAAGAGCAAAGAAAAGATAATAGCTGACACTTGAAGTTCAGTATGAACCTAAGAATGGATTTTCTGAGCACAATACCCTTACTTTACAGATGAAGAATCATTGAACAGTGAATAAGCAAAATGCTACCTATTGACCTTCTTTCTAAGACACTATTTGGATTTAAATATAGGACCACTGTCAAGAGCTCTTAATGGGGAAAAAAGTCAGTTAAACTAAAGTAATGTGTATTATAATTTTCATATATTCTTTCTTGATTATATAAACACTCATACTCCAATCCTAAAGAATTTGAAAACAAACATAAATGGTTGGTCATTGTTCTCAAACAAGACTTACGCTGAGAGCAGTCACTGCCGATCCACCCCGGGTAACACTGACAAGATCTGTCAATAGGGTTGCAGGTTCCATTGTTGGTACAGGTACAAATCCCTGCACAGTTTTTCCCAAATCTGCCACTGGGACACACTGTGAATAATTTATAGGTCAGTAACTCACAATTACATCTCATCAAACTCTAGGCCCCTGGGACAGGAAATGACTTTAAAGGTCATCAACCCAGCTGCCCATTTAGTAGCTGCCTCCACTCAACAGCATCCTTAGTCCTGAATGGGCTCATTTTTACAAACGCATGAAGCCGAACGTCCTTATTAAGGCATCACAAACCAGGAGACATCATCACATTTCTAGAAATCTGACTTCACGGCTTCTTGCTCAGGGAGTCAAAATTCTTCCTTACATTGATTTTTCATGGGAGGCTGTTTCCAATTAAAACAGATTTTAGAACAGCTCAGAGAATAAAGAGATTTTGCTGGAGTAGCAAGACAGCTTTTCCAAAACTCAAAGTCATATTTACGGAAGTTGCGAACACAGCATACCAGAAGGCATCAAGAGCTAAGAGCTGAAAACGTATCCTTCAGGAAGCCTGAGGACGGACTCCATGGGGCCTGCTCATCTTCACATCTCTCTCCAAACTTGTGTGTGCCTTACCTTCATTGCAGAGGGCGCCTGTGAAGCCAGGCAGGCAGTCACACAGGCCCGTGATGTGGTGGCAGGGCCCACTGCTGTGCACACACTGTGGACATGTCTGGCTGCAGCGATGCCCATAAAAACCAGGAGAACAGACTGAAAATAGAATGGAAATCGACAATTATCTTTCTTGAGATACGTTTCTCTCATATTACACATCAGAATCTAGTTCAAGTTTGGGTAAAAAAATTTTTTTCATGATACTGAGAATTTTCCAAATATAAAACAACCACCACTAAAAGGGTAAGGGTACCCTGTAATACAGTCAGCCTTCCATATCCATGGTTCTGCACCCATGGATTCAAGCAACTGTGGATGGAAAGGCCTATGACTGGTGCATCTGTACTGAACATGTACAGATTTTTTTTCTTGTCATTATTCCCTAAATAATACAGTATAACACCTATTTACATAGCATGTACATTGTATTAGGTATTATAAGTAATCTAGAGGTGATTTAAAGTATACAGGAGGATGTGCATAGGTTATATACAAATACTATGCTGTTTTATATAAGGGACTTGAGCATCTTCCGATTTATGTATCTGGGTGGGGGCAGGGATCTTGGAAACAATCCCCTGAGGATATTGAGGGACAACCGTAATGAAAAGAAGCCACTAAATTCTGAATTCCTTGAGAGCAGGTAAATGTCTTAGTCCTCTTTGTTTACCCATTCATGGCCCTAATTGGCTGGAGGATTGGCATAGAGCAGGGACTTGAAGAAATTTTTTTTTGTTTTTTTTGAGGAAGATTAGCCCTGAGCTAATATCTGCTGCCAATCCTTCTCTTTTTTGCTGAGGAAGACTGGCCCTGAGCTAACATCCATGCCTATCTTCCTCACTTTATATGTGGGACGCCTGCCACAGCATGGTTTCACAAGCGGTGGGTAGGTCCACACCTGGGATCCGAACTGGCAAACCCTGGGCCACCGAAGCGAAACATGCATACTTAACCGCTGTGTCACTGGGCCAGCCCCAAAGAATTTTTGTTGAACAAATAAATGAAGGAAGGAAATAAAATTTTAAATTCTAAGAAGGCCCAAATAAACACTCTTAAGCCATATGTTGATCCTTCATTCTTTAAGAGTCATTGCTGGCAATAAATAGATCTACAGTCAGAATTAAAAGATTCTTCTTCCTCAACATGGTCCAGGTTAATGATTGTGATTGAAAAGTGAATAAGCAAAATGCTACATAATTAGGTTCTTCCCAAGACATTATTTGGATTTAAAAATAGGACCATAGAGCTCTTCATGAAAAAAAGTAATTAAAAAATTAGCGTAATGTATCTTATAGTTAGTCATACATTCCTTTCTTGATTATATTTATAAAAGATATAGTAAAATCTTATGAATCATTTCCTAACTTAAAATTCTATTGACCAATGTTAACAGCTCCCATTTTTAACTCTGCAATTCTATTTTCCCCATAGCACTGACTTTGAGACTACTAGCAGGATGTATGATTTGCCGCAAGGTTTGGCTGATGTTGACTTCTGGTAATTGAGGTAAGACCCATGCCAAAATTGCTGAATAAAATATTTACAGGTCAATGGATTTCTGGAACACCATTTGCAAGATTTAAGGCAGGATCAAGAAACATATCCTGATGATGATGCCAATGAGGCAGAGAAATCATTTCTGAAAAGAAATGGCTAAAGCCCCATCTGTTAGGTTAGTCCTGAAGGTTGGACAGAATAAAGCTCTTGGGGAAATGCTATCGAGGACAGCTCTGCATAAGACAGGGTGACCTATTACATTTTCCTCTGCCCTTGTCTGCAACAGAACATCACTATGAACTGGCGGTGGAACAGAGATAATTCTGTACATGGCACCCTGAGAAGGGAAGGCAGAAATTGTCACCTAATGAGTCACTTACTTCTCTGACAAGTGGTGCCTCGGAACCCTGGTGCACACTCACAGATGCCGTCGTCAGGGGAGCACGAAGCCCCGTTTTTACAGTAGCAGGGCAGGGAGCAGTTGGGGCCCCAGCGTCCCTCAGCACACACGCTGTCACAGTGGACACCTGAAACAACGCACACGGCAAAGCTGAGTGAGTGGCAGCGATGGCGGGAGCCTCTGGGATGCTAGGTCAGAGAAGGGACTAAAGTCACGGTGTCCAAGCTGAGTGATCACGGGCAGCAACCAGCAGGGATGGTACAAGGTTTAAAATCTACTTGTCACATCATCCACATCATCCACATCAATCGATCATCATATATTGTGTGATCATGTATGATCATAACATTAAAATAATCCCAGAACTATTTTCTATAGCATCACCAAAGAGAAAGAACAAAACACTTCTGTCGTACTGATTTTTCAACTTTAGGAGGAGAGAGCAAAAGGGAAGCCTGAGGGCACTCTCTATTAAAGGCAAAATTTATCAAAAATACTGTATCATCTTAGCCCTCAGAGACTTCTCCCCTCTCCTCATTCTTTATTTTCATAGAGAAATCGATCAAGTGTAAAAAGATAACGAGAAGTTAAAGGTGGTTAAATTATTTTACATGAAGAAAACGCTCCCCTGGAGCAAGCAAATAAACAGTCTTAAAATATTCTGACAACACATTGTGCAGGACAGAAAGATACACCAACTTCTCCCACCAAATTCCTCTTTAAAATTTGATCTGACATTGGGCCGAGACAGGCAGAATATCACAATGGATGTTATGTATTGCTGCTGTCCAAGCTTACTCATTATTCTGAAACATGTAGGTGTTTAACTCTCATCTGGAAATAGAGTAACTTTCGAGTCAGTCGTGAATGAACAACTATGCCTAAAGGAAACAAAGAAAACCCAAAGTTGCAAAAGTAAAAATAAAACCAGGTTTTATTTGAGGTAAATGGACGTCTCTCTCATAAACTTGTATTTGAAATGTAACAGGGGCCTCCTTCTTGTAAGTTAGAATTTTTCACTACTCAAAGAAATGCCCTTTGCATTGAGAGACAATAAGAATGAGTCATAATTAGTAGCGGACTGGCGACTGCTGGCCTCAGACCAAGGGAACAAGCACGCACACACTCCAGGATTCCGGAACGCCACCACCATCCGGCACCAAGGGGGCTGAGAGGGCCGTGTTTTATATCTCAGTTTTTGCTTCTAAACTGATTAGGAGAAACGTTACCATGGCCCAAACTTTAACACAGAAGCAGCCCCAAACCATAACACAAACGTTGCTAATATGTACGAAATCATTCCTGCTCAACCAGAACTCCGCTGTGGACTGCTCCTGTTTTCTCCTTCTAAAGTTGCCCACTTGTTAAGCAGGCATGAAAGCGCATAGGCCTCATTGTGTCTAGCTTGAACCCACAATAGACCATTATTTTTGCTTGGACTGCTGGCTAAAAAAGGAGATCAGGCCTCTTATAAGCCAATTGGGGGTTAAGTGTGCCCCATAGAATAAAATACGGAATTTTGGCCTATTATGATATTTTTTTCCCCTTGAGTTCACAAATATATGGTATTTTTTCCAAATGTCTTTTAAAAAACTGAGATGGAATTGCAAATTTTATGCTCCCCAAAAGTGATACGCCAGCCACGGTCTCATCTGGCATTTTTACTCACACATCTACCAGGCAAAAGCATCAAATGCACTGCGGAATAAACCACTTTGAAAGGAGGCTGCAAACCTAAAGTTTGTTTTGTGAATTTGAAGGAAGTACCAACAAGGGTAACCTGCTACGGGCTTCACTCTCTATGTGAAATACTCAGGTCCTCAGCTCTGGTAGAGAGCCAGGACTCCTGTTTCACAGCAGCAAAAATGGGGACACCTGCTCCATAGAGATTCAGACGACCCTGGCCATTTGGGGCTGGAGCCATCTAGGCAAATCCCAGTTAGGATTTTGGAGAAGTAGAAACTGAGCAATTTTCCGGTTAATCTGAAAATCATCCTGAAAATCCTGATTTTTGGCACTTTTTTGTGGTGTGGGAGCTTGGAGAAGGAAGGAGATGCAGCCATTTAGGGTGATTTAGTTTATCTGCTTCTTGCCAGATCTCTACTTTATATTACACTTAATAAATGCAGTCAAGATGGAATGGAGTACACGTTAGGTCAAAAGTACGTGCTGCTTTTTTACATTATAGATGATCATGATTTATGTATGACTTAGCACATTCTCAATTGGAGCATGTTAAGAAAAACGACTCTAGGCAGATTGGCAAATCTGAATAAAGTGATCCTTTATTTCCTACCTGATTCCTCCTCCCTAATAAGTTTGTCCAGCTGGTTAGCATAACCATCAGTCATAATCAACTTTACAGAGGTAATTTTCATATAAGTAACAAGGCCCACAGTAAAGCAAGGTGCTCCATTGCATAAGCTTGTTTCACACGCTCTACCTATCATCTCATTTCCAGAGAATAATAGGGAATTCTAGAGACCGTGTGTCACATCTTCTGTCTCCAATCACATAAGCATATGTCAACAGAACCAACCCTACTTTTAAATAACTTTTATTTTAGGATTGCAATGAAGTCTTTCCTTGGAAAGTAAATTATAAAAATTCCATCACCAACTCTCCCTACAAATTCAAGCCCTTTTCCTTTTCTCTATCATCACTAAAAATAAGTCATCATTTTGCAGACATTAATGCCTAATCTATTTGAAGACAACCATAAAGTATGTTTCAATCAGGGGACCGCTCCAGGGAAAAGTATGAAGCTATTTTTTCCTCCTGCTGCACCATTTCTTCTATTGCTTCTCCTCCCCTTCAGACCTCTGTGCCCTCCTGTTATCCTGCCCTTCATCTTATAGTCAGGACAGGAGAAGATACATTTATTATTGCTGAGGTGTTACCTTCTCTAGAGAATATTAATATTTTAAGAGAACACAAGGGTCTAAGAAATAAATCTCTAATTGTGGAATTTCAGGTAGTGAGACTCACCGAGGGGGTAACCGGGTAAGTGCTTCTCTAGGTCACACTAGGTATATGGCTACTGACATGACCTCCCTGTCAGACCAACCCCGCAGTGAAACTTTCCCCAGGATAGGGAATTGTAAGTTTGCTTCAACCATTTTTTTTTTTTTTGGCTGTGTGTGTTTGTGTGTTTTATTCCTTAATTATTTCCATTGATCTCATACTACTCTTTGCCAACTTTGCCGGGGTCCTACAAGACATCTTTTTGTTTCCTTGTTTGTCAAAGACAGAAAAGAGGATTCAACTCAGTAAGCATTCAAGGGGTCTGGCAGCTGCTGGCTTGCTGGCGAGAAGTTCCCTAAGACAGATCTCCAACTCCAGAGTGATAATGGCCCCAGAGCAGGCACACCCAACTCTGTCTGGGGATCAGGTTAGGGAAGGAAGTAGCTTGTGAAGGTGGAGGGGGTTCTAGGCTAACAGCATGGTGGGTGCAAGGCTCAGAGGCCCATCGCAAATGTTAGAGACAGCTGAAACTGGTGCTGGGAAGAGGAGAGGTATCAGCGCGGCCAGGCAGTGGTCACGTGGAGAAGAGCTAAGAACGCCACGCTGTGGAGTGTGAGCTTCCTCCTGGTGTTAACAGGGACCAAAGAGACAATTAAATAGGAAAGCGGCATAACTGAATTTGTGTTTTGTGGGAGGGCAGATGATGGTTTGATGATGATTAGCCTGGAAGAAAGACCTATCAGGTGGCTATTTTGGGTTACCCAAGTGAAATGCAGGAGAATGCAGGGGAAGACGAAGTCCAGAGAAACATAGGAGAGAATGCGAGCGAAAGATCCACCCCTCCATACTCCACCCAGGGTAATTTATGATGAGGGAGAGATGGTGCTGTTTTTGGTCACTACAGTGCCTAGCACAGTGAGGTGCTAAGCAAGTATGTGTTGAATGAGTCAATAAGTACTGTTCCTCTTTCCAACATGATATTTGGACAATTTTCCAACTGAATCGAGCACTGTATCATTCTTTACGTCCCTGAAGAAGTGCTGAGAAATGCACTCAAACCAGGAAGTCCAACCTATTTCTATTTTGTGTACTTAAAATCGGGAGCCTTCTCAGCTAAGGGGTTGGAAAGGCGCGCCTCGCTTATTTTGGAGAATAAGATATACTTTCATGAGCTAAGGTCTGTGATTTTAACGTTAGCCCAGACTATAAAGCAATAGAATCATGGGATATCTTGAGGAAATTCTTTTGGAATATTTGCCAAGGTACAGATAAAGTCTTTAATACAAGTTACTTCAGGAAACAACTTCCTAAAACATTTGGAAGACAGGACAAAATAGGAAGGGGGTATCTCTAAATTTGCAGGAATCTCCAGTTCAATAGAAGCATTTTTTCCCCCGATAAATGCTCTGACACTGATAAGGAGATCTGTGAGGGACTGCTTTTGCCAGGACCGAGGACAAAGAGCTCTTTGATAGCCTTCACAAGTTGCTAGGCAATGGCTGAATGATCGTGATAAACTTCAGCTAAGCAGCTCTAAAGAAATGTTCGTGCATTTAATGCCTGATGCAGTCTGCCAGCAGCCTCGATGTGAAATCAACATTCACTAGGCATTTGTGATTGCATGAATGCGGAAAATAAATCATCTGGGGTGTCATTATTTCCCCTCTCAGAGATAGAACCCAAACTTCTTGTCTCGCTTAATTGTTTACATTCCTCATGCCAGTATTGCAATATTTAGGGAGTTAGTGAATGAAGGAAATGATTTCGAATCAACACCGTCTTCCTGAGCAACAAGCTATTAAACATATATTAGAACAAAGAGAGAGATTTGTTAATAATTATTGGGCTTGCTGATTATAAGACAGAGGAATTACAGCATTTAGTCATAATGATTTTTCTGCTTTTCTAATCCTCCGGCCAACAAAGTGGCAGCATCCTGTCGTCACTCCCTGGTGTCTCCACCTCGCATACAGTGTCTGCCACGAGGGAACGAGGGAATGAGAGCTTCCTTCTGCAGCCGGGAGCTGGTGCCACTTCATCTCCATGTTCCCAGCACTTAAGCATGATGGGTGCCTACAGCTTGGAGATACTCAGCAAATGGTTGTTAAATTAAATCTTTCTATGGAAACTATGAATTTTAAAGACCCATTAAAAAGGGTCTGCTTTATATAGGTAACCAAGTTAGAAAAAACATCTTGATGTCACATAAATCAGAGATGTCTGCCTTTGCAGCAGCAAGACAAAACAGCAGAGAGCATGGCCTGCCTTAGTCCAGACCTAGATAAAAGCAAGCAGGTCAGACTGCTAGTCAGATTGGGAGATCTGGAAGCTGCGGCTTTTTCTGCAGCCTTTCTTTGGGGAGAGCAAGCCCTCTCTCCACCCTCACTTCAAGGATCCCATCTTCTACTTTTATATAACTCCTTTCCCCCAAGAGCTTGTTGCCAGACAGACATATGCCTGTGCATACATGCTCTCCGCTCCCTAGTACCCTAAAGGGTCAGACAGTGTACGAGTCATTTGCTCTTGTGGCTGATTGGGTGCATGCACGATAATTAAAACTCATTTGCACTGAAGCTGCACTTACATGTCACTGGACGAGGAAAGGTGGGTCTCCCCTTATAACAATTCGGGCCTCACTAAGCTATGGGAGAGATCACTTTGGGACAGATCAGTACCTGAAGCAGCCATTCACTCAGCTGGTCAAACCTGGTGTTTGGGGAAATTTAGCAAGGGGGGCTGTCCTGGAGAGAGGCTGGAACGACTGCAGGCCGAGGTCTGCTTGCTGCGAAGAGAAGAGAAGTTGCCTCTTCTCATAAACTTGACTCTGGGTTCTCCTTCTCCCAACGCCCCCTTCTTGGCTGGGCTCAGGCAAGCACCCTGCCTCTCTTCCTACCCTTCTTTCCCCTCCTGACCATTATACCATGGCTTGCTAGTCCCTCTCTCTTTCCCAAGACTACTGGAGGTTGATTTAGTGTCCTAATCTCTTTTCTCTCAATTTAGCATTTAACTTTTTTTTCTGGTATGACTGCATACTCTAGTCTTTTGCCGCTGGCTATGAGGCTTCTGTCACCGAAATGCTCCCCCAGACCCCCACCTCTTCAATAACAACAGTAGCAAGGCATAGCTGAGGCCAGTCTACAGATTGGTAACTGCCGCTGCATGGGCCACTGGGGAAAGTTTTGAAATGACAGACAAGGCCACCAAGTAAGGTTGTGCAGGTTGTACACTATACAAGAGCCCCTGACCAAACCGCTAAGTCAGGGCAGAAATCCAGCTCACACTCTACTTGCCAAGAAGTACATCCTGAGGGATTTCCAAACCTTTTCCAAATTTGTACAAAAGGTGCTTTATGGGCTGGCAGTGGCTCCATCCTCCTTACCCACCCTCCAGATTCTCATTCGGGAGGTGTGAGGTGGGGACTGGGAACGTACAAGTTCAAAGAGTTCCCAGGTGACAGTGATCTTAGCCAGGGCTGGGAACCAGGCTGGAGCCCACATGCGTTCCCACATAGCTGGAATGGAATCTTGATTAGCTGTGACACCCAGTGAAGAGGTGTTCTGGCTGCCTGAAGCCAGAGCAGAAGAAAGACAGACAAGTCAGCATGTTTCTACTGTGTTTGGAAAATACTTTATAAAGCATATCACTCTGGACTCTGGAAATACACACACGCACATGCACACACACACGACTAATTACATTTCACTGACGTCTGGAATTTCAGAATAATGATTCTGAAAGCCAGTCTCATTTTATAGCAGTGTGTGTGTGTGTGTGTGTGTGTGTGTTCAGCAGAGGTGTGGGAGAAGGAGCCCAGGCACAGCCTATATCCTGGAAGGTGTTTCATTTTTCTCCATTTTTTTTTTTTTTTACTGCAATCTGCCTCTTTCTGATAAGTAGACTTTTGGCTAAAAATGTCAACAAATTAAGGTTTTAAATAACTTCTATGATAAATGTGCATGTCTTTTCTTTGGAAAAATGGTACATTTCTTTTGGACATAGCATCTGGGATATCAGATGTAACTTAAGTGTTGGTTAATCTGTATGGTAGTACATTCTGAAGAATTTTTTTATTATGGTAAAATGGGATTATCAATTAGGAAATAAACAACAGTCTCAGTTCTTTTAAGAGAAAAAGACAGTCAGACATTAGAAAAGAAGGTGAAGTAACGAGGAGAGGTGGATGAGGCCCATGGTAAGAAAGCAAGCCTACTTCCATGGTGTATCACGTTAGCAGAGGACTGCCTCAGTTCAGGTGTGTCAGTTTCCTGTCAAGAGCGATAAGGTTCTCCTGACCTTTATCCCAGGCTCCACACCTGGGGACCTGCTCAGCCTTTCCCCACAGTGTCCTTGGCCGAGCACTGTGGGTGCCTCTACACCACCTCCTCGATTTGGTCGGGGGAAGAGCTCAGGTCCCTGTGTTAGATTTCACTGATTTCTTCACAAAAGCCTCACTGTTACCCCACACACTGCTACCCTGTCCTGAGACACTTGACATTTCACCTAGAGCAATCTCGGCAACAGGGAGGAAGGAAACAGAATCACTTGCTTCCCTGGGCTTCGGTTCTTTCTTCAGCCCAAACCTGTCATCTAAATGAAAAGCAAAGCTTTCTTTCCCTTGAGAAAGGTCCTTATGAGGTAGTGTGAGTGTTGGGGATGGCCTCTTTGAAAAAACATCTCACAGCAGCCTTAGACACTTGCAGACCAACGGCCCACACAGAAGACTCAGAGAAACTAGACATTGGAACCATTGAAGAAAGGAGACAGTGGGCGACAAGTGATGGAGCAACATGAAGCTGCAAAGCTTCCTCCCCTTTGGAGAAGCAAACCAGTCACAGATGGACAGAGGATTACAAGATTATGCTGTGTGACAAAGCCACTGCATTCCCGCAGGAGTTCCACAGGTCTGAGGCCAGATGGGATAATTTGTCTTACCCCATGACCCAGACTGTGGAATGCAACTAACATATTTTCTGGCTGGCTTCAAGCCAAATCATATCTCCTCTTTTCTCATGTATACTAGAGTATGTCTTTCAAAGGCTGGTTCTAAATCATCAAAGCAGGTGGATACTTGAGCAGTGACTGGCGTGCTCAGGAACACCTCGTATTTCCTCTATATTCATAAGAACAAAGTAGATTTGGTGGAGTATTGGTCAAAACAAACGATACGGCCTGTTAGGAAAGTTCTGAATTTGTCAGAGGATTACAAAAGTTATTTTGCTTCACTGCGGTCATTGAGAACTGAGCACTGGTCACTCCATTGGAGAACTTCAAGAACCCTTGTGAAGTCACAAAATCTGGTTTAATCCTTGGTGTGATGTAGTTTTAACATTTAGCAACTGAGAGCCAAACAGAAACACGGAAAAGTAAAATTTCATATCTGAAGTCAGAGTTAACTCAGTTTCTGCAAGTGAAGGATAAACTAGAGGGCTCGAAAGTCCTTGTGTCCGTGGGGAGTTCCTATCGACAGAAAAGAAAGTCCGTCACACCAGCCTTGCTCTGTTTCTCAAGGCAGCTCTCAGATACTAGGAATCAAGCACATGGCAATTCGTCTCAGTTGACTCCTGTCAGAAGTGAGAGATGCTCTCAACAAATTTCAAAAGATGGAGAGACATCACTGAAGAGGTTACTGATGAGGATCTGAAGAATTAATATTGTCAAGTTGGCAACACTCCCCACATTGATCTATAGATTCAATCATCATTAAATGCCTACCTTGTTTCTTTGAAGGAATTGACATGCTGACCCTAAAATTCATATGGAAATTCAAGAGACCCAGAACAGCCAATAAAATCTTAAAAAAGAAGACCAAAGTTGGAGGACTCACACTTCCCAATTTTAGAACTTCCTACACAGTTACAGTAATCAAAACAGTATGGTACTGGCATAAGGATAGACATATTTATCAATGGAACAAAAATAAGAGTCCAGAAATGAACCCTCTCACATTCACGGTCTATTGATTTTTAACAAGGGTGTCAAGACAATTCAATGGAGAAAAGAATAGCCTTTTCAACAAATGGTGCTGGGACACCTAGATATTCACATGCAAAAGAATTAAGTTGAACACTTACTTTATGCCACATATAAAAATGAACTCAAAGTGCATCAAAGACCTAAATGTAAAGTGAAAACTATAAAACTTTTAAAAGGATACATAGGCATAAATGTTTCTGATCTTGGATTAAGCAATGGTGTCTTAGATTTGATGACAAAAGCATAAGCAACAAAAGGAAAAAACAGACAGACTAGACTTCATCACTATAAAATGTTTCTGCTGCAAAGGGCATCATCAAAAGGTGAAAAAATAACTCATAGAATGAGACAAAATATTTGCAAGTTGTATATCTGATAAGGGTCATATATCTAGAGTATAAAAAGAATTATTACAACTCAATAATAAAAAGACAAATATCTCCATTAAAAAATAAGCAAAGGAGGGGGCCAGCCTGGTAGCGTAGTGGTTAAGTTCGCATGCTCCACTTTAGTGACCCGGGTTCACTGGTTTGGATGCCAGGCATGGACCCCAGCACTCCTTGTCAAGCCATGCTGTGGCAGGCATCCCATATATAAAATAGAGGAAGATGGGCACAGATGTTAGCTCAGGGCCAATCTTCCTCAGCAAAAAGAGGAGTATTGGCTGCAGATGCTAGCTCAGGACTAATCTTCCTCAAAAAAATAAAATAAAATAAAAAATAAACAAAAAGGCCAGCCCCATGGTGTAGTGGCTAAATTCAGCATGCTCTACTTCAGCGGCCTGGGTTCATGGGTTTGGATCCCAGGGGTAAACCTATACCAATCTTTGGCCATGCTGTGGTGGTGACTCACATATAATGTGGAGGAAGACTGGCACAGAGGTTAGCTCAGGGCTAATCTTCCACACACACAAAAAAGCAAAGTATCTGCATAGATATTTCTCCAAAGAAGTTGTACAGACGGCCAATAAGCACATGAAAAGATGTTCAACACCATTACTCATTGGGGAAGTGCAAAGTGAAAACACAATGAGATACCATTTCCCACCAACAGAAATAACTATAATCAAAAAGGCAGATAATAACAAATGATAGCATGGATATGGAAAAATTGGAACCCTCCTACACTGCTGGTGGGAAGATGAAACAGTGCAGCCAGTTTGGAAAACGGTTTAGCAATTCTTTTTAATTCTTAAAAAGGTTAAAAAATTACCCTATGACCTAGCAATTCCACCCCTAAATATATATATACCCAACATGTAAATATATACCCAACATGTATACATCCGTACAAAAACTTGTACAAGAATGGTCATAGCAGCATTATTAGTAACAGCCAAAAAGTGGAAACAACCCAAATTTCTATCAACTAATGAATGGATAATAAAATGTGGTCTATTCATACAAGGGAATATTATTTGGCAGTCAAAAGAAATGACATACTGATATATACTCCAATATGGATGAACCTTGAAAACACTATGTTAAGTGAAGGAAACCAGTCACAAAAGACCATACATTGTATGAATCGATACAATGTCCAGAATAGGCAAATCTACAGAGACAGAAAGTAGATTAGTGGTTGCCTACGGGAGGGGGAGAAGGGAGAAGACAGGGTTGGTGAGTTGGGGGTAAATGGGGAATGACTGCTAATGAGTACTAATGGGGTTTCTTTAGGAGGTGATGAAAATCTTCTAAAATTGTCTGTGGTGATGGTTGTACAACTCTTTGAATATACAAAAACCGTGAATTTTATGCTTTAAATAGGTGAATTCTATGGTATACGATTACATCTCAATAAAGCTATTTCATATACAGAAAGAGAAATTACTGGTTATCAGCACTCATCACCAGGGTCCTCCCATGTAGTTCTCAGAAGTCTTCATCCATGCTGAAAATAAATCTCAGCATGACTGCCCTCTCCCCCAGCACTTCCTGGAATAAGTCTGTGTACGGTAGTTGGGTGCAGCAATTAAGAGAGCTGGCTATGTGCTGGGAGAGCATTGCTGCAAATCCTGTTTCTCACATTTACTGACTCTGGGACCCTTGGTCAAGACACTTAACTTCTCTTGGTCTCAGCTTCCTCATCTGTAAAAAGGAGAAAATAACATTTCCTACCTCATAGAGTTGTTGTGAGCCTGCAGTAAGCTCTCAATAAGCATTACTTAATATTATTTCCCTAGAGTCTTCTTTGTATGCATTTTTTTCTAAAAGGTAAGATCACTCTGACTCCATGATTTCCTGAATGTGACATCTCTAGTATGGAGACATAAGATTCTCCTCTGAAAGATCCATCTTCTAAAAATATGAACCATCACTAAAGAGAATACTTGGCTTGTTACTATCAATTTCTCCTTTAGAGGACAAGTTAAAAACTGTTTACGAGGATACTGAATGATCAATATGGAAATAGTTCTGTCTTTCAAATTTCCCTCTCTTCTCTCTCTATATGTATATACACACACAAATATATTTATCTACAATTACTATATATATATAAATACACACATATATATAAATATATATAAATACACATACACGCACACATTCACAAATGACTTCAAATGAGAAGATAATTTTAAAAGAAAGTTTTAGTTCAGTTATTTATCTCTAATCTAGTCTTTAGTTTAACAAGTTTTCACTCTAAATTGGCATATCAGCAATCAAACATTTTATTTTACTTTCACTGGAAACGGTCATCAATATAATCCCTCTCATCCATCCTAATGTTCAACAACTTTTATATTGCATTTTCTTTGGTAATTTTTCTTAATAAGTCTTTGAAATTCCATTTTTTTGTCTGTTTTTGTCTTTTTAGGATAGGCTTGATTAGCGTATAAAAAAAGAAGAAGCTCTCAATTTGCTTGGGCATTTGGTGCCTCTCCCAAGTCTGTACATCACGAGCCAAAACATTGTTCTTCTTCTAAGACCACTGCTAGTTTGATAAACTTCCTGGCTGAAACCACGAAATCATATGAATAAGGAACTTCCACCTGTGGTTGGAAAAACTGATAATCATATTATGATATCATTAACATTAATATAAGAAAAATAAAGTTTTAAAACTTTTTTATTTCTAGTAAAGAATATTTTAATATTTGCATATTAACCACATTAACATTAACATTTCATATTTTTGCCTCAGTAAGGTGAACTTAATTAGATTCTTATGGCTTACTTCAATCATTCTTTCCTCAATGCTCAAAAATACCACAAAGGTCTTGCTAAATTCTTCACAAAATTCACATTTTTCCCCTCTCGCTGGTCTGAATTCTGGTGGTTGGACCTTACAGGAAGGTTGAAGAGAACCACCCGGGCTGGTTGAACAGACAGCCACTCCTGGACTACACATCAATTAGACCCAGCAGTAGCATTTCTTGGGTAAAAATGTGTCACCTTACTGGAGACTACTGTAGTTTCATTTTTTTGAAAAGTTGACCCGTGTGTTTCTTTGAAATAGTAAAGAGCACTAGGCATAAACTGGCACATTTCCCATTTCAAGCAGTGGTCCTTGGCTCTCACCTGACCATCCGGGGAGGCAGCGGCAATGGCCCGTGGTGGGGTGGCAGCCATCTGCATGGCTGCAGTCGCAGCGCTCGGCACAGTTCAGCCCATACGTGCCATCCTGCGTGGAAGACAGCAATGAGGGCATGGGAAATCCCATGATGGGGGACAAAAAGGGCCACAGTCAGCCATCTCAGATACGTCCCCTTCCTCTCCCAAACACTTCTCAGCAACATGCACCACAATCACCTCTTCCCATGTCTTCTCATCCCCCAAATGTAGGCTCCAGGAGGTCAGTGTTTTAAAATCTCTCAAACCTTAGTTTATGTCTGACATAATGGTTGGGACATACAAATGGTGAAACCAACTATGCCAATATGTTGAGATGTGTATACGCAAATATGCCAATTAAAAGAATCTTTTTTATCTTATCGTAAGCCACAACTCATAAAAAAATATTTTCTTTTGCTCCCAAAGATTTTTATAAATTAGTCCAATATTCCCTACAAGGCATCCTATTCTTTACTGGAAAGGGTGGACCCTGATCCACATAGAGAAGCTCAAAATTTAAAAAGTATTATAGCTCTAATTGAATTAAGTTTGTTTCCAGAAGTTGCCAGTGGGATATGTGGAACTATAAGGAAAAATGAATGTCTTTTGTTACTTTTCTTAACTAATAGCCTCCTTTCGATAAAGTCTAGAGAACATGAAGTGTTCTGATTCAAGATCCTAAGAGAGCGTGGAGTACGAGTTGGCACCCCCTCCTCACTCATCTCCTCTCAGACTTTAACGTTTTCACTTGCACATCAGTTTTGGTGGTCCAGTGCAGAAGAAACTCTTCATGGTCTCGTGATCACTTAGTTTGTGGGAAAGGAATGGAAAGCTCTGCATTTACAAGCCCTGCTCTTCCATGCCAGATCCTGATGAACTGAGGGAGGGCACTACAAACCTCCCACACCACCCACGTACTAAGAAAAACACAACGTGCACAATTACCGTGAGGGAGGAACCTGAGAACCAGCATAAAACAGGTAGTGGGTGTTAGATGGCATAATCATTTGTCTAGAACTTATTAAAATAAAATAAATAAACTATTTTTTAGGCCCCACTAATGTTTGATAGGGTTGCAGAGGAATTAGCTTTGCTACAATATGAGCCACTAAACCATCAGTCTTTGCTGATTTCCTAACGCATCTAACATAAGAGAAAGGACAGGATGGTACCAGAGGCTTTGTTGGGTCTACAATCACATTGGGAATGAAAGGGGATCTTCACGCCCATCTCAGAGCACTGATAATTTGTTCACTGGTGGATGAGAGGCAGCAAACTAATTTAACTCTGTCCTAGGGGTTTGGAGGGCACGGACCAGCCCAGGGCAGATCCTCTCTGCCTTGGGAAATGGGTTGTACTTAATGAAGGGGAAGCCTGGGGAGAAAAGAACCTCCATGGAAGACCCTGTTCAGGGGGTCACAGTGTCATCTTGCCATTAGATGGTCTCCTGGAGGCAGAGAACACGCACCACTGAGAGAATGCTTAATGGCTCAGGAGAAAAGAATTGTGATAGGAAGAAAGAGTGAAGGAAAGAGGGAAAGAAACCAGCCAAGAGCTTCAGGAAGAAAGAGAAATCCGCATGTTACTATAGAATGCACTTCCCCTCTGCACCCTCTGCCAGCCCGCGAGAGACACAGTGTGGGATTTATAACGACGAATATCTCCGAAGCAGGTCAAGGGAAAGGAGTCGGCACAGAACTAGGGAAATCTTTGGAGATTCTTGTGACTCTAGAGATATTTATATTAAAAGACCGGCTGTTTCCAAAGCTTCTTTCACCCCCTTGATGAGCATTTCTATGACACCATCCCACCCCCTTTCAATTCCCTGCCACTCTCCACCCCAAAGGCTGGAGGATTTCCATTATAATGGAAACACAATATTTGGAGAGTTGACAGGCATACACTGGGTGTTTGACAAATGCTGTTGACTGGCTGCCACAAAGAGATGGGTGGATGAGAACAAAGAAAATAGAGGAGGCAATGAGGGATGTGGGGGTAGAGATGAAGGAAAAGAAGGAAGTGATTCTCACAAAGCTACCTAAACAATTTCCACATCTACCCCATTTCCAATCCTATATCGGATTTGAGTTCAAGCACCCCAATTCTTCTAATAGTTACTGAGGTTTGGTTCACACTCAAACACTTTAAATCAGGAAAACTGCAAAAATAAGCTAACCCTCTGGCATCAGCTCCTCCCAGATCTTCCCAGTTGGGGCAGTGGTTCGGTCGTACCTGGCAGGGAAGTTCACATTTCTCCCCGTGCCATCCAGGTGCACACGTGCAGGTCCCATCCAGGGTGTTGCAGGCTCCACCGTTGAGGCACTGGCATGTTAAGTTACAGCCAAAGCCCCATGTGCCACTGGGACAGCTGATGGAGCAGACCACCCCGTGCCAGCCTGCCATGACAAGAACACCAGAGCATGTGAGGAAACAAAGGCCGCAGGCAGTTTGCCGAGCCTTTCCCAGCCACCTTTCCCTTTAGAAACATCTTGGAGATGCACAGCAGTGTCCCCAGCCCCAGAACACACAGCACTGGCTCTTTCATGTAAAGCCTCCATCAGAAATGAATAGAAGCACCCAAACATCCGTGTGTGCCGTGTGATGGACAAGGATGCCAACACTGAGAGGCACTACTGGGCTACTAGAGGAAGAGCTTTGGAATGGGGGCACCTTGAATGTATAGTGATGGACACTTTGGAATGCTGAGTTTTGTTCAGGTTGGGAAAGTGAAATATTTATATGGGAGAGAGAAGGAAGGTTTGCGTTTGACAGAACAATCCTGTCTTTAAAGCAGGACTCCGTTAACCATGAACAGTGGTAGCCAGAGTCCTGGCTGCAGCAGCAACAACAAATAAATGCATTCTGGCCCTCACATAAAATTGGTGCTTGGCTGCAGCTCTTGTCATGACCTTAGGCCAATTTAGGAGCACGGACACATGTCTGCCTGCTTACTCCTCCCTAAAGCACAGAGACTCACAGACTTTTGGAGCTGGCATCAGCTTCAGAGCTCACCTCATGTGAGCCTCTCCCTTGTACTCGCAAGAGCAGGAGAGCTCACCCTGGGTGAGGGCTTGCTGAGTTCAGGCACTGAATTTTGGCTCAGTTAGAGCTAGAAGCCCAGTCAAGGTTTCTTTCCTGTGACTTTAGGAGATAATAGGACCAGGATCAGATAAAAGACTCATTCAACCACTTACCGGCCTTGCAAGTACAAGACCCGTCCACAGGAGAGCAGACAGCATCGTTTTTACAGCCGCAGAGAGAGGAACAGTTTATCCCATAGGTCCCCAGAGGGCAAGGGGTAGAGCAGTCAATTCCCTAGACAGGCACAAATAGGGAAATATGTGCAATTTTACCAACTGAAATAAGGCCAACACAAACAAACAAAAATCTATCTTGGCAATGCTAATTATACTCCCTCTCTAATTTTAACACCCTCTATTTTAAAAAGTTGCTATAACGTCACCACTCTACAAATCTTAGAGATTCAAGGGCAATGCTAGCTGCTAGCTACCTGCTAGGATACAGGATTGAAAAAGACCCAAAAAGCCTGCTGCCTTCATTAGGTTTCCTTTGCAGCAAATACAAAACCCTTTGTCCTTGTTCAGACAAGCAGATACATAACAATAAACTATAGCTCTAAAATTAGTCAATAAATAAACATAAATATGAACGATACATTAAATTGCAATGCTTCATAGACTTCCTTGTACAATATGTAATATGATTAGTGAATGAAGCAAAGAACAGAACACACACTCAGCCAGAAGCGTGATTCAATTCATTATCTGACAGTGAGCATTAAACATAGAAGTCAGTTACCAAAGGTGCCTGGAGGTCACCGTCTCTAAAAACAGAAGACTCTGAAGACAAGGCTAATTCAAGGGCTTGACCAAAGAACTGTAACACAGGTTAGAAAACCCAGTAAAGACCCTCTCAGCTCGGGGACTTTAGGACCCATTCGCTCTACATTATGTGCTCTGGAATAGTCATCAACATTCTTCATAGTTTAATGTGCTCCTCTTTAAAACGGAAGAAAATAACTCAAGAACAACCCATCTTCCTTTAAAACAAAGATTCCTAACTGTAGCTGAGAAATCCTAGAAACTAGGCTAAATTCTGCTCTATTGGCTTACAGGCATATCTGCAAGGTGTACATTCTCAAAGGGGCCGAAAAACTTACTTACTACTAACCATCGAATGTAAATACATAATAAACGCTAACTTGATATATTATGTGCCTTCAAATTGCATGGAATTAAAACAAAAATTGTTGACAATAATACATTTCCTACTTGGAACAGTAATTTTTTTGTTGCCTATAAAACACAGTAAAATAATTATGTAAGAAATACATCATATTCATGACATATATTAATTAAATAAATATTAATGCCACATTTATAGTTTTGCCAGCTTTCCAAGTCATCACTCTAAGGTAATTACTCACATCTCTCATTATGACTTTTCTCTTTATTCTCTGTTAACAAAGTGACTGATTTTAGCACATTTGTACTTCAGAAAAGGTCATATAAATCGTGGTATCAATATGCTCCCCATTGTACCTCTCGTCTCCTTCTTCCAGAGCCCAAGCCACTCACTTTGAATCCTGGGGCACAGGTGCACTTTCCAGTCACACTGTCACAGTCAGCCCCGTTTTGGCAGCTGCAGATCTGTTGGCAAGCTTCTCCATAGAATCCAGGAGAACACGTCTCATTACAGTAGAGTCCCGACCAGCCCGGCTTGCAGGCACACTCTCCAGACATGGGGTGACAGCTGAGAGACGTGGATGAAAGGAGCAAGTCATTCTCGGGTAAACATGACACCCAAGGCCCGTGCAAATGTTGCTTTAGCCATGATCACTAAAAGTGTGGGCAATTCCATGCACGATCACCCAAACTCCATTCCCAGGCTTGGCATGATTTAATTAATTGGCCCAAACCTGATTGGTACTACAGAAATGTTGCATGAAATCAGCATCATGTTCTAGCAGGATGATTATTACAACTGTGTCCTTTTGTCCGAAGCTCATTTCAATTTTCATAAATTGAAAGCACTAATTCAATAAGAGATCAACTAGAAGAGAAGATCTAAAGAACTCCATCCAATGAAAATACCAAATCAATCAACCAGGGTGATATCTAAGGAACTTCAAAAGCAGTGACCTTTTCAGCCTGTTCCTTTCAGCTCCCCATACCTGGTGGTGGAGCAGCTGTCTCTACCTGAAACAGCAGCCGCATTGATGGCCAGGCAGCCAGCTGTCGCTCCATGGCAAATGGACACATCAGCTGTGCTAAGCTGCACGCGTTAGTGCAGTTGACACAATAGGGCACTCTGTGGCCCTCAAAACACATGTGCTTCTCACCAAAGGAAAATCTTAATACTCAAACTAGCTCTGCTCACATTTGGAAGACTGTTAAAGATGGACTTCCTCCCCTGATGGAGACAAAAGCCTCCCCTTAGTACAGCCAACAATAAAATCTACTGTCGCATAAGACGTTTGCTAAATGATCTCTCATCAGAAGACCGCTTATAGATTTTCTACTCTTGAAAGAACAGTGACCTGGGAGGATGAAGACTGAGGAGATAAGTCCAGCTTTCTCACTGTCTAGTTAACCTTAGTGAATGCATATAACCCCCCTGGGCCTGATGTCCTGGTCTGTCAATTGAGGGTCTCAACCACACCCCATAATCTCATTTTCTACCATTTTTTTTTTCTTTAAAGAAAAAGCCTATGGGTGGACAGTTTGTTACTCGTTTTCACAAATTTATTTAAACATACTCGTAGGCCTCTGCTGCAACTAAGTGCCCACAAGCAAAGGCCTTGGCATTGGTCACAAGCATTACTCAGGAAACATGGCAGGAAGAAATATCCAAGCACAACTCTACATTTAAGATGGTTTATTGGGTATAGAAGGTTTGGGTTCAGAAGACAAGGGTTTGAGTCTTAGATCTACTTAGATCTACTTGATCTACTTATCTGTTTATCCTTGGGCAGACACCTAGCATCTCCACGGCATCTCAAACTTCACATGCCAAAAATGGACCCCTTGTTCTTCCCTTTCTTCATTCCTCACTCACCGTTGGCTCTCAATTGTCCCACTGAAGTAACGGCACCACCAGCGACTCAGTTGTCTAAACTAGAAACTTCAGAGTTATTCTTGTTAACTCCTCCCTCATCTCCACTTCATCACTAGGACCTAACAATCCTAACTCCAAAATGTGTCCTGAATCAATCCACATCTCTTCATTTTCATTGTCACCACCCTACTCCAAGCCAATGTCACCTATCTCCTAAGCTCCTGAATAGCTTTCTAACTTTTCTCCCTGCATTCACTCATGTGTCATCATCTAAAAGTAGATCTTATCATTCTTCTTAAAACTCTTCAAAGACTTTAGAATAAAATCCATACGGTTTAATCTAGGTAGAGAGATGATATAACTTATTGTCTAAACTAGGACATTTTTAAGAGTGGAGAGGGAGTTACTAATAATTATACTAGGACAATAGGCCTAAACTAAACAGTCCCTGTAACACCAGATATATGCTCACCCTCACTGCAGCCCACTTGCCCTCATCATCTGGCCACTGCCTGCTTTCCAACCGCTTCTTTCATCAACATTCTCTCTTTTTACTCTGCTCAAGTGCAATGGAGTTCTTTCAGTTTGTCAAAGCATTGAGCTTTTTCTACCGATGGCTTCACATGGCCTATTCCACACGCCTAGAATGCTGCTTCTCCACTCTTTACCTAGCTATCTCCATCTTAGCCTGCCAGTCTCAGCTTAAATATCTTCCTTAGAGGGGCCTTCGCAGACCTCTCACATTTAAATTAGGTCTCACCTATTACTCTCTTTCATAGCACCCTGCTCTCTCTCCTCATCTCACTTATCACAACCTATAATCTTATGTCTATTTTTACAATACTTTAAAGTCTTCCTTTCCCTCTAGACTTCAAGCTCCATGAGGGCAAGAGTTGAGTGTGTTTTGTTACCTGTCCCTGGCACGTGGGAGGCCACAGTAAATAGCGACTGAGTGAATAAGTGAAAACCTCACAGTTGACGTGCAGTGGGGTCTGACATCAGGGACCTTGCTTTCCCATATTAATTTGCTTCCCCCTGATATCTCAGAGTCATCCAGTGATGTTAAATTATAATCTGTATAACTGCATACAAAGGCAACATTTCCCCCTGAAATTAATTTTTAAAATGTCCAAGTCATGGCTTAAAGGGAATCACCCTTAATTGCAGGGAACACTCATGTGACGTTTATGATGATATGGCAAGTGAATGCACAGATCAGCAGCTAGCATTTCCTGAGCACTGAACGTGTGCTAACACCATGCTAAGCAATCCGTGTGCTTTATTTCACTTAACCCTTACAGCCATGCTCAGCATCAGGGGTGATCCCATTTCATAAATGAGGGAACAGAGACGTAGAAAGAATAAGTAATTTATTCGACATCTCACACGGGTAGTGGTAGAATCAAACTTGAACCTAGATTTATTTATTTGTTTTTACACTAAAGAAAAATGAAGTTTGATAGCAGCTTGCTAGGAGGGCTAGATAAAAACAATTGCTAAAATTTAGGATTTAGCACAAATAAAAGGGTTAGCAGGACCAATAAAAGCCTGTATTGTGCAAAAAGCAAGGACAAATTTAAATTTACTTCAGGAAGGCCCTACATTTGAGAAAAGGAAGAGAAATATTTCAAGTGTTGGATTGGGTAAAGTAGTTTACCTTATCTTAACATACTATTAAAAAAAGGACATCTTTTAGTAGAAAATATTACTTTACATTAAAAAGTAGAAAGTAATATTCGTGGTGTAGACATAAATGTTAAACAAAACAGACAATTTGGGGACAGGGAATTGAACTAAGCTAGAGGCAGACAGAGAGATTGATATTCAATGCCCCCTAGTGAGAATTAGTGCAGCACACTGGTTCTCAGATTGATTGACACCAAAATTAGTATTCAGCAATTTGTAATTAGATGGAGGAAGCCAGAGCACTTTGGAGGCATCTGATGGGTTCTCATGCAGGCAGCTTAATTGGTAATGAGATTTACGTGTCAATGTTAGAGCAGCAGATTGGAGCTTGAAGGGTAATACACTCCTACCTGTTTTCTTTCTAAAGAGGCTTGCTTTGTACATATGAAAATAGGATTATACACATATAAGAATATCTATTATTTTATGCACATACAACCAGATATAAATATTCTAGTACATATTTCAATTTAAGAGTTAAATCATTACAAGAGTCCAATACAATATTGGCTAAAATAGAATGAGTCATTGAATTTCCCTTCATTCATATCCTTAGACGTTATTAATGCTCAGATGTAATGACAATTAGGTGGCATTTGCAAATAGACACATCCTGATTGCCCACAGCTATTAAATGTCCTTAATAACAAGAGCTAATATACATATCCCATGTGGAATCTTACTAAATCTTGAATTTTATTTTACCATTCAAAATTATTTCCGCCATAAAAGTTAGTTTTCAGTTGAAAAGTCCAGGTCACAGTGGACTAAAGAGCATCTTTAGACTCTATAATAGCACTGTTTTTAAAATACTAATATCATTTATAAATATATTTGAATTCATTTTGACCCTATGATAGATTGCAAAATAAAAATGGCTACAAATTCTTTGCAACTCATCCCATCAAAAAGTGGAGTGCGAATCTAGACTTGGTTATGTGACCTGCTTTGTCTAAAGAGACATTAGCAAACACAACATAACCAAAGGTTTGAAGAGTGTTTGCATGTTGGAGCTCACCGGGACTCTTGCTGCATTTGGAAACCAATCACCATGTAGAGAAGCCCAGGTTAACCTGCTAGACACTGGAGACATGTATAGCTCAGTTTCCTCTATCATCCAGCCAAATGCTAGACATGTGAGTGAGGAATTCTAAGACCAGCCAGCCTCTAGTTGATCTGCCAACTGAACACAGGGAGACCAGCAAAAGAACCACCAAGCTGAGCCCAGGCCAAACAGTAAAGCAAAATATCTTCAGCTAATAAACAATTACTGTTTTATACCACTAAGTTTGGGGTAGTTTTTTCTTTTTATACAGCAAAAGCTAACTAATACAAACCTCTACCCAAATATATGTCTGCAATATATGTCGATATTATGTACATCCATAGAACTCACAATTTACCTATTAGTTTACATTGCATTAGTTATCTCTTTAATAATAAAGGTTTTAGGATAAATACACATCATAAATTATGTCATAGCAAGCTGCATTTGCTTGATTAAATGGTAAAATGAATGAGCTAGACTTTCAATTCATACAAACATTCTATGTCTTTTAGTTCAAAGGAAACGTGTGTTTCCAACAATTTTACATGGAAGTTCAAGATATAAGAATCAAATGGATGGCTCCAACTGTGAATTCAGCGAGACAGTCATATAATCAACATTCAATTGGTTTCAACAGAAATTTGTAAAAGCTAACTTTTTAAAACAGCTTTCATTATTTAGGGAAGTACTTAGGCTAACTGTTTTTTAATCTTCTGATTATTTGACATACATTATTAGATAGATTCTGTGTTTCTTTGATCTACGTGATTGTCAAATAATTTCATGTACTTCTCTGTTAAAGCATACATACTTAAGTACACATGACCTATGTCAAAATTATCGCAGTATTGATGTCACTCAAATAACTGTCCACTTGCACCTTGCCACTATTAACATGGTCCCCAATTCTAACAAAACCAATATTTTCTCTGCTTCTCCAGTTCTTCTCATAACAGAGCTCCTTTGTATAACCTTATTAATCTACTTGATTTCAGGATGTGTCTACACCAAATGAAACAGCACAGTGGTATTAGAAAGTTCATAATTACCACTACACGCGGCTTACCATTTGCTGGGACAAGCCTTATATGGCAGGAAGGGCCAAACTCGTGACTTGTCCCCATTCCTGCCAACTCCTTAAACATTGGAGAGTTGAAAAACAAACAAAATCCTGCAGAGATTATTCAGTTTTACTCCCCAGATGCTTATTTAACCTTGTCATGTAAAGAGTGGCAATATTTTGCAATGAAGAAGACCAAAAGTTGACTAAAACAGCTTACAAAGTTGCTTGAGACATATTAAGAATCCATTTCTTTCATATGTCCCACCAAAATGTATTCCAGCACGTGCACACACGCACACATACACACACACACACATTGCAAAGCCCATTGTTCTGTTCCCCGTTAACAATGGTTTAAAGAAGAGACCAACCACAGGCTTCTGTTTACTTTTAACTTTTGCACATTTGAGATTTGACATGGCCACAAGTTATCTTTCAGAGGCATAAATGAAATAACAGCTGTGCTGAATGCAAATAAAAGTAATTCTCGTAACATCTGAGCTGCTATATAGTGCACGACGTTTTTGTGAGATTCTACTTTTCCAGCAGTTTGCAAATGAAGCCCAGAATTCGAAGTGATATTTATCTGGTCCTTGGGGGAGGGAAAGGAAAAAAGGGGGTGGAAAGATATTTTCAGAGGCAGACAAGGTATACTAGGGTGGGTGGGATCATGGTTTCCTGTTCTTAAATTCTTTGTGAGATTTTTGAGCTAAAAGACCCTGGTGAGTTCTATGCAGAGTAATCCACTCTGAAAACATATTTCACATGTGACAGCCACATGTGAAGCACTTTCACAAAACTTCCACCAGTATACTTCCTCTCTACACAGATGTGCTGTCAAGTAAAAGATGTTGCAGTGAGAATCATTTTGTGATATTTTTACATACTAAACTGGACTTAACCCGTCTCTCATTGCAACTTCGCTTCTAAGGGAATGTCAGAGAATCCCTTTCTTAGGGAAGCGTTCTACTAACCTCAGCAAACATAATTTTTGCCAGTGGCCAGTAGTAGCGAATAGGATCTAATATCCACCCATGACCATCTAATAATTTTAGCACTCCTGACTTGAATCATCGCCCATCAAGTGAAAAAGTCTTGCGTTTACCTAGTGGTTCCTACCCAGGATGACCCAGAGGCAGGAATGGTCTTGGGGCGAGGTCTGACAATCCCTGCTTCCAATAGGGGACATGATGGTTAAAACTTTAAGAGGACACCTCCTTCCAAGGGCAGCCGACCCTCACCTCTGAGTGTTGTCCAGGTGGCAGGGGCACCGCTTGTCACATTTGATGCCGTAGAGCCCTTCTGGACACAGGCGCGCCTCGCAGTGCTCACCAGCAAAGCCTGCTTCACAGAGGCACGAGCCACTCACATGGTAACATTTCCCTCCATTGACACACTGGCAGGTCTCAGCACAGCGAACTCCGTATGTGCCAACAGGACACTCGTCCTGGCATCTATCAAGCAGGAGGTGGGAGTGGAAGATGGATGAGTTAGTACCATGTGAAAAGAAATAGTCAATTCAAATAGGCTTTGTTATGTATAAATTGAAACTGCTTTTTGGATTTGATATTTATTTAGTGATTATCCCTTCAGAGGCATGAAAAGTATTAAGATGAATTACACTGGCTACAGCTAGTAGTAACAACAATACGACCTGTAAAAGAAATAAAAACAAAAGCAAAATAAAAGTATAAGCTTGAGACATGGAGCATGTTTTATACCCAGTGCTTGCCAATAGCATATGTAGCATTTTAGTAGATATCAGGAAAGGGAGAAAAGAAATTGTCCAAATGTTAGTTCCAGCCCATCATTGAGAAATTTAAAAATATTCTTTCCCTGTTCCAAAGAGAAAAAGTATGTAGCAAATTTGAAACTAAATTTTAATTCTCTTGGATTTCATATTGACATTAATTTTTAATCTCAGCCATGCGTCTGCTCTTTTCAAAGGTGAATGGTAATCATTGCTCCCCATTTAGAAAGTTATGTAACGAATAAAAAAACTCCTCCTTAGATTTAGGGATGTCTGAGCGATTGAAATTAGGTGTCCTCGATTCCAACCTGGGGAGCTCCTGCCAGCGGGTTGTAGGAAGGCTTGGAGTTCTCTAACGCAAAATTTTTGTGAAGTGGGATATCGTCCTCTGTTGAGAAGAAGGGATGCCAAATGGCAAGGAAAGAATATCAGTCCGCAAAAATTCACTTTATTGTCTTTTTTTTTTTTTTAAAGATTTTATTTTTTTCCTTTTTCTCCCCAAAGCCCCCCAGTACATAGTTGTATATTCTGAGTTGTGGGTCCTTCTAGTTGGGACATGTGGGACGCCGCCTCAGCGTGGCTTGATGAGCAGTGCCATGTCCGCGCCCAGGATTCGAACCAACGAAACACTGGGCCGCCTGCAGCGGAGCGTGTGAACTTAACCACTCAGCCACGGGGCCAGCCCTCACTTTATTGTCTTTTAAGAAATGACATTAGAGCTCAGTCCCAGAGGAAGGACACGCTCTGGGTGAATTGGATCAGGTGGGAAGCTGAGTTGCTGGAGGGAATTGTGATAGGGAAGAGAAAATTATCATCACTTCATGGAAGGCATGACTTGCTCTCCATCCAGCCAAGTTTCTTCTCGACCAGGCAAGGTGACTTAATGGGGCTTTCTGCAGCAGAAGGAGTGCTTTCTGCCAAGGGAGACGGAGACAGGGTCTCCTCTAGCCGCGCGCTCACCACAAGTAGAGCATTTTGTGAGTCTCAACAGGCACTTCCCATGTGGCTCTCAAGTCATGCTAGACCCAGAGTCAAAAATGTAGGTCAGCGTTGCATTTTTCAGATCGGTATAATGCAAGCAGCAAGTGCATGAGAACAAATTCAAGCATATTTGAAAGCAACAGCAAAGGGACTGAAAAGCAATTATTTGCCACAAGGCTTTGCATATCTTTAATGACAGGGTGTGGCTACTAACAATACTAGGGCTGGGCGGGATTCTGTTTAGGTGTAGAGGACACATCTTGAGAATCCTTTGATAACTTTTCTGGTTAACTCTGGCTCTAGTGTATGAATGTGATAGAGACAAGGAAAAGAGCCTCTTGCAAATTTGGTTTCACATCTTTAGGTGTGTTTGCTAATAGGCAGAGTCTTCAAATCAATTGCTCAACAAACCATTAGAAAAGTTCTGGAGTAACTGAACTCACATTTAGCATAAAATCAGATGTGTGCTTTAAAGCTACACATGAGTATACTTATTTTTAGACCGCAGTATTTTTAAAAGGTACTCTATTTTTAACTTGCAAGAAGCTTTAATAAGCCAAGTCACTTAGTTTATTCCTTAAAGATGTAGACTTTAGAGAAAGAAATGCTGAAGTACAATAAATCTGGCCTCATTGTGGCTCTGCTAAAGGCTGGCAAGACACTTTACAACCTGTCTATCCAGATTTCCTTGCAAGTCAGTACCAAAAAGAAAAAGATAAACAAGGTAAAATAATATCACTAAAATGGCCCCAAATGTTAAGCTTTGGGCTCTATGATTTTAACTTAGTAAAAAGCACAGCTCTAAAAGTGGGTGAACAGTCTAGAAATGGGAAGCCTGGAAAAGCGTCTGCTACCAAATGACAGGGAACCAGTGTGCATATTTTATCCTATCTTGGCAAAGACTTCCTTTTCTTTGGGAAAACAAAATCCATAATAGCTGGTTCTGACCCATATTTACCTTTCTAACCTATAATTAAACATACTACCAGTTTGTATTACAAATGGCAAAAAGCCATTTGAATTTTACTTAGTAAAGTAGCCATTATGTAAAGGTTGGTTCACATTCCCACTTTCTTTTTTGTCAATATTGCACTTGTAAGAGAATCCTGTTAGCAATAGTTACGTCTATTTCCATCTACCAAGCCAAAATGGTAGGATACCTTTCTAGAAGGAGACATTTTCCATCTTGAAAATAAAAACACAATCACCAAGTAGCTTAAAATTTCCTGATTTGCTGAATTAAAAGTCTTTGTTAATCAGTCTTATCTCCCTTTTGGCCTCTTTATCCAAAATAAACATCATTTCCCAATGAACTTTATGCCCTTAATGTTGCTTTTATAGTCCCAGATGGAACAAGAAAAGCTATCTTAAGAATCAGTAAAAAAGGAAATACGTTTTCTTAAGAGAGAAGGCAGATAAAGACATAGCAAGAAATACTGGCCACAGTAGAAATATGGAAATTTGGAGTTTCTATTTTTTTTTTTTTTTTTTTTTTGAGTAATGCCCTGGAACTGGGGAAAATGGGCAAGCATTAAGTAGAGATAAACCCTGAATGACACTAATTCTCAAACCAATGAGGGTTACAGGCTTGTTTTAATACTATTTCAATTATTAAATTAAATCTCATTGAGAACTTATGGAAAAAGAAGTGAGTTAGTGTATAAGGGGTGGCAGTTCCCTCTTTTTGCCTTGTCCTTTTGAGCATGTCCCTCCCTAGAGGGACTGGAATAATTGGGCCAAACCATGATTTAGTGTGAAAGAGTCACATTCCTCATTCAACCTGGAATCGATGGATCAGCTGCCTGCCTCTCTAACATCTGGAACTGCTGCTCTGGGGGAAATATAAAAAGTGCTGGGAAAGAGCCAACTCTTCTACAGTCCTGGATACAGGAAAGGGTTCCTCAACTGAAGACCAAGGCCACATCCCCCCAGTTCCTGTCTACAATTTCTGACTTTACGTCCTTTCACTCCCATTCTTCTTCACTTTCAGGGGAACACGGAACCCAGGTGTGGCTGGATAGTGCTGGGCTTCACCTGAACAGAATCCACAATTGATTCACAGATTTCCCCATCCAGCTAACACTTACGGTGTTAACTTTGGTGTTAGCACCAATCAGGTGCATGGACTCGAGCTAGGCCACCAATGGCCTGAGTGATTCCACGACAACCCATTAGCATTAAGAACACTCTTTTAACCCTTTCAGAAGAATTTTTGTGAGGATCTGGAAACCATTCTCTCTTTACTCTTGCTTGGCTGTGCCACATTACATTTCCTCACCACAATGTCCTCTCAGCCTTTCCACAAACCTCAAAGCCTATTCTTTGGGCAGCCCATGAGTTGCTCTGCCTGCCTCCAAGGTGCCTGTTTTGTTTGTTCTGTTTTCTCTCTGGCTGGGAGGGCCATCCCCACATCCTGGGAATGCTTTGCCGGCAGCTGCCTGTGGTGGTACCTGCTCCTCCAGGCAGCAGCCCTCTGGCCTAACCTCAGTGATCAAGTTACGCTGACTTCTCAGAACAGGGCAATGGTGAGACCCCAGGCCCCCGAGGCTGCTTTCCCCACACCCCCTGCCACAAATTGCCCCAAAGCCATCATTTTTTCCCTTTCGTAATAATAATGTGCTTGTTGTCATTGTGTGTGTGTATATGTCTTAACTCTGGAACCCAGCTGGGGATAGCACAACTGAAAACAGGAATCATGCCATCAGTTTATCAGAAAAGCAATAGTTATAAGAACAACAACTCAAGAAGCAAGTTCCTTCTTCACTTTCCTTCTCTTTCTCTGGCTTTTTGCCTTCTTTGCCTCAAATCTAAAATTCACCTGAAAATTAGCTGTTATTCCTTTTCTAAGATGAGCATGGCTTGCCTTACATGTTTGTTGTTTTCACGTCGTCTCGAATTTGAGGCTTAAATCCCTGGAGGGCAAGTAAACAATTTATATTTAAATTTTCAGCGCCCTAAAATATTACACAAAACTATTATTTAGGATTCTGCTTGGTCTCCTGACTCTCCTTTCCTGATTCATCTATAATAAGATGTTATTGCCATGGATCCAGAGCTCATCTAACAACTTCATCTACCCAAAATACAACCATACGCCAGGATGGAGGTCACAAAAGCTTTCTGCGTAGCCCAATTACATGTCATAAAAACCATGTACTAAAGGTGTCAATAATTCCTAACATCAAAAAATTAACAGAAAAATACATAATTATATTAACAAAAGATGAAAAAACCTCTAATAAAATTAAACAGATACTACTAACAAAAGTTCCTAATAAAAATAGAGATAAAAAAAAAAACTAAAGCATGAAAAAGTTCACTAAAAACCAAAAAAAATGAAACTATACTGAAGCCATTTCCAATAAAATTAGTAACAAGGCAGGAATTCCCACTTTTACTTCTGTTTGTCAACATTGTTTTAGCAGTTTAAATTAATGCAACAATTCAAGAAAATGAAATAATCATTAAATATATTGAAGAGAAGAGACAAATATCTTTATTTGTAGACAATGAAATAACTTTAGGGTTTGCTAAAAATAACAATAGAATTAACTAAAACGTTTGGTCGTGAGATTAAATAATAAAGGAAATATTCAAAAGCAAGTTTTTCTTAATCCACAAATACCCAATTAGAAACTGAAATGGGATTTTTCAAAAATTACAGAATACTTAGAAATAAATTTAACAAGAAAGTGTGGAGTCTAAGTGGAGGAAAAAAACCCCACCCTACATAATCTTATTAAAAATCATAAAATTAGGGGCTGGCCCTGTGGCCGAGTGGTTAAGTTCGCGTGCTCTGCTGCAGGTGGCCGTGTTTCGTTGGTTCGAATCCTGGGCGCGGACACAGCACTGCTCTTCAAACCACGCTGAGGTGGCATCCCACATGCCACAACTAGAAGGACCCACAATGAAGAATATACAACTATGTACCGGGGGGCTTTGGGGAGAAAAAGGAAAAAATAAAATCTTTAAAAAAAATCATAAAATTAGACCAGAATTTTAGAAATAAAAAAAATAGGGAAGACGGTTAAAGGAATTTGAATCACAGATATTACCAAAAAATAATGCTAGCTAATATTTACACAGTTCCTAGACATCACTCAGGTTGATAATCGCTAGTATTTATACACTTCATAAAAATCACTCAACTATAATGAGCTAATATTTATAAGTTTCACCACTGTTCTGAATGCTTTAATGTACTAACTACTTTAATCCTTATAACAACTCTAGAGAAAAATACAATTATTATTTGAACATTATAGATGAGAATGTTTCCAAGGGCACAGGTTCCAAAAAATGTTTGTTTTTAACTGTTAAACTCTTCTGCCTCTCAAGCCTCTTTTCTGTAATTTTACACACACATCCAACAAGCTTGGTTATCTAGCCTTCCAGGATATAACAGATTGACGAGCAAATTAGAAGATGTAGGGGGAACACAGCCCTCTGGGGTAACACTTTCCCATCTAATACAAAACATGACAAACAGAGGATGTAAGCACCACATGAGCACAGCCATTTGCTCTTATTTCATGCGGGACCTGAGACCCGTACAAGTCCCATTGGATCTTACTCCATCACTACCACACAATAAAAAGAAGGATATTCCTAACAGAATACTGAATCATGTGAAGGTAACTTCATGCCCAACACACTTTTTAAAGATACTTGAGTACACATCCCATTTTAAAACAAATCTATCCAAAAATGTTTAAAATCTAAAAAGTTTGGGTACTTGAAGTGGCTGTCCTAAATACTCAATTGTTTAGAATGACATACTTATCATGGGTTCTGAATAGCTGATATTATTATATCTAATGCTTTCTCTGTATCTTCAAGTCACCATTGCTGTCTATGATTCAGTTTCTTGGCACTGAGTTGGAATAGAATCTATCAAGCTGACACATTATAGATGCTTCTGGAATATTACAGGATGGTCACAGACACTTGGTATAGAAGGTGCTTCCTGGACCCTACCACATTTCCTTTCACACCACTACAAACAGGCAGAGAAATACAAGACTGTCCCTTACCGTTCCCCCGTGTATCCTGGACTGCAATAACACTGGCCTGTGGCAGCATCACATGTCCCTCCATTATGGCACTGACATTCTTGCGAACAGTTCTTTCCAAAGCGACCCTCGGGGCAAGGCTGGCCACACACTGTGCCCTGCATTCAAAGAGACCTGGAAAATTAGATGGGCCTCCAGCCAGGGCAGGACCAAAGGAGCAGGGAGAAAGAGAGGAAACAGAAAGGGAAAGAGGGATAAGGGAACAGGGCTGCAAGAAAATTAGATGAGGGGATTTTAGAACACATAAATTCTCTTCATCATCTTAAAAATGTTAGAAATTTTAAACTGACTTATTTACTTCGTAGGCCTATATCTTAAGATACATTCAAAGATGTCAGAAGAGTAATCTTAAGAAACACCCATATTAAAAGACTGAAGCTTAAGGTAAAGCTACATCAAATTATTATGGTAACCTAAGGAATTTATATATCCTCCTGAGTGCTCTTCCTGTGTCTTACATGTACAATAAGTCAATGATACTTATTGAGCATCCATTACATGAACAGCAACATCTGGTGCAAGTGGAACATCCAAATGCTTTACCATATGTTCTAGAGAAAACACACATCATCACTGCCTTTACTTCTTATAATGTAGCTTAACATATGATTGAAATTTTGTGTACCTGAATTAACAATAACATTGCCTAAGAAATACTTCCACAGGAATGAAACTAGACATTTTATTTCAGAAGGAAAACACTTTTATTTTCAGCAGGTTCAACAAACATTGCTGAGCCAAGATCAATACAAAAGCTTATTTCCCAGGGAGAAAAATCAAGAGAGTAACTTGGACATGTCTCCTTGCCCGAGAGGCTGTCCATCTTGTCAGGCACCGTCATTATATTTATTCCAATCCTGTGTGGATAAGAATAAGATATTGGACCAATGAGTCAAGGAAATACCCTACTATTTTCTACTTCACTTGCCTCCATAACTTGGGCTTGTAGATTCTGATCTATTTATTGGAGTGATTGTTAGAATAAACAACATATCCCAAATAACAGGGATTTTTTAAATGTTTTTTAACTACTGGAAGCTGTTGCTTTGTCCTCCTTCTCTCTAAAAAAAGGCAGACTGTGGGTACTCTGAAATTGGAGGCTAGTGAACACCAGATGGTTTTGTAAATGTTTATTCTGGAAAGCATAAGAAAATACATTTCCTCTAACTCCTGGCTACCCACAAAGGCAGTTGGTGTGCTAATTAAGTCTCTTCTGGGGGTTTCTAGCTATCTACAAACACGGAAAGTTCTTCCACAGACTCCTGGAACTGAAAAAGCCTCTGAGAGATGATTCAGATCAACGCTTAACTGGGAATCATCCATGTGCCAGGCATAGTGCTAAGCTCTGAGAATCAAAGATAAGGTCACAACTCTTAATTAGCTCACAATGTGGTGAGGGGGCCAGATGTAAAAATAGCTCTAATCCCTCCATTCTAGCACAACATATTAACATGACTGAAGGAACAACGTGCCAAGGGTCGATCTGTGATAAGCAGGGATTCTGGTGAAATTTTTCTCTTTTTCAGGGACTCTACCCACTTTTTGTAATGGTCCCACATAAGCTTCAGAGATGCTGCTGAATATTGTTTACGAACAGGATTAATGTGAGTAAACCACCTTAAGTAGGACATTAGTTGTCTTAGTTTAAACATGTGTGTGTATATGTAACAGGGACATATATACATCTTTGGAAAGCACCTAGGATGATAGCACAAATAAAATGTTGCAAAGGCAGAGTCTAAGCTGAAGCCTTTGGTAAGAAACATCTATGAAGGTAGTGCACCCAGAGTAGAGAGAAAGTGGTAGACGGGCTCCACCGGGCTGAGGGGGAAGGCCATCTGCCCACTTCACGGTCCAAGCCTGTGGTTACCACTATCCCACACCATGACGACCCCAACTGAGAAGAAGAAAGCTTCAATCTCAAGAGGAGTCAACTTCACAGACAACGTCTACACAAAATTCCTAGGAATAGAATGCCTGCAGCTCCTCCTCCAAAGAACACGGAGTTGTCTGGACACTCTGCTACCCCAGCCAATCTCTCCCTTGCCAAGGACTCAGCAATGACCAGTGTTGACGAAAGGCTGAATACAGGCAATGAAAGAAGAGAAGGAGTCAAGGATAAGTCAGTATTTCTACCTTGGGCAACTAAGAGATAAGTGTTGGTTTTAACTAAAATAAAAAAGGTAGAAGGGGAGTAGCCTTAAGAAAGGCTTGGTGGAGCCAGCCCAGTGGTGCAGCAGTTAAGTTCGTGTGTTTGCTTTGGTGGCCCAGGATTTGCCTGTTTGTGTCCTGGGCACGGACCTAACATCACTTATCAAGCTATGCTGTGGCAGGTGTCCCACATATAAAATAGAGGAAGATGGACACGGATGTTAGCTCAGGGTCGATCTTCCTCAGCAAAAAAAAGTGGAGGATTGGTGGTGGATGTTAGTTCAGGGCTAATTTTCTCAAAAAAAAAAAAAAAAAGAACCTCCAGAATCAGACCTTGTTCTGCCTGCTTACCATTTCCTAACTCTCACCTTGGGTCTGATTTTTGTTTTCCACTCGCCCCAGTGATCTTAACATCTTGAAGTCTCCCTGACTTCCCACGACCCTCATTGGAGGGTGGACTCCAGTTCTCCTTTGCTCCATACCCACAACAAGGGCAGTACCAGACCACCATCACCTGATGTCTGGCTCCTAAAACCCCAGCTTCAGTGCAGCCCAGAAAGATGGTGTCTTCACATCTAGAGGTAATCTAGGTTGGAGTGTCTAACAGGCTAGTGACAGATACATGTCTGGGCTCAGGTGAGGTAAGGTCAAGATTTGGGAAAATCAGCAGATGACTGTTAAAGCCATGGGTGTGGATGAGATTTCCAGAGATTTATAGTGAGAAAAAAGGACAAGAGTGAAACTTGGGAAATACTGTAATAACGTGGTATGTAGACGAAGGGGGGTTAGGTAAAGAGATCTTTGGTAAGAGAGGCAGGAGCGAGCCATGAGAGAAGTGGAGGGAAAAGAGATTAAGAAAGGGAAGTGGATGAGCAACAGTGTCAAAAGCTTTGGCAAAATGAAGCAGAATGAGAACAGAAGAGTCATCACTGGATTTGGCAATTAGGAAGTCACCCGTAATCCTGCAAGAGCAGCTTCACCACAGCTCGTGGAGATAGGAGGCGATCTTGAAGTCACCTGTTTTGTTTTGTTTTGTTAGTGTCATAGAGTGGATTCCGACTCCGAGCGACCCTGTATACAGCAAAGTGGAACCCTACCCGGTGTTTTTGCGCCATCCTCTCACCTTCCAGTATTATCTCAGACAATGCTCTGCTGCTATTCATAGGGCTTTCACGGCCCATTTTTCTGGAAGTGGGTGGCCAGCTCCTTTTTCTAGCCTGTCTTAGTCTGGAAGCTCCACTGAAACCTGTCCACCATGGGTGACCCTGCTGGTATTTGAAATACCAGTGGCATAGATTTCAGCATCACAGCAACACCCAGCCACCACAGTGTGACAACTGACAGATGCGTGGTGTGGTTCCCTGACGAGGAAATGAACCCAGGTTGCAGTGGTGAGAGTGCTGAATCTTAATCACTAGACCATCAGGGCTCACTTGGAGCAAATTGCTCTCTTAATTTTTGTTTGTTAATGAAAGGAACACATATTGGTCATTCACTCTTCTACCTTCAAGCAGACTTATGAAAAAACCAACTCAGAGAAATAAGAACAATGACTACTTCCTGATTTCAGAGAAAGCTGGTTAGTGAACCAGCTTTGACACTTCCATTATATATATTCCAAATAACACTAAGCCGGGAAGATACTACAGAAAGAAACAGTATCACGGTCAAAGTTCGGGAAGTGTGGTGAGCTATAGCTTCCTCTTGGATTATCATGCTTAAGGCTCTGAGAAGTTCTGCAATACTAGGGAAATTCAGTTTACCTCAGTGTGTCTCCAGGTTTAAACGACCAGCTAACTTTTTCACATAATACTTACTTTGTTGAGAATAATGCTCTCAAAGAACAATAGTGAGCCTTAGGACACGATTATGAAGACGATTATTTAAATACTCCTAGTGTTTAACAGCTCTGGCTGTCATGCGTAAGACGAGATATTTCCCTTTTATATCCTGAGAGGGAGTGCAGGACAGATGGCCTACTATCTTTTCCATGAGGACCCTTACTGCACTCCAAGTTCAGGATTTAATCTCGTCTGCTTTCTTTGGACCGAAGGATTCCAGCTTTGAGATGGTCTGGTATTTCCAATTTGGGAATCTTTAACCATCAGTGTAACTTTCTTTAGTGTTAAAGTCCTCCTCAGGCATTTTCTCTTCAGTCTCCTGGAAAGGTGACTTTGGGAGGGAGGAGGGGAGCTTACCAGCCAGCCAGAAGGGCAGGAGCATTCTCCGGTGACATGATGACACACTCCTCCATTTTGGCAGGGGCATCTCTGCTCACACTGTGGACCATGCTTGCCAGGGGGACAGAGATCCTCACAGCTGAGGGATTAATGTGTGACAAAGGACACTGTTATTTACCCAATCATACAACCCTCAGGTTCACAGACACAACAGCACCCAGCACCCTAAAATAGACAAGCTTTTCCTGTTTAATAGTGTTCATTTCATCAACATAAAGAGCATTAATTCGATTGGCTGGAAGGGTCTTTGAGGGACCACCTAGTCCATCCCTTTGCTTTGGGGTATTTTTCTAACGAAACCATTTCAACCTGAGGAGAGTCTGTCCATCTGAGAGCACCAAGCACGACGTCTGGTCAAACATCCCTTGGTGACAGGAACTTTCCATGGAACTTTTATAAAGCCCATGTGTTACATCTGAAGTCTCCTTTCATTTGTGCATTTGTTCTAACTTCAAAGGAGATAGAAACATTTGCACATCACCCGCTCTGCACACATATTCTTCATAATCGATTTTCAGTGTTTTCTTCAGACTGACAAGTCTCTGTGCCTTTAAGCAGCCCCCCCCCCCCAATATTGTACAAGCAAACTTCTTCTCTAAGCCTTTTTCTCTCTAAGTCTTTTTTCTCTCTGGTGAAATCGCTGCAAGTGTCCCACAGCCCTATTCAATTGCGGCCTTGATAAAAACCCATAAAAGCAATATTAACAATTAAATAGTTTGAAATGATCATCCATTCTTCTGAAAATCAGGGCTTTCTAAGCTAATGCAATTTCTTCTTTAGCTCTACTTTATAGCCATTAATACTGTCGGCAGGAAGTATTTACCTAATCAGCCACATTTTTTCATGTTTTTAGTTCTGTGATTTACAAGTGTAATTTTCTCAGTCAGGGAATAAGATTTTTTTACCTCCTACTTTTTTGGCAAATTCTGCCTCTTATTCTGTTTTCTAATACAAGCAAACCGAAGAATGTCCTTTCCACAAAAGAAAGTAATAGAGGTTAAGTGTTTGCTTCAATGTTCTCCTGAAAGAATGTAACAATCTGTGTGCACATATTCCACACAGATGTCATACATATACTTTTATATTCACAAAGCAACATATGGATCCATGGGAATTTTAAATAATCCAGTTAACTTTTTATCATGGACTATTTCTAACACCTTCCCCCTTTCTTCTTTTCTAAGGCACTGAACCCACCCAGCTTTATCCAGCTAATTAATTGCCACACAGAGCAGAACAATATGGACTATTAACAGCCAGCAGTGCAAAATGAATGCAATTGCAGGAGAATCAAAGTGGAACCTCAGATCTGCCCCAACAACCCTCAAATAACGTCATTCAACACAACATCCTGGCCCTCGCTATCTCTGCTCTGCCAAAAGGAAAGCATGGAAGCTGGCCCTTAGACTGCGCCTGGGCTCTGATGCTCAAGGGTCACACAGCAGGAGGACCTAGTGGCCATCACTGCTGATCTCCATGTCTGTGCCTGGAGTCCTGCCCTCTCAGTAACTCTTCAGGAAGCAATAGAGACAGAAGCACAGGAGTACAATAGTGGCAGCAGTATGAATGGAGAGGGTGGGTGGGCTCAGCCACATTGCTCAGCAGCATGTCACTTACAAGGCTCCAGTGTATCCCGGTGAGCAGCGGCATTCCCCCGTCACGTGATCACAGGTGGCTCCGTTCTGGCACTGGCATCTCTGGTGACAGTCGTTACCATAGGTGCCCTGCTCACAGCGGTCCTCACAGCGCCAGCCCCGGAAGCCTGCAGAGCAGTGGCAAGCCCCCGTGATGGGGTTGCACAGAGCCTTGTTTTTGCACTGGCACCGGCTGCTGCAGTGGGGCCCCCAGTG